>NC_137594.1:19001689-20201689 GCF_963210335.1 Falco punctatus | reverse complement strand
ATTCCAAATTAAATCTGACTATTCAAGTGTCACACATGACATCTTAAAAAAATCTCTTCATTAAAGAGACCAAACATGGTGGCTTCTCAAATACATTAATTGAAAAAGTTAGTTACATGACCATCTATTTTAGTAGAGGGTACAGACCTGAATGATACTGTCATTCAAATACCTACTCAGGCATTACAAATGCAACTGATACAAGGTGGCAAGATGCAATCAGATGCAACTGCAACTAACCCAAAGGGTTTGGAAGAAAAGAGTATACCAAAGAGATTTGGTTCGCTTCAGAGTGAGTGCTCTATAGCATTACCCTTGCACACTGGAGGCCCGAGTTATTTTGTCAGGAAAAGATGAAGCTTTTTAGTACCTAGAACTGTACCACCTGTTTTGAGTGCTGAACACAACAACAACAACAAAAAAAAATCAAAGTGCCAATTTCTTTCCTCTTTGAGACAAGGGCACTAAACTGTCTAAGAAGAAGAGTGCAAGATTTTGTGGAAGGTGCTTAGTACCTAACTTCTACTTAAAAGCAGCTGAAGAGCTTTTGACAATCTCTAATTTGGCAACCATTTGAGCAAATTTTCACTTCAGCTTACAAGCTATATGGAATGGGCTATGCCTTAGATTTCAGGCAAAGTATGCTACAAAGACTGCAGTATTCGACTACAGACTGCCAAGCATATTTAAACCATCTTTCGTGCATTCCCCTCTGCAGCAGGAACTACAACTTTCAGATCAAACACACAAGCACTACTGCAGAACATTAGTCTCAATTCCTGCCAATTAGCACAAAACTAAACAGAATAGCTCACTTTTTCTTGCTTTTGGTTAAAAATACAGTTAAAGATAAAATCTACATATATATATATACATGCTTATGTACATACATACATAACAGAATAAAATCCTCAAAACACGACAGAAGTCTCAACATAAAAGAAAGCATTAACATAGATTTCCATGTTATTTACACAAGAACTTAGTACTAGACGCTTCTTTCATAAGGGTGCCAATCCCAGACACTTCTTCAGATACAGCACAAAGCATGAGAACATGTTTTCAAGTATTCGCCACGATCATGGATGACTTAGTATTTTTAACATTATTTATTTCAGATTAAGCAATGTTCCCTGTGACCTACATGGTTTTTTATTCTCATACATTAGGAAAAAAAATATCCTCACTTTGCTGCACAACGGACAACATCATTGAAGTGAGTGATATGGGCTTATGAGACCCAAGAACTTTAGTTTATCTAGCTAATATACTCGGAAGAGGAATAAGGGGGAAATGTAAGACTTCCAATATAAGTCCTCTCTTATGTGAAATCTATTTCTTCAGATGTAAAATTAACGGACAGAATTAAAAGCTAAACTCTGGCAATCCTTTTAATAAAATACTTGAAGCCAGAGCCCTATTCTAACCCTTTCCCCTGAAGGCCACATCTGTGCACAGCAGGCGAGATCATCTCCAGTATTCCACAAAACAGTGGAATTACTGAGTTACAGATGCAGGATTTCTTACTGAAAGATCAGTTTATGGTCTGAGTATCACATTTTCAAAATCTGCCTTAGAAATAGTTTTAACTTATCAAGCACATAAAAATTCACCATATTCGGAGTAATAGCTGAACTGCTTCTTAAGGAATGCTACCAAAATACAAATATTATAAAAGGGAATTGAGTACCACTAGTATTTCCAGTTTTCTGAGCAACTTGTTTTCACATTCTCATCTATCATCAACTGAGGAACATAGCTAAGACCACTAGCTTTGTGTAGAAAAAAACCCCCACAAGAGGAATAGCGGGGTGTCAAGTATTGTACTCTGTTAATAGTCCCCATTGTTTCATATGGCTCTGTAATACATTTATTTGGCTAGCAGATCTCAGGCCCCCTTTCCAGAAGCACCATCTGCTACTCCTGCCTATTCTAAGCAAAGAAAAATCTCCCTTTATCTGAAAGAATCTGTAAACTAAGTCTTAGCACCAAGAAAGTTAGAGATTTTGCAACAAATTAATTCTGAGTGTTCGCACTGGATTATATGCGGACCGTATCGAACAATTTGTTTTCTAATCAACTTATGCAGGCAACCGAGTCAGAGAACAAAACAACATGGCTGCATCATTTAGCCTGGATCCAGCCGTGTTCCAGAGCTATCTTATCATCTAACTAGTTAGACTTAGTGCACTACCAATTAATACTTATTTCAAGTAGGTCAGAAAAAAAAAAGCACGCAGCCGTCGACCCGTGGTCCAGCCGCACACCGCACAGCTGGCTCTTCTGGATTCCCCGCAACATAGTTTGCAGGAAACACTTTATTTTCTGCAGTTTAAAGAAACATGAGGCTTTTTAAACGGGGTTTTCAGGCTCCGATACTACAAAACAGAATAACATGGAAGGGCTCCGAGACATGTGTATCGGCACACACGGACCCAGCAGCCCCCCCACCTCATCGCGCAGCGTTTGGCCCATCCACACGCACGTACACAAAGTTTGTAAGAACACACTGGAGTAACGACGATGCGTTATACACGGGGAAGGGTTCGGTTGAAACTTTTCACCGCCAGAGCGCCAGACCCGCCCGCAGCCCGGCCCCGCCGCTCCCCTCCCGGTGCCAAGTGTAACGGCACGCTGTGCTCACCGGGACCCCCCCGGCCGCCCCCCCGGGCGCTGCAACGCCGCCCCAGCCGGGCGCCGGCAGCACGGCGGCTCGCAGGCGGGTCCCCCCGCAGCCCCCGGCCCGGGATGGGGGAGCAGGCCCGCCAGACCCAACCGGCCCCTGCCCCCACGACTGCCGGGGGGTCCCCCCCCACCCCCGCCCCGGGGGGTGCTCCTCCCGCACGGCGGAGTCCTCGGGTTTCTTTACTCGAGGAAAGTTGTAAGGGCGGCCCGGGGAGCCCCGATGGCGGATCGCCCCCCTCAGCCCCCCAGGTCCCGTGAGGCGGCCGCAGCCTGAGGGAGCAGGGAGGAGGAAGAGGAGGGCCGGCGCCGCTTCCCCGCCCCGCCACCCCCCGTCCCGCTCTCCCGCGGCGGGGCAGGCGGCAGCCCCCCCTCCCCGCCCTCGCCTCGCTCGGAGGAAAACAGGAAGCCGACCCCGACGGCCGGGGCGGCGGGAGCGGAGCGGCCGCGGCGGAGCGCACCTGCAGGCCCCAGCGGCGGCCCGGGGCCGGGCTGCCCGTCCTCCCCGAAGATCAGCCTGAAATCGAACTCGTCGGTGGCGCCGCAGTTTGCCGTAGTCATGGGTTTGGCCGGCGAAGCGAAACGAGACCCCCTCGCCCTGCCGGGCCGCGCCGGACTCCTGCCGGGCTGCGCTCCCCGCCGCTGCCCCTCAGGGCCGCCTCATAACACCGGATGGCGCCGCGGTCGGGAGGGGAGGGGGTGGGCGGGGGAGGGGAGGGCGCGGGGAGGCGGCAGCGCGAGCGGCGGCTCGGGCCCCAGCGCGAGCTCCCGTGCCCGGGCGCCTTCTGTCACTCAGCGGGGGTGGGAGGGCGCCTACTACGGGCCGCGGCTGGCCCCGCCCCGCCCGGCCCCGCCCCGCGCCGTGCCCCCGGGCAGCCCCCCGCCCCTCGGCGGCGGTTCCCACAGTTGGGCGCTCTCACGCGGTGACGTCGGCGGCCCCGGTGCGGCGGAGGGAGGGAGGGGGGGCACCCAGCGCACATGGCGCCCAGCGCTCGCCCAGCCCCACGCCGCGCGGGCTGCCGGGGCTTGTAGTTGGTTGGTCGGCCCGCAGCGGGCGCCCAATCCGGTGGAGCCAGATGAGCACAAAGGGGCGGGGCAGCGCCGCGGGGTGCGGGTGCCACGTGTCGCCCCGTCGGGGCTGGGAGCGCTGGTCCGGGACGCGGCAGCTCCGGGGGCCCGGCCGTGAGCCCCCTGCAAGGCGCACGCAGCCCCCGGGCAGAACGAAGGGGGCTCCCCTTTGTGGGGCGCGGGCTGCGCGCTGCTTTTCTAAAAAAAAAATAAATAAAAAAATCGTATGTAAATAGGTGGTGTTCTAGGCGCTAGTTCGCGGCTTGGGTAATTAGGTAAGTTGGCGCAAGCTGAGGAATGTGACTTGGGTAACACATGCCGTGAAGGGCGCTAAGCTGTCCACCACCTTCCAGGCTGCTGGGAAACAGTGGTGGTGCAGCAACTGTAAGGAGACTAATCACAATACTTCTAGCAGCGTGTGCTATCAATGAAGGCAGCCCAGCAGCCGTTCAGAAGAGCACAGAAGTTCCAGAACGTTCTGCCTGCACAGTAACATACCATCATCCATTTTGCCTCACAATAAGCTTAAAAGACAAATACAAGAATGAAAGAAAACGTAGAGTTTAAGTTGTTCATATAGCAGAAGCATCATTGCCAGCAGTAGATGGCAGGGTAGAAACCGTAATTGGCCCGATGTGCCTGGAATTTGCAGTCTAAGAAATCCTAGAGCAATTTAATGAAACTGTCACTGGGTGCTGTGGCATTAATAAAAGATTAACTCTCAACACCTGTGACCTAGGAGGATTTTAGGTTTGTGCAAAAACTTGGGCATTGATGGGAATTAAACTGCTACTCGCAGCCCGTCACGTTTGCTTATAGATAGTGATGTGATAGTAGTTTTATTTACATTATGGACTGAAACTTGCATTAAACAGAAATACCGTTGCAATGTCCTTTAAACGTTAAAGGACTGGGTTTTGTTACTTAGTTGAAAAATTAACTGAATGAAAGTTACTGTGTCATGACTTTCTGGCCATGCGGAAATTATAGCTTTATCTGTTAAAACTGGGTGACCCATAAATAACTAATTGGAATTGTTTCTATGCACAGGGTCTTTTTGTGTTTGCTGCTGTTCAGGTGGATCCAAGCCGGTGTATTGTAAAACCCCTCCCGGGACAGGAGGGGTTTGCCCAAGTGAAAACGGGAGCTGCTTTTATTGCCCGGAATACAAAACAGCCATATGTTAATCTTTTTCTTAACCTGCTAATGCACCATCCTTTCTATTGCCACTTCCCAGCACCGCTAGCTATTTCTTTACCTAAAATACATGAGCAGCTACAGCTACTGTTTCTACAATACTTAAACCGAAGGCTGATGCTCTTGTTAGGGTAGCCAACTGCCTCTCCTGAAGGAAGCCCAAACCTTTATAAGATGCTCGCACCCAGTTAGCCTGTAGCCTCTTTTTACCTCTAAATCCAAGGTCATGTAGCAAGACAAGCTGGTAAAGAATGTGTAATTGGATTAACCGTGGTTAAGAAAAACCCTTGTGCATTCCTGAATGAAAACAGGTCTACAATGAACAATTCAGTAAAACATCATACATATAAAATGGTTCTTAGCAGCTAGCTTCTGTCTAAAAACCTTTGGGTAATCTTTCACATTTTCAAAGCAGCTATGTTAGAATTTGTCTTATTGTTAAATAATTGTTGTGTCAGATTACAGCACATGGAGTAACCATAGTAGTTCCCTGTTCTGCTATACCAGTAGATTATTCATTATGCATGTCCCTGGAGAAAAATACAACCAAACTTGTTCTCTCCACAGGGGGAAATGTGAACACAAGCAAGTATTTAATCTATGTTCTTTGATAAGATGCTCAGTGTGTATTTCTACAGAGTATGTTAAATTAAAAATATGGGTATTATTGTCTTGTTCCTTTGCCTTAACTGTAAAACAAATCTTTTCTCCCCTGTTTGAGACATTATTCATTCTGAAAACTAAGACACATGCAGGTCATCAGGCAGTGCTTTTAGTCCTACCTACAGATGTCAATTAAAAAGAAAAAGGACCATACATCCTAAAATAAAAGAGTTACTGGTTATGTCATGACCACCTAGCTAACAAGTTAAGAATTTACAGAATATGTAGAAGGAAAGGTGGCATTGTAAGCAATTAATAGTTACTTACAGTAATCTTTATAAAGCTTTTTACATCAAAATAAGATACATCTGTCCGAGTTCAGAACTTCCATTTCTTGCCAGCAACATCCTTTATTTTTGTCTTCACCATATTTTTCATTTTGCTGTCCCTTTCCTACTGCACCAAAATGTGCATCCTTCCTGCATTTGAATTTTTAGAAGAAAAACACCTTCAGACCCTTTCTATACATCTGAAGAGTAATTGGGGCATGACTGAGAGTGAGTTGGCAGAATCCCTAGAACAACTGACGTGAGCTTACATCAATTTCCAGGGACTTATGTCAACCTCGAGGTCCACAGCATGGATGGCTGATTCGGCTTTTGCTTGCTCTAGAGAAGAAACAGTGGCAGTAACAAGGGAAACTTTATTTTTTTGTGGTTTTGCGAGGAGGGGTGCTTTTATTTATTTATTTAGTATGCATAGGTGGTTTCTGTCCTTGTTGCTTTTAGGCTATGTTATTGCATCCAGATGGGGATACACCTTGATCTGGTCAGAAGCTGGAGTTATTGTATGTGCTTTGAGAAGGAAGGAACATGCTTCCTGTGGTATTTGAATCTTTTCCAAACTGGGGCTATTTTCTAGGCGTGTTGTGACTTTCAGCTCCAAAAACCTGAGGGCTACATTGTGCTGTGTTTTATTTTCCACACATCATCCTATGCTGGATAGCTAGGAATTCTGGATCTGCAGCCACATCCCAGATCTGTATTTGTCTTGGAGTAATAGGGATTCCTCCCCCCTTCCTACGGGCAGCAAATCAAACCCAGCTGTGCAATTGTAGCCAGAATAGGCTTTGGAAGAAGCATGGTCAGGCATTCGTTCTGCATGATTCAATAAACCAAACAGCCTCAAATTAAGAATATAACACATAAGGTTGTATTTCATGTGCTTGATATCGTTCCCGTTTGTGGTTGAATCTGGACCTGTTTAGAAGCCACACACACCAGCGTGGCATAGAAAGGGCAGATGAGAAAGCACAGAGAAAGACTCCTGGAATCAGCAGATAGTGTTCCTTGGCTGCATCTATGGCTCTGCCGTTTACAGCTGCTATTGAAAAAAGCACCAGTGCAACAAGGGAAATTTTTTGACTGGTGTGAATGTATACTTAAACATTTAAACTCATTTGCAAATGGCATACGAACAAAATAATCGCAGCCTTTATGTCTTACAGTTAACGAGACACATCCATAGTTTAAGCACGCAGAATGGTGTTTGTGGGAGAAAGATACTATTTCACTACGGATGCCATGTTCAGGAAAGTGAAATCCAGCAGTCATATAGGAAAGAGGCTTCCATTCTGCACACAAGGTCATAGGGCATTTATATTTAATATGTGACATCTGGCATTTTAAATAATTTCCTTGGCTAATTACCAGTGCCTGCGTGAAATATGAATCTTCTGCCATTGGGGAATTAAAAGGAAAATAAAAACAAAACTAGATTGCATAGCATTGGAAAGTTTTGTAGGAAAATTAGAAGTTGTCCTAATTCAGGCATTAGAATACACGGTAACAGTAGATAGAGTAAAAGGGAGTAATTTGACTGAACTTGGATAAATTTTAAGTTTTTCATGAAAATCTAGTCATCCTTTTAAGACTCCCTATGCCATGGCTACTAATTACAACACTATCTAGATCTTGTGCTCAGCATTTGATCAATGGGGCATTTGTAATAGCAAGATTACAAAGTTGGGTGTTTGGTTTTTTTAAATGCCTACAAGGTGTGTGTTGACAAAAACATAACTACATAAAAACTTAATGAGGTCACAGTCTCATTTAACCATTTTATAGTTTTCCCCAAGAAGTTTCATCACTCTCCTAAACTTACTGCAGTCATATAAGTACACTTTAATATATTTTTCTTCAATATATTTTTACATTAAACAATCATTGCTTTGCTTTATTGTTTGTTTAACATTGTGCCATGTAAAGCAGACATTACTTCATAAAGTTTGCTGCTGCTTTATATTTCTATCGGTTTACAGAGCAGGTTGGAATCCTCCCATCTGGAGGTTACCATTGCACATGTAAAAAAAGATCACAGGGTCTAGAAATCTGGCACTTAACTGCATGGCTCTCTTCACAGGCTTTATATTCATAGCACTGTGTTCTCGGATCATCAAGTGAAAGCAAAGTAAAATTATCAGCTGCATTATTACTGATATCCATATACAAGGACACTCCAGGCACGAGTATTTACTTCTGAAATGATTGCTTTTACAGATACCTTAGAGTCTTATCACAAAGCCTAAAGTGGTTTGTGAGTGAAATCAGATGACAACTGAGATTGCTACCAGAACAAGAACAAACTCCTCTAAAGCACAGTGATATTTGCATAATATAAATATTTGCAGAAACTCAAACGGGGTTTCATATAAGTTCTTAGGCTTGATACAAAGACCAAGGTGGCGTTTTACTTACTTTTCCATATTTTATCTTTCATTTTTAACTATTCATTAGCCAGCAGACAGTCCTCTCGTACAGCAGTGGGACACAGAAAATACAGGTTCCATTCCAAGCTTCCAATTCCCTGTAGTCCAATTTTTAGACTTTCTTAAAGCAGCACAAGTAACTTGCTATTTATGTAGACACTTAAAACACTGCCCTAGCTGCCTTTCTAAGGTGAGGGTAATACAACTTCTATTGTTCCTCTTTCTACTTAGATTGTAAATGCCTCAGAGTAAGGCCTCTCAGGTCTGGAATACTTCTTATGCACTGTTTGAACAGCCAAGCAGCCTGGCTAGATGATTTGAGGTTATTGGAAAAAGAAAAGCATCACACAACTGTTACAGCAAAATGGAACCCCAGTCTCCGAGCCTTTAGCTGTTCTGTTCCAGGATCTATACCTATTATGATACTCCTATGATACGGTTCTGCTTTGTCAGAGTGTAGTGCACGTACAGTTTAAGGTGCACCGTTTTTTCTGCATTCCATACATACATTTGATGTCCTTTGATTAGCTCAGACACAACCACAATCTCACGTGCTTACATCTTTCCTCCTTGTATACTGTAATTTAATAAATTATATATCACCTTTGCTTATCAGTAAATTAAAGTTGCTTTATTGCTATGTTAATTGTCTTCAGGGGTAGCAAAACAATATTTTCCCTCATTGCAGCTTTTCACCATAATTCAGAATAAGCAACCAGAAGAAATGCATTACTAATCTTTTCCTGACATGCCTGTTGCCAGGTTTGTGCGTGAAGCCTGATGGGCTCGCTTTCCAGTGGGGACTGTCGGCCTTGTGCAAATCACTCTTTTGTCCTTGACTAGGATCAGACTAAGCCAACATAAAACAATAGGTTCTAATACTGCCGAAAACTTCAAAGGCTCCCCGGTAGTTTGGATCTTGGACTTCTACCTTTTCTCTGTGAAACTGGATCCATTTTACAGCCGTTAGATCACATATGCTCACACCACTTGCTTAGTCTGTGCCTAATGAGCTTTCTGACCCAACATCTTAATTTGGATACAACAGGTTTTAGCTGAGAGGCGACAGGTGTTGAACACTGCAATATCCCAGCTGTGGCAGGTGCTTGTGTGTCTTTTTTGCTGTGATCCATTCCACAATGAAGTCAAACAGGCCAGCCAGGTGCTCTACATTTATTTTTTCCTTTGCATTGGAATAGAGGCAATAGTTTTCATTAGCAGCTATTACCTCTCAGGTTTTTAGTTGATTTGAGTTTCTGCCTGGCTTGCTGTCCAGACTGTATGTAAAAGGGTTGATTCTTTGACAGAATGAGGGCTGGGAGGTTTAACTATTCAATTTGGTCACAAAATCAATCCTCACTACAAGCAGTCATCTGATACTATACTGCTGGTCCCGGTCCTTATCTTACAACCCTATCCCCTTCCCAGGAATAGGCTTAGCTGCATCATCTGGCTCCTTATGTGTCAGACTGGATTGGGATAAACATACTGCTGTATATTTAAAATTTATGGAAAGTAGAAAAGACAAAGCGCAGAAATGAATAACTGATTAAATACTGTCTCGGTATTCTTCCACAGAAATGAATAACTGACTAAATAGTATCTCAGTATTCTTCCAAGCTGGAACATGAGCTATTCAATTAATGAAATGATCCCAGTCAGCTCTGGAAGAATATGAATCAGTAAAGGGTCACCCAGTTTAAAATGTATTTATTTTTGCTGTGTTTGTAGATCCTATATATTTATTCATCAACTAAGTATAAAGAATCATCTAGCTGTTAATTTACATTGAACAAAACAACAGTTTCAATGAATGCTCACATAAAATGGATTTTTCACATGTATTCAAGCTAGAAATCTTATCCCAAGGATCTATGTCATCTAGTTGGCAAGCAGAAACAGATCATATTATCAGTCTTTTTGCTTTTATTATCAAAAAGGCCACAGATATCTGAACATGCACAAATCATCTGTCTACAAATGCAAAATAAAATGTTTGACCTGCTGCTTACTCCTTTGGGGACAAGGGCCTGGTGCTCCCATATGTTAAGAAGCAGTAGTAATACCAATAAGCCACAAGGAGGTAACTAATGGTAAACTGAAGAACAAATATTTTTAGATTAAGAAATCTGGTAAGAGAAAAAGCTAAACTTGTTAAATTCTACATTATGACATTATCTGATCAGTAAATAGTTTTGTGAGGTCCTTACCAAATTTAAATAGATTATCTTCTCACGAAAAAATGAAAACTGTCTGAAATAATTGTATAAACCATGACATTAACAGTGATTCATGTTAAAATAAAGATACATCCATTCTAAAGCATGATATGGACTTCAAAGCAGTCAAAATCTTTTTTCCAATGTACTTCATTGCATAATGTCCTTTTGAGGCATTAAAATTGCTTGGGTTTGACAGATTGAAGATATGAATATGTATACAATATGGTATGTGCCTTTACCACATAAAATGTTATCTAGTTTACATTTGAAGTGTTCAAGACTGCACTGGTTTACTGGTAAAAAATCATAACTATTCATTTTTACTCAGTTTGATTTTTTGAGAAAGCATTCGCTGGTGCTAAGGTTCACAATCTGTCAATCGATTATAGAAAGCAGCCAACAATTGCAAAATGCATCATTAGAAAACTGCTCAGCATGCAGACAACTCTCTAATCTTGTTAACTACATTTAGTTTCCATCATTGTTAGGCAAAAATGTCATAGTGGTTATATCCAGAATAGCAGTAACAATTGGGAGGCAAGCATATAAGGAGTGGAAACTGGTCACCTCCATGATAAAGGTAGGTGATTGGTAACAAGTAGCTTAATATCCCTAAATGAAAGGCACTATATCAAATTTAAAAGCTATTTAGGGAGAAAGTAGAATGGAAGACAAAAATCTCTATATATTATATACGTAACATCCAAAAGGTAGCAGAAACGCAGCAAAATGATGTTTTGTCCTTGAAAAACTAAGTTCCTTATACAAAAGCAAGAGAGAGACGAGGTTTGTAAAAGATGCTGGGTTGACAATGCCAAAGAAAAGTAATTAGCACAAAACCCAGTTTAGGCTGCAAATTATCAACAAACCAGTGTCCTATGCTGTGAAGTCCAGCGAATACACTTCAGTGATCTTCAGTCCATAGTAGGAAGACTGACATTTTCAATGATACCAGAGATGGAGGTGTCTTTGATGTATTGACACCTGCAGACTAACACTGCGAAACTATTGGCTGGAAAGAGATTCTGGGGGCAGAACTGACGTGGTATGGCTTCAACCAATATCATGAATACTAAAAGATGCCATACACTTCTGCAAACCATCTTCAAGCCCTTTTCCACAGACGGAAGACTAAAACAAACCAGAGCTTTAGCAGCAATTGCTATGAAACTAATATCTGGATGAAAAAGAATGCAAAACCCCTGAAGATCTAAAGAAAATCAGAACTAATGCATGGCACGGAGTGAAGTGTTCTTTCATAGGGACATAATGAGATTTTAAAGATATGTTTTTAATAATAAAGATAATAAAATGGGGGGTAAATCACAGAAAGACAGTGTTTTATGACCATTTGTGGAAGAAAAAAAATATCAAGAAAACAGCAATAAAATTATTCAGACTGGGAATTTATCTAATTACAAGGAAAAAAATATTGAAGGCTATTGTTTTGTCCTATTCTGTCTCCCTTTACTATTTCTATTTTTATAGACTAAAAGCCAAGCAAAACATTATCAAAAAGATGAATGTTTTTTCCAAGTAAAATATCTACTGCTGATATGGCATGTAACTTTTATACTATTATAAACAAAGAAAATAGGCAGACTGTAGGTACATCTGACAGTGCCCTCCACAGAAGCACATCAAATAAACTAATGGAAAGAGGTGCCACATATACAGACTCTTACCTGGTCAGCCACTGAGCCATCAGGAATAGAGGGTACTGGACAGAAATCCAAGGTAGGACAACAAAGGACACGTTTTCAAAAAACTACAGTAGTATGACTAAAACACTGTCACCGTAAATAGATGTTCACGGCACACTAGCTGGTGATAATAGCTATCAGGATGATAACAGCTTATTTCCTATTTAAATAAAACCAAACATGCCTCTTTTCCAAGTTTTGTTCAGTCTGCAACTGAACAGTCCAGAATATTTTCTGAAATGGGTAAAGAAAAAGTTTTTAATAAGGGGAGGATCCTGAGGAATAATGTGTGTTTTAGCAACAGTGTGCACAGTAGTAATACACATTTGGTTAAGTTCCTTTTAGAGTAGGAAGTTATGGGTTGAAGCAGTTAAAGTGAAAATACCTCATAGATACTGTTGAAAAAAAGGAATTAATTAACCCATAAACCCACCAAAATGACAGGTTTCTAAACAGAAGGATGGAAGCTACGTTTTCTGAAAAAATATTTTAATATTTATAAGGTAACACAAACTAATAAATTCCATGGAGGTGCTCATACTTTCACGAAAATGCCTTCATTAACTTAATAAGCCTTTTTGCTGAACTAAATATACTCACAGACAAGAAAAGGCGAGGTCTCTGGAATCTGCTACTTTGTTTTCCATTTGAATTAAAACATATACATCTTTTCCAGTTTTGCTCAGTTAAAACAGAAGAAACAATCCATCAGCCATGAAGTGGTTTCTGCTGGGCAGGGATTCAGCAGGAAGTAGTCAGCAGGACTGTGTATACCCACGACCACTGCAATGCATGACTTTTTTAGCATGTAGTAGCATTAAGCTGCCCTGATGGCTTGCCATGCTTTTGCTCAGCAAAAAAATGCTGAAGAGAACAGCTGCCCTTCTTGGTGCTCTCCTGCAAGCAGACTCTAATCCTCTGGGTTTATACAGTTGTTCAAGAAATATTAAAAGGAAAAGCCTTCTAAAGCACCAGAGGCACCAAACGGGAAACTGCTTGCTCAGAGTTTTATCTGTTTCAAGAAAAAGTGTATTTGATGCTTTTAAAATTTTTACAGTAGCATCTTCCAAAACCAGTCAATATATTAAAGATCCGTATCACAGAATACTGTTTCATGTTTATTATCACAAAGGGAGGGGTGCGTCTGCTACAGTATGACCATACACTGGAAATTAATCTTTTCCAGTCAAGACAGTACATGAAAGTTATTTGTCTAGCAGCTTCCAAAGTTGTAAACCCAGTTCAACTGGCTACCAGGCTCTGACTGTGCTTGGTACAAAACTATTGGTATGCACCAGTGAATCAGACAAAAGATCAAACTAAAAATAGTTTCAACATCAGTATTTATATACCTTCAGAGTATTAAAAACAGTCTCACTGTTCCTGATTTCTTGAACTTTTTTCTCATTGGGAATGCTCTAACAAATTATACCGAGGCTGTTATAAAATTGATTGTAAAAGTTTAAAATTAAGCTTTTAAATTAGAGTAGAAAATAATTGGAAGCCACGAAATGTTAGAGTAAAGCTTGAAAGAAATCCAAACTTGTTAAGGCACACAATTTCATGTACTATATCCAAGCAATGTTAACTCTTTCCTATGGTAGTCCTTTAAGTTGGAAAATAAATTTGATCCATCTTTGAAACATGATTTTAATCTGGGATTACAATCCCTTATTACAGAAAATTATGTCAAACATTTAGTATTAATTTCAGTGTTTCTGGTGTCAACAACTTTGTGAAATATTTAAAACTCTTCTGTTAATCAAATGTAACATCCGTTCACTGCGTGAGGCTTCATGTTAGGAAATAGTAGCTATATGTGGTTTATATTGCTAGAGAAAATCACAAATAAGAAGGATCCTAAAAGGAAAAGAATTGTTGCCAGTAAACTGTACAAGACCAAAGGTTAAGTAACTCTCAGAACACAAGGTTACGGGTCAAAGTAGTTAAAGGGAAAATATCCCAGAAATACATTTCAGAAAATGAACTAATTAATCCATAAAAACACTAGAATGACAGGTATTTAAAGAAAAGGGTGGGAATAATTCCTTTTTGGGAAATGTACTTCAGTATTTGTAACACAACTGGCCCAAATACGACTCAAAATTAAAAATGAAATTCAAATTGTGTAGGATTTAAATTCCTTTGTACTTAATATATCCGCATATCTCAGTAGTGGCTCGATCACTCAAGAAAACCAGTATTCTTAAAGGGAAGGTTTTGCATTTTTTCTGCTTCAGTTTAGGGTGTATTTCTGTAACACCTTAAGCCAACCTCACTTATAGTTGCCGTAGCCTGGCCCTCCACCCTACCCTGAGCTGCTTGGTGCTTTGTGCTGATGTGAGCACTGTGCAGTCAGTCAGCTCAGGGATTTGAGCCAGTTAAAAAACAGCTCTCCAAAGAAAGCAACTTTTTGTCTCAGTTCCCTGAACTGGCTCATTATATGGTAGCATGAGTGGCACAAGGGAGGGACCTCAACTAACTCAGTTCCACACATGTTTGATATAAGGTCCTAAAGAGCCCCTGGGACCATCGGCTGTCCAACAGTCAGTGGCTAACCATCTTTATATGAGCCCCATAGTTCACAGTCTAAATAGTGACTTAAACTATAATTAGCTTTAGGTTCCTCTAATAGGGCAGCTAGTAAATTGAACAGATGAAACCTCACGAAATCTTAACACTTCTGACAAGGGAACTGTACCATCTTTCAGCAGCAAGTCAAAAATCACCCACCGTGACTTGTTACTAATTGTTGGCTGGAACCAACAGAGCGAAGGTACACGAGATAGCTGCCTGACAGAGACGCCAGCCTCACGCTTGCTGTCTCTCCTATGACCCTCAGAGAACCGACTTAACTCACTAAACCAGACGGAAGTGCCTCGCTCACCTTTGCCAGGTTAATTTTTCGCCTGGGGCAGTGTAAGGTGGGAAGGGAAGCACTTTTGGGAGCAGCAGTTTTTTTCAGCTCAGCTCAGCCTGTCGCCTTTGCCTCTGAGGCTACGGATGCTTGCGCCGGTCTGATCACTGCTGTGTTTGGTGAAAAGGTTACCTCTCCCAGCCACCTACACAGCCAAGCAGGGAACACTCCCTTTTCAGCTAGTTAAAATAAGCCTCGTTAGCCCACACAGCTTAAACAGCAGATCTTTCTTAACTCCCTTTGAAAATCAGGATGGAACCTGTATCATGATCATTACTTTATAACCTTAGTTTTCTTCACCAGCAACCCACCTGCCTATGCCCCAGAGCCAGTTCTCTGAGCTATCTTAGGGGCGTGTACCAGAGCTCTCTCATTATGCACCTATTTTGCAATGAGGCCACAACAGACTCGTGAAAGACACGGCTTTGCATAGAGCCCTTTCCTGTTCCTCTGTTGTTGTGCCTTCTACACACCACCTCCACTCAAAAAAGAAGATAAAAAAAAAAAAAAGTAATTTGTACCAACTGAACATACCCAGGTTTAAAAAAATAAGGTACTGATAAGGATGAACCTGCTGCTTCAACATAAATTGTTGATTGCTTGCCTTGTGCTAAAGTGCGTGTGTACATGGAAGCTTTTAAAACATTGGGTATCTGCAAGCTGGATCAAAGAACAATCTACAGAGAAGAAACACAGGGCAGCAAATGCACAATCACAGATTTTGTGACCTACAAGACTTGCAGGAAAAGCCAGTCCAAGTCAGGTACAGCACAAAAATCACTGGAATTGGTTCCATTTGACTGAATGCCAGAGCACACTCTAATCTAGGGACCAAAGCCAGACCTGACCCCATTTGCAGGACCTCTGTTGCTGTTTTAAACATGTAATCTTTGCTGTGCCCGATAACAAACCAATGACGACAATAACTTAGCAATTAAAGAATAATTAGCAAAAGAAGCAATGCTTTGATCTGCACCAGTTAGTCTGCCATTAATGCCAGCTGGGTATATTAAGTATAGGTCTTTCTCCAACAGCATTTTAATCAATTTGAATAAACAAACTAACTTACACTACATGATAAATTGTAACAGCTAAGTCTCAAAGCCCCCTCCTTTATTCATTTATACTTAAAAATCAGCAACTTAGCCACTAAGGTAAATTGCATTTATAACAACAAGTAGTAGGAAATTAATATTTACATCTGTTTGTACTTGGAGACTAATAAGACTATGGTGCTAGGCAATACCAGCTTAATGGTTTGTCCCTTCCCTCTGCACCATAGAAGCATGCCATCTGATTAGTTCTTTTGGCACAATCATTTGTGAGACCACCCTGTGAGCCAGACCAAGGGAAGTGACCCAGCTTCATTCTTTATTTGGGGGGAGCAGCGGAGGATTGCTCAGGTCAGGGAAGTTCCCTGATCTGATCCACAGTGTGGCCCCACAAAAAGCTGTGTCAGCACAACTGTTCAGTGATGGTGCAGTGGCTGCAGTAAGCAATGCAGACCAAGGATATCTGAAGTTAGCACTACTGCCAAATGCTCTGTGTAACAAGACAAATGTGCAAGAGCAGTAGTAGTCACTGTGCATGCCCAGAATGGGCAAGAGCTAGAGAAAAACACTCCAATACACTGCTGTTGTGTCCATGTTCTTTACAAACGCCGGTAAAAAAGTACTGTGACCAAGTATGTAAGTGAACAGGTGGTATGCCAAGGATAAACCCAGTGACTATGATGCTGTAGAGTGACTTCAGAAGAAAACCTGTGATAAGGCTGATCAATAGTGAACTTAGAGAAAGTAAGTCCGAAAAGTAAGTAACGAGGTTTTCTGCAAATGATAAAAATAGAATTATTTGCTATAGGATTTTCTCTTGTTAATATTAGTTTTAGAGATACAGTTTGCATTCAGTAAAAAGAAGGATAATCACTTCAAAGGATCATTGTCAGAAAGAAGTGATATGCAATAGCAAATCATGAGGAAACACAGACTGAAACTTAGTTCATAAGACAGAATCTTTAAAGCACTCAGACAACAGTTCATTAATTTATCCCCCTTCCCACAATTCATATCAGTAATTCTGAAAACAATCTACTCACTAGGGATGATTGTTGTTCTAAGCCATGGCCCTGATGAACATATTTTTTAGTCTCAGATATAAGTAAGAGCTACAAAAGGTTAAAAAAATGTGGGTATAGTTCAGATAAACATCTAAGAATTTGGAATTTCATCTGAATGCTTTCTGTCAGAAAAAAATGTGCTGTAAGTCTCATGAGAAAAAGTCTTATTTGTGATGTCGCTTGCACTTTTGTTTCTGTTCTCAGCTGGAATAGGATAAGAGTAGTCAACTCACACGGTGTTTTGTCTTCAAGCGTTGTGGGGAAAATTCAGTTCTAAGAATAGGATATTATGGTAAGACATCCCACATAAACTGACTTTGCCTCTTGTTACTAAAGGAAACAACAGAATGGTACAGTAAAATTTTGGTGAAAACTGAAAAGTTGCATGCAGTTCAAAAAGAAATCATTGCATTCATTTTACAAGTTAAAAAAGTCCCCACATATTCCACTTGAAAGACAACTTCTGATTTTTGGTTACATAGCACTAAATAACAAATGCCTCTCAACTAACTTGAATAATAATTCTGACAACCACCAGGTTCTTATGGCAGTGCCTTGAAATGAAGGTTGACTATACACAGCAGTAGGACGAGCATCTTAGCTATAGATGGAGTACACTGTCTACAGTAGATAAGTTACTTCTCCAAAAGCTAAATTTAATTTCCAAAATGCCTTAGAAATTTGTCAGTCTTTCATTATAAGTCAGTGGCATGTAGTCTCCAATATTAGTCCTGAAAATGGAACTTGAACTTTTAAATTACCTAAGTAATACAAGAAAGAAATTTTTTCACCAGCAGCTTTATGTGACAAATACACATATTTGCAGGGACAGACTATGGTGTACATATGCACATGCTGTGGCTCCAGCAGATTGCTTTACCTTACCAAGCGCAGCTAGAGAAACAGCACATCACTTCCATAGCAGCAATTCTCCCTTTTGACAGATCAGGTATATTTTTTGCTGAAACTGATGGGTATGGTCTATACTTCTTCAGACTAGCTCTACCGGCAAATCTTTAACAGATCTCTAATGTCACAGACATCCACATCAACCAGGTAATCAATATCTATGGGACATCATCTGGTAAATACTGCTTTTGTCAGCAGTGCTGACTTCAACCACCCTTGCCTCCAGGTTCCTTGTTCCCTTCTTTTTCTTTGTCCCTTGTTGGAACAAAGAAGGGTTGCTGGAGAGGGTGTAGAGAAGAGGTTGTTTTTAACCTCTATCAATTCCCTCGTCTGTTTTACCACAATATCCCATGAACAATTGTACTGCCACAACTGAGAAAGAAGAAAAGATTTTCATCAAACTACAGCAGCCATCCTGTCTGAGCGTAAGATGTTTCTGCTACTTATATAGGCAGCCAGTTAAAGGATAATTCTTGGAAAGCAAAAAGTGTCAGTAAAAGATGGCAACAAAAGGTGCCCTTTAAGTAATAAAACTCTTCTAAGCTGAAACCTTAGGGATGCCATTTAAATTGTCTGAGTGGAATTCAGGGACTTCCTTGCAAATACACTCCTTTGGCTGCTGCTTTGCAAATCCATATTATAGCACATTTGTGCATGTGTGCAAAACTGGGCTTGTTTACCCAGGGCTTGCATGGTAGAGACAGTCCTTATTAACATTTAAAAAATTGTAAAAGGTCATATCTCTCAATGCTATGTATTCAGAACTCATAGTTCAGCTGGCATTTTGTCTGTGCCCAAAATACAGGATGTTGCCCTTTGTTCCAAAAAAGAATATCCATCTATAATTCAGACTTGTGTTAGGAGGACCAAGGAGATGCCCACTTAAAAAGGGTCACACAGAGTTAAGATCACATTATAATAAACTCACTCTGCTTAGTCTTCAAGGGGGTCTCTCCTTCTCTCTCCCACCCCAAACGCTATTGCAGTTGCATGCTGCTTTTGTATGAACAAGTTTGTTGTTACTGACTCTTGCAGTTTATTGGAAAATTAAAAATTAAAATATGCAGACTATTTTATAACCACACATAAATTTACAGACTTCCAAGATCCAGTATGTTTGCCTATCCCCAAACCAGATTACACAATACAGGCATTTGTAGGGAAAAATTCATAGACAGATTTTTAAAGGCTCTATAACACTCAGAAAAGAACTGTTAAGCAGCTGCTCATTCCCCACGTTTATGAATACAGGGCTGAGTTATTACTCCATATAATACAGTACTTGTTTTGGCATAAGGTAGGAGGTAATCCCTAATGCTTAGTCTGTTTACACGTCATATCTGCCTCCCCAGCGATACTGCCAGAGGCTGGTAAATTTTCTGAAGGGCAGTGGGACTAGACTTAAGTATCTTTCACATACTGATCAGCATATATGCTCCCTATATAGAATCTCTATAAAGAGATTGCAAAGAATATGCTTTTGTTTTAGGGAACAGAGAGATATTTTTGTTTTGCTCCTCCTCTCCCAAATCTTTCCCTTCAGCAAAGACTCTTGCTAATCCTGCCTGTTTGGGGTTTTTTAATCTACAAACAAAAATATGGAGCCAGGAGTCAGATGAACACTAAAATGCATACATCCTTTCAAAAGAACTTCTATCTTATCTTCGGCTTATATAGATGTGGTAGGAACACGGAGACTGGAGCCAATTGTATTATTTTTGCCAATCTGCCTTAAGTTTAAGAGTGAATAATGTCAAGAAGTTTATATACTTTCCCAGATACATGTTATATTGTTCACAGATAATGTCTAGTTTGTCTGTCACCTATCTCAGCAGCTCTAAGTACACCTGGATTCATCAGGAAGATATACTGTAGAAGATATCAACACCTCATTAGTTTAAAAAATAAGAGATTCTCAAAAGCAGCACTAAAGAGTATTTAAAAAAGGTTAGTGTGGGTCCTGGAACAAGTTTTCTTTCAAATCTTTTCCCTGAACCTTTGCCTTCTTCTATTTTTCCATCCCTAATGCTCTTTGGGACCAGTCCAATATGGAGGATCTCTCTGCAAACATTGGCTTCACTCATAGCCAAGTAAAGCAAAGGATCAAGCTCATTTGCCTGTCAAGAGCAACCGGAACTTCAAGTTTATCATTCAGAAATCATATGGACCATAAACTGAGAGTTTCTTTGGCCTTTTTTTTTTTTTTTTTTTTTTTTTTAAGAAGAACTGGTATCACAAGGAACCTTGAGAATGGACTTTCTGTCTTCCCTACCTTGATCTGAGAGAGAGCATTACCCATCTTGAGGACAAGATCAGACTTACGCAGCTGATCTGTACTAAGCAGTGACCTCCTCCACACCGCCTGTAGTTGCTCTCAGACCTGCCAGTCTGACTGCACATGGTGCCACTCCCTAACCTGGTTCTGTCAAAATAATCTGTTTTTTGTGGCAAACGATCAGAGAACCATAGGAAAGGAATGAAAGAAAAAAGTTCCTTTCTGTTGGATCCTGTTACTCTAGGGACTGGACAGGGTTCTACCTGACAGTTGGTTACCATGGCTATTAATACCCTGACACAAAGTGAATGAATACCATGATTTAGAAGAAAAAAGCAAAGCCTCACTAGGAAACCTTAGGAATATCACTGGAGTAGGCAACCGTATAGCAGTTTCTTAAAAGAGAGAAACTGATGATCATTTGGAAAAAAGTCTTTAGATTTTAATGATCTGTAAAGTTTAGCCTCTGGCAGTTCCATTTTAAAAATAATCTTTTTCAATTAAAACCAGTTAACTCAGAAATTGCTGCAAGATGAAATATATTTGATCTCTTGTCCACATTTTGAACTGCCACAACTTTTGTTTGCTGCAGACAACCCCCCCCCTCCAAATATTAAATGCTGATGACTTACGTGCATACAGAAGACCCACAGCATCTGTTATACAGTCAAGAAACAACTCTGACCGCCTTACTGCCAGGAAAGACAACTCACTTTGTACAAGAATGCTATTTGTCTGTTAGCCATGCAAGAATCCACTTAGCTTCCATTTCAGCTCATTTGTAGTTGCCAATATCTACCCTTTAAATACTTACAGCTGCCACTTCTGTGTTGAAAAAGTATCTATTTTCATATTTCATTTAGGAGTGAGGCACTGTCCAAAGCATCTGGTAATGTGAACTGTGGGGCCCTGGATAGCCCAGGAACTATATCGTCTGGTTCAGAGTCATCCTAGATGAGAATAAAAGCGTTTCCTAAGTGGTTCTTATGGCAGCAGGGGCCCCTGGTTATCAAAAAATTCCACCCAACAAACCCACTATTTTGCTGGCTTGTTTTTACCCTGCATCAGGTCCCCAGTCTAGTTAGCCCAATAATTGTACGCATAGTTACACTTGCAGAACTGAGATGGCGATGCCAGGGCAGGAAAAGATGTCCAGGGTTACCTCTCTAGAATTGACTTCCCAAGACACGCTTGTAAAACTGACTTGACCCCACTGTATCTGAATCACAGGCAAAGGATTTCAGCCTAAACAGACACTAATGCAAACCTTTTCCAAAGCATTAATTCTCTGAACAAACATTCAGAAGTGTGCTGTGAATTCAATAATTATTTCAAAATATTCTTGGTTTTCAGGAAACAACAGTGAGAGCAAAAGAGGTAAAACAAGGCATTTAATTTTAGATTCTACACTTGAATTCTTTATCAACTGCCATGATCCATACTGTAGATTGGAAGAGGCAATAAACTATCTACGGTTTAAAAGATAGTCTGCCCTAAAATCACAGTCTATGCTCAGAAATGGAGATTTTCACCACAAACTCGATGGGTAGTCCATCAGAATTACAATTATTTTACTATAAAATAATGCACATACTGGCCCACGAACTTCTGCTGCTGTGACTGGAAGCGTATGTACGCTACACATTTTTAGATCCACAGCTCATGCAGGCACAGCCAGCCTGGCTGTAAAGCTGCTGTGTTAGCTGTTGCTAACAGAACCCCTGCAGCACAGATTTCATTGCAGGGGTGCATGACGTTCTACAAAACTGAATAAAATACTTGAGAAGTTTAGCCAGCTCTGAAATCCATTTCAGTCTGGCTGTTCTGCCAGTAGCCAGTCATTTTAACTGGTATTTTAACAATACAACTTCAGTTACACGGAGATAACATTTGGCTTAGTTTGCTTAGCAAGTTCTGTTATTTCTGGGAGCAGCTGTTTCCCAATGTACAGTGTTCTTATTCAGCAGGGCTCTATTGCCATGATTCTCACCATTTGCAGGGATGATGTGATGCAGAAAAATTACCGATTTGACTAATACAAACATTGCCTGTAAAAAAGATCTACAAATGCAAAGGTTAGGCTGCCAGGAGGTACTTCTCTGGGCCTGAAGCTAATGAGGCTGTGGCTGTACCAGCCTTTCCTAGGTGATGAATATTGACTTTAGTGGTCCCTATATCCCCCTCCTTTGGCACTATCCATTCCCAGGTACCCTTTCTTGCCTAGGTGCCATCCTTGCTGTTGTGCCACCACTAATACTTATGTGGTCTCAGAGTGAATCAGAACAGGGAATTGATTCACCTGAAAAAAAAAAGCAACCATAAGCAAGTATCTGTGCTGGTACAGTGGAGGAGGTAATAGGTGATGGAGGCTGCAACAAGAAGCAGGAGGGAAGGACTTGATAACTTGGTTTGCACCACAGCCTATTATGTGAGCCTTGAAAACATACGATGTCTCTATGCTGCAACTGGAACTGTAGAGGGATGAAATTACTGGTGTGTCTGAATAGCTCAATGAAAGAGCTCAGCATAGATGTCATCAGCGTGCATAGTCCCTTGCCTTAGTTATATCTCCATACTTCTCAAGAAAGAAAATGCTGAATGTGTTTGAATTGAATGCTATGGTAGTTTATGTAGCAGCTTTAAGTGCCTCTGAAAATTGTGTGTTTGTTTTAGGAATATTTAGTCCCAAGAATATACTGGCAACATAGTTCAAATGCAGTGCTATTCTAACACACCTATGAGACTCAAGGACAGGTAGCAACTTCCTTAACCGATGGTCATTCAATATCCCTTTTTGGCATTCTTCAGTTCACCTCCCATCTCAGTAAAATACAATACATTTCAAGAAAAATCTCGCGCAGTTCTCATGAAGTATTGGATACCAGTTCCTTCTTTTTAAGCACACAGTTTAAAATTTTCAAACAGGAAAGGGCTTAAGGCAAAAAATCCTTGCCTAAATAGCTTTTAAGCTTGTGAGAACCTAGATCCAAAATACGTTACTTTAATCCATCTAACTTACGCAGCATTTTATCCTTTATAAGTAATTTGGTCTAAAGCTTTATAGTCAACTAACGAAAACTTGTAACAATACTGATCTCCATTTTAAACCATTCCCTGTCAAGAATCACGTAAGAAAGTATGTTGCTATTTCCCATATTTGTAGCGGGTAGTTCTGAATTCAGGACATTACCCCGCATCTTAGGACCATATCTAAATCACCAATAAAAGCACTCAGGGAGATGGTAAATCATTTTACTCTAACACTGATATGGCTTCATGTAACCCCGGTTCCAGATCCCTGACCATTTCAACTTTCTTCTCTCTGGTTCATCCAACATCATGTTGTTTAAACTGCTTTACATGAAGTTTTTCTTTCTCCCATGACTTGATTATGATGAGTCCACTCCAAGTCCCTCATCTTTTTTCCTCCTTTACCACATCCACCTTTGCCTGTCATACAGAGCACAAAAAGATGTACTCCAGCTTCTCCTCTGTGAAAAACAGGTCAGTCAGCTTTGTGCTCCTCCCTGCCTTCTACCCTCTCTCTACAGTTATATCCTGTCTGCCCTACCCTTCATGTTTCTTCTCTTAGACGGTAAATTCTTCATAGCAGATGCTCCATATACTCTTAACACCTGGCCTATTTTGGATGTTGCTATAATATAGATAATAAAACTATATTCCACACGGACCTGAATTTGATCTCACAGTAACAACAACCCCCCCACCCCACCCCCAAAACCCCAAAAGCAACCCCAAACCCTGTGCATAATTGCTGAAGTTTTTTAAGTCATAAAATGCTGGAGTCTATTTTTAGACATTATCAAAAGTGAGTGAAACTGAACACAATCTGCATTTTCCTTTTATGGAGTTATGTTTTGTTTATAGTTTAGAAATTGTGTGTTAGATCTCACATGATGACCTTTAAAATAAACTGAGCTTAACATCTTGATATCCACAATGGTGTGGGAGTCTAGAGATGTGGTTGAAGATACTTGTTTCTCGTTAGGAGGAAACTAATGACAGATCATGCCACTTCCTCACTTATCAAGGAAGATCCTCTTGGTGCTAGTTTTATGTTAAAACTACAGCAGTTCATGATGCACTGTAAGTGTATTTATAATATATACACACAGGTTGTTGACAGAGCTCAATACTGTATGTTGTTTGTTAATTGACTAATCTATATGAATCAGTAGAATAAAGTTGATAGATTTAATCTACTATGCAAAGGTTATGAACTTGTCCACAAAATACTGAACAGTCAATAAATGGGAAGTATACTGGGCAGAAATATGCCAGACATTCCCCAGTTCCATGTCTTGAATCAATAGGAAGCACATCAGACAGCTGCACTTCCACTCACTTGGTCTGTGTCTTCTCACCGTGCTAATTTGCACAGAAGTATCAAAGAATGAATTACTATTACTACATTCTTTGAGGAGACCAGCTACATCATAGACTGCAACAGTCCAAACTCCACAGAAGCCCGTATCAGTGACCCTAAGTCTTGACCTGAAGATAATGTACTTGAAAGGACTAACAAAAATTTTACTGATTTTAATTGCCCTTTTCTTTTTCTGCCACTGATGTTTGTGCTGTGGTTATCAACAGGAAGTTTCATGCTTAGAACTGGGCTGCAACCAGCAGCTCATTCCAGTTGAGTTAAATACCTGCATAGGTACTATTGTGAGTGCAGGTGCTAGAGCAAAAGGTTCCCAATCCAGTTGTGGTTTTCACCTTCGTAAGCCATCTGACGTATTCCTGCTATATTGCTGTTCTAGCCAGTCTTTACAGGTCAAGCAAGGTGTTTAAGGTGGTGACTAACATTTGGTGGCATTTTGTTGGGGCCAGCCAAGGCGGTGGCCACTTTCAGCTGTCTGCTCTGCCCCTATGCTAGATGCCCCTGCTGAAGGGACAGATGCATGCTTTTGAGGACCCCAGTTACAGCATAAGGAAGTAACATAACAAAACCCAACACAGACACCAGCTGAATGCTACCAGCTGTGCACTACAGAAGTCAACAAAGAAATATTTATGCTGTTTAATGATCTCTGCCTACAGAGGCAATCATTGCCAGGCAAAAATTGGAAGACAACAGATACACCTTTTTTGTCATTCCAGCTAAATGCCCTCTTGAATGGAAGTCAACACCTGCACAATACCTTTGTAGTAACTCAGGTGTAACAGCTGAAGCCCAAATTCATTTTAGTTCATCCAGGGATGCAAGAAAAGCTTGCAGTGGAAATTCAGGGATTAACAAGGTGACTATTTATGTTCGGATAAAAAGATCAGTCAGCTCAACATGCCTACTCTAAATATTGAGGTGGAAGAAAAGAATGGTATTTACAAAAGCTAACTTTAGCATAGTGAGGCTAAGAAAACAACTGAGCAGAAACTATTCTGAATTACTATTTGAAAACCCTCTCTTCCCCACCCACACTGACCTGCGTGAAAAGCAGCCTCAATAAGCTAAGATTAGCTTTTGTCAGTATCCCAAAATCTATTAAAAGTTAAGGAAAACCCTGAAGGCTGAGCTGTATTTAGTGAAAATCAGTTCGAGTCAGTTATAGAAAAGCTAACCAAACTTACTAAAGCAAGAAGAGTTAGCTGCTTTCCATGATCCTAGGATCCTAGAACTGTAAAAAAATCCAAACAAAAACCAAAACAAACCAAAAAAGCCCTGGTATCACTCCATACTAAACTGAGAAACTGAGGAATAGCCCTCCTATTTGCTGACAGGCACTCTTATCTCTGCAACCAGCAGGAATAAACTACAGAATTAGGTGAGAATTCTGGCCTTCCAACATAAACATTTTGCATTGGCCCCAGGTACCCAGTTTGAAAGAATGTAATTAGAGGATTAGAATGTCCTAAAACCAGATTGCTATGTTACCTCTCTTATTTTCCCAGAGGGGAGGTTTTCACGGCTCGAGGATCAGGTTTGGCTCCCATAAACCCTGTAAAATTTGTAAAGGAGAGTGTTCGCTTTTCATACACACATTCACACAGAAACATCATTATTGTCTGGTTTTGTCGGGCCGTACAAGACGTCAGTACAATGACAACATGCACGTGGGGTTCTAAAGCACAGGGGAAGTGAAAAGAGTGAACTGTGTGGGCGACATGTTCTCTCCGACCAGGCGATCTGCTGAATTCACAGGCTGGGCTGAGGGGGAAATAGTACGCATAATGGCAGGCTAGCAGCGATAGGTGAAGATACGAGATGTTTTTAACAGGATGATGTTAGCTCTTCCTTTCATGGAAATACATCAACCCTTTCTGGAAAATCTCCTTTTCATCTAAATTACTTTTTTTTAAAAAAAAAATTAAGATGTATGAAAAAATAACAAAGTGGGGGTGGAACAAATCTGTTTGTCTTCAGTGTGTTTCTCTGTAAGAAGAAATGAAATGGAAACTCAGTCTTCCATTGTACTTTGAGCTCCGTTTCTGTCTGTAATGGAGTGGCATAGGGCATCATTTTAAATAAATTGTGTGTTAGACATTTTGTCTCTAACAGAATGGAGATTCCTTCTATTGTGGACTCACAGTTTAAATACTGAATAGCAACATGAGGAAAGTGGCTAAGTGCTGAATCTATGGGTGAATGCTGAACCAGTACTATTGCACAGAAAGATGTCACTGACTAGTTTTCCTTTTTTTTTTTGTCCCCTCTATCCCTTCACCCCAGCATGACTGCCATTACAGGATATGCACACATCTCGGGTCACACTGCATAGTCTGGCACCTATAGCAGTGAGCAAACTGCCACAGATTTTACAGTCTGCTCTGCAACATTTGGCGTGCTGATAAAAGTTAATGGGAGAGAAGATAATTTATTAAGTCTCTATTAATTCTGCATTCATAACACAGTATTTATATGGCCTAGGGGCTATAAACATTGCAAGCACTACAACTGTTTTCCATGCTTAGGCAGAGAAAAATATGAAAGTGGGCATCAACTGTAATAAGAGAATGTCACAGGGCAACAAGACAGTAAACTAGAATTACAATGTCACTGGTATGACAGGTAGGCATCACGGTCTAACTATACAGTGATTTAGTGGCTTAACCCTGCAGTCTCAATATTCCAACTTTCTGAAATAGTGTGATTCTGATGTCCCTGCAGACACTCCATCTGCCATTCCCTCTCACCTAAGGATCTCAACACTAAATGTTCAATTAACTTTTGGAAAAAAATTACAAAAACCCCAGCATTATATGCCATACAGGGGAAATAAATGCACGCTTCTGCTGAAGTGAAACAGTCCCATATTGTTTTTAACACTCTTAAGATCTCATGGGTTTTGTGGTTCATATAGGTACCTCTACCCAGACATGTTTACTTGTGTTCTGTCTGGTGTCCATGATTTGGCTCTACTTCAGCACAGTGAGAAGAAAACGATGACAATGGTTTCAGCTTTTAAATTGTTTGCTGCCTGGGACTTAAATGAGCACGTAACTAGAGCAGATACACAGATGGCCAGGAAATTTGCTGTAAATTTTATAATGATTCAGACAGCTAGTGAAACAGTAAAGTACTAAATGGCATTCATGTCTTTGCTGCCTGAGAAACTTAAGAAATTAACTACTACAGTTTTCTCTAAGTAAATAAGTATGCGCTGAATCAAATCACATAAGTCACTGAGAAGCTTCCCAAAGAAGTTTGATTACAGCCTAATTTCTTTGTTTTCTGTTTTTCTCAAAATTTTTCAAAAGAACATTTTCTAACACTTGACATTTAAAAAGGTTAAAAAGTACTAGCTTTTAGTTTACTATCTTTGTAACTCTCGCTTTTCTCAGACCACAATTAGGGAAACCATTTTAGCAGTTTCTGTTTAACATAAAGACCTATGACCAAATACTAACAATCCTTGCTAACATCTGTAGAGCATAGAATGCTGTGGCAAGTATACAGGCATGCATGGCACATACAGCATCTTAACACTGCACAGATAATCTTACAAATCAACAAAAAAACTTAAATAGGAACAGTAAAATGTTTGTACAGTTTTAAAACTGCTAAAAAGTACAGATTGAAGACCTATATCAAATGTAGTTCTGTCAGCTCTGCATAATAGAATACTAATCAAAACCCCATGTTCACAACTATAGATAGATTATAACCACTTCAATTGCAATCACCAAGTAATAATTTTTAAAGGTAGTTAAACAGGAAGCTAATTTTTCATAGCAAACAACGACACGCTGAAGCATTTAAAAATGTATGGAGACTATCAAGGAAAAATAAGTTAAAAGCAGTAAAGTGAAAGATTTGTACTACCGTGCTTTGTAAACTCACACAAGAGGCTATGTCTCAGACAATAACTTTCTAAAAATGGAAAACAGAGATTCTCCCACCATGCCAGGGCAAGGGAGAAGTATTTATTTAACTAATAGATATTTAACAGGCAGATTCACATTAACTCCTGCAACACAGTTTCATTTGGGAGCTAAGTGAACACCATAAACGTATACTTTTTAAGCCTCTTCTCATAAAAACACTGAGATTAGTGCTCCTTTGAGTAAGGATGACTGGACTAGACTCCCTCTGGAGCTCATCAATTCTTTTCCTTAACTGACCTAGGCAACTGCTGTTTAACAACACATGAGGCACTCCCTCCTCACCAAAGGCTTTGGGTCTTACTTTTAGTGTTTTTCATCAGCTTTGTCATCAGAAACTCTGAATAAAATCCTCAAACATTGGCTTCCTGCGCCATGGTACAGATGGAAACTTAAGCCTTACAGGCCACCTCATTGACATAGCTTCTTGACTCGGAGTCCAAATATAAGCAGACTCCTGTTTAGAGAATCAACAGTTCTCAAGTATGTTGAGCTTGTAGATTTGATTAAAGAAGTAGTGAAAAAAATGCTTTTTCTTTCTAGTTCTAGACTTCTTTCTAGTTAACACCTGTTTGGGACCTCCTGCAATCTTGCCAGTTAAGGTCTTTGAAAAGCATGCCCTTCTGCAGGTCATAAAGAGTAAGTAAAACCAAACCAAAACAAAAAACATCCTTACCTCTCCCTCCTCCCCCAGCAACCCAAGGCATGCTCACACTTTGAATCAGAGAGCAGCTGAGCTGACATGTGGCTCACTTGCCAGCTTTCTGAAATTGCAGTACTGGGGAACTCTAGGATTTTGATATTCAAACTCTGTATTGGTACCGCCAACATTTAACCTCGCATTCCAGGGTGGGGTTGGGCTCAGAGCCCGGGACATTCCAAAAAGCATTCCAACCAGCAAGGCCCTGGAGGTAGCCCCACAGTGAGCACATCCATGCTAAAAGGCTAGTAAAAATGTCTTTGCATTCCCATTCACATGCGTACATGTACGCTACAGGGAGGACAAGTTACAGTTCTCCCCGTACCCACTGATCACGCTTTGCAAGGTATGGTTACAAATAGTTTCTGCAGCATCAGTATAAAGAAACAAAAACGCAGCTGCTTTGTTGCTTGCTTGCTGTAGCCTTGTGACAGAAAAAAAACAGTTGCTTCACTGAGTTCCATAGGATTAATAGTGAAACATTTTCACTAAGCAAATACTTAAAATAGAGCATAGCTTTCATTAGTATTGACAAGTATCACATTCACACCACAATAAAAAAAAAAAAAAAAAAGTTCTCTGAAGAGTGAGGCTAAACATCCTCCAACCCAACTGTGGTCTCAATTGCCACCCTATGCAAGAATGCAGAAGTGCAACGGCTGGATCGTTAAATACTGTAGAAGTCAGTATATTTTTCTGGGAAAAAAAAATAAATCTGCCACCTTCTGTTTATGAAAGGTACAGCAGAAAAGAGAACCACAGGAGAAACTCGTACAGATGAGTCACATGTGTAGTTTGCAGGTTTAAAACTAATATGAATAGAACAATTTCTAGAAAGAAAGTACCAGTCACTAAAGTAATTACTTTAAAACCAGTGCTGAGAAGGGAACGTACGTGGCAAATACAATTATCCTATCTATAGAACTGGTTAGGATGAATTGAAATATCAAAGTAGGACAGTAAGTCACACGTGAGTTGTAACAGAGTTGAGAGGAATGAAAGTATGTAACAAAGTCATTAATTCAAAACATTCTGACATGCACACGCACATATATTACAATTGCAACTCTTCTTTAGTTCTTTTTGAAACTCATCAAGGGTGCCAAACACGTTGTGCTTTCTAGCCATTTGCCAGAATTTACAGCCCTTCTATATTTAGCATTGAATGCTCATTCCAACAGAGTGACTCCTCACTCTCATCGCCACATGCTCTGTTTGGCCTAGCTATGGCCATCCATAATTACAGCACAGACGGCCTCATTAATGTATACAACTATTACAACGAACTAGAAGGAGTAATTGCAAGCATGGGTACCACATAAGAATTTAAGTAAGGATTTAAAAACATTTAAAAACATTTGAAAACTTATCAGAAAACAGAAACACCCCTCCCCAAACTTTTAGCACCCATTTGATTTAATATAAATACAATACATATACTTTGCAGACTAGTGTTAATATAGTACTTGTTTCAGCTCACAGAGGACTATATATCCAGTATTCTCCAGTTCTCTCCATCAACACAACCAAGGCACACATTCTGTAACATCAGATGACAAGTAAAGCATCTACATGCTAGGGTATTCACACAACCTCAGATTTTTAGGTAACTATGTTCAGCTACAGCTCCATGTGAATTTCTGACAGCACACTGCTGAAATCTGTTCAGATGTTCATCATAAAACTGAATTTTACACATTCCCAAGTGCCCCTGGAGTCACCTATCTCTCACAATAAACATGTGCTCTGAATTGCATTTTAAGTCAATTGCTGGAAAGAAACAACGTGAAAAGTCTACATAGGCTACACCCCGCTAAGGAGTCAGGAAAGATGCACGTTCACATCACATGACAAAACACCAGGAGAAAAAAAGAAAAGGTACAAATACTGTTATGAAGGCCTTGGCTCCTATACTGAATAATTCTATCCCTTTTCTGAAAGAGGTCCATATCAGCAGTAGCAGAATTCCTCCTTATTGATTAATTATTTTTTTTTTTTTTTGGGGGGGGGGGGGGCGGGGGGCTTTTTTATAAGCCAAAACAGAAACTACACACTTCCTATGGTTGGCTTCTCTACAAATCGGTCCCAATCCACTGTAATTTCTAGCAACCCATAGTAATTGCTGTCAAGTCCACACAAGCACCACCACCTATAATAATTGGGTTTTATCCAAAGATTAAATTTTAATTTTAGACAAACAATGATGACAAGAGACGAAGCCAGATTCTTCTAAGCGGCAGGACAAGAGACAACGAGCACAAACCGAAATAGAGGATAGTCCATGTAGACACAAGAAGAAAAAAACCGACTTTTTTTTACCACAAGTGCGATCAAACACTGGAACAGGCTGCCAAGAAAGGTTGTCAATGGAGCCTCAGTCCTTGGAGAGATGTGAAATGCAGCTAGACACAGTTCCTGGGAAACTTGCTCTAGTTGACCTTGCTTTGAGCACAGGGGTTGGACCAGATGCTCCCATTTCCAGTGGTCCCTTCCAAGCTCAAATATTCTACGATATTAGACCTTGTAAGCCATACTTCTAGCAGGATCTAAGAATCACTTTTTTTTTCCTGTTACTCTATGATGGCTCCGAAGAGTCCTGACAAAAACAAGAGAGCACTCACAACAGCAAAATGGCTGCTTCTGAACTTTCTGATTAATACTGCTAATTCTTTTGCTCCTTCAGAGTAAAATTCTAGCACTCAAATTATAGCAAATATAAGTATATTTAACTGCATTTACTGCAGTGTACAAAATGAACAAGAAAAAACTTTCTTCTTAGACCACACAGATTTACTATAAATTACTCTGATCTAAACAGCAGACGTATTAAATATGAAGACACATCTATTTAATTTCACAATCCTGAACATTATTTGGTGAGATATTGTTCTTCTATTGTAAAAGAATGGTTTAGCACTATCACTTGAGGAAGAAGATTCAGATTTTTAAATAGGAAGACTATTTATGAACTACATCCAAATGAATTATATTTTGTATGTTCTTAATACAAAATACTTTATAGAGATCATGGCATGGTATCTCTGCCATTTTGTTTTCAGACCGGAACCGATAATCTGAAGATCTCTCACCCTGTTGAGGGATACTAAACCACCACTTCAATACCCCATTAATAACCGGAATCCCTAAATTCTCCTAATCCATTAGAACATTCTTTTGGAGATTCAAAACTTTAATTTATATCGGACAAGCTCAGCTGGATTGACATGAAATCAGACTGGATCTGCATCCTCTCTTGGCATACAGCACGTACTTACGGTTTACCTTAATAGTAAGTTATGATGATGGCAAATTTAAGAAGAGAACATGTACTTTTGATTAAGACCACCAGTATCACAAACAGCTAAATACTGAGGCAAACTAGGTTACATTTCAAGAACAAACACATAAGGCTGTATTTGGATGCCTGCTTTTGCAATTAATACACGTGTAGACATATACTAGAACTTCCAAGTTCCAAGTACCTTCACTCAACAAAAACATGGCTACCAGGCTCGGCTCCAACTCCTTACTGGAAAGGCACAACTGTAGTACCTAAGACCCAGAAAGGATGGTTAATTCTATCGTCACATTTCTGGAGGGTAAATTGTAAAAGAAATTATGAAAGAAGAATGTTATTTTCATGCTTATTGTTATAATTTCTAAGTCCTCCTCCCTGCAAAAACCTTTTTCTTGATGTCAATAAAGCTTGCAAGACATGCATGACAAAATCATGTCTACTTGGCTACTAATATTTTCCTACATTAATTTTTCTGATTAACTACATAGTTCCATAATAAACCCATCTGCTTGTGGACGATGTATTCATGCATCTCATACCAGCACACTGCAGACTTCTTAAAAATAAAAAATAGGTAATAAAACCAACAACAAAATTGCTTTTAAAATATTTGATATTTTTTAAAAATTTATTATTTGGGATACTCTTTATGTTCTTTAAAATCAAGTTGCTAATTTATCCTGTCTGAAAGGCACCATAGGGACCATGAGTGGTGAACAGTAAACATCTCATTGGCATTTTTACAGCTGGGGAATTTACCAGTCTCTGAGAGAATCCAAATGAAATGTGAACAGCAAGATATACAAACAGGAGCTAATCTGTAGCGGCACAGGTGTGAAACCTCTAATTTCCATGCTATCGTGGTACCTTAGGCACATTCATGTCAGAAGTTTCTTCAATAAAGTTAGCTTTTTTATGGGAAGGCTCAGCAAGGTCTTCTCCATGGTCTCTGTTATTCAAGCTCTCCTGATCTTCCCTCTTGCGTTTGTTAATCAGGTGATTTTCACCCTCACACAGCTTTCCCTCTGGGACACCCAATGTTCTCAGGCAGACAATAGCTGCAGCCTGTTCTGCTAGTTTCTTTGACTTGTCCCTGAAGAGCAAGCAGATAGAGCACAGGTAAAAGTAGAAACAAGTCTCTACACTGCCAAGAGACAATCAATTTCCTGTCTCTGATGCAACATCATGAAATAAAAGGCATTTGTAGTCATCTCACAGCAGAACAAAAAAATACGTCAGTTAATCACATGAATCTTGCTAGACATCAGTGTTGGTGCATCACTACTGATGTAATATTCCTAGAAAATCTGCTTCTGTCATGTCTTGTGTCTCAAACACTCTTCATTTCAAAGTTATAAAGTCAAGGTGTGTTTGGCCCAAGTGACTGCAATCCTCAGAAAGTTAACTTTTACAAATACAATTACTAAACAAAACTGAGTTTTGAAGGCTCATTTTTCTTGAAAGATAGCCTGGCTCAAGCAGCAACTGTTCCATAATAATAAAAGTTCTGTCATTTCCAACAGGGACTGCAGATTATACATTTGTGAAATTCAGCATTTGAAAACCATTTTCTTTGCAAAGTTTCATATCAGCTGAGCTTAACTTCCTAAAGTCTCTGAACAGGATGTACAAACACCAGTAACTGTTGCGTGCATTTGTCCTCTTTAAAATGTTCAATGCTGAGCTCTAGCTTTGCAGTTAAATCAAGATCAACTTAGGTGTAAATGCCTGAAGTCAACTCCAATATTACTACATGATTGTATGAAATGCTGTCATGAAATTTTAGAGCAGCCCTGGATGAGACTGTTGATTAACTGTGATCTCTGAGAAGCCACTAAACTGTCCTCTGCCTCACTGTACATAAGACACTTTATTGTGACTTGTTATTGAGAATGGATCTGCTGTAGTGGCTGAAGACATTTTCCCCTCCACCTCCCTTGGTTAGTTTCTGAGCAGTTCACAGACACAGCTGGATCAGGTCTCCTATTTGCTCCCCTTTGTGGGCCAATATACTATGTGAATTAAAATCTGTAACTGTTTACTTGATTATGCCAAATCTTACTTCTTGTCACAATAATTTCTCAGAAATTTTTAATCCTTTCTCCCTCCCAGAGTAGCTTTAGAAGGTAGCTTTTAGCTGACTTTGATAAAAGTCAACTGGAATAAACTGGAGTACCCTTTCAATGCAAGTTTTAAGCATCATTTCAGAAACAATTACAATACAGCTGCTAAAACCATTAAAGATAGCTTACCACAGAGTTGATCTGTATTTTTGCTCAGCTACTGTCACTACTGAACAAAATAATTTATCCAGTGGTCTTTGAACCTGGAGAAAAAAAAGAATTAAAAGGAAGGGGAATGTCAAAAAACAATCATGTCATTTACAGAACAAACAACATTGCCAAGGTTCCTTGTTTTTCTTGTCTTTATACCACAGTCAAGTAACACCTTCAAAATTACTGTAATTCATACCAGAAATTTAACCTTGTGTATTTAAGATTAAAAAATAAGAAGCTGTTCAAGCTGCAAATCTTTTTGCTTAGAAAAACCCAAACAACAAATAACGTCCCCATCTAACAAAGCAATTGCTCCTGTCCAGTATAGTTTCTCCTTATAACAGTGTGCAACAACAGAGAAAACATTCTGAATCCAAATTCTTTAAATCACAGAAGTACTAAAAGAAAGTCTGTCGTGGACTCCTATGTAATCACTTGCAGTTGCAGCAACTTCTTTCATACATGAATAAAAGCGACACTGACTTTTAAATTTTTACTTTCTAATAAAATAAGCTGCTATTTCCGTATATATGTGTATCACTATTTCTGAAGCTGCCTATTCAAAAACTATGCCAGTCTGGTAAGCAGAATTTTTCACTACCTTGAGTCCTAAATTAGACAATTTCGTAAACAATGCAGAGGAAGAGGTTTGAAAGGGTTTCTTCATTGACTCACAGTTTCATAAACAGGCTGAGGATGCTTTTCTTTCCTACACCATTCCAGAAGATACATTTTTGGAGTAATCTGTGGTGGATATTCTCGCCTAGACAGAAAAATTTGTGGTCAACCACTGTGCATAGTGTTCTATTTTAAAACAAATTGTGCTGCTTGTTATACTACTTCTACCAGTTATACTTTGTGGTTTAATTTTACAGCTCAAATTATGAGAAAAACGCTGCTTCCTTATTAGATAATTCAAGTAATATGTCTGACATAACATCTAAAATAAAATGTAAACTTGTCTATTAATTCTTTCCAAACATTCACATTCTGTAGTATTACAACAAGAGAAAAGATACTTACCAGAAAGGAGATGCTAACTAAATATATGACACAGAAGAGAGATACAGCTTGACACTGCTTATTATAAGCAATAACATAAGATTAAACACTAGAAGAAAGAAAAGAAGCTGCTTCTGTTATGAAAGAGTTATCAAATAAAAAGGAGCAGTTGTCATTGATTCAGTTACTGACATGGAACTACAGCCCCTTGTATTTAGCAGAAAACAGAAATACTATTATGACTGGATTTGAGGAGCATTTTATATCACACCTCTTCTTGAGCTGTTTGAAAGACTTAATAGCAAAAATAGCAAGAATAACAAACGTGGGTATAATATGGAAAGTAAGAGCAAATCTATAGGCTTCACAGATTATTATCAAAGGTTACTTAAAAGAATATTGTACATAACTCCATGAACTACTTTGTCAAGGAATACCTTATTAGTGGAACACGTTTAGAAGACTGCAGATGAGCACATATTTTTATCTGCTTAGAAAAGAGTATTATGAAGTTTGTGCAGGTCATAAAAAGTATTTATTTAAATCTCACTACAAATAACTGAAGTCTTTATCTTTGTATATACTCACATTCTTCTACATACAGATGTTTGAATTTTTTTTTTTTAAATCGCTCAGCACTTTTAATATGTTAACTGAGAGAATTCAGCAGTCTCAGGAAGCCCAGAACTGAAGAACACCTTACAACATCCAAACAGCACAGGAAAAGTGGTGATGCTAGGGATTATGTCATGATGTACATAAATTCCTTCATAAAAATCCACTCAGTAAGAGCTGATACTTAAACTGTTATATTCAAAAAAACTTTAAGGCTTTGTCACATTCACAGGTTTTATTTACAGATGCAAGATAGTGAAAAACTTAATTTGCGTGCTTACTTGTCAAATCTAACAGCCATTTTTATTACATCTGGATCTTCCATTTGGTCATCTTCATCTTGTGTCTCAGTTTCTAATGATGCTTTCTTTGCTTCAAAAACAGCTGTTGTTTCTTCATAAAAGTCAGCCATTTCAAAGACTTCACTATTCCAACAGAATTTGTTTGTATTAGAGATCAGATTATAATTTTTTGTATCATATTATGATAAAAGTATAGAAATCAGTTGCATTTAAATAGAGTATATGTGTACACAGAATTACATGAATGTATGGCAATATTCTGCACAGTGAGATTATATTGTTTCTCCTCCAATTCTTATCAGACACGGTTGAGCTACAAGTAGAAAAAGAATGTTCTCATTTCCAGCACTATATATTCAACTTATAGCCTGAAAGCCCAGCAGAATCAATCAGAAATACAGGTCCTGCAATATTCAAGTTATTAGCTCAATTACTGACTTGCAGGTGAATGAATTGGCAAAGAGCATCTCCAAGTGACTCCTGGTGCATCTGCTCCACAAGGGCAACACAAATGCAAAGTAGAAAAGAGATTCTTCTCCTAATTTTAGTATTTAAAAATACTATAAGCAATAAACACCATAACATCAAAATACCTTAAAAACTCAGATTTTCTGACTTCAGAGCATTATTCACAAGCCCCAATACAAAGCAGGAAACAACTAGTATTTGTGTCAAATGAAAAAGCCTCAAATCCTTTTAAATTTCAGATCCATGGCAGGCTGCATGTAGTTTGAAAAACTGAGAGCATTCATTTTCTACAAATAACAACAAAACCTGCAGCAAAAGAAAACTTTTAATTTCTGACTGCTACGAGAACCCTCATAGCAGTTCATAGTAGGAGAGCATAGTAGCAGAGCATAGTTCATAGTAGGAGGCTGTTCAACAACAAAACAATTCTGGCCACAAAGCCATCTCCAATGCTCTAAGTGGAAAAGCAATGAAGCTGAATAATGCTAACTGATGCCTCTAGAAGATAATTTATTTTGTACTGTTACGTACATTTTTTTTGCCTGAAATGCAGCAGGCTGTTCTCTTGCACCGAGTACTGAGGTTAAAACCCCTAATGGCTGTAACATCCCATCACCACCAGGAGACAGCAGTACTAACATTTTTTGTCTGAAGATGTATATGTAACTACATATTAGATAACTGAACGTTCTTCAGTTAGCTGGACATTAAACAGGCTGTTTAGAAAATTGGTTAAAAAACTGAGTCTGCTGAGAGAAAGCAGTTTTAAAAACTTTCAAGTGGCTCTGTCCTGCTGTCATGCACACACGCTGCTAAAGCCGATTTTGAAATTGGTATTGCATCACATGTACAAAAGCCGATTATGTTCAATTTTGGAAGCCCCTAAAGAATTGTTACACATAGCACATAAACCCAAAAGTTTTACACTACACCTCTATCCAGTGTTTATGTGTATAAACTGTTACTCTTCTAATTACCTATTTAAAGGCTTGCCTCTTACTTCACAATTTATTTTCTTTACATACTACGCATTACTGTTCATTCATTAGAGAACATCACCACCTTTTTGGCTAAGATTTATTTGAAGTTGTAAAAGATTGTTTCAGTTTCAATCTAGACTATATCTCTTCTAATCAAATTGATAAATTATAAGCAAAATAGATGAACGATTTTTAGTACTGTAACTTACTATTAACTTCTGCAACGTAAAAAGTAACTTGCAAAGTTTAAATGTTGTTCATGGATTACACTGCTCCTATAATTATGAATAATGAAGACTAGCTCCTTTTATATATAAAATACAAATTTCTTTCATTGTATTGTAATGAAACAATCATGGATGACAGTGTTTATAGAGAGCCAAAACTGATAAATCACAACAAAATGGCAAAAGGATTGCAGGCATTTCCATTCATTTTGAACATGAACAGAATGCTGATTAGGGTTTGCTGGAAAACAATAACTCCATTTGCAAAATATTTCAAGCTTTCAACATTTCTATCCATTTTCATACACATAACAGTTTCAGACTGTTTATTTCATAAAAACAAAGAGACTCTCTTGCCTTCCATTCCATCAGAAGGATAATTACAGCACACAACATGGATATGACACACGCAAGCTCAGACCTCTATTTTGTTCAGTTTGGGATGGGTCCAAACTGGATTCCCCTCCATCCTGCGTGACTTCTTTAATCACATGTCTATTTTATGATTTCTCTCAAACTTTCCTTCTTCCTTTTCTGTCTTTGCCTTTGAGAAATTTCATCCAGACTGTTTCAGGTGTCCAGGATGAAAAGACTCATTAAAGCTACTGTATTTCCTCAAAACGGTTGTCAGCATCCATTAGGGTATTGCAGGTATGAAAAGCAGCACGAAAGAAATATATTTAAGTATCATATGGGTGACCTTCATAAATTATTCTGAGTTTATCTCTAAGTGTTCATTCAAAACAAATATCTTGTCATAAATAAAACTCCACATGAAAAAGGGAAAATTTAAACAGGTAAGTATCTCTGGAAGATGACAAGCTCCTACACACTATTAGCCTCCAGTCTAACACTAGAGAATGCTGAAACTTTTCTTAATCAGTTAATGCAAACATTGGATAAATGCCTGTCACTCCGTGAAGTTTTATGAAATCAGTATGTTGAATACATAGACAGTTTTAGGGTTAAAGCTTTAACATCTGAGCATGATAGAAACACAAAAAGGTTAATTGTATTATTCCACATGTCACTAACTGGATTTGGTTTTGTTGTTTGGTTTATTTTCGAGTTTTATGAAATGCCAGACAGTGCTACAGAAAAAGAACTGGTTTGCAAGTTTGGCAGAGTGCAATTCCTATTTCTGAAGTACACGCTTACCAGATCTCCTGTGTGGACTGCGCAGCATGGAGCTTCTTACCCTGAGTAGTTTCCAGCTGTTCCCTCAACATCTGACACAAACAATATTTTGTGTTGGTATAGTGATTATCGTATCTCACTGCCTGAAGGAGAGAGACAAAGTATATAAAACCATGCCAAATTTATCTTATATAATGCTCATGTCTCTCAATGAATTACAGAATTATTTTTGAAAGGTAAACCAGAACGCACAGTTTCCTCAATAACATATTCAAACCTACTTATGAATGTGAGTATTACTCTGTTTTGGCATGTTTTCATGAACAGAAGTTCAACTTATTCATATACTTATGAAGAAAGGGTTGACCAGTTGACCGTAACTGACTAGCAATGCAGTGATATTTCAAAAACAAAAAAAATTTAACTTGATGACAGATCAAAGCCAGATTTCTGATTAATTTCCTATTATGTTATTAAAATTGTATATTTTGAAGAGTAGATAAAACTTTATATATGGAGCTACTACAATACAGCATCACTCTGTTGGCAAATCATTCGCTTTGCTTCCCTGCTGTTAAAAATTCTTGACAGTATTTGTAAAAAGCAATTAATTTCTAAAAATGAATTGAGCAACAACTGAGTATTTAATATTCCTTCACTTTTCTGTTCAGTATTATTTGCACAACTGTAACATTAACAGAGTTGGCCTACATCTCATTATCTTTTCAAATTCCTAGACATTTTTAGATAGCCTTCTAAGCCTCATAAATGTTCCCAAGAAACTAGGGCTAAAAAGCATGGTACAAAAGATACCATGGTACATAATGTACATGGTACATAATGTACATGGTACATAATGATCAGGAAAAACTGTTTTCTGAACACAGACTTCTGAACATTTTTTTTTCTGAAGAAAATAAAACAGAGGAAGCAGTGGCTGATTTGTTAGACTCGTGTCACACGCAATATGTTAAAATACCCCCAGAGCCCAAGTCTTCAAAATGAAGAGGAGTTAAGATACTGTAGTAAGATTTGGATTAGCAGTCCTAAACAGTGTTAACTACAAGTAAGATCTTCCAAAAAACATACGTATTTGATGTAATCTTGCATGACTTCCTTCAGGGGGAAAAGACCTTCTTTTCTGAAGATAGATGGGTTCCACATGGCAGCACGAGCTATCATTACTGATGAGGCAGCTGTTGCTTTCTGGAAGGTCTCAATGTCTGTATATTCTTTGATGAAGTCATGAGATCCTCCACTAAAAATTAACATCATTTTTATAATCATGAAAGTATTATTTGCTATTACTTGTGCTTTACACAGCCTTGTATTTTCAGTGTGATATTACATTAACAGTAGCAGAGTCTATTTAGGACATTATGTCAAATCTATGGGGTCTGAGAGTTTTACTAGAACTTATTGAAACGCAAAAAAATATATAATATTTGTCATTATCTGCATACTTCCCTTAAAAACAGAGGACTTTTCATGAAGAAAGAATATAGTTTGTGTTCTATGCAAACTGTGTGCTTTCACAGAGTTCTTAATAGATAAGGCTCACAGAGAATCACTTCTATGTTATTTAAAAAATGGTACCTTGTCATTGCCAGTTCTGTAACCTTCAACTGCATGCTTATTCTGTTGGCATAAGTGATACTGAAAACAAGTTAAGTATGGACAGCATCCCTTTCACTCTGGCACTAATAGACGGCCAGTAACTACAAGTAATACTTCTCAATCAGTCACAGAACACTTTGAACTTAAAAGAAGGTTGCACTGCTTCTATTGTACTGCCTCTGCTTTCAAGTCAGCAAGCCAGATGTGTTAGCAAGCAAAACGGACACTCAAACCACTTTTCCTTTCTCTTAAAAATTCTCTTCTCAACATCTCTACAAAGTAAAATAAAAGTTGGACTTCTGAACTAAAAACGGTAAGATCTTTATCCCTTCAAAAGTAGAAACACTGTCAAATTCAAAATAAAAACTAGAGAATCATAAATTACTTTAAAAACAGACATTTATATTGTGAAGACAGAACAAGCAAGCTTCCTGCATTAACAAAAGATTATTCCATAAACACAGCACCATTCTAGAAATCAGAGTATCAATTAAAATTTTCTTGCCCTTTTTTAGCACCATTCTACTTCCTTTTATTCACTCCTGTATATTTCCTGACTAAGCTTGAGGCACAAGTAGTTAAAATTCTCAAATAAGTTACGGCAGGGATCAAATATATTTAATCAGCAGGATTCCAAGTTGCACATTTATATTTCTTTAGAAAGGGAAAATTTCACTAAGTGGATTTAAAACAAAGACCATATCCTTTTCAGAGAACCATAAAAAACCCAGGACTGCTAAGGATTAATTAGAAACAATTTATCAACAATAAACCTCTGATTTTTTATATCTTAATTGCACTTTGCATCATAGGAAGTACTCATACAGAGCTGACTTGTGACATGCATAAAATCTAAGAAAAACTGATAACCTCATCTTTTACCTAGGCAAACAAAGGATTCCTGGCAACGCACAATGTGAGTTTTGCTTTTAAGTCCAACTTACTTTGCTATTACTGGAATGGAGACTGCTTCAGATATGGCTTTGATCACATCACAGTGGACAGGGTGCTGAGGCCTCTCCTCCTTCTTCCTTTCCAACAAACAAAAAAAGGCAAGACCCAAGATTTCCTATGGAACTTGCAGATATCCAAATCACAGCAGACATGACTCAAGGATAATTGGTACATACTTATTTCCACTTATTTACTTTATATATTTGAAGTAATTTTCCCTTTTTTTATTTAAGCACAAGATAACTTTTTCATATCAAATAAATTTTAAAACATTGTTACTGTAACTCTATATCCAGATAAGCAGCATTTTTAGATACAGAGTATGCAAGATAATTCTAGTTTTATTCGGTCTTGCAGACAAAAATTTTAGAGAAATAGCAGCAAGTGGTTCAGTTCTTTAATTATTGGCCTGATTTTCTACACTGATTTAGTTAAAAGTTGAAATTAGAACCGCATATTACATGTAGAGTACACTCCAGTCATATCTTAACTGTACCACGTTTGTCAGCAAACTAAAAAAAAAATATCTAAGTTTCTCTTGCCTAAAATTGATTTACCTTCCATGGACCGCAATGGCAGCAATACCAGTTTTTTCTATTCTTTTTACCAGGTTCACAGTATCCTCAACCTGAGCGATAAGAGAGAACAATGTGATTTTAGTTCAAAGAAAAAGGAGTAACTATCATGCGATCACTGTACAAACAAATGTTGGAAGCCTTTCATTTTATCAAGAGGGATACGATTCCTATGTTTCAACAGTAACGCACAACATGCACAACTGTTTAATATATACTTCAATTAAAGAACTACATATTATACAAAAATTAGAATCTATTTTCAATACTTCCTTGAAAGTATACATAGCAAACTTTCCCTAACCAGGTAACACAACGTTCTGTAGCAGGGAGAGTATTTTCCAACAAGCCTTTAGACTGTCATTTGAAAATGATACAAAACACTTTATTAGCAAGTCCTCTCTAATGACTACTCTGTAAACTGTAATCGAAACGCATCTTAGTAAGAGGATGCATTCTGAAATCAGTGTGACATGCAATCACACATCTATAAATATTCTTCTCAGATGTGTCTTAAAGAAGTTAACTAGTATCTAGAAAATTCTAAAGACATTCATACGTGACCTGAGCAGGGAAAAGGGGAAGCTCCCAGTACATCTTCAAAGAGGAAAGATGCTCTTAAATGGCAGAAAGAAATATCACACTGCTAGATTGGCCTCTCTTACGCAGCTTTGCAGAAAAAGAGAATGAAAAGCAAATTTTCTCTTCAGAAGCTGGAGAATGATCTGTGGCTCATCAGAAAAATAGCACATTCAGTCCTTGAAAAAATGCAGCATCTACCAGGTGGCATGGACACAGAGGCAGAAGCTCACCTGCTGTTCTGATGGATGTTGTTATGCAAAAGCAGCTTGAAACAAAAAGGAAGAGGCTCTCGCATAGTTGTATAAAATAAAAAGGTGAGGTGCCAGTTCTCTGATTCATACTTCAGTACCAAAATGATCTTAGAGTTACTGATTCTTTTCACACAGGCTTCATTTAAACATTTTAAGTGCATGTGTAAATAACTTTTCAACAATAGCTAGCTCAGTCACAGTTCATCCATCTACAGTAATATCTATTCAGGTCATATGCAATCACAGCATCTAGGCAGGCAATTAAATACACAATTGCAAAATAATCAGTCATTAAAAGAGAAGGCACGTCACCTTCTGGAGGCTTAAAATTATGTAGGGAATTCAACTGGAAAAAAAAAATCCAGTAAGAAAGCTGTATCAGCTGTAAAAAAAGAAAAGAACCTATGTATTTTCACTACATTCTTAGCAGTTAAATTCTAGAAAAATACTGACAAAACAAAATGTTACAGCTTTAGCAATACCATATTCTTACCATAATTTCTTCAAAATGAATTATCATACCCAGAAATCTACCCAGAAAAAAAGTAATTCTAATTGCAAGGAAGGTGTTGCAAGGAAGATTACGAACCTCATTGTATAAGCTAGCAATTTCAGTGCTTCAATCTGTCAGTTTCTACAAAGGCTACAGAAGTTGTTTTTAACTTGCGTAACATTTGTAGTATTTATTGCTGTCATTGCACATACAGTAAATCAGGAGTCAATGCAAAATTTCCTTGCAGTGTAGAGTATGAGTAGTTTATAGAGCATATGGAGTTTCTTTCATAAACACAATTTCACTATTGAAAACTTCATCATTAACATGAGCGTTGGAAGTTGGAGAAGTAACATTAGGGTTTGGTCTTCCCCTCTTGAAGTTTAAACTTCAAGCAGACTGCCAAGAAATTCCAAGTTCATCACACTGTGTTTATGTACATGTACTCAGTCAATTCCACATTTGGCAGTTGTTTTCAAAAATAGGAATGCACTTTTCCTTTTTATTTTCATTTAGTATTATCCACCAGCAAAAGCTTTGGGATTAACTCCATGGATTACAATAAACAGGAATAAAATATTTTTAATAGAAATATCTCCATTTGGAGTTCAACAGAATAAAGCCAAGTGCAGATATCTAATGTTTAGTATTTTCTTGACATTTTAAATTAGGGAGGAGAAATGAAATTTGGCATCTGATGTGAGCAGCCAGAAAAGCAACCTGGTTGGAAGGGTAAAATTGCTTAACAGAAGAAAATATCTTCTGAAAAATACTGAGAGAGAAAATGCCTGCCAGCCTGAAAACCACTAGCCTGGGAACTAGAATCAGAATCAGAAGCATCCCCGGTTAAGTGCAACTGGGTACCTAGAAACCAGAAACATCCTGACATACCATCGGGAAGTGCAAAAATCAAGGAACTGTAACAGCAACTTATCAACTGAAAAGGTAAGAAATAGTCTGGAAAAAGGGGAAAACATCTTGAGAAAGAAATAATCTGTAACTGGCTATTCTGACTGCAGGTACAGGAAAACTGTCTGGAAAAAAAAAAAAAAATTGATCTGAATTAGAGAAAACAATCATCTGTTGGCTGCCCCAGGTGAGAAATAGGAATTAACAACACCTCCCGGCTGCTCAAGGGGTGGCATCCTACACCCTCTTGTGTCTCTATGACATAAAAATCACGATCTTTATACACCCACTAACTGTTTAGGTCATGACAGCACCCCAAACAAATTATAATTCCAAGTGCTATTTCACAAAAACAGATCTAAAAGGCCAATAGATTAGAATATCATATTTCTAACTTATCTTAAGATCACAGAAATAAACAACAACTAAACAGTTTAACATTATGATTTATGTTCTTACTGAGGGCAAAATGCGGATTTTGCAGGTTACTGGTTTACAAATTCCTTTAACAAGGGTAGTCAGTATCTGGAAAAAGAAAAAAAGACAAAACCATGATCATAGTAGTAACATTAATAAAGCCCTCCTTCCCCTCTTGAAGACACAAAGAAATTAGAACAATGTAACACCAGTTACTCTCCCTATAAACTTACCTACTAGATGGATGCATGCAGTCTGTATCGAGTGTATCACTTCATCCGATAGATATACAAACCTATTTCTAGTCAAAGCCATTTTTATTTGACTTTTTGATTTTAACTGGATTTTTACAGAGCAGTTAACTGCTGCTAGAGTTTTAACACTGCTTTTAATGCGGTGACCAGTAAACTCTGATATTATTAAAACAAAATGCAGAAGCTTTACATCTTCATGAAACTGTTTTCAATCTTATATTAGAGTTGTGACTTTCTTATGAAAACATAATGTAAGTATTCCCTAAAAAGAAATTTTATTTTAAGAAAAAGGCCAAAATGGAAAAAAAAAGGGATATACCAAGCAACATTACTGAATTTTCTAAAAGAAAACAAAAATTGTAAACTGAATTCCATGCTTGACACAAAGCACATTTTATTCATTAAAAACAAACTCAGAATAAGCAGACAAATGAGCAGTTGTTAGTTTAACCATTTAAGAACCAAGCTATGGAAAGAATCTCCTTTTCACAGGCTGAATTTGAGTCCAACAGACCACACTTAAAAGGGCCATGTAATGGCCTATACATGTTTAAATCACTTATGAGTACACAATATGTGGTACCAGAAATCTATACAAATATCTACATAAATCACACTCTAAAATATGAGTGGAAACCAGCTGATCCTGACTGTTATTAGAAAAAATTGTGGTTTTCAACTGGTTTTTGATATATTATCATGCATGTTATTCTGAGTACACTTCCCTTGTATAAAATGGATGGAACTGCAGGTAAATTATTTCTTTCAGAACTGCATATACTATGAAACTTGAATTTTGGTTAATGTTACTGCACTTACTAGGTTCCCAATACAGAAATGAGCTGTTATAGCTAGCATTCACAAGTTCTTATACTCAGAACAACTACCAAGTAATTCACGTCACCTTGCACTGTCTACTTAAATCTTTTCTCAGTAGTATTCACTCAAATGAAACAGTAAGATCCAAGACAATGATCTAAAACCCCCTCTCTCTAGTATTTTTAATTTCTATTACGTTTTGCATATAAATCAAAATAAAATGACATAATTTTCCAAACATCATCACTATATTTTTCTTACAACAGCATCATCAGCAAATCTTCTAAGTCTTCAGTGTCAGCCTCATTAAGGATTCCAATGCGAGAACCAAACCCTACACCTTTTAATTGTATGGAAAGCTTGATTTGGAGCTGCAATTTGATGTCTTTTGCAGGCTATGAGTTTAGTTATCCCTTCACAGTTGGCTAAGAGTAATTTTCATGCTTAAGATTTTGCTGCCTATTAACACCTTACATTGAAAAGGGCAATTCCAAATTTTTGAATATCAGGTTTCTTGCTCTTCTGAAGATCAAAACAAAATGTAACGGTTGTAAAGGGGAAAAGAAACTGTAAACAGTCATATTTAAAACTGGGTCTCATTCCTATGAGAAATACTTCTGCCAGATTTACTTCTAGCCTGCTCAATATTTTCCTCTCAATTCCCACTCCTAATTTTTTTTTCTTTCAGCCTTCATCACCTCATGCTTCATAAATTACAATTTAATTCTGCATGCTATTACCCCCCTTACTTAATTCATGGAACATCATACAGGCCTCAAAAAATTGGGTTCTGGTTCCAGTTCTGTTGCCTGTATTATTAGCTGACTTTCTGCAGGATAGTAACATTTATTTGATTCTGTTTCTCTTTCAAAAAATCGAGACTGATACCAAACTTCTACAAAAATGTTTTGTGATCAAGACTGGATCACTTGTACTTTTGCTTTTCCCATCACCTAACGAAAGAGAGAGTAATAGGTCCAGTCTATTTCATTTAAACTCTTGCTTTGACACACTTAATAATGTTTCCAGTTCCTGAATGGTCAGTTTATACATCTTAGCTACCAACATGGCTCTTGACAGCAAAAGATTCTTACATTTAGCAAAAGACTAACACTCCATCATGGTTATAACTTTGATGACATGCTCTTCTAATGGCATGTCCTCGGAGAATGAAATAAATGACACAGAACAACCTGTTTTCATGTCTGAGCTTACAAAGAATAGTTACTAAGCAATAGAACAGCTTGTTGCAACTGTCTAAGTCCTAATAGCCTACAAAGCTGAATGGTGTTATCACAATAAGAGGAAGGACTTACAGAAGAAAAATTGACTCAACACCCACTTTAGACAGAAGAAAAAGGCATGAGCTGCAGGGATCAGAAAAAGACTATCATTCAGAAAATGTCATGCAGGTGAGTGAAAAGAGTCTGGTGTCTTCAAAGGACTGACCTACATCAAACAACCCTTAAAACAAAACACACCAAAAAGCCACATGGAAAAAGACAAAGCAATGCTTTTGGTATTCTTGTTTTGTCCAGATCTGCATATTTTTGACAGTACAAGAAATAAAGAATAACTACCTTGAAACATTTGCCACTGTGTACCGTGATTCAATTACTGAGGTCAACTGTAACTAGAACTGCCCTCAAAAATGCTGAAGGAGGATACAGTGAGCAACTAGAAGCTAAGGGAAAATAAGACAAATTTCACAGTCAACTCATATGAGCTATGAAGAATCAGGTCTTTAAACAGAAAGAAAATAAAAGAACTATATGCTAACAATGCTCCTGGAAAGCCAGAGCAATGTCTGGACTCCATTTAATCTCAGGAAGCTGAGAAGTCCTTAGGACAAAACCAACCAAACAAAACATATTATCTATCTATATTATGTAGAGATAGATGTATACGTATCTTTTTTATATAGGCTCATACAGGGTTTTAAGGATATATATTAAAGAATACATAAGGACATAGATATATACATACATATAAATCTTTTTCATACTGGATCACATAGGGTTTTATACAGATTTACATACATATGCGCATAAACACTGGAACTACAGCACCACACTGTGAAAGTTTTTAAACTGAAAAGGAAGAAGGCGACAATTTTATAGCCCAGACAATGACAAGGAGAACTAATCAGGATTATTTATCCATAACCTTAATGTCAGTATTCAGAAGCGGTTATTCCACTCTAGCTTTTCCAAATTTGTCTTCTATGCATTCATTCCTGCTTCCAGTAGAGCATAGTACATGTATTTCCCAAGGCAGTTCAAAACGCACAAGGTGATACTTACAGACTCTATTTTGTCAGGATCAGATAGCAGTGCTGCTCCCATACCTCCCTGGGAAAATACACAGAAACATTACACACTAGGCAAGCACATTTTTCAACTCCATTATTTTGTCTATGTCATGGTTTAACCTGGGAGGCAGTTAAAACACCACACAGCCCTCGATCAGTCCTGCCCCCCCCCCCCCAGTGATATGGGGGAGGGGGAAGTAAAATACATGGGTTGAGATAAAGACAGTTTAATAGGACAGAAAAGGAAGGGAAAATAAAATAATAACAGAATTAGAATACACAAAACAAGTGATGCTTGGTCACCACCTGCCGACTGATGCCCAGCCAGTTTCCAAACAGCAGCCCCTGACCAGCTTTCCCCCCAGCTTTACATACTGAGCATGATATCCTATGGTATGGAATATCCCTTGGGTCAGCTGGGCTCAGCTGACCCAGCTGTGTCCCCTCCCAACTTCTTGTGCCCCCCAGCCTACTCACTAAGGGGGTGAGTCAGAAAAGGCCTTGACTCAGTGTAAGCACTGCTCAGTGATAACAAAAACATCTCTGAATTATGAACACTGTTTTCCACACAAATTCAAAACACAGCCCCATACTCGCTGCTATCCAGAAAATTAACTCTATCCTAGCCAAAACCAGCACAGCCTAATAGCAGACCACAGCAAAAGGACGATGTTATGTTAATGAAAAAAGAGAAAACAGCAACATCTAAAATGCAGGAGCACTACTGAACACTTTGGTGAAACATTTCCTAGAACCATATCAGAATAATTAAGCAGTAATTCAGGGCACCAACTTGCTCCCATCACTTTACGGAGCAGACAGGATTTCAAAAAGCCATTTTTAGCAACTGTAATTATCTGGTTTCTATTCATTAAGTGATAGCTGAACAGGTTCATTGTTTTAACATTACACACCCCATTTGAGAGGTCTTGATGTCAATAGTTTCTGTCTACACAGTATATTTAGAAAAACAGGCCAAGACAAATTAAATGGCCGTATTGAACACAAATTACAAAAAACAAAAAAAAAATGTTAATTCAGCATTTCAGCTGTTCTTTCTGCCCTATTTCATCTGCATACATAGATCTAGAGGCCAACAGGCAGACATAAGAAATAAGTTCAAAATTCTATGAACTTTTTTGATCCAAAACTACTGCTGCAGAATAACCATTCGCCAGCACTGAAATTTTTGATCTTTCATCCTTATACAGGGTGGATTTTTTGGTGTTTTGTTCTTAATTATTATTCTGTGAAAAGATAGAATAGTCTTCCATGTAATTAGTTATAATACAGAAGAAAGTAATTAAGGCTAAAGAAAACACTACTGGAAATATCACCAGACCATTATGAATTTAATGACATGTACTCAGCATCACTACAGTTCCTTGGTAATACCACTTTATCTCAAGCCACCTGGCAGAAAAACAGAGGAAGTTCAGAAACAACAGAATCTAAGTATATAAATAAAAAGACTCTGGAACAGCGGAAATTGAAAATTGAGTTTAAAAGAATGTGAAATATTATTTGCACCATACCTCACTTACCTTGTCATTTTCATAACTTATCATTGAAACAAAAAAGTTAATGGGATTAAAACAGAAAAGACCTTAGAAATGTATGTGAGTAAAAGTAATGACAAGTTAGATGGGTTTTGGTCATGTAATTAAACATACCATATGTTTAGTATTAGAAGAATTTAAGTAATTATTCTTCAGAGTGCAAGCCAACCTACAAAACTAAGAAGTAGTGAAACAGAAAATCCCCCTACAAATTGATGCATCCTATGCCTTTCTTGCACCATCACCTGGTACTTTCAACAATGACCATTGTCAGATCCAGGCTGAAAAACTATGAACCGCTACAGTGAAGATACTAGATACCTGAAAGGTATGCAAGGTTCTTACACACCTCACATGCTCCAAAGGAAAACCAATCTTTGTGATGGGAAAACATCAGCCTCTTTTGATATACACTATGTACAATCACTAGGACCCTTTGGCTCTTCTGTTCCAAAACTCCATGACATTATTTGTCCTTGTATTTCTTTAAGGCAACGTGATCTGAAACAAACCCTTTTCAAGTAGTTTTAACAAAAGATATGTCATTAATGGAAAATATATCCATTTAGACAGAGCATCCTTTTCTCTTGGCTGAAAAACTGCGAAAGGAGGATGATATACTTATGTGGAGTAAAGTCTGTACAGCATCACCGCACTGTGCAAGGTAGAGGCATATTTGGCAGTGTCAGCTTTGGCCTTTACTATTCCATTTTAACAATATCACTTTAATGCATTTCAATCAGCCATGTTTTTATGCTCCAGGTACAATAAACTACCACAGAATTCTATTTTTTTCTACTGTGAAAGGGGACAGGGGGGAAAAAAGTAGCTTTACTTGGTCCACAGGCAACCTGGTTTCACGAAGGAAAATACGTAAGCTCTATAAAATCTTAGGCTGATAATAGGAATTAGGGCAGATTTCCAGTTACCATTTACATTCATGCTCTTGCTTTAGTAAAAGTCCAGTAAAGAGCTTCCAGATGTAAAGATAGGTAACACAGAATTAGAAAGTAAAAGTACTGCCTGTGTGGATATATTGCTTTTTTTTCAACTGAAGGATGAAGCATTACAGCTTCACATGACAGAGAACTTACTCCAAATGCTAAAAATGCCAATACTACAAAGATCAGAGGATAGAAAGTTTAAATGCAACAGCCAGACGACTTCTCCGGAATGAATTTTAAAGTCTTCTAAGTTAAAGTTCTTTTTCTTTGACAGTAAGTGCTAAATTTGTCTTATCTATTCTGCATGAACATGACATCAAAATGGAGCTCCATGGCCTAATTCATTGATCTTTTGTCTGTACACCAACTGGCTTAACAGTGCTAACAATCAGTTTGACTACTTTGTTTTAGCCACAAATGACACAGGACTAGTTTAGAATTGCATGTGCTTAACTAAAATATCACCAAGTTTTAACTGATCCAAATAAAACTGACCAATAATTGAACTCAGCATTGCTAAGTTGCGAATGTTTACTTGCTTGGATGACAAACTGTGAGTCTTGTTTTTCTTAAGGCCAAGAAGAACATATTTCATTCATCCAACAAATTAATGAACTCAGGAAAACACTAAAAAAAACAACCCAACCACAAACAAACCATTTTATTTTATCCTGCCTTACAGGATTTACTTTTAAATGTAACATACAACACAGATTTCTAATAGACCATGTTATTTTACTGTATTAGGGCCATGACACCTTCAAGACTCTTTTGTTTATTGCAAGAAAATAAACTCACGTTTATCTGCATGAAAATTTTACTGCTTTTGTTCAACCCAGAAAACAAGAACATGCATTCCGCACCTCTAAGAAACAAAAATCTTAAATAGGAGTAATCAAAATCCACTTGCCTTAGTAGAATATTCTTTTGGGCATCCCATGTTGATATCAATACCAGCTACATCAGTCTCTCTAAAAGACAATAAACAATTAAAATATTTCTCAGCATATTAGAACAAGAATCAGGAAATGGACATCTTTCCAGGGAACTTGTTTCATCATCATTAAGGCTTAAATGAGAATTTAAGATGAAGTTTTTATTGGAACTTCTGAATTTCTAACTTATTTCTTACATAATCTACATATTTATTTTAATAGCAGACTGAAGATGAGTCTGTCCACAGGCTTCAATGACCAGTGTCTTGCAGAAGCTGCAAATACTCATCTTAAATACGTTTATATAGGATTAAGTATATATAAATATATCTATCACTAAATTCACCGTCACTAAAGAAGTTTCAATAGGACTTGCTATCTACTTAAAATGGAGGCTTAAAAACGCCTTCTAAAAAGGTTTGAGAGAGACTTTCCTGTTTTGCACACTTTACTGGGGGCTTCAAACCACAAACAATAGGAGACATTTTCAGACATACTGGTCTTACTTGCAGCTGTGCAATACCCAGGGAAATTTCATACTGGAGAGATGCAGGACACAATTACTGCACTAGCAAAAAGCTATCAATCCCAGTATAGAACTTATGTAGCTGCTGCTTCAAAGAATTATTTTAAATAGAAATTGCAGTTAAACCATTATACCACTGGTCTTTTGATATGCTACTTTACTGTGCAGCTCCTACAGAACTTTTCTTAGTCCTATCAAGACCTACCTTGATCCTCTCAATCATAAGAAAATGTCTTCTACAATAATTCCTCTGTACAAAGAACCTCTAAACAAACCCATGGTGGGAAGAGGGTGAGATGAGAACTTACACAAGCTTAGCTACAGCCAGTGCTCTTTCAGCATCTGCTGAACCCTGTTGGTAAAACAAGAGGATTTATAATTATAAAATATAACCAAATTAATAAAAAAAATGTGCTTATTTGCACATGTGTATAACTACATTTGCTCTAAGCATTTAGTGTAAAGTGACAGAGACCCATTCACAGCACAACAGACAGCCAAAACATTTATCCAAAGCATGTACTAAAGCCAGCCACTGAATGACAGAAGGTGATGCAAAAAGGGATCCAGAGAAGTCTGTCCACCCTCTTAACCTACAGCAGTATCCAATGTTCTTAGCCCATCACTATTAGATATTAATTTATTATGGTCTTAAGAAGCTCCACTAATAAAAATTCTACAGCCTCTACAAGCGACCTATTCCGGACGATCATTACCTTTGAAAAAGGTCTTTTTCAATATCTAACACAGTTCACACTTCTCCCTCCCTCCCTCCAGCCCCCATCATCTCTTGTCCTACACAGTGGTCTTGAAGAGCAAATTGCTGTCTTTTTATCTCCAGCAGCCTTTAACCCATTTGTGCAATGTTAATGCACACATTAATCCTCTCTTATCTACACTAAACAATGCCATTTATTTCAGTCTTTCCAGAGAGACTGTTCACTGGACAATGCAAGACTTAAGCATGTGATCAAATAACAGCATAATTTATTTTTGGTACCTATATGTTCAGAAATATATCAAAGACAACTATTACAGAAACAAGCTACTGTTAGAGAGCAAGGAATTCATCTTAATTACCTCTTCTGAAAAGAGCTGTACAGAGAGCTTATAATGTATCATCTTGACCACATGTGTACCAACAGCTTAGGAATTCTGCAACATATTTGGCATGAAACTTTACCTCCACCTGAAGCATCAAGAAATTGATAGTCTGCAATAGGGAGAGTGGCTTCAGACTTAGATTAATGTTACTAGTGCTACCTTGTGTAACTATGTTGCTATTAGAAGAGTACCTGAGGTGGGTTTCTTACCATTTGAAAGACAACATGGTGCCTCTCCCTTTCACAAGTTCTGAAAACAACTCTTTCATTAGGTGCGACGAAGTCTACCGTTTCGAGTACTTCTACATGAAACGAGAAACAGATAAAACAGAAAAAATTATATACAAATGTAATCACAAAGTAATATGACTATGTAACTTGTATCCAAATGAAATGCTATCACAGAAGTCTTCTGTGAACAGCAGAACTAATGGCACCCTACCTCCTACACGTCCTTGAAGTACGTTTCTTGTGTGCTGCTCTTTCCCTCCCATAGTACTCCCTAACATCCCCCCAGCCTGTCTCTTGGACAAGCATCAGCACCAGAACAAGTGTAATGATGAATCAGGCAGAATGAACATAATGGTGCTATTCTGGGGAAGGGGTAGGAGGGGAAAGCAGATTTGTAGTGGACTTCTGTTTCCCAACAGAAACACTATGAACAACTGCTTCTCATGCCACTCAGCTGGGGAGGTCTCAAAGACATCTTTTTAAGAACTTGTCTGTGAAAATCACATTAGGCCAAATCCAGGCCATGCATATCAAGTTAATAAAAGAACGATAAACAGCGAGATCTTGTATGTCTTGCTTCTTTACTGCAGTAGACTAAAAGGCACGTAAGTTACAATGTTACAGACAGCTAACACCTACAAAGACTCATGATTGAAAACTCTCTACTGCAGTTCAAATTAATTTGGTTCCTGGACACTATCAAACTTTTCTTGAAAAATTAAAATGCTTTGTAACCAATATTAGTAGCTTTTCTCAGAAAATTGTGTTTTCCATTAGCACATATACATGAAAAATCTCTGAAAAAAACCCTCAAACAACAAAAACCCCAAACCAAGTTTTCTGTTTATTTTTTAGTATAATAGCATACCAAGGCAGTAGAGAGGCTGAAGTCAGTACGTAGATACATAATTGAGGGCTACCTCTTAAATAAATTTTATTATTTGTCTTGTTAACCCACATTAAACTGTTTCAGATTTTAAACAATGCACTGGAACTCTAATGTCCTGTTTATTCAAACTACTAGTTTCTTTCACCTGCTACCAGGAAGCACCATGTAAAACATGAGTAATGGCTTTCCACACTGATCCCATTTTTCTTCCTAAAAAGAGGAAGACATCATTCCAGGAGCTAAAATTACGCAGTCTTTCACTTTAGAGGGCCTGCACACCCAGTGACCTGATTGCTGTCAGAGTTTACCAAAAACCTCATTGAATCCTTGTAATAAGTTAAGTCAATGGTGGAGAAAAACCTTATTTTAGGGCCCTAAAAAGAATAGCAAACTGTCAATTACTATTAAATTAGCCCTATCCTCCAAAAACATTTATAGTTTTCCCAAGGGATATTAACTGGACTATTGAAATTCCTTTAAAAGGGAAACTGAAAGTTTGAAACTGTATAGCGGCAGACAGGTGTAAGGTAGTGGTTCAAAAGCTTATTTTAAGTCCCTAGACACAATTTAGAGAGATGAGATGTACTGATACCTCATTGCAATCACTATAAAATTACTTCAGAAAAATAATTACTTTTTCTCTTAACTGGAAAGAAGAATGTTTACAGATATTAACAAAAGAAATGCCATACTTGCCATTTATAACCCTTTTACACTGCAGCATCTTTATGTCAATCAGCTCCTGAGAAGAAAGAATAAAATATCTCAGTGAGTTGAAGTGTTTAAACCACCCAGCTCTAAACAGTTGCCCATTTTATTAAATAACTCTCACAGGACACCAAATACAGAAAAAAAAATGCAAACAAAACCAAGAAAACTATGTAACACACTCAACTGAAGTTTCAAAATAGTACATATGAACATGACATGTTTGCATGGTTCTAGAAGAACCATTTTGTTCAAATACCTATCTAGCAAGCTAGAAACAAACCACTTGGAATGGAAGGGGATGATAACACCACTATAACCACAGAATCAATGTACATTTATACTGGTTAAGCACATAGGTGAACAGAACAGCATTATTATGCTTTAAAATTTTTTAACCTTACTCTTGAGTTTCAACAGTTCTCCACATTTGTTAAAAGACAAAATAAAGCTTTGCGTTAACCTTTACTGGAGAACCTACCATTCAGTCACCATTTGCTCTAGAACTAGTGACTTTTCTTTAGAAGAAACCAGGACTTCTACCTACATATATAAGCTTAACTACAGATGTATGCATTCATTTTATTAAGGAATTTGAGTCCTTTTTTCATATGTATCTCATAAACTTGATTATAGGTGAGCTTTAAGACAAACTGACTGCCTTTAATTAATAACTTATATGCTGAAATATGCAGCTGCTAATCCAACTGTTACATAAACCGGGAAAAAAGCCCACTACACTGTAGTGTTGTACTAGGTTTTTGTGGCAAGGTAGTAGTAGCAAGGGGGCTAAGGGGTGGCTTCTGTGAGAAGCTGCTAGAAGCTTCCCCTATGTCTAGCAGAGCCAACGCTTGCCAGCTCCAAGACAGACCCGCTGCTGGCCAAGGCAGCCCATCAGCGACAGCGGTAGTGCCTCTGGGATAACGTATTTAAGGGGGAAAAGTTACTGCGCAACAGCAATTGCAGCTGAAGAGAGAATATGTGAAAGAAACAACTCTGCAGACACCAAGGTCAGTGCCAACGGGCACCTGGTGTCCAGCCAGGGTCAGCCCACCACAAATGTTAGGTACTTGAAGTTGTTTAGTCTACTAGAGAATCTTTCTTTTAGCAAATAAGACAAGGTTTAAGACCTGCTGATGTACACGTATGGGATAAATGAGCAATAAATTAGACTAATTGCAATTTGTTTGCATTATACCATAGGTCTTAAGAGCAGTGCTTTTAATTTAAGCTTTTAACTAATGCTTCTCATCAGGTTCATGTTAAGTTCTGAAACACCTCTGAGTTCCAAAATTGAGGGGGTTGGGGGGAAAGGATTAGAAAACAAAAGGATAAATTGGAAAAACAAGTTTTAATGTACAGAAATAAAATTACAAAATGCAGTTATCCATGCTGTTCTGTTGCCAAACAACTGCAGTGTAATTGCCTAAAAGTATTTTATACTGTCTTGTCAGTTCTTAAGAAAACACACAAAGCATAGTTTTTCTGACAAAATTTATTAAGACAGATAACTAACTGCAAACACTACCCCATGTCAATGGCATCTTAACTCTCCTGTGTCTCAACAGCAATATGGAAAAAAGAAGAGACAATTTTTTTTTTTTTTGAGCTGACATTAGGAAAACTACAACTGGGTTTTGGCTACAGGAATAACTTACATCCTACAAGTTTTGTTACATACTGCAACTTGTTAAGGAAGTTTGAGGGTCTCCTCTTTTGAGGCATTGTTCTCTGGAATTGTGGCAAAAAGTGTGTGAAGGAGAAACTGCTTTAGCTATACAGTTTACAGCACTGTATTAAATAGCTTCTTATACCCTATGACTTCACCAGTAAGCAAAGCAATACTTTTATGTTTGTGTTCTGTTGTGGTTTGGGTTGTTTTTTCTAAAAAAGGACAACACAACAATTTCTACATTACTATCTTCTGCTCACTTCCTATACAATGGCCCTGTCAAATCTGATTAGTGAAATCCAGTAGCTGCTCAGTAACAAGGTTTTTTGTTGCTACTAAGAAGTGTAAGACACTGGAAAAGTACAAATGGTGTCTGAAGCCTGACTCACTTTTAGTGTTTAAGATGTCTAGATTCTGAAATTATGCTTTTGGTTTCTCTATACATGATCTACAGTTAGCCTCCCAGAGAATGAAAAAATGTATAGTCTCACTTAATCCCATGTACAGCAGTGAGGTCATAATTCATCAACTGGGAAACTGTTAATTATTATTTCTCAAAGAAGAAAAACACCTTATTACTCCCAATTTTATGACATCCAGCAGTAACTATTCTACTGAATTTTGAGATTTCTTCTGAATCACCCAGCAATAACTATTTTTCACATGGAGCTGATCCAACTAATTAAGTATCATTTGTAATTCTAGAAACTAGAGACAAGTGGTAAAACAAACAGCATTATTATCTGTGTGAGAACAAATCTTTCCTTCCCCTCCAAAAAGGGCAATGAATTAACTACAAGAGAGCTGCTGTGAGTTCCTGGAGAACATCATAAACAACAGATTCTGACAGTTTGTTTTTCAGTCTGTTCTACTGGCACAGATCAAACACTTGCCAGGAAAGCCAGTATTTAAGCCACGTTTATGTAATGTTTAACTCTACTGTTGCGGGTTTTGTTTGGTGGTTTGTGCTTTTTTTTAAAAAAAAAAATCTCAGCTGAGTCATTTAACTTGTACCCATGCCTACATTTGAGAAGAGCTAATAATAGCACTGAAGGGGAAAATGGGAATACTGATGCACTGCAACAATGACAGTGAAGACAAAGTACCTAGTCCTACCAATAATATCTGTGGCAAATGTCTCAACTTCACCCAGCTTTACAAAAAGTTGTTAAGCAAGGACAGCAGCACTGTGAGGGGTACATATGGATGCTCTGGCTTAGCACAGCAGAACTAACCAGGCGAGACGGCTGATCAGTCTAAGACTTCCCTCAAAATTGTGAGACTACTCAAAAACAGAAAAAAACCCAAACCACAATCACCCATTCCCCCCCCCCCCAAAAAAAAAAAAAACCACAGTAGAATGTGAGGAAATCATTATGGTGAATGGAAATCATTGAACAGTCTTAAAATGAGTTTGCCATAACTTTTTGCTGTTTTGTCCAAATTAATTGAAATTATTGAAAAGTCTTCAAATAAGGGTTTGTCATAACTGGAAGACTGCTCAAAGGGAATGCCTTAAGCCACGGCGATTCTTCTTTCCCCATTTTTCTGATGAAAACTATGTGTAAGAAGAAAAAATCCTACAATAAACAAAGTCTATTTGTACTTTTCTTAACAATGTTATCAGGTAAGACTGCCTCATCTGCTCATCCTTCGTACCTCACAGTACACGATATCGGCACCGTAGTCCAGAGCAAGAAGACGCATGGGTAACGTTCCCACCCGCACCATTGGAGCCAGGATCTTCTTTCCCGTAAAGCACAGAGGTGCGTTCACCGTCATTCCCGTCGCGGTACTACCTGAAAGAGAGAAATCAGGGGGAACAGCCACGGAATAGAACTTCCCGCCGCCGAACGCCCCGGGCTTCCCTTTGGCGGGAAGCGGGCAGGGGCAGCGCGCGGTCCTGTCCCACCTGACAGGCTCCCCGAGCGGCCCGGCGGCCCCGCGGCTGCTCACCCGGACCCTGCGGGAGCCCGGCGGCGCTCTGACGCGCCGGGGCGAACCGTGGGGGAGCTCCCGCCGCCCCGGCTCCTGCCACCGAGCGAGGGGCGCCGGGGCCGCCTCCGCCAGAGCCCCTCAGGGCCACGGCGGCTCCCGCGGGGCTCAGCCCCCAGCCGGCAGCTGAAAAGGCGAAGGGCGCGTCGCTCCCTGAGGTACCAGCCGAGCGTGTCCCCCCCCCCCCCTTCGCGGCACTCACCCTCCCAGCGTGGCGCAGCCGCGGCTCCGGGGGGCGGGGGAAACCGGAGGGAAGCGTCTCCTCACGGCGTCATCGGGCAGCGCCGCCGCCGCCACCACGTGAGGGGCCGCCATGGCGCTGAGCCGCGGCGGGGCGGCGGCCACCCGGGTGGCAGCGGCGGGCGGGCAGCCCCCCGGCAGCGTGGTGCGCGTCCCCTGGGCCCTGCGGCTGCGCCTGCAGCGGGGCGAGCAGCGGCGGCGGCGCGGGAAGGGGGAGGCGGTGCCGGCGCGGCCCGGGAAGCTGCTGCTGCGGAGCCGGCGGCCGGAGCTGAGCCAGCCCCGCTGGCAGACGGTGGGGCGCTGGGAGCGGCCGCCGCTGGTGTCGGCGGGCTGGAAGCACAGGAAGGCTTACGGGGACTACTTCCAGCTGGAGCCCTCGCAGGAGGCGGCTCCCGCCCTGCAGGCGCCGCCGGCTGACGCGGAGCGGGAGGGCCCGTCCTTCGCCGAGATGGGGCTGGCGCCGGCGCTGCTGGCCGGCCTGGAGGGCCTCTCCGTGTGCCGCCCCACGGCCGTGCAGCGCCTCGCCATCCCCGCGCTGCGCCGCGGCCGCAGCGCCCTCTGCGCCGCCGAGACCGGCAGCGGCAAGACGCTGGCCTACCTGCTGCCCCTGCTGAACAGGCTGCTCTGCCACCCCGAGGGGCCGACGGAGGCGCCGGCGGAGGGGCTGGCGTCGCCCCGCGGGCTGGTGGTGCTGCCGTCGCGGGAGCTGGCGGCGCAGGTGGGCGCGGTGACGGCGGCGCTGTGCCGGCCGGCGGAGCTGCAGGTGCGCGGGCTGACGGGCGGCGGCGCGGCGGGCGGGCTGCGGAGGCAGCTGCGGGCGCCGCCGCCGGGGGTGGCCGTGCTGCTGGGCACCCCTGGGGCGCTGTGGCGGGCGCTGCGGATGCGCTTCCTGGCCCTGGGGCGGCTGCGCTGGATGGTGCTGGACGAGGTGGACGCCCTGATGATGGACGACACCTTCGTGGAGCCGCTGGAGGAGATCCTGGCACATGCGCCTCTGGCTGCCGGCGCTCCCGGGCTGGCCGGCCCCGGGGAGGTGAGGACGCAGGTGGTGGTGGTTGGAGCCACCTTCCCCACGGGGCTGAGCCAGACTCTGGGGAAGTTCACCGATGTGGGCCAGTTTGTCACCCTCGCCACCCAGAGCCTGCACCGCCTGCCATCCCACGTCCTGCAGAAGTTTGTCCGCCTCAAAGGCCAGGACAAGTTGCCTGAACTGCTGCAGCTACTCAAAGACCACCCAGCATCTGGTGGGGCTGTTCTTATCTTCTGCAACAGTGCCAGCACCGTCAACTGGCTGGGCTATGTCCTGGATGACCACAAAATCAAGCACCTGAGGTTGCAGGGACAGATGTTAGCAGCTGCTAGAGCTGGCATTTTCGCCTCCTTCCAGAAGGGCGATGTGTCTGTCCTTGTATGCACTGACCTTGCCTCGCGGGGGCTGGACACCAGCAGTGTGCAGCTAGTGGTCAACTATGACTTCCCAAACACCCTGCAGGATTACTTGCACCGCGTGGGACGAGTTGGACGGGTGGGAAGCAAGGCTCCAGGAACCGTGGTTAGTTTTGTCACCCATCGGTGGGATGTGGACCTGGTGCGGAAAATAGAGACTGCAGCCCGGAAAAGGAGAGGTCTCCCAGGCATGGACTCCTCTGTTAATAAGCCTCCAGGTTAAAGGAGCTTGATGCAGTTTCCCAAGTGGTGATATAATAGCCGAAGGGACTTAGGCCTAATGGCCTTGTGGGCCAAGCTTGAAGTCACTTAAGGCAGAGCAGATGAGCTTCTCTGTGTAAGCTAGACTGGAAGAATAAAAAGTTGAGTTTCAGAACCAGGTGATCAGGTTAACTTTGTGCACTGTTCTGGAAGCTGCAGTTGTCATTTCCATAGGCATCACAACTCATGGCTTTCCAAAAGGAAGCTAGTAATTAACAAAATGCCTTTGGAGAAGACTGAAGAGTGATCTCATCAGTTGATTTTGTTTAATTTTGTTGAGGCTTTTAACTTAAATTCAAAGCAGAATGAAAGTGTGCCTGTGTGATGGGCAGCTCTCTTGTATTTCATTGCTTCCCACCACCAGCAGCTAAAAATTCATTATTAAAACTTAAAAATCACTACTGTTGGCAGGGGAAAATAAAAGAAAACATTTTTCCTAATTTTGCTATAGCGTTGGCCAATTAAAGACTGAAAGACAAATTATATTTGATTTTCTTGTAATGTAGCAGTTCATCCAGAGAGTTCTACACCAGTTATTGCTAAGGTTTGGGGGAACGAGAAGGCACAATAAAGCTTGAAGGTTTTTTAAGGCCTTAATTTGTAATTTTATGTTTACCTTTCACTGAGAAAGGGTATCTTGCTGCTTCAAGTTCTATTAAATAAAAAAAAAAAGAAAGCCTTAAGTCTATGCTCATTTTTTCTGCTTGCTGTAGTGACATGTCCAGTCTCTGAACTGATTGTAAAAACGAAAAACCCCAACACACAAAAAAAGTCTCCTGTTAAAGGAAATAAGCATGTTGACTCTGGATGCTGATGACTCACTGGTAACAGTGAGTACAAGATTTCTTTTGAATATAGTGCTATTGTTCTTTTTCTCCTTTTAACTCAAAGGACTAGAGTAAGGCTGAGGTTATTTCCTACCTAGCTGCTAGTTTGTATCCATGGTAAATAATCACACAAAAATAGCACTTTAGCTCTGATTTCTGTTGCAGTGATTTATCACAGCCTTTTCTTTTAGTGGTTGTTTTTCCCATGGTATCTGCTAAAACTGGGTCTGTAGAAAGAATAAGCTGTTAAATGAAAAGATCACAGCGTAGTGTCTAAATCATTGGTTTCAGAGGAAATAAGGTACTGGAGATAATCTTATTCTTGGTATACTGTGAGTAAAAACTAAACAAACAGAAAACTTGCCCAGGTAATCACTTAAGTCTAAGGCTGTATAACCTTATCCTAGATATTGTACATATGTGGTCGGTTCATACTGCAGTTAAGGGGCTCCTAGGGGAACTTACAAGCTGCAGTAAAATCATATCATACAACAGCTTTCAAATTTAAAAAATACAGTGGAAAAGTGATCCGCTCAGAGGCTGAAAGCCTTTGTATTTTCCACCCATTCATTGCATGGACTATTTGATTCTCATCTGTGGTTCATTTCACTGCAAATCAGGCAATTTATACAGGTCAGCTTCTGTTGTGGACACATAAGAATAGGGTAAATCCTTAAACAGAAACCTGGGGACAGTCTAGTAGGGTAATTTACAGGAGATCCTGTTTCCATTTCTTAATATGTATCTTGCATTATACGAGGTAGTCTGAACTGCTGAGAAATAGCTTCACTTAACTGTAGACACACATATTAATTTAAATGAGGTAAATTGTATTCCAAACATTCCAGATAAGAAATTCTAATATTAGCTTGGCTGCTTTTGCCTAAGCAATTTCAGGCTGACTCTATCTCAAGTGTCACATAATTTGAATCTGAATTTTTTCAAAGCTGTAGTGCTTCACTTGCGTTAGCATAAATACCCAGTTAATATCTGCTTCAGAGTGTCTTTCTTCCCTGAGGCAGCTGGTGATGGTGACTGCTTCCCAGTTCAACATACAGAGTTGCCTTTTCAAGTTTCTGAGGGATTTAAGTTGCTGCTTGGGATCTCACATGTCCAGCTTCAAGTATTTGTCTTCTCATTGAATACAATGTTGTACTTGGATATTTTTGTTGTGGTTTTTAGATGTATAATTTGTGGTTTAACTTCTGTAACTCACTTTTAAAAAATCAGTAACGTAGTCTATGAATCTGGAATTGTTACAGTGAATCCTATGACAGGTTAATCTGGATTGCAGGACACTGCTATCAAATTAGACAACAGAGTGAAACAATGAAGTTCTTTCAGCCATATGCTTCTTAATTTTGAAGAAATATTCACTTTATATATTTACAAACAATAACCTTGAACTAAGTACAAATGCTCTAAACTGATTGTTGCTTGGATGCTATTGATCAAACCAGTTTATCCCCAAAAAAACTCCACCAAAAACCACCCAGAAAAATTTTAGCATTTATATACTAAAGTGACCAATAAAAAGCTTTGGATAGATATACTCAGAGAACACCATATTTACCAATAAAGCCTTTTGTAAATATTACCTTCAAACAAAACCACAGTTCTTTTAAGCATATATTGAGAAATACCACTTTCCTACTGTTGCTCACAGACAGTTACTGGAGGCAGTGATTAACAGCAGTAATTATGTTGAGCGCACAGGCATTCAAACTGATACAGAGCCACCAAATGCAGACATCCACATGACACGTCTCACATGAAAGGTTTTACTACCCAATACATAAATACTATAGCAAAGCCTTCAAGGAGATTTAGAGACCCTATTGCAGCTAATGAGCTAAAAATGTATGTAGCTTGCATATGGTCCAACTTGTTTAAGAAACAAAGACATATTCAAAGACTTTTTAGTTTGACTTCTCCCAAATTGCTTTTCAGTGCTCTCTAAATGTCATATCGCTCATCGTTCACATTCCTAATGACTCTACACACATAATTAACTGTTCTTGTCTGTCCATATGCTACCTTCTGTGTAACTTATTTTAGAGTTTATGGGCATAACTGCAACTGCATACGAGTTCTATCTTATGGGCACCGCAAGGACATTCAGATATTTCTGTTGCACAGAGCCCAGTGCCTTGCAATGTACTCTAGGAGAAGCTATGTCAAGTGTCCTAACAGCCAGGTGGAAAAACACCTCCTACCACCTTAGTAATCTGACAAAGTCCACATTGCTGCAGGCTGCAACTCCCTAAAATGGACTTGTATACCTGTTCTCCCCAGACAGCACCCTTTCCCCTTCTCTAGAAAGGCATTTGTGAGTCCAATTTACATTTTAGTGGTTGAGTGCGTGGTAGAGAAGTTCTCCATGCGTATCCTGACCAGTTTCTCGGTGGTATCCGGCCACAGGAAGAACCTGCAGGTGAAGACTTGCCGGCAGGCCTTGCGGAAGTTTTCTGAGAGGAAAGCGTAAATGATGGGGTTGATGCAAGAGTTCCCGTAGGCCAAGCAGTGAGAGATGATGCGGAAGGTGAAGGAGATGTTGTTCAGGGGAAACTGCCCGAACTCTGCCCACATCGTGATGATGTGGTGTGGCAGCCAGGAGAGCAGGAACACAGCCACCACGAGAAGCACCGTCTGCACCGTCTGAAAAAGGCAAGATGACATATCAAATGGTCGCAGTGATCGAGCAAGTCTGTGATACGAGTTTGCCTCCCCTCTTGTCAGTAGTGAAGGCAACATCACACAGGCAACACTGACCACTGCCAGGTGGGCAAATTATGACAATATGAAAAAGGATGCCAAAAAACAACCCTCCTGCCTGGAAAACAAGGGTTGCCTGGTTTTGGCTCAAGCAAATAACACTATAGGCAATGGAGATAGCACCTGTAAAAATCTCAAACAATACAGAGGCTGCAATAGTAATGCTAATTATGTTACATGGAAGGCTGGAAGTAATATTTCCTAGCATTTGGAGAGTGAGGAACATTAAGGCTGTCAAAAATAACTGCAGGGGAAAAACTGGCTGCAAGGAAACACGCCACTGAGAGGAGTAACAAAGGCTGACCTGAGGAGAAAGATTTTTCTAGTAGCTTCCCTTTTACAGGAAAAACCAAGAAAAACAATGCGTAGAGGATTTTTTTTTTTAATATGCAGATGCTCTTTGGTTAGAAATATTCCTAGCCCGATGATTACCTGCGGGAGGCTCACTGTGTGTGCCAGCAGGGTTAGAGGTGCGCCCCTCAGTGCTTGCTCTCCAGTTAGGCTGGGTAAGCCCCACAGTTTGACCTGAGGTAAAATTTTCCTGAAAACAGTGGTTTTTGAGGTCACCATCCAAAGTGAGGGTTAACATGAGGTGAGCTGTTGACTGCAGCTGTGGGGCTACCACAGCTGCAGCTGGGAAAGAGGAATGAGGGCTGAGGTGGGGCCTTGTCAGGGCTGAGGAACACGGCAGAGTAGTGTGTAGGGGGTGGCTGGGTGGGAAGGGTGCAGGGAGAGGCTGGTCCTTGACCAAAGGTAGGTGGTAGGAGCTGCTTGAGTTGTTTTGGTGTGAATTTTAGCAGACTGTTTCTTTGCGCTTTGTTCCGTTTGTTGAGGGGAAATGGTAGCTTGGGGAGAGGGGCTGAAGGCAAAAACTGGGGCACCTGTACTTTGGAGCTGCGAGTCCAAGCTGTCCATAAGTGGAGATCCTGGCTGAGGTAGGCCAAGTTCCTTGCCATGTAAATATTGCTGTGGAGCTAATGTTTAGGGGATCTGCAGGATGCATACCAAGGAATAACTTCATTGAACAAGTCTTTCTCCTCTTGAACAAAAACTCCTCAGCCTGGCATAGTTAAGGGTATGTGTTACAACAAAAGCACTCTTTGTTAAATTTTTTGGATTTTTAAAAGATTATTATTATTTTCCTGGAAGCCTTTGAAGAGAATGAAGAATTACTTTTATTTTCTGTAAGCTACAGTAAATATCCTTTTATTCTATTAAAGTGAACTATTTATTTCAGCTTCCTTTCTGTAAGACTCTAAGGCCTATAGGAGCAGGATCTTGCTTTTCAAGCTCGAGAAGGCTGAGGGTGTTGCTTTTATCTCACTTTCTACTTCTAGCACACTCCTAGCAAGCCTCAGTGGTTATGACCTGGGGACCCTGAGAGCCTTTCCTAATGTTTTTATAGGGCTTGTTCCACTTGACTTCGGGCATTTTCAAGAATACTAGTGGTAATGGAAGGTGAACATTTCTTTACGTATTTAAGCCCTCCATTTTGGGGTACTGTAGCAGATGCAGAGCAGGTGACTTCCCTCTGCTCCCTTCACCTTATTCTCAGCAAAATGTATGCTTTTCAACTTCAGTATTTAGTGTTTCTCATTTGTATTTCGTCATTTTAATAAATACAAAAATTTGCAAATATGCAGGTGATATCCTTCCCCTAAGGAGAATTGTTGTATAAGTAGCAGAAAAGCAATGGAGGAAAATTGAAGCTTGGAATTCATTTCATCTTAAGGTTTACAGCCTTACTAGTCTAAGTCAACACTTCTGTCAATAATTCCCTCCATGATTTCAAATGAATAGTGTGTAATTACCTTCCTAGAAAAGGGATAATTTTCCAGTGACCGAGACCTCATTTAATCAGTGGTTATAATGACTATATCTGGTTTATCTAGTTGTTTTGTCTGCTGGAGAAGACCTGCAGGATTTCATACCTTGTTTTAAAGCACTCTATCACTACACCTGTTATGCTAAAATGTATAAATAGAAGTTATAAAGACTTAAGCTTACATATATTTCACACCTTAACTGGAATGATCTTTTAGAAGGGAAATGTTTTTCTCAGTCCCCCCAAAAAACAACAAACACAACAGCTGCTGCAAAACTTCTGTGTGTTCACTGACCTTTCTGCAGCACTGCGCAGTTGGTGTGACTTACCAAATTAAGCATGTCTCCCAGGCAGTATGTCAGTGGTGACACAGGTGGCTGAGTAGAGCTGGACTCAGGAAGGAGATTTTCTTGTATTCCCCATGAAACTAGGAGGGCCTTTCATGGGTTGTTTGGTCCTGTCTTGGTACTCTCTGTGGCTGTGTGCTTTGGGTGAGATGGAAATTGCAGCATGTTTTACTAAGTCTGCCCCTCTATGGCATATGTTTGGCCTTGTTGGAAATGTAATATGAGGAGAATAAGGGAGTAATGAGTACCAGAACTAATGAAGCAAGGTTTCCTAAGGAATTAAGTCTTAGATGGATCCTCTGATGCCCTGAAACACAGTAGTGACACAACAGAAGTACTTCACAGCAGAGTATCTGCAGTCTTCCCCTTTGTCAGTGGATCTCCAAACACTTAATAAAGTTTCTTTCTTCTAGAGCCTACTTTATCAATGGCTTTTGTTGTCTTCCTGTACCAATGAGCTACTGTGTTCATGAATATTTACTGGCTAACAGAAGGCTTCTGTATTGCAGACTAAATACCAGGATCATGTTCTGCAGATGATGACAGCATGGAGAAATGACAGCATGCTCCAGGGAAGAGCGGCTTGACATTACTTCATAGCAGAAAGAACACAAGGTGATTAGATCTTGGTGCATAACATCTGGGATTGTTAACAACTGATTACAGTCCCATACACCAAAACAGTGGGAGACACTGCTAAAATACTTATGAAGTCTTATGTTTATAACCTGGCTTATCCAGAGGGGTTGGAGATATGGGGTGAAACCGCAGGAAATATATTTGTCTTACAGATTCTTCTGTTTCACTTTAGTAACTGTCCAATAATGCTCTTCAAGTTTCTTAAGATTATTTAGAACTTTTAAAACCTTTTTTCTTTTTTTAATGGTAAATTTTATGGTTGTTTTTTAAATTAAAATTTTAATGTTAAAATACTTCAAAAGCTGCTTGAAGCTCTAGGAAGCTGCTATACTTCTGTGTTCAGATATAGTTCTTTATTAAGTATCTGGCTAGTGCTTACTTTATCTAGACAATTGGAGCTGGATCAAGACCTTCATATTATGCTGACCTTCCTAAGTAACAGTATTAAAACCTGCAGAACATGATAGCACACTAGAATTCTAATTATTGTTTGTAGCATATATTTAATCTGAACCTATATCTGAGTGAATCACACTGAAATGTTTACAGTATATTCTGCTTGTTAGGACAGTAGTAATATGGGGGAAGGATAAAATGTGCTTTACACATCAACTGCTTTTTCTTCTACTTGTTTAACACTGCAGAAGAATCAGTGGCATGATAAAGGGAAGTTTTCTCTGTGTTGGACAGGGACCCTTTTTGCTGTGTTTACATACGGTCTGCAGCAATGATCTCCTGCAACAAAACCAGATGATTATTGAAGTGAAAAATGTGTTTGGATGTGAGCCAAAAGTAGCACCCTCATTTCTCTTAGCTACATTAACAAACCAGTTAAATCTGTTAACCTCTTTAGGAAGATGTTATTGCATTGGATCAAGACTTCTGTGCAGATAAGAGAAAATGGTTACCTACAATACAAGTTAAAAAAAGAAAGGATTCTTGTCAAATAGGTTTCTCAAGTAAGTCTGTATTAATTTTGAAAGGCAATAACCTGTAGGTTCATCCTGTACCTGGCATACTTCAGGTGCTTCCTTGTTTTGCCTGCTAGAATTCTGTCTGACATATGAGGTGACAAAGCATGTTTCCATGTGAGTGAACAACCTCAGCTCTCAAACATCCTCAAACTGGCCACACTGGGATCCTTAAAATGCCCTTAAAAATATACTGGTATGATTAGAAGTTGGTGGAACTGAAAGACATAGATGTAGTCTTGTGGTGTCTAGCTCATCTACTGTGGTATGATGGGTACTAAAGAAATTATTAATAGGTCTCATCCTTAGCTTTCACCAGTAATAATGGTGCTGCTTTTTGACCCTCTGGCAATATTATGTAGCTTAGGCTTGTTACCAGAGCAACCTTTCACAGCATCCTTCTGCTTAAATTAGGGGGCACTGTGCTGAAATACTCTTTTGAATAAAGGATATATACCTAGATTCTTTTTTCCTTTTATTATGAAACAACAAGCTGTGCATTTAACAAGGGCTGAGTACTAAAAAAATGAATTTGCAGTTGCTAGGTATTAGCACAAAGCTGTTTCTGAGGCTATTTGGGATTTTACAGGTGAAAAGAGACAATACTTGAGCAGTAATACATAATTCATGACTCAAGAAACACATTTTGGAAACTGAACTTGTGTCTTTTTTCAGGTTAGGGAGTGTCTAGTTAAGGTAGAGATTAACTGAAACAAAACATTATGTTTGGCTTTTCATGTGGCAACTATGTAGCTAAAACTAATGTTAATAGAGCCTGTGATCAGCTGCAGAGGACTGAACCAAATAGCTTGTGTACTGTTCGTTCAGTGGGCTGTGATAATTTGCACAGTTAATGGGTTACTGTTGGTCTAGCTGTGCCTGCTTAATGGTAGCTAGCCTTCTGGTTCTTCTCTGAGGGTTCAGTGGATCCCTAATAGACATGTACAATGGTCACTACTGGATTATCTAACTCTCTTTAAATACTCCTAGAAGTCTTTCAAGCAGCTTCACAAAATAACAGTGCATTATTTGTTGTGCAAAGTGTGCTTAAGCTATACAGTGAATGAACAGCATGGGTTCTGACTAAAAGAGTAATAAATTATTTTTTTTGCATCAAATGAATGGATAAACTTCTCTCTTATTCAAGCCCTTGTTGTTTCTGCCATGCAGATTGTCTAAAATATAAAAATCACAAAACAACAAGCAAGTATAGGTAATCTGACTCTCATCTATGCTTTCCTGCTTTTCTTTGTCTGTTTTCCCTTTGATTAATTTTTTCAGCCCTGGGGAAGCTATTTCTTGCTTTTAGCCTTCCCCTGTCCTTCAAAAAGCAATGGGAAGCGTGTTTAAAAATGCTTTTTAGGGGAGATGCCTCATTCTGGAGGAAGATGAAGTCTTTAGCATTTAACTGTGTTTTGAGCTGTTGTCCTTGATAAGCTTCTAATGAAGCTGCTTCAACTTGTCAGGCAACTTGTCAAGGGCAAAATTAAGATTCCCCAGTAATGAGTCAAATGCTTCAAGTATTCCATGGGCTTGCCTATCTTTGGCAGAACTACCTGATGTGTTTGATTAATAAACGTAAACATTCCTAGGATTAGACTGCTTTGTCTGTTCTGTGTTTCAATGGTAGAGAGATTGTCACTTTCCTGATCTAGTCATAGTTTGATGCAGCTAGCTGCACATCTTTTTTTCAGAGCTGATCAGACTATCCATTTGTACTGTGCACCTGAGTCACGCAGAAATGGGAAAGGACATTCAAGGAGGTTTTCATTAAACAGTACATTCTCACTACCTTGCAGAAAAACTGGACTTCATTAGTGAGGCAACTTCTGTTTTCTGAATATGGTGGAAGGCTTTTTTTCTCTTTTTTTTTTTTTTTTTTTCTTTTTTTTTTCCTTCCATGATTCTGATGGAAGAAGCATGAAGAAGCCTATGCCTGTTCTTCCACGTTGTCTCATCAGCAAATAATAACTGACCCTTCCTTTATTACTGCTCTGTGGGAGGCTGGGGGTATAATGAACTTGTTTTGGACTTTCGGTCATCCTTACCTTTATTCCCCAAATGTAGTTTCAAGCAATAATGTTCTGCTGTGACTCCAAAGGCAGACTTATTCTAGCTGATGCTGCTTCCTCACACCATACCAGACTTCCTCAGCCTTTGTGTGTGGGCCAGGAATTTTCTCTTGGCTTCTAATACAAAGCCTGTCTAATGATGTCTTTTATTGAAAAGTTATTTTTTCCTGTTAGGCTCATCTCTAACTTGCATCTGCCCTTCCCTAAAGTTTGAGAGACAATCAGTGCACATTTTGATTGCCCCATACTTGATCTGGGTAAGCTACAGAGTTTCAGACTTGGCTATATATGTCATACTTTTACTGTAGTGAAGGCTTGGCAAAAATATAGTGACCCATAGTACCCCAAGCTTTTGCTTTTCGATACTGCAGGTACACTCTGTCAGTGCCCAGGAAGGACGTGTGACTTAGTGCAATCTACTAGTGTACTGATGGAAGTGCTTGCCAGCTTCTGAGGAAAACAATTTTTGTGGCGTTAGAATCTGGGATTCTCTGTTTTCTGGAGACAGAAATCAATCAAGAGCATCCCTTTGCTTAAAGTCCCTCTTTAAGCCAGTGTGCAAAGTGAGAACTGACAGTTTCTTTTCTCCTGATGCCAGGTTCTTCTCTCCTTTGATCACAAATCTGACTGCCCCAATGCACTTGCAAACATCCTTTTCCTTTCTACCCCTGAAGTTCTAACAGAAAGGTCCCAAAGCACAATTTCATCTTTAGAAATGTCCTTATACCTCAGCAATAAATGCACCACGTTTCAAACAGCTGATTCAAAACCCACCATACCTATCCTTAACTAACTTAAATGTTGGATAGCAGCTTCCTCTGCTTCAGAACAAGCACATCTGTTAATTACTTCTGAAGCACTTCTGAGTGCCCAATGGTTTCTTTTTATACCTGAGTGTGATAGTACTTTTCAGTGGTCTGAAAATGTTCTTTTTCTATTATTCTGTATTTTCCTTCTTGCAATCAGAGATGGCAGCTGGCTGTCATGAAGAAGCAGGTTTTCAGTTATCAGTTCATTTTGGCAACTTGCACTGTGCGCTAAGAGATGGACTCTTCATTTACCAGCAGCTTGCTTGCACTGTTTTAACTGCTCATCTGTACATCTCTCATTCTGTGATTATGTCACTAAGCTCCTTTGCTGATGCCCTTAATACTTACTTTGTATTCATAAATGCCTCTGAGCATTACGATATTCTTATTATCCGCTAATTGGTAATGATGCTCTCAATTCCTGCTACCCTAGGCTTTTGTTAGCAAAACAACTTGCAGTGTTTCACTTCAGATTAATATTCTGTTGCTGGATGGATCCCAGGATCACATGTGCTCCTTTGTTGTACTTACAGCTGTTCAAGTGCCAAGGCCTTGGACATCGCATGTATTAAGCCTATATGAAAACCTTCCATTTGTGTGAACAGAAGCCAAAGAAACAGTTCAGCATCTAGGAAAGCAGTTACCGTGCAACTTTTGTCTGCCTCTCTTGGCCAAGATATTCAGGAATACCATCTGTCTTGAAGGAGTTCTGTATGTTTTACCTCAAGCTGTTGTATGACCTTCAAAATGCAGTGCTCCAGGGCGGGTCCCAAATCAACTCTGTATGTATTTGTGTTTACTTAGCTCTGGGAGCAATGAACAGCTAATTTGCATATAAGTAAATGTAAGGTGGTGAATATATGAGCCGAGGAAAAGTCAGCTTCATAGAAAGAGTTGTGCTTTGAGCTGACCATTACCATTTAGGAGCAAGATCCTGGGCCTATGATAGTTTTTTGAACAGCTTTGTTCTCAAGTAGTGGCTATAAGAGGGGAAATTTAAAATAAGTAATAAAATAAGGCAAATACAGTTTTAGGAGTTATTAGGAAAGGAATAGAGAACAAGAGACACTTCTTTCCACCAGGTAAGCATGCTTCACCTTTCTATTGTAGCTAAACAATAGAAAAGCATGGTACTAATTCGTTAAATTTAAATGGCTCAATTGCTCTGTTAATTGAACTAGATTCCAGAACTACTGTCCTTTTAAAGGGTCTTGCAAAATAGCTGTGAAATGCTCATCCCCACAAACATTCTTAAACTTGAAAAAGCATTTCAGATTGTTCAGCTTGCAAGTCTTGTTACTTGTTCTTTAAAGATGTGCAGAACAGAACTGAGTAAGCGTTCAGGAACCCTGGTGTGCTCCAGAGACCAGTAAACACCACAGGGCCATTTCATGATCAGAGTAGACCTTGGGTTGCATTAATTTCCATTGTTAAATCATCTTATTTACTGCAAATGTACGTTCAGAGTTCCTAGGGCTGGGCTGTTATGAAACACTTTTCAGCGCTGTCAGACAGGGAATTGTTAACTTTCCTTTGAGCCAAATTATAGACTCCCTGTACTCTGCATAATGTGGAAAGAAAGTAACAGAACTGAAATATTTATTTATGATAGAGGGGTGCATAGGATTTCTCAGCATGTAATCTTGCTGGCTGGCCTCAAGAAACGTTTATCCAAAACAAAACAATTATCCAAAACTGCAAAGGGGAATCCTGCAGTATCACACCATCTCAATTGTAAGGATGGCAACTTGTGCAGCTAGTATGGCATTAAATGGGGAAACAGGCAGCCATATCTCTTCTGTAAGCATATTCTTAGATCATCATGCAGAATTTCAGCCTAAGCTTGCAAAAAATCCTAAACTTCTTCCTTGATCTAATACACAAGCATTACATATAAATGGAAAAAGTATATTAAATTGAGCATTTCCAACATGGACATGTAGATGTCAAGCATATATAAAAAATAACAAAGTGGGGATCTGAATTAAAGGCCAAACTCTTTTGATAGTGGAACATGAAGTCAGGATGCAAAAGAAACTTTGTGCAAGGGAAATTTTTGCGAAATCTCACGTGTGTGTAAACTGAAAAAGCTGCTATAGTTTGTACATAATCATACTGTAGATTACAAATTGCAACCTTTTTTTGTGTCATATATGTGCCTGGAAGATTGTATGTCATCTGTAGGATTCTGTTAAATACAAACTTGTTCTTTTCAGTGAGTGCTTGAGCACTGACTTCAAGGGAGTGGCTGTCAGAGCTTTCCAAGCTGCTTATAAACTGGGCCCACTCAAACAAAATGTGTTTGTAATTAACTTTACAATCATGTATCTAAACATTGCCTACAGTAGGTTGGCCTTAGAAAACAGGGCCCTCCTAGCTGTCCTAGTCCCTACATGTCTTCAAATAACACAAACTTTCAGTACAATATTTTGTCAAATGGGACAATGATAGCATAAAGATCACAAATAACGGAAGAGAAGGGAAAGGTGACTTTGCAAACATCATGCACAGAATGAAATCCACGCTGGGACCCCAGGTACATCTGTGGCAATGTTGTCTGGGAGACAACAGCAGGGTCTTCAAATCCTGCTGAAGTGAAACCTATCATTTAAGACTTATTTAGAGATATATACTTCATATACCATGATGCTTGACAAGGGTCCCTTGAGGGGAAACTGAGTGGCAGTGCCGCTCTTTTTTTAGGTGTATGTGTCAGAGCTCCTCTTAATTGTGCAGATAGCTAAAAAACTTAAGATTGTTTTAACTGGGTTTTGTTTCATACTCAAATAACAGACCGTAGGCACTCTTGTCTGCGTGTGCAGCTCTGCTTGGTCCCTGGGTAGCTGGTGCTCCTGGGCTGGGTGCAGACAGTGCATACCAGGTAAGCCTGTGTGGAAGGCTGAGCACAGCACTGTGAGGGCAGGCACAGGAAAACCATGCTGCGCCAGAAAAAGGCAGAAGGAAGTGGTAAAGAACAAGAGCGTTCTTAGAATAACAGATTTCTAGTACTGTAGATCATTAATCTTTTTTTCTGCAGGTTTGATTTATTAAAAAAAAAGAAACATTTTTTTTTTAAATAATAAAAAAGTGTTGATACAGATTACTATTACAATATGATCTTTAAAGGGAGAGGCTGAGCTACAGTACCAAGTGTCTGGTATCTGGTCTTCAGTAATACACTTCACATGCTCAGAGTCACTTAAATCCAGTGTTATTTTGCTTTTGTTACTACAGCAATGCAACTAGGAAAGTCAGGCATATACTTACGCAACACAGACTGTTCATTTAGCCATGCTATCATCATCTCTTCAGAAATCACCCTAGGTCTGCATCTAGCAGTTTCTTTCACTTGTTCTGTAAATGTTTGCCTTCTGGAGATTCACGTGTTGTTTCCAGATTCACAGAATGTACTAATAGCAGCTACAATACTGGCTCCTCTATGACCTTTTGGGTGGCTTGAATTTGGATTTGTCCCTGTAATCCTTACTGCATGTGTTTCTGTGTTCCGTGGCTCGAGCTGTGTATTAGGGTGATGTTTCTTCTGCCTGTTATATCAGTGTTTACAGGATTTGGGGGTGGAGGGAATGATATTATACTAAGACTCCAACAAGATCAATGAAAGCTATAGGTTCAGAAACGAGTCATGACACTTTAAAAAATCTTACCCAATATTACTGGGCTTTTTTAGAAGCAGCCTATAATGGAGAATAATAGCAACATGTTTTTAGCCAGCATGTGGAATGCTGCTCAATGAGAAGTCCCTTCCCTAAGCTCTATGACACTTTGTTTTTTGTTTGCTTTGTTTCTTAACTATGTTTTGTCTTGAAGTGTTCTATCCCAGGGAGGGCATTTAGCACAAAGCAGAAGAGATTTTAGTTTTTCAAATTCTGAATGATAAAACAAACTGTTTGCAGTGGTAATGCAGGCAGCCATTCACTGGAAAATCTTGCTCAACAAGGACTCTGAATCTGCAATTTGATTTTTTTGAGACCTGTACTCATGTATGTAGCCCAGGTGAATGTTCAGTGAGATCTGAACAAATAGCTGTTTGCAGAATTTACTACTTAATCTTTAAAAAAAACACCACCAAACTCAACAAAACAAACAGAAAAAACAAACAGGAAAAAAATGAAATTGACCAGACCCAAACCCCTTTCCTGTAGGGGTGGGCAGAGGAAAATTAGCTCAAGTGTCCTGCTTTCTTGAAATCACAGGCATGAAGTAGAAACTGAGTGGTCACAGTTCCAGACTGTACTCTTCTGTACCAGTATGACACTTTGTTTTCCATATCAGTGTGGTCAAGATACACGCTGTGAATTAATAGATGTGACTTAGGTAATTTTATCACCTCATATTGGACGACTTTGCTGTTGTGTTACAATTTCTTTTGATAGATCAAGGCAATTAGGGTTTGGCCACTGAAGTCACACACATATTTTAGAACAAGCTAGACATTCTGTACATGCTATATTAAACTTTCAAAGGTAGAGCAAGATTCATTTGTCATACATCTTTGAGCAAAATATGCAAAAGCTGTTCACTTAATCTCTGATGAAGTTTATGAATTACAACCAAACAAAACTACTTGTCACTAATAGACCAATTAACTACATATGAAGGAAGCTAATTTAACAGAACTGACACACATACAAATTTCTTGTTAGGCTTTAATGTGAAGTGTTCTTAAGGTGATCTTTAAATGATTGACACTCGATGTGTTTCAAGTATACTTTGAAAGCATATGCAGGAATTGAGTGAGTCTGCAACCTACCCAAGAAAGACTTCTTATGAAGTGGTAAGAGAAGTGGTTGAAACAAAAAATACTTGAAATAGGTATGCTAAAGATGCTGTTTGACCTGCAGAAAGGCTAGATGAGCAGTTTCTACACACGAAGTGTTGGAAGGACACAAACTGTGAAAGAATGTTTGTGTATAGAGGAATGTATTTGATTTTTCTTTCATCTGAAAGGATCACCTATTTAATTGGGCCTAACTGTGCCAAATGGAACAAGAATTACTACTGGGCATTCCAGAATTATGGACAGCAAAATACTTAAGGTGAGGGAGGAAAAAGTGCTGTACCATTAACTTGTCTGAACAGGTCAAGTCAAAGTATTTTTTTTAAGATTGGTTGTCTCAGTCTTATCTAATCAGGAAACCCAAAGCTGAAGAAACTGTAGAGCGTTTTTTTCATCTAACTCTACAGGTCAAATCTGAAAATAATGCAGATTCATTTATGACATTCATTTTTTAAATGTTATTTTGTAACTTCCTGCTTTATGGGAAAATGACAGTAGTAATTTTCAACTGTTGGTAGCGTTCTCTTCAAATATAACAAAGAAATGGGTACTGGGCCATTCATATATAGGTAAGGAAAGACAGAAGGGGAATTTAAACCAACCAGACTGTTGAGGGATTTATTTGTGATCTTGAGACCTAAAGCAACTTTTCAAAATAATGAAGTCATGAAATTATTCTGAAAAATGACAGCGCTTCTTAGCACTTTATTTGCTGTATTTTATGTGAACAGAATTGTCAACACATCTTGGTTGCCTTTTCTCATGGTAGCTGTTAAACACACAGAACTCTGCCTGAGCTTTCTGCTTGTAGTCTGCACTGTCTGCCCAGAAATTATACTCTTGGTTCTCAAATTTTAATTCATAGTGTACGTGTGGCAGCATCACTGTTCATCAGAAAGTCAGTAGGCAAAATAAGGTGTGGTATTCTTCAGCGTAGTCTGTTCCATGTAGGTCTAGTGGTGGTCCAGCAGCAGGCAATACATAGCAGCTAATTCTTGTATAATTTATTGCCTTAGAAAAGGTGATTAAAAGAATGTTTATCAGAATCCACTCAAAATCAGATGAGCTGGACTAATAACATTAATCTCAACAAGATTCAGGAACAAGCAGAATAACAAAGTGGTATTTGTGAGGCTTTACGCTTACTTTGTGAACTTAGCAACTGTGAAGAAAACTTGATCAAAAAACACTTCTAAGGGGAGAGGGAAAGTAACTCACATCAAGGAAATATTGTGTGTGGTGTATTATAACTTTTATGTTCATCTTGTATTGTGAGATAATATTGCAAATATCAGTTGACTTCTATCCTTACAGGCAGTGTAGGTGCAAGACCAATTGTGGATTGATAGTCCAAAGTGTACTACCAATAAAACTGAGCATATGTTAGTAAATGTAACGAACCAGTAGAAACTAAATATAATCTATAGTTAAATCTGGTTAGGATTTATAGGCATAAAGGACTCCGTAACAGCTCTAAATCAACTAGAAGCAGCACAGGCCAGACCATTAAAACTCTAGCAAAATATTGTAGAGGATGTACCTGAAAGATACTATTTTTGTATTAAAACCCCTGGAGTTTTGTTTGAGGTGCTACCATAGCTGCTAAAAAGCACAGTTAACCTCCTAAAGTACCTCTGTTCTTTCCTGAATAGGTTGATCATGAAGACACGTATGTTGATGGGAACTGTGTGTTTTTCTGTGATACCTTACCTGCATACCTAACATTAACCTACTAAGACTGGTTTCTTTCTGAGATAAGGAACATATGGCTATGTTATGTTTAGGGATATAACAGTAATTTTTTTTTTCTCCATTATAGTGAGTCTCTGGTGAAAGAGAAATCAACAGAGGTGCCACTTCAGGTTATTATGAGGTATAGCTGCAGCATGCTGAAAATCTAGCATCTTGGATTCCTCGTCTTGTGAATGGTCTAGGTTTAGAGAGGCGTCCTGTAATGCTAGTGAATAAATCATTGGACGCAACTTGTCATGCTCAAAAGTGGTTCTGTGTTTCAAAACATCTGTAGCTTGTTGCAGCTGTGGTACCACTGTCTGTCTTTTTTTGCTGGAGTCACATCAAAGCTTTAATTTCAGTGTCTTGTACCCTTTTCAATCAAATGGCCATGTTTGCTGTAATGACCCTCATTTTTGTCACAGAATTATGATGACATCTTGTAAGGCTGCTGTAATATTGCAGGCAGCCACTGAAACCAGCTAATGCATTGGCTGAGAGCAAGTCAAAGCATTCCCTCATCATCTCCACTGATGTCACATCTGCTTGGGGGACACATGTGCCGCTCCTTTGGGTTGTACTGTTGCTGTGCCACTGGCACAGAGTGTGACCTGACAGCAGCTAATGATAGTGCTCCATTACTTGCTGTCTTTGAATAGCCAGAAAGCCTATGGTTTCACTTATCAATGCATTCTCAGCAAGTGTAACATTTCTGACTGAAGCAGCATTTTCCCCTTTCACGTCAGGTAAATCTGGTGTTGCATCACTGAAATCAGTGAGTTCTGCTACCTGAAAACTTCTATTAATTGCAGCTTATTCACTCTAAGAATCTTAGAAAAGATTCTATCCTTAACATTTTCCCCATTAAATACTTGCAATTTGGCTTCTTTCATGCAGCTTGAGCCAGGAATAACCCTGTTCTTTGGCTTGCAAAGGGATCAAACCAGGATCTGAATTTACCACTTACTTAGATGCAAACATTTAGAAAGATCTTAAATGCAAACTGCAGCAAAACTGAAGTACTTCAGTTTCAGTTCTTCAGGTATTTTTGTTTAAGCTTGCTGAGGTGTACTCAAAACACCTGGATATTTTTATAGTTGGAGTATCTTACTGGCTGCCAATATAAAAAGATGGTATTTGTGAGGTTCTATTATAGCACAATAAATCAAAAGGCAGTCCAGCAGGCATGTATATAGAGATCAGTATAGCATTTCAATAATGGCATCATTATGTACTGTGTTTATAAAGATATAACAAGCTGTCAACATGAATTCTGAACCTGAACTGAAAGACTGGTACATGAACAACACTTCAGTACATGGGTGGAGCTTGAAAAGGCTGTTAGTTATTTTGGAAACCTGACACATCTATTATTATAGTCAGTGTACAGATTAAACCAAAGTTATTTACCTTCCTTTTTGATCTCTCTGACTTCTTGGAAACGTTCTTTACTTTCGTATGGAGATGATATAAAACCTTTGGGGGGAGAAAGGAGCAATATATTGAATGGGAAATTGATATGTGTATATTAGCATTTGAACTTTTCATACAAGCACCAAAAATTAAAATAATTGTTTTAGCATGACTTCAACCGAAGTTGAATTTGATGCTTTGAGACTTCTAATTCTAAGCCCTCCACAGTTCTTTATCCTTCAAGAAACATTGTTTGGAAAAAGCATTAGAACAGCTGTATTTACAGAAGATGTAGTTCAGCATGTTATTAAGAGCTTAGCTGGCACAGCGCTGAAATCCACAGCAGCCTTGGAGTCATGGAGGAGTCAAAATCTTCCATGGATTTTGATTTTTAGATTGTGCTTCAGATTATCTATATTTATCCTCTATGCTGGTTCTATACACAGGCAGAGAGCAGGCTGCCAGTACCGTAGCCCGGTGTGACTGTCCTGCTGCTCCTGAATGCAGCACTAACAAATGGGGCAGGCAGAGTGGCTTCTCCTTTCAGAGGGAGAGTCATAAGAAATGTTAGAGCACTGTAGGGAAATTCTCAATTAACAACTTCTAGATTGAGCTTTTGAAATCTGATTATGGCATGGCAGTAATGTGGTAATATTTCTACTTCAGCCTTTGGAGCTAACAGACTAAATTTTCTGAATCAATTATGAACAAAAGTATGCCTCTTAAATGCAGCTTATATTCCAGTTGCTGCTTACCTAGGGCAGCGAGGGAGCAAACTACTGGAGCTACAGTGTCAGGAGATAAGAATTCTAGTGGCTTTTCCCTCATGACAAGCAAAGCCTGAAGTTTAGAGATTTTTCTTAGCTTAAATCTAAGTGCCTTGTCCTGTCTTTAGCATTGATTATAGCAGAATAGATGAGAATTGAAAGTAATGTATTTTTTGATTAAACAGACATGAACTTAAATTCCAGGAAAACTGTTTTTTTTCCAGGAGGGTAGACCTGCAACTGACTAGTGACAAGGAAGTCCAGTCCCTAGCAGTCCCATGGCACACCACAATAGGGTATTAACTAAAAATTCACAGAAAACTTATTCTGCACGCTAGCCCAACTCATCGACTTACTATCAGTCTTAAACTTGCTAAAGATTAGTAGGGGGAAACCAAAAATTCGACTGATAGCAATCCACAAGAAGAAATGAAGAGGTTTATTGCTGACTAAAACTGATTCTAACATCTCTTTTTGGAAATCTTCACAACACACAGTGTCTGAGTTTTGTGTCCAAAGGAGGAAAAAAAAAAAGAAAAGAGAGAGAGAAAGAAAAGAAAGAAATTGGGGTGATGTCTTTATCTAATACTGTTCCTGTACACTCTCTGCATAGTTTCTCCCTCCATGGGTTTATCCTCTTACCAGGAACAAATACTTGTTATCAAAAAAGAACAAACTGAAACATAGGAAAACCAGCAAGAGTCTTTAGGAGTTTTACTTGTCAGGCTGGGTGTCAACTTAACTGTTATAATCCTTTCTGTGAGCTGATGTAATTTCATTCTATGTTTTCCTTCCCTCCCCCTGCCTCAGAGAAGTATTCTATACCAGGAGAGAATATGGAAAGGACTGAATTTATTATTTGTTGGCTGGGTAGCTTGAGTGTACACATCCAAGCCACCAAGAGTCTGGGAGTGATCTTTCCCTCCGTTTAAAAATTACTCACATCCCTTTCACCCACCTTGGCATAGCAGCAGGTGATGAGCACCAGGGGCAGGAGGTATCCCACCAGCAGGATGGTAATCTTGTATATCTGCTTGGCTGTTGAACCGTTTGCCCAGTACTCCCAGCAGAAGGAGCTGTTGGGTGCTTGATGATGTCCACTCATGAGGGCCTGGTGCTGGGCCACAGGGATGGCAATGAGTAGAGACAGCAGCCAAATGACACCCACACCAAGGGCAGCGTTACGCTTGCTGCGGATGCAGAGTGAACGCTTGGCGTGGACCACAGCAATGTATCTGTCCACAGACATAGCCACCAGAGTAAAGATGCTGACCAGCATTGTTGCCATGGCCAAGTAATGAACCCACTTGCAAAAGAAGGCGCCAAAGATCCATTCTGGCAGGGAGTAGATGGTGGCCTGGAAGGGGACACAGAAAAGCAGAAAGGAGAAGTCTGCAATGCTCAAGTTCAGGATGAAGATGTTGGTAGTGCTGCGTGATGGGCGTCCCCCAGATCGGAGACGCCCCAAAACAACCAACACCAATGTGTTTCCCACCATTCCCAGGAAGAAAATCAACCCAAAAAGCACCGGTACAATCACCACCTCTGGGCCGCCCCTGGTTGCTCCTGACCAGCATGTTGGGGCTGTTTGGTTAGTCTCAAGGCTGCACTTGCTGGTGTTGGCTCCAAAGGAAAACACAAAGTTGTCTTCCTGCTCTTCCATGGAGACAGGCTGCTTGGAAGGCAGGGAGCAGTCGCTGTAGCCCTGACTGCTATCGGGCAGGTCTACGTTTGTTAGTGGTGGCCAGTCTGAATGCTTGGGGTTTCCAGTGCTTTGTCTTTTGTGAGCAATTTTCTCCAGATGATTCTTCCAAGCTCTGTCTGATCCTGGTGCAGATTATTCCAGGAACTGGCAAAAAAGGCAGCTGAGGAATTGCAGCTACAGGTTTGGCAGTTGGTGCTGGAGAAGCTTATGTGGCAGAGAAAAAGTCTGTGCCAGAAGGGCTGAGGATGAGGCTGCTCTGGAAGCTTGGAGCAGAGGCAGAGCCACTGCAGCTCAGCTTCTTCATGCCCCTCCTCTTCTGCTTCCCTCCCACACCAGTCCCTGGATCTGCAGCTGTCGTACCTGCTTTCCCAGCTCTGATCAGTGCTTTGGCATAAAACCCAAATGCTGTCTGTGACCTGATCCTTTCAGAAAATAACTCCTGATCAGCTCTGTCACCATACGTTATTACTCACCAGGAGGGGAAGAGCAGAGCAAAAACAAGTTCTCACCGAAAAGGATAGGTCAAGCAGCAGCTGCTGAGCAATACCCTGTGCAGTTCTGTGAGGAGCAGCATTGGAACTGGCTGCGTGAGGAGGAAAAACGCTAAAATAACGGTTTTTATCAACGAGCAGGATTTTTTGTTTTGTTTTGTTCCATAGTCTTTAATGTGCCCACATTAGAGCACAAAGCAGTCTGAATAGTTGGGTTTTCAGCACAAAAAGCTGGGAGAGACTTAGATTCTGCAGCTGGGTGGTCCTGTCACTTCTTGAACATCTGCCCAAATTCCTTACTGCCTGAATATTCGTGGATCTTTTTGATCCAGCTGTAAAGAAGTTCTTCATTCAGCCCAGTAATGCCAAGAGCATCTGCACTGGAAAAGGAAATGTTCAGTCTTTCTAGCTGTGAGGAGCTCTAATATTCCCTGCCAGGGAACAGAGATATGGATTTTTTTAATATATATATATATATATATATATTATTTTTTTTTTAGAAAAGTGTTATTAAGGATTAATGGCTAGTTATTGTGGGGGTTATGTTTACTTATAGAAACAGTATGTATGTTTTAGAAGGCACTGAGTAACTTGGTTTTGACAGTCTGTTTCCTTATATTTCCTGACCGGTTTTGTGAACTCTACAGGCAGTAAGGAGGGAACAAAGTTTAGGCAAATACTAACAGTACCGGCACACAGTGATTTATGCATACAGGGTAGCTTCTTGCTCAGAAGGGTACACATCTCTCTCAGTGGTTACAGGTCTTTGTCACGGTGGGCCACCACTGGCTTCTGTGGATGTGAGGTTTAGACTGGAGGGAGCCCTTTAATTTTTGAAACAAAGTTTGGTATTGCCCTGCCTTGTGACTTCTTTCCAAGCTGCTGTTGAGAGGTAATTGGGCTGCCTTCTTTAGCCTGCTCTGATATACTCTTGTTTAAAATCTGTTATGAAGCTAGACTCCTGATTTTCCCCCATGGTTTTGAGGCAGGTTATGGGGTGACGTGGGAAGTGGCTGGGGAGTGAGAGATACCTAAGTTGCAATGGAAAAATGTATCTACCCTTGTTGTGTGCCAGCGAGCAGATCACTGTAGCTGGACCATCTGTCTAGATGACACCTGCATTTCTCTTGGTCTTCTGCGGCCCGGCTGCCTTGTAAGCTGTGGCACAGCACCTCAGACACCATGAAGTCTTCCAGTCCCCCAATCTGTCTGTTTGCTGGGTTCTCTGCCCTCCGCTGACAGCTGCTTGCAACGCTCCGCATTTCAGGGACCCTGCAAGCTCTGGGGCCGTGATGCAGATCCGAGTGCCATCTGCTGGCGTTTCCCCTTCGCTGCTTTCAGACGGCTCCCGTGGTGGCCCTTGGCCTTCCTTTCCCTCAAACGTCCAGTCAGTCCCGCTGTTCAGTAATGAACTCTGTCTGCTGCTGTTTTCCTCTCGTCCTCGTGCACGTACACACCCTTAAATCATGAAACTTAAATATACTTGCTTTTCCTTTTGTGGTAATATGTGAGCACTGTACGGTTATTTCTTATAATACTATTTATATGACTTCCTGTAACATTTTAGAGAAGGGTGTTGACAGTGATTTCAATTGCTGTTTCTGTATTTTAGACCTGTCTGGGTTTTTTTCACCCCTTTTCTTTATTGGGCAGCCATATCAGAATATATTATTTAAGAAGAACCTGTAGCAATCACAGCAAATGGGAGCGTGAGTGTGGACAAAATAATAAAAACTGCATCACGAGTGGTTTCTACTGCAGGGGATCTGAGACTATGCATGCAGGCATTTGAGAATTGCATGCATGTGCCATCTGCAGAACAAACACAGCGTTGCAGATCTGAAAAGACTGCATGGCACGCTAAGCGGAAACTGGGAAGAGAACAGCACAGTTCTGTCAGTGAGGAGGAACAGATCATAGGAATGTTTAGATTTCTAAAACGTTTTTTAAAAAATCTCCTAAATTCTTACAGAAGCACGTTACCAGCTTGCTTCTCCATCTTCAGAATCTTATTCATTTTTTTTTAATGGATTGCTCCAGGGTTGGTTTTTCTTCAGATTTCAGTGAGAGTGTTATAACTGGTGGAGTGGAAGAAAAGGTGAATATTCTGGATGGAAGGTGGCAGTGACCTGCTGAATTAGACAGCCACTAAACTAAGTGCAAAAAGCTTGCTTTCACTAGGGAACTGAGATGCTCCAAATGTGACTTCAAATGGAGGTTGGCTGGTGTGGGAGTATTCCTGGCTGATCTTACTTGAGAGGAAAAAATTTCCAGCAGTAATTTACATGCTTTGCTGAAAACTTATCCTGAAATTGTGCTTACTGTGGCATTCAAAAGTTCCAAAAAAGGTCAAGATTCCTTATTCTGTTTGTCTCTTTCTGCCACTTCTCAACTGCTTTAAATGGTGTGTTTTTGACAGAGAGAAATCCCCTGTCCTCAAGAATTCACAGCCCAAATGCAGTTGGAAGGGAACTGTCCATGCTTAGACAAAGTACTTGCCATAAGACATATTTATTAGTCCAACTAGGCAAAGAAGATCAGGTCACTTCACTGAGTGCAGGAGCACAAACAGCAAGTGAACCTGTAATGTCTGATTTGTTGGGGACATTCACATTATGTGGTACTTGAAAATTTGTGGTGTTTCACCTGAAAACTATGAAAAATTAATGCACTGTGGACTGGGGTCCATGAAATATCTCAGCCCTACAAATTCTGCTGTTCTTTAGAAACTCCGTTGCTTCCTGGATGAAGACAACAAACATTTAAAAATGAGTAAGATGCTGGAAGAAAAGGAAACTGAATATTCTTTGTGGGAGGAAAAATAAGGTAGAAGTTTGAGAGTCATCATCTAGGTTGAGACTGAACTGGAAGCCAGATGCTGTTGCCTTTGTCTGAGCTGGTGTTGGGCTAAATGAAAGCATTGGGCTCACATGCTAAGTCCCTGACTAAACAGGCATTGGAGGTGTCTTGTTGAGAGAGGACAGCACTGGACCTCTATGGATAAATTGACAATCCTACAGTAAGGAAAAGAGGGGGAGAATGTCAGCCCTAGGAACAAGAATGGGGGGAAAAAATCCAAAACATTAGATGGTAGTATTTAAATGGTAACATTTTTAGCCTATGTAGGTACAAACTAATTTGTCCATTTTCTGATTGCTAATGGGTGCTTCAGCTCCTGAGTATGCTGAATATCAGCGTAAATAACTCTTACTCTTTTGATAGTGATGGTTCAGCTTTTTGATAACTGTGCATTAGCTCTCTAAGCCTCTTTTGAGTGGAAGGAGGTCACTCAAGCATAACAGTGGGCAAGAACCCTACTGTCACACTTCCTTCTTTCTCTCCCTGGAGAATGTGGGTTGCATCTCAGATCCAGATCCATTTAAGGAAAACAAACAGACATCCAGCCCCAAAAGTCCAATTCGTGCCTTTGAGTTCAGCAGCTGTTTTTCTATACCCTGCTTTTCAGAAGGCTAACTTGGGCTGAAAAGCCCTTTAGGCTGAGTAATGAGCTACTTAGATGCAACCACTGGGAAACAGGCAATGGTAGGTCTGAAATCTCTGCACCTGGATTGTAGCAACCCTCTCCAATTGTGATCTCAAGCTTGATTGTGCATGGGGAGAGAAGGTTAAGTGTCCATTCCCCTTGAAGTATGACCCCAAGAGGGGCACAAGGTCCTGCTCCCTGCTCTGCATATATTGGCCCAAAAAATGAGAGCCCAGCTTAAATCCCTTTCTTACCCTACATAATCCCTTTCCTAAAGAAACTAAAACCTTCATCCTCTAGACACTAAGTTACTTGTCCACCAGGCCATAAATCAAGGTGTTTGGGGTACTCTTGCCCATGTGCGAGCTGTGATGAAGTGCTGCAGCAAGTACAAACGTCACAGGGCCAGAGAAAAAAATAGACTCTTAAAGCTAGGCGCTTGGTGGAGGAAAGAGTGAGTTCTGAAATGTGACTTCTCTGCTTGGTGAGTTTTAGAGTTAAAAAGTCAATATAATGATAAGTAAATCCTCTCAAATTTTGTGAGTTATGAGGTTTGAGTCTCTTGTGTGGAGGATTGGAGCTGAACCCGTGTATTTCTCTCTGACAGTGAAAATGTCAAACATTGTGTGTCATGAAAAGGTAGAAACATCTTTTATGGGAAGTCTGAAATTGTTAATGTGCTATGTCAGTGTGTGAACTAAACTGGAACCTTAGGGGTCATAAATAGCCATTCTCTCTCGCTTGTGGATCTCAGAGGGCTGGACATCAGTTTGGTAAGTAGATATCCATTTGGTACAAGCCTGTGCGTGTGTGCACAAGGGAGAGCCTTCAAAACACGGAACAGGCTGGTTTCATCAAACAGCTGTCTGAGAGGGTACTCTCCTGCATATGGGTACCTAAAGTCACAAGTACCAAAGATCAATCACTTGGTATCTTTTGAAGTGTTTCAACTTGATCTGAACAATTTATTAGGCTGTAAAACTCTTTCCTGATGAAAGAGGTTTAGACTGTACATAACTGAGAAGAGAGTCCTTTCATTTTAATTGCTGACAGCTTCTAACACAGCTGCTCTGAGCCCTGTGATGTTGCCATTGAGATGGTACAGTAAGGATTTAAAGCAGATGGAGGTTTACTGATTAATTCTTAACCTATTAGATCAGTTCATACTATTTTTAAAAAGACTTAATCATGGAACTGTTTGAGTGGGCTGTTGGCTGGCTTTGTGGATCTGCGTGTTTGTATTGCTTAAGTGTTAGTTGAGGTGAAAGCTCATGGAGTGTACAGCCGTGTAACAACAGAAAAACAAAGCAAGTTCTTAAATGTAAATATAGGCTAAATACTGAAATTGTGACAAACCAAGCAATAGCATTCTGTGCTTTCCATCCCCAGCAAGGACAGGAAGATCACAAGGGTGTACCTACACAAATTTGCATCACACTTCTGGATTGAGACTGCTAATTGTTCCTGCTTTTTGTGGCTTGTACCATAATCACTCTCCAAATCAGCTTCTAAATGCCTGTACTACTTCCTAGCAAACACATAACCTAAAATATGATAAACTGAACTTGGGAAATATACTGATCTGGCAGAACTTCATGTTTATGTCACTCTAAAATTTGCATGGAGCTCATCTGAAGTTAGTATTTTTCCCTCAAATCGTTAAACCATTAACCTGTTTCCACAGGTTAAATAATTTTAGATAAAATTCTAGCTGATTTTTGACTGTTATTCAAAGAAAGATCTTATTTAGTAGAAGGTACTTTGAACTAAGAAAAGTCCTTTTGGTTCCAAGTCCTTCAGCACTGTATCTGCACTGCTCTCAGGAGTACGCTCCTTTCCAGGAGTTTGAGAGTGTGAGCTCTTGTGAATTCTGGCTTTCACCCATTTTAATAGGTAGGGAGGGGGAGCTGAAGTGTACCATCAGTTCAGCTTCACGTAGATTTATAGAACAGTCTTGGTTTTTCAGACAAACTATTTTGTTTTGCTCAGTATTTCAGTGAAGATATTGCTGAATTGTTTTCTGTATGTTGTACATCTTCAGATTATTCACTAGAAACGACCTGTGGGTAGTTTATCTATTTTGCAGGTGTCTTAGCACATAGATTATGGTAAGGACTCAGTCTTCATTCCCTGAGGGAATTCCATTAAAACAGGGAATATTTCTAAAAATCTCTTAGGAGGCCTTATAGGTGATTCAGGCCACAGGACTGAATATGTCATCTGCATGTTGTCTGCCTGACCTGCTTATATGTAATCACTGAGTGCAGGCAGTGTATTTCAGAAGAAAAAACAACTCCTGTCCTGAATAATGTAGGCTGAGTGAAAATTGTTACCTGTAGCAGTGGGGAGACAAATCCAACTTTGCAGAACATTCTTTGATGTATGAGAAAAAACTAAGGTAGTTATTCAGAAGCTTATGGAACAGATAGAATTTTAAAAAGCAAACCAACAACCAGACAACTTCTAAAGATTACTACTTCATTGTGCACATAATTTGGCATCAACTAAAGCATAGACATATGCTGCTCGTGTTCAAACAGTTGTCTTTAAAAGTGTGTCTGTAGAAAGCTTCAAAACAACTCAGAGATTTGCCTTTTTCATCCTTAAAGAGCTGTTTTATAATGACTTGTAAAGTCAGTCTCCAAGGTAGAAAATTATGTTGGTAATAAACAGATCACATTCAACCTGATGCAGATCAAGGGAGCAGAAACATTTTGTTCAATCTTCCTCTGAGCAGTTTACCATATTGTTACTAAAACAACTGATAATAATCTCTTTGCCAAGCTCTTTTATCTCTTGAGGTAGTGTTTCATATCGTATGCTAAGATAAAGACTTTCTTTCTCTGCCAGAACCTCCTGTCTCTTGATGAAGGAAACTTAAATATATATTCTGGTAAAAGGCTTGAGGCTCTCAGTAACTCTTACACACTTCATATGCCCTGCTAAAATAGCTTATCTGCTATTTTTTTTAAAAAAAAATCTTTATTTTCTGTAGAATGGGCTGGGACTATTTTTTTGAAAAACAAAAACAAAAAACAAACCAAAACCAGAATATCTTTTGTTCCTTGTTTTATGTGACTTGAATGATCGAAGTTCTGAATGCTTTTTTACAGTTTAACTTCATGCTGTGTTCAGCTTATTCTAATTTAACTTCTTCACTAGAAATAGAAAGTAAGTCACATGAGACTTACACTGATTTACAGTATAGGTTTTAGAGTCAATATGCAGCCTATGCTTAGGCCAGTGAAGGTTGTAATATGCCTAAGCTGCTTCAGTCTTCTATGATTAGATACTCTGTAAAGTCACATGGGAGAGTGTTTTTAGTTATCTCCAGTTGTTTTATACAAACAATCATGTAATTCAAAACTAATGGTGAATAACATAAATAACCTGCATCCTTCTCTCTACATTGCAGGAGCTCTAGGTAATATAAAGGGTAATTTGTCAAAATCCATTTTAACTTAACCTGTGTTTGAAATCTTCCAACTCCCACAGTGTATGACCCAGTAACACAAGATCTGATTCTTTTGTTTAACTTCCTTAGTAACTATCTAGGTTAACTATATGTACACGAGAACTCTGGAGTACGTTTTCCTGTGAACTCCAGTGCGAGTCTCTTAAAAGTGAGGCACAACTCAGCCTTACTGGCAGAAATAGATCCAAGCTGAATCACTGACTAGGAAGACTGAACTGTTGAACTATTCAGCTATTTTTGATTTGTTAGTCATATATACCTTCTAGTGAAACCTTTCCCTTTTGGTAAAAATCAGTAACAATACTTTCCAATTACTTGAGAATGTGCTTAAAATACCCACAGAGATCTTTTGCCACACTGATGAATTATCAGACTGCTAAGAAATGAAATTAGTACTTCAGTGAAAGTTTTTCAGTTTTAGCTAGATACTCAGTCAACAGTCTAAGTCCCATCAGCTCCACTCTTGAAGCAAGAAGCAATAGCAGCTTGAAAACTGTAAGAACTCAAAATTCAGACAGTGACTTTTCTTTGATTAATAGGTATCATGGTTGCATACATGAATAAAAGCAGCAGTGCAGAAATACCGGGCTCTCTTTATGCAAACTGAAGTGTGTGATGCCATTGACTTTGTTTTAGGCCCTTTGGCAACTTCTTTTGAGGCAGTTAAGTGAATTAAGAACTGGTGAGTTCCCTGTCTCTCCCAAACTGGCTCTATCAGAGGCATGATGAGGCAAGTCTGGTTAAACACAGAGGAGTTTAGATGCTCCTTAGTGTGGGGATTAATCCTTCATATGACACTTTCATGTCTTCCTTACTGGACAGGTAGATGCATGGCAGATATTGCTGATTATAAATACCCTACAAAGTACTTTTCCCTTACCTAGACTTTAAAAGAAAAATAAAACAACTCCATTTGAACAGCCACAAGCATTGTATCTATGCTTTGTTTGCAGACTTTCTTCTGCAGTTTAATTTTTGATAAGGCAGGTAGAGTTGTTTAATAAAGCTTGTTATTCATTTACAACCAACCAAGTAACAAATTATGATCTTGGTTGCAATGGAAATCATATTGGAATAAAGCTACAGAAGGTGAAGATTGTTGGGTATACAGTGTTGGCAGGTATATATAACAAACTAGGACAAGAAAATGCCAAAACCATAATAAACCTCAAAACAGGATGCTTGTTGATACTCGTTGCTTATTCTGTAGAGAATAAGGGAAGTGTTCTGGCTTGTGTCATGAGATTCAAGACAACATATCTTTCTTGTGTGTTCTTGTGGTTTTGTGTCCAGCTCCTTTGTGAACTGAGTGTGGTCAGAACGATGAGAGCAATATCTCACATTTTGGCCTTATACAGAAGAATGTCTTGATTTGGGTCCTCATATGTGATACATTTGTAAACACATACATATGACTATGCAAAGGGCAATCGAATCCCAATGCAGAGTCTGAGGAGACATACTTGTGTTGTGAAAGCTGGCAGCAGAATGTCATTCTGGAGAGGCACTGCTCCGCTTGTTAAATACCAGACTTGCTGGTGTTTAGAGGAAAAAAGCTGAGAAGGTATTACAACTTCACTAGAGTTATCGGCTTGGTCCATCCTCATTTGAAAAATAGATCATTCTATGACAGCATGAAAACACTTAGCTTCTCATGGTGATAACCTAGTTTAGGGCTGGTTAACAAACCTGTTTTCCCTGCATGTGTATCAATTTTGGTTTACCTAGCTGGTTGGGTAAGATCACTTGTCTTGTTCATCTCCTAATACTCCTCTTTCTATAACAAGATACACTGTCAACTGGCTAGTTCTGGAGAATAACAAAATTCTGCAGTAGTTCTCCTGAGTAAGTCTTGGTCTTTTGCTGTGCAAATACCCCTTTTACTCAGGCTATTATCACAAAATGCTGCTTGTTGAGAAAGAAGAGATGTAAGTGTACATGCTGCTCTTTAATAGGAAAAAGTTTCCATGGTGATTTTCTCTCATAGCTGCAAGGGAGCTCTCTTTCCAATAGAACCACATCAATTCTCTGTCTACTGCCTTATTCAGATTACTGCCAAATTCCTCAGTTAAAAAGCCCTGTCCTTAAGCATCACAGTATGTTGTGTAGATGATAATCAGAAACAATGGATCCTAAGTTGGTAAATTTTCTGGTCTAACAAAGACATCCTAAGACAAAGGTACTTTGAAGTCTCTCAACAAGACTTCTGTAAAAAAAAAAAAATAAATTTGCCCACAGCTCAGGATGTTTAAGAGCACATACAAAATATCCAGAAGATACCATCCTCTCTGCCACCATAAGCTGTCTGTTATGTGACAGTAGATTTGAAGCATTCTGTGGAGACAGTCTTAAGCACTGGTGAACGCAGTAGCCTAAAGGTCACACCTAGTAACTTGCTTGCTGCTGACACCATAGTGTGAGTGACTTCAGTGGATGAAGCACTCCTGTCTTTCCTGAGCTGTATGATCTTCCATTTTCCCAGAATAACCTGGGAGTAAACACAAGTTAAAAAAACCCCCAAAACCAACAACAACAAACCCTCAAAAAAGCTCAGTACAAATGCCAATATTACACAGGCCAAAGTACAGAAATGTAATTTGCAATGCTGTGTTCATGAACACTGGTCAGTTCATATCACTGAAAGATTTAGGCTAGGTCTATGCTTAAATTTACACTTCCAGAGCTGTCAGCTGTGAGTGCAGGGATAAAACATCTCCAAACCCAGTGTAGCTGCTGTATTTCACAGTAAGGGAGGGAATAAAGAGGACTCAGGTCTGGGTCAAGGATCACCTGGACATATCTACAGATCTGAGATAATGATCATGATTTAGGCCTCCCACTAAAACTCAAAGCAAAGTCTTTGAAACTCAAAAAACCGACTTGTTACTAAGTGGCAGAAATGAAGCTGATGAAGTAGACTTGCTCTAAACTGGGTTTTCTCATTGATACCAAAAGGATTTGCTCTTCTTGGAAACCTGTGCTGAGCAGGACACAAGGCATTCAGTGGAGCTTGCTGCCCTGCATGGCTGTGGGTGCCTAACGTTGCAAGGGCAGCTGCTACTTTAATAGAAATGGCTTTGCTGTTGCTGAAAATTGGTGTGGCAAGTCGCAGAACTAGAGTTTTGAGAATTCTGCTTTTAAACAGGAAAGAGTGCCTATATACGAAGCAATCCAGAATGGGAAAGCAATTTTTCTAAGTTTTGGGGTTTGTTTGGTTTCTTTTTTTTTTTTTTTTTAAACTGTTTCTGGAAACCTTTTTAGTTATAACTCCTGACCTGTGCAGGCAACAATTCCTGCTGTCTGCAAGGCTTTTGTCATCTCTTCTATTGCTATTTTAAGAGATCATTCTTTTTATTTTCTTGTTATGGGGAAAAAAACCAACAAAAAACCTAAACAAACCCTCCCACCTATCTGAAGCAAGTTAGCTTGCATCTTGGTTCACAGAAATGGTCTATAGTCCTGATAATTAGCAATCTGTAATCAGATCACAGATTGGGTGTGACTTTATTTGGGAAGCTCCTGCCACCTTGTGGCAAAAACTTGCATCTTTCTTGAGTCAAAATAATTCATTTGGATGCCTAATAACTTTGTAGAAAAAATGTATAGCCAAACAAAAAGGAAGCAAGGAGACAGGATGATTTGCTTGGTTTGCTTCACCATTTGGGCATCATCACTTGTAAATATTACACGTATTTTAAAAATAGCATGATTTACATGGATAGATAAGCTTATTGCAACTTTTTTTCCTGTAGCTGCTTTGCCCATCTTTCTTTCCAACACACTACAGAAATTAATTCTGTGAAAGTATTGAGCCAGGAGAACCCACAACAACTTTGGTGTTTGTATAAGAAGTTGTTGACAAGAGTCATTGATGAATGTCGCAGTAGTACTTACATGTGTCATCCTGCAAGGTATCTGCTTTCATTATGGCACTCTTCGCTTTCAACTGTAGAAAATGTTCAGCTAGCAATTACAAAGCTTCTTAGTGACTGCAAAGCTTTTGTGACATCTTGATATGCTCCATGAAGCCTTTTCTCTGTTCAGAAGATGGGAAAATAAAATTCGCATCTGTGAAGAGAAACGTTCATGTTTGTACTCCTTCATGTTTCTTTTGCATTTGGTAATTGGTGTCAACTGATGTGGTTCTGTACGTGCATATGCTGAGAGTATACGGCATCATCTGAACTGTTTTCACAGATGCTGCTCAAACCAGGGTTGTGAAACTGTGGCAGCTTCAGCCACCCACAAGTGAGAGTAACGTGGGGAAAAGTAGGTTCTTGCTGACTTGGTTTGTAACCTCTTTGATTTCCCAAGCTTAGCTTAATATTTCTTGCAAGGTCTTACCTGAGAAATATGTTGCAACTATGCTGATTTAAATAATTACAACAACCAATGAACCTCCCATCACCAACCCCTCCAAGTGTGAGCACACTCCATTTCAAGACCTGAAACTAATACTGAGATCATTAGAAGAAACAGATGGAATTTAATTTGCAATAGTTAAGGCTCCTGTATTGCTATTTTTGTGCAAATGGAAATTTTGTTACATGAGATTTCCTCTAACTTGTTGTAGCAGTTTCTAATTAAAACACTGATAGCTATGTTCAAGAAATGCCAAACTGACAGCCTGGGACATTGCCATCTTTACATGGAAGTCAGATACCAAGTTTGGATACTTGATAAACAGCATTTATAATACTATGTTAAAGTGGCTTGTTCCCAAGCCATTTCAACCACTGTATGTGGTTTTAAAGCCAATTCCCACAAAAAACTATATCCATGTCAAATGCTGGAGTGCTCTTATGCAGGATAGGTGATGTCATGAGCTGGCAGAGTATAAGGATTTGTGGAGAAACCAAATTGCAGTTAAAAATGGCTGCCCAAGTAGGCATCTGCATTTGCAAAGCCCTACTTTCCCAGTTGTAGTGATCTACAATTTAATCTGTGCTGGCAGTAAAAACACTAGTGCTTTGGACATGTAAGCATTGAGATTAGCGGAGCTAGTCTGTGGCTGGAACAAACCTTCCTAGTGTGAAAAATAGTTCCAACACATTAAGTTATCCCTCTGTGTCCTGACAGCAGCTGGTATGAGTTTAAGTGCTGCAGTTATTTTATAGCTTCTTAGGGTGCTCCAAAATATGTCTGAGGTGAATATAACATGAGATAAACATAGGGATAGCTATTATCAGGGAGAGACAGCTGTGTAACAACATTCTGGGCAGTAAAGATAGCTCTCAGGATATTTATTAAGAGAACAGTCCTGCCAGATGGACTCTGCAGGAAGGATGTAAATTACGAGTGCCACATGGTAAGAATTACACACAAACAGCTGCTAAGATTCATCCAAGGCTATTGGAATAAAAAGACAGAAGAAATATGACTGTAAGACAAAGGAAGAATTTTTTTAGCATCTTTAAAAACCAGTTATATTCTGAATCTGCAAAGAGGTGAACTGTTAGAAGACCAAGCAGGAGCTTAGTGACTCAGCAAAGGCTGTTCTTGAACGAGGAGTCGGTGAGTTTAGTTTTGCTGGAGGCATGTGGAAAACACAGAGTTTTAGGCAGAAATCACATCAGAGACTGAACTTGATTTTGTAAGGAGAGAAAATTGACAAAATAGGAAAAATAAATTGCAAGCGATTATGATTATATGACATTTACTTGCTTTGGAAGAAGGGGATGAGAATTTGAAAAGTTGAACATTAAGAAGGAAAAATGAGCTAGAACTAGACCACAGGTGGGAAAATTAATCTGAGCCTGTTTATTTGCTGCTTTAAATTAAGTTTGGGAGATAGTTTCCCATCATAGGCATAAAAATGGACTTGGCCTCGATCAAGATTCAGATTAGGCAGAGGTTTTTTCTTGAATAAAATCTTTGTTTTTTCTCTTGGTACTAAATTTGTGTTGTTTAGGGTTGTATTGATGGGAAATGTTTATAAGCCAAGTTCACCAAACTAGCAATGTGAACCAGAATTCCAGCTGATATTTCTGTTTAAGTTTTCCAGTTACTGGGAACTAGAGGACTGATGACAAACGTATGTTCTAGTTAAGACATGACTTGCGCAATGGCTCAGTGGGAGTTTTGATAGTGAGATGTGATTATTTCTCTGCAGTGGAATCATAAACAAAAACATGATGCCTGTTTAGTTTTCTGTACAAAGTATGAAATAAAATAAAAATTATGGTAAGCAAACCTTATGTCTTATGAAATGACAGGATCATGTTTTTGCATGTATTTCTTTGTTTCCAAACTGTCAGCTCCCACAAAGAAGATGAAAAGTCCCAGTAGGTTCGGAGCCATAAGTATCTTTGAAAAGGTAACCTGTACTTTATGAGCATTTTGACCTTTACAAATATACAATAGCACAGTAAGTCCTGTTTAAAATCCAGCAGGTATAGTAACAAGGGGTAGATATTTATTGGCTTAGGTATAGTCAATGTGGCAATATCAGGTCAGCAGTAAGGTGCATACCTATACCTCTGTTTATTGTAAGTTCAAATCTAAGATACTCATCTCAGAGCAGGTCAGCAAGAATATGAGAGGCAACCACCACAAATTGCAGCAAGGGAGACTCCAGTTGAATATAAGGGGGTGTGGGGGGAATAAATCATAATGTGAACAAGCAAGCATCAGAACAGGCACATGGACAGGTTGTATATGTAATCTTTTTCCTCAAAGACATCGAAACTTCCACTGGATAAGGGCCTGAGCAACCTGACCTAACTTTGAAATTACCTTAGGTAGGATCAGGTGGCGGGACCAGATGACATTCCACCAGAAATCCCTTCCAACCTAAATTATTCTGTGATGAGGGGCACCTATTTCTAAACCATATGAACAAAGCAGTGTTCAACACATAAGTTAGTGAGCAGATGCACGATGGACAGCACAGACTGCCACAAGAGGGAGGAAGTAACGTTTTTGAGAACTACACAACCAAGGCTTGTGGTTTCCTGGGTGGGTGGCAGCTGAGCTGAAAGCTCTCTGGCAGACCTTGTGTCTTTGAAAGGGGAAATCTCCAACTGTTTGTTAACTGTGAAGTCTGTGATATGTGAGTTAAAGAAACAGAGGACGTTTCTTGGTTGCTGCCCTGACGCCAGGAGGATCTGGTGCCAAGCTTTAGCGGTTGCATCCAACACAGTGATATGTGGATTTCGACTTCACTGCATTTTCCTAAGAAGGTAACCTGCTCCAAGGAGCCTTTAGATAAAAAAGAGAAAGCTATAAATCTCATGTCAGCTTCCACTTTTCAACTCTGCTCAGTCAGCACGGAAAAAAGCTGTGTGGGTTTTGTATTTTGAATGTTGTTTAAACAGAGGTGCCTAAAATACCATATTCTTAATTTTGTGTAGTGCTTGCAATACTCCTTCAATTTGCAAGGATTGATTTCTGAATGATGTTATACTTATTTGCCTTTGAAACTGTTCAGGCAAAAAAAGCACAAGTCTTACTGTCAAAGCATAAAGAATATTTTGCATGAAACATAGAAGGTACTTCCCTGTAGCAAATCTGTAGGAAATTGTTGCAGCTACCAAGAACAGCAGTTTTGTACAAATACACTGAATGTAGAGTTGGTAATATATAGGTAAGTATAATTTCTGTTAGCATTCAGACTGCTTAAAGAACATGTGTTGTACTTCCTGCCTAAAATTCTTCCTGAAAATAGCTATGGGCTTCATATTGATGGAGAAATAGTAAATATTTGGACCAAAATTTACAACGTGTAACGGTTTTTACATCAGAACAGTGTTATTGTGTGAACAAGGCTTGCTACTTTTTCCTTAAGCATTTTGAACTGACAAATCATGTGGATTTCTGGAATAGCAGTTAAATGGTACTATGCCACAGAGTATACAAACTATAAAATCTTAGTGTTCCCTTTAGAATCCTTTTGTCACGTTTTGGCAGAGTCTTAGAGATACAGGTTGCACATCTGATCTGTATTTTGGGTTGATGACTTTGAAAACAAAAAATACCTGCAGAAACTTATTTGCCTTTGTGATGCCAGCTTGTGAGAATTCTGATGCTTGGGTAATTTTTTGAGCTTTCCTTTTTAACATTTTGCATGCTGATCTGCCTCAAACAAATTTAACATTTTTCTAGACTAGAGATACAAGTATTTTTTTTCACTGTGATAACAAAGTCTGCATTTGTGGTCAAAAGGTAAGTTGTATTTGTTCTTTGACATTTGAGGGAAATCTCTACAGTTGACACAAGGCAGAAAAGGAACAACTTCTGACTGCTCTCTATCCTTCACAGTTCTGTAGAAGTGCTGTTTCACTAAAGTTTTTGGACCTCACAATGCATGTGTATTTCTGACACATGTTTATGGAAAAAAACTTCTCTAAGACTGCACTTCCATCTGAAGTTTGTTACCTCCTGTGAAAGCAATAGTTCCACTGGCTGCATCCATTATGGCAAAACTTCATTGTTAATGCTCAGTAATGCTCATCCTTGTGGCTTTTGTAGCATTGTTTTTTTAAAGACTTATCCAGAATATTAGAAATACTTCGGAACTGCGCAAAATGAATGAGTGTGTCAGGAGTTCTTCCACTCTTTTTGGAGAGGGTCCAGCTATGAAGATGATGAGGGAAGTGGAGCATCTCCCTTATGAGGAAAAGCCAAGAAAGCTGGGCCTGTTTAGCCTAGAGAAGACTGAGAGGGGATCTTAGCAATGCACACCAATACCTTAAGGGTGTGTCAAGAGGATGGGGGCAGGCTCTTTTCTGTAATGTTCAGTGACAGGACAAGGGGCAATGGGCACAAACTACAACACAAAAAGTTCCATCTGAATATGAGGAAAAATAACTTTATTGTGAGGGTGACAGAGCACTGGAACAAGCTGCCCACAGAGGTGGTGGAGTCTTCTTCCCTGGAGACATATAAAACCCACCTGGACACAACTCTGTGCCTGATTTAGGTGAACCTAATTAGCAGGGGATTGGACTAGACCTCCAGAGGCCCCTTCCAACCCTGACCATTCTGTGAGCAGGGGCTGGAGAAAACATGGTTTGCACTGACCCTGGCATGGAGAAAAGCCTGTGTTAAAACAAGGGACAGAAGCATGGGACAGGCAGCCTAAATGGAGTGGCTGGGAGGAACAGCATTCCTTTCGTTTAATCTGTCTGTAGCTTTGAAGTCTGCGGCGGACCATACACTAGGGAGCACAGTCACAGAGGGGAACCCTGGCACAGTTGGTGGCTCAAGTCTGTACATTCTGTTCTACAAGTTCTGGTTTGCGTTCCAGGAAATCAGTATCACCAGATCTGAGAAAGAGGACATTGCGTATTAACAAAGGAGCCAGCTGGCTCCCTGCATCCGGCCACTATTGGCCAGCCCTTCCACTGAGGTCAGCACTCAAGCTCAGTTTCACCTCATGACATGTGGTCCACTACACTGCTATAGAATTAGTTGTTAAGACTCTTCTCCTTTATTCTGCCTTTAGGAAATTATGTCATAAAGCATATCTGTATTGAAGTTAAAAGAATTTCAGTAACTTTGGATTTCTGAGAAAATAGTCATCATTATTAGTAATGAGATAAAAAAATGCATAGCATTATCAGAACTCCTATTTACTTCAAAATTACTGGATTGGGCAATTTGATTTGTGAGGAAGTCTTAAATTAAGACTGTGGACAGGAAAAAACCACAGTGAAGTAAAAGATGAGAACCTAATAGGAAAGAAATTCAGTAGCTGTCCTTTTTTTAAGGGAAGTTATGAAAAAATCTTTCTAGAGTTAAAATGTAATTTTTATTTGTAATAATAAAATTTCTTATGGAATTGTTTTACAGCAATGAATCTCCTATACTTCAGTTGCAAAGAAGTTTTGCCAACTGAGGTTATATTGCATCTGAAAAACTTGCAGTCTACATGCATGGTGGATAGCATGTGAAATACCTAAGGTGCACTTGGATTCAAGGCTGAAAGCGAAGAGTCACCTCATATTGAAGTGCTGTACTTGCCCCCAGTAAGTCTGGGACATGACATCCTGCTAGTTCCTTTCTTTTTCCAAGAGATCCTGAAATGCCTTCCACCCACTACTTTATCTATTCCCTTTTATCCCTGTTTTAAGCAATAAATTATTGTTTAATGTTTTCTCATTGCTTGGTGGCACTTAATTGCACCTTTGCATAGGCAGGGAAGGAATAACAGGTTGGAAATTATTAATTATAATACAGCACTAAAGGTTTCTAAGCAGGGAAACAGATAAACCTGACATGACTCAGGGCTGGTGATGGTGGAAGGAATTTCAAGCAAAAATTGAGAGAGATCATGAAAGACATGATGACAAGGTGAATTTCAAAGGGATCAGTATCTTTTCTTAAAAATGTATTTCATAGCATGATGCATGTGTTCTGCTCCTAAAAGTATGTTTAATATTTATGAATTACGAATTATGTTTAATTATTATTTAAGGAATAGGGAGAATCCGTATTTCTGCGAGCAGTCAGCAGGAAAGTTTTCACCTAGGGTCCTACTGGTGTAACTAAGCTGCTGCCATGATCTGACGTAGTGAATTCAGACCTACACTGGGATTATCTATGTGAGATCTCAGCGTAAGTGGACTGGGGGCAGGAGGATGAACCTTCCTCATTTTTCAGGATATATTACTATCTTGAGCTGTGAGCTCTATTTCATTGCAGTTTATATATCTGATTTGGCACAATAATTCAACACATTTTTGTATTAATGTAATGGCTGTCATGAAGCATTTTAATAAATAACAAAATGGTAAATAAGGACTTCAAATGGATGAAAAGAATGTGATTCCTAACTGAGATTTGCTGCACTTAAACAGCAGCTGTTTACTGACCCTTCTGCACTGAGGTCTGGCCTGCCTGCTGGAAAGCAGAAAAGGGGGCAGGCACACTTGCCCAAACTTCCGAAGATGGTAAATGACAGAAGCATGCAAGAAAACTTTCCCTTTTTACTGTGAAAGTTTCAGTTAAAATGTATCTATTTTAAAAGCGCAAACCCCCTTTCTGCATCCTTATATGGCCGATACGGCCATCCTGCTGCATTATAGCTCTGTCGTCCCTGATGTGGGAATGCTCAGTTTAAGGTACGCTTTCTCAGTATTCATATTTTTAATGATAGTAACTTCCTAGCTGTTCATGAAGAGCTTGAGGAATGTAAGCCGATGGAGAAACTAACTAGTGTGAAGTAGTAAAATGTTATTTCTGTAGTGTGAGTCTGCAAAGACTCACTCTGCCTATCGTGGCTCTCCAAGGACTGTCTTTGTTTATTTTGGGCTGTGGGCTGACACCCCAAAATTGCTGTGGCTATCCTGTGGGCACAGGTATGGTGGGGATGAAAAGCAGTTACGCTCTGAATGAGAGATGCAAATGTAGATATAGGAAGAGACAGAAGTTTTTGCTCTGAAGTGTAATGTGAAGAAGAGATAAAATTGCATTTTGCACCCTCAATCCTTATCTCTTCCACACTGTGTGCATCTGTATGTTGCATGTCTGTGAGGTTTTGCATAGCTGGAGTGGAGCTGAAAGTAAGAGGAAAGTTTTGTGTTTGTGCTCATTGTCCTTTGTAGTGGACGACTTTGGGACAGACTTCTTTGGGACAGACTTTTGTTCTGTGGGAGACTCAGCTGCAGGGCTTAACTCAGAACTGAAGAGAAGTACTTCAGTTGCTGGAGCAGCACCATGAGGCCACCTCTGGGTTTGTCCCATGGGGACTAGTGGTGCACTTTGCTCAACCCCAGGTCTGGGAGAGAGGAGCTTGACCAGGGAAGTAGGAGGGGCCTTGCTGGGCCTGCTTTACTTTATATCCCCACTGCCTAATACCTTATGCAGAAAGCAGGAGGTTAATTGAAATAAATCAATTGTAAACAAACTGCTGCAGTTTTAAATGCATATAAGATTCTGGTAGGATTCTGTTTATCCTTTTTTCCATTGTGCCCTCTTGCATAATCAATTTTATTGCAAGCAAGTAAGAGAAGGAAATCAAACACCATGTCATACAAGCACAACAGGGCTCATATTTTGAACATGGATGTCACTGTACCTAGATATAATGTGTAAGCCCACATATTGGTGACATGCTTCATTTTTTCCCAAATACATAATCTATAAATATTCATTTTATTTGAGTACAAGTAATAACAGAGGTCAGCTTGCTCAGCATTGATGCATCACAATCAATAATTAATGAGAAAAACCCCGATACATAGACTTCCGATGTAAACTGATTCCCATACTGTCTCAAGGGCCTAGCCAAAAACTCTTAAGTTTTGGACACATGAGAAGAAACTTGGAGTCAATCACTTCTGTTATGTTTCTTAATGAATGAGAACATAGACTGTTAAGCATCCTTGAAGGATTAATCTATTTCTGGAGTGCTTTCCTCTATGTAGCATTAGACCCCTGTACTTCATAGATACTCTCTGTGCCATTTCTTACATTATGTTTTGCTTGTAGGAAACATTAAGGCATGAGGGTTATTAATTTGCTTTAGTTAGTGCCACAGCTCCCCTGGTATCATATCTATATTGGGTCTTCATTTGTCTGTGCACGCTACTGTGTTTATTCAGCTGTCCTAGAGCTGCTTCCTGAGACCGCTTCAGGGCTGATTTTAAACCTGCTTCTCCATCTGTGCTTCTTTTTGTAGAAGGTTGTATGTTCCCACTGTTCAAAAGTACTTCCTGCCAGATGATCCCACAATTTCATGCATTCCCAAATCCTGTGAAACAGAAAAGGCCTGAGCCAGTTTCTCAAAAGAGGAACCTTAGGAAGTTTTGTCAAAGTTAAAGGATTTTTTTAGAATAGCAGTTTGCATCTTTCTAAACACATTGTGACATATCTTAATTTTTTTAACTTTTGCATTACTTTGATGTAGAGATAAAATACATGCAAAATGGATTAATTTTCATTTTAAAACATTCTAATTGCACAGCTTAATTAAACTTATTCTGGCTTATTAAATGTAAGCCCTTTACAAATTTATTTACATTATACCAAGCATAGGAAGGGCAAATAAGCCAGTTAACTTTTCCTTTGATTTATACTCTGCACGTTGCAGGTGACAGGAAAATGGAATAATACATAGGCTGGAAATGTAAGAATCTTAATAATATGACTTTCACTGTGCTGCTTTTCAGTATCCTGGTTACAGGCTTACTCTTATTTTGGCTTTGATTTTTATAATCAAAATGTTCTGGTAAGGGAAAGAAATGTGTGTAGAACAGGATGCTGTCAATAGGTCATCTGCTTAGCATGACTTGAATTTGCTTCTAATCCACCAACACCTAAGATTCTCTCTTGAGATACTTGTGACTTTATTGATGAACATGTGGCTTCATACTGGGAAACCACTTCCTGGGTTTATGTCCACCTCCTGTTGCTTTAGAAAATTTGCTGAAAGAAGAGAAGCAAAGCATGCAGGCAAGGTGAATTGCCTTGTAATGTTGTCATGTCTTGGATATTTGCTATTTGTTTTTACCTCTGCAGACAAGGAATACGTAAAACCAACTTCCTTCATTAACAAACACAAACTTTTGTGATGCTAGAAGAAAGTTGATTAATATAAACTTTACTGACTCATCGTGGAAAACAAATGAAGAGTCAACTCATTTTTTTTCCTTTTTTTTTTCCCCCTGTCTTTTGGAAAAATTTGAGCATTGACTCACTATACTAGAATTCTAGCCGAACTTTTTTGTTTTGAAAGAATTCACATGGCACATGTGTCTAGTTAGGATGTCACTCGAATGAATTAAGGGGGTGACTGCTCCGCAGCTTTATAGGTGATGCTGCCAGTAACTCTGAATGTGGCAGGGGGGAAACACCCAACCGTTTGCCTGAAAAGGCATTTTCACCTCCTAGCTTTACATAGAACAGGAGGCATTTCTAATCTGTGAAAAAGTTTTTTGACTGACACCTGAAAGGCTGTTAATCCAAGTGTTGAGTACTGTATTTTGAAAAAGTGCGGGGGGGGGGGGCTTGAATTACTCTTGAAGTTGTTACCATACCCATTTCCTCATGGAAATAAAGTGATCCTTTCAAATTTGGCACTTATTGTCCTTCCTAAGGTATGGAAAAGTGTTGGATTTCAACAGCTTTCCTCTTAAATACTCTGACATGACATGTGTTTCAACAATACAATTCAGTCAGAAGAAGCTGATTTTTGGAATGTCTCAAAAACAGTTTCAGTGTTCATTTCAGTGTGAGGTTTCCTAAACAATGAAAACAAGCTAGTTAATGTAATGCAAAATCTATGTTATTGTGCTATTTTGGGGGAGGTGTGAGTCCAGGGTCCGTCAGGCTCACCCTGCCAGCTCTGACTGATGGGTTGGTTCCCTTCAGCAGTCAGCTGGTGGCAGCAGCAGATTTTAAGGAGTGGTTATATGTGCAAAATACAATAGCCAGAGACCTTAAAATCTTTGGGAGAAGGTAGCTGGTTTACAGTTTCCACCACTACCTTCCCTTCTGTTTAACTATTTCTTTCTTTTTTCCTCCTGCAGAATTCACCCCAGCCGTATCAGAAGGAGAGGCACTTCAGCTCTGGCTATACTATTAAGCCTGCAACTTCCACAGACAGGAAATTTTGCTGTTTCATTGTCATCAGCAAGTAATTGTGGTACCTCTTTGCTTTAGCAAACTGGAAAATGGAAATGAAGAGAAATACAACAAAGTTGCTGTGGCTGTTGATGTTCTCTGATATTGTGCCATTCAGCTATGAAAGCCATTCAGCCTTCTCGATGAGAGAGCAAGCTATTGAGCTAATGCAAGAAGCTCGTTTAATTGATGGGTATATAAAATATGTTCAACTAAACCCTCTTTGTGAATCTTGACAAGTGAGGAGGAAATGCTAAAGTGTGTTTGGATCGGTAGAGACATAAGCTGTTACTAGCACATAGCAGTTAGCTACTGTTGCAGAAATTTATTCAAAAGGAATTTTGATTCAGAGGGTACTTACTATGGGATCAGGTTATTCTAAATGGATTTGTGATTTTCTGGTCAGGTGTCATGGTTTAACCCCAGCCACTAAGCCCCACACAGCTGCTTGCTCGCTCCTCTCTACCCTACTGGGGCAAGGGAGAGAACTGGAAGAGTAAAAGTGAGAAAACACATGGGTTGAGATAAAGACAGTTTAATAGATCAAGCAAAAGCTGTGCGCTCAAGCAAAGCAAAAAAAGGAATTCATTCACCACTTCCCATTGGCAGGCAGGTGTTCAGCTGCCTCTGGAAAGCAGGGCTTCATCACACATGATGGTTACCAGGGAAGACAAACACCATCACTCCAAAAATCCACCCTCTTCCTTCACCTGGCTTTGTATACTGAGCATGACATCATACGGTATGGAATATTCCCTTGGTCAGTTGTTGTCAGCTGTCCCAGCTGTATCCCCTCCCAGTTTCTCATGCCCCCCAGCCTGTTCGCTCGTAGGGTGGGGTGAGGGGCAGAAAAGGCCCTGACTCTGTGTAAGCACTGCTCAGCAGTAACGAAAACATCTCTGCATTATCAACACTGCTTTCAGCACAAATCCAAAACAGCCCCATGCTAGCTACTGTCAAGAAAATTAACTCTATTCCAGCCAAAACCAGCACATCACGTCTTACCACTTAATTATTGTTTCCTTTTACATACTGTCCTTGTCTCCTTCCCAGAAATTAATGGCATCTTTCACTAGCAATGACTTCTGTGCAGAGCTAGAAAGCAGGCATCATACCTTGAAAGGATACCCTTGAAACGTGAAGGAGCGGTGTCTGTGGTGTGTGTATTTTGACCTGGGAACACAGACACTGATTATTCTAGCACACGCAGCACTGATTATTCTACCACAAGTATTTGTTTCTGAAGAGCATAGTAATGACGATAGGGAGAAAAATGAATACAGAAGCACAACAGGTACGGGAGAAGCAAAAGAAAGTGTCTTGCTGTCCTAACAAAAGCTTGTTTGCAAAAGAAGGGAGATTTTCAAGCATATGTGACTGCAGGACTATTGGCAATTAATGGTCTAAGGGACTGCGAAGAGTGGAAAAAATTATGGCTGGGTTGGAAGGGGAACAACTTATTTCTATCACAAATCTTATTTGTTTTCAATTCTAGCCACAATGACTTTGTACTGCGGCTGAGAATACTTTACCAAAATAAGCTCAGTAGAGTCAACTTAAGAGAACTCAACAAGACCCACACAAACCTTGTGAAACTTCAGGCTGGTTATGTGGGAGCTCAGGTACGTACTGCCATGGTTCTGGGTCTGAGAATATATTCTTACGTTTGCCTCCTTCCCAGTCACAGAAGTACTCCTGGGTGTGGTTTCAGCTCTTTCTGTTGAAAAAATAAAAACAATGAAATTGAACAGCCACAAACATTCTTCCATCACTTGGGTTTCAAAATTTGTGTTTTATAAGCTAGGTACCCTTAACCAAAACAGTGGCATTTGTTTTGTGGTAAATAAAATTACATCTGCTTTCCTGTGTGTTAGGAGGCTTTAGTCATGTCTGGAGTGGATGCTCTTGCCTTGCATCCTAACTCTTTCTTTGGGGGAAAAAATTATAGTGGCAAATCCCTTGTAAACTGTAGGAAAATATTTTGGTCTGTGCTCATGAAATGAAGATTTCCAAGTTGAAACACAAGTTATCTAGTTTACTTGTCAATGTCTCTTTCAGTTTTGGTCAGTGTATGTTCTTTGCAGCGCTCAGAACAAGGATGCTGTGCGTCTGACCTTAGAGCAAATTGATGTTGTCAAGAGGATGTGTAACAACTACGAAGAGCTGGAGCTTGTGACAACTTCCCAAGGTGATGTTTTTTCCTGCAACAGAAATGTTTTAGATGGGGTTGCAGGAGGTATGTGCAAAAGACAGATTGCTGAAAGCAGGCATGTTATCCTGCTTTAAAGAGTAACTTTAACTTCAGTTTTTACTTACCTATGCACAGTCCTGGACCACTGCAGTCATAAGAAAATTTGCCATATAAACATGCACTAGTATAAGCTCCTGTTTTATGAAAATGTCAATATTATTGCTTGCAATTTACAATATCAATTGTTGCATAGTAGTGCCAGCTTCTTATCTGTCATGAAATTACTTTGGAATTATCTTGCTTTGGTGTTTCCAGGTATCTCTGACAGTAGAAGGATTGCGTGTCTGATTGGAATAGAAGGTGGTCACTCCATTGACAGCAGTTTGGCAACACTGAGGATGTATTATGACCTGGGTGTTCGTTACATGACTTTAACACATACCTGCAATACACCTTGGTAACTAATGTGCATGTTTTTGTGTGACCATCCAAATTATGGATTCAGACAGAATTCACCTGTGAAAGACAGAACTAAGTCAACGATGATATGTTTTTAGGGTAAATCACTTGCCATGTGTCAGGTGGGAGACTGAGGATCTGTTATGTACTGCTTGCTATGCTGGCAATTTGGGAACTTTTAAACCTTGTTAACAAAACAAAGATGGCAAAATTGCTATCCCCTTTGCTTTAATAGGAAAGTTACATTGGGCAAAACAAGCCTAAAACCCCCCCAAAACCCAATTAGAAATGCATACAATGTAAATAAAAGAAGATAAATGCTATGTAAAAACTCAGCAGTCAGCAGCCTTCAACACTGTCCACTCTGGCCAGTTCAAAAGTACAGGTGTCCATATATGCAACTACAGAGATGCATATTTAGTTCCTGTATTAGAATATTAGCACCAACTCTTTGCTGGATTGACAAAATTCCTTCTTCTACTGACTCAGGGAAAAGGGAATTATGTGCACAGAAGGCTGAAAAGTAGGCTTTCTGGCTGACAGGTAACTGACTTTTCAGTGTATCTTTGTTCTCTGGTGAAGGTTTGTGTGATCAGAAGATTTCTTGTCTTGCATTGCTTCACAAATGTACAACAGTCTTGAACCTGAAGGCATAACATCCAGAAAACAGTTACAAACATGAAAAACGTGTGTAAACAAGATACGTATTAGGTAGCTCGTTATCCCTACATTTGGCTGTGTGACATGGTAATGGTTTTTATTGTGTGTAGCATAAGAAGTTTCAGTTGCTGTTACTATGGTCTCCAGAATAAAATGATTCACCTTCCTCACTCCCCTTTTTAAGGTCTGAATCGTCATCCAAAGGAATACACAACTTTTATCCTAATGTTACTGGTCTGACTGCATTTGGCCAAGTAAGGATCTCTTTTGAATGCTAATCTAAGCAATCTTTCACGCAACTAACAACTTCTGGCCTTATCTTTTCAAAAGCAACTTGTAATTAAAAATTAATTACTGGAAGTTCTTGATAGGTAGGAGGTGATCAGGGTTCAGTCAAACCAAATTCTCTGTGATGTTCCTTAGGGTAAAAGAAGCGCTACATGTAATTATAACTATTGTTTTAATACAGATCAAATGTATTAATTAATATGCTGAAGTAGTGTGATGTGGTTCAAATGATTGATTTTAGATGACTAAGTTTTTTAAGTTTTGAGCATGTGGTGGTGTGCTAGTTAACTGTGAGTGAATGAATTACTGTTAGGTTAACAGATGAATAGAAACCCATAGAGGCACTGCATGGTTATGACTAGCTGACAGCTGCAGATTTTTTTTATCTGTTTACATATATCAGCTAAATGGTTTCCTTTAAATAAACTTAATACTGACACTGTTGTCTGTAAATCTGTTTTAGGAAGTGGTAAAGGAGATGAATCGCCTGGGCATGCTGATAGATTTATCTCATACTTCATATTCCACAGCAAAAGCTGCACTGAATATCTCAAAAGCACCAGTAATTTTCAGCCATGCCTCAGCATTTTCTGTTTGTAATCACTCAAGAAATGTTCCAGATGATATCCTCCAGCAACTGGTGAGTTCTATGGGTTTGGGTTGTTGGTTGGGGTTTTTTTTGGAGGGGTGGTGGTATTTGTTTAGTTTTGTGGGTTCAGCATGGGTTTTTTTAGTTTTAATGGGAACATTTGGCTAGTCATAGGCAAACTTGTGCGTACAAGTCATCGTATTTAGCTTTTCACTTCCTATCTCTGCATTGGATTTATAAGCAGACCCCTGGGCAGCAAGTTACACATTTGCTTCTGAGACATTTTCTTTGGGTTGTGCTTTATTTTTGGATACAAGAATAAAGTATTTGAAAATACTTTGTAATTCTGGTTGAGTTTCTTTGATGTAGTCACTAGATTTCTGCTTATTCAGGCTATGTGAGGATATAACGAATCCAGGGTCAAGGGCAGAAAGGCAACGCCTTGTGTTGCCATCTGAGCTTTGACTTAGTGTTGTTATGCTCACTGATGGATGGATGTAGAAGGATCTATATGACATGTCTGTGAGGTCTGCAGGACACATGAGCGTCCACTCATCACCTGTCTCTTCATATCTTTCAGAAAAAGAACAAGGGAATTATCATGGTGACTTTCAATGCAGATATACTGGCCTGTGGCAGAAAAGTTGTTAATGTTTCTACCGTTGCAGGTTTGAAGTTAATATACTGTAGTTTCTGTGGGTAGCTTCTACAAATTTCCTGGTGTCTGCGTCATTTTTAAGACTGCATAAATTATACTGCTTGTTTATTCCTTTCTAGCTCTAGGCATTTTTGGAGCTAATATTCCTTAAACAATAACAAGAGGTACAAGGTGTGTAGCTGGAGGACATGATGTGCCCAAATGGAGCCAAGAGCCATTAATCCCAAAGTAGTTATTACTTTCTGGAAAAAACCTTAAACCTTTGTAATTTAAAGTGGAAAACATAGGTAATGAAAAGTTTATTGTTATATGTAGGCTACTTGTTGGGAATTAATGTGCTGTGATGATCATGTCTTTTTCCTCATTTGCATCTCATCAGTGTAGCTGTTATTTTGAAGACTGCTGCCTGATATGCTTAATAACAGATAATATCTAGTTAAGCAGCAGTAACTATCCAGAATATGTCAACTACATTATTAAATTTTAACCTGTATTATCAGGATGTCTTTTGACTTTTCTATAAACGATTTTATTAAGAATCCATGGTTAAGGAGAAGAGTTGCCTAGTGCTAATATGTCTGAACTGTATGATTTCTTCTTGCTGGATGCTTAGATATTGTTTTCTTTGATATTATCTTTCAGATCATTTTGACCACATAAAGAAAATTGCAGGTTCAGAATCAATAGGAATTGGTGGTGACTATGATGGAGTGGAACGGTTAGTAGAATTGTACATATGCTGGCATCTGCTCCTTAAATTATGAAAGCTTTGATTCTGTTTGGGGAAAAAAAGAAAGCAGACCAAAAATTGTAGGAAGTTGTCTTGTGATGAGTATTAAAACAGGTTCTATGAAAGAGGGGTACAATGATTCATTTCTGGAACTGTATGAAGCAGTGCTACAAATGTAGAAACAGATCCTAATGCCTCTCTAGTTGTGTGTCTAGGCAGTGTTTTGCACATAGAAAAACAGTGATAGAGGGTGCTTTCCTCCAGAAGCCAAAGCTGAATGACAAAAAAGCTGCCTCAGACTTTAGGTGGTAAACAGGTTAGGCCAGGGAGATGCTGCAAAATTCTTTTTATCTTTCTGTTGAATCTTCATCTCCTTTTGGCACATCAGCTTTTCAGTCAAATATTTATAGAGAGGTTCTACACCCCAGTGGGTTACTTCATTCTCTTTCTGAATAATTAACCAAGCTGATGACTCAGGGATTATGATCTTCCTGTCAGGAGTGTAGAATCACCCCTCTTTCCTACTCCCGTCTGTGTCTTGTATTATTTTGTGATCTTCCTTAGAGTATTCTGGTGTTATTTCATGCACAGGTTTTTCTATCTTACCTTCAGGGATCAATGGTGTTTTTGTTACCATCTGTTCTGCTGTCCGTTTTGCCATTTGGTCCACAAAGTTATTTCCCATTTCCTGAAGAGTGTTACCTTTTTGATGGCTCCTACAGTGGATGACAGCCACCTCCTCTGGTTCATTCACCGCTTCCAATAACTTCAGAATTTCAGTAGCATATTTTATTCCTTTCCCTTGGGCCAATAAGAGCCCTTGATCCTTCCAGATAGCTCCATGAGCACATACCACTCCAAAGGTGTACTTCAAGTCTGTCCATATGTTAATTCTTTTGCCCTTGGCCAATGTTAAGGCCCTTGTTAAAGTTAGCAGTTCTGCCTTCTGGGCCGATGTTCTGGCAGGTTTTGATTACTTTCTGGTAGGTAGTTACCACATATCTAGCTTTTCGTTGTCCCTGCTGCATGTAACTGCTTCCATCAACATACCAGTCCTCAGCATCCTTGATAGGTTGGATCTTTTAGATCCAGACGACTGGAATATACCTCCTCTATTTTTTATAGACAGTCATGCTCTACGGGTCCAGCCGCATTGTCACTAAGGAAAGAAGCTGAATTGACAAGGTTAGTAGTTGTGATGGTGACATCAGGTTTTACCAGAATGGCTTGGTATTTCAATAAATGAGAGTGGGATAACCAATGGTTACCCTTTTGTTCTAAAACAGCAGTTACCACATGGGACACTAAGACAGTCATTCCTTGCCCCAGTGTAAACTTTTGTGTTTCCTGTACATTCAGGATTACCGCTGCTACTGCCTTCAGGCAGCCTGGCTGTCCTTTAGCTACTTCATCCAACTGTTTGGAGAAGTATGCAACATTAATATGGCCCCATCTCTTGGGACAGAACTCCCAGAGCTACTCCTTGTTTTTCATAGGAGAACAAAAGAAACAACTTGCTTACATCTGGGAGACCCAAAGTGGGGGGTCTTCATTAACTCCTGCTTCAATTGCTGAAAAGCTTTTCTGGATTCTTTAGTCCATTCTAACCGAGTTGGGTTTCCTTTTAATATCTGGTATAATGACTTAATCAATAGTCCATAATTATATATCCAAAAAGAGCACCACCCAGTCATACCCAAAAAGGTTCGTAGCTCCTTTACTGTGGTGAGCTCAGGTGTTTGACAAATAACTTCTTTCTGTTCTGTCCCTAGTTCTTGTTGTCCTCCAGATACCTCATATCCCAGAAAAGTTACACAAGTTTGCATTATTTTAACCTTTTGCTGGGATAGTTGGTATCCACTTAATCCCAGGAAATTAAGTAGGTTACCGTCCATCAGCAACAATTTTCTTTAATAGGGGTAGTGATTAAGAGATCATCCACATATTTTAATGAAGTCCCATTTTCAGAGGGAGGACTTCAGTCTTCTAATTCTTTGGCTAATTGATTTCCAAAAATAGTTGGGCTGTTTTTAAAACCTTGGGGTAACAATGTCCAGGTTAACTTGGTCTTTTTCCCCAAATCTGGGTTTTCCCATTCAAAAGCAAATAGCTTTTGAGTGCTCTCGGCCAATGGGAGACAGAAGAAGGCATCTTTGAGATCCAACACCGAAAACCATTTTCACCCAGGTTTTAATTTTGTTAATACGGATTGGCCAGCACTGGTTGTAAATCTTCCACAATTTGATTTATTGTTCTCAAATCCTGCACCAGTCTATACCCTTTCCCATCAGGTTTCTTGATGGGCAGGACTGGTGTATTATATTCTGATTCACATTCTTTTAATAACCCATTCAGTATAAAATTATCAATTATTTATCTTACTCCTCATCTGTCTTCCAATTTCAAGGGGTATTGTTTTACTCTTGCTGGAGTTGCACCAGGTTTGAGTCTCACCTCAATGGGTTTTGCTCGTTTGGACCTTCCTGGTACCTTAGAGGCCCAGACCTCTGGAAATACCTGATCCATCACTTGAGTGGTGATTTCTATTTGTTTTACATCAGTTATTAAGGCTAAACTCCTGATTTTGGCAAATCTTTTTTCTTTTACTTTAAATTTCATTTGTTCATTATAAAACTTTATTTCAACATCTAATTGCCCCAACAAATCTCAGTCCAATAGTGATTTTGGGGAGTTAGACAAACAAAAATTATTGTACTCCCACTTGCAACCATTACATATATTGTAATGGTTTTGGAAAATGAGCCTTTTTGACCTAACCAGTTGCTCCCACAATATTGGCAGCGTTATTTCCCTCAGGTTCCAACCCTTGATTCAACACAGAATATGAAGCACTGGTATTAACTAAAAATTCCGCTTCCTTATTCTGTGCCCCTAGCTTTATTTTAACCAGTGGATCTGCTAGGGTAGATTCCCTGGGTTCCCATCATTCAGTATCAGCTTTGGCTATGAGCCTTGATTTTCCTGATTTACCCAATTTCGGACAGTCTCTTTTCCAATGGACCAGTTCCTTACAGTAGGCACAATGTCCAGAGGCCCACTTGGGAAGGACCAAATTTTACTGATTGTTTCTTTTCACAGGTGGGTCATTCCCTTGCTGCATTACTGCAGCTATTGTATGCCCCATCTTTTTACGTTCTGTCTTATCCTGGTTCCAAAATACCCTCCAGGCCTCCTCAAGCAGCCTTTCTTAATTTCTGACATCCAGTTATTTTGTTTACTGAAGTTTCTTTCAGATATCAGGGGTAGACTGCCTCAAAAATAGTGATATTAATTACTGTTTCCCCCCATCAGATGAGGGATCCATAGTGGTGTATTTTCTCATTGATGTCCTAAGTCACACTGAAAACTCAGCGGGTGTTTCCTCCAGCTTTTGTTTTACCTCATATAGGGTTGCATAATTTACTGATTTAGGAACTGTATTAGCCAATCTAGATCGTTCCCATTCTTGGTATTTCTTTAGAAGTTTATACACTGTGCTAAGTTTGAGTCCCAGTTTGGATTGACTAAGGGCAAATGCACATCCACCCTGCCTTTTAGGGTGTCAGCATCTGAGTCATCCCTGAGTTACTGCCTCTTTCCATGAATCTAACTTGGACATAGTAAATGGGACTTGGATTGCGACAGTTCCCATGGGACCCATAGCCTCATGAAGAGGAGTTTGAAGAGCTGGTCTTGTTTTATTACGGATATGGCTTGTGATTGGGGAATAATCACCCCCTCTTCCTTGGGTATCCCTAGATCCCCCATCACTCTCCTAATCTGAATCTTCATTCTTCTCTTCTGAAAAGGGGAATACAAGATTCTCTAGCATCCCTTCATCCTCCTCTCTCTTCCTTTCTGCATTCCTAATACACCTTTGTCCAACACTGCAAGTTGAGCAACATCTCTTGAGTCATTTCATTTCCTTAATTTCTTTCGCCTTCTGTTTTTCCAAAGCTAAAACCAGGGAAGCCTGCAGGGCTAGATTAAATCTGTGATTTCTCTGCCATTCTGGTTTCATAAGGTAAAGAACATATCAGCATACATTACTTCATACCATTTGCCTTCTCTTAAAAACAACATTAGTTGTAACAAAGTATTATACTCTATAGTTCCATTAAGTGGCCACTTCTCTCTGTCATCTAGTTTATACAGTGGCCAACATTAGTTACAGTACTTAGGAAGATCTGCTTTTCTTGCAGTGCCCCCTGGGGACCCACCTATTTCCTTCCAGTGCCTCAAGATACACCCAAGGGGGCTTTTCTTAAGGATGCTGCCACTCAGTTGATTCCCCATTGTTCAAATAGGTCCCATACAGATGACCACGGCGATTTCCAGTTCCCATCTACTAGTTGTCCCTCTGCCTATCCAGTTGTCCGATAGTCCCCTTAGTTCCCCCAACTTAGACTGATGAGTTCTTTTCCACTGTCTATCCCAATGGCAGGTATGACAACACTCACACTGCCACACACCCCAGTCTTGCGAGTCATGAAAAATTATTCCTATCCCATCCCGGTCCCCTGGCCACCTTCTGCGAATCCCCTCCTTCCTAACTCAGAACACCGAGGACGTGCTGCTTGCAGTGACCACGGTCTTGACAAAGAGAGACCCCTGCTGTTCCTTCCAATAAGCGCACTCAACCGTTGGCCTAAACAAGACATTCACTTATTATTCACAATTTTCTCGAATTATGCCATTTGTCTCCACCGTGATGGGCAACAGCAGGACAACGGAACCATGGATCAGAACTCTGCACTCGCTTCGCAGTTTCACCGCATCTCAGTCCTTACACTCCAGAGCTAGCTCAGTCATGCACCACATTCAAATACAATACATAAACCCCTTATTTAAACAAACCAGCATCAAAAGGGTGATTATTCTGCAAGCTATCACCACGTATGCTTCTATTTCCATTTTTTTCCCAGGGCAGTTTCTCCTGTAGTAAAGACAGACGAACCCCACTCTTAATAAAAACAGACATGCAATCAGGGCTAGTACTCATGCAAAGTCATAAACACAGGTAGAATGATTACACTGGTACAACAATAGTTCTAAAATTGCCTTAAGGGGGCTTACCATGCTCCAAATATTCCCTAGAACCAATTATTAAACAGTCTGGGCATCCCCAACACTTTAGAACCAAATTGGGAGTCTCATAAAATACACAAATTCCTAATACCAGAACAAAGAATACCTTCTGCTGAATGGTCTGTCATCCACTCCTGCAGTGATGCAGTTGAGGTGGGGAGTCCCTCCGGGAAATCCTGGGGGTACCACAGCCAAGCAGAGACGGTCCCACCTGGGTTGCCAAATTGATACCAGAGATCAGAGTTTTGAGACCCCTTGCTTTCTAGCACTCCTTGTTGAGGTGGGAGGTTAGGTGTGGCTGGGCCAGGATTCCAAGATAAAACTCAGTAACAAGAGTCATTATTGAGCAGGTATTCTTTATTTGTGGCACCGGGTGCGTAGGGGGCTGCTGCTTCTAGTGTGTACTCCCCAGCTCCGGTTCTCACTATTTTTATGCTACAATCTAATACACATGCATAACATTCCCTGGAAAAGGAATACATATTCAAACTATTTCCTCAAAATGTTTTACATATTTTTCCGTCTCCTCGCACATGTGTGCTGCCACCTTGAGGGTCGTCTTGGAGGGTCTTCTCATGAAGTCTCAAAGTCTTTGTCAACATAAACTTTCAGCTTGGGGTCTCTTGCACATGCGCAGTTCATTTCTACTGACTTAAAAACTTCTTATCCTATTGTTCTGAAAAAACCATCCTGTTCGCTAGTTAAAGAAAAATTGTATTTTCCTTTGCAGTGCTTGTTTGCTGTTGTCAAAGGCTATTTATGACATCCCCTTATCTAAACTCCCAGACCACAAGTATGTAGCAACTAAGTATTTCCCTACATTCTACATACATTAGCACATTGTACAAAGGTTAGTGAGCCTCTGCCCACTCACCAAAGTTGACCAATTTCTTATTCTTTTAACCTTACATATTAATCAGAGTTAGTTAATCATAGCTCTGAAACTATAATCTCTGAAATAAATACACAGTTTGCAACAAAAGGACACATTTTACTGTATGCATTTTGAAAAAGACCATAATTTGAATTGGTGGTGGGGTTGCTAAGTTCCCAAGTCCTGGAAGAAAGTAATGGCATACATTCCCTGAGATACACATATCACCACACCTCCACAGAAAAGAAAATTAACAGAAAATATTAGTTATCTCAAAACAAAGTCAGAGCCTCATGGAAATACAATTTAAAGCAGCTGTTTAATGCAGGTTTTGCAGCTTCTTACTTCGAATTCCTTTTTATTCTGGTAAGAATTAGCACAAGACATAGGTCAGTTTTGCTTATTGTGATTTCTTCAGCAAAGAGTTCTGAATAGCTTTCTTTTCACTGCCTAAACTGCTGAATTCAAAACAGTATTAATATTCTAATTGTATTTTCTTTGGAAAAATGACTTTGTAAATGACAGCACACAAAATTGCTTGCAACTCCTTAGCGCATCCTGTGTTTGCAGGTTCCCTTTTGTTCTGTTACACAAGTGGATTGCACCAACTCCATCTGTCATGCAGCTGTTTCCTCTTACTCTAAAGGCCAGATATAAAAAGCAGATTAATGCATACATGAGTTTGTTGGTGGGGTTTTCTTTCCTTTCCTTTCTCCTCTTTCCTTTCTCCTCTTTCCTTTCTCCTCTTTCCTTTCTCCTCTTTCCTCTTTCCTCTTTCCTCTTTCCTCTTTCCTCTTTCCTCTTTCCTCTTTCCTCTTTCCTCTTTCCTCTTTCCTCTTTCCTCTTTCCTCTTTCCTCTTTCCTCTTTCCTCTTTCCTCTTTCCTCTTTCCTCTTTCCTCTTTCCTCTTTCCTCTTTCCTCTTCTTTTCTTCCTACATGATGTTGTTCTGCCTATACATAAGTACACCTTCATTCCAGAATACACAATTGTGTTCTGCTTATGGGATCCTCTGTACAGAAGAAGCCTTTCACTGTATCCCAGTTCTGCTTGTTTATATCAGTTGAATTCTTAATTATTTTTTAAAAAAATTCTCAGAGAAAGAATTGAGTCCAAAGTGAGCTCACTCCAAAACTGAATATGTGCAAAATACTAAATAAAAATCTTTTTCTACATTTTTCCAGTGATGTGTGTTTAATATTCTTGTCTGTCTCCTGTCAACAGTTTCCCTGAGGGTTTGGAAGATGTTTCTAAATACCCTTCTTTGATTGAGGAACTTCTTAGAAGAGGATGGAGTGAAACTGAACTGAAAGGGGTCTTAAGGGAGAACTTTCTCCGTGTCTTCAGGGAAGTGGAAAATGTAAGACTAAAAACCAAACTGAAATGTTGACTCTTATTAAGAGGGAGAGAGGAATTGTTGGTGGGGTTTTTTTCCCTGTTTCGTTTGGGGTTTTTTTGTTTTTGTTTTTGTTTTTTTCTCTCAATGAGAGAGCTATGAGGGAATGTAAGCACTTAATGCAATAATTCCAAATGCTGGGAAAGAAACCAACATGGCAAGAGAGAGTTAGCAGGATAAAGGAAAGTGAGAGAGAGCAGACAAAGCTCTTTGGAACTTTTTCTCTGTGGTAATCTGATAAGTACACATCACTGACTTCTAAATAGAATCACTTCATGGTTTGGAGAAACTGTGAACGTACCAGTGTCACAGTCTGGCTGTGTTCGCCGGTGCAGTAAGGAATGCTGACTCCTGCAAATCAATTTAATTCTTGTCATGGGATTGGGCTACTGTCCAAAAGGCTCCTGCCATGCCCAGATCACTAACAAGCCATAAACGTAACTACTAGATCATAAGGAGCTTTAAGTGTTACTGGTAGAAGCTAATCCAGAAGGATGAGAGAGGAGAGGAAGGAAAGAGACCGTATGAGAGTAAAGACCACCTAAACAGTAACTTTTTCAAAGCCTCTGTTGAAACTTGGAAACTGCTTGCCACCTCCTGTTTTTATTTACAGGAATAATTAAGTAGATATTATACACAAAGCCTTATAGACAACATAGAATTAACAGATCTTTTTTCCATTTGCCTTTTTCGGGTATGTTAGAATGAACAGAAATCTGGGTATTTTGTACGGTTCCACTTAATCTGCCAAAATATCTAGCTAATGCTGAGTTGCACATGACAGACTGACATTATCATTGAATCATAGGATGGTTTGGGTTGGAAGGGACCTCAAACACCGGGCCACTAGACCAGGTTGCTCCAAGACCTGTCCAGCCTGGCCTTGAACATTTCCAGGGATAGGGCATCCACAGCTGCTCTGGCAACCCGTGCCTGTATCTCATCACCCTCACAGTAAAGAATTTCTTCCTGATATCTAATCTAGATCTACCCTTTTTTGGTTTATAACCATTACCCCTTGTCCTGTCACTACAGGCCCTACTAAAATGTCTGTCCCCATCTTTCTTATAAGCCCCCTTTAAGAATTGAAAGGCCACAATAAGGTTTCCCTGGAGCCTTATGAAGAGGTTGAAATTCATCACACATAACTGATCTGTGAGATTTAGTCATTTTTTTCCTTCTAAATTAGAGACATTTGAAGGTCTGTCTTGAGACTGTGAGTTGACTTTGGGGTACAGAGCTCATGAGTTGGTCTGCTTAAGGTTTTCCAGCTAACACATCCATATGTGGAGGGAGCCAAGATAAAGAACAGCCAGACCTGTGACTCTTGCTTGTAATGTATCTGCAGTGAATTCTGGGAAGTGTTTAATAGGAATGCAAACATCGGGATAGTGTTGTTCATTTCCTCACATTCAGATGTGGTTTTGCAATAGTTTGAGTTGGTTCACTTGAAATAGCATTGAATTTGCTAGCTGCATAAAGTTTTGTGCTGTTGTGCCAGTCTGGCTTTCAGGGGCAACCTTTTGAATTTTTCTAGGTGCGGAACCTTAGTCGACTAATGGATGTAGGTGAAAGTGAAATCCTGCAAGAAGAAGTACAAAATTCCTGTCGCCTAGATCTACATAATTATCGGTTTCAGACAGCTAAGTCTTTTGGATTGCCTTCTGTGGCACAACCTTTTAGTCTGACACTTGTAATTGTATCATATTTAATACTGAATTATGAATCATAAGATCTATGGAGTCTAGAGAGAGCTATATAGAGCAATCTGCAATGCAACTAGTTACCTTTTTGGGTTTTGTTAATGTAAAGCTATGCTGACTTTTTTGTGTATTTCTATAAATTCACCTGCATACTTGAAAGTTAATGTAGATTTTAAATGTTGTAGCAAAAACATTTGGAATTTGAAGTGATAAATTCTGTGTCATCTTGGCTAAACCAGGACCAATATTGTTAATGGAAGGTAATCACATCTAATGAATAAATTCTGTAATGCGTGACACATGGTTTTGGTACCCATATTGTGGCACTTGATATAAATACTGAATCCAGAATCAGCAGTTCCACACAAGAACTAGAGAATATGATTAAGACATGTGTGCTAAGATGTTTTCAGATATTACTTCTTGTAAAATCATACAGCTTTCATCATCAGTCAATGGCTTAATCAGACAAGACCACCCTCCTGGTACATGTAGAAGAGTGTTTTTTTGGTTTCGTTTTGTTTGGGTTTGTTTTTTTTTCTTTTTTAAGATGACAAGATGGATGACACTGCTACTTCTATTTGGATTTCATCCCTACCACTAGCTTTAGGGATCCATCCTGCAGTACTAAACTCTTATTTTTGAACCCTGACCAGGACAGTGGGCAACTGGAGAGTTATTGAAGGATGGAGGTAGGTGTTTTGCATTCAGGTACAGGTGAGCAGGCAATGTTGTAGATACTTTTCTGTAATTTGGGAACTTCTATTTGCTGCATGTTCATGAAGCTAGGAGCAAGAATAAGGTAGGACCAAGCAGGAATTCTGGCTAGTCAGAGTGTGAAATCTTGTTCTGATATTTTTATTGCAGTCTGAAGAGTATAAAATCAGTATTTAAATAAAAAATTTGTTAGAATGTTCCACAGCTTTGTGGAAATATTTCCATATTTTTAAAAAAAGATCCTTGTCAATATGAGGTTTTATTATTTTATTTTTGTTCTAGCTGGCTAATATCAGACCATTGCCAAAGGATTCATAGACATGAGATTAAAAAGAAATCTTTTTATAATAAATCTTCTGCTGTTTCAGCCTTCAGAACACATTATCAAATACACAAGGTATGTGAGGTTAGAAGCTACTGTTATACAGAAAAGCATATATTGCGATAGGCCCATTCTTGGTAGGCTAATATGGCTTAAATCTTAATTTTTAGTCAAATATTGTGAGATTCCTGATGAAATTGTAAGACAGCAGCACTATATCTTCTGGGGTCATTTCCCAGTTCTTGCTGGTAAATGCCTTCTCATGATACTTGCCGTTAATTGTGATTTTTATCCCATGATATGTGCCTTTATTTACTGATATGACATCTACAGAATTTAGCCTTAGTATAGAATAAAAGTTCTGTAATTGTTTTAAGGACAGCATTTGTAAATGCAAAGTATTTAACAACTGAAAGACAAGACTAAGCATGAACAGAATGGAAACAGCAAGTCAGTTATTTTCTAGAGTCACCTGAGACTGTTCCTGGCTGTATTCCACGTATAAGTAGGGTTTCTGGAAGAAGACATGTTCTTTTATTGCTTCAAAATGAAGCTTCATTAATTCTTCTGATAAGGTGGTCTCCTTGATAAGTATATTCTGAATATACTACTGCCACTTACAGAATTCTTTACAAACCATGCTGAATAATCCAGTTGCATACAAGCCAAGTTTTAAAGAACATTTTCTCAATAAATCCTGGTTATGCATCTACAGTGGGGAATTACTGCACTGACTCGGAAGTCTTGCCTTCCCAATAATGCTTGACTGCATCAGAACTTGTTTTACTGGTAAAATGATTTCAATAGGGCAAACACTTATTTCCCATCAGTACTTCTGCTAATAGCTTCACAAAGCATTGGAAAGCTGCCATCCATGGTCTCTTTCCACAGAATTAGTACTGTGATAGTAACTTCATTATATATTTGAGACATAAGATGCTTTGTTATTCCTTCCAGCCTTTTTCTTTCTACCGTGTCATCAGATTCCTCCCTGCTAACTTCTAATTTTTTCCCCCATACTAAAGCATGGATTAAAAATGTATTCCTTTTCTTAAAGATATGAATAATACTTTTATATGACTGATTCCACCATACTATAGATATTTGTAGTTTATTTCTTTGTTTTATCTACAGTGTATTGAACTTATTTGTTTGACTGCTTTGTGCATTTAATAATTTGTAGCCTTGTGGCAAAAAATATAAATGAAATTTAAATAAAATACTGTTTAAAATTGTGTATAGATGCTGGTGTAATCTCACAAAACAATGTGAATGTTTAGAACTCCAGGAAACGCTGAAACAACCGTGCAACTCTGCTGCAGAAGGAAAGCCAGGGTAACATGAGGGCTCTGAGTCTGTTCTTCACGGTGAAGGTAGCCTACCCCATGGCAGGCAGGAGAAAGTCAGGTATGTTTAACCCTAGAGCATCCTGTCTGTAGGCAGTCAGCCTCATCTTCTCTCAGATACCACCTAACCTGTAGAGAAGTCCAAGTAAGTGCCTATGGAAAGGGAACGTGGATGACTCAGTCATTGCAGTGAGTCCATGATGACAGTGGTGACTGCAGCAAATCACTTGGTCAAGCTACTCAAGCCACAGAGGACAAGGCTTATGGGGAACCAGGCAGGTTGACTGCACCAAGGTTGGGATAACCTCTACTTCACAGCATTGCTCGCAGATGTGTGAAGATCTGGAAGTCCCTTTTTACATTGCTAGTTACAATGTAAATTCAGAATGCTTCAAATAAGCTGCTTGTGGGAAACTGACACCCGAGCACAAAATCGTCAAACAAGAAATGGAAACTTGTGCGTCGTGCAATGACTATGCATGTGGTTTCTAGCTTATCTAATAGATGTGGTTAGTTATTTTTCTTAAACAATCAAAATCACACCACCTGAAACATGGTAGAAAGGCATCTCTTTAGAGTTCCATTTCAGAAATACAATCGTGTAAGATACGGCTACCACTGCTGCCAGAAAAACTATAGTGTCCCTTCAGTCTGAGTGCTAGTGTCTCAGTCCTACTGACAGCAGCTTGCAGTAGTCGTCATGACACTGCATTTCTAACAGCTCAGGCATAAAATGATTGCACTCTGATTTCTGCCTCCCAATGGAGAGGATGATTCATCCTGAAATTGAATGCTTTTGCACTGCACCAATTAATAAAAGCAATTTGCATTGGTAATTTTGAAACACATGCTAGCTCAACTGACAGATTTGATTATGGCTAGTGGTATCCATGAAGTATCAGATATAACTGAGATATCAACTTTGTAATAAGCTTTGCTGGCTGCCAAAAGGAAGAATGCAAGTCATTATTTACCTCTTCTAAATAATGAGGTGTGCTAACGTGAATTCTGAAAATAGTTATTACTATTTCTGTAAATCTCAAAATCGATGTACTATCAAGTACTTCAGGCTGATTTTCTAAATAAGACCTAAACTTCAAGGCATCTGTAACAATCCAAGGCCCATGCTTTCACATGTGTGATATGAACAGCCAAAAACTACAGATGGAATATTGATGCAGACTATTGATCTGATTCTAAAAGGCTGACGCCAGCACCGTTCCCCCAGTACTGTCCTTTTCCAGACTAATGGGCTATAGCAGCCACAGAAAAAAACAACTTCAATTCTCAGTTGTCTCATCTGGGTAAGTGGTGATGCTAGAAACTAAGCCTAACAAGTCTGTTGCTGGTTTAACATATACAGCTGATCTGTTCTGCAAAATCCGAGTAGTTCGGTTCACGTATCTTAACTTCTGATCTGTAGGTGACTTGTTTGGGCCATGGAAGGACTTTTGCATGTTTTACATTGGATACGGACTACTGATCTGTGCTGGTGCTTAACATCTGCACTCCTTCTTGCATATTATTGAGCTGCCTAAGCACCATGCCAGCATATTTCTATGTTTCAAGGTCAGTAAACATCACACGTTAAGTCTAATGACTCATATAAAAATTTATTAACTTCTGTCTGATCTTAAACATAAGGTTCAGTGGCCATCTACAGCACAGAACCAACTTGGAAAAGGTGGGTATTATTGCAGCTCCATCACTTTCTGGAGCAGGGTGCAGTGACATAACAGTTTAAGCCAGTGTCAACTTTGGCTGGTGCATTCCTGCTCTGTTTCTTTGCTGCGTGTTGTCTCCCCTGTCCCTTGTGACAACACTCGTGTTTGTGTAACTATATGGTAAGCTGGTCCAAGGAGCTGATCTAGCTGAAAACTAGTTGGTTTCCTCCCTCAAGTGATGGGTTTCCTGCGGATCATGTCAGTGATTGGGTTAACCACGTTCAGCGTTAGTGGAGGGGAGGAGCAGCAGAGCAGAGCAGACTGCAGCAACTTGGATTTCTTCCATTTGCTATTGAAAGCAGCAGCTCCTCTGTTTGCTCTTCTTGGATTTATACATATGGAAATGATCAAATTGCTTCAAAATTTGAAAATGTAACATGTCTAAACTACAAAAAAATTAAATAATCAGAAGATTCTTGTCACTAACAGTGAATTTCATTTGCTATTAAAATTTGTTGGATTTAATTTGAAGACCCAGAGCAGTATGTCAGTGGATCTGCTGAACTGTTTTCTAGGACAGACTGTGACACTGAATAACCCCTTCTTGGATTCAGTGTTTCAAGAACATTTTTTTTCCTAATGTGGTCTTGATTTTTGTCTTGTTATCTTACCTACAAACCTTACATCTACATAAAACAACTTGAGATGGTGTGGTAGGTGTCTGGTGCTCCTATAATTTTCTTTTTTTATATCTTTTTGAAACCAGATAAATGGAAAAGCTTCTACTAACTTTCATATTTATTTATAAAGTTAATTATGTAATTTATGTCAGAGGAAAAACAACTGGTGGCAATGGGAAACATTTTTGGCCCATTTCTGTATTTCACAGATGTTCAGGATCTTTGGTGATTGATCTAGAACTTCTCAGTCATTTGGTCCGGTATTACCAGATAAGCCTGTTTGTAGCCTGTTTCACTTCCTGGCACTCAAACTGCAAAGGTTGCAATTCTTTCCCCAATGTCTGTACTGTTTGAGAAATTATTACAACCTGTTAAGTCTTTTTTTGTTGTTGTTGCAAAGCAAAAGCAACAAACAACCCCTCTTCCTAAAGCTGTGACCTCAGAGAGATACTAGACTTGGTTCAGCTGCTTCTGTCATGAGTCAACAAATAGTGGGGAAAAAACCCGCCTAAGTAAACAAAAGTTCAGCATTTAGCTAACATCGCAGAAATGCTTCTGCCTTCTTCTAGTCAAGGCTCTTAGCCCTAGTGATCAAAACTCAAATGAGAAGTCACTTAAATTTGCTCTGTTTCTGTTGCTTCTCCCCAAATTGTTTTGTCAGCTTCACTAGGATGACTCTTTCCCACATATAATGGGTAAGTATTTTTCCCTGAAGCCCTTTCTCAGCACCTGGTCTCGCTGTTTTCACAAAGCATTTCTTTTGCCGGTTCTGCAATGAAAGAAAAGCACAGGAAGCAAGAATTCAAGTTCCCCTGTGGGTTGTTGCTGAGAAACAAAGACTAAAATAGCTAAGATTAAAACTGAAGCTGATACAGGTTTTGTCAGACAAATCAAAACAAAGTCCTTTTAGACTGCAATACAAACATTCAAAAGAAAAACTTTAATACAGCTTTGAAGATTTCATTTGAATTAACTTTCCTGAGTGTCCTCCTGTAGCTAAACTCAACATCTAAAGAATCTTGTCTAGGCCCGTGCTCAGTTTCTTCTCTGAGCTCTTTATTAAAAATTAAACAGATGATGACAGATCTGTCCGTACTAAAAATGTAACTGCACTGAAAATTGATCCCTGGACAAAAGAAAAATACACAGCAAACCACTGAGTAGTGTTTTTCCAGCATCTTAATCCTACCCTGAAAAGTACTGCCATGTTTAACAAGTTTAGTGGAGAAAACCTGACTGAGTGGGGAAAAAAATAATCTCAAAGATTTAATAACTTTTCAGTCTCTAAAGATGAGATTAAGGTATCGTGGCAGAAATGGCTATGCCACATATCAAATACAGTTATGAGTATAAATGGGGCAGAAGTTCCTTGAAGTGACTAAATTTTGAAGTGGCACCATAGTGTCCTCTTGTGGTCTTTTAATTTCTAAGCTGTGATGTGTTTTCTATGAGAACAGCAGCAAAATTTTCAGCTGCAGTTAGTGTAGGAGCTCCTGTATACAGGTGTAATGTGACCTTCCCTTGCCTTATTTTTCTCCTGGAAACGGTGTGTGGAGGATTGCACATTGCTTCTCCCATAAGCTCTTACTGCTCTGTCCCCAGTTCTTTACATGTGGGTATACGCATTGTGGTCCTCTCCAAAGGACCTCTTTCAGTAGCTGCTTAGCTTTGCCACGAATGAAATAGATCCTGATCTTTGTTAGTGAGAAACCTTTGCTGCAAGGTTGCTGGTTTCTGGCCTGCTTTGTCCACACAGCTGGTGTGATCCTTGGATGAGGAGCAGCAGGAATGTGCTGAAAACGGAAGTTCGCTATGGTGAAATGCTGGTCATGAACTTGCAAAATTTCTGCCAAGCGTCGTGTTGAGGGAGGCTGTACCTTGGCAGTGGCAATTTTTGTTTTGTTATTTTTTCTGATGGTCAGCACTGGGATGTTTGTCACCCAGGTTCCACTCTGGCAGAAAAAATCTTTCAAAACAATAGTTATGGATCTACTGCAGTGCATATCCCAGCCTTCCTCTTTACACAGTTTTAAATATCTGTATTTACATTTTGATATTGGTTCAAAACTTGCAAGTATGTAATTCTTTCAGGTGTCAGGGCTTTGTGCCTAAATGTGTGGGAGATAACTGAGCAGGGTTTCAGTTTCCCAGAGAATTTTTTACTATGTTAGATCGATGCTATAGAATCTGCAAGTCTATAAATCTGCAAACCTTTCCACTAACCAACAATCCTGTTTCTGTTCTACCTGGATTATTTTTTTTCTGGGCCGCTACCCTGCTACTAAGTTGATAATCCAGGATATCTCAGAAATACTTTTCATATCATATGGTTTAGAAATTTCCCATGGTTTCCATGCATAATCCATAGATTCATAGATTCACAATTCATAGATTGTCCCATTGATAAAGAAGAGAGAAGCATTATACTGGCCTGTATTGAGAGAGATGCAATTTGGTTATTATCTAAAAGATCAGAATGCAGGTATTCCACTCAAGAAGTTTTACATATTTTGGATAAACACAATTATGGATGTTAAGTCTCAGGTTTCTCTAGGGCACTGTACATATACCTCTAGGCAAGCCACATATTCTGCCTGGGGACATAAACATTACAGTCAGCAATGACACAGTAATTGGGCAGGTTACTCCACCAATGAGGCATTTCAAAGCTTCATGCACAGAAAGTTGGGTGGGTTTTTTTTGTAATGTAATTAAAAGCACTCCAAACAATGTTAGGGGCAAAACAATTTTACAGATGAAGGTAAAAAAAAAAAAAAACCAACAACAAAAAAACCAAAATAATCTGAATTGTAATTTTATGACATACTTATTTCTAAGGATGATACTTCTTGCTTGGCCTTGATTTTCCTAGTTAGAAAAAATAAACTATTTTCTTTAAAATTAGGCATCTCCCCACAAAGAAGGGAAGATAAGAAAAGCTGTCCTCAAACAGAGTTTCAGATGCTGGCTCCTTCTATCCTTAAGCAAATGACAAAGCACTTTCATTGAGAAGGAGTTGAAATAATGTTACTTTTTGTTGTTTGATTGAAGTTAACGTTATATATTGCGAGTCCATAGGCTAACAATAATCCCCAGCTCGTTTGCAGGGGCCTCCCAATGTGTGTACCACCTCCCTTTGCGAAGGCTGGGGCAGGCTGTTCCCTCCACTATATCTTTAAAAGCACTCCGTGATACTAATATTAATTCTATGTTTACTTTCTCCTAGGATGACTGTATGCACACCACACAAGAACCTGTGAATTGCTGTCTGCCAGGGAAAGCCTGAAACATCTTGCACAAGTAAGTCAAGTCTGTTTCTGTAACAGCCAATGCAGCGTGCAGTCAGGCTGTAAAAGCCAAGCTGCTTTTTTTTTAATATTTGAGCGGTGTCACCTGTAAAAAGAAGTGTTCAAGGCAAACTTGACCTTGCTTGCCTGCCCTGCAGATTTAAGTTAATTTAAACTCTTCAGCAGTTTACCAAATTACCCTTCTAGAAGACTCAGAGTTTCTCATAGAACCTTTTCCTTCTGGCATAGTTGTTTACTCTGGAAGTGTACTGACCCTTCAGCTGGAAGCTTATACCTACTTAAGGCAGTTCACAAATACACAGTGGCTTACTAGTTAAGAACTGAACTAGGTCTTTGCTTATATGATTTCTAGGTAATAAACGATTTAGAAAGCAGTTCCTGATCGTGTATCAGAGGGGAGACCATGGATTTGCTGATTGTTAGGTTGCTGATTTCACTGATGCTCTTAACATACATTAGAGTACCAAAAATTTAGGCCTTTTCTTATCTAATAAGCCTTGATTTTCTAAGCTGGTCTCAGTGTTTTTCGCAGTGAAACCACAAGACTTTCTTAGCAGTTCAGTTTTTCTCTGCTGGGGGTGGGCTGTCTGGTGTATAGACAGGAGGGGGAAAAAAAAGCAATTAGTATTATTTTCTCTGCTCTTTCACTGACCAGTCTGTACCCTAATGAAACCATAATCCTGAATTCCGTTTAGATTTGTAGAAAACAGGTATTTTTTTGTATAAATTTGTAGAAAAAGGTAATTTTTTGTAGAAATTTGTAGAAAAAGGACATCCCCATTACTTAATGAGAGGTAGTGGTGTTGTCTCAGGTAAATGCTGTAGTATTATAGATCATCTGGTTTCATTGCAGCCTCATATTCGTATCAGACAGCTTTTAAACTTACCATGGCCACTCATACCTTCAGATGTAACAAATCAGTATTCGTACTCAGGGGGAAAACAAACAAACAAAAAAGTCAGTCACCCAGGCTGAAATTTCAGTTCTCTTACAAACCAGATGCTAAACAACAAAGTTCATATGGGTAGATAACGTCTTATCTGTAAATATGGGTTTTCTCCAAGTCCGTAAAGAACCAGTCTTCAGACAAAAGAAATATTTTTGCTTCAATAAACCTGAATAGTTTCCTAGGGCTAAATTCTCTCCTAAGACACTTGGATATAGTTTCCATTCCAGAGAGAGGAGTTGCTGGTATACATGCATGAGCTTGATTTTTTTTTCCCCTCATGCCATACAATTTCAGTGCCATTGTTTTGTGGTGGCATAGATGCATTTTTTGGTGCCTAAAGACAGCTCCTTGCTTTTGAAAGCTGCTCTGGCAAGATGAGAAGGAAGTACCCGGTTTAATTCTTCATCCTGAATAAGCATGACTCCAAAAACATTAACTCTTGAGACTCATTTCAATTCCCATCTCCTTTTTCTAGGACAGATTACTTAGACCAGACAGTTTCACTCAAAAGCTTTATAAAGTGGAAAGCGGGAAAGAAGACAGAAGACTAAGCATGAACTAACTTGCTCAATGGTGAGTTATCACCTTGCCCTTTTTCTATGTAAAATTCTTTGCCACCTGTTACTCAATCTTCCTGTTTTCCTGGTAGACTCTAGCTTATTAGGTCATACTTACTGTGAACAGTAATGAAACATAACTCAGCAAAAGAGGGTTAAACAGAAAATGCTACTTTTTGGCCAACTGTTCCACTTTCCTCTGGGGAAAAAAATATTGAAGATATTAGACAGTGGACTAAGTGGTGCACTGGGATGTTTCCAGCCTGTCAGAACTCATGTCAGAACATTAACAGAAATGCTTTCTAGATTATCAAAATTGGCCTAATTTGCCCACAGAAATTGCTAGTAAAACTTTACAGACCTCACTGAGATTGTATTTCCAAATATGCTCATTTTAGGGTTACTGTGGGGAAAAAAAATAATCTCATCCTAGGTCTTCAAGATACCATGAGTTCTGAATGGAGGAAAACCTGGGGTTTTTTTTATCTCCTCCAAAACTGATGCAGCTGTTACTGAAATGCACGTGGTCACATGAAGATTATTGTTGTTTTCCTTAACAGAGCAAAGATATAAAGTAAAATGTAGGTTATATGAAAGCACAGGAGTCTTAGAAGCCTTTCCACCTGTCTGATCAATACTAACAGGTGTCATTGCTCTGGCTTTCCCCAGGGGTGGTCTACTAGCAAGTTTGTGTTTAGTGAACTGAGAGACCCGTACGCCCTTATCAGCAGTCACACCACAGCATGGATCTTTCTTGTTTATTTCAAACCCCAGCTACTTAAAAGCAGACTTACTACTCAGTTCTTGTGAACGAACCATTCTCCCTCATTTGTCTCTCTTCTGCTCCTTACACAATTTCTTTCTTTCAGCGGCCTGGGGATTGCTTTGTCAAAAAGGTAGGCCAGATTGAGAAAGCTAGGGATAAGGTTCTTCTGACCGTGGGAAATGTCTAGTCTTACCCTCCTCCTCTGCTCTAAGCCTCCCACAGACCCCTGTGCAATCTGAAGGCAAAACTTACATCAGTGCCAGACTGACCCGTCAACGTACACTGATTTCTTGATTAAGGGGTATTGCAGTCAATAATCTGCAAAACTAGTTTGAGCTTATAATTCCATAGTAAAATGCACACACCGCTCCCTAGAGCTTTTTTCAGACAGCTACAGAACGCGTTAAAAGGGATCCTTTATTTTCAAGGCTAGCTTTCAAACAACACAGGCCATCAATTGCGTTATCAACTATTAATTCATAATTAAACTCCCTGTGAAGGCTGCTGTGGATGAAACGCAGCCAAGATACCCATCGCTGGCGCCAGCTTTTTGAAACGCGAAGGCGAAATTGCATTTCGCTCCCCCCGGGCCAAGAGATGAAGCGGCTGGGCTGGTGGCCCCCGCCGCCACCCAGGCGCCCACCCCGCAGCACGGAGGGGGAGGCGCCCCCCGCTGCCCCCGTTATGAAGGCGGGGGGGGGGGGGAGCACAACGGTGCGCGCCCGGCTGCCAGCCCGCTGGCGGAGCATCAGGGCCAGCGCGCCCGGCCCGGCCAGCCCGCTGCCTTAGCAACTGGCTGCTTTGCGTGGGGCTGGAGATACCCCCGGCTCCAGCCGGCGCTCCAGTTTCCCCGTTGCAGCGTTTTACCCCACGCTCCCCCTTTCCCTGGGGCTCGCCCCCTCGCCAGGGGAGCCCCCCCGCTGCCGCTACCCGGGCGGGGAGCGGGGACCGCTGCGCGTCGGGACCGAGCGTGCAGCGCAGCACAGCGGCTGGCGGAGGGCGGCGCTGCCCTGCCGAGCGCCGCCCTTCCACAGTCCAGGGAGCCCCAAGATTTATTGTTGTTTTTTAATGGTGTCTCTGCTCCCTCAAAGCCCCGCAGGGCTCCCGGTTCCTCCGCCCGCGCCTCGCTCGCCGCCGTTCTCCCCGCGCCCCCCGGCCCCCGCCAGCGGAGCCGCCGCCCCGCCCGGCCCCGGCGCCGTGGTCGTCCGCAGGCGCCCCCCCGGGCTGGGCGCGGCACCGCCCTCCCCGCGCCGCCGCTGCCCAGCAAATGGCGGCGGGGGGTGTGTGGTGCGTGCTGGAGGCGGCCCGGGGCACGGCGGAGCGAAATTTCCGCCCCGAGGCGGCCCGGCAGCGCCGGCAAGGGAGGGCCGCGGGCGGAGGGCGCCGAGGGGGCCCGCCCCTCCCCGCCCCGCTCCCGGCGCGCCGCGGCTCCCGCCGCCCCCGGGCCCGGCGCCCGTCACGATGACTGCGGGAGGAAGGCTCCCCCTTCCCCGCGCCGCCTCGCCGCCTCCGGCCCCTCCTCCGCGCCCCCGCTGCTGAGCGCGGCCGCCCGGCGGAGCGACCCCCTCCCCCGCGCCCGGTCCTCGCTGCGGGGCCGCCCCGGCCTTGCCCGTCCGCCCGGCGGCTCGGGGGCGGCAGCGGCCGCTCCGCCTCGCCGCCCCGGCGGCTCGGAGGGGGAATGGGTGGAGTTGAGGAGCGCGGTTTCCTGAGAGGAAGTGACCGCACGGGGCAGGAATGCGCCGCCGGCTCCGCGCCGCGTCCCGCCTGCCTCGCTGCGGTGCCGCGGGGAGCCCTCGCCGCCCCGCCAGCCATGCCGCACTTCACCGTGGTGCCGGTGGAGGACAAGCACCGCGCCGAGTACGACAGCGTAGAAGGGCTCAGCTGGGTGGACTACCGGGAGCCGGCCGCGGCGCCCGCCACCGGCGACTCCTACGACACCGTCAGCTCCGACGGTGAGCGGGGCATGGCCGGGGCGGGGGGGCGGCGGTGCCGGCCGCTCCCGGGGCGGGGGGTCGGGGGCGAGCCTGCCTTCCTCCGCTCCGCATCGCTACCGCACACAAAGGCGAGGGGCGGCGAGGGGCGCCGCGCCCGGAGGAGCAGCCCCCCCGCACCCTCCGCGGGCTCCGCCGGGGCGGGCGGCGGCCCCGCTCGTTGCCAGGGCCGGGACGCCGCCGTGGCGCGGCCCACGGGGGAGCTCGGCCCGGCGGAGGAGCGTCGCCGCCGGCCGTCAGCCAGCCCGGGCCGGGCGGCGGGTGGGCTCGGGGTGCGGTGGCTGGGGTGGCCCCCGCCGGGCCGGGACCCGCCCCGGGGATGCCCCTCCACTTGTTGGTAGCCGTAGCCCGGGGCCGGCTGTTATCGCGGCTCCCGCAGGCTGCAGTCATCAGAGGCGATAAGAGCCCGCGGAGATACGCTCAAACGTCTCCAGCGCTCCTCAGCCCGCACGGACGGGTGACAGAATTCGGTTGAATGAGCCGAATCTCAGGTGACTGCTTTTCTTGCTTATGTCATTCCCAACGCGCCTGCCCAGCCGGGGCTCGCTGCCTCTCGCCGGCCCCGGCGCACCGCAGCGTGCTGGGCTGGCTGTGGCTCGCACAGCTGCCCCGGCTCGGCGGAGCTGCTTTGTGTGCGCCGCTAATACATTCCGCTTACAGAAGAGGAGCACGTAAGTAGGAGGGGATTTTGGGCGGTGAGAAGTACGTCCTTTAGGCAGCTCGTATGGTGCTCAGCCTGTCTTGGTGTGCGGCTGTGACTTTTAGGTATAAATCAGTTTAAATACGGCAAGTCTTTTTAGGGTAAAACCGAAGGCTGCTTACATCTGGAGAGTAGAGCAGTTCTGGTAAAAAGGCTGGTTTAGCTCTTTGTGGGATCTGTTTCTTTTTTCTGCCTTGGTTATTACGTTTAGCCCTGTAACCTCTTCAGGAAGATCTTCCCACGGGCTCAGCTGGTGGATTTGACTTACCCTCTGTGAATCATGTGTGACTTTAGGCAACAAAAGAAAAATCAGTAAACACCTGACCTGTTCTTCCTTGCCTGTGCAGTCAAACTTTTCAAGAGTGCGAATGTTATTCAGCGCACAGTAATCCCTGAAGGGAGCCTGCGCTGCTCAGGCCTGTGCTTAAGGAAGCGAGCAGGCTTATTTTGCTGAGTGATGTTCGACTGTCATCAGATCAAGGTCCAATTCCTGCCTCATCACCTTGTTCAGTTCTCTGCAAATCTGTGCCTCGGTCTCCAATATGCGCCATTCTTTTTCTTTCTCTTTTTTTCCCTTTCTTTCTTTGTATTGTTTTCAAACAAATTTCAAATTTCATACACCAAGTAGCTTACATAGGCCTAATGTCCATTGTGTTGGTTCTTTTCTAGCATGGGCATTTTGGAATGAGGAAAGGTGGGTGCTTTTCCCAACTTGTGTGTTGTCACAGACAAGGTGAGCTCTAGCCCTAAAGGCTGTGCAGGGCTTTGACTTCATTTTGTCAAAAAAGGTCTGTTTTATTCTTGGGTTACTGAACATGCAGTTCCTGCGTATGAAAGTAACAGGTGTTTTTCACCCATCTCAGCAGGTTGAGGCGGAGACCTGGTGGAGTACTTTCTCCACTAGCTAGCCTTGGCCATGGCTTGGTAAGTGTGACTTTGTGGAAGCCACTGCTGTGGCGGATAAGGGAAGGTCAGTTCAAACCGCCTGTCATTTGGATATCAGACTGTCTGTAGGATGTTTGCAAACAACACGCTGCAAGATACTTGGCTCCCTGTCTCACAGTCTTATCAGCAGCTAGCAAGCCGTGATCTCTTAAGTGCTGCTATTCCGACTGCAGCATGGAACCACGCTGCTGGAAGTTAGCTGAGTCTCTTTATTTTAAACAAACTGATAAATATCTAGTAACATCTCTATTAATATATGGTAGTTAGTTCTGTTTCAGTTTGAACTGTAGCTGCCTTCTATTTTTTAATTTACTTTCACAGTAATTAAGCGTTGTTTCATATCCTCAGGGTGTACGTATAAAGATATGTTGTCTTGCCTACTTGTACTGACAAGCATGTTCTTCTTCCCTGCAGCCTTTGCTGTCTCTTCCTAGGTTTCTTGGGTTCATGGCTCTGTAGAGGGGAATCTGAACTCCCTTGTGTTATTCCTTTGGGTTTCGGTGCTTCGTTCTACATCCTGTGCAGAGTACCACAGCCTCTTGTACTGGGGGAGCATTGATAACGTGACATAGTGAGGGGGGTCGAAGCTCCTGTTGACCTCAGAAGTATCTCACAGCTGTTTAGCACTGGCTGGAGCAGCGCTGTGGACCAGAGGGAGGAGAGTGACCCTCCAGAGCCTTCTGGAGCTGCTGGTTGTGGGGTTCGTGGAGGGATTTGTTGGTGTTGGTGATGCCCCTGGTTCCAGCCAAGATAAACTGTGACTTGAGTATGCAATTCCAGAGTTTTACGTTGTGGCCCTAGCACAGGGCATGCGGTTCGTATTGGCGGTGCATGAATGCACACAGAGCTGCCTGAGCAATGCCAATTGTCCAGTCTTTCTGTGCGATCAAGTAGCGCCACTGCAGTCGGGACGAGGAGTTAGTTGTGATTGTTCTGATGAATCTTCTCCACGCAAGGTTTTGTTTTATCATCTTGCTATTCAGAACCTTATTTAAAGACTTCTTTGGATTGATCAGAGATGGGTTAATCATATGGCCCTTCGTGACGGTCTGTCATGGTAATGTAACTGTTCATAGCGGGTGTGTAACAGCATGTGAAGCAGTTACTTTATTGTTCAGTACTCCTTGTGCAATCTCTTAGGCTGTTGCTTATGATTCTGACGGATCCTGATTTCACTCTGCCCTTTTTGCTCCAACCTTTATTTGTCATAGCCTTGGTTTTGAATTTTTTTTTTTTTTTTTTCTGAATTTTGCTTTCTTTAGGACATCAAGTGATACGGTGTTACCTAAACGCTACAGACGTGGAGCCATTCTGCAATAGAATTTCTTGTCAACCATTTCCATAAGAAGACATTAGTCAGTGTGCAATAATTTAGCCTTCCCAGACAGCTCCAGTGCTTACTTGTGAATAAAATCAGCCTTTTTTTTCTTTTTCTAAGCATGTTCTACCAACTACCGCTGCTTGTAATAGATTTTGACATCTTCCATTTAGCAAAAGGAGTACAAAGAATTATTCTGTGATCCTATGATAAACATGTGAGCCCTGCTTTATGGATCGGCAGGGATGAGAAATGTGAGTTTGGCATCCCTTCAGTCTTTGAAATAATGCCAGCACATTAAGTTGGGTACAGAGGGTAGGAAGAGGGACAGTGGGGCCTGAATAGTGTTTAAAAAAGCCAAATAAGCTTTGCTTTAATAGGAATCTCAGCTCCACAGTGATTGTGCACCCTGTTAACCCAAGCGCAGCCATGTCATGTGTCCTGTGGGAAGTTATTTATTTTCCCGTGACTTTTGTGTGTGGAAATGAGACACTAATCAGCTTGGTGTCACTAACCAGCTTTGGTCAGCTGCCACCCTTGGGTTTTGCCAATGAATTGCTCTGCTTATGTTCCAGTTATCACATGGCTTCCTTTCAGCCCAGAGTTTTCTAAGTAAACTTGAGACCTTTTCCTCACGCTTACAGTCTACATCAGTATGTACAGTGCCCTTGTGCAGCAACAGGTTGTGCTGGTCATTTGCAGTAAGCTGTTTTCGAGAAGATGGGTGAAGAAAGTTCTGGTGTGGTAGCAGTGTGCTTATACCTTAGGTTTCTTCCCATTTCACTGCTTTTTAATATGTGGCAACTTACTAGTAAAGGTTTTAAGCCTTTTGCAAGACTTGAAATAAAGCTCACATAAAATATGTCTGAACATACTTTCAGTGGGGATGCACAAACCATTCAAAAATTCCTTTTCAAAGGGCTTAATTTGTATATGTAGGTGTTTTGGCAAAGTCCAGAGATAAGATAAAATTAGTGATGTGATGAATCAGGTACTACATCTAAATAGTAGTGACAGAAAAATATGTGCAAACACATTTTAGGTTATCTTAAATTCAAGAACTTCTGCTAGCAGCCATGTGGGTAAATGGCAGTTAAAGTGGTCATAGGAGGATATTTTTGCGGAACCTCTGTAGCACGTGCATCTTCAGCAGCTTTAATACTGTCTTAAGATTGCAGAAAGAAGTCACGGAGGAGGGAGCCTGGGGAGAAGTTGAAACAGCAGCTCTGATTTGTTTGGGAGGAAAGAAGGTAACCCGAGAATAGAAATGTGCAGATGTCAGTGAACTGGCTTTTCTTTGATTTGTTTACTGTTGTCTTGCTGAAAATGGTTTGGAGACTGTACCTTTTTCAGTTTGGTTGCATTTTGATGAGGAAGGAAGGCGTTTTGTGTTCTGCTAAGCTTGGCATCTGTTTTCCCTCTCTGTTAAGTTTAATGGGTGAATTTGAGATATTAAAGGTGTCCTGTCAGTGCTAAATATGCCAATATTCATCCCAGTCCTATAAGGGATACTTGTAGGATACACAGCAATTTTTTTATCATTTCAGATGCAGATCCTGAAAGGGGTCTTAGCAGTAGCATCATCAGTGTGAAGTCCTGTATTGTTTTTTCTTTTTTCTGTTAGTGCAGTCAGCAGCTAGCACAGCACTGAGAGCGGTGCTGAACTCCGCACTACTTTTCTCAGCAGTACAGGTGCATAGATAAGTGGGCTCTTGCTTTCAGATAAGGAAAGATAAGAGTGGGGTATGTGAAAAATAGAGTGGAGAAGTGTTCTGTGAGACAGTTAGCTGTTTATAACACTTGGGTGGGTGAAGCAGGTGGTATATACTTTCTTTATAGCTTGTAAGCAAAGGAATTTCTCAGAGAAGCTCATTTTAAGTGCAGCCCATGGTGAATACCTCAGATTTCTTATAGCAGCATGGAGTGTCATAAGGTTTAATTCATCTATTAAAATGCTTGCCTAGGAAAAGAAAAAAGTTCATGTTACTGCATAAACTGTGACTTTTGCTAAGCATGTCTCTCACACCTCTTCTGATTTGTGTGGTGATACAGGCAGAGCTGGAGAGGCTGCAGCTGTCCAGTACCAAGGGGATCTGGGTGCCAACTGCTGGCGGCCAGGAGACTTGGCTAAATATAGAAAAACATGGGCCTTTTTGTGGGTTCTCTGGCATTTCAGTCATTTGGGAAAGCTCTGGGAAGGATCTTTGTGATAGGTCTAAGTGATCTGAAAACAGCTTCTGTAACTGTATGTGTGTGTGTGTGTATGTTGCAAAAAAAAAAAAAAAAAATCTGAGAGAAGATAAGAAAAAAAATTCCAAACAACCCTTTGTTGGTCTTTTGTAGCTGCTGAGGTTTTGTGCTTCTGAGAACACCTGCATATAGAAGACTAAGCAAATGCACATGAAAAGACATGGATTTTCCATCTAACTCTACCTGCAAATGCTCTCGTTTTGGTTTGCTAAGCGCCCATTTCAAACCTGATTTGAGACTAAATTTGGGGTTTTTTTTATATGCCGAAGCTATACCTTTTATTCAATCTCTGCACTTTTCTAAAGAAATTCAAATAAATTTTGGGATTTCTTACAGTGTTTGTAGTACATATCTCTCTCATGTATAAAATTGGTCTCGGTGTGTGTTATTCAATTTCCCTTACAAATTTTTTCAGTGTTTCACTTCCTTAAAGAAAACGGTGACATTTCCATTCTATTCCCCACTGCAACAAAATTAAAGAATATATTTTTGCATGCTCTTAAATGTGAAGTTTAAATCTGCCTTTTGCTCTAAAGTTCTATGTAGAATCGAGATTAAGGTCCTTTGCAGCCTCATTGACCAGGAAATGTAGCCAAATAGTAAATGCCACTAGCTGAAGTTAAAGAACCACCACCACTGAGGAAGTTAACACTTAGTGATCACTGCTTTAAGTGTGTAACAGAATGGGTGACACCCAGTGCCACAGGGAGGGAAAAGCTGCATTTGGTGAGCTTCCCCTTCCAAGACCAAGTTAAAGGTTTACACCTCTTCTTGACTGTGATGTAACAAATAATTTAATGTACAGGCTGATCTATATTACAGAGAAATTGCTGTTATCACCAGTATGTGGGAACAAGATTTATTTGACCCAAGGGTTTGTGTCTTCAACCTGATGGTTCAAGGTTTTGCTTTAAATACTTTGATTTGTGACCTGAGCTACAGAGGAAAAAAAAAATATGTACCACTTTAAGACATGGTCTAAAGCCTATTGGAATTACGTTTTAGGGATGTTTCCATTCAGTAACCTTTGAATTGCACGTTTTGAATCTCTTAATTGTACTAAGCTGAGTTTTATTTTCACAAATAAGAAAGTTTCAGGGTTTTTTTGTTTGATTGATTGATTTAGTAATAAACCCTCTTCATTATTATTTTTCAATAGGCATCTGTTTAAATGATGCCAAGTGATCCCTTAGCAATGAGTAGTACTGTTCTTGTTCTTTCAGTTGAGCTGCTTTGGATGATTTCTTTCAGTATACTTGGATTTTGTCATGCATGGAGAACTGTGCATCTTTCACAGTGGCTGCTAAGCAAACAACATCTTCTTTTTAAGCAAGCAAAATAACGAAATACCATACACACAAAAATATTAATCTTTTAATGAAAGCAAATAATTGACATACATTTAATGTGTTCTGTCTTTAATTATGAAAAGTCTACGTGACCAGGAAAAATACAGCTTTTAGAATGCATGTGGAGTAAACTTCTCCAGGTTTTGGATATGATAGCATTTTGTATACTGTTGTGTAGCACAGGTCCCCTTTCTTCTGCCATTCTCCGCACCCTTATCCGCAGGTTATTTTGTAGGCTGTCTACTGCCTGTTTGTCCTCAGCGACTCTTAGTTTACACACTGTTTCACAAGTCTCATGCTTTCACTTCTGAACCATAAAAAGAAGTTAAAGGAGTAGCAATTTTTCCTGATAGGTCACGTAATAGGGCTTTAGATTTTGTGGTAGGTATTAGGTTTGGCCTGGAGAAGAAGACTGTTTGCTTTCCAGCAGTCTTAATTCATGTCTGAGCAACAGAGGTATAGGTTAGAACAGTTCCGGGAATAATTTTGTTCACAGTTGTTGGTACCGTTCAAGGTGCTTGGTGGATTTTTTTTCTTAATCATCTTCTGATCTTCCTTCTGCTCCGTAGGACAGAGAGGTGAAGTTCAATCTGCAGGAGAGAGTGCTTATTGCCCAAAAGGAGCTTTAGCTTATGGATGAACGGGGAAGGTTCAGAAGTCGGCAGTTTTGCCAAGTTAGTTATGCTTTGCTGACTGGAAGCAGCCTAAGACTTGTCCAAAATGTAAATGAAATGGCATTTTGCTGAGCAGAAGATGAGAGGCTGGTGCCAGCTTGGGCTGGGCAGCTGGGGCAGGGGGTGAGGGAGGAGACTGCTGGTACTGGCGAGGGGACAGTCATCATCCCACCCTCATATTGGTGGTCACAGTGATGTGACAGGAAACTGGGAAGCTCATATGATTAGGGCATGGCTTAGCAGCATTTCCAAAGGTATTCAGATTCTGGGTTTGCCTAACGTCCCCTGGAAGGCTGTCCCACAGGTCCGTCCCCTTCATTCCAGAATGCTTAATTGACCCCCTTCTCCCCGCTCCACCCGAGTGACCTGCATTGTCCTAGAAGCTCAACTTTTTCATTGATTGACATATGGTCTCTGATATAATTAGAATGCAATCCATTGATTACTTTGGAAATTAGAATCAAAGCTATAAGCTGATGTTGGAAGCTGGCTTGCAGGGAACCATTGCAGAGGTTGTATAACAAGATCCTGGGACAGGAGAGGTGGCGCACATCTCTGTGTTCAGGGCAGAGGGATGCTTTGCTATGTATAGATTCAAGCTAATTATGCCTGAACAAACCTGTATGTATTGGGTTTTTTTTTCCTGCAGTCTAATTGCCAACCTTCATTTTCATCTCTTACCAGTAGCCAGTGATTTCTTATCTGAGGGGTTTGGAACATATGCCTCTTTATTATGAAGCAAGTTAGACCATCCAAACTTTTGTCTTTCGCTTCCACGTCGAAGGGAAAAAGGGATTTTTATGGTGTGCCATTAGAAGCTGCCCTTTTGCTCAGAGTAACTCCTAAGGAGGGCAAACTTGTTGAGACTTGCTCTTGCACGCTTTAAATTGCTGATTGCTGCAGTATAACTTTTTTTTTTTTTTTAATGCCCTGGAGTATAATTGGTTTTCATAAAATTATCTATAGCAGTGCTACTCTCTGTTATGACACTGTCTCTGCTTGCAAGCTGAGCAGCCCCGAGCTTAGTTCCTGTGTGCAAAGTCCACTTTTGGATTTCCATGTAGGAGGTCAGATCCGAGTCAGGACTCAGAGTAATTCAAGAAGATGGTGTAGCTGCTGCTGTCTCTGATGGAGGACAGCACATCAGTGTTTCTCCTCCGCCTTCTACCTTTGCATTCAGGAGCTTTGCTGTCTTGATACACTTCTAAATAATAGAATGCACATCCCTTTTACTACTCCTTACTATAGTATATATTTGTATCCAGAGCTGATGCAGAGGGCAAAGGTAGAAGTTCTTTAATAGTCTTGCAGGTCTGATTTAAGAACCTGCTGCTCCCAAACGTTTTCTGCTTTCTTCTGCTAAAGTTTTCACTGTCCAGTCTGTGATTTCACAATACAAAGTGTTCAGCAGCAGTACCACTTGTCTGTCTCCTCCTGGCACGTCCCCTTCTTTTCCCTTGATTTGCATTTGTGTTCTGCACCCTGTACTGGGGCATGATCCCCAGGGCACAGCTGTTTTTAGAGCATCACAAGCCAACCTTTGCCAGGCTTATCCCAATTCAGTTCCCACATGGATCTAGCTTATATCTTGGCTACTTTGCCTAGGTGGACACAAACCATTCACTTTTGATGTGGCGGTATGTTCCAGAGAGTGTGGTGGTAATGGCAGGGATTAATTTCAGGGACATTGCAGCCAAACATGAAGGGAGGTATAGCTGAGCTATGTTTGGGAAGTCCCGTTACTCTATGACCAGACAGTGGGATGATTATCTGCTTTGTGTTAAGATGTCTTTTAGCATACATGCAGGGAGCTTTGAAGCTGTAACTCAAGGCAACACATGGAGAGTAATTGCAGTATTTTGCCTCTGCCCTTTCAAGACACTGTATTCTGTACTTGGTGGTAGGAGCATATGTTTAGCAGGAACAAATTGACTGTTATATGTCCCTGAGGTTCTTCTGACTTTGGTTCTGTTGCATTGCTTGATGTAATTCCTCGCTGTTGGAGCAGAAGGCAGGTGATCTCATGTTGCCTATTGCTCCTTGAAGAGTTTCTGTAATCTAGCGTGCTGTACTAGTTTTGCTTTGATCCTCTTGCAAACCGATGAACTTCTTGTAAAATGATGATAAAAGCCCTTGTGGCTTCTCCATGTATCTGACTTTGTCTTGATCTGTGCTGTGTGTTGCACACTGAAATATTTTCTGCTATTTTGGAAGACCTGTGAGCTCTTCGTAAACACGACTTTGAATATATGTATTTTACAAATGCTGTGGTTTGTTGCTTATCGTGTGCAATATCAGAGCGCTCTCTGCCCTCTAAAATGCTCGGTGGGATGGAGTGACTTCCTTTGCCTGGGGAAGTCTCATGCTGACTTGTACTTTCTTTAAGTATTATGACAAGAGTTACAGTGAGTTTTGGCTGGTTTTAGTACTTCATGCTGAAAGGTCAGCTCTTCATCCTTGGAGCAGATACAACTTAGTTCTGTTTTGTCTTTCTCTCTTTTTTTTTTTTTTTTTTCCCTTTCCCCCCCTCCCCTTAGCTTAAAAAAAAAAATCTCTCACACACTTTGTTTTCACATGCAAGAGTACTTCTCAAATGTAAGAAAAATCTGATGTTCAGCACTTTCCGTGTGAGATAACTGAATACAGTTAAAACATTCAGGGCTTCACAATAAGCTGTAAGTGATTACAGATGTCTTTTTACTGTTTTCTAGGAATGGATAGTAGATGTCTGTTAATATACTTTGTGTAGTATGTAACACATAGAATGTACATGCATTGAAATTTCCAAAGTGATTAAACCTCCTTTTTCTGTTATTTTCTGTATGTCTGGAGATATTTAGCAGCCTGGCTCATATCTCCTCTATTTCTGCTTGTTCCCTGTAGGAAATTTTTTGAGCTGGCGGCAATACTGAATTAATGGTTGCTGTTCCCATCTCCTTGTCACTCACACAATTGTGCCTGTACAATTGTTTCTTTGGCACATGTTGATCTGGAGAAGGGAGCAGTTCTGTCTGAAATTGTGGTGTGTGCTGTGGGTTGGTTGTTTTGGTGTGTTTTTTTGTTTTGTTTTGTTTTGGTTTTTTTTTAGTTTGGATTTTGTTGTTCTCTCACCCGTCTTACTGTGCAGCCATGGTCAGCTGAGCAGGTATGGGGCTGAAAAAGATTTCTGTGCTTGGTATGGGAGAGGTGAATTGAGTATCGCATGGAATCTGCTTGCTGGTCTCATAGAGATGTATGTTGCTATCTCTCAGAGAAAATGAGAACATTCTACAGCAAGGTCAGAGGCTTTTCCTGAGGCAGGGAAAATGCTAGAATGCTTCTCCCTATACAGCACACCCTGTCTCAGAGTATCTGAGGTGCCTTCATGCATGTGAAGGGATGGAGTTTCAGGGAGGATAGTCGTGAGAAATGATTTGGAGTCGTTCCACATGAAAGAACCTCTGAAGTGGATTACAGTGAAGTACAAAGGTTGTTTTTATAGTGTTTTTTTCAGCTGGCAATGACAAGTTACATTATGAAAGCTCCTAAGTGATGTGAGTTCCTAATTCCAATTTTTCAGAAGTGACTTGGCATCTAATTTATATAGGCATTCACCTACTGGATAGGTCTCAGTGTGGTGTGTGCCATCCAGAGGACCTCGTTACGAATGAGCAGAATGGGAGGGGGTTCTAGTAATTAGGAACTGCTTAGAATCATTACGTTAGTATTTACTTATGTATCTTATATAAACCTCCATTTCATCGTGCTGATGCGTTTTTTTTTTTCTTTGTGGTCTTGCATACAATTCATCCATTAATTGGTAATCATAGTAAAAAGTATTGAAGATGGAAAGAAATACATCACTGGTTTCACTTGAAAGCCGAAATGCCTGAAGGGCTAATGTCACAGAGCTATACTTTTCCTGGCATTAACAGGTTTTAAACGCTGTCTTATTTCACACTGGGCAAGCAGCACATTTGTGGCATTTGCTTTCCTGAATAAGTGTGCAAACAGCTGGCAATGTGCCTCTTAAATGTGGCTGGTTCAGGATTTCACAAATAGCGTTTTCAGTAAGATCCTGACATTTGTGTATTTTTCTCAAGTGTTGAAGAGGTTAGAATGGCAGGATTATATCTGTGTCAGTTTAGCTTTCTGTGAGAAACCCTTTTGCTTCCTGAAAGAGATCAGTCCCATTCAACATTGCAGCCAGCAGCCAGTTTGTCAGAGGAGGTAGAAAGAAGTTATGTGGGGAATATGATGCTATGAAATTTGTCCGATCCTCAGGACTTCACAGAGGCGGCATTTACTAAAGCATGTACTAAGAGCAGAAGGAAGAATAATGGTAAACCAAATTACTGAAAATGGCAAAGAGCTATTGCTAAAGGGTAAGTACTTCATATTGATATTAGTAACGACAAAGGATTATAGTGTTCAGAAACTATCGGTGTATCTTAACTGAAGAATAAAATCATTGTGCTTTCTGAAACACAGGATTAAATCCTTTGAGTTGTGCAGTGTTGGTCAACTTGATTGGTAAAGCTGTTCTCTAATCTAGTTTTGCAAAGTACAGTAGAAGTCTGATATAACTTCACGCGTGTTTATCTAGGGATAAATCAAAGATCTGTGCTTAATTGTACACTTAGGCTGCACCAGAGCACAGAATTAACTGTTGCATAGGGTGTTCTGTGGGAAGGCTTTGGCTGTTGCTTTTATGTAGAATACAAACAAGCGCAGCCTTTAAAACTGAACTGTTTCGGGGGAACTAATATATTATCAACAATAGACCTTTTTAATTTACTTTTTGGCAAACCTGTGCTTTGTGTCAATTTTGTAGATGCCAAAGCTGTCGCTGATTATAAATATATATGTGATGCAGTGGTGTAGTGTGTAATTAATTTTAAGTAGTACACCTTTTCTAGTCGGGTTAAGTTCAGTAAAACTCAAAACTTTAATGACAATGTCAGTCTAGCAGTGAAGTACATAATGTTACGTGTTAGTCTGAAATGATGAATGAACACACTATGATCTTAAAATACTCATGAATGCCGGTAGTTTGGCCTTTAAGCTGCAGTTTCTGGTGGAAGTGTGTGTCTGGATGCGGCATGGGGGAGTTCAGTGTCAGTGGAGCTGATAGTTTGAGCCAGTTTCAAGCGCAGAGGATCTCTTTGCTGTCTAAAAGCTATCCAGGTGTCTCTCCTCTCACATAGCCTTATTGTTGCGTGGGCTGTTATCTAGTGCAACTTCAGCCTTTATTTCCATAAAATACTGGGTCAGCCTGGAATTTGCAGCTCATGCGTCCTGCCACCCTCAGTGAAAAAGACCTGGTAGCCCAAGGTCTTCAAAGTGAACTGGCATTAACAAAATTTAGTTATTTCATTACCAACACCTAGTGTGCAGTGTGGATGAGTTGTATCAGATGCAATGCTATATTTCCTGTTTTTCCTAATTCTGATGTAAATATAATACTACTAATTAAAAAAAACAAAACCACCCTCCAACCCCCCCCAAAAAAAAACCCACCAAAACCAACCCAACAACCCAACCCACCACAAACAAACCACCAAAACCCACAAACAACTGAACACCTAAACCACCCCAAGCCTAAGATCTTAGTAAAGTTTTGGAAATATTTTAAGAACTGTTTTTTCTCAGCTTGGAATGTCACTGTCAATCTTCTGCTACTGCAAAATAGCGCAGTTCACATTTTCAGTTTTGAAAAAACTGAAGATTAAATCCAAAATCATGACTTTGTTTTTGCATGAAAAAAGTGCTTTGGAAAATAAGGACTGCTTTGTAGCTGAAGTGAAAATAAGTGTTTGTCATTGCCAGATTTGTGATGTCAGGTGCCTGTTCTGCTGCCATCAATGAGTTGGTAATCAGAATTTTCATTTCAGAAATGCTTCCTGTTTCTGGCTACCTGTGTGTTGTCCATGGAGAAACAAACATTTCTAATAGGCTGTCTTTTTTATTATTTTTAAATAAGTTCTCTACTTTGGCCTAAGGATTTTTACTAAGCAATTGAAAGTGTAATTTAAGAAAAGAATCAATATCTGATTTCTGTTTATGAAATTTATGGATAATGATATCTGCAAAAATACATTTGTAATCAAATCAGTTGTTGTAGTCTCCTGAATGAACCAAGAAAAAGGTTTCATAACAGTTCTGAGGGTGAGTAAGGGTTTTGTTTAGCCCAGCCACATGTGAGGAACCACATAAATAAAGTATGTAAGCGGATTTAGAATGTATTTGAAATCAAATTGTCATCTACGTGTTTCTCAAGTTATCTTAACCTGAGAGTCTGCTGATACCCTTCAACAATACTCTTGAATGCTTTGTTGCATTGAAGTGTGGAGATACCAGCGTTCTTGGAACTACTAGCAAAAGGCCAAGGAACTCGTTTAGGGTTTTCTGTTCTTCAGCAGTGCTCAGTTCTGCAAAACTTTACTGCTGGTGGCAATGAGAAAGCATGCTATCTGAACATAGCACGGCCTTTTTGGAGTTTTATCTCACAATACAAGTGCTCGGGAAAGCAGTATCGTTGTTAACATCTGGAAAGTGCTTTCTCAAGAACTGTGTTAGAACAGTTTCTTTTGTAGAAGCAAACAAACCAAAACCCCAAAGTGTAGTTAAAATGGACATGGACAGCTTTTTCTATTAAAACTTTACTCTTAAGGCTGTGAACAAGTGTCCTCAAAGATAATGTTGTGACTAATAAAGTTACCCAATTATGCAAGGAAGAAATATTCTGCCTGAAAAGAATTTCTGTTTGCAGCAATCCTGTTGTTCCTCTGACTTTTTTTTTTCCTCCCTATAGAATACCTATCTTGGGTGTAGTCATTTGCTTCTCGTCTTGTGAGAACAGGAAATGTAGCAAACCTATTTTGGTTTTTTGTGGTCAAAAAAATCAAACTGAATTCTGCCCTAATTACCAGTTGCGTAGAAAGTTGCAGAAGACCGTGACACATGAAAATCTGGAAAAGCATAAATAAATTGGAACGGAACTGGCTAGCTTTCAAAGTAGGATAAATTTTGCATACCTTAAACCATCCATAAATCAGGTTTTTGTTGAAGTTAGAGTCTCTTTAGAGGTAAGTTGCAGCAGGCCGAGATGTGTGTGAAGGAGAGGCACCGCAGGGATCAGCGAATTGAGCCATCCCTTAGTAAAAGGTGCGCCTACACGGTTAGTTGAATATAGCTGCCTCTGTTTAGATTGCTGAAATTAGCTTAAAGGAAGCCCATGCCAACTGCTTGGGTATCACCTCTAATTTCTAATCTTACATTCCAGTGTTATTGGTAGATGAAATATTACAAGTACAATTTTTATTTTTTTTAATAGTAAAAAAGTAAGAGTAAATAATGTTCTCTGTGCATGAAAATAGCTCAGTGTGTGTCCCTAGCTATCACAGGCTTTGTGGCCAGTGATGCTTGTAAAATAGTGTGTGAATAACAGAAAAAAGTGGTGTTAGCTCCTACACAGTCAATTTCATTACAGTTTGTTTTGTTTTTTTTTTTCTGTGGTGTACACAGAGGAGTCTGTACGTGCATGGCACAATTACAAGTGAGGTAGTAACCCATATGCTGCTCCAGAAATTCAAATACATTGAAGGGAGGAGTGTTGGGCTGTCCTTTGAGTTGGTTTTCTAGTAAATATCTGCTGTTTGTTAGTTACAGAGAGGTAAATAAACCAATGCATTTCTTTGTCAAGCCTAGCATTTCACTTCTAATTCCGGTTTGTGCTCTGGTTCACCCTAAAGTTCTTTAAAGATATTTAGGCCCTCAGTTAAGATTTAGCTCTTGATATTTCGGGCAGGGAGAACGATGGCAACTCTACATGCCATGGCCACAGGTTGTAGCCATATCTGGAGCTTTGTCCAGCATACCTGCCTAGCCAAGCATGTCTGAGGGTCTCTGCGTTCCTCTTGAGAGGCTTAGCATGGAGTAGGTACCCCACCAACTTGGTGTAATTATCTCAGGCATAAATGCTTGTGAAAGCCAAGCGGCGTAAGTTTGTTATCAAAGTTCAGCCCTCCTGGGAATCTTTATTTATTTTTTTTGAATATGTTTTAAGCCTTACCACAGCTCAGTTAGCATTACTCTGTTTTTCACTTGTTATCTGTGCTGTGTCCGTCTGGGCTTTCGGCATGCCCTAACTTGTCAGCTAGGTAGAGCCTCCCTAACAACTGGGTGGGCGTCTCTCTGAGTTAATCGTGTCCAAATGGAAAGATCTGAAGTTGTTGTAAGATGCGCTAATTTCCACTTACTGAACTGAACATGATGAAGTAGGGGAGTGGTGGTTTTCTTTAAAGGAGTTCAAAAACTGACAATAAAGGAGAATAAAACCTGGACAGGCTGAGTCATGCAGCCATTCCTGCCACCTTCTCACAGGGATGAGTATTCTCTTAGTAGTCTGGCTGAGCAGACTTTATCACTGTGAAGCTTCCTGGTCTTTCTTTCCAGTAGTCTCACTGTGCCTCATTGTTCAGCTTTTATTTATCCTCACTAATCTCTCTTTCTTATAGTTACTTTCTTATACGTGTTTTGTTTGTAATTCTCTCTAAATTCCGGTTTTCATCCCTCAAGTTACTGAAGAAAACACAATGGCTTGCACAAAAGACTTGCACTTGGCATGCTGAAGCAGCAGAACTGTGTCTCTCTGGCCTAATATTCTTCCAGAAGGAAAGCAGTGACATGAACACTGTCCTCTGTGTTACTAATCTTTTTTTCTTTTTCTTTTCTTTTTTTCTTGTAAAGTAAAGACAACATAAACTTTTTGGAGAACAACAAAATAAAACCAGTCAGTAGAATATCTGCTACAGTTTTGCCTTAGCCTTTTTTTTTGGCAATGAGATGAAAGTTAGGCAAAAGTTTGGACATCCATTTATTGCTTTTATTCTGTCTCCTGGGCTTGTGTGTTTGCGTGTGTGGGAGTATGCATGCTTAAGAGTTTTAGGTTTTGTACCGTGGACCATCTTTGATATTTTATGGAACTCAGGTGATCCACACGATGATGAACTTCGTTCTACAGACCTGTGTCCATACCTGAGTAGGGGAGCTCTAAAATGTTCAGGGAGCTGTGGTGGAGATGTTTAGATCAACTGTATAATTGTAGTGGTGGCCACAAATAGAATTCTTTGGTTTGGAAGAGAACTGGTAGCACTCAGAAATAAAATGCCTTAATTATTGAAAGATAACAAAGAATGAAAGAATGAGAAGAATGAAACAAGTGGAAAGGAAACATTAACCTACTTGGAATATAGCTTGCCTGTCTCAAAAATTGGGATTAATTAGGGACTAAGGCAAATAAATTATTCTCTGTTGCAGAGTATATAGCTCGCTCTTTAAGAAATGTTCCTTCCAAAACAATCTTGCATGAGGAAAACTAACACCACATAGCTACTGTCCAAGACCAAAGACTTGATAACTAAAAATGTGGAAAACTGTACGCATGTCACAAGATGGTGCTTGCCCAGGAGACTTCATGCTTCAGAATGTAAACTGTCCTCGTGTGAAGCTGGGGCAAGAATTCCCCGGAGTAGCTTTCCGAGGCCACCTCCGCTCTCTTCCAAAACTGATGGAGAAAACAAGCTCTTCCCATGCAAGTAAGTCTCTTTGAAGCTGCTGGTATTGCTCATTGGCAGATGGAATATACTAGACAAATCCTTTATTGCAGTATGTATTATATACTATGCTTTTTATTCTGTTTTATCAAAGTACATTTGTGGAGGAAATGGTCATCTGCCATAGTTTTTACTCATGAAATTGCAAACAGAATATGGAAAGAGGGAAAATGAGACGAACACTTTGACGATGTGATTTAGGATGTGTCTGAAAAGGAGATTGCACCAAATGTGCAGCTGTGATGAAGGTGGTTTTGGCTATCATTTAATTAGCGGTATTTAACTTAGCAGTGTAGTACTCCTCTTGAATCAGCACACATCTCTGCAGCACTCAGTTCTACATGTTGGTGAAGTTAAAATAGGGTATCACTGTAAAGAACTTGAATATGAACTTATGCTCCTTTGCTTCCTGTTGAAAGTGTTCAGTGCTTGAGGGGGATTTAATGCAGCGCTTCATTGGATTGGTAGAATCATACAGTTTGAAAATTCACTTTTTATTTTTGCATTGTCTGCAGTAATTAACAATCTGTATAGACTTTCAGGATAATGGAGCTAGTGCCGTGAATGTGGTAAAAAGCCAGCTGTATTTCTCTGTTACCTGAACTTCCTTTCCATCGAGAAGAAAACGTGCCCTAGCAATTGCAAAAACAATATTCTCTTTCCAATGACTAGTTGTACTGATTTTTCTATTGCAGTTTGCTTTGTGTGGGCTTCCTGTGTGCAGGAAGATTTATAGAGCAAGCTCACCAAGGAAAAGTCTTAATGGGAAGGAACTGGGTGATGCTTGAGGAAGCAAATGGAGAATGGAGAGGAGTTGGAAGTTGGAGGGGGGAGGGGAGGCGAGGGGAAGAGAGAGAGCACGCTTCTGAAGAGACCAATTGCGAAAAATTTACTGCAGTTAAAATGAAGATGCATATGAAAAATAATGCCAATTAACATGAAGATTCATCTTAAGTCACTGGTCTTTGTCAGGCTCAGAGGTGGTACAAAGTAACCTTTCTGAACTCTAAGGGTAGGTTATACCAATGCCGGTAATGAGAGGCTTTGTGTTTTGAAGGAGCAGAGCAATTTTCATCTTATATAAAAATCTGAGATTGAACGTACGAGTTATCTTGACAACGGTGTGATTTTATACATAAAAAGCATGAGAGTTTCTGTAAGCATTACAAGTAAAGGAATGCCCATTATACTTTTTTGAGGTAGTGGTAAGCTGCATCTGTAAGGTAAAGTTGCTGACGGAAGAGCAAGGAAAGCTAAGACAGCAAAGAACTGATTTCAAGATCACTCAGTGATTTAAACAACAACAAAGAAAATCACTTTGATTTTTTTTCCCCCAAACATTCAGTTACCAGAGCTAGTATATAGGAAATGAGAAAACAAAACAAAATTACTCATTAACTTGGCGGTGTTTGGTAAGTGCAATGATGAGAAGATAAGGTATAGACCAGAGTCTTGAAGAATCCAGTAGGCACTATTTCTGTGGATGTTGTCATTATCATTTGCAGCTGTGTCCAATTCAATGAGTAACAGCTGTATGGCCAATAATTCCATTTCCTCAGCAAAAATCGCAAATTTACTTCAACCACAGAAGGACAGAATGGACTGTGGCCTGGCTTATAATACATACTGCAATAAAATCGCTCCTGTCTGCGTCTCCCGCCAATATAGACCCAACAAATACAGCAAGCAAGTAGTTTTTGCGGCTTTTTAGTAAATATTTACCTTTGCTGAAGTTGATAACTATTTTGATGCTGTGTTGCTAAGCTTGCTGATGTTTTTCTCGTTGTGCACAAAATTCTACACCGTGCAGCGATGTGAACATCTCTTGCACGTTGGTGGGGTCAGCAGATCAGCTGAGCCCACTTGTGCAAGGCAGCTGCTCAGTAACGTGTTGGCGTTGTCAGAGCTGTGAGAAAAGCGACAGGCACGCAAGCACAGTAGACCGCTATCTGCAAATATTTTTGGTCAGCTAAGTGTTTACTTCCAGAAGCTTAAAAAGACCTCTGTTGCTTGTGAAGAATGTTTTTCCAACAGTTGTGTTCAAAACACTTGTCAGCAATTTCCAGCAAGTTGTGTTCCTTCCCCTGTGTGTTCCCTTCCTGTCAGTAAGAGTAGTACTGAACTTTCTCATCATTTTTTTGCTTGTAGCAATTACTTTTGTAACAGTGTGGCATATGCTGACCACTGGGTGTGGGGAGGAGTCTTCTCTTTGCCCGTTAGGTTCATTTTGGAAGTTGATTCAGATTGCAAAATGGAGAGGTACTTTCACTTCAGTTACATTAATTTAGTGCAGCCTTGTTGTTTACCTTAGTCACTGAAAATATGCACCAAAAAATCCAGCTGTTCAATATCTTGCTTTTTACGTATTCAGTGTACAGTACTACTTTTAACTTCCAGTATTTTCATTCGAGATAATAATTTTTTTTAAATTTTCAATTTCTTTAGTGCTTAATTTTTTTTTGTAAATGGAAAAAAAAGTATTCCTTGGATTAATCATTTTTTAAGGAGATACTCTTGGAGATCTCTTTAGTTTGTATTGGCTGAAAGAGCAGGGAGTGAAGAGTTACAGGCGAAAGAAAGGAATTTTTGTTTTTCAAGCAGAGTGTAACGGGAGTCATAGGTCTGAGAACTTCTGAATACTGCAATCAACTTCTTGCCTTTTTTTTTTTTTTCCTCCTCCAGAGTCATTTTACACTATAGTGCCCTTATGTGTTTTTGGTTTTGTGAGTTGGGTTTTTTTTGTTTGTTTGTTTGTTTTTGTTTTTTTTTTTTTTTGGTAAGCTACTACTTGTTACAAACAGCTCCACTGATCTTGGATGTAACTTTTTTTTAACATTGTTAATTGCATATGTGAATGCTTTGCTTTTGCTATACCTGATGTTAGGTTTTAACTTAAAAGCATAAAAGGAGTCTGAAGAATGCAGTCTAAATGTTCAAACTGCAATAAGGGTAAAGGCATCATGAAGTGAGCACGTTTGATGTCTAGGGTTAGTGGGCATAGTAAAAACCCAAACAACAGCAAAAAAACCAAGGGGGAGAGGGAAGGGCTTTGGTCAATTTTTACCTGTATTGTAATAACAGAATCTAGTCTTTGAATGCTCAGGGTTACTAAATCTACTTTATCTGTTTGAACATGCTGCTCTAAATTTGCGCTTAGTGTTAGTAGTGATTTGTAAGTGCATGAGAATTGACCTGTTGCTTGTCACTGTTCTATGTAAGAGATGGTTTTAAAAGGGAATGTTAGAGAATAATGGCACAGATAGTGTTATAGCTGTGAGAGTACCTGTAAATTTTCTTTGAGGTGATTTTTTTTTTTCTATGAAAATGGAGGATTAGAAATAACTCTATTTCTATTTCTAATACCAGAGTAACACCTCCAATATTGAGAATTTTGCATAACTTCAGACACTGAAAAGAAACAGATTCAGTTGTCCAAACAAATTTATTCCCTATGTTTTTTGTCAAGGTTACAAAGTCTGTCTTTCTGCACTTACCAAAACCTGCTTTTTTTTCTTTGTAGGTCATGGCAACCATAAGGAGAACAGTCCTTTTCTGAACAGTTCAGAAGCTGGCAAGGGAGGTGATTACTATGACAGAAATCTGGCCTTGTTTGAGGTAATTTCTGGTTTTTTTACTTCTAATGTGATTTGTGATCTTCCCAGATGGGAGGATTGAGCACATGGTATGAAGTGGAAGAGAGCATTGCAATGCTCCAGGCGGTGGGTCAGTACCCGAGGTGCCTGGTTCTCACTGCGGGATAGATCTAAAAGCCATTGGTATGGTCAAGGGTGTGTCTACAAAGTAAAAAAAAATAAAAAATTATGGCAACACAGGTGATCTGAAAATTTAAACGGTGAAGCTGTGGCACTGTGGGCTAATTGGTATGGAAAACAAGCATGGGCTTGTTTCCTGTGTTGAGAAGGGCTGTGTTATTCTGTAGGAAAGTGCCTAAATTCAGGTGCCCAGGCTAGCCTGGGTATCCTGCATTACAGCTACAGTGTATCAGTAACACCTGTTTCACTCCCATGTGCTTTTTTGTGGGTTTCTATCTGTTGTCTGAGAGACCAGTAGGCAGAGATACCCCGTGTGGTAGAAGAGCTCAGATATTGTGCCCACTTGGACTGTGAGGCAGAGGTACAACTGTTTGCACGTGGAAGCAGAGAGGACCAGGCTGCCATGTGGGAAGCCAGCTGGAGCCACACCAAGTCCAGCAGAATCCTCCTCTCCACCCTCACCTCACTGGCACTGCATTAAGTGCCAATATATTGTGGTGCATTAAGACCAATTATTAATTCTAAAATATTTAATTAAAAAAAAAATGTTTTCAGAAACTCAGGTGCTGCGGAGTGGCACAGAGTGTCAGTGTGTGGCTCTGCAGCTGCTTTCCAGCTGGGCTGCCTCTGAGTTACAGCTGCACAGCAATGCTGGCAACAGGCACCCCGTGTTTCCCATTCTGGGAACTCGGCATGGGGCAGCCTGAGCTGGCTGTACACCCTGCCAGGCTGGCGCCTGCAGAGTTCAGCTGTGTGGCGTAGAGCCTGGACAAGTACAACTGACCTGCTGCTAAATGGGAACTTACTGTGGAAATGCTGCAACCATGTTTGCAGGCGGTGTGGTAGAGCTGAAAGACTTGGAAGCATGGTGCCAGCTGGGCTGTCTCCTCCCTCCGAGGCACGGTAAATCTGTGGTCAGGTTAAACTCTCTTGTAGGTCATGGATTGCTGGTCATTTGTGGCTGCTGCTAGTCACACACCTGTCTCTTTCATGAGCAGTAACACAGCACCACAGCAGTTCTGCAGGCTCTTTCTGTGGTACTAAGGAGAGGGAGGAGTGTGCTGAAGGCCATGCTGCTCAACTGAACGGGAGGCGTATGTTGCCTCGACCTCTGCCTGGCAGGAGCTGTAATTAGGTTTTCAAAGATGTGAACTGCAGATCAGATCAGAGGACAGAGTAAGAAAAGGGGTGCTTGGCTCATGGCATCTGTTTAGCCATTTGGGGTCAGTTTCTGCATCAGGTACAAAGTACATAACGCTACTGATACTACCAGTAACTGTAACAAAAGATAGGATAAAACTCCAGATAGTGAAGTCTTTCTTAATTGGTTTGTATTTCCTGTGTAGAACATTGTTTCTGATTACCATGCACTACCTACTGTGCAATTAGATGTGTAACAAATGTTAACTCCAGAGAGAAAGGAGAAAGAATTTTTTTTGTTCTTTTTTTTCTCCTTGAACTTACCTTCAGCAAGAGAGGTTGACTGGAATGAATGTAAAGGTGTGAGGCCTCTGTAGTTGTGGCTTTTGGGATTTCAATCTAGAGCCACATGAATTAGATGACATAGTTTAAAAAATGTAATAAAATTATCAGAGTGCATGCATGCCTACAGTGACCACAGTTTAATCACTAAATCTCTGATTTGTTTGGCAACCTGACCTTTTAAAAAGTGTATCTGTTGATGTAAGCTGGCATTAGAGACACATGCAAGGTACACATTCATTTTCTTAGAGTCCCAAGGCTCAAACTTCTGGATTGTTCTAACTCATGCCTTTCAGTGCTTAAAGAGAAGGATGTACATGGTGCAGAGCTGTTGGTGTAACCTTTTCCTGTCAGGGTTGCCCTCCTCTCAGAAGATTACATCCTCTCATCAGTGGCTCAGACACAGTGAAATATTCTGTCATTCCCTGGATGATTCTTCTGTGTACTGCCCAGCAGCCTCGGGCATACCAAGGCAGACGTGACCCCAGCCACTCTTCATAAATGCTGTGAATTGCAGAAGCTGACTTGTCTTCTTCTTCCACAGGAAGAACTTGATATACGACCAAAAGTGTCATCTCTGCTTGGCAAGTTGGTCAACTACACAAATCTTACCCAAGGTGTTAAGGAACATGAAGAAGCTGAAAGTACTGATGGCTCGAAGAAGAAAGTATCAAAAGTAAGTAAAGATTCTCTCCGTGCCAGCTGATGGGCGGGATGATCGCCACTGTGATGGTTGGGGAGCTTGACTCCTTTCTGGTTTACCGTAACCTCTGTCAGGAGCCACACAGTGTGAAGAGGTAGCACAGAACTCTGTAGGTAACCAGATGTTGCCAAAGAATTGGGCAGATGTAGCGGTTAAGCAGTACAGTGCAGTTACGTACACTTGGTATGCATTCAGATAAGGAGGACAGGCTTTTAGTGGTGCATTGAATAAACAACAGAACACCCCCAACACCCCCCCTCCCCCCCCCAGTTTTTTCCTGGTGCTGTTTTAGTTGCCCAGCAGTATCTGACACATCTCTACAAGCCTGGTAGGTATGACACAGGATTTACAGGTGACAACACCCTTCTGGAGTGGTGGGTGGAGGTCAGATTGGACACCCTGGGGCAGCCGGAGTCATTCTGGTATTAGGCATTTCAGCAACTGCCTTCTGCCCCAAAGGATCAGCATTCAGATGGGTAGCCCATTTGGTCTGGCCTTGTAATAACTAGGGAGAAGGTGGGGTTTGATTGTTGGTAGTTAGATTTCTATCAGGAGAGTTATGTTCTAACTGCTCTCCTTACTGCTCTTGGCGGTCTGGCAAGTGTTTCACTTAACAATAAACCCTCAAGTGGTATGGTTGCATTTTATGGCACCTGCATACCTGTCAGTTTGCTTGGAAGTTCTGTCAAAACAAACTTTTCCAAAAAGCTAAGATAGCACTTGAATTCTGCAGATTTTATAGTACTTCCCTGTCAAAGTTTGAGCCGTTTCAGAAAGAGATGGCAGTGATAATGTTGAAAAACAGCACATTGTTCTCAAGGAGAATGGCTGTTACCCCATGCCGAATGCTGGATTCCAGCTCCCTTACACTCCAGTTCCTTACTCTGCATGGTTTTACACAGGGGGTTAACAAAGTCATTCAGTCAACACAGAGCTTGACATTCAATTTTATCTGAGACCACGTGCACTAAAGTGCTGTAACATTGTCGTTAATATGACATCATTACAAGAAGGGGTAAAGGTCATCTGGGTGCAGTAACTGCGTTCTGGTACTCTAAGCTTACATTAAAAAAGTGAAACATTTTAATTGTGAGTTTCTTTTGTGTGGTCCTTGGTATTACACTAATCACTGAGTCCATCCAAAGTTTTTGCCTTTGCATTACTAATATGAAATGTCAGCTGCATCTCTGTTTTGGCATGCTTTTGGTGGGAATAATGTCAGGCATCAGCTGTTAATATGGTGTTATTGCATATTCTAAAACAATTTTCAGCCTCTTACTATCAAAAGCAGATTGATTATTACCCTAACAAAGATAGAATGGAGGGGGATAGATGCAATAGGTACAGTCCTTACTATTTTGAGAAAGCTCTGATCACTTCTGCTGTTTATTTCCTTCGTAATTGCCTGACCAGAATACCTGGGTAAGATGCAGTCTAATCAGAAAGCTAGTCACCTACTTCCCTGCTGAAGAATTGGGAGAATTTGGTGATGGTCTGTAGTGTAAAATTTTTTAAAGTAAAGGTGATAGAGCTTTGTAGGGTGAAAATGGGGCAAACGACAGGAAACAAACAAGACATTTTAAAGCCCTGGTAGCGTAATATGTAAGGTATGGGTTTAATATTTCTACATCTTGGTATGATTTCTTCAAACGCATATTTTCCAACTGTTCAGCACCATAAAAAAGGGCTGTTGTCCTTGTTAAAGCTATGCTTCTATGGCAGAGTAGACTTTGGGCTTAATACGTGGGTAGTCCTGAATTACGCTTTCCCGTGTCCCAGAAATGTGTGTTTGCAGACTTCTCAGATGTTTTTTGTAGACTGGGCTGGGTAACCACTCCAAAAGTGACAATATCAATCTGTGTTAATATCTCTATATTTTCTGTGTAAACACTGCAGCTTCCTTAAGTGAATCTTGGCCGAGCATGTCTGTCACTGGGATAAATTACCTCAGCTGCAAAATCGTAACTGTAGTTTGCAGTATTTCTCCCTCTCTTTCCATAAGCAATATGTAATTTTAAGTATCTTTTAGCATATAAGAAGGTTGAATATGACCTTGGTCAATAATTATGAACATTAAAACCAGGAAATTCAAAAGCAGTAACTGCACAACGCTATGGATTGAAGGTATCCGGACACCGTGCAAATGGGATTCTTCTACATATTTGCTTTTGATCGTCTTTGAAGCATAAATCAATGCGCTGCTGTTACTTTACCCTTCCCGTTTGACCATTAGCACGGAAGCATGAATATCCACCCCAGCACGACAGCAGGTTCTTTTTAAGTGCCGGCATTGTTAACTGACTCACTGCTGAGTGCGGTACTGGGTGCACTCAGCAAATAGGTACCCAGCCAGCGTGACAGCAGGTGAGCTGCTCGTCCTGATGTGTCACTGACTGGAACTGGCATCTCATAGACAAGAACTGGAGCAAGGAGGGTGAGCAGACTCTAGACCTGGTATTCAAAAACGGTATGAAGAAAGCAGCTCTTTCAGTAAATGACTAATAAAATGCTCCATCCGAACAGGTAGGGCAGGTCTCTCAGTGAATACCTTTTCATGACCTAGCACACCCTCGCCCACCAAATCATGTCCCTTCAAGTGACAGAAATCCCCACCCAAAACCAAACCAACAAAAAACCCAAACCAACCAAAACCACACACAGACAAAAAAAGAGATGAGGCAGTTGTGTGTACATGAAGTGATCAAATCTCTGAGGGGCAGGTATCGAAAAAATGAGATCTTTATTTGGAAGTTTAAGCTCAAAGGCCTAGGGAATGATGTGCTTTAGCTTGTGGGGATCATTGTTGTCAGCACCTGCTCTCTACAGTGACAAGACCAAAAGAGACCTGAACATTTCCACAAGCTCTGGAAAACACATTACATGGCTATCCCCCTTCTAATCTCTTGGAGCAATTGTTGCAGAGTTTGTGGCAGATGCAAATGAAGATAAGGACAGTTTCAGTGCAAAACAGCTTAGTATAAATATACTTCCCTGTTTCAGCATTCCCATTAAAGATTTTTGATAGTGGCATTCTGTATTAGATACACATCAGACAAAATTGATGCTACTTCCATGTAATAGGGTAGAAACTGGGTTGCTTTTTATCTTTTCTATATACAGTTTTGTATTAAAGCACTTAATGTTTATGGTGCTGTAAAAATATCCCCTTCTCATGATGGAAAAAATTAGATTAACTATTTTAGTTTGTGTATCTTCAATAAGGCAGTTCATTTCTGTGCTGCTCTCTGTCCTCATGCTACAGAGCAACCGTAAGAGCTGTCATTACTGATCAATGTCCCTGAGCCCTGCAGCCAAGTGCTTTGATAACCTATCACGCTGGCACAATGGAAACGGTGTCCTTCAGACTCAGATCAATATTTGTATCAATTATGTGTCTGCAGCTGATTAAAGTGAATCTGCATCACTGACATTTAGGCTGGTTTCGAGATTTTTCAGTCCCTTCTTATCTAAACCAGCGTTCTTCATAATGTCTTTGTGTTTTATTTCCTTTGTGCAGCACGGGGTGTTACCTTTTTTTCATTTGGTACTGTTGAGACTGAACAGAACATCCTTATTTCAGATTGCGTTCCCTTGAGACTTCAGCACTGGTTTAGTGTCACTTACCGTAAGATGCTATAAAAAAGGGTCAAGTCGCTGCAGCTTACTGGTGTTAAATCTTTCTGTGAACAAGCCTGGTTCAAGTAGTGTTTGTGGATCATTCTTTCATACCCGTATTTTTATTTCTGCAGGCTAGGAAAATCCAGAGTAAATGCTTATGCCTGAGGTACACTTAGTAATGCTGTGGCATGGGTTTTGTCTATGGGCAGGCGCTTACGCACTGCCAAGGCTGCGCTGCTCTGCAGTAGTCTCAGCTGTCTAGCTCGTGCACAATTTCTCTTCCCCTGTGGCTGGAGTTAGCGCGTAACTGGATCTGCACGAGAGGCCACTGCAGAGGGAAGGGGAGGATATGATGAACACGGGAGCAAAGCTGCAGGGACCACGCAGGGCAGAAGATAGGGAAGAGCTGAGCTCAGGTGAATTCTTGTGCGAAGGAGGCAGGTGTTGGGAGGTGAGGTTTCAGCCTGCCCTTTACACACCCGCTTTGATAGTGTTTGGAAGACCGTTGTATCAAATACATGACTGTGCTCCACTTGCTTCTCCTGTGTAGGAGCAGTAGGTTGGGCTTTTTTCCTTTTCCCAGATGCCAGTTGTGACAAACTCTTAGAAACACCCTTACCTCTGAGGCACCCACACATCTGATAAATTCACTTGACGCTGGCTGCTGGGTTCAGAGGTGTTGAGAGGGAGTGACTGACAGGTGAGTGGTCAGATAGATGCTAAAATTATGTGGAATGTCTCTTTAAGAAGGGCAAAGAGTACATCAGTGTGACGGTGGGAAGCCCTTAGGCAGGGCAAGATCTGCCCAGTGCCAGACTACACCATTTAGTCCTTTGTCAGTGTTTATGCAGTTGGGGACATGAGGTGAATCAGATGAGGGTGTTAGCATCAAAAGTATCTGAACCTTCCCTTCTCCAGGAAGCAGGTACACTACTCTGAGAAGGTCCTCCTTTGCTGTAGCACTGGAGCAACTAATTTACAAATCCTTACCTTACCCTGATCAGGACACTTATGTCCAGATGTCATTTCTAGATCAGAAGGCGACAGTTCCTTTGGTCCTTAGGCGTAACCTCGGCAAAGCCGATCAGGTTTGCTCTGCGGGTTGGTAATTTCTGTACAACTGGCAGGTGATGTTTCAGGGATATTTGTGCTGTGGCAGTGGGACAGCCGAGTAACAGCTCTCTGGCCCCGTGCTGGTGGGTCTCGCAGGGTGAGGCTGCTGCAGACTGTCACCCCCCGGTTCTGTTGTCCAGGTCACTTCAGGTGGTTCACCCGAGTTGGAGGGTGGACGGGGAAGGTCTGGGTGACCTGAGCTAGCTTGAGTCACACAAGGAATTCAGAGCTGACTTCCTGGCATTCCTAACAAAGAACTGTTCAGCTCATGTTCTCTTAGGCACAGTTTTCTTTCATCTCCGGCAGGGCAGATTCCTAATGCAGGTGGGGACGTTTTGAACTCTAACATGTAGTTGCAAGTTGAAGCACTTAAATTCCTGGGTTGCTTATTTTGACCTGGTGATCTTATGACCATTTCATTCTTCCAGGATTTTGCTTTGTGTAATAAAATATACTCTTGATTTAACCTTAGGTAACTAAATTCTTCCATAGTGAAGAGAGGGTGAGAATAAAGTTTTTGACAGCTGTTTTACTGCTTACAGAGTAATATGCTTGTCTTAAGTACTTTTGCTTTTGTTTCATGAATAATTTATCTGTAAGGGTGCATGTAATCTGTTTATTTTTGCGTTTAGTTAATGCCCTGTGGAAGCAAGTATGAGCAAGTGTGGTCACCTCCCTATAATATCCTTCTCATTTAGATGGTTGTTCATGGGTTTCTTTAAATGCTGTCTATCTGTAATATGTTTTGGAATTTTTATTTATAGAAAGTTTATATAGAGTAATTATAGAAAGGTTTATTTATAGAAAGAGGTATGAAAAGAGACGAGCCTTTGAGAAGTTACACTCTCTATTCCCACTATGTTTCAGCCCTTTGGATAATTTGAAATGCAAAAGAAAACCTCAGAAATTAAAAAGCAATGAAATGCCTTAGCAGGAAACCACAGAGATTCGGGACTGCTGATGCCAGGTGTGCCAGCGCAGGGAACGCTTCTGTATTCCCTGAACTAACCCCCTACCAGTGGCGTTCTGATAGCAGTGTTTTGGGTCTGGCTGTCCTCGGACCATCACTGTTAGGGCAAAGGAGAATTCTACAGGATACTACGTTGAATGCCAGTCTTGTGCAGTTCCTGTGAAGTCACGTAATTAAGTTGTATTTTCTTGGTCACTGTCAAAAGTAATTCAGAGTCTGATGCGAACATTAAACATCAGAAAAGTTAGAATAATGAGTTTTAGGTGGTATATATAATGTGGAAGAAAATACATTATTTATGTCTCCAGACTGCTTCCAAATGTGTATTACAACCATAAAAGTAAGTTTTCCATGAAACTAACCTGTAAACTCTGGGGAATAGGGTGGCATCTACCTTACTTGCGGTCTGCAGCACTCTGCAGGCTGCATACTAGAAATTCTGTGGTTCTACAATAAAACAAATACATATATGTTCTGTTGTTACTAATTGGTGTTAAATGCCGAGTATAATTACTTCAAATGTGAAGAGGTGATAGGGTCAGCATTTTGTTCAGAAATTCGTGGGTTTGGAGCTTGCTTCATGTTTTGTGGAAGTCCAGCACAATAGTATTGTTGCGTGCCTACCCAATGTTTCCCAGTTTTCTACCATTTGAAAAATGGAGGTTGTAGGTGTTTTTTAGTTGTGCTTTGAATCATTCTAGTTAATGAATGTCCATGATATTTTTTTTTTCAGTCACCCAGCATGGGCACCCTGATGGGGGTGTATTTACCATGCATGCAGAATATCTTCGGGGTTATTCTCTTCCTTCGGCTGACTTGGATGGTAGGAATGGCTGGAGTTCTTCAGTCGTTCCTGATCGTATTACTTTGCTGCTGTTGTGTAAGTATATAGGTAAAATAATAACGTGATGTAACCTCTGTGAAACAGTTGAGAAGCTTGGAGAGGCTGCATTGTAGATGCATGTGTAAAGAAAAGCCAGCTTTATGCTAGACGCTTCTATGTTTGCAGCCATGTGATTTTGGGTTTTTCCTCATTTTTTTCTTTTTTCTTTGCTAGTATTTCTAAACTGCCAAACTGTATCTAGTGTAGATATAGTCTTACAAATAGTGTTTGTTTAGCAAACAGCTGTTTTCTGTGCCTATGCCAGCGCATGGCTGCCTCCTTTGCTGGACTAGCCAGTGGTGGAATTTCAGCTCTGCAGATGGAGGGCCACCTGCCTTCTTCTATCTTGCTTTGTCTGCAGACATCCATTACTTGACCTGATAAAGCGGCGGTCATTTCAAGCAGAATTCTCAACAGCTTGATGATGAAACTCCTGCTACCCTTGTTTTCTTTTAGATAATGACTTGTCAAGGTGGAATAAATAGAAACATTGTATCCTATATGCAGCGGCAGCTTTACTTTATCAAGAAATAAGTTACTTTTTAAAAAATGACATTGACACAATTGTTTTCTTTTCCTTGTTTTCCCCAGACTATGCTTACAACCATATCAATGAGTGCTATTGCCACCAATGGTGTTGTTCCGGGTAAGTGTAATTAGCAAACTTCTAATTTGTGTTTAAGAAGAAAAAAAAATATGTTATAAGCTGTTAATGTGGTTTTATTCCAGATAAATTTTTTTAAGCCAAGATACAAAGCCTGAACTCACATTAGTGTTTCTTCTTTGTGTCAACTAGTCTAACTATTAATTTATTTGGTTTTTAGTTCCCCCTTTGCTAACAAAAAGATACTTCAATTGAACCCCTAAAAAGCAGATATACAGTGTATAATTTTGTTGTATTCTTGTTGTGAAATTTTGCAATTTATAATAAATAAATGATAATTTTACTCTCATTTTTCTTGTTTCGTAGCTGGTGGCTCCTATTTCATGATATCCAGGTCGTTGGGCCCAGAGTTTGGTGGAGCTGTAGGGCTGTGCTTTTATTTGGGAACAACATTTGCAGGAGCAATGTATATCCTTGGTGCCATTGAGATTTTATTGGTGAGTAGTGCCAGAGTAGTCCTGCTTTTAAGGCAAATAGCATATAGAAAATACCCCACCTATATATAACAAAATAAAAAATAAATAAGGAAGTAGTATTCAATCAAAGACACAAGCTCATCGTTGCTAAAGATGGCTCAGTTGCACTAGTGAAACAGAATGGGCTGTTACGTTATCCCTTGACTTTTCCTCTAAACTGAAGGTTCCTGGTGAAAAGCATGTTGCAAATTGGAAAGCAGTTTACATTTCTAGTATAGGTACAATATCGCTGCAGTAATATAGACAGAGTCCTGTTCCTGTGTCCCTTCAGCTTGCTTTTTCTTCTTCTTTCAGACATACATTGTGCCACAAGCAGCAATCTTTCATCCATCCGGGGCACATGATGCATCCAGTGCTATGCTGAACAACATGAGGGTGTATGGCACTGTGTTCCTCATCCTGATGGCAGTGGTGGTCTTTGTAGGCGTGAAATACGTTAACAAATTTGCCTCCCTCTTCTTGGCCTGCGTAGTAATATCCATCCTGTCCATTTATGCTGGAGCTATCAAGTCCATCTTTGATCCACCTGCATTTCCGTGAGTAATATTTCTGGATGGGGACATAGCTTTGCCTACGTGTCTGGAACGTGGGGTTCAATGGAAGTTACTCAAATCTTGTGCCTAATATGTTATCAAGCTACCTTTTTTGTGAATTACTTCAGATTTTTTTTAAGCTGTTTGTAGTGACAGCGGTAGTATTCCGCATAAGCTCTTGGAATAGCAGTTTCTTAGGGTAAAATGAATGTATTATTACATTGTTTAACTGTTTGGGTAAAATGAAGTCTCGTGGTGAGTATACAGATTGATGGAGGCTGATGTTTCTCTGCTTCCTGCAAAGACAATCCAGTATCTTAGCCTAAGGCCGTTGAATTAAGCCAGCATAAGTCTTGCTAAAATTTGTTTAAGGCAGTTAGTAGGAAGCAGTTTGGCAGGTCCATTTTCCCCGGGCCAGTCAGACATGATGTGCTGCTTTTGCGGTTGGAAAGTGGTGGTGTGATGCAGCTGCTTGCTGAGAAATAGGACATCTCTTGGGAATGTGGGAGGCGAGGGGGGAGGCGTGCTGAGGCTCCAGCAAAGCCTCCCCTTGCTCTGAGAGCAGGTTAGCCTGCCGTATGGGTAGTGGTGCTCTGAACACGACACATGCTTCTTGGCGTGTTGGCAGTTCAACATGTAATATGGTTGCTTAAATTCTGAGCTGGAGCAGCAATAACACAAATACATGTGTTTTACCAGAAATGCAAACAGTAGTTCCTGATACTGCTGACAAGAGATGAATGGAATGGAAATAGAGGAGTTGAGTCTGCATAATTGTTCACAACTTAAAATACTGTGACCATAACTAAGTACTTGCAACCCTCAAGTGCTCCCTTTAGATGTTTATTATAATGTTTTACAACAGTGGCAGGTTTACAGCAGTAAAAATAAAACGGTGCCTCTACCTCCCCCTCATTATCTCTTGGGCTGTTCTTGAATGTGCTCCCCGTCTTTCTTAGCTGAGCTGTACTCCTTTTTCTTCTCCTGAAATAACTAGATGTTATATTTATTCTTATATTTTCTTATTCTTATTCTGGAGGGGAAGGCTTCTCTGAAGTTACAGTTCACAGGCCTGCAAACCCTACAAAAATGGCCCAGTCTCTTCCATTTCCACGACTTTAGTGATTGAGAACACCTGTGGAAAAGTTACACTTACTAAAATGGAGGAATTTTTTTTTCCTGTGAGTGTTTTCGGGCCCTGGGAAGAGAAGCTGAATGAACTGTTAGTGGCAGCAAGCTGTTAGGCTATACCACCATGTCTGGTGGAATCGTCCTTGGAGAAGTGGATTAAAATTTTCAGTGCCGCAATAAACTGTTTGTGGTTAGGTGAAACACAACAGGCACTGGAGGATTTTAGCAACTATGCATATTTATCTTCAGTTTATCAAAGAAGCAGCTTTGCTTGTTGTGATTGAAATGTATATTCCTAATTCTGAAGCTAAAATGTCAGGTTATTTGAATACTACTGTACAGAAACTGGGATAATGCAATTCCAAATATCTTTAGATATTCTAAATATCCAGTAATTTGAATGCTGGTATTCTTCAGATCTCTTCCAGTCCAGTAGTTCTGTTAAACTGAGGGGAGAGTGGCCTAATCTTTATTTTTCATTGTTCAAGGTAAATGTACCAAATTCAATAAATAACACTGATATAGCTTTTTATACCTCTCCTAAAATTGTTGGAAAAGTAGCTTTATACTTCGGACCCTTAAAAGAAACATACACAGTCTTTGTCCTGCTGCCACCACCTTTTCGAAGCTGAGGAATGATGTAGCAGACTAGAGGCACTTGAAGTTTCCATGTTAAGAAAGAGGAATTACGGAGAAGGGGGAATTTCAGTTTCTCGGTACCATATAATAGTGCTGGTTTGCGTATTTCCCTTCCAGGATTTGCATGTTGGGCAACAGGACTTTGTCAAGAGATCAGTTTGATGTTTGTGCCAAAACCATAGTGAAGGATAACATTACTGTGGCCTCTAAGCTTTGGGAGCTCTTCTGCCACAGTACGAACTTAACCACTGAGCACTGTGATGAATATTTCCTAATGAACAATGTCTCCGAGATAGCAGGAATTCCAGGAGCTGCTAGTGGCATTTTAAAAGGTATGATAGATTTTTTTTGTTTTTCCCTTAAAGAGGAGGCATGCTGAGCAGTTGAAATAAGTTGAACTGTTCCCTGCTGGTTAAGAAAGAGGGACTGAAGAAATGTAATTACAGTGAAGAAAATTATCTTCAACAGTGAAAACCAAGTGTTAGGATTTTTAAAAAGAGGAGATGGCACTTCTGTCCTGATACAGTGCTTGTCTGCTGTAGAATTGATTAAATTTGCTGTGTACATCTCATAATTTCAGCAGAAAATCAGCTATAATTATGATCTATACCAATATGAGTAAGTTGTTAATATTTTTCAAAACTCTGTGTGTCTGTGACTCACTGTTTTGGACAGGTTAAGATTACGTCCTGAAAGATAAGAGCACTTGTATAAAAATAGTGTGCTTCTTTCTTTGCCCACTCTTGAATATAATATCATTGAAAAGTGTTCACAATTGAAATGAACTCCAGAGAACAGTTGCTTTGTGCCAGTGCCGAGTGCCCAAGGTTCTCATTTTCACAGAAACCACGTTTCTAAAATGGATTCAGCATTTATTAGTGAAATTTCAAATGCCAACCACATAATTCTGTAGTTCTTCCACTGTCTAAAGGACAAATCTGTTTACATCTAGAAAGCTCATCAGTATTGCTGCTTTGGGCTCTCAGAGCTACTGTGTGTGGGTGTGGTGGTTCGTTAAAAATATGTAGTGTATTTCTTGGGGTTAAAACAGGTATGAAGTTAAAGTTACATTTAGTAATATTAAAGGGTAAGAAATGCTTGGACTTTGTAGGCTGTTAATATGTATCTGTTGTTTTTGTTACGGATTCCCTTGAAAGCATGCAATGTAATTTTTCTTTCATGTAACTTGTATATGTCTTTATTTGTGTTGATCGTTGAACTGCATTTGTAATCTTCAGTTGTAGACTCGTTATAATGAGAACAGGTTTGAACTGAAACATGCTTTTCTTTTCTGTGGTGTGATAATAACATTGAAGACAACTTATGGAGCAATTATTTGGAGAAAGGAGAGATACTGGAGAAAGCACATCACCCATCTGTTGATGTAGCAGGCCAGAAGAACAACCTCCATCTATATGTGCTTTCAGATATAGCTACTTCATTCATGGTGCTGGTTGGCATCTTCTTCCCTTCGGTGACTGGTGAGAATACTGGGACAGAAGGGCGTCTCGGGTCTCTGAACTTTCTTCTCCCATGATCTTATGTTCAAAATATATTTTCAGGTATCATGGCTGGCTCAAACAGATCAGGGGACCTCAAAGATGCACAGAAATCCATTCCTGTTGGAACAATTCTTGCTATTGTCACCACATCGCTAGTCTGTATCCTTTTAAAATTAGTAGAGTCCTGACATGTTGTAAGTGGCTCGGATGAATGGCTGTGTATCTGATTGTGGAACTGCTTTCAGGTGACTGAATTATCGGTGTGAGTATGATTGGTCAATGGAAGAAAAACAGTCCTTGAGCTGAAAGTATTGGAATTATTATCTTGTTGTTTTCCATCCCATTTTTTGTTTTGTTCTTTTGCATTGCCATTGCTTTTCTTTGCTATGCAGCGGTCTATAGCTTTTCAGGCTGGTGGAATATAGGTACATGTTTTTTAGGATGCAGCGAGTCGACTGTGAAGATGAGGGAAGGCTTTAAAGGGGAGAGATGATAAATCTCAGTTCCTTGGAGCAAAAAAAAGTGCCTTTTAACTTGGGTGAGATGAAGGAGTATAGACGTTCTTGAACATTTTAGGGCAAGATAAACCGAATTTAGAAATGAGACTAGATGTTCCCCAAGTGGGTTTTTTTTTGGAAGTGGGGGAAGGTTCATGTGTAGAGGTAGCTGCTCACCAATGAATTTGTGTATTATTTTTTTTTAAGTCAGTGAAATAAGATCATTTAACCTCAGCTTACAGGACTGTATTTTTTTTCCCCTTGGTTTCTAATACATGCATCTGATTTAATGCGATTTAATGATTCTTAGACACATCCCCAGCTGGCACGCCTGGCAGTGTTACACGCACTGTGCTCAGTAGTGAGCACCGTGTAGCTGTCAATGAGTCATGGTTTCCTGCCTGTTTCCACTGAGTCTGGAGCATTTAATGTGCAGAATATGACCATGTTCCTCATAACAGATTTCTGGGTGCTGAGTGTGCACTCAGAGAAACAGTCTTCATCCCAGTTGAAGTTGCTGGGTTTTGTATGTCGTTCAGGGCTTAGGACCACAGGAGCTTTGCTCGGGAAAGACTCTTCATCTCTTCTCTGCTGCTAGAGAAGAGATGAAGCCAAGGTCTTTCAGCTACATCTCGCTGTTGGGGTCCTAACTACAATTTCTCAACCTAGGAGATTGAACGCCTTTTGCCTTTTTTTTTTTCTTTCCTTTTAATATGAGCAAGGACTTCAAGACTTCTTTGTAAGAGCTTTCTGAATAAATCCCACCCAAAAAGGACAGCTGGCCGAGATGGTGACTGTCCAGGCAATTCTGCTGTTTCAAAGCTGGTTTTTGCCAAAACTTGTCAAGCTATAAATCGGGATCCTAGCTCTCTTGTCCCAGCTTCTTAGCACAGCCTTTTCCAGATGTGGCTTTGGGAACTGTCCCTGTACCAAGAAGTCTTCATTTCCTATGAATGTAATAAATCTATATTGAAACAGGCCACAGACGTAACCCCCAGTTCTGGTGTTGAAATATTTACAGTTCAGAGCTTGTTTGGTGGTGGGTGACTTTCTGTGTAGGTATTTGTATGCCACCCAGTGGAAGGCTGACACCGTAATGTCTAGGAGTGGTCCATGTTTCCTCCTCTTCGTATTTTACAATTGCACTTCAGGGGTGGAGTTCAGGATTTAACCATTCATGGAAACTTAAATCACAAGATCAAAAAATTTACTTGAATGCCAGATCCAAAAAACCTGGAGTATTTTGTGCTCCCCAATGCAGAAGTAGTACAGTAGAATAACAAACCCCATATTCAAGGACTCGCTGGTGATGTGAATGCCATCAGAGACCACAAAACGAGGTGGTGCGGTGTAATGGTTTGCTATTTGTCCAAAAGGTTTTCAGATGCAGGAGAAGGAGAGAGAAAAGGATGGTATTTAAATGTCGGTTTCTGTTTTATACTAGCAGATTAAATAGATGTTTACATAGGAAAATATTTCTGTGAAGTTACCTCCTTTATCGTAAAGTTTAAACCTGTGTTTTTTCAAAAATTGAAACTTAGAATTATTATAGTTATTATAATAACTTTGTCACTTTAATGTTAGAAGGTATACATGTTTATTTACTCGCCAGCTTTACCAGGTACTTAGGGAGGTGCTGCAGTGTAAATACTGTAGGACAGAGGCACATCCTGAACTTCCCACAACACTTTCTATGGTTGTTTTCATCTGCCGTGTCTAAAGAAATCCAGCTTCCTTAGCACAGCCTGCACTCCAGACTTCAGCTGTGTGTTATTATTTGGAGCCTGCATAGAAGGCGTAGTCCTGAGAGATAAGTAAGTTTTACTGCTTTGATACTCTCCTTTCTTTTTCTTTTTTGCAGGGAAGGTGTGCTCTTTCCCATCTCACCCCTCTCACTCTGTTTTTCTTTTTTCTTTTTTTCTTTTCCTTGTAACTTTTACTTCTGGGTGCCTTTTAAATCATATTTGTATGTAAATTATAAACAATGTTTTGGGTACCTTCTTGTATTTGATTTGGGAATTTCTGGCATTGCTCCCTCAGATCTTCCATCCTATATCTTAGTTCCTGCATCTTTCTAGGTGAAAGTGGAAAATGATGTTGTGATAATAAGAATTTTATGATATATAATAAAAAAAAAGTTGTTGAATTGTTGAAATCAGGCTGCAGACACTTCCTATCTGTGTATCAAAAGGAAATCTGATTGTTCACAACTTTCTATATTTCCTAATCAAGAAAATACATAATATTTAAATGGTATCTTAAACCTGACCAAAACCTCCAAACTTTACTGTCAAAATACTTCTCGGACTAGGAATGTCTCACTGTTCCTCTCTGCAGGTACGGCGATGCAGTGAACAAGAACTTGGTGGTGGGCACCCTTTCGTGGCCCTCGCCATGGGTCATTGTCATAGGCTCCTTCTTCTCCACCTGCGGAGCAGGTCTGCAGAGCCTTACGGGAGCCCCTCGGCTGCTGCAGGCCATAGCAAAGGACAACATCATTCCTTTCCTCTGGGTTCGTACATCTTCAAAATAATATTTCTTTTTTTTAAAAAAAAGATTCTGTGTATAGTAACTAGCTGTTTGACTTCATGCCCTTGCAAATCAGATTTATTTTCTCTAGTTTGCCCAACATTGAAGTGAAGGTCAGTATTTTTTATTTTAATGCTTTGTTTTCTTTTCTTAAAAACTAGGACTATTTTTAAAGGAGTTTGAATAGACACATATGGTCATTTTATGAAGAAGTCTAACATCTAATTCTGCGAAGCATAGAAAACCATTAGAATAATTTTCCTTGCTCTAGAGAAGGAAGTATGTAGGAAAATTACTACTGTATTTTGAAATTTAATTTTTTTTTTTTTAATTATAGCCTTGTGAAATACTTGGAAGATAGGCATAATGTTTCTGTTTCTTTAGATTTTTGGTCATGGAAAAGCAAATGGTGAACCGACATGGGCTCTTCTGCTCACGGCATTAATCGCTGAGCTGGGGATCCTTATTGCTTCACTTGACATGGTGGCTCCGATTCTCTCAATGTAAGAAACAGGCTGGTCGCTGTTTAAGGGGTGAGGGGAAAGAGCGATGTTCTTGAGTTCTGCTAATTTGATTGTCTTTCAGAACTGTATCTTCAACCAGTAAAGCAAGTTACTGGAGCCTGAGTTCCACATCTATTATTTCTATGAATTCTCTGACTTCAGGCTCTACGTATTAATCTGTTTCTGCTCTGGAATATTCTGTGAATAAACATGTTTTTAGTATATTGTTGTTTTGTTTGGGAAAATGTTATTTTTATCACAGACCAAAGATCGTGTTGATGTTGTAGCTAATCTAACTTGATCCAATCAAAAAACTCTTCTGACTACTTTATACTGATGATTCAGGCTAATAAAAATCATAGGGATAGGCACACATGACAGGCAGATGTATTTTCACTGTAAATCATTCATGTGATTCAAGTATGTGCCAGAATCTGTAAATATGTGTGCTAAAAAGTTTTGTGCCTTTTTTTTTGCTTTTGCAGGTTTTTCTTGATGTGTTACCTCTTTGTTAATCTCGCATGTGCAGTGCAAACGCTTCTTAGAACTCCAAACTGGCGGCCGCGATTTAAATACTATCACTGGTAAGCAAAAGGCCAGCATGCTCAATGCCTGGGCTGTTACCTGTGGGTTTCAGAAGAGCAGCCCTCCCCGTGAGGGCTGTGGGCATCTTTTATTTCTCTGGGTATCTGTTCTAGACAAGAGTACGTTGATGTAATAGTCATAGTGGACCAGACTCAGGTATTTAATGGCTTGAGAGTTTCATTGCAGCAACAGGGTGCTAAAACTCTTGAGGACTGGTGGGATTCATTGGAAGCTTTACTTTCACTGCCAGTGCAGAATAGACAATATAAAGAAAAAAGAGCAGGAGAGTAATTGACTTATTTTTAAGTTTTTACCCCGCTACTTACTAATATCTGTGTTTTTCTTTGTAGGGCTCTCTCATTTTTAGGCATGAGTATTTGCCTGGCACTGATGTTTATTTCATCTTGGTATTATGCTTTGGTAGCTATGCTTATTGCAGGCATGATTTACAAGTACATTGAATACCAAGGGTAAGTGTTAACTGGATAGAAAAGGGTAGGAAAAGGGTCCTTTTTTTTTTTTTTAGCAATTATCTCTAGCCCTTCACATTTGGAGAAGGAAATGTCCAGAGATATTACTTAGAAGACTTTCCTTTTTAGTTATTTTTTTTCATTGTTTTGCTGTGTCAGTGCTAAACAGCAGCCCCTGAAGTGCTTTGTTGTTAAGCCTCTAAAGGTGTCCGGTGAAATTTGAGTCACTGGAAGCAGAAACCTGGTTAGGATCTATCCTGCTGTCTTACCACACGCAGTTACTTCGGGCCCAGAACAGCTGAAGGCAGCATTCCAGTGTATCTGGTGCAAAGGTCTGTTCTAGAACAGTCCTTGAGAAGCTGAATCTGCAGGTGAGGTTGCCCAGGGTTGTTAATATCCGACGGAGTCAGGCTGCAGCATGGCTGTATAACTTAATTTTAACAAGTTGGGTATTGAAATACCTGATGTTTGTTTATGCTGGGGAAGCCTTCTCTGTAGTGGAGTGTTGATTACAAATTAAGCACAGAATGGTGGTGGTGGGATATACGTTGGACTGAAACATTTGCATTTTTCTCATGTGATACATGGCAGGTATCACAGACACACATGCACAAATGATAAATACACATGCCATGCGTGCTATGTATCACATTATTAAACTTTCTGTATAGCGTGACTGTAAATGTGCAATTAAACACTCATGAAACCACAGTCACAGCTGGCTAAACTGTGTGTCCTTCACAGTGCGGAGAAGGAATGGGGTGATGGCATCCGCGGGCTTTCGCTCAGCGCAGCACGGTACGCCTTGCTCAGGCTGGAGGAGGGCCCGCCGCACACAAAGAACTGGAGGTACTGCTTTGGGACTAATAAAATGCACTGTCATGGTTATCTGCTTATGCTGAAGGAGTGAAACTGGACTCCAAACAAGACGCTGTTGGTCTGTGTGAATGAATTTAAATGCCCAGAATATTAAGAAAAACCCAAACAAACAAGTGTTGAGACTGCGGGAAGCTGCCATGTCACTGCCCCAGCCCTGCTGTGCAGAGCCTGTGTGGCCATACCTGGTGTGTCCTTTGGATCTCTAATCTGACTCTGAACTTGCAAATTCAGAAGTGGAACTTGGGGAAACTGGAGATCTCCAAATCCAGAGGTCCAGAGGCCGTGGTAATTTGCACTGGGGGCCTAAAGAAGTCACTGCTGTCATTCTACAGTTAAAAATGGGAACAGTGGCCAAAATTTTTCCCCTCTGGCTTTGTCTGTTGAGGACAGACCAAGTGGGCAAGAACTCTCCTCTCACTCCCGCATCGCACAACTCATAGGCTCTGAGCAAGAGGACTATGAATCTACCAAAGAAGAGAGTTTTATAAATCCTTTTACACTGGCTCAACCATAGCTTAAGACAGAAAATAACTTAGTTGATGTGTAGCAATGCCTTAAGGGCAGAAGGCAGGTGGGATTTGTGTTTAGATGAGAATGTTTGTGTTCCCCAGTTGTTTGGCCCCGGTATCCAGCTAGATCTGGAAGGACAGCCTTATGGCATGAACACAGTGTGTGCTCTAATAGTACTTGAAAGAGCCTTGAAAATCAGTCACGGAAATAAAACACTAATGCGAGCCTTTTAAGCTAAGTAAGTACACGAACGGGTATTATTACTGTCAAAACAATGCCGCAGAATTTCCTCAATGCTTCAAACCTGGTTTGAATCAAGAGAAATAAAATATTAATTAAAACCCCTCTAATTTGTGAGATACAGAAAGAATGTACCGTTTCAGAGTTAATATTCAAGCACAATTAAAGTGATGAGAGATGCTTTTTTCCAGAAGTGTTTTTGTTAAAGCCTTAGTAAAAAATACATTCCCTTTATTATTTCCTCCAGACCTCAGTTGCTGGTGCTTCTGAAACTTGACGAAGATTTGCACGTAAAATACCCTAGACTGTTAACATTTGCATCCCAGCTGAAAGCTGGTAAAGGTTTGACTATCATAGGATCAGTGATCCAGGGGAATTTCTTGGAAACTTATGGAGAAGCCCAGGCTGCTGAACAGGTCAGTGTCTTAAACAATTTCCTAAAGTAAAAAGGGGTGAGCGGGCAGATAAGTTTCATAATCAAAAGTGGAAAAAAGCGTATCAGAGGCACCTGCGATGTGCAGGACTGGTTGAGGAGTACTGCAGCTGTGCAGAAAGGGGCTTGCAAACAAGTTGCAGCTGCCAGTTGCAGCTTTGGGAATACAGTAAGATCAATGCTTGCAACTTGTGTGAACAGCTTTACTGCATAAAACTCTTCATTTATAAGAAATAATTACTACGGAAGTATATATATGCTGATTAACAGACGAAAGAGGACTGTTTAGCTTCCTGAAATACCAAGAAACATTTCAATAACTGTCAGTTATTGCGAACTTAGCGAATGTGCTGTGTCTCTTGCAGTGTGGTGATAAATGTATTACAAAAAGCACTGAAGGACGGTCCTGAAAATTTCTTAAGAAAACATTTCATGTTTCGCACTGTTGAAGCATGACATTGTGGCCCTGCTTGCATCTGTACGGTATCAGTGCATGACTGTTACCTTCCCCAGAGGCTTTCTGTACAGGAAAACTGTTATAAAGGGAAAAGTAATTCATGTGTTGACCAAGTTGGTTTAGTTTTTAAACAAAAAAAGGTGTTCTTGATAGGTGCGGGAGGTTTGGTGCTTATATTTGTAAGTTGAATATAATAACACAGCATATTACATAGAAATCTGAAACTGAAAATCTGAAGGAAGTTAATGAATCTTGGGTTTAAAAAGGTGAGTGTTTTAGGATTAGAAAATGGAAAGTGAGATAGTAACACAGATATCACTACTACTATGAGTAAGAGATTATAGCACAAGCCAAGAAACCCTTATCTTAATGTCTTAGAAATAATTGTGTTTTGAAGGGAACTCTGTGTGTTCTAAACAAGTATTGTACGCAATTAGTGGGCATTTTCTCTTCTGTTTTATTAAGGAAGGTAGATGAGCAGAACTTCACTTTGAAATGTGTTTTACCTGTGGACGTGTGAACCAGAAATTTACACTGTAACCACATGGTAGAGGAAACCTAAGGAGTTCCATTTGGTTGTAAGGTTTTTCCTTGCCTGTCTTGCAGACTATTAAGAATATGATGGACATTGAGAAGGTGAAAGGATTTTGTCAAGTAGTTGTAGCCAATAAAGTTCGAGAAGGAATTGCCCACTTGATCCAGTCCTGTGGACTGGGTGGCATGAAACATAATACTGTGGTTTTGGGATGGCCGTATGGCTGGAGGCAAAGCGAAGATCCAAGGTCATGGAAGACGTTTATAGGTGAGCTTTAAAGGTTCTGTGTGATCAAACATTGTGAACTGCGACATTTATTACACGCATGGTACACACAGGGGATTTTAACAGAATCCTTGTGAAACTGCTTTTGGTTTTTAGTCTGTTTTTACCAGTATCAGTTGTGAAGTAGATGATTTCTTGCAAAACTGCTCTGTGTTTGGAATACCACTTCTTGTAGGTAAAAGACCTAAGAAAGATCTTCAAAGATTAATCTAGCAGCCAGAGTTCATCTCTGTAATGAATGGTTTACAAATTACAGACTTGAGAGGCGCTGTTTTAATGGCAAACTATAATTTGTTTCCTAAACACTCTTTCTTTTCACTGGTCCTACCCTATCCATCTCTCTTCACTACTGGAGCTAACACGCTCCTTGCCTGTATCCCTTTCCTTCCTCTGTGGTGCACTGATTTAACACAGATTAGAGCAGAGCAGGTGCTTTCGCCTCACGCTTACCTTTGAAGATTGCTGCTTTTATTTCAGGCACAAAATAGGGCTTGTGTAAGTCTGCTTTATCCTGGCTCTGTCATTTGGTCTGATCTGTCTATGCAAGCCTTGCTGTACATACTTTATGTAAGCAATGACTTTTATGGTTTGCTGGCCCTTACTCAGTGAGTAGCTTTTTTCTTCTTTTTTTAAACCGTAGATCACTCTTGCAGAATTGGAAGTAACTGTTCGTTCTCCCCTTTTTGGGCAGGTACTGTTCGGTGCACAACTGCAGCCCATCTGGCTCTGCTGGTTCCCAAAAATGTGTCTTTCTACCCCAGCAACCATGAGCGTTACAATGAAGGCAACATTGATGTGTGGTGGATTGTACATGATGGAGGCATGTTGATGTTGCTTCCTTTTCTTCTCAAACAGCACAAAGTAAGGAGCTAGCCAAAGAATCTCACCCAGATACTGCTGTGTGCAGTAGTTTAAAGAAACAAGGTCCAGTAATAGAGCCTGTATTGATAAACGAGAGTGGATATATTGATAAGTTTGTTTCATAGAGCAAAATATTACTGGTTCAGATACTGAGAGTTTGCATTCCCTCACCAGGTTTGGAGAAAATGCAAAATGAGAATTTTTACTGTGGCTCAGATGGATGATAACAGCATCCAGATGAAGAAAGACTTGGCTACTTTCCTCTATCAACTCCGAATAGAGGCAGAAGTAGAAGTGGTAGAAATGGTAAGGGATATGAGCCTGTTTTTCACTTCATGATGCAAATGGTGGTATTTGGTTATGACTTGATTGCAAGCACAATGATTTTTTTCTTATTTCTGCAGCACAATAGTGATATCTCAGCATATACTTATGAGAGAACTCTTATGATGGAGCAGAGATCTCAGATGCTGAGGCAAATGAGGCTGACAAAAACAGAGAGGGAAAGGGAGGTATGTCATTTGTGGTTGATTACTATGGGCTGCTGAGGTGGATGACACAAAGTGCCTTCCTAGTAGCGTTTTATATAGCCGCTGCTTAAATTTAACTCCTGTGTTCTGAGGATGTAAGGAAATACTTTGTGTAGCGTTTTTGTTTCCCAAAATTGCATGTAGTCATTGAATAGCCTGACTGTACCTGTAAAACCATGCTAGAGATCATTTGTTTTGGAGGAAGATGATGGCAGTATAGGCAGTGTGGAAACAATTTGTGTGTTCCCCTTGGTGACGTAAATGATACTCGATAACTTGAGGATGTGAGTCTCAACCCTTTCTTGACCTTTTGCTTTATATGGAATGTCCGGAGTTTGCCTCAATTTATAGTATATCCTGTTTTCTTGCTGAAGATTTCATTCCAGTATGGATGGTTAGGACACGTAGCTATGAAAGGTGCAGGTGATCTAATTTTTCTGCATGTGTTCGTCCAGCTTGCTTCTGTTGTCAGTTTTGAGTCAGACTCGTCCATTGTTGCAGACCATGTCATGATGTGAGTTAGACTGTCTTTTCTTCCTGTGTAGATACAGGCTTCTGTCAGTCCAAATTCTGCATGGCTTGCACCCATCGAAACTGTTGAGTCCATTTGGTGTGTAAGGTTATCAGCCAGGGCAGATGCCTGGTATCCTGGTGTCAGAGGTGTTCTAAAGGCTATATTAACCATAAAAAATAAAGGATACAATGGCACAAAAAGTCTTTCGTTGCTTAAACAGAACCAGAGAACATAAAGTCTTGAGACTTCACCTTGTCATTCATGTGCCCTCTAGGCTCAGCTGGTAAAGGACAGACATTCAATAGCACGTCTGGAGAGCCTCTACTCAGATGAAGAAGATGAGGGGGACTCTGTTCCTGAGAACATCCAGATGACCTGGACAAAAGAGAAATGTGACGCTGAGAAGCGGAACCGAGGCAGTGCTGTGGGAAGCTTTAGAGATCTCATCAGCATTAAGCCGTGAGTCTTGCCTAAATCAACAGCTCGCACCTCCTGGCTCTCTAGATGCGCTGTGCTTTTGTTATCCTTTGTCTTCTAATCATTGGTTTAAACTTGCACCGTAAACATCGAGACCTAACTACTGAAAAGACAGCAGTTAGCCTCCTGAGAAATCTCTGACCAATTAAATGTGGCACACGTCCCTTGATATTTTACTTGGTGTAGTCCAATTCTAAATTGGAGCTGTTAAATCCTGTTACAACTTTCCTCCTGTCTCCCAAATACCTCAACAAAACACACAATTAAAAACCAGTCTGATAATTTCACTGATCTAATCAGAACTTTAAAGAAGACCAGTAATTTCACTGTCTAATGTGCAGTGTGGATGTTTAACACAGCAAGGAAGAAGCTGTGGAGACAGTGAAGAATGGTTGTGAGTAGAATATGTGTGTGGTAAAACCCTCGAAGATGGGCTTGTTGTTGAAGGAGCGCTGACATGTAACAGTAGTCTTAGTATTACCACGTGTGTGCCCCTCGAATAGCTAGAAGTAAAGGTCTGTTTTAGCTTTGTATAAAAATGTGTGACTCTCCTGTGACATACTGTAATCTACTACGTCTTACACGAAGAATTCACTCAGTTGGTTTTGCGTACTTGGCAAAGTTCCGGATTTTTCTTCCTAATAAAACAGTGAGAATACAAATCTGTTTTAGGCTGAATCATACTGTAGAAATTCTGATGAATTTGGTGTTAACTACCTCTACTTTTTCCTCTTCCATGCTTTCAGAGAGTGGGAAAACTTGTAAGTTTGTTATTTAACTTAGAAGTACATTAAGATGGTTGAGAGGGAAGACTTCATTTTCTCAACTAAAAGCAGGAAAATTATACGTAATTATGGAAGAAAAAGAGTCAAGAGTTGAGCAGGTTTAGTAATGTTTTTAAAAGCAGCAGGATTTGCCACTTAAGCTTTAAGTATCATTATAAATAGCAAGTAACAAAATACGAGAGTTGTCCTGACCAGAACTAAGTCAGGACAGAGGCGGCTGCAGGTCTGAACCTATTTTCTTGAGCAGAGTGTGACGCAGGAAGCGGGATACATCACCCATTTAGAGGAGCTCTCGTTCCACAGCACTGCTGTGATGTTTTTTCTGGCAGTTTCTGAACACTAACCAAACCCTTTCCTTATAGCCTACACCTTCAAGTTGCTGGGGAGATGCCAATTTTAAATGTCACTTTAGAGAATACCAAACCTTCAGTTTTTCAATTCTTTTTCCAAAACTCTACGTAGATAATAACAGTATATTGTTTCTGGGGCTGGTGTCTTCCTTACTTCCTGTAAACATAATCTGGCCTCTGTGTTGTCCCTGGCTTGCTGAAGCTGACGTAGTGAAGACAGAGGATGTTCTGGCTCTGAATTAAATAAGAACGTGAAATAACAGAGAGGCAATTCCCAGTGAGTAAATTGTGCTGTTAGTATAATAAACATTATTCTTACTGTTGCATCTTCTATTTTCTGTCTATATAAAAGACTTCTTTGCAAACCTAAATGTTTGGAAGACCAGTGAGGGTTACTAAAGACTTTCACTCAAAACATGTAAAGCTGAATTAACAAATCTATAAGTTCATATTAGATTTGTTTCCACTAATATTTGTTTTTTAATATATTAATACAAAGGAACCAAAACCCCTGTAAGTTGAAGAAGATCCTCAAAGCTGCAAATATAATCTCCCTTTGATTAGGTCTATTTCTGTGTTGGTTTTCCTTTTATGTTACCAAAATAATGGTTGATTTCCTGTAGGAAGGAAACATTCCCTGGCTCATAATCCCCAAAGGAAACTTTCCAGTTCTGTTCCTGCATGAATCGATGTTACTTTGTGATAAGAGATTCTTAATAATTAGTCCTGTTACCTCTCTCAGCCTGGATTCTTAAGGAGTGGAAGCTTACAGGATCATACTGCATCTATTCCCTTCTCTCCCATAACTTTTGAACCAAGTGGCTACTCAAATTTGAAAGCATGATTGAGATTTTAAAGATATTTGGGTTATAAGTGTTTCCTGTAATAGCCTGGCAGAGTGGTTGGTTAGTGTCCAACTGAAGGAAAGATTAAAATCCTTGTTATAGACCAGAAAGGCCCCAGAAGCAGGGATACATCCAGGCGTTTGTAGGCTGCGTTCCAGCCCACAAACGTGTAGGCAGCCAGGCTTTCTCTGGAGATGTCAGCTGCTGTTCAACTCAAACAGACAAGTGCACCCGTGGGAGGCGTGGACTGAGCGCAGCGGTGCCGCTGCCCTGCTTGGTTCCGATGGGTCTCGGGCAGTTCTTCGGTGCTGAGTCCGGAGCGGTGCGTGGTCTGTGCAGCCGTAGGGGTGAGGGGATCCGGAGAGGGCTGCCCAAAGGCAAGGCTCTGCAGCCATGGGTGTCCGCAGTCAAAGAGCGTGTCCCCTTGTGCAGATGTGGTTTAACCTCTTATGCAAGACTTTTATAAAATACGCTTCTGGAAGAGCAATGTAACTTGGGAAACTGGAGACTTGGCTCCAGGGATCTTAAAACCGATGGACTTAGCCGTACCTGAAGAATGCTGTGAAATCTCTTTTGTATCTTCGTTGTTAAGTTTGAAAAAAATTACTGCGTGCTGAGCTGACATTTAACAGGGTATTTAGGAGATGTAAGGTATGCTTTTAAGGGCATTTTTATTAAGGGCCTATTTAATAATGCAGTTTTCAGAGGCGTGTTTCTAACAGTAAGTCTGAATGTGCTTCTTCTGCAGGAACCAGTCTAATGTCCGAAGGATGCACACAGCAGTGAAGCTAAATGAAGTTATTGTAAATAGATCCCATGATGCCAGACTTGTTCTCCTCAACATGCCTGGTCCTCCAAAGAATACTGATGGAGATGAAAACTGTATCCTTTCAGGCAAGGCCTGGTCCACCTGGCAGAGCATGTTTAATCTGTGCTTTTGACTTCATTTTGCCGCAAATGCTGTGACGCAGCGTCCGCTGAGCGGAGGGTACTGTCTTGTGCCTGTTATGTAGAATTGCTGAAAGAGAAAGTTGCCGCTGGTTGCTCTGGAAGCCTTGGAGGTTTGAACTGAGTCGTGTCTAAATCCTTACTACTTTTATTTATTTATTAAATTAAATTTATTGCTTTAATTCTCAATAGCGGACATAGCAGATGTTTAAGAAGGCGTTGGCAGCAGCCAGCGCTCGGGGCAGAGCAGTGTCTGAACTCAAGTGAGGAGGAAGGTCCTGAAGGAGAGGGCTTATCTCGGGTGTAGCTCACACGGCAGAATTTGGGAGCTTAGCTCCAAGTGCAATGCTCTGGTAAGATAAAAATTCAAACCCGCAGTATTTGGGCACTGCGGAGGGGTACTTGCACTGTGCCCCTAAGCAAGCAGAGCTGTGATCTGGTGAGCCGGCTGGCGCTGCGGTTCTCTGTCACAGCCACCCTTCAGCCTTGGTTTGTACCGTTAAGTTAGCAAGCCTTTCGCTGCCCTGTGCCAAAGAAAATGTATGTCACAGGTCACAAATCACAGACTAAATGATGGGTTTCTCCTAAATCTGTGTAGTAGTAGTAGTAGTAGTAGTAGTAACAGCTGTTTCACAGTGGTGTGCTGGCCAAAGGATAAAATCGTTCCTCTTGGCATAAGGGGGCTTCAACCACAGCTACTACAGCTCAGGAGAGCTGAGGTTATGGATGGGGATGCTTATTCCTCCACCCTTCCCTGGAGAGGCTGAGCCGCTGTGACTGAAAGCTGCTCAGTATCCGTGGAGAGTAGCAGGGAGTGTGACTGTGTAACCTGGTGCCACCAGCACCACTAACAGGCTCAGCGTTGGGCAGGTTCGTTTTGGAGCCAGCTGAGGCAGGCTTTGTGTGACACAGGGGCAGCCCCGGCCTCATCTCACAGAGGATGCCTCTGCAGCCTCCCCACTACCAAAACCTCGCCGCATAAAGCCAGTACGGAAGCTAATGGCTGTGTATTTTGGGCTGCGTATTTCTTTTGTCCTTGACTTTACTGAAACAGACATGGAGTTTCTTGAAGTCTTGACTGAGGGTCTGGAGAGAGTATTACTTGTTAGAGGAGGCGGCCGAGAAGTCATCACCATTTACTCCTGATTTAGTACAAGCTTCTAGCACTGGTCTACATTTACCTTCTTGGCGATAACGGACATTCCAGTTTTAAATGGAGAAGAAAAAAAGGTTTTTTTGCCTAACTTTCTCCTCATCCAGTCCTATTCATAGTCTTTCCATTTGCAACATACATATCTTTTGGGATTGCAGTATTGTTACACCATCCAATTAGCAACATAAGTTAATTGTGAAGCTGCCACATTATTTTCTGCTTTGGTACTCCAGCATTTGTGCATGTAGTTTAAACACTAAACCTATTTTTAGTCAGCACTGCTATGTGCAGTATTTTTAGTAACTGTATGTAAAGTTAGGACATGAAAGCCAGTTACTGTAAAAAGATTTTAAAAGCTTTTTATATTAGGTTTGGGGGATAGAATTACATTATATAGCAGCTAGTTTCTGCTAAAGTTCAGCTATAAAGCATTTTCTAAGAGCACACTAAAACGTAAGAGAGGACTGAAAAACTTTGTTTTTCTGGGTTTATTTCCAGAACTAAACTCTCAGTATTGGATAAGAATTTATACTTTTAATACATTTATTGATAGAGATTTAAATAAATTATGTTGATATAGTTGAAATTATGTATGTAGCTTGCTACAAATTGTGTTGCTTCTGAGACTTGAGGTTCTGTGAGGCCAGATCCCTATTTATTTTTGTATTTATTTGTCAGAAATATTGGATATGCAGATGCAGACTGTTTAGGATAACAGAGATCTCACAATACATTTTGAGTTATCAGTGGATTGAAGGACCAGTCCTGTGCAGTTCTTCCATGCTTTAAATTTCTTGCAGACCATCCATCAAAGTACATTGAGCATGCTGGAGTCCCGTGTGTAGAGCCAGGTGCTATGCTGCACGCACAGCGATGGGATTGCACTTGCACAAGTACAGGGGACCTGCTGCTTCATTGTATGCTTTATGCCCTTAGAGGAAAAAGAAGAAAAGAAGACCCATATTAACCAATAAGTCTCTGGAGATTTTTTTCAAGCCCATTAAGTTGTACTTTATGTACAGAACATTCGTATTTTTTCAATAAAATGTTGCATACACTTTGAACCTATTTTCTGTTCTGTGTGCTGTGGTGAAGTAGCTAGGAAACCCCATCTGTCCTTCCCTGCACAGCACTGCTGTGGTCAGAGTTCAGCATCACCAGTAGATCCACCTCAGCATCAGCATCACCGGTAGATCCACTGCATGAGGGGAAGGTGGTGGGAACGTGTTGGTGCAAGTACCGCATGGTGGAGGTGCCACTTGGCCTTCAAAGCGGCCTGGGGGCGTGCATGAGTGAGGCAAGGCTGCTGGCTCTGGAGTTACTACGGTGTGTAATAGCCAGGTAGAGCTCTGCACCTCTAGGCTATGAAACACACACACAGGCTGGTGCCCCCTCGAGATCTCCGGCTGTCGGGGAAAGCAGTGATCCCATGCAAGGGGCAGGTGTGAGCTGCCCTCCGTGGGATGCAATAGTATGGCAAGAAGGGTGGGGACTGGCAGACATCTGCCCCGTGTGCTCTTGCCAGCTGCTGTACTAGTTCTCTCAACCCCATTGTGACAGTGCTCCGGATTCTTTCACCGATAACAGCGTGACCAATTCGTCCGTGAGACAGAAATCTGAGGCATATATCTTGAAGAATAATGTAATAATAAAAAAAGCTTTTAATAAGAGTTTTATACTTAAAAGCCTAAGTTTGTTCTCTTTGCAAAACAGAACGTACCTGATGGGAGCAGGATGGTATTGGTGCATGTGCGTTCCCCGCCAAGTTCCCTGCAAGACAACAGCCAGAAAACAACTCTAGGGTGTGCTCTCTACTGGGTATTTTTTATTTTCATTTTTTAACAACAGTCTTTGCTTTTTTGGTTTTGAAAACCAAAATTCATTTCACTTACATTTTAAAACCAATGGAGAGAATAAAGTTTGATTATTTGTAAACAGAGTACTATTTGTAGAGAGATCATCATGTCTTCAGAGGACGGAGTAGTAGTATGCAAGTGTAAGCAATCATGATAGTTAACACCAATCTGCAAGCGTTATTTTATAGGAGTAATTAAAGTTTATGAAAACGTCTTTATTCCTCTGTCTTTTGTAGCTCTCAGTATGATATATTAACTTTCTTTTACCAAATGTAAACTTCTAATATAAACACGCTGAGAAACACTACGTTCCATAAGGAGTATGTCTGTTTGGATGATGTAACCCTACCTCACAGAAGGATTTCAGTGCCACCTATTGCCTGACCCAGGTAACCTGGTTGTGGCTCTACTGTTTTGAGTATCAAACCAACCAAATTACTATCCTTACAGATACATGACATTAGGTTTTCAGAGGTGATTCTATGCAATGTGGATTAACAAAAAAATTGCCTTAATTCAGAACTTTATTAAAACTAAGGTTTTAATAGGCTCCAGTTGCTTAAGACGTCTCTGTAGATAGAAGGTTCAAAACAAGTCCCTCTGACACTTGACTCCACCTTTGGTGTAAGCTTAGGGGTGCACCTCGGTGAAAACTGGCAGTAGCGTGTAAAGGTCATGTAAGAAAAACATCGGTGACAAAGATAATATCTAGTTGAGTCAGCTTCTGTGAGGGTAACTGAATGGTCATCTTCCATTCCTGTTCCTATGCTAACGCCTTTTTTTGGTAAGGCGATGAGAACACTGCAATTAAAAAACATGACCAAGTTGATTTAAACTCTTTGCATATGTGTATAGGGAATTACACTTAAACCCGCTGTGGTACAGTTCTAATAATCAGGGAGTCATAAAAAAACCCACCCTACGGTAGCACAGAGACGTCCCTTTGCTTTATCTCTCATCTCCAGGACCCCCACCATCAATAAAACCTGCGATCAAAACGCTGTTTCCCTTCCTGTAGGGAGCAGGGTGCTGCTCCCCCCCGCAGCGGCGCGGTGTGCAGAGCGCTGTGCCGCCGGGCTCCGCCAGGGGGCGCCCGGCCGCCGCCCGGGGCCCTTCCCGGCGCGGAGCAAGCGGGGACCCAGGGCACGCAGGGCACCCAGGGCACGCAGGGCACCCAGGGCACTCAGGGCACGCAGGGCACCCAGGGCAGTCAGGGCACGCAGGGCACCCAGGGCACCCAGGGCACGCAGGGCACGCAGGGCACGCAGGGCACCCAGGGCACCCAGGGCACACAGGGCACGCAGGGCACTCAGGGCACCCAGGGCACCCAGGGCAGCCAGGGCACCCAGGGCAGCCAGGGCAGCCAGGGCACTCAGGGCAGCCAGGGCAGCCAGGGCACCCAGGGCAGCCAGGGCAGCCAGGGCACTCAGGGCACCCAGGGCAGCCAGGGCAGCCAGGGCACTCAGGGCACCCAGGGCACTCAGGGCACCCAGGGCACCCAGGGCAGCCAGGGCACGCAGGGCACCCAGGGCACTCAGGGCACCCAGGGCACCCAGGGCACTCAGGGCACGCAGGGCACCCAGGGCACGCAGGGCACCCAGGGCACCCAGGGCACGCAGGGCACCCAGGGCACCCAGGGCACTCAGGGCACGCAGGGCACCCAGGGCACTCAGGGCACCCAGGGCACCCAGGGCACTCAGGGCACGCAGGGCACCCAGGGCACGCAGGGCACCCAGGGCACGCAGGGCACGCAGGGCACGCAGGGCACCCAGGGCACCCAGGGCACACAGGGCACGCAGGGCACTCAGGGCACCCAGGGCACCCAGGGCAGCCAGGGCAGCCAGGGCACCCAGGGCAGCCAGGGCAGCCAGGGCACTCAGGGCACCCAGGGCAGCCAGGGCAGCCAGGGCACTCAGGGCACCCAGGGCACTCAGGGCACCCAGGGCACCCAGGGCAGCCAGGGCACGCAGGGCACCCAGGGCACTCAGGGCACCCAGGGCACCCAGGGCACTCAGGGCACGCAGGGCACCCAGGGCACGCAGGGCACTCAGGGCACCCAGGGCACCCAGGGCACGCAGGGCACCCAGGGTACGCAAGGTGCTGGTGAATTCCTCTGGACTGGTAATTTTATTTTTCATACTGCCCATCTTAACAGTGCTACTTTGAGTTCTAAATGCGCTGATAGGAAATGAAATGTGATAAATTAAAAAAAATAAAAATCCATTTAAACAATACATCCTCCTCCCCTGTCCCCATTTCTCATTTTCTCATCTGCGTCATCCATAACAATGTTTGCTTCTTCAGCAGTTCCCTTGGGAAGGGACAAACTGCCTTGTGCTCTGCTCTGGAGGTCAAAAGCTCTCGTTCTGTTCTGGAGTAATAATCCCCTTGTACAGTCACTGGTCCAGGACTGTGGGTGGATGCTGCCAGCACAAAGTGCCGCTTTCCCCAGGGAAGAGGTACCCCACCGCTCAGGATTCGCCACATCAGATCACAGCCGCCAGAACCGCGCTGCAGCCCCACAGGTGACGGGTTTTCAAGAGAAATTTCCCATTGCAGCCGCACTCCGTACGCAGGCTCAGGCAGCTCTCTGAACTATGTGCCCTGCCAGTGGACAATCAACTAAACCGGTGTCTATGGTTGGCAATGTCTGTCCAAAATTATCTTTCCCCTCTTGCTGTTGGGAGAAGTGTCCTAAGGGCACATCTCTTCCTCCAGCCAGGCAGACACTGCCTGCTCCTGGCCGGCTGATGTTCACTTCTCCTGCCAGCTCCTGAAGCAAGCCTGTCCCAGTGCTTCAAGAAGTGCCGACCGGCCAGTGCACTTACTGCGCGTGGTGGGCTAAGGCTGAACTGAGAAATGGGTGAAAGGCTGAGCAAACAGGACAACTCCAAAGGTGAAGGGGTACCTGGCTAGTGCTGAGTGGCAATGGGAGGTGTCCCTAATTTATCTCCCCACGGGCTTTTGTCTGAGCTTCTCTGTCACTTCTCTGCATCATCTGGTGGGACTCCCACGATAGCTGTCAGTGTTTGACTCCATGAGGTCTGAGCCTCTCCAGCCTGCAGTGATTTCTGGTATTCCCTGGCAATGTCAGTAATATAATGTCACTAGTGAAACAGATGTGGCAAGATGTGTCCATGGCCCACAGAGATGGCATCACTAACAGGTTATTAAGAAAGTTGGAGACCTCAGGTGGAGGTCTCAACCTTTTAGAGATCTGTGTTGTGCAAATGGGCCAGTGATTCCATGATGATAAAATAAATGTAAGAGGGAGATGGGACCACATGCTGCATAAACCTTATCTGTTTTTAAATAAGTAAACCAAAAATTGATTCATCTCACCAAAGGAAGTGTTTTTACAGAATTGCTAGAAGAGGAAAATACCAGCTGGGCCACTAATCTTCTAGGTGCAGGCAGTCAAGATCTATGACAGGATATTCTGGGTTAGCTTCAACAGGGAGATGAAAGCAGCTACCACTTCGATGCACAAATGTCCAGTGCTTGGAGCCGATTCATGTTTCCCTTCACCCAACCCAGGAGCTGCCTGTGTTTCTGCTGTCAGATACACACACAACCATTTAATTCTAGCTCAACAGTCCTCTCAGCTCAAATCTAGGGACTTTCATGAAAGGTTTTGAATTACGATAGCTTGCTGCTGCTTCTGGAGGCAGTCCTGCCTGCCCTTTCCTGCTTCTTCTTGTGTCTTCTACCCCTGCCCATTTTGTACTGGCACAAGCAGTCAAACAACCATGTCATAATGGGATGGGATCATGCCTTTTGGCAGCGGCAGCAAGTGATGCCTGTTTCAGCTGTGGCATTGGATATGAGACCAAAGTTAAATGTCTGGCAAAGTCAGGCATAAAATGATGCTTTTTAAGAAGAACCAGAGCAGACAATTCACCACATATTTTGCCTGCCAGCTCCAAGCTAGCAGATGTCCTCTTGATATAGCTTTTTCTCTTGCCAATAAAGTACCACTGCCAGGAGGACACAACATTGTCTGTTTGTCTGTACACTCCAGGCATAAGGCAATCTCCACGGTTCGCACACGGTAAAGTTCTGGAGGGATTTGAGCCCTAGCTGTCACAGTGTAGGGAATGTGCCGTACACCCTCTTAGTGGGAGGGTTCAAGAGAAACACCAGCTTCATATTTTTGTAGGATGGGGTTGGCCTGCTCTTGGCACTTCTGCAGGAGGTCAGGGCAGTGAATCTGAGTGAAGGTCCAGCCTGACCCAGACACTGAAGTTTCAAAAAGCGACACCTTTGAAAAGCTTTTGTCTTTAGCAAACTGAAACGTAAGAGCTGAGGTGAGCCTCTCTCAAGAAATGCTGTTTTCCACGTGACCTAATACAAGAGTGTCTGCATCTGTCATACAGACTGTGACTTACACTGAGCATTTGTGTATGATGTTGCGTATGGTGGTGTCAATGCTAGAGATGTGTGGTCCCTCTCTGACAACTTCATCCTTTGCACTGTGCAACAACAAGAGGTAAACCCAGCAGCCAGCAGAGCACGTGAATGAAAAAACAGTTCGTAAAAATAGAAAAAGAAATAAAGAACCCAAAATCAAGAAGCTTATGAAACATGAATGTAGTACTTTGCCATGCTTGCCTGCTTTAGATAGCCAAATACATAGGATTTTCTTGTCATACATCTGAAACAATTTCCTAAGTGTAACAATTAATTTCATTCTGCTTTGAAATTTACAGTATAATTAATTACTTTGATTTGCTTTCTATTGGATTTAAAAAACCCCAAACAGTTAATACGGAATCAGTTGCTGAGGCTTTAAAAGAAAGAAATTCACTGCAGTAACATTAAAGATCTAAATGGAATATGTAAATAGTCCCCATCAAAATAAGCTGGCTACAATCAGGACTGAATATATTTTTAGTTGGCTCCTTTCATGTCCTTCACCAGAGTCCACACAAGCTGTTCCCACAATATAACTCTTTGTGGCTTATCTGCTCTTTTCTCTTTCAAGGACAAGTACAATTAGCTTCCTCAGAGGCCAGCTGTGCTAGGGGTGAAGCGTGGTCCTGTTTATCGTTTGTGGACTTTAAACCAGCACAACTCTTGCCTTGTCAGAGTGGCTTCAGCTCTGTTTTTCATAAAAGTGTGTCTGGGGGGGGCTCCATTCATTACCATTTTCCACAGGTTGCTTGCGTTTATGGTGATATTTCTCACCTCAAACTGCTTACTGAAGTGGTCAGCCGGGCCAGCCAACTAAAATGAACATACTGAAAATAAAAAGCAGATGAGCTTTACTCCAGCCTGTCTCTTAGGTGGATTCAGTTTAACTCCCATGTCCTGTTTTTCACACACTAAAGCTAAAACTGTCTTAAGATTCTGCCGTGAGGAAAGCTTAGCAGTTATATTGTTCCCAGAGTTGTGCATCGTTTCTACAATGTGGTGTTTTTTACCTCAGACTTTAAAAACAACTCCTTTAAACAGGCATGATTTACTCCTTGTGTTTGGGGACAGAACGCTCTCTTCACCTACTTTTTTCTGTCAGCTGTTGTGTCAGTAATCAATGGAAACCGACATAAAATTCACATCATTGAGTGCTTTACCTCAGCATATATACCATCAGGCCATACATCTTAAAAATGCAGACTGAGAGTACATAACGTTGTCTTGCAAGTCAGTACAGTCACATCCTTAGTACAGCTAAATCAGATTCTGATGCTTGCATCTCGTGACAGAATTCCTTCTGATTTTTTGTAGAGACTGTGTTTTGGGTGCCATGGGAGCCCAGAACGGTGGCTTCAGAGAAAGTAGATTATTCTTTTTGTAACAGTTAGAGATCTTCCACTTTGAAGGCTCCTTGATCCCGATCCCCATGGATGTAAACTTCTAGGCAAAGTCAGGGAGATTAATTCAAAGTTCAGTCTCTGATCTAAAGCCCGTGCCATTTTTTAATGTACATAAGTAAATGCTGTTGCTGTTGAAAAGTGCGTAAGACAGACCTTGTTACTTGAAATGGGTCTCAGGGCTGTAAAGACTACTACTTGGTGGAGAGGAGGTGGAAGAAGGATAGGTATGTGAGATGAAAATGCCAAGTTGTAAGTTTTAGATCACATACCCTCTAAGGCATTTATATCCTCTTTATATATTTCTGGATTTATATCCCTGCACTTTTCCCTCCCCTTGAGCTTGTCTCTAACACCAGAGTGGTGTTCATTTTCCTGAAACCCTCATTTTGCATGAAGTTTGAACAAAAATGACAGTAGAAGTGACAGAGATGTTCTTTACTGTTACTTCTGTCCTGTGCAGAAGTAGGAAGTCAGAGAAAACTTTCTGGGAGACTGAAGTTAGAGGTAATCTTATTTCTGTTTTAAGTCACCTCTGTCACTGAAGTCTGCAGAGAGAACAAATCCTGTTAGAATGCACAATGCTTGTTTAATTGGACATTTGTGGTTACGCCCAGAGTTAATTCTAGTAGGAGTATGTGTGAGGTGGCCTTTTTCATATTGCAATTCTGTGCTGTGGGGCTACAAAATGAATAATTTGTGTGTGTGATGTTATAGCTTAATGAGCAATGTACCTGCATTTATCAAGTTACATTTAGTGTCGCAATCCAGTTAAAGAGAGGCAGCTCTTAGTGCAGTCTGTAAAGAGGAAAGAGTCACTCCTGTAATCTCCTCAAAGTCTAACATGATTAAGAGACTGACCCTTCTCACACCAGGCTTAAGTATCAAAATCTAATTAGAATCTCATTACTAACCATATGTCCACAATCAAATCCTGGGTACTACAACTTGCCTGTCAGTATTTTTAGGGAAACTCAATAATGTCTTTAAATTGGGCACACAGAGGCAAATTATTTTCAAGAAGCAGAGAAGCAAACTTAGAAAAAAATTAGAAGTCGATAGTCCTACAGATAAAAGGTTTAGAGGAAAAAGTCTACACATTATAGCAAAGTTGACCTTTTCTTGATGCTGACATTTCTTTAGCTTTAAGGTGTATCTTTACAGATACCAAAATTGGTCAAGAAATTGATCTCACCTTTGTAAATAAAGAATTAGACATGCTTCAGTCCCTGATGTCCAGGTCATTTTGTACACTGGCATCATCAAAGAAACCCATGTCAAATACTCATAAAGAGACTCCAAACCTGCTGCGTTAGGGCAGGTAGCCTGTAACATCTATATATTTCTCGGAGATAGTAGAGCTCAAAGATGTTGTTCAGCTCCTCAGGAAACATGACTCAGACGACATCAAGCTAGTATGGGTCAATTCTTTGGTTAAATTTTGATGTTTAAAATGAACATTTGATGTTCAGTTTGAAATCAGAAATTATTCCAAGTGCAATACTGTGAGTCTGAGTTACAGGTTGAAATGGAATGTGGATGAAAATTCTGCAGGCTGAGGGCATCTCCACAGGCTATTTGTACCACAAATAAAACAGAAAAGAAACCTTAAGAGGTTCAGGTACCTCTGCTAAGCCAAAGGAAAGGGCTAGAATTTTTCTTGCGTTAAACTCATCAGAATTATATTTGGAAACCTTATTTACTAGCACAGATACACGGTCCTTCATACTGCTTGCTTTAGCACTGAAAACCAAACCGACAGCAGCAACATAAAAATCCAGCTTCTGTTTCAGTCAGCAGGTCCCGTAGTCGCGTGTTCAAATAACCGTTACTTTCAAAAGGGCAGTTCAAATATGCTAGGTTTGCCTTTGTTGCCATACTAGGGATGTGAAATAAACCTCATCTCCATCATTGCCTGATGGACCATGCACATCCTGAGGGAGAAGCTGAGGTTTCCCATCTCTGCTCTCAGCAAAACAAGTCTCTGACTCCAGCCCAGACGGTGCAGTGGCCACTCCCGGTACGTCAAATGAATGAAGTAACAAACCCTTTCTGCAGCCAGGCTCAAAAGCAAGGAGAACCCCCATGCTTTTTATTTGTTGCTTTTTTTGGTAATGAATGTTAAACATATTATGAATGGCCACAACTTCCACGAACGTAACTGGGAAAGTGACAATATCTATGTCATATCTCCAGCAGTCTCTTTAGCAACTTCCAAAAGCATTCTGAAGAAAACAAGGATGTGCTCAGTACTCCGATGTCGTATTTCTTGTGACATGCCGTAGGAATGGAAGCCTTGGGAATTTATGTAATTTCTTGTTCACAAACAGAATTGTGCAATTAAATGTTGCTTATTCTTCCACATTTCAAAATGTGCTGTTCGTGTGTTCACTGGTAACTTCATGAAGTTTCGTATTTGAACACCTGCTTTCAGGAAGAAGTTTGTTTTTCCCTGAACTGAAACATTTTAACAAAAGGTCTCTTAAACAGAATTTGCCAGATGCTCAGTGTATCACTATGATGAAATGTGAATATGGGCAGTCAGTAGTGCCGCTCCATAGCTGCCTGTTTGCTTGGACGACACTGTTAGACCCATCACATCATTGAGTTCATCTCTGTTCCAACATCTGCTCTTGGTAATGTTAATAGAAGGTCTCTCTTTCCTCAGTAAAAGGCTGATCCTCCTCTGCTCCAGCATTTTCTCTCCAGTACCTTGTCCATATTGTACGTTTGCACTCTTTCTGAGTGCAAGGCTTACAGTCTGGCCTCCAGGTTACCTTCTGCATGCTGCTTGGCAGTAGCCTTAGCTACTTTGGATGTTCTGGACCATGAGAGCAAAGAAACCCAACTGGTTACTACTGGTATGGGGAAGAGTCCTGAGTACCCAGAGAGAGCATCTGGAGGTACCACAGGTGATGCAGAGGACAGCAATGATAATTAGCTGCTTGAGGTTTCTATAGGCCAGCAGTGACTGCCACTCAGGTCTGCAGCTGTGTTGATGAGTATTAATACCACCTGTGGTAGGAACAGTTCTGTTTTCTCAAGGCTGTGGCTGTGTTTTTGGAGATTGTGGCTAGTGCAGCTTTTGGCTTGGTTAAAATGGAGTCTCACCTACACCAGTGTGTCCTTCCTGATGGCAAAGTCCTTGGGAACAGCATGGTGCTGTGCTCCAGCGGTGTCTCTCTGTGGTTAGTTGTTTATCTTCCTCTTCTCTTTGGAAGTACTGGTTGTCTTCTGAGGTTTGTAAAGAGCTATTTGCCTTACTGTTCCTTATGAAAGCAAGTGTTAACTTCTCTGGTGTTTAGAGCGCTTATGATTTGGGAACTTGATTATTTTTTGATACCTTTTTTTCTATGGTTAGTCTTGATGATCTTAACGGTCTTTTCTAACCTAAATGATTCTATGATTCTACCTAGAAGCCCTAGTGCTCTGCTGCAGGTATCTGCTATTAAAGGATTTTAAGCTTTTTATGGTGCAGTGCTACACATGCTTATAAGAATTCTGCAAGACTACAGCTCTTGCTCAACAACTTTGTGAGAGGCATTATTTGTAATATGTGTGATGACCACAGCTAAAGCTCCTCCTTATTCCTAGCTTATGTGGAGCTATGGGGTGTTTTGGCCTTTTGGAGGACTGAATAGCAAGCTGTTGCCAAAGGTGCAGCTGGATTTTTGGAGTAGCTATACTGTTCCTATGCATGTCTGTTATTCTGCCTTTTTAGAATGAACGTTTAAAGAACCGCTTGTGCCACTTCACACGCAGAAACAGAAAGGGGTTTGACCTTAGGGACTCTGTTTGGAGTAAGTTAACAAGCATATGCATTTGAAGCATGGACTAGTAACTGGGGAGGAGGCAAGTCCATTAAATACCTAAAACTCAGATGGAAAAAGTCAGCTGTTCTACTGACTAGTTTATTAGCAGCAAATATGGAAATGGGCTTCCTGGTGTCCTTTCTCTTTAGTCAAATCACTTTATACATGATTATATGGTCCTGAAAGAGCAGACCTACAAGGAGGGGTTATGTGTGGAGAAGCTTCTCAGGTATCAGAAAAGATAAGAGCAAGATACATACCAGGTATCTTGTAGGATGGTGGTAATGTGTGGAGAAGCTTCTCAGGTATCAGAAAAGATAAGAGCAAGATACATACCAGGTATCTTGTAGGATGGTGGAGTAAGCCACTACTTTTAAAACCTAAGATCAACGTGGCAGTTTCATAGGAGAGCTAACTGGGAAAGGTATAGAGACTAAAAGCTCAAAACCTCTGAAGTAATCAATCAAAAACTCTTCCTATATATGAGAGATATGTGAGAAGCAGTTTGGCTACTTAATCCCATAGTTTAGGCTGCATTGGCCTAGAGATTTTTGTGGTGAAAAGCTTAGACTTAGCCTTCACGCAAAGGCTAAACTGGCTACAGCGTAAGCAAGCTGCCTTGCTTTTCTTCCCTGCCCTGTTTACGTGCATCCCTGTATTACTGACTGTCGATAGCTCCTGCAGAGCTAACCAAACAGCAGAACTTTTCTTTCAGTGAGAGGATGGGTGTAGCTTTTCAAAACACTGTGCCTTGGGGAAAGGTGCCTAAATGAGAAATAGAAATGCTGCTGGTGCCACTTTTTTGTTTTCCTGGTTATCAGAGGCCAGAACAGGATTATCGAGGGAACAGCACAGAGGCTTCACAAGATGCCCTGCAGCTAAAGGAAACCAACCAGGCCCTGCTAGACAGCTCAGCTAGTGACAGAATGTGACTCTGGTGTGAGGGCTCACAGCTACGGGAGAAATGAAGCATTAGAATGTCATGCCTTTGCCTTTTTACTGTCATCTAAGCAAGGTGTGAAGAGCTCTTCAAGAAAAAGCTGACTGCAGCTCAAGCAAAAGGATTCCACAGCTTGTCTTTCAAGTTTTGAGGTAATCCCAAAGAGGTTTTATTTTTTTTTTTTCCTCTGCATCTCCAAGAATTTCTGGTGCCTCAGTATCAGCACCGAGCAAAGCTGCCATTTTTTTGTATAAGTTGTGGCACAAGCATAAGATTTTTGCTTGGTTAAACTTGTGCTCCCACAGTCACTGCAGAGCTTCCTTTGAGAAGCAGCCATATGAAACTGCGAGGAGGCCAAAGTAGCACAGAACCCAGTAAAGAAAATCAAAGACACATGACCTTGTAAGCAATCAGAATAAAAGGCAACCTGTTGCTACTTTGTGCTGATATGGAGAAATAGTGTGAAATGGGGACGCTTAACACCGACTGTGATTGTATATGTCTACTCAGAAATGTGGGTATGGTGACTAGTCATGGGTGCGGTGTCTGGTCACATAGGCACACAGCTCTGAGGAGACAACTACAGTTTTTGAGGAGACAACTACAGTTTTTGAGGAGACAACTACAGTTTTTGAGGAGACAACTACAGTTTTTGAGGAGACAACTACAGTTTTTGAGGAGACAACTACAGTTTTTGAGGAGACAACTACAGTTTTTGAGGAGACAACTACAGTTTTTGAGGAGACAACTACAGTTTTTGAGGAGACAACTACAGTTTTTGAGGAGACAACTACAGTTTTTGAGGAGACAACTACAGTTTTTGAGGAGACAACTACAGTTTTTGAGGAGACAACTACAGTTTTTGAGGAGACAACTACAGTTTTTGAGGAGACAACTACAGTTTTTGAGGAGACAACTACAGTTTTTGAGGAGACAACTACAGTTTTTGAGGAGACAACTACAGTTTTTGAGGAGACAACTACAGTTTTTGAGGAGACAACTACAGTTTTTGAGGAGACAACTACAGTTTTTGGGGAGACAACTACAGTTTTTGGGGAGACAACTACAGTTTTTGGGGAGACAACTACAGTTTTTGGGGAGACAACTACAGTTTTTGGGGAGACAACTACAGTTTTTGGGGAGACAACTACAGTTTTTGGGGAGACAACTACAGTTTTTGGGGAGACAACTACAGTTTTTGGGGAGACAACTACAGTTTTTGGGGAGACAACTACAGTTTTTGGGGAGACAACTACAGTTTTTGGGGAGACGGGGAGACGCCTGCCCTTCTTTCTCTAACAAAAGGGGCTATTTAAAAGAGAATGAGAGAAGATGAGAGACATTCAAATGCTATCTAGAGGGAGGGAGTGCTAAGTCTCCTTGCTGGAGAAGATTGGATGGTCACAAGGACATGAATCGCCTTTCCTTGCTGAAGAAGATTAGATGGTCACAAGAACATGAATCACCTACAAACCTGCAAGACCACCACATTCCAGGAAACGGACTGATAAGCTAATTAACATACGAAGCGGGGTTTAGGTAACAAATATGTATAGGCGCTAATTGAATATTCATTTGTTTCATTGTATAAATGTGGGATGGTTCGTCACTTCGGGTATGCACGCTTGTGGAGGAGCGATCCCCCGTGCATGTGCGCGCAATAAACATACCTACTTTATAACTTTCGAGTTATAGAGTCTAATTCCGCACGTCAGTGCTGTTTGGTGATACTGGAAATACTGATGCTAAGTCTTGTTTTGTGTGCAGAACTTGGGTGTTCTGTGGGAAAACTTCTGTGATTTATCTTAGGAAATGATCAGAAGGATGTAGTGAAAATGTATTACTTTGCCTAAGTTGTGGGATGCAAAGGAAGAAAATGTGTTATCTTGCAGTGAGCAGTTGATTTGGCTTTTCAATTATGAAATTCATTCTGAAATCATCATTACTGAGTATTGACTCAGGCTGGGATGGTGAGGGGGAGAGAAGAATTGTAGTAAGAGCTTGTTTGTAGCACTGCACTCTTATGTGGGTTGTAAACAGTGTGCTGTGTTCACAAAGCATGTGTCACAGAACAGGTGAAACTGCCAGTTCAGAAAGGTCTTGTGTGGTTCTCAATTCTGTGTATGCTGCTGTACAGTAAGCCCTTATTTTTGAGCCTTTTAACGTGTAAAATTGCACTGGTCACTTTATCTCAGTCTCAATAGCCTGTATATAGCCTATTGCAAGAGCTGTTAAGTCTTAAGAGGCCCAAAATGGGTATTAAGACTCAAAAGCTCCAGTGAGATTTGCTGGTTATTGTAAACAAAAACCTGTCCTGTTTACCTTTTTCTAGCTTAATATTTGCAAACTCCTATTACGATCGCTTTCAAGCAAGCGGAGAGCACACTGACTTGCCCTCTTCAGCATCATCTCCCTAGAAGCTCCACTGACTGCTAAGTTATGAGCCTTTCAGGATAAGTGAGATTTGTATCAATATGTTTGAGAGAGCTGATTAAATGTCAGAAGGACTTCTCTGATATGGGGACATTACCTCAAATAGCCTACTTCCAACATCTTCTGTGGTTATGAGAGCAGAAGTCTGCAACAACAGTTAATAAGAAGAGTCTATGGATAGGAATAACCTCGACTGTGGACATCATCTTTCTGGAGTTCACACTGGAGACCATTGACTCTGAATAGTTAAGAGCCCACATACTACAACAGAAATAAGGAGTAGTTATTTAGCAGAAACTGTAGTCTGCAGTAGTGTTCTTGAAATGGTGCTAAAGATACCCTGTATGAACTCTAAGGTTTGTCTGCACTGTTGCAAAAAGTCCAGAAGTGTGAAGAAAGGAACTAATGTCTTCCCTGTCACTGAAAGATATTACACATGGTCTTGTTTACAGCTGCTGTGAAATGTTCTGTTTCCAGAATGGTACCCTATTCAATAACTTCCAGGTTGTCACCTCCTCATGACTGCAAATACATCCAGAGCCTGCCTGGCGTTCTACTTTTTTCTAAACTGATGCTAGTACTACTTGTGTGTGGGGGGGGGAGATGGAGTATGATTTCTTTGTTGTCACCTGCTCTTCTAATGCTGCTAGAGCTTGTCTTTTAGTTTCTTTGAGAGAAGTCAGCAAGGCATGAACAGTAATTGCTGCTCTGGAAAAAGCAGTTCGGCTAGAACGGCTCCTTTTAGTCTCCTGCTTTTCTGTGCCCTCCAGGTATGAACTGTTGCAGTAGTTCTTTATGTGGCTAGTATTAAACAGCAAAGGTTGCAAATGCACTGGGAAAGGCTCCTACCCAGCTCCTTTTCTGTGACGGAGTATGGAAAATCCCCTTTTTTTCCTCAGCACGCTATGATGATCTGAGAGCTGTAATCCTATCCTACAGCACAGGAAAGGATATGTAGAGGTAAATGGCTTATATGTAGAGCTTATAGTGTTTTTGGCTGGCCTGCATAAAAGATGTGGCAATCAAATAGCTAGCTGGTTGTTACGGCTTAGAGAAGCAGTTCATCTGTTGGGAATACATAATAGTGGTAAACAAGCTAGGTCAGAGTGGTATGAAGGTTGTCACCAAGTTGTGAGCTATCAGCAGTTGTGCCCCCTGCTGTCACTGCTTCTACTCAGGGCTGTAAAAAAAAAAAAAAAAAATTAAAAAAAATATCTGGGGTATCCTTAGCATAGACTTCTGTTTGAAGTATTTAATTTTTCAGGATACTTTAAGTATATATTATTTTCGAGATGGACAGCTGCAGGGAAGTGGTACTTATGATTCAAGTATACCTAGATTTTTTTTTTTCCTGCAATTGAAGCAATAGAAAAAAAAATCTTACAGCTGAACAGTAAGGACAAGGAAGGTGGAGCTGGGACAGCTCAAACCAGCAGGATTCTGGTTTCTTTATACTTGGAAGACTGTAATTTTACCCCTGCCAAAATACATGTTTATGATATATTTAGTGTGAGAACCATAATCAGAGCTGGATGAGAGACAAAATTTCTACATTATGCAAAAAAACTTTAGTTTACAAAAACATATCCCAAATGGAGCCAAAGCAGAAAATAAGACCATTTGTACGATGAAACTTGCTGATTAACAGCCTGCAATAAAGTAAACTTGACAGCATCCTTGTCGATCTGATTTGTATTGCCCTGTTCCAGATGTGTACATGGTATACACTTGAGCTGTCAGAGCAAAGCAGACCTTTGCCAAAATTTTTTATGAGTTTTTCCTCCACAGAATCATCACTTTGACAGCCATTGTATCAGAATAAATGATTCCATCGACATCCTTTCTTCAAGAAAGATGTCAAAGCTGGAGCTGTATGGAAGAAGTGTAGCAATGTTTCTGGAATGCTGGTACCCATAAGACTGATGGCACCGATCTCTACTTCTGTTGCACTGAAACTTTGTTATAAAACTGGGACCACTTGTATTTCTTCTGTGAAAGCTGCAAAGCAAATACATAGATGTGAAGTAACCAAAGTTAAAAGGTGTCCTGTGAGCTGGTAGTGAAGTTTGATTTGGGAAGAATGTACTGGTGTCAAGCTGCATGGCTGAAAAATGTTAAGTGGGGAGACAAGCATTAATTTGACTGAAATTAAAGGTATTAAATCTAAGAGAAAAAAGAAAAAGGAATGAAGCAAACTGTCTTCCCCTCTACCCAAACAGCCTTAATTCTCAGTCCAACTCCTGAGACACAGAGCCTGTCATCAGTGAGATGCAGTCACAACGCAGCTGGTAGGGGGTGTGCTGCTTCTGGGTGGGAACAACTGTCAGTTACGGCGGATGCTTTTACTGGCCAGAATTAAAGGCTATGTAAGGCAGGGAAGGGAAAGGAAGGATGCTTTTCTAAATGTTCTAACATTAACTATGTTTTTGGTAGAGCAGGAGGCAGCACTAAGCAAACTCAAGTTTTGCTTGAGTGCTAAGTTGCCTCCAGGAAGCCTGTGGGTTTTTGAGTGGCCATATTACAGTTCCCAGTTCTTCCTGAACCCCCATTTTGGATAGGAACATGGAGTTTTCAGACTCAGAAGGGAGAGGGCCTGCTCGAGGCTTTTGTCAGCAATAGAAGCAAGGTAAACCCTGCAGCAGTGTGACTTCCTAAACAATACAGAACTCAACAGACCTGTGAGTTGATATGCCCCAGAGATCTCATCCTGGAAACGTAGCACAGCAGGTGATGATACCTCTTTGATGATGTTCATGGGGAGAACAATTAAATTGAATTCTGTTTTTTTGCAGGAGTCCAGCCTCTGCTGGTCCACTTGTAGCAAAGACTGGGTTTTGCAGTACATAATAAACTATTATACATCATTTGACAGCCTCATTATTGTGGTATTGTGGGATTTCTTCCAGCTGTAGGAGGGAAGAATGTGTGGAGAAGTTGTGAAAAGTCTAGTAACCTTTATAAGGCCAGTAGGGGTTCTGCATTAATGCTTTGTGGTGTGTGATGAAAGGAGGTAAGTGTGAGGCACAGGAGGAGGATGTTATGAGAGACAAGAGGGTGAAATCTCTCATGCAGTAAAAACCTATTCCCAAACTATGCTTGCTCTACCCTCTTCCCTAAATATCAAAATATTCCCAGGGTACTTTGTGTCAATTGTTGTGACTTTTGTTCAGGCTTAGCCCATCTGTGATGTTATACAGTACTATTCCTATCCAAGACAATATTGTTACATTAACTTTAGTGATATGTTTACTGATGAAATAGGTAAGATAAAGTGATGCCCTTGTTCCTTGCCATTAGGAACTTTCTACCACAAATAATGGTGGAGAATTCCAGGAGAAATGCTGTCAGGGCAAAATCCAGAGCAGTTGCAGAAGCCTAACGAACCTCATGGAATAAGGCTTTATATTAAGCACATATGTATGATTGCACTGATGACTTGTTTTGTTCTATAATTTTTATTACTAGCAAAATATCCTATTTCTTCTCCTCATAGGATTCTTTAATTCCATCTGGAAGATCTCTCAGCTCATGCACTGAAATGGCTAGAGATAGTTTCTGATATTTTAGACTTGTGGTGACTGATTTTCTTTAGCCAGGGAATGTACTGTGGCTATCCTCAGTTCTCAGAACAGCAGAAATAAAATAACTGGCTCATACATTGAGTTTGGGGCAGCATATTGGCTTGTCCAAAAGTTAGTGAGTTGTAAATGATGACCGGACTGAACTAAATCTAATTATTCTGTGGACGTGAGAAAACAGGATGCATTCTTTTCCAACCTGAGTTCTACATTTCATATATATGGGGTTTTTGGTCTAGCTACTAAGATATGAGGTCTAGTTCAAGAACTCTTCTCAAGCCTTCTAATTTCTAACCTAGATTTATTCCTAGTTGATCGCCACTTGCTCTCATAACAAATCTGCCCTTTAGCTTAAATAACTCTTCACCCTCAATAGGTTTTTTCCTGGTAATATTTATAGATGACAACAGAGTCCTATTGTTTAGCTTTAAATCAGCTGTTTTTCCTAGACTGGCAAAGTCTGTAGAAGAGAGTTTATGATCTGTATCAGCTTAAGAAGAAGAAAAGAATAACAATAAAAACAGGAATACTGACTTTACTGAGATCCTAACAACTCCTGGATTCACCTAGTATTTAGTAATACTATCTGATGTAACACTGCAGTATGGGAAAGCAGAAAGGAATATTCATCTGATCATGCTGCTTGTGAGCCTTCTCAGCATCGTGCATTCTCATTTTTTTCCTGTGATTCTGTCTTGGACTTAGTTCTTATTGCTACTGTTCTGCTGGAACTCATGAAAAGAGTCTGATGATCCATGAGGGGATTACAAAGAATTTTAAGACAAGGCTTTTGGAATTCAATGTTCCTCCTACTACTCAGTGTTTATAGGAACAACAAAGGTGTGTACTGCTAAGAATGATCCACATGCAGAGTACCAGAGCTGGGCGAGTGAAGACAGCAACCCCTTACCTCCTCCTGGAATAAGAGATTTCAGTCTTAGCTTTGAGCCAGCAGGCTGTTCTGCTGAGCAGACGGAGGGGGGAAAAACATTTCCTTGTTATAATGAGTCAAATTATAATGAGTATCTATTCTCAGAATAGATACTGTAGTATGCATGGGAATAGAGAAACAACTACGTACAGATCAGAGGCCATGACTCAAGTCCAGTTTTCTGTGAATGCAAGCTAACAATGGAGGAAAACTATACCCATCCTGACTGGAACTGTACTCCAGTATTTGATTGCTCTTTAGAGGATAAATCAATACAAGTTATGGGACAGGCAAGTTTTTCACATCCTTCCTGGGCTCTTGCTATTAGTGTGTATTTCTTCCCTGCTGTTCTCTGTTACACTGCTTTATCTTGTTTGGGGCCCAATAGCTTTGTCTCACTATTTTTGTTTGATTATATCGCATCTGTAAGATTCCTTTGGTCTGTAGCATAAATTTAAGTTTGATTCAAGTTTATTGTTAATAACCCCAATCTGAGAAGATCTTCAGTCAATTTAGGTAATGGCATACAGGCTGTAATGCTACTGGAGTTGTGGATTCTTTGGAATGATTGGATTAATTTCAAAACAAGGTTGGTGTCATGAGATACTACTTGAATTACAAGACAAAAGAGCAGTATCAATCCTTTCAGACCCTTCACTTCTTGAAATAATCAATGTATTTACACAACTATCCCAATAAAGACACACCAACAACTACTATTATTTCAAACAGTATTGTTAATTTCTGAGCACACTCTATTCCTATGCAAAATTTCTCCAAAATCTAAGTGCAGTTACTTTAAAGTTTTCTAGTCAAATGAACTTTAAGGTGACCAGGCTGTTTGGAAGTCCACCTCCTGATCTGAAGTGGGTGCCCTTTTTACCCTTGTATGATGAATCCAAGAGTTTATTCCCTCTGCCTTTACTGCAGTGTAAATTCTTAACAGTACTGTGTAAGGCCTTTTCTACTTCTTCATAGGTTCATTGTTACAAGTTAGAATATACAGAATGTCCCCTGGCTGAACCGGTGTGTCCAACAGGAGAGAGGCCTTTTGATTCAGATACCTGCGTAGTGAAGACCAAGTCTGTGAAAGAGAGATCAAATACTCTTTAATATCTGTCTGTCCTTTTGCATGCATTTGGTCTCCTCTAGTAACCAAAAGGTTTGTGGGGTGTTGTAGGCTTTTCTATACATACTAGCCTTCTAATTTTCACCTTAGTAATGTTAAATTTTTCGAACTTTCTTAGGAATTCTATTATTGGCTTTTGAGAACAATAATCTACTTTAATAAATGAACAGAAATATAATTTGCAGTAAAATTAGTAGTCTTAACAAGATAAACATTCCTTGAGGATAGTTTGATTCTCCATGGGCATATTACGAGTCTCAGGTACAGTTTATGGACTAAATTCACAGGAGACTCAAGATTTAATCTGTTTTGAAAATTTCCATTTCAAATCCACTGCAGGCCTAACAGTCCACTGTTTTTCTGGAGGAGCTTTCTTTACTCCTATGTAATGTATCCAAGAGTTAATTCTGTCGATCTTTATTTCTGTATAGGTAGTCAAAAGTACAAGATATGGTCCCTTCCAAGTTTCTTTTAATGGTTTATCTCTCCAAGTTCAAACGTGGATGGAATCTCCAGGTTGGAATTAATGTATGGCAGTATTTAGAGGTAATGGTGCTGCTGTACTTAGATACTGGTGCAGGCTTGACAGTACCTTAGAAAGATATATCATATAAGTTTGCTTAACTCTATTTCCCATCACATGCATCTGGTTACCTTTCCCCCAAACAGAATTAACTGGGTATGGCTTCCCGTAAAGGATCTCAAAAGGGCTTTTTCTTTACTTCTAGGAGTGATTTGGATTCTCATTAATGCTGTTGGTGATACCTCTCTCCACTCCAAATGGGTCTCTTGGCACAACTTAGCAATTTATCATTTGAGAGTTTGTTTCATTCTTTCTACTTTCCCATTTGACTAAGGTCTCCAGGGTGTATGCAGTTCCCATTTAATTTGAACGAACTTGGATATTTCTTGCGCTATGTCAGCAATAAAATGGGGTCTGTTATCTGATGATAGTACTTCTGGTATTCCAAATTGGGGAATTGTTTAAGAAATACCTTAACTACCTCCCTTGCCTGATTGGTGCAACATGAGAAAGCTTCTGGCCAGCCTGAAAAGGTATCTACCGGAACAAGAAGGTATTTATACCTATTACAATTAGGCAATTCAGAAAAGTTTATTTGCTAATGTTATCCAGGAGTGACTACCCTTTTTGGGTTGCCAGGTGGTGGCCTTTGCTGAATTTTTGGATTAGTTTTACAAGAAACAAGACATTTTCTAGTAATGATGTCTGCCAGTGTCTGTGGTTTTGGTTCTATAGCATACCATCTAATGCTATTGTCCATTGGCTCTGCTCCTATACAAGTTTCTTTTTGCAAATCAGTGAGAATAGAATTAATTGGGGAGTGGCTACGGCCTGGTGGGTGGGTGTCACCCTCCATCCTTTATTTTTACTACAATGTAATATTTCAATCAGTTTACTGTCTTTTTCTGAATACCGTGGCAGTTATATCTCCAATTTCCTTGTAATGCTCCTTGGATCTCTTATAAGGCTGCTGGTTTTGCTGCTGAATCTGCCTAGTGGTTGCCTTGAATTATATTCCCTTGACCCTTCTGGTGGGCTGTACTATGGCTTATAGCCACTTCTTTTGGTTCCAATACCGCTTGCAAGAGATCTGAAGTCTCGCATTCATATTCATGGGTGTTCCTTGGGAGTTCAGTTATCTCTCCTTCCAGATGGCTCCATAAGTGTGTACAACTGAAGGTGTATTTGGAGTCTGTATATTTATTGGTTATTTGATTGTGTCCAATTCTTAGAGCTGATAGCTCTCACCTGAGCACTGCCTTTTGGGCTGAAGTATTTCAATTTATTACAGCATACCTAACCTTTCTCACTCCTCCATGCTCAAAACTGCTGCTGCCATCAGTGTGTAATTCCAGTTCTGCATTGGGTTCTCCAAGGGTTGATCCTTCAGGATCATTCAGTCGTAGCCATGCAGTCATGATGTAAAGTTTCTTCTTCAGCTATTGGTAATAAAGTAACAGGATTGAAACCTGGTGTTGTCTTCAGAATTGAGTCATTCTGCCCTAACACTAAGGCTTGGATTTAGCTAGCTGGTTGGGAGAAATCAATCTATATCCCTTATGTTCCAATATTGCTATCACTGTATGTGGGACCAATGCTGTGATGGGCTGACTCAAAGTGAGTCTGTGAGCTTCTTTAACTAGCATAGCTGTAGCTACTACTGCTTGCGAACATGCTGGCCAGCCTTTGTTTACCTCATCCAACTATTTTGAAAAACAGGCCGCTGACCTTTTTCTGTCCCCAGGGGACTGTACAAGCACTCCCAAGGCCACATGTTGCCACTTGTGTACATAAAAGTTAGAAAGATTTAGTTGGATCTAGTAAGCCTAGGGCTGGGGCCTGCATTAATTCTTTCTTGATCTCATCAGAACTTTTTTGGCATTTAGGTGTCCGTTCCAGGAGATCACCTGGGTCCTTAATAGCAGCATTTAAGGGTTCAGCTATCAGTCCACAATCAGGAATCTACGTTTCACACCAGCTAGCCATTCCAAGAAATCCTCTCAATTCCTGTTTTGATCTTGAAAGCGCACTTCTACAGATTGCTTCTTTTTGTTCCATCCCAAATTCTCGCTAGCTTTTAGAAATTTCATCTCAAATACTGGATTCACTCTCATGCCATCTGTGCCTTTTTCTTGGACATGCAATATCCAGCTAGATCCAAAATGTTCAGTAAATCGATAGTGGCTTTCAGACAATCATCTTTGTGGTCCACCCCAATTCAGATACCATCTACATATATAACAATATAATGTTCTGTTGGTTACCTTGCCATTGTTGCAGTTCTTTTGCTAGTACGTTACCAAATAGTGTAGACCTGTTCTTGAATCCTTGTGGTAGCATGGTCCAGCATAACTGATTTTCTCCATGTCATTGGGGTCTCCCATTCAAAGACAAACAGCATCTGACTCTGTTTGCTTATTGGAATGCAAAATGTGGCATCTTTTAAATCTAATACAATAAAATATACAGTAGTCTCTGGAATCATAGTCAATGAGGTATAAAGGTTAGGTACCACTGGATGAACATCAGCTGTGATCTGATCAACTGCCTGCAGATCTTGCACTAATCAGTATTCTTGGGATTTAGGCTTTCTTACTGGCAAAATCAGGGTATTCTTATTGACATTCCTGCAAAAGTCCGAGTTCTAGGAAGGTGGAAATTAAAGGTTCTAACCCCTCCCTAGACTCCCACTGTATTGGATATTACCTCTTTCTTTCCCACCAGGGTCTGGGCTTCAATCCTATATTTATGGGATTCATGTTATTCATTCTTCATCATTTCTTTGTAACCCAAACCAATGGGATTACTGCACACATAACCGACCTCTACTGGAAAGAAGATAACCATTTCATGTCGACAACAACGAGATAACAGGGATTGAATGCATAGCTAGACATCAGTAGTAGGTCTTCCCCAAAGAACAGCAAGACTCCCTGTGACGACAAGACTTCTTGGGCTCTTCAGAAGTCAGGGCTTGTATACAATCTTGGCATATCCTCCCCCTTCTAAAGATGCATGTTTTTTCCTGCTCCTCTTAAGTAGTATGAAAGTCTTGGCACGAGATAGGCCTAAAAATACAGTCTGCTGGTTACCTTTCTGCCTAAGTGATGGAATTGGAGAGCAGTCTGCCCTACCCACTTAAAAGTGTCTTTTTCAGCTGATGGCTGTTGCTCAGAGATGTGCTCTCTCATTTATCCAGCTGACTTTTTCATGACTTCTTTTGTAGCCAGGATCACAAGAAATAGCTGCTGAGTTAAAGATTTACTTCATGTACCAACTTTGGACTGAAAAAAATGTAGGACAGGAAATTGTTCCTTTTGTTTCATACAACAACAACCCTATTATTTGATAATGTAGCAACCAGCAGTCCTTTGCCTGACTAATTTCCAAACATTTATTTCATAATCTACTCCCATGTTAGACCATGTGCAACACTAAGGAAGTAAAGGGTGGCAACTTCTGGCTAAATATTCTGGCTAAATAGAAGTTCTAGCTTGCCTTAAACACTGCAACAACAAACAAGCCTCGATTGCTTTTCCAACAGTGAGCACACTGTATAAACAGTTTTGTTTGTTTCTTGTGCATGTGATTTAAAAGAAAATGTTAACTGCTGTGACTTAATTCCTTCAGCTGAATCAGACCAGAAGAACAGCCCAGGGAGGCATCTACCTCAGAAGTAGACACTCAAGCTTTTCAAGCTGCACAGCCTGTAAGAAAAGGAGAAACTGCAGAATACATCTGCTGTGTCTTGGAATTGCTTTCCCTTACAACGTCTTATTCTCTATTCATGCTGCAGTGAGCCAATAGGACTTGAATTTTTATTCTAAACACTGATATGCAGTAAATCTCATGAACTAAATATAAATTCTAAGGGACTCCAGCATAACAAATACATTTACTGTACAAAGCTTTCCAGCAATCAGAGAACTTGACAATATCAAGATTAATAAAACTAGTAAGCCACGCACTCTTGAAAGGGGGTGCATGGCTACAGTCCACTCCCTGGGTACTCACCTTGTTTTTGCTTCTGACTGTAGAGGCAAAGCATTTCTTACTGTGATAGATGAAAGCAAAACTGTTTCATAGTTTTGAGAACAGAGCAACAAGTTGTCAGAAAGTAAACTCAGCAAACAAGGCTTTATTCTGTCTGAGTTTGGGTATCACTTGCTTGAGCTAGTGGTACTTCAGTATATGTACCCTTACAATGCTGTAAAAAGGATTACCCATATGTAGATGTTAAATGGTGGCCTCACAACACTGAACTAGGTCTGTGTTCTTTGATCTAATAGTTTCTATGTAGCTACAGCTTTGGTGGCTGCAGACTTTCTCAAAAAGCTTGTGTAAAGAATAACCATACTAGAAAGTACCTGTGTGTAGGAATAATTTTAGTTTCTCCTGCAGTGTTCATTCTTTGAGAAGGTTTGTGATATTTTAGCACAAAATATATTTTGAGAACTAGACACAAAGCAAACAAAGTGCTAAAAAGGTCACCTTAGTTCTAATTGTTAACATAAAACATAAGTAAATTTCCAACTTGCTGCCTTTACTAACTACTTATATTTAGTAAAAATGTTGGTCTGAAAAATGGTATCGATAAGTGTTTTCCACCATAAAATTAGTCCAGAAATCTGATTAGTATGGGGGAAACAGTAATTTTAGTGTTGCTGATATCTGGGGAGAAGGAGCTCACCAAGTTAGACAATTGTGCTAATGTTACTGATAAATTTGCAATCATAAGTGGCTAATTTGCGAGAGCGGTGAGACACTGGCACAGGCTGCCCAGAGCAGCAGTGGATGCCCCATCCCTGGAAGCGTTCAAGGCCAGGCTGGACGGGGCTTGGAGCGACCTGGTCTAGGGGAAGGTGTCCCTGCCCACGGCAGGAGGGCTGGAACTAGGTGATCTTTGAGGTCCCTTCCAACCAACCCATTCTATGATTCTATTTCTTCCCTCCACCCTAAATGCTACAGCTGATAACCAGGCAAGCCTGCAGAGATTCAAAGAGAAGGTGGAGGGGACCTCTCCTGCCCTTCAGTTTTCTTTTGCATTGATAACATGCCTATAGTAAATGCCATTTACCTGTGAATCTAATTCCAGATCTTTAAGTAGATTGTAGACATTCATCTCTAGTTACGTACAGCATATGGTTGGACAGGAACATTCAGGAAAACAATACTGACTGCTTGGACTCAGATCTCTCGCTTCTCTTGTCCTCTTTTTCTCCTTTATTCACTACCTCTTGCTTTTTGCAGTTGGTGGGAAGGGAAGACCCAGATGCTGTCTATATAAAGATCCATAAGGATACTTGGAATTCAAGAACTTCAGTTTTAGTAGGGACACATTTGGTCCCTATTAATCCTCCAAGGATTCTTCTATGGCAGTAATAGAGGACGGGGGGGGGGGGGGGGGGGGGAACGGCAAGTTGATATGATTTGAAATACAACTAATGATAGCTGTTACTGAACTGGCAAAAAGTGTGTATAAGTTGTTTTTCCTCTATAAATGAGGTGCAAAGATGTAGTCTTGAGCACTCCAGCTTTTAAGGCTGAGGCAGCTTTGTCTGCCAGGTGATACTTGTGTATCAACTCTGAGATTTCTATCAGCATTTCACTCTCTCCTGTCAGCTTCTGCAAGGTTAGATTAATTGCTCAGGCTGTTATCCCAGCAGACAATTAGTTCTCCAGTGAACAAGTGCTTCGGTGTCTCAGGCTGCTGTTGGAGCTACCCAGGAGCAGGCCGCACTGCTGGGATGCGCTGCTAGGGAAGGCCGGCGTGGTGAGAGGGAAGTTCTATGGCTGAGGTAGCACCAGCTGCTGCGATGGGCTTTCATTTCCAAATAACTCCGGTGGCACCTCATTCAGCCCCCACCCCGTAACCACCTCTGACTTACAGTCCACCGCATGTGTCGCGGCTACAGCGTAGCCCCGGGGGCAGCGGGGCGGCGGGTGGGCAAGGCGGGCTGAGCGGGGGCGCCGCCGGGGGGCGCCGGGGAGGAGGGCGGAGGCCGTCGGGGGGGCGAGGCGGGCGCGTGGCGCCTCACGCTTCCCGCCTGGCGCCCTGGCTGGCCCCGGGGCAGGGAGGCAGCTGAGGCGGCAGCCGGGGCTCGCCGCGGCTCCCGCTGCCGGGCGGCTCGGAGAGGCGTGAGGGGGCTTGGAGCCGGCGGAGGTGCAAGGCGGCTGCACCCCTCAGGCGGAGGCGCGAAGGCGACGCTCCCCTCCGGAGGAGGCGCGAAGCGGCCGCTCCGAGCCCGGCGGTGCCGCCGGGAAACGGAGCGCTCAGCGGCTCCGTGTGACGCTGGCGGTGGCTTCTGTGGGTTTATGCAGGCAGACCCTGAAACTTCCATTCCAGGCGGTGCTTGTCCCCTGTTGACCAAAAGCACTCGGTCGGCGCCGTGGCTGCCGGCGGGCTCGACAGCGAGCGAGGGCTGTTACCCTCGGTACCTCACGCAGCGCCGCTGGCTGGAAGCGCCTCAAGATGGCACGGGAGGGAACGTGCTTCGCTGGTACACGGGAGCAGAAACCACACCGCGTGCTTCGTACAGAAGAGCTTGCTCGGAGAGAAACTGAAAAATAGACTTTGAACTTCGAGTATGGTAAATAAATTGCAGCTTCAGGTTACAGCACGTAACTAGAAGCGAAATGCTATGCTGCTAGAGAAAATACAATCAATACGTGACTGGTGAATCGTGGAGTTCCCACAGTTTCCCTCATTTAATGGGTGTAACTTTAGCTACATCATATACAGGTTTTAATTTTAAATTGGTAGTTGTCTTGCAAGAGGCAGTTAAGTTGCTGAATCTTGTCTGTGGTGGTACTGCTTGTCTACTTTGTTGAAAGTGTTTTCTTTAAAACACTGGGCAGGAACTGCCCGGTGTACTCCTGTAGTAGAAAAGCTTTGGGAACGCTTTGAGATGATATTTGGCTTTGCCTTCATTTTCACATCTACTCTGGAGCAGGCACTGTGAGAGCTTAGTCTCAAATGATGGCAAACACAAAGACTGGGTGCCATCATAGAACATTTTTAAAATTCTGTTTTTAAGCAAGAGCCGACTTGTGCATGCGGTGGTACTTTTGATAGCTGGAGCTCTGTAGAAAAACAAAAGAAGCAAATAATATATCCAGATCTAGGGCCCAAGTTATTTTGGGCTGTGTGAGAGTTGGCTTATGACTGGAAGGTAGAATCTAAAAGTTAAGTTCTAGGCAAGGATCTACTAATACACTTGGTGATAAACTAGCCCCGACTCAATCACTCATAAACTTCAGCTGGAAAATTCTGTGACTGTACAAAAAATTATTTGTTTTTTTTATAAGTACTTCAATTATTTTCTGATGTAATGAAACATGAGCCTTTTATTTTTGAGAGAAACTGAACATATTTTGGTTCTTTTTTCTTACCCCACTCTACCCATAGAAAAAGCCCCTTATTTTTTTCTAGATAGCAAATAATATATCGATTAGGTTACCGTTAATAGATCAAAAATTGGGATTAGGACCTGGGCAAGCAAATTCTGAAAACTTTGACTGGTAGGATATTGGTTGTGGGTTGTTATAGATTTCCCCCATGGAACTGAAATTATGTTGTGAGAACATGAATTAGCCTTTCACATAATTATGGTCAAAACTTACGATTGCAAGGTTATATGTATTATTTTTTTTATAATTCTTCTGGTTCCATAGGAGATGTTGTATTTGAAACTGTTGCCTTCTTATGTAGGCTGTTGTCCCTTAAAAATGAGATTTTAAAACTGCTTTTTGTTTTTCTTTTAGTCTTACTGGTGAGACCTTGGTGAAATTACCCTGGGATAAATTTTTAGGCTCTTCAAGGAGTAGCCTGTGACCTGACAGAACTGGAACTTATTACAATGAGCATGTAATCAAGGTAAGCCTAAAACATAACTTGAATAAAACACCTACAGCTGATATTGCAGAAACAAAGTTTTAAAGGTGGCATGGATTGAATGTCTTTTTTATTTAAATGCTTTCTGTTTGCAATTATGAGCCCTGCTGGGATAATCTGGCTTGTTTTGCTAGTATAATAACACTAAGTTATCAGGTATGTTACTTTTTACAATGTGGTGGCTTTTCTGAAACCATTCTCTCTGAGCTCTTCTGGCATATAAGCAGTTTTGCTGAAATTATAGCTGGTTGTCTATGAAGTTGCTGGCTAATAAGTCTTTTTGACTTTGTTTTGAAGCACTTGATTTATTGCCCTAAGAAAATTATATAGGGAGTTGGTTATTTTCTTGAGTCTTTCAATTGCTTTTAAATCTGGATCTAAAGGCTTTTAAGTATGACATTGATATTCTGCCAATATTATGGTTTATAGAAAAAACCCTTGTCATGGCTTTGCCTAACTACAAAATCTTCTAACCTTAAAAAGTATAAGATGGAGCAAAGCAACATAACGTTTTTCTTGCTTTTAGTAGATGTAAATATCATCAAGAAAAGAGAATGTGTGCCACAAACAACACATAATTGTTTTCTGTCCCAGTGTAAGCATCTGTCCTTAAATAATAGTAGCAAGTGTAGAAACTTTCTGATTGTGGACAGTTACACAGGTTGTTCAGAGAGTATCGACAGACCACTGCTTCCTGTTATTTCGTATAAGTACTTTTGGTTATGTGAGGTTGTGTTACGTGCTTGTAAAGTAAGAGAGTGCTGGTTTTACTGCCTTGAGAATTGGTCTCATGCTTAGTAACTGTTTGGCAGTCTGGAGTCTTGTTTGGGTTGCTAATTTGGTAATGTGGCTTGAAACTGACCTACTGCATTTACCTCTGTAGGCAGAAGGTACTCTCTCCTTGATCTTCTTTTCAAGAATGGCAATGGCAGTGTGTTGGCCCAGAATAGTATTTATTCCCCCTTCTGCTCACATAGGGATTAATTTTTTAAGAAGCACTGGATGTTAATAGGACTTTAGCTTCCTAACTTTGGCATTTCATTATGTCTTCTGGTTATTCCTACAAAACTAGTTTGTCTTCCACTAACAGTATTTACTTGGCTCCTGATATTTTCCTAACTGAAAATGTACTCTGAGGCTTTCATTAATGCTTGTTTGGTGTTATGTTTTGAAAGTGACATGACCTAGAAATATATTATCAGCCAGGTACTTCAACTGCCACACTCTCTCAGAGAAATTATGAAGAGTAGGTGTGGGTGGAATGCACCATAGCTAGACACTGAAAGGGAGAATGCCATATCCTGTTTGAACTCAAGGACAAACTCTAGCAAGGCAAGCAGCAGCTGGTCAAACCAAATTAAAATCGGGAAAAACAGCAGCAGAAAACTGACTAATTAAAAAAATGAAAACACTTCTGATGCACTGAAAATGCTTAAGGAAGAACTTTACCCCAAATTACCCAAAACATAATTGAAAATGCATTTCTCTACCAAAAGTTTTTTCAGGGAATTATTTATGATCCCTCAAAGACACATATATAGTACATGCCAAGTAAGTAAATGGTTAAGTAAAAGTAGACTAAAAAACAATAATGCTGTTGTAGATGGGGAGTGTTTGGAATCCCTGTAAGAGCTTGTATTCATTAATTATATAGTTAGGCAGAAGTAAAATAGAAATGAATTGTCGTTCCTCTTCCAAAGAACATAAAGGGAGACAGAGGTTTTAAATTATTCCAGAACATCAGCATTAAAATTTTTACTGTGGATATGGATTCACATTTCTGCTGCTCTAGATCTGGAGCACAGAGAGGCAAATGTAAAATGACTGCTGAACTGCTGGCTGCAATTGCTGAGTTAGTTTTGCGTCCTTTGATTCTGCTGTCTTTTAAATTTTTTTTAAGTTTTAAATTTTGGTTTGGATGCAGAACAAAACCGTAGAAACTGCATTTTCTTATTTTCTGGCCAGGAATCATTTAACAAAACTTGTTTTAAAATGGTCTTTTTCCTTTTTTACTATATAACATTTTAGTGTTCTTTTCTAGACTTCATTCATGCTTGGAAATCTGTAGCTATGAAATACTGTAACAGGAGTTGCTTTTCTTCTTTTCCTGCTTTTCTTTCACGACCCCTGCCCTGCCTTATGTGATAGTAGAAAGCTCATCAATATGCCTGCTCTCCTGAGATTTCTAGTTGCAGCAAATGTTGAAGCTTATGTGTTAAGTCAGATCCAGATGTTTTGAAGTTCACCTTTGGAAATTGAAAACTCCATCTGGCTGAGTTCCATAGCTGAAAATACTTCATGCTGGTTTACGAGCGAGTTGGCTAATATTCAGTAAAGGAAATATTAAACAACAAAAAAGTGAAAGCATTAAAGCTATGATACCAGCTATGATCATTCATGGATGAATGCTTTCAGCTTGCACATGACAGGTGCTGTGTCAAGCTGCGATCTGTTCCTTCATTTGGTGGTTTGGTTCTCCCTGTTGCTTTTTAGCTGGGCAGAGTGGGGTAAGCTGTATCCCCCTCTGCAGCTGTTTTTGTGTGGTGTAATTGGACTGAAGACTAAGTGAAGAGTTAGGATGGAAAGGGCAGTTAGAAGAAAGTGTAGAGGAAAGTCCGCTGTGGGGGGGACAGTAGGACTTCCTGTGGTAATTTTATTGCTTACTCAGCAGGGGTGATGGTGAGGCTCAAGACCTCCTACTGAAAGAACCTCTTTTGGGGAAAGCACTTACTCCAAGTGTCAGATGGAACACTTGGTTCATTTGGTGCCTCCATCTGTTCTGTTACGACAATTTGCAGGCTTGTGGCTTGTGTGAGTAAGCCTTTCTATTTAGATATAACGTTAGTGTTCATAACTTTCACCGTACTTGAATAGTTGAGCTCAGAGTCAATCTTCATGTGTTATTTGTTATGGCACAACAATTCCTGATAACCTCATTTCAAATATTAAGTTATGTGGCTTCAAAAACAAGCTGTGTGCCATGAAAAGTTTATATTAAGTAGTTAGTTTGTATTATGCTGTGCTATCCTTGTTGCTTTAAAGTAATTTCCAGAGTGACCAGATTAATCAGAAGCATCACTGAAGCATTTTAGTGACTTGGATTAATTTTTCATGAATTCCTGTTGTGTTGATGTGGTAACTTCAATAGTTCAGAAAGCTAGCTTGTGAAATGCTGCCACAGCCCCACTCCCCCCTAGGCTGCGAGTTCCCACCCCTGCATTTCACCACTGCTGTAGTTTTCCATTGAGGCTATTTTTCTGGAAACACCCCTGAAGACAGATCACTAAAGTCAGCAGAGTTAAACAAAAATTAAATTTTTGGAGGGCTGCAATCTGTGGAGGATGTGTGAGACAATGACCTGCAAGCCTGCTTTACAGAAATAACAAATCCTGGAGTGTGGCCTGGATTCCCCACTGTGTACTGACGGAGATGCTTACAGTGTAGTTTTTTTATTTGTTCTAAGGCACTGAATAAGATTATCCTTATTACGACTGCAACTATAGCAAGAAGGCATAGCTACAGACCTCAAAAGGGTGTAACCTGTGTCCTCTATCCAAGCAAACAAATATTTTAAGTCCCAATCTGTGGAACTCAATGCAATCAGGTGTAGAAGTTTGGTTTAGAAATGTTTTTTTGAATTGCAGTATGCTCAGGGACATGTAAATTAGACGGATATAAGAAAATACAAATCGTCTTACAGCAAAGAGAAACTAGTAGATGATAGAGGATAGTGGGAGGAAACAAATCCCATAACTGCCTATGTGATGTCTCCTGTGATTCTTGCCACTGATCAGACTGCTGAGGTATCTTGAATTAGAAATGTTGGTATGTTCTGCCACAGGTTATTCAAATAGTAGTAGTGTACTAGCTTTCTTTCTGTGTATTACTATTCCAGGCTACTATGCATTGGTCTATTATATGGCTTGCTTTTTCAGCCACTCTTGCCAACATTTCAGTTGAAAGACAGTTTGTTTTCCATAGGAATGGATGCACCTCTCACTTTCCCTGCTCTCTGTCCTTAAGTGGTATCAATAGCTTTTGTTGGCAGTAATAGATTATCTAATACTGATTATGATCCAGCTAAGGAGAGGTGATGGCTCTTAAACATCTTGCACACTTCAAATTATTTTCTAAGGTTTTGTTTTAAATCTTTGTTTCAAGTTGGTAATTAGACATGTAGAAATGACAGTTACTCAGAAATGACATTACTAAAAACAATAAATTAGGCAATTATTTACTCTCAACAGGAGTATATTTTACTACTTAAAAAAATCAAATGTTTTTTTCAAATTGCTGGTGGATTTGGCTGCAGACTGAAGAGTAGGTGCTATGGAAAATTCCAGGAAAAGGTGTAAAATGATGAGTGAAAAATGTCAAGGGTAATATTTGTTTAATGTGATTTCATTCATACGTTTATATCCAAAAATGTCTCTTTAGACCGTCTGGGAGTTGTACTGTTGAGTCATGTTAGCCCTTTACTTTTTTCACATTTACTCCATTTTGTTTGTACTTCCCAAATCTATTTTATTTTTCTCATTTTCTTTTACCCTGCTGGTTTGTTCTTTCTTGGCTTTATTTTTAATTAGTTAAACAGAAGTGGCCTTTGACATAGCAAAGATTATGAAAACAGTGGGACATTGGTTACTGCTTTGAAAGAGTAAAGCAAATATTTTTGTGTGCATGTTCTCCTTTGTCTGTTACCTCTCTCCTGGGGTTGTATTGTCAGTGAGTGAAGTAAAGGAGCCTCTTGGAGGGAGCAAAGGGAGTTTTTTCAGAATCTTACTTAGTTTTCTGTGTATTATGGCTAGAGGCCCTAATAAATTTTAGTTCCACTGTGCTGAGCAAAGCTACAAATGCATAATGATAGCCTCTGAAGCTTACAGCATGAAGTATTATGATAGACCAGACCTGGCAAGGAGAAGAATTTTTTAATTTTATGCATGCAGATCAACAACCAAAGATTTGGAGCCAGCGTCTAATCGTGTTTAAGATCTCTTGAAAACCTGCCCTGCTACGATGGAAGCTTCTGTATGAAAGCTAGCCTCCTGGAAATCTTGCCTTTTATAGTCATTTCAGGGTCACAGGGGGAGACAGTGACATGAGGTCTGACAATGTTTCCCAGCTCTGGTGCCAGTCCAGCATTGTAAGCTTGAGAATATACCCTTTCACTCACTCCAACCCTTGTCATATCCAGGACTAAATGTGGTCAGCCAGTGCATGTTTGGTCTTAATTTGAGATTTGTGTTGCATTTCATTTGAAACTGCAGCATTTCATCATGACCAAAGGTGGTGGGAATTGAGATGTCTGATTCTGTTGCAAATGATCAGTGGAGCTCCCTGAATAATTAAGGCATGCATACTGTTCCCTTGCTTGACTTAAAGGTTGATACTGAGATTCTGCTTGTTAAGTAAAACTTAAATTTTGGCAAAATGAACATGCAAAATAGTCGCAGAATCCTGCATCTGTCTGTACGTTTCTCTGCAAGGGAACCAGTTAGCCTCAAAGAGGTTCAAGAGTGTTTCCTCAGGGTTTTGCCAAAAGAGGGAAGACCTATACTTTTGTTGCCTTCCTAGAGAAAGCTTTTGGGAATTAACCATTGCTGCTTGTCACAGGGGAGAAGTATTAAGTGCCTTGTGACTTGCATAGAGGGATCTTCACAGGTTGCCCAGAGAGGCTGTAGCTAGAAAAACATTCAAGGTCAGGTTGGATGGGGCTCTGAGTAACCTGATCTCACTGCGGGGGGTTGGACTAGATGACTGTTAAAGGTCCCTTCCAACCCAAACCATTCTATGAGTCGATGTTCTTTTGAATTTTGTCTGCTGAAACTGAACAGGTCCGTTGCAGGTGACCGAAAAGACTAATTTTCCTTATCCTGGCTGTACAACCCTCAGCTCTGAGAGGTATTACATTTTAAGCATAACTCATGGCCTTCCACAGTTTGAATACAATGCAGCATGACTAACAAAAGACTGGAAATGAGCATGTGCCACATAAAATAACAGGATTCGTATATTGTATATGTGAAAGTGTACATGAAATGTCCAGTGGGTTGCTAAACTCTGAGGTTTTAAATCATGATCATTAATAAATACTAATCTGTTTTGTACTCAGTCACAGTAGTCATACATGTTAATGTGGTCTCTGCTTTCTGGGCCTCAAAAATCAAGGATGGAATTGGAGTTCTACTTTCCAGAAGGCCTTGAAGCGTCAATGAACCTCTAAGGACTCAGTTTCCTGCAGCTAGTCAGCAGCTTGAATTTGAAAAACAGCAAACAGTCTGTTACCCTGCTGCTGTAGGTAGAAGCTAGGTGGTGGTATACAGAAGTGGAACACTCCATGCTCCATGGAAATACGTATGTTCTTATGAAGATGCACTATGAAAGAAGGCTAATAATAGAAGCACTGATTCAACTCTAACAATGCCACTCCAAAGTGCCCCCTGCTGCCTGAGTAGAGTGCTTAAGAAATGCAAACTTTGGAGCTGTATAAAGAATTTTAGAATATAAAGCTCCACACTTTGAAGATTGCACAGATGGGAGCTAAACCCAGAGGAAATACACTCAGTAGGAAATTGTATTATCTGGGTTTTTTTAGCAGTGACCACCTATAATCACTGACACACTTTCTAATGTATTCTAAGGTGCTTGCCAATGTAGGCTTTGAAGACTGTAAAGAAGGGTTCAGAGATAACGACCTTCTTATCAGCCCTGTTCATTCCAGAGCCTTTATCCAATTCACATACCTGGATTTCAGTATTTCTGCAGAATGAGTTTTTTGCTTCTGCTTTACAACTAGTGGCAGGAGTAAAGTGCCAGTTTATTTTACTGAACTGGCAGAGGAGGGCCCCATTTAGTCTCAGTTCTTGCCCTAAACCTTTGTCAGTCGTGAGAGAAAAGGTGGGTGAAGCTCAGGAGAAGAAAGGCCATACAGACTGTTCCTGAGAACATGGTCTTATCATCCAGCTCTGAATGTACTCGACAAACAGAAAGGACACAGAAAAAAGAGCTGGAGTACAGAAAGGAAGGTTGTATGCTATGTGTAACTGATCCAAGCTTCAAAATCCAGCATTCCTGCTCAATACTTCATTAGCTGCTTGAGTTAACTCTGAGAAGATTTGGGACATGATTAATTTTTAGTCTAAACATGGGCCTGGAAGCATGGGGTTTAAGCAGTGGAAAAGCATCATTTAAAGTAGTATAGTAAAACTACTGTGACTTGGTAGCTGTACTTTCTTTGCATGATAGCTGACATAGGTGGATATTGGGAATTAAGTTGGAATTGTTTTTTAATAACTCAATGACATTCAGAAACTATCATATTTCTACTGTTCTGAGGGAAGTAAGTTTGTATGTTTATCTAGTTTATGATGGCCAAATATGTAGTTTCTTGGAATTAAAGCGAGCAAATGTACCCTGTGCAATTCTAACCATCCCCTCTAATGTTTTTGTCCATTGTTATCGGGAAATCCTTTTACATTTGCATCTAAAACATTATCTGGCCCTTGTTTGTTTTGAACAGTATTATTTTCTCTGTTAATCTCCAGATTAGTTCTGTTATAAACTGAGTTTAAAGGTGATTGAAATGTCAGCTTTGTAGGCAGAAGCGAATACTAATTACTGTCTAGAGATTTGATTCAAGCGTTATAGAAATGAGAGTAAAGATTGAGGCAGCGAAGTTGCCAGAACAATGAAAGCAAATGCAGTCTATAGCATTTACGTATTAACCTCATATGGAGGGACTGTGTCTGAGGATGATCTTCAAGCTGCTGATCTAATGATGTTAGTCACTCCTGGAAATAAAATTTATGGCTTCATTTGTTACAGTGCAGAAATGGGGGGGGACGACACTAAGAAATGAACCTGATGCTGAGGATTAATGCAAAACAGGAAAAATATTCCAGTGCATCTGTTTAGCAGAGTTTACTCAGTGCTGGGCTTCTGTTCTCACTCCTGCAAGATTTATTTTCTTTTGTGTAGGAAGCACATCTTTCAGGGAGTGCTTGTAAGCTTATAGCTCTAATGTTTCTGTCCCAGACATGACTTGTTCTATTTTGTAAGCAGGAATTGAGCAAGGGCTGTTTGCTAGAAGCAGAGTGGGGAGAGAGGAAGAGCCTTAATGCAGTCAGCTGTCACTGAGTTTTGTGAGACTGCAGATCTGTGGTAAAGGCATTTCTGAACTCTTAGAAAACTACGTTACTTTCACATATGAAGTGGTTTTGATACTATTTGTTGTTGTTGTTGTTTTTAAGATAGCCAAAAGTAGTGATTTTTGCTTAATGTTATGGTAGTTTGAGCTTATGGTTCTCTGTGGTCTTACTGTAGTTAGTTCTCAGCACTCGAGGCTGTATGACCATAAGAATTAATTTGTGTAGTATTTCCAAGAGCTGCATGTTGGCATTTCCCTAATCACCTAGTTCAGAGTGGTGCACTTTTCAGCATGGTCAGTATCATCCTGTTTCTCCCATTGAACTGAAGGAAAACAGAGACTGAGTTTGGAATTAATCCTTTCATAAATACCATTGCACCATGGAGTTGATGGTGATGAGAATACTACCAGCTTGGCATTAGTCATGCACAATTGTAATTCTGCACTGTAGAAATGATGTGCTCTAGACAGAAGGGAGACGAGTGATGACGCTGGAAGAGAAGGTACAAGAAGGGCTTTGCCTTTATTTATTCTGGCTACCATAAAAGGTGAAATGAAATAATCTATGTTTGGGACATACATACTTGAATTAAATTGTACATAACATTGTCTTGAAGGAACTGGCGAAAATTAAAAAGAAATTCCACAATATGAACTTTTAACAAAATGGACAGTGCGTTTTAAATGATAAAGGGCTCCTGCTAAAGTGTTAGAAATATAAAATAGTTGACATTTAAAATGTCAATAGTTTCAGCATTTACCATAGAGTTCTGACATTTTGAGTGACCATTGGAGCTTTTATTTGTTTTAAATGCTTCACTTAAATTCTTTTAGCAAATTATTGGTAATCTGGTCATATTTAAAAAGTGGCATCTTCTTTTGGGACTACAGTTTATTGGGGAAACAGAGCTCTTAATTTTGATGGTTACAGTCAGTGAAATAAAGTCAGTCATGTAAAGATGGGCACTTGTTTCCTACTGCTTGCATTTACATTTTGCTCTGGGCAGGAAGAAAAACTCAGCAGGAGGTAATTTTTTCTTAATTTTTTTCTCCCCCCCCCCTTCTTTTCTTTTTTCTTTTTTCTTTTTTTTTCTCCCTCACCCCCCCCCCCCAAAAAACAAACAAACAAACAAAACAACCAACCATTGTGATGTGTATTAAAACCTTTTCTTAATGGTCAACAATAGTAGACTGAGTCTTGGAAGACCTCCTTCCTCCCTGAATTTGACTGGCTGGCCTTTGCAAATACCTTTACTCTATGTTTTAGTTTTCAAGGTTTAAGAAGGTTTAGGAAGTTTAAGTGATGATGGTATTCTTTAAAAAAGCATATTTAAGTTAGTGTTAGGAAGAAATTAAGTTTTACAACATTATTGTAGAGACTATATAGAGGCTTCTTACACTATTTTAGAAGATGACAGCTGTGTTTTCCCTATTGAGAACTTAACCTATGCTCAGTTACTCAGTGTTTTATGACCACTAATCAAGGGTTTATATTGAAAGTTTTTGTTATTGTAATATTGAATGCAAATGACACTGAACTAACACTTCTGTCAGGAAGATGCTGGGAAAACCAATATAGCTAAACAAATAATTCAGTACCATTCTCACTTCCAGTGCATATACTTGTTTCACATATACTCCTAATACAGTTTCTGCAATATCTTTGTATCTTAAGGGCTCCTGAATGCTCATTTAGCCCAACAAAGTAAAATGTCTGGTGTGAGGATCCATTCCACAAAGTTTCATGTCTACATCATGTGCACAGTAAAAGGAATCCCCATCCCCAGTTCCACATGGGGAAGCAAAGTTCAAGTAAGTGCCTTTTGGCTGAAGCAAACTGCACATCATGGCTTGTCAAAGTATACTTATTCTACATGAAACTTTGTGGGATTGCAGCTTTTCTGCAGACTGAATTCTTGTGAATGCATAGTATATTTTGGTTGTTCCTATTTTTGGCTTTCTTCATGAAAGAAACAGCATAAGCTATTACTGCTATTTATGAAAGCACTTTGTGACCCTATACCATAGCACTGAACTGTAAACAGACTGCCTGCCAGTTTTTGAATCAAAAAATTTAACATTGCAGCTGAACAAAAGCTGATAATGGCAACTCTGACTCTTTTTAAAAAAAATCCTATTTGGTTAAAATAAATTCCTGTTATAACTCATAAAATGCTGTGTTTAAGAGTTTGGGTTTTTTTTCATAAATGTGATTTTTAATGTGTCCTGGAGATTTTATCTATTTAATTATAATTTAGAGTGTTTTCGGTGCCTGTTAAGGCTTTGGGAGTCCTGACTGTGGCAATGTGGCAAATGAATTGCTTCACTTAAGTAGAAAGTGTGGTGGGAATCTTCTGGCTTCTGTACCTGAAGAGGTGAATCTAAGATTCTTTAACTGTGCTCAGCTGATGGGTTTATATTGGATCTTGCAATATTTCAATCTTCAGAAGGAAATCCCCCATTAAATTTAAGTTGAGATCCTTTCCCTTTGAGGTGAACACTGTTTAATGAAGGGCATGTATAAGCCATCTCTAATTCCATGGACAGAAAGACTTATAATAATTCCTATTCTCTGGCATATCAGTTCATTGCAGATCTTAAATATTGCACGAGCAACTTGAATTAAAAGGTGTGTGAATGATGGAAATGAACATGATGTTTCAATATTACCACTTTAATTTGTGTTAGCAAATGGAAGGAAAGAATGAAGGGGGCAGTAGCTGTCTGTGTGTTTTCCTGCTCAGACTCAACGGAAGCACTTGCAACCCAAAATGTCTGGCCAGTCCCTTGATTCAAAGAAATTTATTTAGCACAATGGCAGACTCATTCAGTCTCCTCTTCTGTGGCTCCCACATAGAGGAGCTGCTAAGGAAAATGAAGGAAACATACTTCTGTAGACTGGGATAGTCTGGGCGACACCACCCATTTGTTTTGACATCTCTGTTTCATTACTTTTCCATCATCAGGACCAAACACTCTACTGAACTCAAACGCATAGCCTGTGGCAGAATGTTTGACAAAATCAATAATTTCTGAGGAGTTTGCCCCTGTAAAATAGTAACTGCATTTTTGTGTGTGAGGACTGTTATGTGAGCAGGGCAAGAAAGAGTTTGGCTTGCTTTACTTAGGCCTTATCCTGACATAGAAAGCCTATTACCTACAACAGGAGACCTTACCACAGCCCAGGGTTTTTTTGTTTTTTTTTAAATTTTATTTCCATCTTTCCTGTTCTGCTAAAGTACGTGCATTAAGATATTTTTAAACGAGTTTATTAAATATGATTTGTAATTTAGATTCAAGGTGAAAGATTCAGATATCTGTTCTGTACTCTGTGCCCAAGTTTAATTGAGTTGGCATTAATAAGATATATATGTGCACGTTTGTGGACATAGCGCTTCAGATAAACTTTTATGGGTTGAGAGATACCACATGAAAGGCTATTATCTCTGACTCAGCTGTGATGATATTTTTAAAGGAGCATTTACCAGACTTCGATCCATAGACTGATTGCCATATATTGATAACTTCTTGGTTTTGTCTGCTAAGTTACAAGATAAGAGTTTAAAATCCTTTGACTTGGCATAGTTTCTTTGCTGTTGTTGGGACAGGAAGCTGTGCTATTACAAATGGGCATGTAGCTGGTTCCCATTTCTAACTTTATAAAAGATTTGAGACTCCCTGCTATATAAAGTTCAGTATGAAATGTCTTCCTTTGGTGACCAAAATCCTGTGTTTGATGACACAAAGCTTGCCATTGATGTAAGTGGGATCAAAACTAGGCATGTCCTATAGGTCCTAATAAATGGTCTAATTGGGAAAGTACTGGCTTGCTAGAATTGTTGTTTAGAGACAGAGGGGATGCATGAAAGACGAATCTGTGGAAGTTGTGTTACAAAGTCCTGAAATATTCAAGTGTGCTAGAAGTGACTGGCAAAACAGAAGGGTCTATGTGTGGTAGAATATGGTAGATGAGAAGAAAGATATAGTGGAGAGATCTGAATGGAAAACCAAAATCAGTATAGTAGTAGGCAAATAGTTGGTATTAATGCACAAATCTTGAATGGGCTGAGGAAAGTGAGATGAGAACTGAAGTGAGACAACAGCGTCCTGGCTTCTTCAGAAGAGGCTGTTAGGGGTTCTGTGTGAGTGATAGATGAGAATGGCAGATGACTCTGATTTGGCCATCTGGATGTGCAGGGTAAAATACACACTGAAGGTGAGCCACCTCTCTCTGAGTGGAATTGGTGGAAGATTAGAACCAAATCTTGACATTGATCTAATTCCTTTGGAAGAGAAGAGAATTTGCATTTGTACCTTCCCCCCCCCCCCTTCTACAGCAATAAGCGCTATGGTCTCTGCCTCTGAAATCATCTTAAAAGTCTGTAGAGACACCAACATCCTGGTGCCCTGTCATAGTTCCACTACTGTTTGAAATTGTATGTAACTGGCCATAGGACCCCTGAAGTGAAAGCTGTGGAACTTTTTTGTGTATCTTTTCTGGCAAAGACAATTAGTTTGTCTCTTTCTTAAAGAAAACAAACAAACAAACAACAAACAAAACCGACCAACAAACAAAAACAACAAAAGCTTGCAGCATGCCTTCTGCATGGACTGCAGGGAGAAGAGGAGCTGGAGAAGAGGAGCTGGCAGAGACACTCATGCGTGAATGAGGGAGAGTCTGTGTGGAATGTCATGAGAGGAAGGTCATTCCGGCCCATTTCTCAAGGAAATAGATGTAACTGAATCTGCTTTACACTGTTTCTCTCTTGGTACTACTGTTGCTCACCTTTCCAAATCGTTTGGAAGCCAGTGCAGCTGTGTTGCATTGTAGATGTGACTGCCCTAAGGTTATAAGGGGAACAGATACAGATGGCGTTGAATAACCTTTTTTGAACACACTTTTGCACACTCTGATTAATTCTGCTGTGTCAGTGGCCTTGAAATGCTGCTGGAGACGCTGTGGTGCCTGCAGGTTTTCCCAGCAGCTTTAGTCTCTGTGTCATGGAAAGATTAATGCTGTGAGACACATGGCATAAGGGTATAAGCTGACCTCATATGACCCATGATGACTTCTGGAATTGGTAGATAAGATTGTTTTCCAGCTTACTTGTTTTTAAGGGGCTATTCTCTTCCTGCAGAATCTTGCAAATAGTGCAGTGACTTCTCAGTAATACATAAGGGCTAAAAAGATGTCCTTTTATAGTACTCTCTTAGATATCATTCAGTCTTCAGTAAGAAGTTAATGTTGGAAGATTGTTACTGCTACAGTGGATCACACAGGCAAGTTTCCCTTTTTGTCTTTGGTTGTAAAGTCTAGAAGGAGAGCAAAAAACCTTGAGGTAAAGCTCCTGATGACTTTAACACCTACACAACCTATGAATGACAGGGAAAAGGGATTGTCAGCCTATTCCTCCAGCCAGAAAGAAGCGAATACAGCAGCTGTAATGGATTCTTATTACTCGTATTTTCAGAAGCCTTGATCCAGACCAAACCCTCCAGAGCCAAAGCTCTGTAGCTTTGGATGATCACCCTTGAGCAGAAGACAAGGAAGCAGCAGCTTTTTCTTTAGAAGGCCCTTTTGGTATGCTAATGAAATCCTGCAGGTGACATGATTAATAGTTTTCTCTGCTTCCTCCTGAGGGGGAATTTTTAGAGATGCTTAAGTGTTGGTTTTTTTTAAGAATAAGGACTCTGAAAATTAAGGGTCTATTTTCTGGGAGCCTTTTCTATTGAACTTCAATGCAAATCCATAGCTTTCCTTTTGTTTTTTAGAAAATGAGTGGGAAGGAAAGAGTTTGGATAACTAGTCAAAAATCTTACCATGTTTTAAACTGCCGTAGAATGGCTTTCACCAGCAGAACTATTTACAGTCTATGGTTTAACAGATGACAGTATAATTTTTTTTTTCTCTCAGAAGGTGAAACTGCCAGTTACAGCTCTAGTTGCTATATAGTATGCAGCAGGTTCTGCTTATAAAGACTCATAAAACTGTGGAAAGTTTCCATGTGAGGGGACTGAATGTTGAAAAATAGTTCTTGTTTCAGAGCACCCTTCTGTCTTGTTTAAACCCATATCTTTTTGCATTATTCATTCTTTTGACTTCAGTTTGGACAAAACTAGCCTGAAGTAGCAAGGTGTTTGCTTAGATTTATGTGCATTTTTATAGCCATCAGATTCTTTTGTTGCAAAAGTGCTTCTTACCATATTAAAAATCAGGATAAAAACAAATAAGGTTTTCTTTATTCAGAAATATTACACAAGATTTGAAGGATATGGATTGTTGTCCATTTTTAAATGTCATGTGTCTTTGCAAATCATATGACATCACTTGAATAGATTTTGTCTGTCTTTTATAGATAGTTTTAAAAGTTCGTTTTAGAACTAAATCATATATTGGCATGACTGGCACTCTGGCTGCTTTTCCTGATAGCAACAATGTTTCAGAAATTGGTATATAAAATGCATATTTAGCTGTGAAGACTTAAAAATGGGGGGGTGGGGGCGGGCATGCACGGAATACCTGTAGCAGTGTCTCTAAAATCTGAAAAGCTTTCCTTGCTTGCTGACATCCTGTCAGAGCTAGCTTCTGCAAAGTATGTTGATAGTTGTCTGGTGTCTGTCTTAACACTATATACCTTGGTAGTGAATAGATGTACAGAAAAGGGAGTAAATGATGACTTGGCAATCCAGCCTTTGCTTCTCCCTTGCTTTCAAGACTCAGCTGTTGTGGGCCTTTCTAACACTGGAGGGGGAAAAAAAGTTAGATGAGGTGGGTCATAGCTCTTCCATTTTATCTATTGTGTCTATTGTTTCCTCACCTGTGTGAAAGACCAGTGCCCTAACCATCATGATGTAAGTGGGTCTTGTAAGTTGACCAGTAAGCGGCAGAATTGTGACCTGCCTGGTAGTAATTGCAACTTTGTCACATATTCTTTCTGTAATCATTTTATCTAGACCCTTAGAGGAATCTCAACGGTTTTTGCATTGGCTGAAATGTACTTGTTTGTCTAATAGTTGTAAGATAGTAGCTTTCCTACTTGACTGAGCTCTTGCCTTGGATGTCAGTGCTTGCCTTACTGAAATAGGAGAATGTTAACTGGTCTGAGTCAACCCAAATTAAACTTTTAGGCGATAGTAAAATGGGTTCCTAGTGCTTTTGGCTTTTGCTTCTCACTTGCATTATTAGATGGGTTGGGTTTTCTGTTGAAAAGAATGATCTTGGTCTAGTCTTACTTTCCTGAAGATGCCATGTTTCCAGCCTAGTAAGGATGTCAGAAATTCTGGGCAGAGGGAGGTTTCTGAATAATCCAGCAGGAGAATGGCACTGATAAGATAGGAGCATGATCTTATGTGTAATCAACAGGGCTGGCAAAGAGAAGGCATAGCGAAGAACTGTGAGTCAGGAGTTAAAGCTTGTAGTAGCAGATTGTGTGCATAAAATTATCTGCTGAATTGCAAGGGGCACTTAAAATCAGTTTAGTATAAAACTCATTTGAGTTCGGACCATATTTTTTTTTTCAGCAGTTCTGACAATGAAGCTTGTGAGGACATATTCTGAGGCTTCTCATTTGGGCCAGAATTGTTACTACAATTTAAGTTAGGAGATAACTTGTTATTGACCCAGTCCTCCTGTTCAGCTCAACACTGGCAGATAAGCTTTATCAGGAACTGAGAGCCTCAGTGTAACTGAGAGGCAAATTCATCCCGGAGGTAACTCCATTGAAGTCGGCAGGTTATAACAGCCCACAGGAATATTCAGCACCCAATTAATTTCTATGTAACTAACAAATTTTATTAAACAGGTAGATTAATGGGACTTAGTTTTTAAATCTGTGGTCTATTATGTTTTTGTCTTCTCAGCCCTGTTCACTTCAGCAGGAGCTGCCATTCCAGTCAATAGTAAGTAGTGTGTCTCTATGGCAACTTTCAATAAAAGAATGATTTATTTGTACACACACATTTTGTACCTCATTTTTAACTTGGGGGATATGTCTGAATCACTGCAAACATAAAGATTTATAGTTTGATCTTTTAAATAAATCAAACTCTACCCTATGCCAGGGACACCAAGGGAGAATACTAAGCGTTTGAGACTTGTGCAGAGAAAACTGATGTGCTGTAGGAATGTTAGATCTGGATGAGGGGGCATATACACTGGCGCTTTACTGAACACTTACATGTTCAGAGACTTCAAGCTGTGTAAATTGTGTTCCTCTTTAATCTTTGGAATTTGAGGAGTGATTCTCAAGCTGAACGAATCAAAGATGGGATTTGTAAAGATCAGCTCCATTTGCTTCCTAAATATATTAGTTGTTAGTCATAATTTGTATTTCTCACTGCTGTTTAATTGTGTACAGTTATAAGCTTGTTCCATGTGAAGATATCTGGTATAAAAGCTGAATTACTTCTAAGTTTTTCCTGGAGTGCAAAGTGCATATTTCATTTTTATATATATAATCTGCCTTTTATTTAATTGTAGTTATGTAAAACCTACTTTTTAATGTATTCCATTGCTTCTGAGTGATTCTAATCTTTGTATAGGTTCATTAGGCCTAAAACTGTTTTTGTTTTTACTTGTGTAATTGAGCTAGCTGCTGTTTCCTGAGGTTGAGCTGAAGGTAGAAGTAGGCTCCATAAGTTGAGTAGGCCTGCATTGCAGAAAAAATTAGGTTAACAAACTTATTGTAAGTTAATATATTTGCAAGTGTATGGTTGATTGTATGGGAGAGAAAAGCAGTATTACCCAAGTAAAAGGCTGCAACCAAAATGAATCAAGAATAACAGCTGTGTATAGAGTGTATTAACCAGAAAAGCTGTGAAATTGTGTTAAATTTACTGATTTTTCTTTGGAGGGTTCATAGAATTTCAATGAATAATCAAATTTTTGTGAAGGAATCAAATACCACAGTATTTGCTTTATAGGGGAAGAATAAGGCACGACAGGGTTACCTAAACATATGCCATGAGTCTAAATGTACCTTCAGGTAACATTATGGAGCTTGATGTGCATTTAAAATTGCATAAGGCTTAGTCCACATTAAAAAAAAAATAAATATCTTTGTACTGTTATGTATTTCAGACTCTTATCTAACACCAAATTTTGCTATAGGTGGGATATGCTAGAAAGAAGTGCTTCCTGAAGCTAGAAGTACTTGTTATTGCTCGAGAGCTCTTCTCTGCCTGTAGATACTGTTGTCTAAATAGTTTTTGTAATAAAAAGCCCCAGTAGGTCATGTCAGGCTTGTTTATTATCATTACTCCTAAAATTTCTTTGGTGTTATTTTTATGAAAGCCAAACAGTGTCACAAAAAAGCTGTGGAGCCCTATGGCGTTAAGAAACCCTGAAAATGAGTCAGCCTTAAATAATTTGTAGCAGACAACAATTGCTCTGTCTTCCAAATATGTGAAAACTATTAGCAGTTACTACGCAAGTTTAATTTGACATGTAATTACATGGTATTTGTCTGTGAGCCAGCAAATATATAGAGCGAGCTTTGCTTGTTGTCTTGTTATGCACCAAAAACATGTGCTTGTCAGCTTACCCTTAGGATAAATACCAACTTCAGCAAGGGTTTTTCCATTGGGAGCCCTACTCTGTAGTGGAACTGCAACTTTTTAAGAAGTTTGCTGCATGAAGTGATCTGTAACCTGGCTTACTTTATAGTTGGCAAGACATGAGGAGAAGGATGTATGAGTTGAAGTAAAATTGTGTATCGTGTTTTTTGCCATGTGGATCTGTTTCTTAGGCATCTTTGGCGCTGTGTCTTAGGAGGCAGAATTCACCATGTTTGTGTATCTTGCACATCAACATAAAGTAATATATATGTGTTGTGAGACTGGTTTTAACAGCAGTCCTGAAGTTACTGCTTTTCCTCCTGGTCATGTCAGTTATATCCAGTAAGAGCCTGTGATGGTGACTAATTTCAAAGATGGGATGACAGAGCTCCTTTTTGGGCCAGTAAAACCCTTCTGCAACTCGACACAGCCCTTGCTAGTTCAGTTGTCTTCGTGTCTCCATATAAGTTTTATTTACTGGGAAGGCAGTGGTCATTTTGTTTTACAGGTTATAGCTTTTCTAGCGCTTCAGGTTTGCTTGCTAGGTCAGAGGCTTGAAATTGTTTGCCCATGTATAGCAGGAGTACAGTTTCTGTGTTTCTAAACCCTTTAAACATTTTAATCTGGTGACTTCAGAACAATTAATAGTTTTGGTAATGAACTTTGATAGATAATTGACAAGAAAAGTGCTGTTTGTATTGCATAGCTCATAGTAAGCCTTGTTTATAAATGGCTGAGGCTTTTTTTCTTGGAGAATGCAGTTGAATATTACTGAGATGGGGAAAGGAAAGGTTCTTTCTAGAATTCTAATAATGCTGTTCTAGATTAAAAACAAATAAATAATTCCAGCAACAACTACTGAAAAACTTTCATTTGTTTGTTATATGTACCACATACAACACAATTGTATGTGCATAACCTGATGCTTTTGTAATCCTGGAGATGTTTTTCTGGGATACGTGCTTTTTCTTTGGTTTGGGTGAGATTGTAAGAGGAGTCCATTTGTTTTCTTGGAGAAAAGGGTGGTCTCATATCGCTTTCAGAAAAAGTAAGATAGGGTACACGATGCCTTAAAAATGTTCAGAAAATATTTTCACGTACTCTTCTACCAAGGCCCAGGAAGCATGGAATGAACTACAGATATTGTTTACTACCTCAACTGATAAGCTAATAGTGTAAGTTTTTTTACTATTTTAAAATAGTACAGAATGCAAAATATAGCCACATTTAGTGTGAAATTATAGGAATAACTATGGTTTCAGATTAAATGTTCAGAGATCAATTTACTGTGTTCTTGAATTGGTGCCTTTTCCATGTATTTGTGTAAAATGTACATTTTATAACCAATAAGATTTAAACAACTAATTAAACAGAACAAGGTCTGAAGTTCTTCAGGTAATAGGAAATCATAACATTGTGAACTGTTGGAAGATTTGCTCATCTGCTTTGTATATTAGGCTGCAAAACACAGCTATCAGGCTGTTAGTGGCTCACAATCGAACCCCTCCGCCCCTCCTTTTATTGGTATGAAACTTCTGTTAAATAAAATCCTTGAATGCATTTATTGTTCAAAGTTCTTATTATGTTTTTCTGCGATTAAATTTTTTTATTATTCTTTGAAATGGTTAATTCAAATGTATGCTTATTTATCTGGACCACTCAGGAGTACTTGTGTTCTCAGACTGTCCATATCAGAAAACATGTCTGCAAACAGTGCTTGTTGGCATATCCAGCTTTTTCAAAAGTGTTGATACTGGGGAGGGTTAAAATTTGGTGGGTCAGTTACGTTGTTATTTCATACACAATGTGAACCTATCATATTATAACTGGGACTTATTAGGCTCTAGTTGATGAAGAGCAAATACAAAGAATCCAGGAAGCAATTCAGCCTATTAAAGATCTGAATCTTTGATGTTGTCTAGTGATGCCTTTTTCTACTGACTGTAGAGGAAGTCTAAATGTGTATACATTAGTATTTACATTCAGACCAGGACTGTGCTTTTAACACACATTTCCTGTTTGTGTCTCCTCATATGTTTTGGCTTGCATTGAGCAATATCAGAGCTGTCTTCAGTGCACCTTACCTTCCGTGGTGCTGTCCATGGAAGGTCACGATCACACTGTTTTCAGTAATATATTAGGTATTTGCCTTTGCCTATGACTTTAAAGTCATATGATCAGGAAAAAAAAAGGAACATAGTCATCTAAGCTTGTAACTGCACTTTCTCCAAGGTGCGTGATTGCACAGGTTCGTGGTCCTAAATTATTCTGTAGGAGTTTAACATGTGCTATTGGTAGAATGGAAGTTAACCTCTCAGGAGCTTCTTTCAAGTCTTTGCGCGAAAAATCTTTCATGTTTGCAGAAACTTCTCAGTTCCAAATTTCATGTTCAATTGCAATGTATATTTGTGCATGATGTTCCCCTTTATTTCCTCTGCCCCACATTTTATCTGCCTTTGTGAACATTCCAGAGCAGTTTGTTTGGTCAATGACCATATCTGCAAAGTTTCTGCAGATCTTCTAAATGGCTTTCTCTAGGAAGATACAGGTATGCTCACACAATTAGATGTGTGTATATTTCTGGGTTGGTATTTTATGAAAGTATTGATGCTGTGGAAATTCTTGAAAATAATGAAAGCCCCCTCTCTAGGGATTATGATAACTGTGATCAGTGGATTTGATTTTATATTTTATTATAGCCAGGTCTAATATTAGAATTTTATCTTGAAGCAAATAGGCATTGATCTAGTTGCCACTGGTCGGACACACAAAATAAACAAGAAATAAGGAGGAACCTCTAACTCTGCATACTTGAATTGTAATAGGGACAGAGTTGGAATGAAATGTTTTCTGAGATTTGAAGAAACTTGCAACAACAGCTGAGATTTTTTTTTTTTATAAAGTTCTTTTTTTGTGGAAGTCCTCTTGTAAAGAAGCTTTCTATGAATTGCCACATTGCATTGCTTGATATCAGGCTATTCTGTTGTATTTTGTATGTTGTATGAATATATACAAATTATATTAATGGTAATCATATATAGAAAAAACACTTTTCAGGAACTTTAGCTTCAGGACTTTCTTTGCTTTCTTAGATATTTCTTAACTACCTTAAATTTGGGGTGGTGTTTAATGTTCAGTATTTATAGATGATGGAAAGAGCTTTTCTGGAGGCTTGTACAAGAATCAAAATAGTGTGCTTGCACATAATTTTTCCTGCTGGAAGATGTTTGACATATTTTTGTACAGCTTGAAAACATTCAAATAAGATCAGTTGCAAGTTTTTGAGAATGGTAGCTTTTAGATCAGGAACCAGACAGACTGATGTTTTGTGAATTAGATTAGAGTTGAAAATGTCTGAATGAGTTTGATACCAGACAGCTAACCAAAATTTTTTTCCTCTTGAATTGGATTAAACTGTTGTAGTCACAGCAATTATACTGTGGTTTGTGGGCAGTTTACTGACTTCTATTATTTAAATAAATTTTAAGGAATTTTGTAAGTTTGACCTTTTGTAACATCAGATAGCAGCAGGAGATTGGAAGGAAACCAACAGGCTACAGAACTGTTGAAAAGCCAGATTTTTTTTCAAGCATATAATTGTTAATGAAGATGGATTATATTAAAATTGCAGAAGATCTTTGAAAGCTCTCAAATAGTTCTAAGGGACATCTACCTCATTTTTAGTGTTTAGTTCACATAAGTTCTTATTTATTGCTATGTTGGAAATGAAGCCTTGGAAATCAAGAAATACTAGGTGGTAATTGCTATTCCAAATACTTTACCTTTCTGATGCATTTGTTCTAGCTAGGTAGTAACTACTTATTCTGCTTGCATACAAAAATTGTTAACATCCTCCACAAATGAAGGAAGAAAATCCCTGGGAAGGTCTGACAGTCTCTGTGAAATTCTTATTTATTTCACTCCAAATGGAAATACGGCAGGAAGAGACTTAAAGAAGGATCATGAAAACTTGAATTGTTTCAAAATTCAAAACAGAGTTGTTTCAAACCCAACACAAGTAGTAGAAAAATCAGTGAAGTTAATAGCAATTGATTTCTACTGATTTTGTGTGTACAGGATCAAAATCTGTATGGAACAATGTTTTTGTGTGTGGAGTCTAATAAACATCCTTTTAGGTGGTCATTTCATATTTGGCCCAGAAATGGGAATGTAGCATGAGTTAAAGGAACTCAGGATCCAATCAAAGTAATTTCACTTTCTCTGTCATCTATACTGATTCTGTATAACATATTCTGGTCTTGCTAAATACGTAAGTAAAGTTAGCTATTCAGTATACATAAAAGGACTATTTTTTTGAAATTGTAGCAAAATGTTATGTAGAAAAAAGCAGGAAATAATCTCTCCCCTGCTTTATAAAGAAAAAATTTCTGAAACAAAATTTTGGGAGGTCTAGCTTGGTTTTCGTGACAGAAGCTTTAACTTGCCTAAAAATACAGTCTTGTATTTTAGAAAATATTTAGCTCATAATCCATTTTTGTTAGACTGAAGCTTTATTTTGGTCAATTCTAACTTTAATCCCATGGAGACTGAGGATGCTAACAAAATAAAATAAAAAGTCTGTTCTGGTGTGCTATAGGACGTGTGAGCTGGGTTCACGTTATTCCTGAATATCGAACTGGTATTGCTGATAGATAAGTACTAATGAGATCTAATGAAAAATAATGGTGATAACTCATTTGTCATGGACTAGAACTCAAAACCCAGAGAAAATGGAAATATGTCTCTTTAAAATATGAAACTGAAGTCTTTCAGAAGTCTTTTGGACAGGCCCTATATAATGCCTGAGTAGACTTTTCAAAGGCTATTACTTAAAGCAAAACATTTAGAAGAGGTGGTAAGGTGTCTCTGAAGCTTTGTCGTACATGGGACTCCTATGTCTGGGGAAAAATACCCCAAAAGCCAACCCACAGAACAGAGCCTGAACTGAACTTTTTCTGACCTGAACTTGCCTGCTATCCTCATTTGTATTGTGAGGAATGTCAGAGCTGATATATATCTCCAACAGGGCTCTGCACGGAAGGGGTGAATGGGAGCAGAAATGGTTGATCATTATTCTTTTTTCTTTTTCCTTTCAGTTGCTTAATTGTATCTTGGCTTTGTGTACAGTGACTTTTCTGTGCTACCTTTTTCTTGATGATAGCGTTGTGTACTTAAAGGGTAATGTCATTTGGGCTTCAGAAAGCATTGAAAAGTCAGTGGACGACATGAACTACTGAACTGGCATATTGCAAGGACAAAAACATCGGATCGGATGAGCAGGAAACGGCTCATTCTGTTCTTGGATAATGAAAAATAACCTACAAGCCTGAAAGGGACATTAATATTTCAGGTTTAATTTTTAAATAAAATAGATTTTAAAACAAAGAACAAAATAGTTCAAGGGATTCAGGATCATTTCAGTAGGTGCATTCAATTATTTGCTCTGTAACATATTTAACAAAAAGCAAAAGAGCAAAATAGCAATTTAAAGATAGTTTGAAATTCCTAGGCTCTTAAGTGTTTCAGACTAGAGCAGGGCTGATGTGGACTTCTGGCCTTTCTATGTAGATACATTGGCATTCAGTCAGCACCCAAACTTTTCTTGCCATTCTTTTGGATGAGACAACTAGAAACTGGAAGAAGTTTGTCCTTTTCCAAAAATAGGAAATCAGAGTTTTCATACAGTCAATTATCCACCTTATTTACTATCCCAACAGGAATGGGGCCATTGAAGTCCACTGGAATAGGAAGCCAAATGGTAGTATTTACATAATAAATCAAATCAGCTCTCTATAAAATTCAAACTTCATAATTTTAAAATGCAGACCCTTATCTATGCTTTCTTAGACTGTTTTACAGAAAACATAATGCTTCATTCTGTTTCAAAGGGATGGCAGGTTACCTTTCTATCATACTCTATTATTTGCCCTAGACCAAATGAGCTACCAATGGTTTAAATAGCTTAGCTGACTTGAATCCTTTTGAGTAAAGAGGATTAGGAAACCCATACACAGGCTGCATAGCTGGCAAACCTGGGCTGACAAAAGCAGTAAGGCATCCTGTAGCACAGAACAGCGTAGTTAGGGGACAGTATTAGTGTCAGCTAGCAGAGCTGATGCCAGTCAGTGTGTGCTGTGGCCTTACTCCATTAATACTGTATGTTTATTTAGAGGGCTCTCCTTTCACTGTGTGAAACTCTTGGTGATCTGTTTTTCACCACACAGCCCTACAATGCCTTTGTCACCTTCAGAATTTTCATTGCTGATGATGAAAGCTTAGTGACAGCAGAATTAAAAATTGTCTGTAAAGTTAAATCAATATACTCTTTACAGTCAGGTTTAATTAACTTCACGGTTTGAAAGCAGAAGCTTAAGGGAAGCTGTCGGTGACCTCTTAGCAGAACATGGAAGACTGAATGCTGTTCAGCTCTCAGGACCAAAGTTCTAATGAGGACAGTAGGTGGCAGAAAAATCAATCAGTTCTAGGAACTGAAACCAGGACAAGATCTGTTATCTTGCAGTCAGTGCCTGCTGCACCTCGGGCTCAAAAATTCTGGTCTGTGGTTCTTTTAATGTGTGTTCTGGAAAGAAGTCAGGAAATAGTTTAGATACGCATGTAGTTGGTTGCAATCAGATCACTCGTATTTACTTTAAGCTTTGAGGTAAGATAAGCTTCCCTTCTCAAGGAGGGAGGAATTGGTATTACATGTATATTGAACAGATTTCACTTTTTCGTCCCTTTATACATACCCCTTTTATATATGATGTGGAGAAAGAATAGAAGCTTTCTGTATAACTGGGCCACCTGCACTCAGAATATCCTTTGAGTCAGGAGTTCCTAGAGAGCCGCTTTAACTCTCTGTTTTGGTGACTCTTGCCCCATAAACAGAGTAGGTTCGCTGTAGGGAATTTTTCAGTCTCCTACAATTGACTCATGCACAATGGCTAATAGTCATAATGAAATCTTTGATCTTTTCTTTTAGATTTTCTGTTTTTCCCCATATAAATAGAAGAATGAAGTACCACTCATTTGTAGTATGACTTTCAATTTTTTTAAAGTGTTTTTTTGCTTGCCTTTGTCACTTGACGGAACACTGGGTACTGTGGCAGGTTTATGTTGGCCACTGTCTGCATATAAGATCACAGTAACCGTGGTAAGGCTTGCTCTGTTACGGGCTGGATTTGTCACACACTTTCTTCGGGCAGAGGCTAATACTCTGTCAGGCCACTGCTGTATTCCAGTTCACCGGCTCTCGTGCTTATCAACCTGTAGCAGCTTTGCCAAAACTAGTTTTATTTCCATGTCTTTTGTCTGCTTTGGGGGTGAAATGCCAGTGTAAGGTTTTTTTTTTTTTTTTTTTTTTTTGAGTTCATTAGTTAATGATTGACTTGGAAGTGATTAATGGTCATAATGACATCCCTGGACCTTTTGATCTTGCAGAGATTGTTTTGCCTTTCTGTTCTTTCTGTATATACATGTGTATGTGTAGATACGCACTGGGCAATGGGCGCAATTGTCTTGGAAGACTTTGTCAGCAGCTTCCATTTTATCTTACTGACCTGAAGCATCTTTTAAAAAAAAACTGTTTTGTTGTCAATTCTTTTATCTATCAAAGCAGAAAATTGTTTGTAGGAAAAACCACTGATATTTCAGAAAGAAGAAATTATCCTTAAACTCTACTACATTTATACCCAGACACTTCCTATTAGAACTTTTGTGTAAAGTAAAATACCCAGAGTTGTTATAGTCAGACTTAAAAGGATGTGTAGGATAGCTTTCTTAGTTGTAAAAGATAATGTGTTTATATTTTTAAGGTGGCCTGTTGATAATAAGCAACAGTTGCTCAGGTGCAAGCATTAATGACAAAAGATAGATAACTGGGAATGAAAAAGAATGCTGCTGGCACATACATCAATCTGCAGATTAGGTACTTCAGCTGCTGTAGCAGAGGTTTTACATGCAGATAAACTGTGACTAATAGGTAGTTTATATTAAGTATGGTCAGTAGTAGTCAGCTTTGCCCGTGGAGGTAAGCTGTTTCAGGTCTTTTAAAAGGCTGGGCTACCATGTGTGGGGTTTTGTTCTTTTTGTTATTAAATTTGCTTGACATTCCCATTTTTTGAATAGGCTTACTATGTGTAATAATAATATGTGGGTTACTGCTGATTAAGGCTCTATTAATGACAAGACCACATGGCTTGTGATACTTCACAAAATTGTCTCTTCTGGCTACAGTGTTGGTAGTTTAGTGGAGCTTCTGTCAGAATATGCTTCTGTCAGAAGGGAAGGGAGAATTTTGACAGTATTAGCACAGGAGTGTGTGGCTCCTGCTCTTCTAATATGCTCACTAATACTGTAAAGCATAATAGTACATAACTTTCTTAGCTGTAAAGTTCTTACTGTATGGAGTATTACATTGTGATAAAGTTATGTCTTCCTGTAATTTTTAAGGGTTCTTTGGACCATAAGATGCCAAAGTAAAGTTTGGCTACACATGAAACTTTTACTAAAGGCTGCGTGAGAGAAGAGAGGGAACTATGGAGACAGGGTTAAATTTAGTCCCACATTTTATATCATACATTTTTTGGATCCTTGCAAAATTTCCTTCATGTTGAATAATGGTAATTGAGCCTCTCTGCAGAGGTTTTGAGATGGGCAGCTCTCTCACTAAGGGATTCAGTATTATCAGAGACTCCTACTATTGCAGGAATAGAGATTATAATAGAAACACCTTTTTTGGTTTGTAAACCTTTTCCTGTCTATGATTTTTTTTCATTTTTCCAAATTAAAAAAATAACTGAAAACATGCAATGTCAATTCTGAAGCTTTCAATTTTGCAATTAAATAGCTGTAACTGTGATTGTTTCCAGTCACGTTCCGTGTCAAATCACACAGATTTCTCAAAAGATCTGCTTTCATGTGCACCGCAGAATGAAGTGTCAAGCATCTTCCAATACTCAAAAAGTGGGCCTACAAGAAAGCTGGAGAGGGACTTTTTAGTAGGACATATAGTAACAGGACAACAGGTAATGGTCTTAAGCTGAAAGAGGATAGATTTAGATTAGATATTGGGAAGAAATTCTTTACTGTGAGGTTGATGAAGCACTGGAACAGGTTGCCCAGCTGTGGATGCCCCATCCCTGGGGGGATGAACAAGTTCAAGGCCAGGCTGGATGGGGCTTTGAGCGACCTGGTCTAGTGGGAGGTGTCCCTGCCCATGGCAGGAGGGTTGGAACTAGATGATCTTTGAGGTCCCTTCCAATGCAAACCATCCTATGATTCTATGATCTCTTCTTTGAAAAGTAGTAGTATAATTTCTTTGCCAGAAATTGTAGCTTTTTGTGACTTTTACTATCTAATGTGCTTTAATTCTGCTGTACTGTCTGGGAAGGTTTAGGTCGAAGGCCATGAAAAGCAAGATTTAATGGGAATATATTGATGTAGGTGAAACTTTCAAAGGGAATTGAATTTCCATTTGATGTTAGACAGGTGACAGTAACAGGAAAACTTAAACTGCACAGTCACTACCAGATTCAGAACAGGATCAGGAACAGCTCATTGTAATATTTGGGCTGAAAGCCAACCTGTGGCACTAAATCACAATGCATAATGTTCTGTAGATAGACAAACACTTAAGAGTGGGATTAAAACCAGGTCTGCTTGGGTTAGAATAGGATTTGGACCTGGACCTGTTGTATTCTGTACAAGTACCTATTTATCAATTGGATACAGGGAGTAAGAAATACAGCAATCTCTTTGTGCGTTGAGAGTATGCACATAGATGAAAAATCGAAAGCAAGACATTTTAAAAAACCCAAACAACCAAACCAGCATTCTTTATTTTCATTGAGTCCTACTCTGTAATGTACGAAAAAATGTTGAATATGCAGGTAATGACTCACACCAGTTTCAAGGTTGTCTCAGTGTTCCCTTAAGTATATGTTAATTTCATGTCCCCTGATCTAAGCTTTGATTTTGAAAAGTCATTGGAAAGCACCTTACTAACTTTGTATAGGTGACAATTCTGTTCTTGAAATTAAACTGTCAGTCCAAAGCTTAATTGATCATTTGGCAAATAGGATTGTTACTTTTTAGATTTTGATGTTTTTTCATAAAACATCTGCTGCAGCATAATACAACTATTACCTTTAGAAGCAACCTGTTGCAGTCAGATTATAGTGTGTGGTTTATATCTAATGGGATCTGAAAATTGGTTATTACATCTTCAGAGAACAAGCTTGATTCAAAGCTACTCATTGCATCTATATGATGAACTATCATGCATGGCTGAGAAAAATGTGTGAATATCTTATTTCTTTAACAATGATATAGTTTGTCATTGTAGTGAATATGTAGATGTCACATGCATCTTTTAATAAGGGAATGATTTGTCTAGATCATGAATGTCTGAATAATCATCCTTTGGAAGTAACACAGAACAAGCTGTTATGATCCCTTCTTTAGACATGCTCTTTTTCTTTGACAAGTTTATACAATAAACAAAGCAGTGACACAAATTGGATTTTTTCCTTAAAAGCCAAGCCAGGTTTTTTTGCAAGCTTACTTCTGTATGAAAGTCAGTCTTTTTAAAGTACAAATATTACAAGAACAAATACTTGCATGAAATGGATTGGAATTACTGAGTTGAAGCATTCAGGTTGGAAATATTTCTTCCTTCTGACTTTAAAGCTCAGCTGTTAAATCTTTTTCTCTGTACTGAAATAATTATGCTGAACTAAAAAGGCAACCTCTTTAAACATGTTATTCACTGTTCTTAATCTTTCAAGTGGAAGAATTGGCAGTTAATCGGTCAAATGGGGCCTTAATTCCATCTGCCTTATGCTTACTGAGGCTGACCAATGTAGAGAAAAGGGTGTAATCAGTCTCCAAGGGCTCTAATGAATACTCATATGAATTAGGCTAGTGTAGCTGATCTTTCACCATCTGCAGCATAGCAGACCTGGAAAATGACTGGTCACATGTCAGTACTACTGTTCACCAGAAAAATCCTAGTCCTTGTTTGAATTCACATAGTTAAGACTCAATTTAAAGATACTCTGATTCTTCCATGATCCTGGTGTGTTTCTCAACTGCCCAGAATCAGTGAATTGCAAAAATGGCTTCACTGCGGGAATGGTTGAGTTCTGCATATTCAGTTCGACAGGAAAAGTCCACAAAGTCATTTAATAATAAAAAGTATTTTCTGTGTTAGAATAAAGGACCATGTAATGAAACCTGATTTCAGGAGTGGTTTTTAAGTGCAGATGTGTGCAACACAGAAGTTCCCGAGGGACTAGAACACTCCTCTGCTGCACTGGAAAAGCAACGTCAGCCACGCAAATAGTCACGGGGACCAAAAACTAACCTGTAGTGTTGTACTCCAAGCTATTTGACTTGCAAAAGCCCAGCTGAACAAGTATTTCCCAACACTGTTAGTGAATAACCACTTTGACCAAAATGTCAGTTTTGTTCTCTGTTTATAAAAACTGTTGTGTTCACATTTGTTAATGTTGTTGCAGATAGTTTCTTGCAGAAATATTTGTAGAAGCAGTAATTTTCATGTAACTTACATTGTGGAAAGCAAGCAGTTATCTGGATAAAACTGAAAACCTAATTCTGAGCATTAATCACATGAATTTACCAGAAATAATATTGTGTGTCAATTAGTTAAGACAACTTGAATTATTGTTTTACAAACTGGTCTACAGAAAACGTGATCATGAGTTTAGATGAATGGTGTTGACCAACAATATTCCCTGCTTGTTTTTTTCTGGCTCTTGCAGAAGGAAAGGAAATTGTAAAAATGGATTTTAATCTTAAAATGTTTCAGTGTTATGTAAGGATCTTAAATTATGTTTTGTTTTCTTCTGAGTCTCAGTGACTACAAGTAATAAAACCTCAACACTGATGCTTTCTGAAAATATATGCAGTGTCATGTATTTTGTTTAAAGTTTATTTCTGTCAGTGTTGGTTTGAGAACTAGATCATTACTAAAATGGAAATCGATGGCTTGACCATACATTTTTGCCTGAAATGACAGCAACTTTTACAATTTGATTTTAACAAGATACTGAAGAGAGATGAATTCATAGGTGGCTGAACTTTTAGTTTGCTTATGAGTATAAGGAGAAATTAAGACCAGCAGATACTGGTGTTTAGCTTTCCAGTTTGGTTCGGTGATGGTGATTTGTGTAATGTGGAGCAACTGTTCTTTAAAATGTGTAAATGTTTCCACCAACACCGTGTACATTTAAGAAGAAAATTACTGCCTTTTCATTCTTTATTGCAAACCATGAGAAGGGGAGAATTAAAGTTGTGTCTCCAAAGTTATTTGAAGTGCTGCTTACTCCAAAGTGATGTATGGAGCAGGGACTCCTTTTTTTTCTAGTTTTCTGTGTCTACATTTAATCAACCCCCCCAACACCTATATCTTTCCAGTGACCTAAGCTGTATTCTTAAATGTAGTTTTGAGGAAATACTTGCTTATTTAAACATTTCATGCTTTTCTGGGGAGTAGATACAGATTTGATTTTGGAGGAAGTTGCTCTAATTGTCCTTTGGAAGTGATGTTACTGTGAAAGCTTGAAGGAAAATATGACAAGTGGTATGTGGGAGTTAGAGGAGTAAACTATTCAGCAAACATTTTTCAGAGAATTTCCTTTCATGTTTTATAGTGGAGACAGCAGAAGTGTAATGAGCATCAAACTGCAGCGCTTGCGTGTGTGATAGCCAGGGTCATCACAAGAAGTCACAAAGTTCATCTGACTGTGATCTGAGCATCAGAGGAACAGGTTACTTTTCTTTAGGGTAGTTTGGTTTTACAATTATTGTATCAGAACAGGAAATGGGCTCGGGAGACAGAAAAACATTTTAGAATGAATCAGGCAAACACTTGGAGCTGACAACATCAACAGATATAAACACAATAGCCCATGTTTCTGCAGCATGGTATGCTCGTTTGGTGCCCTGGGGTTTTGTTTTTCTAGAATGGACTCAAAGCAAGATAGTGATGCATATGTGAATTAAAATTCTACTGTGCTGTAGTTAGAACAGGTAGGAAATTAAGTTCATACAGAAGTCAGTTTATATTAAAAAAAAAAGTTTATTAGCTGTTTTAGTATGTGTGGTTAGAATTTAACTATATTTTTGTACTAGGAAAAAAGTCACGAACAATAGATTCCACTTGTTCCTCTAGAAAATCTGGCAGTTAGATGATTGAAATTTGAAGCACCAAGCTTTTCTGTACTCTTATGGGAAGTGCAGTTGTGTATCTGTAAAGATCATCTAACTTCAATACATTGAAAAAATTGCTTTCTTATTGCATCTTCCAACTATAACTATTTGAATATTTTTCTTCCGTAACAATAAAAACCTCAAAAAAAAAAAAAAGAACAGTTTGTTTGCAAAGAATTTCAAACATATTTATTATATATTTTTTTAAATTAAGAAAAAAAATGCAGGAATTCTTGAAGACTAAAGGTTTATATAATTTACTTCTCTTCTTCTGGCCAAAAATTGTTTCCTGTTACTAGCTTGCTGAGTTTTGAATGTCAAGTAGGCTTTGGATCTATTTGGCTGAATTTCTGCCCAAGCCAATGTGAATCGGCATTGTGTAAGATGTAATGATCTGAAAAAGATCAGCCAGTATTATGAAAATCTAAACACATACAGTACGGATAATGCTTAGCTTTGTAGAGCACTTTTCATCCACTGATTTTAAAGTACTTCAGAAAAGATGAGCTCCCTTACCCTGATGAGCCGTTCTGTTGAAACATTGATTGGTAGAGTGTATGCTTGTAAAGAATTATTTTGTTACTTATGTCTCCTTGTGTTATTCTGGTGTCTTACAGACACCATATAGAATAATAAATTAAAAAAATATAATTCTTTTGATGTTTGAAAACACACTTGCTATTCATGTTTGTTTACTTTGCAAGATGTATCAAGCTTCTGAATTGCTGAAATATTTGATGAGCCATCCTATCTTAACCATTTATGTTTTCACTTTCACAAATTCTTCAGAATTTCAGGATAGATTAGGAGCTGTTAGCTGAAGAATCAATCCTGGTGTTTGAAAATTGAAGCTATTTGTAGTTATTTCAGTTCTGCAAGAACTTCTCTAGAATGTTCTCTATATTTTCTAGAATATCTCAGTTTTTACCTCTTGTTCTGATTTTGTACGAAGCTGTACTTCTCATGTATTTCACTTCCATAAATGAGAAGACAGAGCAGCATACGTCTTCAACTTTGTAAAAGCTGGAACAGTGGTTTTCAAAGTGGCTAGTACCCACAGACTGATCTAAATTTGTTTGATGGGTAGATTTCAAACCTGGTTTAATTTTGGCTTTCATCTATTTTGAATCTGACTAAATAAAAATAAAAGCCTTTTAGTTGTAAATGCTGAATATTTTCATTCTTTTCTGTCTTGTTCTTTCACCCCTCCTTGGGATATAAGGCAATCAAGCTGGAAATTCTGTTTATTTTAATGTGTATTTATTTCTTGGGTTTGAAAAATATTCTCCTATAGAAATGTTTGGGTTTAACTTTCATTTTGTATATTTTCTGCCTTGTCTTAGGTGGTATGAATACACAATTCTGTTCCACCAGGATGGAACATTTCTGTATTTTTAACCCTCAGCTTTTCTTATGTACTTCAAGACTTTAGAATGGTAATGTCTGGATACGAGACTTTCTGTGAATTTTTAAGACATTTAAAACTCAGTGTTTAAGTCAGAAGAAAATGAATTGTCTAACAAAATTATCCTGCAAAAGTAATTCTGAAAATAATCTAGCATAATAATTTATTTAGTCATGGCATGAGCTGTGTATATTTCTGTCACATCTCATCACATTCTGTTTGTACATCTGCCCACAACTGATGTTTTCCAGTCTGTAGTAAAAGCAGCCATGCAGATTATGGTTGGATTTGGCATAACATTTTTTTGGGGTGGATATAAACTTATGCGGCCCTAGAATGTGGCAGTTTATTTTGAATGTGCAAGTGGAAGATATGATGGCTGTTCCCTTCAGCGGCTTATTTGTGTATGTTTATGTAAATGATATCGCTCCTTTAACTGGGTCCATGCTAGTTTCAGATTTCCGTTGTTGGCTGAAGTGGATAGCTAAATTTAATGAGCTTCTTATAAGACCAGAAGATTGGTTCCTTGTCCTGTTACTATGAAATCTGAGAGAACTGTGCTTCAGAATGCTAATGTTAAACATAATCTGATATCCAGAATAATTCGGTGGAAAATACTAACTATTTGGATGTACCTGCTGCCTGGGCCTATAAACTTATGGTGTGCTGTTATTCCTGTATTCTGAAGGAACACAGTGGACACTGACCTATTCTGACCTATTAATAAAAGAATTGTTAACCTGTTAGCAAGAGTATAAAGATGATTTTCTGGGAAATGGTTCGATGATAAATTGTGATCACATAGGGAAAGATTATATTGATGTAAGAAGAAAACTGTAGTAGTCACTCTGTATGTGACTCCTTCTCTAAGTTCAGTTTAATCTTTTATATTCACAGCACTTTAAATACATAGGTGGATACTGATCCAATCTTGCATGTTTCTTAACTTTCATCTAGAAGCATGATAGATAGATATGTTGCATGATAGAGCAACAGCAGCATAAACTTGATAGCTGCAGTGGTTGATAGATCAGCTGAAGGGTTGTGACTGGCCATTCTTTTTCTAGTCTGTATTACACAGTATTTTGCAAGTGTGTCACTGGCCTTGTGAGAGGTTATCTGTTTTGCAACTTTGGCCAAGTTTGAGGGCAGGACCCATGAAGGGGCTTAGCATCCCAAGGCATAGTTCAGTTCTTGACTCTTAGACTGGAATCTGCAGTACGGAGTTAGGCAGTAAGCTTCCTGTATATGTGGGTGGGGAGAACATTCTTGGAGAGGAAGGTCTCTGAGAAGAGGTGATGGACTTCTGAGATTGTGAGCCAAGGCATCTCCAAGGTGTATCTTGTGGATCTGGACCTTGTTCTGCCTTGGGCTTCTGTAAGTGGTGCTAATAACATGCTCTTATGAGGGTGTTAGGAAGATAAAGGCACGAAGAGGCTACTTGGTTGCTTTCAGGAGGGTACTAAAATCCCCACAAAATTCATAGGTGACACTGAAAATAGTGCTGAAGAAACTAGGAGGAAGAGGAGCAGGCGTAGGACTGGGTTGGGAGAAGAGGAAGCAGGCAGCAGCAGATAGTTTTGTCAGAAAAGATTGTTGAGGTAACTTTCAGAACCATGTAAAATGCAGACACTTACAAAAGCAAAGTGCTTTTGCACTTGAATGATATAAAGTCATGAGTTTAAAAGAATACTCTTCAATGCAGAAGTGAATGAAAGCTAAGACAAATTTATTTTCAAAATGTAGGAGAGTTTACAGGAGGGTAAAAAATTCTGGGGTTTATTTGTGCTTTAGTAACTTCTTAATATCTTTAAGAGTGAAGAGTAAATATTTGGCTTGTGTATACCATTGCTCAGGTCTGTCCAAGACCTTGCAAAATTTATGGAGAGATGCAGTATTATTGCTGTTTTTACAGTCGAGGAAGCAGAGTGCCTTTCTGTTTTCTACTGTTCCTGAATTACTTTTGATTTATTATTGGAATTCCACATTGATGGATTATGCAAGTGAACATTTCTGGCTGTGTCTCAATTATAGCATTATATTTTTAGTTTAAAAAAAAAGGCTAAACTGGTTGTCTGAACTTTTTTAAAAAAAGTTACTTGTATTTACACATCACATCATTTTTTTCTCTCTTCATTATCTCTGCATTTACGAGTGTAGTATTTTAACTTTTTGGCAGCATTGTTGATTTGTGTCACAATAAAAAAAAATCAGATGTATTCTGACTTCCCCAACCTTCAATTTTCCTTTAAAAGATAATATTTTTGTTGTGCTTCTGCATTTTAAATTAATGTAAGTTATAAATATTAGCTTAGGTAAGAGGGGAAATTGGAATTTCATGTGTACTTGTATGAATCTGAAATGCTGAAGAATCAGAGATGCTGAAGCACCTGTTTTTACTACTAGCAGCATTGGTACCTGATTTGCCTCTTCTGTTTTGGTTGTTGACAAAGGATGTAACTGAAGTTCCTGCTTTTCCAGTAAATCAGGGGAATATCAGAAGAGATGATATAGTTATTCAAAAGCAAATAGGAAACTTGGCTTGAGGACAAAATTGCTTTATTATTTTAAGTAAGTCCTGCATTGTTTTACTTTCATAATAGCATGCTAATGCTGAGTCTAAAAGACTTACCAATTAGCTGAAGCTTGGTGAAAATAGTAAATAGGAGATTGAAGAATAGTGAAAAACGAAAATTTTGTGAACAGGCTTGGGGTGAACAGCAAAACAGTATAAAGAAACATCTGTGAAACACTTGAAACTTTTTGAAATTAATTACCTTTGGATTATTTTAATATTAATTCGTGGTTTAAAGTGTTTTACATTATTAAGAACTGACATACAGAAATTCATTATTCAGTTTTTCAGATGTTTTAAAAAATAATTTAAACCATATTTTTCTTACTTGCTTGAAGGTAGTAGAGGTATATAAAAAATTGAAGGATGTACCTTAATAATACTGAGATCTGTTTAAAAAAAAAAGTGCTGAGGGAAGTAGATTATTCTCGGTATGTGCCAAGTATGAAATTTGTATGTAGATAATTGAGATTGCCTAACAAAATATACCTTTGGAAATAGTGCCTCTCATCATTTTGTGATGTCCCATGTGGAAATATAAGAAAATGGTTTGTCATTGTTATCTATTCTTCTTTCATGTCAGATAAGAGTAGCCTTTTCCTGGCTGACCCATAAATTAAGAATAATCTATTATAGCTATTACTACATATGGCAAAGTTAATGAGGCAAAGGGAATTGCTTGTAAAAAGGAAAACAATGTAGCCTTGGGGAATTACAACTTTTGTACTATGCATTTTGGTTCATGTTCCTGAAAGGTCTTGATAATTTCCTTTCAATGTGTGGTTGTGAAAGCTTCATTGCGTCACTGTAATTACATTCCTGAAAGGAGTTCAAATGTAGAAATTAATCCACTGGACAGTGAAAGGATTTGAACTGTTTTGTGAAGGTTGAGAGCTATATAGGGGTACTGCTTTTGGGCTTTTGGTTTTAGTTGTCTGCTAGTCTTTTAGAGTCAGTTCAGGACTGGTTTCTAGAGGCCCTTTCCACACTGCTGTCAAGCACTCCTGCTCCAGAAATGCCTGTCCCTGGGGGGCAAGTATGCCACTGCTGGGGACATCGCTGCAGAACCAAGGACCAGCTGTCACCATGAAGTTTTAGCTGAGAATAGTACGGACGAGAGGCAAAACTTTCATTTCAGCTTTTAATTCACTGTCATAAGTAAATTCTTGGTACATAAGACCTTTCTTTATACTCTTTTTATGTGCATATTTGTCAGATTTTATTTAAATAATTTTATACACAATATTGGAATAATCTGTTACATTAATGCACAGCTTAAAACAGTTCTTATTTACACTGAGCACAGAAAGACAGAGGAATGAGGACAAATACTTTACATTCACCATCTTTATCAGCATTTTAAGTATAGTTAACCAGCGCACATCACACACATCCATATTTATAAGAAATGTAGTTTCTAATTACACACATGGGCATGTAGGTGTCTCCCTTTCAAAAAAAAAAAACACAAACCAAAACCAAACAACAACCAACCTTTTAAAAAAAATTGAAATGCCATTTCCCCCAGATAACCAAAGACTTACCAAAAAAAAAAAAAAGGCAAATGGACCTGCAGGTTGCACAATTAATGAAATCGGGCATGGAAGTGTGGTGGCTGTGTTTGGACACTTTTGGTCACTGGGGCACTTTGGAGAGTATTTTTACTAGTGGCAAGTTTTTAACTCCATGAAAACTTTTTCCTGAAAACTGCAATATGATCTCTTGCTTTGGAAGTAGACCTACTGGACACTAACACATTTGGTTTCATGTGAAGTTGTCTAACACAAAATTGCAGCCAAAAGATGCTTTGGAATTTTTTGCTTTTTTTTTAAAGAATATAAATTAAAAACACATGACTTCCTTTTATGAGATTAAGGCAGCAATGGAGAATATTGTGCTACAATGTGCATTAGCTGTAGATAATGTTCTATTCTCCTTTATCACATTTTTACATTTATAATCAAAGGCCAACAAATTATTGAACTAGACTGGCTGACTACAAAATCTTATAATGGAGAAATAGGTCTTGTGATAACCTTGTTACATCAAAGTTGAATTTCTCGCCTTACAATATACACTTATATTCTATGAAAATTAAAAAAACTGGTAAAAATATTAAAATATTTCCTATACAGAGGTACCCTTATGTAAGGTAAGGTCTAGTCACTGCTATAAAAAGGCATTAAAAATTAAGTAAAACACTGGTGTAAACCAAGTAAATGCTCGCTATAAAGTTTTTATTTGTAAGGCAATTCTTCATCAGACCTATTAGAAGTTATTTTCAAAATGTACTACTTGGAGGTTCTCCCTTTGTAACTGATACTACCCACAGCAAACAAAAGCTGAGTCTTGCAGACAGGTTCACAGAGAGAGTGCAACATAAATTACAAATGCAGGTCACCTGCAAGTTTGAGGCCTCTTGGCAGTGACCAAGAAACAACATGACACCTTCAAAAGAGAGCCAGCTTAAGGCTTAGTAATTTTCTTAATTCACTGAATTTATTCTGTTCCCTTATTAAAGAAATTAAGCAAGATTAGTTTAGTATGGCAGCTAAAGAAACACCTTTAGAAAGGAGGAAAGCAAAGCACACAGGTGGCCCAGTCTTGCTGTCAGTGCTTAGGCAAAAAAGGCGCAAGCAACGTTCGCAACATGAAAACTAAAGGCAGTAATGGTTAAGTTACACATTGCACTGTGGGACTGAGACTTAAGCCTGTCAGCTTCTCCCCTCCTCGATCCTGCCCCCTCAGCCACTTGCATTGACACCTATATGATGTTCTAGGTAGGTCAGTTTCACTGAATACAATCATGATATCTGTGTTGCTTACAGTGTTCTGGCTGTCTTGTGTTTGCATGCTTCTGCTTGGTCAGTCATACAGTGATTGCAGTTTGTCTAAACATACTCTGTTTTTACATGGTGAAGAAAAATGGATTAAATTCAGTACTTAAACCAGCTATATTACACTGTTACGTTTTTCTCCTGGTTGAAATGGCTTTATCGGCCATCCAGTTCTCTATAGCAATCTCTGATGCACGTAGATGCATCTATAATTCAGTCTCAGGCAGTGAACAGTACCACTGTACAAATTAATCACCAGCTGAGGATCTTGGTCCTATGTTGATTTAATTTTTATTTGGAACAATCTGAAATTTTTTGGCCTAGGAAAAGTTTCCCTGTGCATGGCATGGCTTACAAGTCTTGCTAAGCCAGCTAAGCTTAAGCAGGCAAAACCGTGTAATTTTCCATCTAGTCACAGCTAAGGAACACATGCATGTCTGCTTGGTCAGTCTGAGTGGTCTTGGCTGTCTGTCAGCAAAAACTGCCCTTTGAGAATATGGATAAGAGGGGGGGGTGAGTGCTTGGTGAAATGTTCCCATTAAAGTCTGAGTTACAACAGACTGAAATGGTAGAACAAAAACCTGCTTTCCACAGCGCAGAAACACTCAAACATGGATGTCTGAGATACAGCTATTCCCTGTATATGATCCTCTCTGAAACTCAGTGATGCAAGGTCACAGATGTAACAGGGTTAACTGAAGGCTTCTGTAAATTATGTTCTGAAAACTTTTTCAGATTGTTTTGCAGTATCCTGTACTAGTGTACCTTTTTCCTAAAGAAAGCCAGAATGTGGCTGGCTTTCTCATGTACCAGCTAATATTAGTTTAGTAAATGAAAACCTGTAAAAATTCAAATGTCCAAGCAGCTCACAGATTCAGTCCTGTATGGTGATTTCTGGCCTGCTTTGCTTAAAATAGTCCATATGCTACTTTCAGCTTGTATGTAGATATGAACCTAGTAAGGGCTCTTCAAGGTCTTGTTTTTGACTTCTGTGATGTATTATAAACCATTTAGCTTCACATTCTAACAGCTTAACTTTCCACTAGCTGAAAGTCACTAACAGGAATGTGGGTGTGAGTCAGAGGAAGCAGACTGAAAAAGTGTTTTCCTTTGGAGGAGCCTTTCTGGAGGTGTTTCCAGAAGATGTGTCTCCCTGTGCTATAGCCAAAAGACTCCGATTTGTTCAAGGGTCTAATTTGAAACATACTGGCCTTTAACTTAAGGAGATTGTGTTCTTGCATGTGTGCTCATCTGTGGACCATAAATATTCTGAGCCCTGAGAAAATAAAGTGTATTAGAACAAACATAGCCTATTTTACTGTTCTGAGAGGCTCAGAGTACGCATATCGTTTCTGCAGGTAGATCATATACTGTTGTTTGTTGATCTGTGATAATTGTCCTAGGTCCAAGTCCTTCAGGCCCATTTTAAAATTTTTTAACAGGGCACTGAAAATACGGTATTTGTAAGCCTCATCTGTTTTGAAATTGCTCATCTATAGTTTAAATATAGTTAAATATGGTTCTTAGGAAAGAAATTCTTAAATGTTTGCCAATGTCTTGTGAAGCTTAATGAATCAGTCCAGGATATGAATGAAAGTTATCTACTCCCGTAAAAGCAAGTATCTGCTAATTAATGCTGTATGAATCAGAAGAACTGCAAAAGAGACAATAAAAGCAAAAGAATTCTTTGTGGCCTCCTACAACCTAACAGTACAAAGTAAACTTAATTCATGTCAAAACTATAGCATAAGATAACTAAGCATACAAAATGTTTGGGCTTGACCTTTTTAAATAATAACATTTAAATGGTATTTTGCTGAGAAGAAATGACCAATTATAGGAAATTTCCTCTGGGAAAATTACATACAACATACATTGCACGTGCAGTTAGGGAATGTACAATACTAACAGCCAAGTATTTCTCCTACATTCTATATTTAAAATAATCGTGTTTGATCCTGGATTTCCTGCAAAATCCCTCACTATGGTAAGATGTCTTTCAAGTGTTGCCAGGGTGTATGCCTCAGAACATGACAGAACACAAGAAGGACTGGCAGAAAAGATATGGTTCAAACGGGCGCTGAACACTAAAGCACTAGTCCCTTTTGGACTGTTGCCCATGAAAAACCCACTGTTTCTACCACAAATCTAAATCTTTGGATTTTTAGTAATGTAGCTTTAGAGCAGTACCAAGTATATGAAGAATCATCCTGCTGAGTGACAGCAGGAGGGGTGCAAAGAAAACGATCGATCTCTTTCCTTGGTGCTAACTAACTTTCTGTGGCTTCAGGAGACTATATGGATCACAGGCAGGTCTTTTTCGCTGGCAGAAAGGAAGGTCAGAAGAGAGATGCTAACGTATGACAGCTGCTTCCTTTATCAGATTTAAAAAAGGCTTTCAAGAAAGTATTTTCTAGAATTGTCAGATGAGCTACTTAATTGATTCACTAAATTCTTCCTACCAAAGCAGCCAACATAATTAGTAAGCAGATGATACTGTATCTTGAATTAGTTTGTATAAAAAAATTTTTTTCTTCTTTTGGAAGTGGGATGCCTACACCATTGGCATATCCTTGCCATGCTATGGGGATAGCTGGGAGAGCACCATTCCCTGTAGTGGGTCTGTTCCCACAATAGGTAAAGCTGAGGGAAAGTGTGAGCTGTCTGGCTGAAAATTCAAGACTGAGTGAGGGAAGACTTGCAGTTGAACTACATGGGTGACAAGGACCTGACTGTGTGAACATTTTTTTTTAAAACAAGTGGTTGGACTGAAAGGAGATGAGTATCTTAGTGGTGTTTGACATTTTCCATACTGAAAATGTATTCAGGAGCTCAAAGTAGGTGCCTAAGAGGAGCTTGGTGCCAGAGCTGTGGCTTCTTATTGGATTGTCTGTACCATATCATTGAGTGGAGGAAAAGGATATAATAACCTGGTCTTCACAAAGGTATTTGTCATTTGAATGGATGTCAAATGGCATTGTTTATTGTCCAAGAGGCATGAGGTAGTTGAGCATCTTATTCTGTGGAGAATTGAAGACATTGTTCTTCATCTCTGGGACAAGTATTATTTTTGGGGAGACTTCCTTTGGGTAACATCTTGAACTTAAAGCCTGGATGTGTGGTCATGCAATGTGTATTATCTTTCTTTTTCTTCAGGCTATTTCTGGTAATAAGATTCCTGCTTTCTCTGATTTGCCTGTTGTCTCCTCTATAGATTGCAAGTTCTTTGTCTATAAAATCTCATAACAAGATGGCAATAGTGCAGTGGTGTCCTGAGCTATAAAGACTACACTAAACCTAGGAAGTTATACGGTAATAGAAATAAAAACAATGTAGTAGGTAATTGCCTTGGGAGTTGGTATTAAAAATACAATCAAACCCTAATATGCTAGGTAAAGTTGATTTCACTCCCCTGTTAAGATAGCATTGCTCCTATTTCAGAGTGGTGATGAAACGTAACTTTTCCTGCATGGGTTATGCTATACGGATAGTAGCGATGGGGTGCGTCACCAGTGAACATTGATGCAGGTTGTTAGCATTTCCAATCATAAGCAAATCAAACAGTGTATAATGTGACAAGCTATTAAAGCTCCACGTTGAAGAGCCCCCAAGAGTTTCAAAACTTGGTGTGTATCTATGCTAAGAAGCTTTTTAGCCATGTTAAGCCAGTTACTGAAACAGCTGTATTATTGAAAAATAAGCTTTATAAGAACAAAAAGATTCTCATGTAGTTTAGCAAACAATAAAAACGGGATTAGATATGAAGTTGGTGGGATGGCTTTTTTGAAGCCCTCAACATATTTTCACTGTTTGGCCTCCTGTGTAATTACAGAACTAGAACTGCAACATTTGAAATTCCTTTATTATGAAAATATATTTAATAACATGGTTTAAACACCTACCGGCCATCAGCTGGGCCAGAAAATATGACTTCCTTTAAAATTAGAAGAAAGTATCCTTTGGGTTTTAAAACCTGTTTAAATAAAACTACTATTTATTACAGGAAGCCTTTAAGAAAAGGACAATATTTGGTAAAATTCTGAAGTATTGATTATGTTGGAGGAAAAGGATGAATAAGGAGAGAAACTTCCCTTCCATTATTCTGAACAAAAATTAGTGTTAAAATGGGAAAGGCCAAAGTCACTTGGGACTTTTAAACTGGTCTATTTTAAGAAAGGAAAAAAAACACCTCCACAGAAATTGTTTTATAAATAAAAAGTCCCATCCTTTTAAATGGTGTTTTTAAAAAGAGGAAGAACTACATAAATTTCAAAGACAAGCTGAATTGAATGTATAAGAGGCAAAAAAATTCAGAGGTAAGGTCCAGAGGTAAACTCTAGACTGGGTTCAGCTGAGTAGCTACTGCCACTGAAAATTACTGTAGATCTAGTGATAAATAAGTACAAGAAATAACTTAAAGCTACTGAATCTGGTGATCACTGGGAAGATACTACACAGTGGTAAGTGACCACAGGATAAGAACAGCACCCAAATGCAGAGTTTGTTCTGTATCTTCTACCTTGCATAATACTACCAGAGAGAAGAGCTGGAATAGAGCTGAGTATGCCTAAAATATCCTTCTAAATTACTCAACACAATCTTAATATATTTTGGTAGATTAATCCAGGTTAAATTATAATAATAGCATGTTCACAGCTGGAGAATAAAGCCAAAGTTTGGTATTTTGTGCCTCTGGGTAGTTTATTTAATTCTAAAAATTATTGTCTCTCCTTATGTATTTTAAATTCTTTATCTGGAACAAAATATAACAAAAAAAGCTTAAAATCTTTCTATTTGCATGTCGCTTTCACACTTGGCTGAAAAAGTCTGTGCAGTGTGGATCATATGATAAAGCCATTTCAATTGTTAGTATAAGGGAATATATTTTTCATTAAGTACAGTGTGGTAGCTGTAACAGGAATTCTGTTCTTGCTGCTCTTCAGCTTGTATAATTAAACTGGACAGAAAATGGCATGGACATATACAGGAAAGACAACCTTCTTCACCAAGAGAAGAAACTAATAACAAGCCACTGAAAATGAAGCAGAGTCTTCACTTCAGAAGGATGCAAACTCATATCCCAAAGGATAGTATGGCAAGAAAGCTAATGACTTTAGTACATAGTTAAAATTGCTCTTTCCTCATAATTGAGATGTATTCTTTCCTTAGATCTAAGAACGTTCAGGTGTTGTTGGTTTAAAATAGATCGTGACATGATTATCTGAAGTAATTATTACTGTCAGAGAAGTTTAATTCACTTCTTCACAATAAAAGAGCATTTAACTTACGTTAATTGCTTTTTTGTCTGCTCCCCCCTCCTCCACTTCTGCCAATAGCAAAACTCACAAGTTTTGGTCATGTAGGGATCTCATGGCACCAAAGGATGTAAGAAAAATTAAACTGAGTCTTTAAAGATCATTTGAAGCCAAGTAATAGAAGGGAGGCATTGAGAACAGAGAACAGATGTCTTCCCTCAAAGAGTCAGTAGATAAGCTCTGAGCCAGCCTGGTCCAAGCATAATCGAGGGAGCTTTGAACTTGACTTTTCTGTATTCTCAGTTTAGCTTAACATATTGGCTTTTTCCTCAATCTGTTGGTTGTCATATTGTTAGCCAGTGTTGAAGCTGTAAGGGAACAGAAGTAGTTGTTTTTATTGGTTCGCATGGTAATAGTGAGAGATGTTTTCAATACATTGATGACAAACCTAGAGTTACAAAGAGGTTTCAAACTAACAGACAAATTGTAACTAAATTTCTGTGGACTCCAGTCTGCGGTGAGAAATGTGCTGAATATAAAAGCTATTCAGTCAGTTCTCAGTTCAGTTTTAAAACTCAAAGTTGCTGAACATGTATGAGAAGAAAAGTTTCTAACTTGTTTGGTTACAGTGGTGAGTTTTGTTTACAAACTCAAACATCCTGAACAAAGCACTAACTATGCTTTAGCGATAACAAAAGCTATTCCTAGCTGTTATTGAAGGCAGCAACAAATTAGTATGCCCTGGTGTCTGGCATGGTTTGATGTATCATTAGGAATGTACTTCTCAGTACAATCTCTTCTAATTTACATGAAAATAGTTTGCTTCCTTTTTGCCATTATAAATTTGGGTTCAGAAGACTAGAACTGTGTAGGAATGGCTGTTTATAGCCCATTTGCACAGGAACATCTGCCTCTTGAAAAATCGACTTATTACTTACAGTTGGAACATAAAATCCTCAGACAACTGAGGGCAGGAATGGGGGAAAGAGAAGGCAGGAAGGGGTGCTGTGTTACTACTTATTCTTGGCCACATCAAATACATTATGGTCATGAAACAGGAAGCCTTTTCTTCCTGCTTCCATTCTGCATCCCATAAATCTACACTTGGATTATTTCCTTTAAAATTCAAGATTATGCTTCAAACAGTATTTTTCAGAGCAAGCAAAAGGCAAATTTCTTATTTTCAATACCAACATACAAACCACCACTATAAAATCTGGGTCATGTTTTGAGGTGGTGTGCATAATTCTAGTTGCTTTCAACTTTGAAGACAGAAAGTGGTCCAGCATGAATGCTGATAAGGGTAACAAGCTTCGCATTTGCATCCTTTTTATCTTCTACAAAAAGGACTTTATTTCAATAAGCTTATTTTATTTGCTAAAAGAAAGGCAGTATTTGGAAACCTATACCCTGTTTTTCATGGCTGCTTAAGAAGTCTCCAGCAGTGTTTTCAATCAACTGCAGGCCTATGGGGAAAGCCTATTCCACGTAACCAGCACATTATTTCATCACGGCCATTATGTCTAAGCTCTGACAGTGAATATTTGTTTTGCTGTTTACCATGTGTTGTGGTATGTAATTGGAGTTTAGAAAACATGACTTCAGATTGCTGCGTAATAATCAAGGGAGAGGCTATGACCTGTTCAAATGTGTGTGATAGTTTGGAAATACCTTTGTGTCTTGGTGAGACATCTCACTGTATTTGGATACAACCTAAAATACAGGATTCAGGTAATCTGAAAATTGTGGGTTCTGCTTAGTCAAAGGAGGAGGAAGGTGCCAGCAGCCTTCCAACAGAGTTGATGTGTATGGTACTAAGCCTCCTGCATCTTGTCATGCTGGCAGAAATAAAGAACCACAGACCTGCAAAGGTATCCACTATGAGGAGATTGGTGCAAACCTGTAGATGTTAAAGACAGGGAAAGGCTGGTACCACAATAGGAAGCATGGTGAAAGGAGTACAAACCTTAAACTGCCTGACATTTCCTTGGGCCACGAGTTGGTGCTCATTTTCAGGTGTGATGCAGTAAGCTAGTCTCTAAACCAGATAGGAAGAAGAGGAAAAAGTCAGCCATATGAAGTGGGATTATGTCTGTAATCCCCAATCTATAATGGGGAAGTAGCATGAACTTTATTTAAAATGGTAACTTAAATCTTTAATATCACTGCATCATGTGCCTTTAACTTTAGCCACTGAGAGAACGAGCTTATTATAAGCCCCTTGGTGTTAGCCTTTAATATAAGAAGCAACAGTAGAAAGTTTATGCAAATACTAAGTCCAAATATTTAGCAAGTGCATATGGAAAAGAACATCAGGAACAAGTTGGTATCACAGGCCCTACATCCCCTAAATTCACACTTTTCTGTTACTGCTGTAATGGGATTGACCAGTCCCAGTGAGAGAGGAGGGAGGTACTGACTATTTCCCAGTTCATCTCCATTCTCTACCCTTGTGTTTGCCATTTGGGATTATATGTATATTTTGGTTTATCGTGAACTTTCAACCAGTTTCAGGAGTTCCCATTAGACTAAGAGCACACCTTTCTCAACACTTTTAACAGCTACAATTTAGGCCATCCTACTTATGATAGTTATTTGGATGTAATATACTAGCCTTTTGCTATATTTCTCATGGGGAAACTGGTGAGTTGCTGTCTACAGGAGCTGTAAAAGATAAACCGGAACTTGCTAACACTACAAAATGAATGAGAAAATGTGGTTTTGGCCAAAGGCTTCTGCATCTCAGTATATCAGTAAACTTGTGCAAGCTGGCAAAAGCCTGTTGGGCCAGTACGAATTATTCTTTGCCACTCAGATGTTACTAGAAAATAGGTTTGTAAACATCCAAGAATGGAACAAAAAGGGTTTATAGAATTGCTGGAAATGAGAACTAGAAATCATGCACAATGTTGAGATGTTGTAGCTGATGAAAACAGGGCGGGTGGATAGGAGTTCCCACTTTGGGGTGCCTTTCTGAGATGACTGTAATGTTTCAGAAACAAGGCATTTATCCCTTTGGGTCTGGCAGGCCTACAGGAGGGGGGTGTGCCCTATCTGGGTGAAGGATGAGATCCTATTTTCTGCTTAATTCCTTTATGTGGTGGTAGTTCAGTGATTTGCCTAAGAGCGTCAGTATCTTGCTACACCATTGTGTAACTCCAGCTGTAGGAAGGGAGAGCAGCAGAACTAGGTACAAGTCAGACAGTAAAGATAGGTTATAAAACTATGGCATATGATGGGACAAAATTCAATACTGTATATAATGGTGAGAAGTCTTACTTCTGAGCACCGTTAGAGGTGTTTAAGACTGTAGATAACTTATTGTGATAGTGATGGTAAAATTATACAACGGTAAAATTAATATGATCAGTGAACCTTAATCCTGTGCCATTTTGAACTGATAAATAAACAAAAGTACAGGGGGTGAAATGTAAGGAAATATGGATGTGTTTTTTCCCAAAGAAACAGGTTCTTTTAAATAGAATAAATACATTAATATGACACTTAAACATATAAATGAAGTTAAAAGAACACTATTAAGGTTGCAACGTTAAACTTCTTGCTGTTAGGCAAATCATTAGAATAAGATGGCTCAAATTGTTTCTCCCTCAGTTTCTGCTTTATTCCGTGCACAGACCAGGCATATTATGCATGGAGTGAGTTTATGTTATGCAAGATGCTGCTGTCTGGTACCCTGGTTCTTTTACTGACGTTGTTTAAAAGCCACAGGCTAGATGAGACCATCAGGGATACCTGTATCAGATTTTTTTTTGATATCTAGATCTATTTCAGTACCTTGGTCTATCTTGAATATTAATTTTCTTCAAGCATTCAGATATTAATGATGAACGCAACAGAAAGATCTGCATTAATTCTAGCTTTGCAGAATGTTGAAATAATTCCGGTAAATAGAAGATAAGAATACATATTTGACAGAGAAAATCAAAGTGGTTGCTGTTAAAGACAGAGTACTGGGCTAAATGGATCTATTGCTGTGACCCAGTAAGGCATTTGTTCTGTCCTTGCTGGATGTTTGTTAAATGAACAAATGTCATTCTCCACACAGGGCCACTTTGGTGGCACATCCCACTCTTTCAGCATATGGATATATATGTTTAGAGACTCTTCTAACGCTAAGACAAGAGAGATCTGAATTAATGTTGTGCATACAACAGTTTACAACGCTTCAGCATGGAGTGATAAAGCATGCCTTGTACTGAACTCTGATTAGGTGGAACTGTGTGAAGACCATACCATGCCTCAGAACTGAATATGAAGATACCATAACCTGTATATTTTTTGGTTAATGAGGAAAAAATATTTCATCAATCAGATTAGTTGCATACATTAAAAATATTTTTTTCAGAATTATTATGGTGTTATCTGAAAAACTAATTTCTACCTAGAAACTCAAGCAGCATGCAATAATCCTACCTCAAAACTCCATTGCCTCTGACAGTTGGATCCAAAAAGTAACTCATAAGTAATAGGTTTTGTAAGAGAAACAAACTGCCAACTTAGATCTAGCCATTTCATTTCATAGCAACGTTTCATGACATTTTATTAGCATTCTACTTACTTCTTTAAAGGTCCCACGCACATTCATGAATTTATAGATAATATAGGCAGGCACAAGTATCATTGAAGATAATGCTATTCCCCAGCCAATGCGATTTGCCCAGAGAGGGAAGGTGTAGTCATCATAGGTCAGAGGTTTGAAATTTATTATGCTGACTATCACAACAAACTAGGGAAAAAAGAATAAAACAAACCACAGTTTTGAGATAAAGTAACATTGTGGAAAACCATTTCATATTTTTTATTAAGCAGTACCCTAAGGTATATTTCAAACCAATTTTACCATTTACCTACATCCTATTTACTTTGTGCCTCTTACTGCTTAAACTTTTCAAGTTCTTGATGCATTTGCTAGTGTTAAGAGTTCATTTTAGCTACTCTGGACACAGATTATTTGAAATTTTGTTGGGGAGATCAGGTGGTTGTCTGTTACTGCCTCATTTAAACTAGCGTTACAGGTACAAAAAAGGGATTCTGTAGTTAAGGAAAACCTCTGCAGGATCTGTTGTTTTCCCCTTCTTTGTTTTCCAGAGGCATTAGGCTTCCTTTAGAAGTTTTGTACCCATTTTTTAACAAGAGGCATAATAAAAACTCCAGCATGATACATTTACTGAGGAAAGGATAAGCAGCTTTATGGCCTGGAAAAGAAAGTTATGTTTTGTTTTGTTTTTTTTTTTTTTTTTTTTTTTTCCCTGCTGGTGTTACGTTGTCCAGTACTAGATGTAAGAAGGACGGGGTGGGGTACCACCCTATTTCCCTCCTCTTATATCCATATGGGTTGTGTAATATGCAGAGTTCCTCAATTTGTTTGTCTGGGCCTTTACATTCTGCTCGATATTGCAATTTGAAATGAGAGTATTTTGAGCCTAGGGTTTCAAAGGCTACACAGGGAGAGTGAGTAATGTTGTGGGTTGGAGGAAGCTGATAGTGTGAAACCTGGTTAGAGAAATACTGATTCCATGTTGAGATTTTTCTTGGGATGATGTACATAGCTGGAGACAATATGGAGAAAAAGCTTCAAGTAGCTATTTCCTAATATCAGATACCTGACCAACTCCAACTAACCTTTTTCTTGCAGAGAATTTTATTTATTGTTTGGAACATCTATAATACAGTACCAGTTCCAAACAGGGACCACCTTGCACTAAGCACACATGGGATTGTTAAGGCAAGAATTACACTGAAGTCTGGCAATTTTATAGCCTTTCCCTAATTATCCTAAACTATATATATATATATATATATGAAAGAATTGATACCTGATTTTTTTCATTTTTATTTACTATGCTTATGGTCTTAGTCTCTTCTGGTGAAGCAGTTTGTATGCTTCATATAAGTGGTGGTAAAAATGCTGTTTCTTAGATCAAGGGACCAGATTTCTAGAATTTGTAGTTTTTAGTTATGTAGGCTAATGGTAAACTACTTTTTTCATGCTAGTGGCCATCTTTATAGTTTTCACTTATAAATTAGTAAGTTAAACCATTTTTGTCAATTTAAGGTAACTTGCTTTATTTTCTTAGTGTTTGAATAATGAACGTAAAAGGCTGTGAGAAGGTAAATTATATTAAATTTTCCCATATAAATCAAACTTGTAATGTCCATGTTGCCTTTTAGAAAAATTGAGAAAATACACAGCTAGAACAAAACTGTCCAATGTCCCCTACCCAGTATGATATCATTCCCATGGGTTTTAAAATATCTTGGTACTGAGCAGTTAAGTTGATATGTTCCAAGTTTAGTACTTCTAGCTGGAAAAAAATATTTTGCATTGTGGTGGCTGAAAGATGCATTACCCACAGATTCATTCTGACCCTTTTGTTTGTAGGCTTTGGTAGGAAGGTAGTGGGGCTGTTTCACCAAGGAATGTTAAGCCACTGAAGATTAGACTGACAGTCCCTTCAGTCCCTTTCTCTAGCTAGCTTGCTAGATCTCTTTCTTTCTAAAACTTAATTTTTCAACAGTCTCCTAGTGTACAGAACCTAAGAATGCTTGGTGCAGCATTATTCTGTTCAACTTGAGTCAGTCTGTTTGAAGTGCTGCAGGATATAGTTCCATTCAAGCTTCTTCATAGAACAGTGTTTAAAAGCATAATTAATACGTGCTTGGTAGGTGCTTGCTGATGAATTGGGGCCAGGAGCTCTTGTATTAAAAAAAAAAAAAAGAAAAAAAAGTGGTCCTGAAGGCTGTTATAAAAGCCCACCCAATGTATCTTTGGAATACCAATACTGTTTTAAGAATGTGCAACTTTAACACAATTAATAGTCTCCTAAAATCATAGTGAGGTCAAATTTCCATATTGTTCATCCTGACCTTTTGATTTACAAATATGCATAGGAAAAGATCCCAGTAGAAAACTGTAGTTTAGTTCTGAATCTAACCTTTACACAGAGCAACCAAATTCACACTTCGGGATTTTTTTCCCCCCAGATGTAATGAAGCAGTTGTTTTTCACATCAGGCAGCTTAAAAGGTATATTTAATACATCTTTTCGGTGTTTCACATAGCTAATTAGTGGGTGCAGTTGCATGTTAGTTTTTCTAAGGTGTCATTCCACAATTTGGGGATCTTTGTGTCCTCCAGTGAAAAGTAAATTCTTGCTAACACAATCTCTTATCCCTGGCTGGTTTATTTTCCCAACAGAATGATTTACGTTTTATATGCAGAGATGCTGGGGGACAGGGAGGACACTGTCAAAGTGTTCAGTGTTCCCTAAGAAAAACTATTTTCTTTAAATCCTGCTCAACTGAAGGAACAGAAGATGGTCATAGCCACAATTAGCTTCTCTTTCACTTCTGAAATGTATTATACAAAATATAACCAATGCCATTGAGGAGGAGAAAAGAATTAACTTAGTGTCTCCTAGTCATCCTTACAACATCCTGCATAACAATGCATATCTTGCTCTTGGTACTTGTATATTCAAGGAAGTGATATACTACCATTCTTTCCATGATGAAATAATTATTGACACTTACCAATAAAAAAGCAGGGCTAACAAATTTCCAGCACAGTCTCCAGTAGAGGCCTGGCTTGAAGCCCATCATTTGTTGGATATCTTCACTGAATCTATCCACACCTAGAAAGGATGTGAACATCAGACTGGTGTAAATCAATACTGACGAGATGCTGGCATGCCCAAACCCATCTGCTTTTTCAGAAAGCAGACATGAATGACTGCCAAATCAGAAGGCATATAAGATGATAGTACTGATCTTTCAGTGACTAGATGTGTCTTTGACATCACTGTATCCAAGACTTAAATGCTTGTGAGCACTTAAGACCTGTCGGAAATAGCATTACCTTTGAAAACTGGCATTTCACAAATACCTAGAATTGAAGTTGTGAATGGGACATGCTTCTTTTTTAAAAGTTGTGGACTATTGTAACATAATTTACTGAACCCCCCCCCCCCCCCCCCCCCCGAACCCTTATTCACACAAACCTGATAATGAGGTAGAATCATATGATTCTTAGTTTATCAAAGGACGCTTATTTGTTCCACTTCATGGCATACTTTACTTCTTTCAATGTTTCACTGAATACCACAGAATGTTCATTGTATCTATGACAAACGTAATTTCATCTTTCATCACCTTTCCAAGGAACTAGGGCAATGATGCTTCTGTTCAGTGTAAATATGTAAAAAACTGTATCAGCTAGAAACAGGTGGCCTTTTTTAGAGTATCCTGTGTTTTTAACGATTATAATACAACTAGGATATTCTAAAATCATTATCTCTGTACTCATCTAAGTATCCAGTCATGTAGTTGTTGTAGACTCCTTAGAAGATACATGATCTGTTCATGTGAGTAAGAACCAAGAGTAGTTGGAAATTTTACCTGCTGCAGTAATTAAGACAGCAGAGGATAACATGAAAATCATTACATTAAGGCATAGATCAGAGATAAGTCCTGCTCATTGTACCAGGAATATAGAATATGGGTTTAGAAACATGAATGGTTTGATTGCTTGATTATTATCAAAACCTTGGTAGTAACATCCTCTATTTCAGTATCAGACTTTGTATTATCATGCAAGAATTAACATACAAGATTTCTATTGTCAGGAAAACTATTTAACAATATTCTGTTCGAAGTCATTCAAATGTTAGCTACCTGCAGTAGGATTCACTGCACTGCAGAACAGACAAATGGAGGCACCAAAGCGTTTAGCAAGTGACATAATGGCCAGAGGGGAGAAGAGCTGCAAACACCTAGTTCTTAGTCTTTGCTATCCCTTGAATCCATCTAGGCTGAGATTTTGTGTGTGTGTCGTTACTTGCGTGTATTTAGTACTTAATCAGTTGAAGTATTAATAGCTATAAAACCAGTGTAAATGGTTGCAGTAGAATTTTCTTCCCACAGCCAATGCAGAAAGGAAGATCCTTTGACTTTGTTGACTCCCCTTCAGAAACACTATCTAGACTATGACTTCCCAATCAGAATAGGTCATGCTGCACAGGCCAAGGTGAAAACAAAAAAAAAAATTCTGTCCTTGGTTCCTCAGGACATACCAAATTCTTTAGCAGTAAATAAGGAAGAAATGGCATTTCAGTCAGTGCCTTTTAATTCCTTATGGGTTTTACACATTTAAGTAAGTGCTATGAATTTTGTGTCTGAATACCTTAGAAAGCACTGCACGAGTATAATGTGCTTTCTGTGAGTGGCACTAGCCTGACAGAGCTAAACATTTTAAGTAGTCTACTAGGGTATCAAGCTGTCTGTATGTGAGAAATGTGGTGTGTTTTTTTTACTCTAATAATATTAGATATATATATAGATATAATATATATATATATATAGATATAATATATATATATAGATATAATATATATATATATAGATATAATATATATATATATAGATATAATATATATATATATTAGATAGATATATAATAATGTCAACTCATATGCTTTGGACTTTCTGGAAATAGTCTAGGCTTCAGTGTGATGTTTTCCATCTTCATTTATTGGAACACTTTTTTTACATTAAATAGTTCACTATAATTTACTATGCAAAGCAAACATGCATTTTGTAGTGACTGTAAAATATCCATTTGAATGGTAGCTTCTTCCCTTTTTTAAAATAATATTATTCTATTCTGGTTGGACTTACCAGTATGAGGTATCTTGCAAAAGTTTAATCTAAGCCCATGATATTTTCCATAATGTATTTTAGAATGGAATGATTATTGCTGATATAAAAATCGGGGTGGGGAATGGCCTTCTCAGTTTCTTTGAAAACAAAGCAATCTCTGACTTTACACCTTAGAGGCATTGGCTCCCAGAGAAGTAGTTTTCTCCAGTGCAATCTGTCATGTCAGACTACTAGTTTGTAATTTATTATACGTGATGTGTTCAGAAGGTTTACTTTTAATTCTGAACCCCATTAGGTAAACAGCAGAAATGCAGCTTTTTGCCATGAATATTTGTTAGAGAGGATGGATAGTTTAACGTAATAACTGTTTCTCTTCATGTGAATCAGTTCAGTAGGATTATTTAATGTAGTTAATGTAAATTAATTACTCCTTTACCCGCAGCAAGGATGTAACATCTTGACAAGGTCTGGACATTTGAGTATAAACTCTTTGATTTACACACACACAGAGCACTTCCTGCCTCTCCCCCCCCCCCGTTATGTACAGGTGAAGAAAAGTAGCCGAAAAGATGTGTAAATATTCTTTAAATTTAATCTAATTCTATTTGCAGTGCCTTCTGTGAACTTTAAAGTGACTGAATTTCGACTGTTATGAATACTGAGTGAAATTCATCATTGTGCAGAAGGTCAAAGACAAGGACTAGATATCTCCAAAAATTTTATTCATAGGTTTCCAGACAGACGTACTCAGAGCTCAGACAGTGCTTGGTGTTCAATTTCTGCTGAAATTAGAGGATAAGTAGGCCATGCTCTCAGACTGCTTTTGCAACAGCATGCTTTTTCAATACTGTATATGTCTTCAAATAACCATTCTAAGAATCAACTTGTAAAGTGGAACATAGCTAAGCTACAGACAATGGCACCTGTAGGGCCTGTTTTTTTCCTCTTCTTGAAAGCATTTACCCAGTTTTTTTTGTGATTCTGTAGGACAAGCCGAAACTGTGGGTGACTTGTTACAGGAAGAAAGTGGTGTACTGTAAAGAAAACTCTAGCTTATTTGCTGGAGACTTGGTATTGAATATGGACGTAATAGCCTTGCTTTTCCAGTGAAAAACAAGTAAGAGATATTTACAATTTATGATTAGGTCCTGGTTAAACACACTGAACCCAAAGAGAATTTCAGTGTAATTTCTGAACTAACAGGCACTACAGCTGCCTGAGAAAATATCACCGCTGTAATGGTCTATTAAATGGCACAGAAAACTTGGGACCGTTCTTTATGTACATAATATTGTGCTGTCAAAGGAATTAAATCAATATCCCAAAAAGAACAGATTAGGAAGAAAGTGAAAAGTAGGTTGGCTATAAATGCAAGTCACCCTCCTCACATTGGGCCAACCTTCTTTCACCTCAGTGATGCAGAGATCAGAGTTCAGATAGAACAAAAATGTAGCCAGTAACTCCTGCACCTGCTGCCCGCTAGAATTTTGTAAGTCATTTTAGTGTATAGGCTCAACCAATGGCTTCAGAACCACTCACTGGCACAGAAGCCTTTGAGCAGGTCCTGGCCCTGAGGTGTAACTGCTAAAAGTGAAATAATTTGTGGGCATGTTTCCAAAAAGTAGTCTCATAACTGGAACAGTCAGTTGGATTCCTACAGGCAATCTTTGTACATGTTGTTTTCCTCTCCTGTCTTGTTTAACTGTGTGATGTATAATATTCTTTTATATGCCTGGATTTATTTTTTTTTTAATCAGGAAAGTGAAAATTAGTAATAATGCCTTTAATGCCAATACATATCATTTAAATGAATCCAAGAGATCAAATTACTACACTGAAATAACAGTAGTAAGAAGAAAGTTATACTGAACCAATCCTGAAGTTATTTTGCACTTAATTCCCTTTCCCCGTAAATGTTACTTCACTGTTTTTGCTCCCATACTGAGTTTTACTTGTATGGACATGTGTAGCAGTATATGAGCTCACACAGTTTGTATGCAGATTAAGAGTTATAGTGAAACTGCTTCATTGATCTGTCCTATATTTTGGCCCTTGGGAATTACAGTAAATCAGAGAATGATCAAAATATTCCTGTTGGAGGAGTTCTTGGGAGATCTCTAGTTCAGCCTCTTGCTTGAATCAAGGTCGGCACAATTCAGAACAGCTTCCTCATGTCTTTGTCCAGCTGGGTCTTGAAACCCACCCCCGCCAACAGCATCAGCAAGCGCTCTCTGGGCAAACTGTTCCAATGTGTAGCTGTCCTTAAACACAAGATTTTTTTTCCTCCTTTCAATTTGATCGTGGTCTTCTGTCCTCCCATTGTGCACCTCAGTGAAAAGTCTGACTCTTGATAACTTCCTTGTAGGTATCAGAAGGCCGCTATCAGGTCCTCCCTAAGCCGCCTCCAGGCTAAATAAGCTCAGTTCTCTCAGACTTTCTTCACAGGGCATGTGCTTCAGCTCCTGAACATCTTGGTGGCCCAAGACTGGACTCTGACCAGTTTAACATTACCTTCATTTACTGAGCGTCAAAACCAGGACACATTATTTCAGGTGCAGTCTAACAAGTGCCAAATAAAAGAGAGTAATCATTTCCTGTAATCTCCTCGTTATGCTTCTGTTACAGCTCAGTATGCTGTTGGCCTTCATATGCTGGCAGGTCGCTCTTCTGACTCATTTAGCCTGCTGCCCACATCCCTGAGCAGCTCATCCTTGAGTGCAAGTAGCAGATCCAGAAGGGTGTCACTTCTGGTTTGCCTGCCTAGTATCTATGCTAAGAAGTTGTTCCAGGTATCTTCATCTGTAAGACCCAGGTTCTGATCTGGACGCTTCTTTAAGTTGCCTAAAGAAGGCTTCTTCCACTTCCTGACCCTGATCGGGTGCTCTGTAAGATTGTCCACAATGTCACCCTTGCTGGCCTCTGCCCTGACCCACAAGCACTCAGCCATCCTGTCATCTGTTTACTACATTTCAATTGCTCTTCTGCACATAAAGACAACACCTACCCCCTGCTTCTGTCCTAACAAGCACGTATCTGTCAAATGCAGAACCTAATCATACAAATCCTCGTCTAGGAGAAGATGAGAAAGACATTGTTTTTTCACACACTTCAGTGATCACTGGTGTTGGGAACATGAGAAAGAAGGGATAAAAAGAATATAAAGGCCGTTGCGTGGTATTAATTCGTAAATCCTACAGAGCACAGAACAAGGTATTGGCATCTTTTGCTTAACCGTGTAGTGAAGTAACAACAGCTGTCTACCATCCCTTTTTGTTCCCGAGTCTCCTTTCTAACTCGGGCAATACTGATACTCGGTGGGGACCCTTACGTGGTGGCAGCAAGAGAGTAAGCCATACCAGTACCATTGCCAAAGAAGGGCAGCTGTGCTAGTGTAAAAGCAAGCAGAACAGTAGGAAACATTTCCCCCCCATGGCAGTGCAGTAAGCCCTCCAAGCTGGTTTGCCCCATTTGTATTTCTGTTCCGTGGGTTTGTCTCTCATGCCAGGCACACATCCATACAAAAGCATCTGTGAGCGAAGATGAGTACCAGAAGTCAGTACTTGGTTAATTTCTTTCCCTTTTGCAAAATCAGTTGACCTTAGAGTTTTTTCAAATAAATAAAATTTCAGACTAAAGGTTCTTTTTTGGAAATTATTTAAGTAAATGAAAGCAATGAGATGACAGGCAAAAATTAAGATCATTGCTAGCTTATGCTGAGCTTAGTGTGGTCAGTCAGGGAGATGTTCACAGTAAAATCTGACTTGAGTAGAGAAACTGAAGAGCAGTTTTGTGTCAGTGGGAGAGATGTCTGGCTTTTCTTAGAATATTCATCAGATGGGTATCTGGGTTGCACAAGAGGGAAAATGGTCACAAGCTAGCAGTCATAACTAAAATACATCTGTATAGTAAACCAAACTAGCTTTCCCTCCTCTTACACATACAGATGGCCTTTGCAAGAAGCAACTTCACAGTAAGTGGTCATAGGTATAATTTGAGCTAAATTTCCATGGGTTTGGTCTGTGCCAAAATGTCAATGCTCGCCTTTAGGCTGGCATAATATTTGGCTGGGTCATTAAGGCAACTGGGGTCTATCAGAAAAAAAGAGGTAGACAAGACCATGCCAGATTTAATCAGTTTAAATATCACCCGGGGCTGTAATAAATTCTTTATAAAGTAACAGGTCATGCTATGTCAGTAAAAACTTCTATCAGCTGCCTAAGACAAATGAATAGATATTTTCCCGATTGTGAGGAGGCAGGAGGGAGAAAGGAAAGGCTAATGAAGGACAAGGTGCAACAAATAAACAAAATTTGACTAACCATGACTTAGTCTGTGAACCACATGCAAGGCCTAGCTATTGTAAAGGGCAGTAAATCCTATTTTAATAGAAGCAGAGAATTACTTGCGCTTACTAAGTGAAGAACAGTTTTATGCATCTGCTTCCAAGCTAAGCTATGATCACTCTTCTGCATTCAGCTCTTTTACAGGGATTAAAGACAGTTGTCCGTGAAATGTAGCACATCCGCTGTTCTGAGAAAGGACTGCATATGAGCTGCTAGCTCTGTGCTGATGTTGGGTGACAGTACATTAAAACGAAAAAGTATTTCTTTAGTAGATTGAACAGCTTTATGCATTTATACCATTCTTTCACCTCATTCACTCATTGACAAGTTTTTAACTGCAAGAGAGAGTTTGACTAGAAGAATATGGTGGCACAGAATGGATGAATAAGTGACTGAAGGAGGTAAATGGTAGTAAGAATGATAATGTCTAAGAACCTTCTGAATCATACATTAACTATAAATGCTATCTCTGAATAGAAATTAAGATGACTTTCAGGGGAAGAACAATCATATTGGAAATCAGGGTCGCTAGTTCAATACAGACTTCCATGGGAAGAGGATTTGCAGGCTGCTATGACATTGAAACCTGGTAATAGTGAAAGGAGTTGTGACCAACCAGAAAGCGTGACAATGGAATTAAGAGGAGATCGGGAAGAAAAACAAAAGCTCAAGAAACCTGATTAATCTAGCAGCAAACAATTTCATATATGACTGATAGTTCGGACTGTTACAGTGAGATGACTTGTATAAGACCTAAAATGCAGAATCCCATTGCTTTATTTGGAGAAAATGAGATACTCTTTTTGGGGTCCTCTATAATTTTACTAACCCTGTCTATGACAAGAGAAAGGGCTGATAGCGTTCTCCCTGTAAGAAAGGAAAGATCACTTTCACTGTTTCTTTACCAAGGTATGCCTAATTCAGATTAAATTATGACTTGGGTTTTTCTGCTTGATTTAGTGACTGAACAGCACTTTGTACTTTCTGCTCTTTCAGAGGTGGTATCTTTTCCAGGGAATAAGCTTGAGGCTATGAATTACCCTGCATGCTGTATGATAGGGGAAATTTTGAACTCTGGGTCAGTGCTAGAACATTAAAAGAACTCCTCTAGGTTGGGGGCATAGCAGGAAAAGAGAACGTTTGAAACACTAACTTCAGATATTTAAAACCACCTCATACTAAATGCTGAATTAGGGGTGGGGAGAGCACCCACAGGCCAGATACTCTCTCATAATGTTATAACCAGAGTTTCTAGCAGGCTATATATATAATCAAATATTCAAATATTTCTACTATAAGCAATATTCTGTTTAACCTTTTTGTTTCACTTTGAAGACAGTAGTAGTCAACTTTGTCACTTATAGCAGAAGATTTTTTTTTTTTTCCTTGGTGAAATTAGACAACACAGGACACTTCACAAGACTGTGAAGTTCCTGTAGGCTAAGGGCTGAGCTCAGGCAGACTCAGCGTCCTGCCTGCCGTGTTGCCAAAGTCTGTGTTGTGGCTGAAAGCACAACCCATTTGTTGAGTTTTCCCAGTTATCCATGTGCATTCATATGGGTTTAGAGCAGTGAATGTGGCTGTTTGCCGTCATTGTGGTCATTTATAGAAGGAGAAAGAAAAAGAATGTTTTTCTTCTTTCTCATGAAGCTTGTGTATCAAGTGTCTTGCTTTTTATTTATGTTACTTTAGGGAGGAGAAAAATATTAAAGACTAAATAAGGCCAGGGAAGCTATTTAATAATCTGGGCACATCATCTGAGACCTGACTGAGATTGTGCTCCAAATTTTTTTTTTTTAGGGTGCTGTAGCACATCACTGCGCTCTGGTTGGCATATAGTGATTCCAGCCTAGTGCCAGAGATCAACTGAATATTCCTAAAGACTGCCATAGTGGGGATAAAGCCAACTACTGCACCCTTCTCGTGGCATAAATTAGTATGAAATACTAGAAATAGTATTCTTTTTGGTATTTAGGATGTTAGGTATTTCATACCATGCTGTGAAATAAGATAAATTTTAAACGGCTAGGTTTTTATAATTAAGTAGAATAATTAGTCTCAAACAAAAGAGACTAATGTGGAAATTCTTATAACTCTCTAAAGACAAACTACTTTATTTGTATTGCATGGACAGAGCTTGAGGCTGGCTCTGGGGGGAAGTTATGGAAAGGAGGAACAGGTGAGCTGCATTTAGGCTAATTTACTTGCTTTGCAAGTACTAGGTACAAACTTGTTACTGCAACTCATCAGCTGTGTTAAGAGCTGCAAAATACTGGCAAAAGTAGTAACATTTCCATCCCATTGCGGTCTCCTTTGCAAGGCAGTTTTCTTTGGCTTTGTGCAGGGTTTCAAAGCTTGGCCCACTGAATGTCTGCATTCCTGTCACTATTCATAAATCAGATTAAAATCACTATATGAAACCTGGCTTGTCATGGTTTCATGTATGCAAGGATTTGCTGTTTTCCCTTAAAACAATGTGTAAGCATGTCATGAACACTTGGAATTTTAGAAAAGGTTTTGCAGGTGCAAAATTAAGTGCTTACCATAAAACCAGGAAACTCCAATTGCCTCCATTAGAACAGCAAACAATATTGAAGTCCCAGCTGCAAATGTGTCCAGTAGTGTGAGCACATAAATTCCACCCTAGCATTGGGGAGTTAAAAGATGCAATACAGTGAAGTTACTAATAGGATCATTTCAATGCAGTTGACAAAAATCTGCTTTACTTAAAACATTATCTTAACCTAAGTATTTTAATACGGAACTGATGCTGCAGCTGAAATATGAAATTCATATTTGCATATAAAATAGTGGAATCAGACTTGCAACTCTTCCAAAGAGGCTTTCTTTCAACTCTGTCCTCACTTAACTGGGAAACAGAAGCCTCAACTCAGCGTGATTAATGTGTGCTCTTGGCACTCAGTGTTCAGTGGAAGTTGAAGGCTCTGGCTGTTTGGGGAAATGCTCAGCAGCTCGTAGGACAGGGCCCGTCTACAGCAGTTAATGAAGATCTTCCTAAATTATTGGCAGGAATGGAGCACTACAGGAGTTTCCACAAGCCATTATGACTCAGTTTGTTCCTAAGGCCAGTTATTCTGTAGTCCAGTGGATCTGCAGTCTTAGATCGATGTCTCCTTTTTCCCAAACTGCCTGCATCTCTTTCCCAATGTTCCTGCGCAGGGAATAGTGGCATGTTAAGTCTCTGTTACCAGCAGCTTTGCCCTCTTTAGTTTCCTAGCTGTGGTATTAGCAAACCTTTGCAAACCAATGATCTTCCTTCATGACAGCACATTTCTGTTCTTCAGTGGTTCGTGACTGAGAACTGTAAATGCATTTACTAAAGTCTTGTTTCACTGATACTTTTTTTAGCTGCTATTTGACTATGTTTTGCCTCATTTTACAATGTGGTATGAATTTGCTTAAATTACTGCTCATTTTATTTAGTTTAGGCTAACGGGGAAAGAAAGACTGTGGTAAGTTTACTTGTTTCAAAGTGAACCTGAATAAAGCATTTTGGGACAGTCTTTGCCACGTGTAAACAACTGAAATGTTTGCAGTTGCAGTAGATTTTTTGTTAAAATCTTTTTTTTACAGCCACACTTAATCTGACTATACCTGTTCAGAAAGGGAGGAACAAAGGAATTATTTTTCATGGTTTTACCAGTCGTATAAATAGCACTTGTACTATCTAGGTCTAGCTGATTTTAATCTCTGCAGTCAGTGTTCTTTTTTCTTAAAAATATGGTTTTCTGAAACAGCTGTGCATATTTACAAAAATAGAGAGACAGTATTTAGGCCTTGTCTAGGTTTTTAATTCTTTGGGGACTTGTCCGGAAACTGAATGAACTTTGGTTGTTGTGTTAGAAAGAAAATGTTGCTTATTGAATGACATTTGAGCCTGACCTCTTGTTTTTGCTCTACACCTGCTCTAAACGAATGCCTTTGCTATTAGACTTAAAGTGAATGACAAATATGGTTTTGTAAGAAACATGTTTTGAAAATACAGCCCTAAAATTTCAGAGGACAAAATCAAACTAATTTAATGTGATGGTATCATAAGGGGTTTTTTTTGTATTCTGTAAGAAATGTTCTTCTTCGGTTATGTGAACCAATACATTTGGACAAGTCTGGGCAGTTTTGTGCATTCCAGCTGGTGGGGTGAACTTAAGTCTGAACAGGTGCCATTATTTAAAAGGTAGAGCTAGGCTGCTATCTTGAACTGCTTTAACTCACTTGAAGGCAGGGAATTGTACCCACTAGCACCTGTTCCTGTTCTTAACCACTGAGTTTCTTCTCATCTTCTACTTCAGGAAATTTTTTTCCAGTTGAAACTTTGAATAAGGAATAATCATGTTCAGTTCTTTAGGTAACACTAGAGATAGCATGGTATTAAAAGGATGGGTATTTTAAATTATATATCTAGTTTTAGTGTCTTAAATGTTTTCCAGTTTGAGGAAACCACAATAAAAATATTGGGGTATTCTTGCAGTGTAAAAAGAACTTTGTTATTTATAAACTTATGCTATTTCAGTAATCTTAATACAACTGGAAACCACTTCTAGGGAAGGAGAGAAGTACTTTCATGGTGGCTACCTCAAGTTTCAGTTTTCTGACACTTTTGGTATCTCTCGTTACAGGGCTTTTTGCTTTTTCCTAGAACACTGCGGTTCTCACCCCTTGATTAGTTGTCAAAAACCAGGTGAGGCAAATCATTCAGGATGATGGTAGTGATAAATACAGGTTACTAGACATTCAGGATAAGTGCTTTTTATGGTGTTAAGAGTAAGAGATAAGATGTAGGTATGTGAAGGAACATTAAGAAACATGTGGGGGAAAGGAGGGTCATTATTCTAAACTCCTTTCACTAGAAGTGGATGCTTCTTAATTGCTTCAAGAAGAGAATAGCCAGATGACTAAGGGTCTGGTCATTTGAGATTCTTACTTCCTCAGACAGGAATAAGCACTCAACATAGTTCCATTTAATGTGATTTAAAAAAAACCAAACAACAAAACAAAAACCACCAAAACATACAAAACCAAACAAAAGCAATAGTTGCATAGATAGTTATTTGGAACAAAGACTTGTAGGTTCAGTTGATAGCTAATAATCTTGTGCAATAAGCAGAGAAGCTTCGTGTAGATAAGCATAAAAGTAGTGTTCTGACCATAAAGTTGTTTAAGAATTAAAATTTGTGACAAAAATAGTCACCTGAGGCAATTCATATTTCTATCTGATGAGGTTAACTGCACTTTTAAGGTAGCTTGTTGATGGAAATTCTGTTGTACTTACATTAGTGATGCAAAAAAGGGCAAGTAGAAAAGTTCCAAAAGAAACACCAAAGGTGAATAGCTTTCTGTGCTGCTTCAGAATTTGGAAATCATCTGCCAAGCCAGTGATGACAGCCTCCATTCCACCCATCTGAGAAAGGGAAGGCAAGAGCTCTGGTTAAACGCTACCAACTGTTGGGTAAAGACAGATTGAAGAATGTAAAGCAGCTTGTATAATTAATTCCCAACCACTGTATGATTTCTGATGTTTCAGCTGTAAATCACTGGTGTTCTGAAGTATAATTTATTTTCTTATGGTAGAGAATTGAGTCAGGGAACTGGACAACAAGTGCCATAGTTGGTGCGATAGCTATAACCTTTGCTGACCCTTTGCTGACTCACCAGGATAGTAAGCAGACATTACTTTGGGAAAAATAGTATACATTTTAATCTACTTTGGGGGAAAAGCTGGTAGCTTAAGTAACCAAACTCCTTTAAGAGATTTCTAATGTAAAGACAGACACAAAACGCACCTAGGAAAAATGTGCTAAACAAAGATTCAGTTTAGCCATTGATTAACCAAATCCAGTTTGACAAAAGTCTTTACAAACCTGGAAGAATCATTACATAGGAAGCTTGATGTAATTTCAGTTGACAACCTGAACAAATCTTTCTAGAAGTTAATGTTGAACAATAGCCATTGTTTTGCAAGATAGGAAAGGTACTTTCCAAGTTTTCACTGAAATTGCTAGATTATGTAGGTGGTGATAGATTATAATTTCTTTCCACCAATGAAAGCATTCTGCTGCTGCTCCACCAAGAAGTTGTGAAAATGAATTCCAGTATCCCGTCATAATAAATAAACTTATTTAATATTTTGAGGAGGCTGGATTCCCTTCTTTTTCTGATGCTGAAAGATCATGACAAGACCCAGAGTGCTTGGTGCAGTACAGTAGTTGGTTAGCAAGTGCTGACATAGCCTGTCCCTTTCCTATAAGAATTTGATGAAACCAAAGTCTCTGGTTAAAATCAGTTACAGAGAATTATCTCACTAGAATTTGAATGATTCCTGTCTAAAGCCAAATTGCTGGGGGCAATGAACCTATTTATTTTTAAAGGTAACTAATGTTCACAAGTAAAATGTCCCAAAAGCTAGTTTAGCCTTGTATTTCCTAATGTCTAGGACGGCATCTGTGAGTTAAGATGGGTTAATATTTGATTTTCTCAGAAACTGTTACCACGTTGGCAGTTAAATGGTCTTGGAGAAGTTGCAAATGGAAAGAGGCAACTTGGATTATTTTGGCGAAGGACCACTTCTTAATGTATCATAATTTATTCCCCTTGTTAATTCCCTATGCCAAGCTAGATATGTACTCCAAAAAATGTTTGCAAACATGACTTCCATTTTCTGTCCTTTTCATTGTTGTTTGCTTAAACTTGCATGATCAGATTTTCTTTGCTTAAACATTTTGACAGTTCTGCTTTTGTACAGATGTCTGTATTTCTGTGCCAGTGACAGCTTATATGCATGGATAAAAGTAGCCATATATAATTATTCCTCTTTAGCTTTGAGGTTATTTGTTTTTCAGCTTTAAAAATTCTCATTTTCTCTTCAGGACTTCATCAATCAAATATGGGGGAGAGTTAAGAAGCCCACCGTCAAAAATACTGAGTTGTCTTAGGGTAAATGATGAAGGATCCTGAACAAAACATGAACAAGCAAATCCCTCCCCTTTTAGTAAGAGCAAGTTATACTTGGCCACAGTTTATCAGTTTTTACTATTTTAATTAGCTCCACAAGCAAGAGTTTTCTCCATTTGCAGGAAAAGTGTGCTGTGCAATCTAAAGCCCCGTGTCTTTGTCATTCAGATGTTTCTTTGCATTGCCTTACGTTTACTGCTATTGCAAAGTTAACTGTTTTGGATCTAAACACTTCTGAGCATTATTTTCTTCTTCTTAATTCTACCCTGTTCCTGCTGGTCATTCATGCCCTTCCACTGTGCTAAATCCTTCCTTTCCATCCTTCGTGTTTCTTACAGTTGAAAAATGGCCAAGCTACAAACCCTGATATAATCTTGCTTCAAACTTGTGAATAAAGGTCCGTATCTTAGTGTATAAAGACAAACTTCATTGAACGTGAGCTGGAATCCAAAAATCCAAACATTTTGGAAACATTTAGACCTGAATCTGACCTTTACAGCTCAGACCTCGCTCCACAAGATCTCATTCAGCTATTTGCCAATGGTTCTCAAAGCTTCCTGTTGCAACCTTATTTTTCTTAGTTTTGCTTTCTTTCATGTCAATTCATTCTTTCCCTTTCTTTCCCTTGAAAATGAATAAACTTTTCTGAAGTTGTAAGCAATGAAAACACTGTTTTATCATTTCCAGCAAGACATTCCTCGATGGGCTCTGTGCATTCAGAACCACCAAAGAGACTTCTATGCTTTAGAATAGTAAGAAGCCCCTACCCTACTAAAAATGATAAATGTTTGTTAATGGTTCACTATTCCATAAAGACACCGTTTGTTTTTCCCAGAAATTAATCAACCTGTAAGCTAGATATAACACGATGTCTTGATGCCTCTTTGGCAAGAACAAAGCAGTACAGAAGTTGTTTGTTAGGGGACTTGGGATATTTTCTGGGCTGAAGTTTCTGTGATCCTGAATATCATGGTACAGTAAAAGTCATCACATTATGGAAAGAAAAAATGCACTAGTTAGCCATTTTTCAGTAAGATCATAGTAAAATGAAACCACTATGGAACTATTCAGGTGTGATTTTAAAATTGTGACTAAATTTACAGGAAATTCTGTATCATTGCTTGTACAAAAAAATCAGAATACCTTCAGACATTGCCTATCTTGAGCAGATTAATAAATTTCAGCACATGTAAAAATCTCTGGTAGAAACTGTTCTACTCAGTGTCTTACTGTGGCTTGTGTTTTGCAAGTAAAGTTCCAAAACCTTGTTGCAGGTTTGTAGCAGTGACAGTTCCTAGCAGTGATGTTGGGTCATACCTTTAAATAGTAGTAATTGCTGATGAACAGACCCTCTGAAAGGTTATAAAAAAAGAAGCAGTGACTATTCATTTGGTGGCTTGTAAAAGATTTGATCTTTTCCCAAAACCTTAAATATTGTGTCTTTAAATATACTGCCAGGAGTAATGTTGCTATGTTGGCTGTAACTGTGAGAACAGCTTCAAGTAATGTATAGAACGTTTATTTGAAACATAATAAGCCCCCTGTTTAAGGTTGGTACCCCTCCAGTTATAGAATATAACAGTAAAGGCTAGACGGGAAAAATACTCACAGAACTGTCAATGCCAAGAGTAAGGAGCATGATGAAGAATACCACAGCCCAAAATGTTGATCCTGAAAGAGTTGAAATTGCCTCTGGATACAGGATGAAAACTAAACCAGCTCCTGAAATAGGAAAAAAAAAAAAGTAAAACAAAAAAAAGTATTGCTAAATGATGTTTCTTAGCTTCAGAAAATGTTCATTTTAGTAAGATAAATTATGACTAAGCTGACTTTTACATCAGTCTACATCACACTGAGTAGCTGTTATAACAAAAATATATCCAAAATACTTCAATAATGTACTCATGACAGTTTTGTATTAAAAAATGTAAATTATCTCATTCTTTTCAACTTCTAATAATCTTCTGTGGCATTCACAACCTTACTAGTTATTTTTCAACGATGTAGTAGAGAAGGAACTGTCTATATGTCTGCTGTTTGACAGAAGAACTCTCTGATGTGAAGAGACCATAATCTTAAAGGTCTCTTCTAACCTAAATGATTCTATGATTCTATACAGGAACTGAAATCATGGGTGGCCTGTTACCAGTGAAAGGACTCTACAGCTAAGCTTACCGAATCATCAAGCCAGTGACCTATGGCACTGAACAGAAATACTTTTGCAAGATACTGTGCAGTGATAAACACTTGTTTGGTGCATAGCCCAAACTTTTGAGCGGCAGGATGTTGGGGAACCTCAATTCAGTAGGGGTGAGATGAATCAATGCAGTTTAGAGTTCACATTTCAGCAAGGCATTTACACACAGAGTAAGTTAATTCAGATCACTTCCATGAGATTTTCATGCACTTGTTTGAAACAAATATAAATGCATTTTCAAAGAAATGGTGAACAAAAAGGGGTAAAACTAGTGTAAAATTAACTTCCTACCTTCAGTGGCTACATCCTCAATTTTAACTTTGTGCTCGTGAGCCATGTAGCCCAATATGGAGAAAATCGCGAATCCTGAGATGAAGCTTGTGACACAGTTAATGGTACTAGTCAGCAAAGCATCCCTAATGATGGAGAGAAGAACAACCCAGTGAAAAAAAACCACTTTAATAATAGGCGGGGATTGTCTTATAGTGGTAGGAAGATTATTGTGGAAATATTAATTGTGCAATTACGCTGATGATCAAAAGATCATATCAGCATACTATGCTAGGAAATTACTTCTGTTTACGATTTTGATTTAAAAACTGAGTTCTGTTCAGAAAAATCAACAAAGCTATATTAAATATTAATGTATTAAAGAGTAACGTCATCATGCTAAATGCTAGCTAGAACCTGTAATATAGCAAGAGTGGCCTGAAGTGAAAGAGCCTTACTGTTCGTCAGTTGGTGTGAGCAGATATTCAGGAGTACTTTCAGACAACTCCAGGAGTGCATTTTTAGCAAACTGTGCTGCCATGGCACTGGATAATCATCTTTAATCTGTAATGAGGTTCCTTCAACTACAAAGTCAACTAGGCTCTTCTGAAAAAAATACAACTCTTGTTTATCAGTTGTTACACTGTTGAATTTAGTTTAAAGGTTAAATATTATCCAGTGTACATCATATAGTAATGATTGTACAAAGTTCTGGCTTTAATCAATCTGCCATGATGTTATGACAAATGTATGGGTTTTCCTGGGTATTAGTAATCCTTAATACCAAACCTAGGTTGAAGATAAGTAGACCATACATCTTTAGATGTCTACCTAACCTGCATACAAGAGCATGTAATCTGTTGCATGTGACATTTAGAGCAGAGGACATGGCTCTATGAACATCAGTAAAGCCAAACAGTGCTTTAATAAGCAGAAAGTAAATATTATTTCCTTCCATCAGTTACGCTACCCAAAAACATAGGTGCACACACCATGCTTCATCCTCTTCCTTGTATTACTTTATTTTAATAATGTTGAAGAATTTATGTCCTGCAGTTTTTAAACTGTTTTGCTGGGGGAAGACTGCAGGATCAAGAGAGACCAGATTGGACCCATAAACCCAAAGTCTTTTCTGTTATTAAAGAGGAATATTCCTAGGTATTTGTCACTGATAAGATGCAACAGTATTTCTTGTATCCGACAATTCAAAAACATTCTTATGCAAGTGACTAATGCTTCATTTTGCTTAGTCAATAACTGGATTATGTGATGCTTATCTCATTATAAACTGATCTGAAATAGCTCTCATTATTTTGCATCTAAAACTAGATCACAATTCAAGTACAGATTTTAATATTTTCTGGTCTTGATTTTCAGTATTATTACCCTACCTTACATCACTGACACTTCCTCTCAAGGAAGGTGTGTTGAAGGATAGGTGGGACAGTATAGTGCTGCATCCTGTCCTTCATTTGGAAACAGTAATATTTTCAGTTTCTTCTGTTTTAAAAAAGCCTTTTGAACAAAATATGTCAGGACATTATGGAGTTATTTGACTAACAGAAGGATATTTGTAAGTATTGTAAATGCTACTGAATTGAAGCTTGCTTTTATGGTTAGAACTAAGTATTTAGTTCTAACGCACAGCATTTAATGAAAGCACAGATTACTCTTACAGGGAAGGCAAGGTTTATGAAGCAAGACTGAACAAATACATTAAGCTAAGAACTAAATAATATGATTTCACATATAGTCTGTGGTGTTTTCTTAGTTTCAAGAGGATTTTTTCCATTTCAGACCAAAATTAGAATACAGAATAAAGCCAATTATATAGGGAGCTGCTATGAGACTAATGCAAAATTATTTGCAGAAGATGAGAAACATTATTTTGGAAAACTGCTGTGGCTAGCGTTTTAACTGAAGGGTTCTCAAACCTGGTGATATTACCTACTGCAAATAATCAGCTGGTAACCTAAAGCTCTCAGAAGTCAGTGGAAGTATTCCATGATTTTGACTTTCATTCTGTTCAAGGTAGTTCAAATCTATATATTTTCTTGTACCTTTTCACTTTAACATCTTTTTTTGCCATCTTCCAGTTTACAATGTATTTCTAATACATGTACTTTCTGAATTTATATTTCATGGGAAAATTTAAAGTGATGCTTGTTTTCATTCCAAATGGAATGTCAACAAGACCTTTAAATGTTGGAAGTTATCCGAAGGTGCAGAGCAGTTGTGGTTGAATTTCCACGGTGGTGGTTCAGCAAAACACAAACTGACTTGATTTAAAGTGCGTTCCTAAAGTGGAGCTCAAGATAAAATATCAGAAATACAATCCCAAAGCACAGAAACACTTCTGGAAACTAGAATCCTTCTGCTTTTAGTTCCTGGAGCAGTAAGATTTCATCCTATGTTCACTGTTGCACTTAATGGTACTTTTGAAAGGCAAATACAAGCACAGTTTACACAGCTGCCTAAAGTTAAACCTAATCCCATTCTGTTTTGCTGTACAGCAGATATCTTGGCAGGTTCCTGTTACTAAAATTTTAGTAAGGAAGACAGTGTTTCAAGATTTGGGTTGGTTGCTATGTCTACATGAGACTGACCATCATTAAAAAATAACTGAAGATAAAAAGAAAGCTTAGTACTTATGCCAGCTGCAGTTAAGAGTAAAATAGTATCATTCAGAAATAATAATGAAAGAATACGCATTCTTACCTGTAACAGTTGTTGTCAAACTTATTGTAACTGGCAAATGCAATTAAAACGCCAAACCCGGCTCCTAAGGAGTAAAATATCTGAGTAGCTGCATCAATCCATACCTGCATAATGACACCAACATTGTCAGTGTCAGTTTGAACCAAAAGATACATCAGGGAAATACAAGAAGTGTACAAGACAGCTGGTTTTGGAAAAATGATCAGCATTCAAGCTTATGGGAGTGCTGCTTAGCGCCCATGAGATGTGCTCCATGTGACGGTCATGGTCTGGAATGGCTTAATGTGAAATGGTAAGGGCCAAAGCAGCAGGGCAGGTTCTCAGTGCCTGCACACTGCTACTACGGTGGGGTGTACCAGTTGGATCTGTACTTCTGAGCTTTTACTGAGTACTGAAATGATTACATTATTTTTCTTCTGGGTGACAGAAATACACTTCCAACAGTTTTTGTTCCAAGTTAGTCTGGAATGTACAACAAGAAAACTAAAAATAGTTAATGGGTCAAGAGTTACAGGACATTTTCTTTCCCATAAGAGAGCTTTCTTCATGGGACCATTAGTACACTTTATATGATGCTTTCTTGTTTCAGAAGCTGAAGCCTGACATGCTGTGAGCAGAACCATGCAGGTTATCTATCACCTTTCCCACTTAGTTGACGATGGAGTTACTCCTGTGATAGTAATCAAATTTCAGTTTAGATGCAGCTAGGTACTTTTAAGAATTGTCCACTAAAGAAAACATGTTTTTAATGCTATAACATTTTCTAAAGTGACCCTCCAGTCCAACATCCACTCAAGATGTGCAGACAGAGTTGGGAACAATGCCACAGTGCTGGTCTCCTGAATCAGAAGCCTAAAAATAGCCTACCCTAGTTAATGATGGTTTCACTTAGTTGTTACGCAGAGATATTTAAACAAGCATCTTCAACAAGGATAGGGAAGTCAATGGAGTGAATTATACTCAACATTTCTCAAAATGAGATCTTCAATGTTTGACTAAATCTGCCAAGTGCACAAGACTACAAAAAGCTCTGAATTTCATCTCCCTCCATCTCTACAAAATCAGATCCAATGTATTCAGCAGTGGCTTTTTAACAGATCTAAGCAACTTAGCAGTTCCATCTGCATTGGGATTCTAATGCTAAGCTTTCACATTTGGCCCAGTGGAAAGAAAGAGATTGCCTTATCCCATCCTAACATGATATATGAAAGGACTTATGCTAGTGATCTATGTTTTTCTCAACATAAATGATAGATGCTTTCAGCTACTGCCTGCTGAAGCCTGTGAGCCATTTATTGAACTCTCGATTTGTAGGGAAAATTTTATGAACTGTTGAGAGTTAATTACTGGAAGGACAATATGAAGAACAATCTATGATGTGTTTACTGCAAACTAGTGGGTAGGTGGATATGATTTTTCTCAGTATGCAGTTAATACAAGGTTTTTATATATCATGAATTTCTTTTACTAACTAGCAAAACAATTCTGTAAAATTAATTCCTTCCTCATTCCTTTTATATACCCAGTTACATCTTAATGTTCTATCTCCACACAAACTTTGAGCTCAAACCAGGGTTGTACTCTCTGAAAAGTGTTTATGTGGATAAGAATGTAGGAGAAGGGATGCAAAGCCTTCTATAATTTTTCTTGTTTTTTAAAACTTCCCATAACTTGTGGTGTTAACAAAGTTCCTGAGATTTTTCAAAATAATTTTTACTTAAACTATAACTAGATCTGAATGCTGCCACCATAAGGCACTTGGTTTTAGTGGTTCCCTAGCTCTTTTGTGTCTTGCCAGTGGAGTTGTACTCGTTATACTTCCCCTTTCTTAATATTCAAGCACGGTTAAGCATGTGCTTAAGTGCTATTGATTCAAGTAAGAGGTTAGCACCTGCTGCCTACCAAAGGAGTTACGCATATGTTTAAGGATCTGCTGAGTAAGGGTCTTGGCTCATAGTAGCTGATCAGGAAAGAAATTGAGAAGATCAAGGTGAAGGGAAAAAAGAGCAGAAACCAGAAAATCCTTTAGAACTACGATTAAATGCAAAACAGTTTCTTTGTTATAACAAAGGAGGATGTGAAACAGATAGTAGGGCTGGTTCTTCTGCAGTTCACACTCATGTTCTCTGTTCACTTCAGCTGAATGGCTTCTGATTGATGCATAGTCTAATATATTTTATGGTAGGATGTTTTTATGTGCATTAAAAATGAAAAAAAATAGAAATATTTTACAGGAGGCAGTCATCAATCTTTTCATCTTTCTTCGTAGTTCTTTATGCCATTATAACTTGTCTGCATATTCTGTCTTGTGTATTTAAAGATTAAATTTAAAGAATTTAATTTAAATTTAAAGAATTACTCTGCTGTATGGAGAGGAAACATTGTGTGCACACCCAGATGTTGTATAATCTTCAGGAAATGTCTTAAGGTGTATGAAAAGGCAAGTGTCTTCCTCATGTCTTATTTAACTCTGTATTTAACATTGATTCCTTTAGCAGAACAGAAAGGTAGCTGCTGTTTCACACAGATGTTTAGTGTATTGATTTGTGCAGTGGAGGTGAGTATTGTGGGTTTGTAGCTGCTGGACTTTCAGCAAGCAACATAGCTAGCATTGGTCTAGTTAAGAGGTCCTCAGGTAAATATCTTTCTCCTCTTTTTGTAGAGGCAGCCTTTGTGGATTCAATATCCCTAAAAACTGAGGTGTCTCAGGGCTTGCTGTGCAGTATGTGGCCCTATAAAATGAGGTAGACCTTGGCACTGATCAGGACGCTCTAAGGTCTTTTAGAAGAGCATTGGCAGAGCCCTCTGTAGGTCATTACTGCTGGCGACTTACGATGTTTCTTTGTTAGATACTTTGGGAGGAAAAAAATAATCATATATCAGAAAGATTCAGGGCTACATTGACAGAGAACTGCAGCAGGAGTCTATTCTTTGGAGCCTGAGGACAAAGATTAAACACACAAGCCTATAGCAGCAGCAGGTATCCCAGTCTCTGAGCAGGAGAAAGGCTGGTGTGGCAAAGCAGTTTGTGAAAATTCTCCTTATAACTGATCTTTGGTCTTTTATTATTCTAGATCAACTCTTTCCTGTGGTCTGAAAAATTTAGTCTTAGAAAAAAATACCTTTAGGGTCATCATAGCAGCTGCAGCAGTATTAAGCCAAGAAAGAGCAGCACACAGAATATCTTTCCAAAAGCAGAAGGCAGCTATGATTATGGAGGCCTAGATTCTGAGCCGATGCAAGCTGGCACAGCTCCAGAGGCATCTAGTTGAACTTGTGATGTTTTTTCCCAAACAGCACTTAAAATACATAAGAAAAATTTAAGCACCTCCTTTGTTCATCCTTGTATCTTTGTACTTATGTGCATGCATAAATGTGAGCTACTGAGGTGGCTACTGCCTTGGTGACAAAGGTGAATGAAAGTCCCGTATCTGAAGGTCAGTTTGACTGTTCCAAAATAGAGTGAGATGGGGTCCGGGTTCTGGTGATAACTTCTGTTGTTGAAGAAATGCCAGTTCCCAAATTTAGTATTACAAAAGCAAGGAAGGATTGTTTTGCTAGAAGTGTGTCAAATAGGTCTGTATTCTAACACTCACTTTTAACACACAACTTTAATTATTCAGGAAAAATCAAGTTAGGTTGCACAGAAAATATACAGTGCAAGTATGTACAAACTACAGACATTTCTGAAAGCAGCAAGTTTTCAGTACAGTTCATTTCCCTCTGGTAGAACTATGTGCTCGCTTTTTCATTTTGTAAACATCTGGATGGCCTCTTGACACATCCACAGAGTTACCACTGCCTTATAAATGATTTACGATATTTTTAGAATAGCACAGCAGTAAGGTCTCTGTGGTCACCAGATCGTTGTTCTTTGTAGGTCTGAAATGCTGGTAATTTCATGAGTTAGTAACTATACTCGTAGATCTTGCTTTACCAAGGATGAACTGTTTCTTGGTTCCAGGGTACTCAACAAATTGACTGGTTTGGCAATATTTAATGAGGATGCCTTGCAATGTTGTTAAATGATACAGTGAAATGGGCGTTACTTTGAATAGTAAGATAAGAATTTGCTTATTTGCAATACAGTACTGTGGAAAATCTCTTTTGTATGAAGGACCATGATTTGATTACGTGAGTTTGTCCTGACTTAGGATGTTTAGCAAGGTTTACATAGGCCAGGATTTTTGTTTACTAGGTTAACATTTAACCTAGTGATTCAAAAAGCAGGATTTTCTTCTTGAGGAAATTCTTAGCTTCTTGAGAACTAATTTTTTTCCATGACTCAGTTTTCATGTATAAGGGATAGTGCAATTTATGGCATGTACAGTCAAAGCGTGGACTTTCTTAAGGGACTGCCACACCTGAAACTGCCCTCATACAGGTGTTTTGTGATCAGAAGAGTTTGGGTTGAGGCTGAGATAGTCCCGTTATGGAGAGTGTTGGAAAGGTAGACTATCAGGGACAGTGGACTAGTGCTTATGCAAAAGCAGAAGTGTGGCTATAAATTTCAGAAATTAGCTCTAATATTTTCAGTTTTTTAATAGCAGGGGCAACAGGTTTAATAATAACAAGGGAATAAGAGCAGAAGAATACACTTACTGTGGCTTCTTTTAATCTTCTGAAATCTATGTGCAGGTATGCATTTATTCCATTGTATGCACCAGGCAAGGTTATTCCATGTATTAACAAGACAAATAATACAACATAAGGCAATGTGGCTGTTATCCAAACAACCTGCAGACAACAGAGATCCCAAAGATTAATCAACTGTTAACACGCGATTTAAGAAAAACACAGCTACAGCTGGCGCTTTCTTAGGTTTGTCCATTCACTTCAATGAAGAAGCTCTTTATAGGATGTCTTGGGGGAAAATGCTGTTATGTATCATGAGTCTGTATGTATGTATGTTTACAGGTACCAGTAGGAGACAGTTTGGACAAACAGAAGACTCAGAGTGCTTATACATTACCAGTGTGTGTTAGACTGCTAATTAGCTGATCAGCTATATATTAATTTGTTAAACAAGTGCACTTATTGCCTGATGTTAAGTGATACTTTCATGAAAATGTACAAAAAGCTCTCTGGTGTATCCAACCTTAGAATTTCTTTTGAGGTGTTTTCTGACGGATGTCAAAGAGTAATTTCAAATTACTTTCATCAGGTATTTCTCTTGTTGTGGCATTTTATATAATAAAAACAAAGCATCTTAAACCATTGAAACATTAGTACATTTGGCTGAGAATAGGAGGCACGTTTAAGATAACTTGAAGTCTTTCAAAATACTTTCTGGATGAGACCACTGACGTTGAATTGAAAAGAATATGCTAATAAAACTTCCAGTGGGAACATTACACAAGCAAAACTTGTAAATAAAATAAAATAAAGACTGAGTCAGGATTGTGTATCTCCACCCTACATATATGAAGGCCTCTCACATGGTTTGCTCCCTGAGGATCCTTCAGAAGCAGTGATTTAGCCTCTTGCTTTCTAAAATTAGGAGAATTCTTAAAGGAGACAAAGAATGTAGTTGAGATAGAAGGACAATATTAGCTCTACCTTTCCTGAAGTCTTCACGCCTTTCCACAGACTAAAGAAAAGAATGATTACCACCACCAAGAGGCAGAGGGAAAGTTGCCAGCGAGGCAAGCCAAGGTCATGGATTCCACGGCTTTCGTGCAGGTGCAGAACTCCTCGCCTACATACCACATACACAGAAACAAAGCGAAGTCACTGGGGGGAAAAGGCTTTTACATATCTCATCCTGTGGACAGCAGAAATGGATACTGCACTGCAGTAGTAGTTGCCCTACTGGTCTCGCTAGTAGTTAGTGAAAACTGTTCTGTGAAGCCGTGTACTGCACTTCTTCCCACAATGACTTTATCGTCTCGCTGGCCCATCAGCATCTGTTGTAGCACCATAGTGCCATAATGATAGCACTCCCTCCTTCACAGGCAGTATTTGGGGATTTTGGAAGTGTCATTCACTGATTCTTGTTTCAATGCTGAATAGATGCCCAGAGAGGCAGCATAATCTCCATCCTTGCACGTCTTAAAACTTGGCCCGTAAAGGCCTTGAGCAGACTGATTTACTTTTGCAGTTAGCCTTGCTTTTGGGTAAAGAGTTGTATGAGATGACCTTCAGAGACCTCTTTCAATCTGAATTATTTTGTGATTCTAGATAAGCAAACAGTTGGCTTCTTGCAACTTGAGCACTTCCAAAGTTACTTTCAATTTCTTTTTCAACGGGCTATTGTGAGGCTACAAAGAAGTGGTTGGATAGGAAAAGTAACAGTTGGTAAATTTAAATTAGATATAGTGCTCTGTGTTGTTTACAGAGACAGTGGAGTGATAGCAGAGGAAATTCTGTTGCTTACCAGGGAAGGCTAATTCTTTTAGAGATCTATACAGTGAAATGAACTGCAAGTGTAGAAAAGAGTGTTTTTCCTCATAACTGGTAATATTTACAATTAGAGTTGTCAGAACACATTGTGTGCAACAGGCATAGGGATATGGGAGAGATGTTATAGTGGATCTCCCATCCTTTAACTCAGTTCTATGCTGTTCAAGTGTCTCTTGCTCCTTTTACAAATCTAAAAAATGCAGAAATATTTTGCTTTACTGAAAGCTGTATTTGCAAAGAGGAATGGCACAGTGGCTAGAGCCCTGCACTAGAGCTAAATTGCTGATAACTACTGGTTCTGATATGGATCTACAGGATGCTGGCTCAGGGATTCAGTTTGTTAGTGTTTCAGTGCCCATCCAGATAAAATGGTCACGACCTTCCTTGCCTCCTCCCCTTTCTCTGTCAACTTTTATTTACTATGCACTGCTTGGGTAAAACAGAAAGTTGATCTCTGTTGGTTTCTTTTAGCACCATGATAGTACAAACAAATCCAATCAAAGAAGCTGTTTTCAGTGTAGGACCTTGACATGCTTTGTGAAGATAACTACATTTTTGAGAAACTGAAATACTGAGTGTTCTGCTCTGCATGGCTGCAGACACGTAGAGACTGAAGCCTGAGGTGTCTAATTCCAGCCCCATTGGCTGTCCCTGTACAATCTCTTAGCAGATAAGTGGTGCTTCAGAATTAACTTAAGCACTTATCAAGTCAGAGATGAGTGAGATAGTTGAATAGGTTCCCATATCAGGCAAACCTCTGTCAACTTAAATGGGGAAAACCAAAACAAATCTCTGCACTACTTAATTTTCCCAGCATGTTTCTACAGTTTAAGGCTCGTTAGAATGATCCTTCTATTGATATGAGAGTTGCATACAATTTCCTTTTGGTCCCTAAAACATCAAGGTATGATCAGCTAAGAACTATAATAGTTTTGCTTCTGTAGTTTCTCATGTTTAATAAGAAATGCTGTATTTTTGAGCTGTTTCTATGATTGATCCCAGGTTGGATAAAAGATACTTGTAGAAAGCATCCTCCTAAATTAAGCAACTGAGTTGCTTCTGTTGCAGTAAGGCTAATAACAAGTGAGGCATTAAAAGGGTAGTGACCGTGTGTTTGTGGCATATAGTCAAGAATGTTCCTATTTAGAAAGTATAAGGTAAGTTTAATAGTTATTATACAACGATATAGCTCTATAACAATATAGCTGTTACCTGTGGAAACAGTGAAACATAGAGGCAGATTTCTTGATATCTCATGTAAAAACATGTTATCTTTAACTAAATGTAAATAAATAGATAGGTCTCATTCTACCTTTGCTTAGAGTGTGAATGAAAGCTACTTGTATTTCTGCTAATGAAGTATAATTTCCCAGAGGATCCACAACCGAAGTGGCTCCTGGGCAAAGATGCCTGATTCCATTCTAAACTTATCAGCTTGGGCAGTGATAAGTATAGCCAGGAAAAGCTTCACAGGTTTCTCATCAGAACATTTGTCCAGGATCCTGGGGTGGGGGGTGGGGGGTTGGCAGTCTGTGCTATCACAGTTACACTGCTATCGCTGTCAGAGCTGGATGTTGTAAAGCAAGTCCCTTGGATTATGATATGTAGATGTCTGCTCCGAAAAACTGGATCTGAACTTGCCGCCTTTGTGCTCATTTAACTTTTTGCTATTCTTGCCCAAATATTTTTCCGGATTTGTAAAGAAGCCGGCTTCCTTGTGTGTTTGCTTTCCAAGAAGCAGCTAGCAATCTGTCTTACTGTTCGGAACACTTGCCAGAACTGCCATTTGAAATGTGGGATTCCTAGGATTTTCAGGAGAATCTCCAGTCCAAGAGTTCTGTTCCCTTAATCAAGGTAAGGATCATAAAATAGGAAGAGAAACATACTTTTGTAACCAGTCAAAACAGCTGTGTAACTGGGCAGCTAGGCAAGGAAATCTTCATAGACAGCTGCTGTTTCTGAGCTGTAATTCTGGCAGGTTTTTCTTTCTTTTCCTTTTTTCTTTTTTGTTTTTCTTTGTGACCTCTGAAGATAAGTCATAGAAGCTTTCTGAAAGATGCCCTTTTTGAGGGTTTCTGGGAAGTAGTTCATGAATGTATACCTAGTAGAAGCTACATTTCTGTTCCAGTGGCACCATAAAGTATGAAAGATCTACTGCTAGACTGCAATTTAGGTTAAGATGTGTTGATGTCTGAAGAGATAAAGGAGAGAAGCAGCAGCCAAAGGATTAGATAGACTAAACCTTCTTGGTTTGAAGGATGTAGCTCCATAATGTCCTTTTGTCCTTCGAAAAACAGGCATTTTTTGGAGAAGGGCAAATTTGAAAATAAGTTTGCAATTATCATCATCATACAAGTTGGCATACATCAGTGATGCTATAGAAAATCCACTTAGCTCAATTATACCACGATTATTCTTACTTCACACCAAGGAGTAGTTATTTCAGGAGCAGCTGAGGCTGCTTTTAGGCTGTCTGTGTTAAGGCAGTTTGAGTTCTTAAATCCCTGACTGGCTCCTTTAGATTATACTCGGTCACTTCCCTTATACTGGCCACAAAGAGGTCCTGCAAGATTCCCTGTTCAGGAAGCTCTGAGGTCAAAACACCTGAATTTTCAGCCTTTTGATATTACATCAAAATAATGCAATGTGGCCAGCATCCATTCCTGAACTGAGATTGCCTTCACTAGCTGCTGGATTGTCCCATTTCCCAATGTACCAGAGACATGTACCAGTCACAGAGAAAATGGCACAAATCCCTAAGCCAAGGAACCAGAGGAGATAGAGCACCAAGTAGTATCAGCCTCTGTTGTCTGTCAACTTCTTTAAATTATGTCCAAAGCTACTGAGAACATCTTCGGTAAAAGCTTCTGTCCAGTTCTGCTAACAAAGTCATAAATCAGCACTCTGAGTCAAAGTGAAAGGAAAAATCAGAGGAAGTAAGACAACTAGAATTAGTATTTTGCCTGTAGATTGTTGTTATTGAGAAAAGAATGAAAGTAGATGAGAAATAACTGCAAAAAGGAGACAAAAATATTATGGAGGAAAGACTGAGAATAAACATTAACAGATGGAGCTGACAGAAGGTAGAACAAGGACCTATTATGTTATGCTGAGTCAAATACAAGAGGAGGTAACAAATTATTTAAACTCTCTGATACCCTAGTCAGTGTTCTAACAACATTTAGTTAGTACAGCACCAAGAATCAAAGAACATATACTACAGATAAGAAATTCACTTTTTTTAATCAGGGATTTGTGCAAAGGAGCCTGATTTATGCTAAGACTTCTTTCCACTTAAGGGAGCGTAAATTACATTTGCAACAACTTTGAGACTGTACATCACTGTAAATATAAGTCAGTCCCAGGAGTCTTTTTGCCTGTCTCCAAGAGGAGCAGGAATGTGAAGGGATTTCAGATTGAAGCTGCATTCAGAGATTCCAGTTTCTTTCTTTGGGAGATTTCTTCTTATTCTCTCCTTCCCTGTGCTCTCTGCTGGGAAGATTCCCCTAGTCACCCAGTAACTCTGGCACCAATTCTTGCCTTACTTCCACGCTGCATTCAGCTAAAGGAAATGAGTTCACCTCTGCTTAAATCAGTGAACAGTGGTTTGTTTGCTGGTACCACTGTCTTCTGTTTTGTCTTCGTGCAGCACTTTGGTCCTCTTTAATTTGGTGTCAGATCTCGAAGAGCCAACAGGAAGCCCAGCTGTTTGGTATTCACACAGAAACCCTACTAAAAACAAATTATTGAGAAGGCAGGGGGCAGCTGCCCAGTGGGACTCAGTAAATGAAGGATCCAGTCATAGTCCTAATAATAGGTAATGTTGGAACCATAAATTCATCTCTGTTTTAGTGTTCCCATCTGTATAAAATAAGGATTATTATAAACCTTTGCTTTGTCTCCGCTTTGAGCAATGTAGAACATACTCTTTATGGAAGCGGTAATATAAACAGGGAACCAACCTACAGGAAAAAGAAACACCAAGGGTCCTGATCTGAAAATTACTTTGTATCTTGTTCACTCCAAAACATTTAATCCATATCCAGGAAACAGGAGGCAAGAATTCTTGTAGTTCTGTGTAGAATTCTCCTAGACTTTTTTGTCAGACTGGTTCTTTCTAAGGACTTCCTAAGAAGTCTTTTGTATTATTCATCCCTAGGTGGATTTACATTATTGTATTTTAGAAGGTTTTGTACAGACAAGTCAAGTTAAAGGTGTTGGAGTAGGCCTCTTTTTTTGAATCCCAAATCAATTATAATTTTAGGTTTCAATCCAAACATGATTACACAACTCTATAGGCTCTTTCTTTCTCTTTTTATTAAAGGCAAAAGTTATTCGCCTAAATTTTGGGATCAATAGAAAGGTGTCATTCATCTAAACAATTTTTAGATGTGTTATCAGATTTTTTCAGATCGCAAAAATGTCATCACCTTGTCAGCATATTAATATGTTAACTAACAAATGTATTTGTTAACATAGTAAGTACTTCTAAAAACTGAAGTACTTCTAAGAACTTCCAGGTACTTCTAGAAGTTAGTCACTTTCATGGGATCAAACCCAAATGGCTTGCATAAAGTAAGTATAAGTAAATTAGCTAATATACAAATAGATATAGTCCTACTCTCCTGGGCTCTATTCCCTATTCTGGTAGTTAGACTAGGTTTTTTATGATTTAAAACTTAATGCAAAAAATTGAAGATGCTGAAAGGACTGTCAGCGTATACAGTGTGCAGTCTATAGAAACTAATTTACGTACTCAGTTTAGAAAGCAATTAGAAGCGTTACAATTGTGCTCAGTTAGAAGGCTGTCCTACATGCATCTCCTGTGTTATGTATTTGGGCAACCATAGTTCAGTTTTCGTTGCTGACAGTTTCCTTTAGAGTTTAAGATGGTTGGTTCTTTGATCTGTGGAAGGTTAGGCTATCTATATTAAGCAGGTGTGGATGGAGTTGTTTTTGCACAGTTTGCCAGGCTCCAGGTATTTTTACTTCAGGTACAGCACTGCTTAAATTCAGCTGTACTGTTTTCATGTGCCCACAAGGTCTACATCCAACTTGTGGTACAACCCCTGCAGACAAGCTGGCTCCACGCAGATGGAACACCAATGTCTCCTCACTGTAATTCTGGGGCTAGGGGTGCAGTGTGGAGACAGCAGCGTGGCTCCACATGAAGTCAGCAACTGCAACAGGCTTAGCCTGGCTCAGACCCAGCTCTGCCATACATACAGCTGCTGCCTGAGCCGCTTGGGTGCCTCTAGGTGCTTTGTAAAGAGCTCGGAGTATGGCATCACTGCAGTGCAGAAGGACAGCCTGGCTACAGGAGAGTGCTCTCCTACAGCCAAGAACATAGAAGACAGGTGCTGAGCCACCTGACGCGCAGTACTACGTGTGCACTACAGAACTCTCCCCCACCCTGGAGTGCTGGGCATGCTTCAGAGACATGCCAGGGGCTCTGCAGCAGCCAGCTTGGGTTCAGCTGGAAGTACTCACTCCAATCTGTTGGATGCTGCATTGTCTTTTGCCAACCCCTTTGTTTGGGTTTTTCTGTTACTCAAGATATTTCAGCTCCCTCTTGTGTTGGAGAATTGAGCTGTGTAATAGACTTAAAGGTAGGTTTTTTGGAATCACTTCCAGAAAGATAATTTACCAGTGACACCCTGGGTGGCATATAATTATTATTTTTACTGAATGAGATGGTGCACAATTTGAATCATGATAATCCTGAAATTATATGTGGCCACTAGGACTAAATTCTTCATTCACTGAGAATGTTTATCTGAACTTACCGAGTTCTTTACTCAGTTTAATTCTCCTATTAACTTAATATTTCTGACCTCCCCTGCTATTCGTGCCACATCAGCACATTCAAGTCTGCACAGTGCTCTGAAAATAAGAGTTTTTCAAAATCTGCTTCTAAACCCATTATATTGAGATTTGCGGGTAGAATGGAAATGCTTGAATTTCACCCCTTCGTAGATCTAATGAATACTGAACTCCTGAGAAAAGTTTATTGTTTGAGGATACCTGGCAAAGCAGGTAGAGCACAAGTGCTCCCAGCTGCCCTAGCCCTGGGTCAGCAAGTTGAATGGCTCTTCAGTCAGCATTTTCAGTGGGCTGTGCACTGCCCTAGATGGGAGGATCATGAAAGAAGAGTCCCAGCCCCTCCAAAGAAGCTGTTGAGCTTTCATGAGGCTTTACTGATTTCAGGAGAGCTGCATGGAGAGACACAAGTTGCCAGAAGAAAGTCAACTCCAGGAATGCCCATGCATCAAAAACTGAGGACCGCTGGCACATTTAAACAAATGAATGCTCACTTTAGGTTTGACATTTGTTGTAATGCTGAGTCCTTTACACAATGAGGTTAGGTTTGTAACCTTTTTCATGGATTAATGCTCAGATGTGATAGCTTTGGATGAGCAAACATTTCCCCTATAAGAAGCAGCATGTAAAACACTACTGGTGATACAATGTCAGTACTATGTTGTAGAGAACATTTGATGAGGACCAGGTGAATATAAATGGGTGTTTAGTTACGTGACACCTTTATTGGTTTTGCCTTGAGCAGTATGTGCAGGTGGAGATGCTCCACAGGGAAGGGCTCTGCTTCTTCTTGCCAGTATTTCACATACAAGGTAATATAGGGGAGGTGCTGCAGCACTGACCTCAGGTACTATAATTATTGCTCAGAGCCTGGTACCACTACCAAAATACATAGGAATCTGTATGTAAAGATAAGCAGTTAGAATTTCTCCTACAAGTTAGCACAGAAGAAGCCAGTTACATGCATCATGATGTGCAACTCCTGACATTTACAGTATTTCATAACACCCCCCCCTGCAACCTTAAGTTGGCAAAGTGGTCATTCTTCCAGTCTTCTGGACTTGCTACATAAGGGCGTGTTGTGGTTTAGGAATTGTTTCCATAAAGCTGTCCAAGCCTAAGAACATGTGTACACACTGATATGTATTGTCTTCCACTGTACTCACATTTAATCTCTTTTCTCTTTGTGTAAGTAAATGGTCAACAAATGTGAAGACGTGAACATATGTGAAAAGTAAATTTCAAAGCTGCACATGTAAATATTTGGGGAAAAGCTGTTTTTATTTTATGCACATAAAGACTTGTAGCAGAAATTTCTGTGCACTGAGTCAAAAAGAGAAAGATTGAGTTACTTAGTTGAGTCCAAAAAAGTGAAAACAGTCAAAAAGTAAATATACAGTGTGTAGAGATGCATATAAATGTTAGTCTCAGACTATGGATGTATAAGCAATGCACCCAAACACTTCCAAATATGCCTGTGCAGTTCATATAGAACTGATATCTAAAGCAGCTTGTTTACTGCTGCTTCAGCCACGTGGCCATGAAATTTCCCACATGAAGTATTTAATAATGTACCTGATTCTAAGCCCTCTGAAATCAGAGGAGGAGTTCTGTTACATTCAGGGGATTTTCTAGGGGTGAAGATACAGAACCTGTCTAGAATTATTGTTAGTCTGTGCTTGAGTGATATCTATGAAGGTAAACAGATGACTATTACCCAACTTCAAATCTCTCAGAGACATCTGATAACTTTTCTTTCAATTCAGGTGCAAAAGATGAGTAAGTCTAGATGTCTAGAGAGATTCTTAATTTCTCATTGCTTACAAACTCTCTAATCAGTTTATAGGTTATGAATGTTACATGAAGAAACCTCTTAAAGAATCTTCAGATGTTTTCAGTGGAGGTTTTTTGTCCAGAAAAGAAGTATATTACTGAGAAATGCTGATATTGTTTAGCATGTGCTTAGAATCTTTTCTTACCAATTGTGATTAGCAGAATATAGGGCTATCCATTCTAATTAGTTCTTCTTCTCTAATTCAGTTTTTATAAACATTTATAGGCAGAATTGCTTATGCTTACTTTTGAAGTCATGTTTTCTCTCTTTTGGGAGAGGTTGCTTCACAGTTGTTTTACAGGGATAGGTTCGTGCCTCCTCCTTTAGAGCACATCGCATTGATCACGCCGTTTGATGTGATGCTGGACTATGTGGACCCTTTGGTCTGTGCTGGTATTTCTGTGAAGATTTGTACCCCAAAGCACAAACCTATGGGCCTATAAAAGTGACCTTTGCTGTACAGCATGAGAGTTTTTCAGGATATTGTTGGTTCACAGGCTCCTCATAAATTTATGTTTGTAAATATGATAGACATAGACTGCTGTGACTGAACACTGTCTCTGTTCCTTGTTCTTAGGTAGCTTTTGGCAATTACTCACAGCTGAGCAGACTTGTGAGTTCTGTGAATTTCCTTTACTGAATCTGGCACAAAAAATTCCCTGTAAAAATGTGTTTTATTTCTTATGCAGAAAGAATGGATTACAGCCCTGAGAAAAAGTACTATCAGAGGAAAATAGCCGTAGCTTGATACATTTGTTGACAATTTCGTTGTTTTGTTTAAAAAATTGCCAGGACTTGTTCCTACAACAGATCATGATTTTTTACAGGCACAGTATCTCGTGAGAAGAATAGTGCTTTTGTTCCTCCAAACTGGTATTTTTTAATTGTCAGTGTAAATGAAAGCAAGATGGTAACAAACTTTTCCCAGACATGAGAACAGAGAGAAGAAATATAAAGTATGCCTGTATTCAGATAGAATATTTAAATAAGAGTGATATGGAGTGTTTAGGGGAGCTTTTTTACAGTGGTGCACTTCCATTCTTCCAAAAAAAATGTTTATAATGAATTATTTTAACATATGTTGAAAGGATAGAAGGTCCTTTGCATTTTGTATGTTTAATTCCAAACCACTGAAGAGGAAAGTAATTAATGTGTTCCTCCAAAGAAATGTGGAATTCATGTTTTATTCCTAACTGGATTTCTCTTATGACTATTACTAGCAGAAGGGCACCAGTTGCTATCAGAATTTGGAGTGCTCGCTTTGCTAAGTTTGCAGTGTACAGATACTTTATAATTGATTTTAACCACCTGTAATGAAGTATTGTAGAGGTCCTGTTCCTTGCTGTTTGTAACCAACTGCCCCATTGATGTCAGTGGCACCTTGGCCTGAATTAAGCCTGAGCAACTGAAACTAGGCTCAATAAAACAAAACACTCTAGAAAGCCTAAGTGTAGAGCCACTTCTAGCTGAATTACTGCCTAACTCTTCAGGCTTGAAAACAAAAGCCAAATATGTTTGTCAAAGTCCTTCTTTCGCTGCCTTGGCACGGAAATTGCAATTTGAAGTGATTTCTTCCAAGTCTGAGGCTTAGAGGTTTGTCCCTGCTTTCGCTCCCTGCCAAATACTGGATAGCTGAAAGATTTGGCCTCAATTCTTAGTAAGTTTTCCCTTCTTTCACTCAATGTAAGTGATGAGAATCAGCATATTTCTGTTGAACTTAGAGGTGCCTTTCTTGAAGTATTAGATGAACTATCCCAGCACAGTACTTCCACCTCTTCCTACAGTTTATTCCTGTACTGGTGGAGATAGTCAGCTCTGGCAGCTGCATGGTTTTAGGAAATAATCTACTCTAAACTCATGCTCAGGCCAGCTTTGTGTGGAGGAGCCATGTCCCAAAGAGAAGTGTCTGTTTCTCTTAAGGGTAAACACACCATCTTTCTGCTTGTGGCCTGTTTTGGAAGTACCTTTCTGTCATTCTCCAACAGCAAAATAGATGCTTGGTGTTTCTGGTCTCCTTGCTTCCAGTTCAGCCTGCCCACCAGAAGGCAAAAGTTTGCTTATGTTCTTGATGTAAATATACAACCTAGAGAACCAAGTTCAAGCTTTACCACTTCCCGTGTAGCCTTGGGGCTGAAGACTTCAGTGCTTGGGCACATTTAGCATCCTTACTAAGTTTTCCGTAACGTGAAGTACATCCCAGTAACACAGAGCAGCAAGTTCTTGTTACGTTAGTTACTGTGGTTAAAAACATGGCCTCAAATACTCCAAACTGGATGGTGTCCTGTATGCCTTGGTAGTACCAAGTAGAATAATGGAACCTATTTTCACCTCCACTAATAAAATCACTCCCTTTCTATGCTACTTTTACAGCGGGCATCAATCCTTGTTTTAATGCTAATTATCATACCTTGTTGGGTTAGTGCTGGGTTTCCATAGGTATCCCTCTGAAGTCTGAGTGGTATAATTTGATTTCCATATAGTATAAAACTAACTGCTCTATTTCCTTGTTTCTCTATATAACTGATAAAAACTCAAAATCTGAAATCTGCCGTAGTAAACCTACTGCCCAAAAAATAATTGCTTCTGTTATTGCTAATGTCTTGCACAGCTGGATAGCAGTACAAAGCTTAAGAAAGTAAGCATAATCTTAGAATTTGGAAACCAGTGTCTTCATGGTGCTGTTACTTTAAAAACTCTTACTCATCCGCAGCATTACTGAGGAAGGATCAATTAGCTATCTGGTTAATAATTTAGGATTTCTAGCTGTAAGGAATAGACTGACCCGACACAAACTTAATCCATCAGGAACTGTAGTCTCCTTTAGCAAAGATTTGTTGATCAAGAAGTGACTACTGGCCATCTACCAAGAAGAATCAGGTGTGATTCCTACACAAACACTGGGGTCAAGTTAAGCGGTTGTTCAAGCAGTCGTGCAATATGCTATAAGAACATGCAATATTCTTAAAGGAGAGTTCAGCTTTTACTTGAAGGGGTTTTCAGAGGGAATGTAGCCAGTCAAGACCTTTACTTGAACTATTACTTAATATACTGCATCCAAAAATGGTGCATCATTTTGTAAACCCTCTATACTGATGCAAATTTAAAATTACAACATCGCTTCTATTTCCTGACCCTGTTACACATAATACATATCTTTATAATCAGAAGATTCAGGTCTCCATGTTGTAAAAAAGCCATGGGAATGAGTTATTTGATGTAATAAAAGAAGAAATACTGTTTTCTGAATTGGGCTGTCTTTATTAGGTTGGATCTGAATACACTAAAACTTTGCATGAGTTTGGGTCCACACCTGAGCTGTACAGCTGGACTTGATGAGCTAATCCAAATATTGGATAAGTGAACATAATGCCCCTTGTGATTCCCTGTTTTTACAGCTGGGGAAGCAGATGTTACAGATTGTGTTACATGAGTGGCTATTCTCATTTTTGCAATATAAACTAGCTGTTAATAAGTACAGGGCCTAGAGTCTTAATGACAGCCCCAAAATTCAGGGTTCAAAGCATAAGGCAATGTCAAATTCCCTATTTCTTCTTACCTTCTGAAAACTGAACTTTGAATCTATTTCACGGTGAGGAAAGAACCCTAATATTTGAAGTTTCAGTTTACAGACAGAATCACAAAGTGAGCTGTTCCCCAGATCAGTGGAACTAAATCAAAACATTGTGAATAGGTTCTACCACAGCCTCACCCACTACAAAGTCAAAATCATACCCCAAGCATGATGTGACAACAGAAGATGCATAGAACCATTTTAAATCATAAAGGAGCAAAGCAAGAATATAGGGATTGCATTTTGCTTTACAAAGGCTTAAACACAAGACAATTATAAAGAAAACCTTTTTTTAAATGCTGTTCAAACATGTTCTGTAATAGTGAAGTTCTTTGTTTGAAGATGCTGAATGTATAATTTCTTATAGTTCACTTCAAAGTCAGGTTCTTTAACAGACTGCATGTGTATATAGCCTTTTGCTATAAATGATCTGTCTTTACATTTGAGTTATGAACACATCATATGTTGTCTTTGTAAGGGCAGTAGATTTCCTAGGTGTCATTATTTGCCATCATAGTGAGTTCCTTTGAACTGACCCCCCCTTACTGTTTTCAGAGCACTGAGATTAGTTTACCCAAACCCCTGCCGACAGTCTGTGTATCGCTACTGATCTTTCACTGGGCTGTCTTCAGAGGAGAAATAGCAGCCATAAATGTTTCAGAGCTATAAACACAGACCTGAAGATCCCTACTGTAGCAAGGCATGGTTTAACACACATTAGGTTATTTCTGGGAACAGTAGTGTCTCTTTGTTTCTACAGGGTTGGACTCACTGCTCAGCAGGTGTGTGCTCTGATATCCTTCTGTTCACAGCACAGATATATTAATTGATTATTCAGATTAATTAAACAGCTGATTCCATTAGCCTGATGCCCATCCTCCTTTCTTTATCCTAATCAAATCCCATTTTCCCCTGGAGGTCCTTAATGAAATTATTTATACACAGATTGATATCTTTGTGTTATAGATCAGTTGTTAATTTCTATAGCTTTTTGGTTTTGGTTCCAAGTGTTTAATTTGAGTGTGCCTTTGCCTGTCTTGGCCTATATTGTAGAATGTTCTTTTGGTTAGGAGTTGGAAAAAGCCCAACTCTGGGCTCTCACTGCATCTGTGGTGCTCTGCTCCTGCTCTGTGCTTCATCTCGCCTCACTGAACTATTGAGGCAGCTGAGCAAACAGAGGTCTGCTTTGAGATATTTTGCAAGTAGAGAAATAGGCCAAGCCTGTTGCACAAATTATTATTTTAAAGCCTTAAAGTCAGCTCAGGTTGGCATGCAGTTGTCCTTGTTGGAATATTGCTGTGTTTCCTTGCCCTGAAAAAGTTGGTAGGAGCAGAAGTGGTACACTGGGGAAGGTCTGCATCTTTTGTCCAATTCCGTTTTGTTCAGTGGCGAGTATTGCATTTGTACAGGAGAAACCAAAGTTCACAGAGGCAAGAGTCTTAATCACACAGGAATACAGATCAACATTACAACTGCATTTTAACCTTAGTCTTCTGATGCCTATGCTGAAGGCTGCATGCTAAGTTATTTTGCCTTCCAGAGGAAACATTCTTAGACATGGAATTTTGAATAAATAGAAGAGGCAATTCAATACTTACTCATAAAATTCAGCTGCAGGAGTGAGCTTGTACTTTGAGTATTTGGTACCATTGCCAAGCACTGATGCGTTGAAGAGTTTGGGATCTGTACAGTTTGGACTGTTCCAACTGTTGTCGCAGTTTGTCCAGGGGAGCTCAAATGTGAATGATGAAAATAGATAATACAGAGACCAAGCTATGATAACGTTGTAGTAGAAACCCACGTAAAGAGCTATGAGTATCACTGCATAGCCTACACCTAAGGACAAAGGAAAACTAGATTACACATTGAGTTTTACATGTAACAGCATAGGCAAACATCATAGTTAAAGTAGTTAAACTCAGCCATACGTGGTTGAAAATCATTTTAGATCTTCACACCAATAAAAGGAATTTTTCACATTACATACACACATGTAAACACCGTATCACTGACCTTAAAACAAAAAGTTACATTAATGGTTTTGGAAAATAACTGGCTTTTAGCCAACCCATTTGTTTGCCAGAAAAATAAATTAAGCAGTGCAGTGTCAAAATTTTCTCTTGTACAACTCCGTTGCTGATTTGCTTCCAATGCAGAAGATTGCAAGCCCATGTTAGGAGTGAAACTCACTTCATCTTCATAATGTCAGAGTCCTTGGCAACTTTTCTTGGAAAAGTAAAGCTTGAGACTTAAGTGAAGTTTCCCTGTGCCTCACATTCCCACCCTGAGCTAGTTTGGAACAGATGCTGATCCCTCTCCTGTTTCTTTCTCATTGTTACTCTCCAGATTGGCTTCCGTCAGTGTGTAAGTAGGTCCAAAACATGCATGAAACAGTCTGTGCTGTTCCACTGAGGGGCTCCCAGTGGTTCTTGGGCATGCCAGTAAATCTTGGTGAATATCAAGCTTGGGGCTAAGCCATGTGTGGACATTCAAACCATTTTGTTATCTCCTCAGGATTACAGAATTCCCACTCTAAACGTTTTCTTTTGACTTTCAACTTTTGACTTTCTACATTTGACTTTTGTATTTTTCTGTACTGTGAAGTGTGCCTGGAGGGTCCCTTTCATGAGAGAGCCCCAGAGAGTGCATGTCCTCCTCATGAAAACAGACATTTTCCAATGGTTTCGGGGGGAAGCTTTGGTACTAATGTCAGAGCAGAATGAAAACTTGTTGCCAGAATTTTTCGGGAAGCTGGCTTTACCTTGGTTCATATCTTTCTTCCTTTACTATGTGCACAGCATTGCTCTCTGAATCCTACCCCAATGTTGTATGTGTTACATACAACATGTAGAGACTACAGCTGATTTATGACTATCATTGCTGTACTGTCACAGCACCTGTTTTTTGAACACACTGCACTGGAAGCCTAGAAGTTGGGGATTATTAGGCTTTCATATTTCTTGGTAAAGCAAAGAAGCAGCACACACTTTGAGTATTAATCCTTGGTTTAAAATTTGCATAAGGAGCAGATGCTGACTGGGAAGGAGTTGGCAGTTCAAAGACTGTTGAATATACCAAAGTTACTCTTTGCTCTTCAGGAGACTTTTAATACATTGACCAGTTTTCCATCCCTAACATCAGAGAAAAGATTGTGAAAGTAAAGTTGAAACTGTATTTTGAAATTCCTTGATGCTTAGGTGAATCCAGTACATTAACACTCAATCTCTAGCGATACGTTATGATTCATAGAATGGAGCAAAGGGTTAAATCACCCAAGGGAGTAGTTCTTAAATGTTAATGTGAATGTTGAAATACTAACTATGAATAATAGAAGTTGCACTGAAATTGGATGACTTCTGTTTAAAAAAAGTTCGTGAAATTCTTCCAATTCAGGAGGACAATGACAGAACTGTAATATCAAGATTAAAAAATACTGGATCAAATGTATCTTAATTGTCACTTCTGAAATCATAAGAATGTTCAGGAATGAATTTGCTCTCCTGTTTTTAGGTCTAGCTTTTCTTGAAAGTAATGCTGCACTACACATTATGCACTCTAAAACAGACTGTGGAAAATGCAGAGATGAAAACAGACTGTGTTGCAAAGGTTAGAGGGTATATTTTTAATTGCATGCATTATGAGAGCATCTCATTAGGAGCGGTGTCCTTAGAGTTCATAGCAATAATATAGCTAAAAATAGTACTATAGTGCTGTTCATTTAGAGAAACTGTTATAAATGTGTAGACTGTATACTTTCCACTTGAGTGAGAGATTTGAGTTATTCCAGAAACAACTCAAAAGCATTAGCAGTAAAATGTGTTTGTTTGTTACTAGAACATTTGGTCAAAGCTTTAAAAGTACTCAGTTTATACTAGTGCTGAGGTGCAAATATAACTCAATGCTTATTACTTTTTGAGAATCAAATAACTTATGCTGTTCTATATCCTAGCAATAAGAACACTTAAAAATCAACAGTAATGTATGTTTAGTCCACCTTGAAAATGTCAGCTTAAAAACACAGCTGGAATGTCAACAAGACTATACATGAAATAAATTCTATTTTCCTTTCTCATCATCTTTTCAATCCTGAAGTCAACAGATAGAGTACCTCTGAGCACAGTGGTATTTAGCTTAAACACTTTGAGATCCTTAAGGTCTAATTTTTGCAGTTAGCTGTTCAAAATCCTTGTTGTCATCCAAAGGTATTAACTGATACTGGGAGGAATTTTGATTGAGCAAGGGTCTCCAGGTTGCCTGGTGCTGGCATGAATTTTGTCTCCTGTGAAGGGTTTATAGAAGGGCTAGGTAGATCTATATGAATTAATCTTAAAATTTTGGGGCACATATTTTATTAGCTCAATTATTTCTTTTTTTATTAGATCTCTAATTTTGCTGTGAGTTTTGCATTTGATAAGAAAAAAACTCTGCAGTTTTCCTATTCTGCAGCACTAGACTCCTTGAAGAGGAAAGCTTTATTTTGAGGAAGAAGACTAACATTTACTCAGCGTAACCTATATCCAAGCACCGGATTTGCCAAGTTTGGATTGCTATTGTTAAGCTTCTCAGCTTTTATCAGTCACAGGATGAACATGATCTGAATTTTAAGGTTCTAAGATCAGCTGAGCTTCACTGGTTTCATTTTGGATAGCTCCATGTGTGAAAGGCTTTTACATAAGATGCTAGATACAGTCTGGTATAGATGCAAGGGAACATAGAACTTTTTCTGGTAAGCAATGCTTAAGAAAATTCATGAGACTCCTTAACAAATACTTGTTTCATGTACAGAAAGCATATGGCTTCTTTCACCCATGGAGATCCCTTTATCTCCACGCCAAACACCCTGATCAGTATCCAGACACCTAACTGTGGCTATTTCTTCCTTGCAGAATGATGGCAACTCACTGCACGAGTCAACACTCCCCAGTCTTTTATTCAGTGATGCTGGATAGTTAACCCTAGTAGAAAACACTTAATAATAGTAATAGTGGTAATAATAATAGTGATGATGATGTTCAGGTTTTAGTAAGTACTTTTCATTGCTAGATTTGAAAACCACTTTACAAAGTCTATCAGAATCATTGGTCCCATTTCATAGGCAGGAAAACTGAGGTACAGTCACAGATAACTCATGTGATATTACAATTTGCGTGGCTGAACTACAGTCCTCACAACTCCATTTTAGTCTTCTATCCACCGTGGTATGCTGACTTCTGCAGAGAAAGAGCCACACAATGGACTGAACGGAGTCAGCAGTTATCTTAGTCACTGGGGGAGCTGGGGCTGAATTGACCTGGATGGGTTTTGGTTATTTCCAAGTGTTTGCATTGCCAACCCCACCCTCCACCTAGACATACCCAGTTCCTCCCACTCCCCAATATTCAGGGGAAAGGGATGACAGAGCTGACTGCTACTGCTCATTGCTTTCTGCTGCACTCTTCAGCAATCACCCTGAAGATGATTTCTGGGGCTTTTCCCATTTTGTGCTCCACCTGTGGTAACAAAAAGACTTCTGACTTCAAGGGCTGGGGAAAGGTCAGCAAATACCATGCTGGCAGTGGAAAGACCAGAGACCTTTACTTTGTGATCGCAAGTGTGTGGCACCCTGACAGTGCTATTCAAGTGAGCAGAGGGACACTTACCTTTGAAAACTGGACAGATTTTCCACACAGTGGCAGCCCCTTCTCGGTTATACTGTCCCAGTGCTAATTCCATATAGAACAGGGGCATTCCAGCAATGATTAAGAAGAGGATATATGGAATAAGAAAAGCACCTAGAAAGAGAATAATTAGACATCATAGTTTGTGTTATGGTTACATTTTGCTTTCTCTATTGCTTACTTTTACTGGCTAAAGACAAAGTCACTGCCTTGGGAAGTAGAAAGAAAATATCAGGAAAGAAGAACCCACATTCTCTTGTCCCTTTCCTGTATTTTTTAAGGTCTCGGAGACAGAACCCCTGAAAAAAGCTGTAGACCATGCTTCCTATTTCCTTGTTTCCCTTGCGCTTCTTGCCTTCAAGTTTAAGGAAATGTGTCCGTGAAAATTAATCCCTAACTGAAGAAGAAACGATGCCAAACACACTTGCAGACCTAAAAGGGATTATGAAAAGTTTTGTTAATTTTTTTTTAGTGTAGTACATTCAAAAGGGAACATGGAGGCCAGCAGCAGAGGGAAAACAATGTCGTAAGAGTTCCTGTAAATACAGTTTAAATCATACTGTATAAGGTGTCTGCAGGAACCTCTGGCTTGAAAATTAATCACTACTGGTCAGTCATATGGAATTTAGGCTTCCATAGCATATTTTGGTTTTTACTATAATAAATTTCCTTATTTTTATGAAATGTGTTAGACAGCACACCCCTTTCCAGCTTAGTGATATTCTTTGCCATTCCTGTGGAGCAGGTGCTGGGTTTTACTGCTGGGCCCAAGCACAGCATCTCTACATCGCAGCAGGACAGTGCCAGGGCTGCTGGCACCTTCCTGCAATTTGTAACGTAACTTAGTTGAGGATTCACTTGGGTGTTCATACCACAGAAACTGTCACCTGTGGAAAAATCCTGATGTGTCAGTGCTACTATGATAAAAAGTATTACCAAGTCAAACACAAAAGGATCTTCTAATGTAGAAACTATCTGAAAATTTCTTAGTTATTTTATATGATCCAGGTCACAGAAAGAAGACTCCCCCAGCACATGGCTACATATACTATAAAGAATTAGACTTGATGCCATGTTTAATAATTGGATAACCTGTCAGTCCTCTGCTTTGTGGTACGTGTAAAGTGTAGCTTTTATTTTATTGTATAGCTTGCTTGGTCCAGAACAGTTCAATTAATGCAAAATTTGTATAAAAAGAATTATTAGATTGTTTTGATAAATAAGGAGCTGGCAGAGTAACTATATATCCTGAATTACTAACTGCTGTCTTTAGGAGTTAATATGAAAAAGAAACTACATTGTAAAAAACATAGGTAAATTGTTCAGCAAAAAAACAAAGCAAAACAACAAAAGCCCAACAGCAGCAGCTATTTCTCCCAATAGCAAGTAGGAACTTTTGCAAACCATTAAAAACTTGCGTTGCTTCTAAATATATAAACTTACAGAAGGTATGTGTAGTCTGTAAAAGTACTAAAGCATGACACTATCTATCTAAAACATGTCAGTAAGCAGCATGAATTGCGTATTTTAAAAGTACTTCTGAAACTACTGTCACACCTTTAAAAGTGAATAGTTGTTGCTCCTTTACCTTTCATGTTTGCTTTACACAGGTATTACTAGTGTAAGCTGCCTAGCATGATGATTCAGAGAGGGAGTTTTGAGAATAAGAATGGCAAACCAAACTCTGTTCTTTTAGTTATACCACAAATCTACTTCTAAAAGTAACATACTGTTACATAATAAGAGCATTTGAAAGTTTTAACTCTTGCGATGAAACAGAGACAAGGTATATAACAGAAAGAATAGCTTAAAGCTTTGAGAATGTATCCTAAAAGCTGAAATATATTGGTTGTATCACTTTGGGGGCAAGTGTCATCTTATTCATGATGTTTATATGCAACCTCTGAATGCAACTACAGTGCCAGTGATACATGTTTTAATAATATTTCAGTGGTGTTCATGAGCTGCTTTCTACGATTGTCATGTTGAGCTGTCATATGTTTGAGTATTGTAGAGAAAAAAATACTTGTACTCAACAAATCCTTGATACACTGAAGTTCGGAGCTCCGTTAAATGTTGAAACATACTCATCTAAGTCAATCTAGGATACTACATATTGCTTTCACTATATCTAGTATCTAGAAAAATTATTTTAGGTGCTTTTACTGTCAGGGTTCTTGTAAGTGACAGCCTTTGAAGTGCCATCCTTGCCTTGCTTCGATAGTATTACAGTGTGTGGAGCTGACTCACAAACCAAGCTTATATTTGGGATGTATGGCGTCTGCACAGAGTACTGTTCGAATAAATTTAATTTCAAGAGACTGGGGAAAAAAATGATGCCACAAACTGAATAGGGAAATCTGTGTTTGCGAAAGTTATCCTGGAGATGTGTAGTGGACATACATATTAAATGCTAGTTTAAAATACGTGGTTTTAAAGTATGACTAATACAATGACGAACTGTGAAGTGTACTGTACTTAGGCATACTTGCTTAAGCATCATCTACTTGGCGGCGAGTCATTTAAAGGAGGTTTCTTTCTTTTTTTTCTTCCCCCGCCCTGCCCCCGCAAGGGATTAATAAAGTGTGGTGTAATTTTCAACAAAGAGCAGTTACACAGGGTTCCATAGCTGGGTTACTTTTCAGGTAACTAAATGATTGAAGTATTTTGAAATTGAGATAAATATCAAAGTAAGGGTGCTTAGTCACATTAAGTTGACTTAATGTTTTGGAGACTTCTGGAAACTTTTTGTTTAACAGCTTCTGATTAAGTAAAAAATACCAGAAAGTCAGGTATTTTGTAAATGTCTTGATATTTACTCTTCTCTTCCTAGCTATATCCAGAATCAAACTTCATGGTGTTCACTGAACCCTTTCTAAGATCATGGGCCCTTCAAAGGAAAATAATGATGGTCAAAGTATCATTCAAATTGCTGCAGACTAGAATGGTACACAATTCGTAGACAGCATATGTGACCAGTTTCACTCTGTGATTGTACACTGGCTCCATCATAGGACTGGTTTGTGTGCAGTATCTTACGAACAAGAGGTGTTGTTTGGAAGGAGACTTCACACTGTCCTGCAAGTGTGAGCTGCCTGTGGGTCAGGGAGGAGGCAAACCGGCATCCTGGTGGGCCTCATGCTTTGGGTCCACTGGTATGAATGCAAGCATCATGCCAGACTTCTCTGAAGGAGCAGCCTCGCTCTTAATGCCTGCCTGGTCTATGAAGTCAAAACGTTAGGAAGAGTGACACAGTGCCAGCTGTGTCACTCCAGCCTGTGCCACCAGCCACAGAAAGTGCTGTGCTTTAATTGCACAAATACAAGAGGCCAGTCAGATCTGTACAGCCCAGACAGCTGAACATTTCGGGAGCACGCACTTTGGCTAACGCTTCAGCCAGACTTGCCAAGGTCTACCTACCTCGGAGAGCTGAGGGAATGCAGTCTGTGGGATTGCTGCATTGTCAGTAACATACTGATAGCACTCGAGAGGATTCCACTCCCCCACTGTGTGATGGGATGGGGTTGAGCACACAGCTGCATCACATAAGGCAGTACTGGTTTCAGCAATCCCTAATGGCTCCTAATTTCCCTTTAGAGCTAAAAATCTGAAGTAATTAACATCTGTGGTACAGCCCTGGCATAAGAGCCGTACTTGACTTGCTACTGAGTCACGTGCAGCTCAAAAGCCACGGGTTGGCCTTGGACTATTGTGAATTGCTGCATCTCTCTGTTAGCAGATTTCATGAGATCTATATACATTACTTAAGGTACCAGTGTATACATGGAGTTAAGACAGCTTTGTGTCTTTTGCAAAACTAGATTAGGTCAAGCCCTCAGCATCTACAAGAACCATCTGTGTGAAACTACAGTGGAAACTTACTTTAGAAAAATGAAACACTATTACATTTAATTAATGAAGAACAAAATGCAAGCGACTATTTGCATTCCCGTGTTCAGTGCCAAAACAACTTCTTAATTTTCGTGTAACAGAATCCATGCAAAGAGTATCTCCTCCCTGTGTTCTTCAGCATCCACAGCATCCTGGGGGGCGGGAAGCAAAGAGAGATACAGCTCTAAATACTCCTCTCAATCCTATTAGGTCGTCTCATCTTGCTTTTAAATACCAGAAAGAAAGAAGCATTAATTTACTAATGACTGAAAAAAGATCATTTAAACAGCTGCTGTTATCCTGAAAGGATTTGTTGACGCATACACAAGAAGCAGGCCAGGACAGGGGGTAACTGAAACAACTTTGAACTATTTGTGCTCGTTAGCCTTCTGCATTTGTTACCATGGTTATTCTAGTCAAAATGTTAACTGGCAGGGATGTCTGCTAAAACAAGAATCTTTGAGCAAATATTGCAGTATATTTTCAGGTAGGACTGTTTCCAGTATTTGTGCAGGAAAAGAGTCTAAAAGCAAAGATCTCCCAATTGGTGAATTGAATTAAAGCTAATCTCTCTATCTGATAACAACACTGCTTTTTTTTTTTTTTCATCCTGAATAAACAGTACCTCAAACTATATCAGCAAACAGTTGATAGAATGCAGTAAGTTCGTTCAGACAATGAGGAAAATGGGTGGAAACTAATCTGTGCAGAGTTTTGTGAATGAAAAAGGAAGTCCCCGATGCAGAGACCGTGAAATCTAGATTGTACAGGATCACCACAGGTAGAAAAACTAGGTAACAGGCAAGGCAAGCATTTCTTAGTACGTGAATGTTAGTTCTGGCTCTTCAGCCTACTAGCCACCAGCTGGCTTGCACAGCCACTGAGGACACCTCTGAAGGAGGTGAGTTTGAGCCTACTGCTGACCCCTGCGAAGAAGGGATGGAAGGGTCAACCTTTACTGACCTGAGGTTAAAAGCAATAAGGGTTTGCATGGTACAGCAAAGAGAAGTCTGAGATAGAAAGGAGCATGATATAACCTCAGTGTCAAAGCCAAGATGATGATTTTAACAGCAGCTGTATGATGATGTTGAGCCCAGCCAGCGATAGATTATAGTGGTCAAAAATAACATTTTTCTGCAAAACAGATTGCATGACATACTATAAAAACTTCAGCAGCACTTTGTGCATATAAAATCCTCCAAGTATGCAATAAAATCTTCTAAGTATGCAACCTTTTTCATGGAAAGTATTTTTGAATCATAAACCAAATGGAGCTATACCATGGTTTCTTTTGAAGCCCTTTTATTTAGCGATTCCCTCTAACAAACTGTTGCTAGATTTGAACCTATTTATATTTCTAATCTCAATTTGGGCTCGGAGCTTTCAGTTTTTCCAGAATTCCAATTTTAATAGTGTTCCTTTCACTCAAAAGGAAGTGAAAACAAATAGTTTCCAGAAATGGTTCAATGCTGTTCATGGGCTGATGCCAGCTGAAGCTTGCATTTTTTGTCTTGAGCTGTTAACCTGCTAGCGCCTTGAAATCACTTAAGTGCAGTGAATTTATAAGCTGGTCACTGGGTTGTAACAGAAAAGGTTACTCAAGCCCTTCTTTGCAAACCCAATCATCTCTTTGGCTTTTTGTTACAAGAGTAATGAGCTAAAGAACCCATTAGTAGCTATTTTGAACAGATTAATGAGAGTTAAATGTACCCAGCCACTCAGAGCAGCATGATTCATTCATAAATAACACCCAAGTCATTGGCTAAGGTCCTATTTACATAAATTAATGAAATGATCACATTTACAACAGTGTGTAGTTTAAAGATAATCAGAGGAACATACAAGAACAGAATCCTGGCCTGTGTTGCCTGATAGGAAATAAAGCAGTAAAGAAAGAGACATGGTGGGTTTGAGAGATCAAATCAGGTTGGTCCAAGGTGTGGCAGTGGGAGCTCTGGAGCCTTGTGGCAGGCTTCTGCTGCTGACCTTTGCTGCAGACCTTCACAATACTCATTGCTGCCAGCTTAGGAAATGAAGCCATTACAATCTTCTGCCAGGAGTGTGACCATAGAAAGTAAAAAAATCTGCTTTACAAGGTTGCAGTAATAGCTTTTGGTTTTACATTGTGCCTCCTTATAGCAGAGGTACTATTGGAGCTGGCCCTTTTGTTTCTAAATAAATGAACTGGCATCAAGGTGAGTTTTGAGAATAGTTTGGTAGAGTAAATAACCTGGAGATTGTAACAATGTGAAAGTCTAGCTACTAACCTTCCTGCCCAAATCCATCTTGTTGATTTTATGCCTTTTTCCAACTACCTGGCTGGTTTAAACAAGGAATGAGAGAGGAAGTGAGCTGGCATGTGGAGCCAGCTTGTAGACTTTCTGCTATGTGGTTTATGAAATCCCTATTACTACTGTTCAATAAGACAGGGGGTTTTGAGTGGTAGTATCCTTTCCTGGAACAGCTAACACTGTTGGGGACAAAACAGAAAACTTTCTAATTCATAAGCTGCTCAGAAGGTGCTGGTCAGGGGAAGTGAGTAGTACTTGACTGCTGGGTCAGCATGCATATGCCTAGCTGGAGAACACTGCTGCTTCACAACAGACATGACTGGAAGCTTAGAGATGATAAATTAAGAGGAAAAAATATTATCCTATCATTTTATTAATAGGAGTGTTCTATTCGTGTTTTTTCCCCAACCTTGCAATTATTAGGGGTGACACAGGGATATATTCACCTGCAATTGCATATAAACAAAACCACCCATGGAAGGTGTAGGCTGTACTTGAGATGCGCAAAATGAAGTGTCTGTCAAAATGTACCCTGATTTATTGGTGGGAGAACATCTATGGCTAAAAATATTTTTGAATGAAGACATCAGAAACTATTTGCTGTGAGCTTGTGGATCAAGATAAGCAGGTTTTGCTGGAATCCAGCACTGGAAAATCCATAATAAGCTAACCTCATGTGATAAGTTTTCCTTGAAATGTGTGTACTGAAAACCTGTTTTCTGTGAGGTGCAGAATATAGTCATGAATATGAAAGGAAATACTACTTCATCACCTTTAGCTGTCTCTTAAATGTAGGGAACTCCTTGGTTGGTGCCAGGGAGATTCGGGGAACTACAGTTTTACTTCAGTTCAGGTACAGACTGTTAGTCATAGTTTTCTCTCCCTTCTTAGAAAACTTTTGTGTTCATATGTGTTTGTTTTGTCTTAGTTGTAAAGTAAAATTAATGTTTTCCAAATTCATGGATCCATCTGATTTTGATGCCAGAATGGTTTGTTAGATACTTTGATCTAACTTCCTAACATAAACCAGTTTCAGACAGAAGAACATACAATCCTGACTTGAAGATATCAGGCAGATGCATTGCTTCTTTTTTTTGTGTGGCTTGTTTCATAGTTTAACAACTTTGGTGTTAAAAAAAAATTTAAAAAAGTCATTATTTCTGATTTTAATATATCTGACTTTTGATTGTGGCAGTGCTTTCCCTGATAAATTAAAATGCCCTGCAATACTTTCTGTTCTCCTCCTGTGAAGATGCTTAAGTGCTGCAATCAAGTGTTGCAGCCTTCTTTTTATAATCTGAAGAGACTGAGTGAACTAAAATGATGAATTACAGTGTAATAATGATTCCTGCTTTTCTGTCTAAAATTCCCACCTTACAGGTGTTTCTTGGTGTAGCAGGTTTGTGTACTGGCAGGTTGAAGAGTTATATGAAACATTTTTTGTACCCACATTAAGTTATGGTACCTACTTTGTGAGCTGTGTGTTTGATGCTTCAGGAATGCCAAGTTTATATCCCTGAGATGTTCCTCCACCTTGCTAGAAAACAGGCTGGAATGAATCCTCTGGATTTCAGCCCCTTGCTTACGCAGTTTTTGTCCTTGCTTTGGTCTTTCTACTCTTTCTAACACTCTCAGGATTGCCCTTGTGGGAGCTGCTCACTGTCCTGTGCACGCTGTACAGGGTATAAACATGGGGAGACTCACCTCCTAGTTGTGCCGCCTGCATTGTGTGCCTAATACGAGGTAGTAAGCCTGCCCTGGCAGAGCAAATTAGAGCCGCAGTAGTAGCTAAAGTACACAGTGAGACAAGGCACATTAAGTGTGCTTCGTTTTGTACATGTAACAGTGCAACCTCTGGTTCACAACACAGCCTCGGGTGGAGGGCCTTTCTCATAAAAACTGCTTTTCTCTTGCAGGTTGTCAAAATAAAAAATGGCCCCAAAGTTAAGCACCCTCTGGAGAGGACACAGTACCCATTTTAGGCAGCATGAGATTCATAACTGTGCCAGGGTAAAAAAAAAAAGTGCTTAAGACATCTTAAATCAGCTCTAGACAAGTGCCAGGCAGCTTTCAAGAGGATTAATGTACAAACCAATAGGAGGTAAATGCCTTGAAATTCTGCTAGAGAAGAATCAAGTATAAACACTTTGAGGGACACTTCAAGCTTGCCTTACCATTTAGTGATTAATCCAATTTTAAGCTGTAACTCCAATTTTTGCACTCAATGACCAAAGCAAAACATTCCTTTTTCTTCATGGCTTTATTAGAGATTTATTTATAATAGCGCAATACTTTCTGTACTATCTTAGTCTTTACAAACTTTTGCACAACAGAATCCTCTAAATTCTTCCTATCAATAAAAAGTTATGTTCTATCCCAGAAGCCTGAGACAGTTACACATTTCTGTCTGTAAGAATTCTAGTAAATCTAAGATTTTGTCTCAGTCATTATAAATGAAGCCTTGAGGATGAATGCTCTTTGGATGCCACTGAAGGAAGAAGAATAACTATCCTGTAAACTACATATAATGCATGCTTATATGAGGCTTTTGAGGAGAAGGCAAACAGTTACATATACTATAAAGCCATTCTCCGTGTTTTATTAAAACCCACCTGTGTTTTCTGTCAACAGTACTGGGAGGTATTCTTAATGTACAGTTTTCTGGTACATCTATATCTCTTAGACATGCTATATAAACTACAAAGTAGTGATTTCACACATATTTTTAAATGCATAGTATGCTATCTAGCCATAAAAAATATTTTCTTTTATAAGACAAATGTTGCATCAGTTTAATTTATTTGTAAACGTTAATTGCTGTGTGTGATGCCAATAGCAAAAAATTTGGCAAATCTACTGTTACAGTGATGGCTACTACTGCATAATTGCCTAGAACAATGCAAAACACTGTATTCTTATCAGAGATTATAGTTGCTATTGGAATGTGCTACAGTTTTGGAGGGTCTGGGTAAGGGTAGCTTCCAAATAGCTGTGGCTTCTTTAGTTTGTATTTTTCTACTAACGCTGAACACAAGAATATCACAAAAAATGTCACAGCATTCTTCACAGAAAACCTTTCCATTTGGAAAAAAAAATGTGTATTTGGCCTTGGGTAGTGCTGGTAATATTCTGTATGCAATGCAGAGCCATCGGGTGGGGTCTCTGAGAATTTGGGCATTGTGGGCAAGAAGCAAAACTTTTCAGTAGCGTCCCTGCAACAGGAAGTAAGAACTACTTCTCTTGATGTTTTCTTGCTCCAAAGGGTAAACTGAGTCTCACCTAGACCAGTGTGAAACCACAACAGTGCTGCATCAGTCTAGCTGTACAGGCCAGCAACACCCTTCCTTCATTTTGTGTCTAGCTCCTCTCCCTCTTCTGTGGGAATTAATCACACAAAAGTTTTTATTTGAGTTTGAAACCTGAGCTTTATGTTTGTTCTCATTTAGTGGATTATTTTCTTAATAGGCTTCAAGCAATGAAGTAAATTTTCCCCTCAGTCCAAGCTGTCCAGTACATACTTCATCACTGCCATTCTGCACAGGGCCTCCTAGCTTGAAATGCCATAGAAGAATGTGAAAATGACCTCAGGGCTCATCATAGCTCACTGCCAAGATGAGGCAGAGGCCTATTAACAGTTTGACGCAAAATCCTTCTTGTTTCAGCACGGTGCAAACTTTTACTAGCAGATTGCAGGGCAATTTTGTTCACTGATTACTCAGACCTTATGATATCTGTGTGACTGAGCTTGGTCTTTTCAACTTATTACAGAGCATTCCCCCACCCCCTTCCCCATTTTTAATCAGCTTTTAAACACATAATACCTTGTGACTGTAAGGCAGTATTTAGAAGGGAAAATGTAGGTGATCTTGAAGACTTTAAAATCTCTTAATTTGGGATTAGAGACAGTGGTTTTGTCATCAGCCTCTGTGTGCATCAGTGAAGGATTAACCTGCAATTTAGGAATAGCCTGGTAACTGTTCTCTGTCACTTTCTTTTAGGGAAGAGTCAAGGGAGAGAAAGTAACTGATGCCAGCTATATTCCTACAACTACTAATTTCAAAAGTTAAAAAAATATGGGTTAGGCCCGAGAATAATTTTAAATGTCTTAAAAAGTAAGATCTTCTAGTCTAATCCTTTTTTCTGTCTGCTGGCTTTTAGTCTTGTACTTGCTTTGGATTTTCCCAGCTTTTCTCTTTAGCCTGGAGGGCTAGAAAGAGATTCTTGCCTAATCATTTGTCTCTATGAAACAGAGAGTAAAATGCACTTCTTAAAATAGTACTTTTTTTAAAAATTTATTGCTTGAGCCCTACATAGGAGAATGCCGAGGTCATAGTCTAACTCTCACAGAGTAAATTAATTTTGTGTAATAATGGCCATCATCTATGTAAGTCCTGACATTTTGCTTATTAAGAAAAGTACTGAGCAATTGTGCTGATATTAGTCAGTGGAAGTCTTCTGTATCAGTTTAGTCTGAATAGTTTTTTTATTACTTTACTCTGTTTTTCTTCTCACATAATTCTTAGTCTGGAAATTCTGTCTACTTAGGAGTCTTTAAGAGAGAGGCGTCTGTTATTTGGGTTGAAATCCTGGCTCTGGTGACGTCAATGGAAAAAAACCACCCATTGACTTCAGCTGGGTCAGGATTTCTCCCTTGTGGTTTATGAATCTATTGATTTTAACTAAGGCAGTAGAGCTATACATAAATGAGAAACAAACTGCAGAAAAAGAGCAGATGATCAAACTCTTCCCCAAAACAAAATCCTGGAGTGTCTCTGGTCTCTCCAACATCTGCCTCATGATCTCATTGACACACCTGCATTTCTCTTTAGAGAGGAGACAAAAGCACTGCACGGCACAACTATTCCATAGTTTTGTGATAAATTTTATAAGATGCCTATGGACAGCTATAATCACCCATCAGTTGGGGGCATGAGCTTTTGAGCTTGCTTCCAGCATCAGTCTTGTTGGACATCAGATAGTCCTGCAGGCTGATGAAGAGTCATTTAGCAAAGATACTTTTGAGTAGCTTCTAAGTTGTGAACTTGATGTTTTGATAACACTTGGCTTTGATAACACTTTCTAGTATCATAGTAAGTCACATAGACTTAATTGTTCTTGCTCACTGAAACCCTTTGCTTTCTGTTACTGGTGTTGTGAAATAATGATGCTTCTGCCAAAAACGCAAGGTGCTGAGACCTGCTGGAAGGCAGGTTACTTTAACATTGAAGAAGAAAAAAACCAAACCATATGGCTGTCTTGTAGAATGGTAGTGAAAGTTTGTGTGGTGCTTGTTTGTTTTCCAAAGGTAAATCTTTTGGAGGGACTGCAGAGAACAACATCTCAGACTTAGTATGTGAGAAATTATTTTCTCCTGTATCATTCCTTGGGGGGAAGGAACTGTGTCTCCATTTTAATGTTGCAGTCATTTAAAAAATGGTATGTTCAGGGGGTAACATCTTGTTATCAGTGGACTATCTCCTTGCTGTCATTGTGGCCATGCTGACAAGTGAGCTCCTTGATGTGAATTAGGCATAACTAAAAGCTGCCACTCCTATAATGTCCTAATAAATTAAATTAATCAGGGAATCCAATAAGGGTTTGCTTGGGAGCAATCCTTGCTTTTACTGGGTAACTCTATATTTGAAAGTCATGAGCCACCCTGTGCGGTCCTCCTGTAATTCTTTTTTTCTATAAATGCAGTAGGTTGCCGTTACATTAATTATCAGGTTAGGATTTACTAAGCTCCATAAGGTTCTATTGCTCCACCTTGTGGTCTGAAAAAAGTTTTCTGTTACTCTGAGTGGTGTGTCCAGCCTCTCCCCCTTTTTTTTTTAATTAAACTGGACTTTGGCTGGAATCAGTATCATACTTTTCCTCGAGATACGGATCTTAAGGGCAAGTAATGTGTTGTCACCTTTGGCATGCTTCAGGGTAGACATTGCAAGTTGTTCGATTACAGAAGAGAAAAAGGACGAAAAATAAAAAATCAGTGAAGAGTGCTGTTCAGTACACCTAGTTCAGAAGCTGCTGAATAAATTATAAATAGCTAGCAAAAAAAAAGATACACAATACTCAGCTGCTTTTTTCAGTACATACACTAGGCCCATGGTAACAGCTTGTTTGCATGATCAGGGAGGCGGTCACATAGGGTGCATTCTTCCACGCTGCTGATGGGCCAGAAAATCAGTGGCTTCCTCCAGTTCTGCAGTCTTCAGTACAGCTGAATGCTATGCAATTACCCGGCCACAATCCTTCCTGTACATCAATGCCACAAAAGCTGTTTCTCAAACTAACAAGTGCTGTAGCGAGACATGGCTTTTTACTCACTCTGTCCCTAACTGTGCTGCTTGGAAATCATCCAATATTTTTCTCTAGCCCTGAAATAAAGACTGTAAAAGAGTAATATTCTTCTGCTGTTGAAATCACAACTCTTGTGTATTTCAGTGGGGTGGGATCAAACAGGTACTGCTCTTCTGATGCTGGGTTTGTTCTAAGGAAGCAGTTTTTAACAAAGCAGTCCAAGAAAGGCTTTTTGTAGTCTTAACACCACTGGTCTGGGAGTGTTGGATTCTATTTTGGACATTTACATTAGTGTATATTCTTAAACAATAGTAATAGCCAAACAATAGCAACCAGTTAATACCTATATTAAGAGCAATCACTTGTGCTTTTGGAAGTGAGTGGTTGTGCTCATAAAGCCTTAAAGAGTAGGAGCACTGGAAAAATTACCATCTTCTATAAAAAGGCTTATTGTATAATAAGGGCAGCTTGTCTTACTGCATACCAGCAATCAAAACGCTAGTCATAAAAAACGTTTATGGACTGGCAAAAGACAACTGCCTGCCCAATCCTGTCCCAAGTTTTGTTGAGTAATACATTACCATAGATTTCTGTGCACTGGAAAGTTGGTAGTGTGCTTTGGATGAATATGAGTGTAAAGAAATATGTGGCTTATGTACCCAGACCTCCCTGCTGACAGTTTCTGTTTCTGAATGATAGACCCTAGTTCTCAGAGTGGTGTACTGTGCTGTCACCTTTGTCATGCTTCAGGAGAGAGATTGCAAAACTTGTTTAAATAGAGAATAGGGGAAAGGAGAAGGAAGAGTGAAATAAAACAAAGGATAGCTTTGATAAGTAGTTTAGATGTTCTTTCCTATGCTCTTCATGAAGAATAATATGTCAGAAAGCAAGGAACTTAACTGTTTCCCTTCCATTCCTTCCACCTCCTTCACCCTTCTTTATGGATTAGTTTGAAAATCTGTATGGCTAAAATTAAGTATATGGAATCTACACAGAAGTTAAGATGGTGAACCATACTACAGTTAACTTTCCAGAATTTCCATGAGAACAGGGATTATTCAGCATTACTGGGGGTCTAGGCACTTTTAGTGCTGATTTCCTGAAGGATTCAGACATCCATCTTTAGGAAGTCAAGTTGTGAGTGTCAGTAAAGCCTTCCATTTGAAACTATTCTGACATGGCACCGGTGTGTGAGACCTGCACAATCAGGATGAAATCTTGCCATGAAAGGCTGAAAACTTGGAGGCAGGGAGAAGGAAAGGGGAAAATTAAGGAGTTATAGTTGGAGGAAGGAATTGCATGTTGTCAAGACATGGGTAATAGGCTACCAACATGAATCCTTTGTCTCCAAATGCCCTGAGGAAGTGAAATTGAAGATTTATAATCAGTGTGATATTCCTGGAGTCTTTAAATACTCTTCATTGAAACTGGATTGGGGCAGTGGAGTTGTCCTGAATACAGTTTATTTCAACCTTAATAATAATGATGATGATGATAATAATTTCTCGTTGTCATGTTTCAAGTCAAGAAGAGTCAGTTGCAAGATTCCCCCAAATCCCTTATCATGATTTTGTATATTCTATATGAAGGATTCATACAGAGAGAATGGAAAGTACTAACATCAAGGTAGTACTGAAAGATCTAGAACTGTATTACAAAGACACTCCATTTAAATTAGTCTCCTGCCACCTGAATTACAATATTTTGATATATCTCAAACTATAGAATTTATTTGGTTATGTTTTATTATTTTGTAACAGTGTTGAGAGCAGTTAGGTACCACAATCTAATAATTACAAAGTATGTAAATCCTGTGGAGTTTGCAGTGCAAACTGGTATTAGAGAGCTGTATTACAGTTCTTAGCTATTTAATCAATTGGTTAACCTGGGACAAAGGCTTTAGAACTGAGAGTAGCTGATGTGCCTACCATTAGACATAGCAAAAATTAAGGCATAAGCTATTGGATGTTGCTTCTCAGAACTGCTCGAAATTCTTTAAACGATTTGTTTCCATTTCAATTCACAGCAAGAGGCTCAGTAATTTGTGAACTGATTTTAATCATCAGTTCCCTCACAGCATATCTAAACACTCACTAGAGCTGTATGTTCCCTCTGATCTTATGTGTAAGTAGTTGTATTAGCATTCTGTTTCATATCAGTGTGTGTGGAGGAAAGTACCTGTCTCAAAATAACATCTTTAGACTGCTGGAGCTCTATTCACATATTCACTGAACTAACAGACAGGGTTTTTTTGATATTTTGCCAAAACATGAAAGGGATATTGTGCCCCCAAACCGTGCAGACCATGTCTCAGTCTCCTTAGAGGTATTTTGGGTTCTTCAGTGAAGAAGGGCTGTTGGCTGCTGCGCTAATATGGCCTTTCTATTTTCTATTGCTCCCAATGAATTGAATAAAGAGGTTAAAAAGTGTTAGTGAGAAAACACACTAGAAACAGATGAAGCTTAAGTGCCTGCTATTTCAGCTTGAATGAGTATCCAAAACCTGAGATCTGTAGGCAAACTGTAAGAAACTCCTGTATCTGTTTTAGTAGGTGTTAATAAGAATGTAGAGGGCTTCCTAATGCAACTTTCAGAATTTACGTGTTCAGGAGGGATATCTTTCCTATTGCAGCGGGTTTCTAGGGATATTTCAGTACTTCAGTTTCCTGACAGAATTGTGAGAGGCATGCAGGAATGAAGGGGTGGGGGTGAAGACCCTAAGCAGAGATTTTAAATTTCCAAACAACTGAACAAAGTTTACTACTTGATGTCTTTTCTGCCTCTTACTTTAGAATCACGTGCTTCTGAGTGGTAATCAAAATGTATTCATTCAGTGTGCTTAGAAAAGCGTATCTTTGCTTTTGTCGGAACAGCTCATTTGGTCCACACCAGCTTTTTTATTGTGTTGATAATGTGGAAAAGCAAAGGTGGAAAACCAGTTTTGGTGACTGACTGAAGCACCCCTTAGATCAGTTCTTGATGCTTGCCCTGCCTAAATCACAGGATGGTCCTTTTTAAGTGTAACATCAAGCTAAGTACTATAAAACTTATCTGGAGCCTTTCTATGCTTGCATACCTCTAGAACTTTTGTAAAAATGTCAATCTAAGCATTGCTAGAATTGTTCGGGGACAAAAAACTTGTCCATTCAGCCAGGTATTTAGTACCACTTATGCAGTATTTCATGGTATCTTAGCCCAGAGTTAGAAACTAGAATTTTAGAATTGATGAAAGATTTGGGTGAGAAAGGTTCAGTTATTCCTTATCAACTATTTGTAATACTTCATATGTAATACATATATGACATAGTGGCTTCTAACCCTGCAGACATTGCAGTTCTGAAGATTTATTTTGCAAAGCCAACAAGACATGTAAAGGAGAACAGGGAATTTCAGAGAAGTGACTGGCAACTGGCATGTGAGCTATGGTGCCGGTAAGCTTAGGTGAATCAATGCTCTGTATGCACCAGGTGATTAGTGGCTGATCAAGGAAGGGAAAGAGAAGTGATGAAGAAAGTCACATGGGAAAGGGAAGACAGCACCTGTTGCTGGCCACAGCTCTGGGGAAGGAGGTATTGTCACACTGAACATTGTCCCCAATGCCACATGATACCCAGGAGTGCAAAGATCTTGGCCACAGTGTGGAGGTCAGCATAACAGTTTAATGTATCTGAGGTCACTGGTTTAATGTGCTAACGGGAATTGAAACCCCTTTATTAGGAAACCAAAATCACTAGATTTGCATCTAAGCTTTGATTGATTGATGAGTCAAACTCTTGGCGTAGGCTTTGCAGTTAGATTACTTCAAAGTTGATTATTACTATCATCATCAATGCTATTTTGGAATGTAAACCATGATATTACAAGGTAAAGGTCATCCTCCTTTGAAGTGTAAAGTGCCAGATTATAGTCTTTCTCAAAATAGTGATTAAATTTGGTGGCAGACACTTGGCAAAACTCAGGGGGCAGGCAAGGTGCTGCTGGTCAGCATCACAGCTTGCTTTTGGTGAAGCAGTGCACTAGCCAGGCTCACAGCTCTGTGGGAGGCGATACTCTCACAGGTGTCGTTCTCAATGTGTGATAGCTCTTGGCTCCTGGCTTTGTGCGAGCCTTGTCTGCAGGTATTTGGTATTATTTGTGTGCTGTCTTTGGTACCTATGCTGCAGATTGCTTAGACCTGCATTACAGCTTATGGAAGTATGAATAGGAAAGGGAGCCCTGGGATAAACTGTAAGATATTTCTGTTCTAAAGCAAACTGACTGTTGGTGAACTGTTCTTTGAAGCACACAATTTCTTCTAGAAATACTGTGGTCTAAAAGCACTTAAAGAAAATAATGCTTCAGAGGAGATTAAAAGTGTATATTCTGATAGCTAGAGAACTGTTAACATATTTATCTGCAGCTATTCGTAAATTCATGAAAAGCTTAATCTGATTCTTATGATACAGTAAGTCTCCAGTGACTAATCCAACAATTACACGCTTCCTAATGAGTAGTCTGTACATGACTGACCTTGCAAATACTTTGGCTCACAAAAAAAGTATTTTATGTTGGTAAATTCTTTCTCAAAAAATTTCAATGGGAAATATTAATTTTGCCTGTGACTATGCAGGAAAAAAACCCCAAAAATTAACATTAAATGAACTATAAAACTAACCTAACTAAAAGTACCTTGTACATGAACTACAATACCTTTGTCAACTAAGACTAAGCATCATCCTCCCCCACTGTGAGCACATCAGTTAATCATACTAGGCATTACTCAACTTCATTTGGTATCAGTACAATCTTAGATGTAATCCAAATATCAGGGTAAATCTTTCCCTAAGTTGATGAGAGTCTGATTTTAATATTCTTCTTATTCTTTAATTCAGCATAGCTTCTTACAGAACTGGGGAGCACTTAAAAGGTTGGATGTGTTATAAAGACTCGTTTTGAGTACATTGATGTTGACCACTTACAGAGTGAGTCATACAGCTAGGGAGTTTCTTTTTAAAAAAAGAAAAATGGGCTCTTGCCAGAAATGAGTTATAATGAGAATATAGCACTTGTGAGAACAGCCAGTAGAAATGACTGTAGCTGATGATTTCTCCAGTGACATACCCTGCTCCTTGAAACTCTCACAAATGGACTGCACAAAATTTTTTTTGTTTGTTTTGCTGTGAACAGTGCTTATCCATTGTGCTGTGAGCAGCAGTCAAACACATGTAAGTTGTGGTGTTTATTGATCAGGCAGACTAACAAGGTAATGTTGGAGAATTCCACCTTCTGGAGTGTTGCTTTATCAGCTTAACGAGAGCTTGCAGAATTTTATCATTTGTACAGAGCCTCCCTGTCATCTTACAAAGTAGTTTAGAGCAAGGAGTGGGCATATCCTGCTTCCAAGAAGTCAGCGAGGGCAAGATATCATCCACTCTGTTCATACTAAACTGTTCTGAAAGTTTTCTGTGGCCTGTTTCATACTGTAATACAGCCAGTGAATCTGTCTCTGCCCTTGTAAGGCAGGCAAGTCCTATGGAAGTAGGTAACTGATACAAAAAAATAAACACACTAGCTTTTTAGATCTTACTAAAGATTGGGGATTATTTTTTTTTATAGCAAAAGAATGTTTCCAAAAGTCACAGTTGTTCAAAGAAGGGTTACATTCTGCCATCTATCTTTGTGCAGAAGTCCCATTGGGGTCTCTCAGCGGGCTACTCCCAAAACACAGATGTTTCTGGCTATTCATTCAGCATTTTAGTGCTGCTGGATGCTTCTTACCCTAGCTGTTTGTTACTGGGAGCTTGTTAAAATACAAATGGGTTTTCTTGTTAACACCACCAGTGTTGTCTCCAGTTACCTAACGTAAAGAAGTCTATATAACTACCACTGGGTGGTGTATGCCTCATGTAAGTAAAACTTAAGTAAACTGATTATCAGAGTTTTGTATGTGTGGAACTTCAGGATCTAACCCAAAAGCCCATGTCTTTTTTTTTTTTTTTTTTTTTTTTTTTTCTTTTTAAATCGGGAGATTTCCCTGGAGTTTATCAAAGAAACTCAAGGATTTGGCTAGTAAGAAACTAGGGGTGTATGTGCATCCATTTCCTTGTAAAATTCAACTTTGAATGAGGGAATACAGTGTGTATTTATACTTTCCTTCTGAGTTCCTGTAAGTTCTCATGCTTTATTGAGAGCCACCTATTTTTACAAGCATGGAGAGGCCCTTAGCGTGTCTGCTGGCATTTTAAATTAATCATAGCCAGTCTTAGGGACATAACAGTCCACACGTCACCCCACATCACTGTTTTCAGATGTAGAGGGGAATGCCATTTTCTATGACTTCCATGTCCTTGATGCTGTTGTTCAACAGCTAAGAACATTAGTAGAACCTTTATGGGTGCAGATTTTGGAAGCATAACAGAATTTCTTTTTGCCAGATAGCATGACCTATACTGAAAACAAGTGTTAAAATACTTTAGTGACTTAGGGCTTCTGGAATTGCAATGTGTTTCGTTTTCACTGCCTATTTTCTATCAATCTGTTTAAGTTCTGATACAAGTTCATAACCCACGTTTGATTATCTTTAAAGTCAGCTCTAGCTGAATGGCTGAGGCTGAGTAATTGCTGAGGCTTTCAGAATAAAGAGAAACTGAGGGAGAAAAAGGAAACCTTTTTCCTTCCACTGATTTACTTAATACATGCCATTCCATTCAACTTTAATCTGTTTTGTTGTTTTTTTTTTCCTTTATCTAGTAGCTCCTTATAAATATAAAAAGTCAAACTGGAATCCTATTATGAGCATCCTGTAAAACTTCTTTTAATGAGCAAGTCTGAACGTGCTATACAAGCATAGAAATGTCAACTGATTTTGTCTCTTTAGCTTGCTCGGTAGTCCAGCTAAACTACTAAGATAATGAAATCAAATTTTCTCCATGTCTGTTAGTACCTTGATTTTTATTACATTTTCTTTATGGAGATACATAAGCCAGCAGTTATATGAAACCCTTTGGATTATTTTTTTGAGGCAGTAAAACTTGTGCTGGTGCTAGAAACGTTCTCTCCTGCAGTAGGAGTGTGCTGGGGGGTGGGGGGGTGGGGAAGTTTCTGAATATCTTTGATTCAGGACTGGAAAGATATCAACGAAATCTAACAATATCCCATTGCTCATGTTCTTTGGTCTTGTATGAAAATTTACCCATGAAGCAAACAAGCTCCCCAAACCAGTTTGATAAAAAGAAGGGACTGAGATGCCTTGAAACTCAGTAAACTACTTTTAGAGCCTGAATCTCTTACAGGAGTTTCTGTTAAATGAAATTGATACACTTGTCCAATATGGGAAGCAATGGATAGAAAATTTTTAAGATACCATAGAGACAATTGTTGTAAAGAGAAGGAATAGACCTGTTAACCAGTCCCTGGCTATATTTCCATTCCTTGCTTCTCAGGGCAGGGTCTGTCTTGGATATTCTGTTGTGACCGAATACTGTTAGCTGATATGCTGATGGGCATACTCTATCAAACCACACAGAAAAGGAAAAACAATCTCAGTGTCTAGATATGATTAAACTTAATTAAGCCAACCACAATCAAACTCTTCATCCAGCTTATCTAGCTGATGTCCTCTGTGACAAGAGCTCCTTAGGAAAAGCCCATTATTGATGGTTTTTGACCTTCAGGATTATTCCACCTTTCATTATATGGTAAAATAAGTTTAAAGTGCCAGTACAGGATGTTGTGGTATTATGTATGTGTTCAAGACTGACATCCTAGGGGTTGACTGATGCTTAATACTGCGGTTTGCTCTCTATTGAAGAGCAGAGTAAAGAAGTGCTTAATATCAGTAAGCAGTTCTCAGTCATCCTGTAGACTTTGGTAACATAGGGCCTCTCTACCTTTGCTTGTAAAGGTCTGATTTTACTTTGATGGTATGGAAGAATTGGTGCAAACTTTTCACTGAAAGGTGCCTCTTGCAGCTGTGAAGTAGTTCACTTGCTCTCCACTGCGGTTTGAAAGTTTTTGAATTAAAAGCTGCTAATGAAGACCCAGGTTTCTCTAGCTTAACTGACATAAGATAACACATGGAGACTAAACAACATGCAGGAGGGTTGCAGACTGTTATCTCCCGTGCTTAAGCTAGCAGCAAATTATAAAGGAAGCAGGTTAAGAAATTGTGACCCAAAATACAATGGAAAAGAGTTCAAGCACTTGGGTGTCACTTTGTGCAATGTGAGACAGGGGGATATATCTCTTTTTCTAAAAACTGCCCAATGACATAGAAACTGCCAGTGGTGCATATGTACTGAGTGGTATGAATGCTGCCGCTGCTACACCTGCACCTGCCACTGTGGAAGCCTTCTGTGCCTATAACGTATTGTGTTGTTTTAGTGTGAATTGCTAGAATTACTTTTGGACATAGTGAAATAAGGATGGAGATTAATTTTCAGTACTAACTACTTTCTTCAGCCTGTTTGGGTGGTGGGCAAAGAGATTTTCTGACTCCCGAAGTTGTGGAGGTACCAAACTAGACCAAATGTTTCAGTAGCAGCCCTTTCTAGTATCCTATCAAGTTCCAATTGGCTGTAATTCCATGTTAATGGCTAGGGATTTTCCCACCCTGCAATTCCTCTTTTCACAGGAAGCAAGTTATTTCATACTACAAGTGTGAACCACTAGCCTTTATCACCAGGCAACCACACTATCGAGACATACATAACTATCTTACAGAACATGCTTGCCTATCTAGTTGCTCTATCCGTGCCGTTCGCCACTCACTCAGCAGCTCTCCATCTGCTAGGCAGGCTCTGCGCCTCCTCTGTGTGATGTGAAAGCACCCCAGGCACCTGCCCGGCTTGCAGATGGTGTTACTCCATCACAGCGTGGAGTCATCACTGACAACACAGCGTATTTCAGGGAGATGAAAGGAGATGATGGAGTTAAGGTCTACTGAAGACGTGCCAGACAATCTGAGCTAACTGTAGTTATTGTGTGTAATTTTTGTTGTTGTTGCTGTCATTGCCAAACTGTGCGGGAGGTGAGGTTTTGTTTGTAACGAGTCTCCTGCCTACTTCGGAGGGGGGGAGAACGCCCAGACTGCAGAACGGAGGGCACAAATCCTGATCTCACGTTAAAACTGCCCCAAGACACCTTCCAGCGGTCCGCCGCTAACTTTTCTAGGTGCCGTTTTTCTGCTCAAGTGTTTTTTGCTCGGGTTGTTTGTTGGGGTTTTCCGCTCTCGATGCTATTTTTCGCGAACGAAAAAAGCGCTAAGCAGGCTGAAGAGACAGCAGAAAGCAAACACGCCTGTGCTCAAAACTAAGTTGAACTCCGCGGGGTGTGCGGGCGGTGCTTCCCGTGCGGGACCGGGGCGGCGCGGCGGGGAGCGGCGGCCGTGCGCCCCCGGGGCCCGCAGCCGCGCCGGTGCCCCGCGGCCGGGACGCGCGGTGCCGGCGGGCGCCGCGGGGCAGTGCTGGGGCAGGGCGGCGGGGCCGCCGCTCCGCTCGCCATCCGGCACCGCTCCCGGGCACGGCGCGGCCGACCTCCCTCTTGGCTTTCCCCCGAAACTCCGGGGGGAAGGGGATGCCGCCCTTGCGGCGCGGGTCTGGGGAAAAGGACCTCGCAAGCGGTGCTCTTACCCCCTCCATTTTTGTAGCAGAGGTATGGAAATCGCCAGACGTTGGCCAGGTCCACGGCGAAGCCGATGACGGAGAGGAGGAAGTCGATCTTCTTGCCCCAGGTCTCCCTGTCCTGGGCGCCGTAGCGCGGCGCGGGGGCGGCGGGCAGGAGGCTGCTGCTGGTGTACTGCACCCCGTTGTGCTCCTTCACCAGGATCAGCTCCACGTCCTTCCTCGGGGGAGGCGGCCCGGCGCGGTCCGGCAAGGGGGCCACCACCGACACTTTGCGGTCGGGCTGGATCTGTTTGTTCATCCTTGCCTTAAACATCCAGAGAGAGCGAGCTGAGGAGGGGGAGCGGGCGAGGCGGGGTGTGGGAGCGCAGATAACGGAAGTGCACTTCCCGCTGGAGGCGACTCCGCGCTCCAGCCCGCCGGTGTCAGCGCGGCAGGAGCGAGGCACGGCCGTAATAAGAGCCATGCAAATGAGGCGGGAGAGGGGGGACCGCGGCGGGAGTGCCCCCGGGGAGCCAGGCTTCCTCCGCGGGGGAGCGGCCGGCAGCCGGGCTCGGCGCCTCCCGCAGCACCTGGGGCTGGCACACCGCCCCGGCCCCGGCCCGCAGCACCGGGGCTGGCACACCGCCCCGGCCCGCAGCACCGGGCCACACCGCCCCTGCCCGCAGCACCGGGGCTGGCACACCGCCCCGTCCCGCAGCATCTGGGGCTGGCACACCGCCCCTGCCCGGTCCCGCCACCCCTGCCCCGGACACCGCCCCGCAGCCGGCCGGGCCAGCGGTCGCGGAGCTGGCCGGAGCCCCGCGCTGCACCTCGGCGGCCGGCGGCGTCACCTTAGAGTCGGTGACTTAGGGCTCGTCCTGCCGCAGGCTGCGGGGCACCCGGCGCTGCTCCTTCCCGCGTAGCCGGGCGGCGAGCTGAAAGCGCCGTTAGCAGGCAACAGGTAGAGCCGATCGGGATTGCCCCCTTCCTTCCCGGCTGAGCTGCAGCACGGAGGCGGCTTTCCCCTCTTTGCTAGCGTGGCTTTAGTTGAACAGTAGAATTTGGCTTTTGACATCAGAACCTGATGGGGTGCAGGTTGAATGGCAGAACTGGACACTGCTAATACTCCTACGCCAGGGTTAGTGGATGCCTGGCTTTTTCTTTCCAGGCAAGCATGGGGCTGGTAGGATTCGGTTGTCAGGTTGAGGTATTTGCAGGACATTAACTGTTTGCTGCTATTCCAAATGGGACCTGAGTCTTTTACGTGTAAAACGAGCAAAGAATTTAGCTGGCAGAACAACAGTGATTGGTGCCAAAAGTTGGCTAAATACAGCAGCAGAAAGGGATTTTCAGGGTCTCTTCCTGTTACAGCTGTGAGCAGTAACTCTACATTCAGTGTCTGTTAAGGGAATAAAATTTGAGCACAAAAGGCAGAAACTGGCTCCCCTTTCCCGATGTTAAATAGTTTGCCTTCTGCCTGGCATCAATGAGAATAGGTCAGATTGCAGAGGATTCTCAGTAGTGTTGCAGCCTACGGTTCTTACTCTCTGCTAGGACTTACAGTATTATAATTGGTAATATACAAAGAGGTGCTAGTCGGAGTTTGCAAAGAATGCCAGGTTCCTCTGCAAACTTGGAATGTGAAAAAGAATCCCAACTCGAAGGTAAATCTCGCACATTGGCATCTTCCCCTCCTCTCTCTAGGCCACAGACTACAAAGATGCTACTAAGACAGCTATTGACAATTTGCAGATTTTCTGCCTTCACAAAAAGCTCTTGGTTCAAGCTCCAAGATCCAAGCTGTGACTTGGATCCTAAAGGCCTCATCTGGGTGAAGTATTTGAGCAGTGGCTGTACGGTTTCAGAGCAACTGTATGCTTAGAACATGCAGTTTATATGTTCTCTTCTGCTTACTCTGTGATTTCATGCCCCCATCTTCTCCAAATACATCGTATAAGACTATTTTCTCTATTCTTTTTGACACTTTGTGCCATATGTGCTGTGCTGTCATCACATAGTACCCTGTAAACGCTTACTGTTTGCCCATGCAGTACAGCCCACATTTTTACGCTCATGCACAGCTACACTGCTGCCTACTCCTCAAACCATCCATCAGTCACTGCCACCACATGCATCAAATACATACCCATGTTATATGCAGTGCCCCCAGATATGCCCCCACTCCGCTGCATTTCAGTGAGCCTGTACACCCGTTTCCCACAGCAGATAAAGGACAAGCTCTGTTCTGGGCGTAAGGAGAGCCTCTGTCCCCGGCTGCAAAGCCCTGAAGCCATCTTGCCGACAGACTCACCAGGTAGCACTGGGGATGTTTCTGTCCCATTCCCTGGTACCTATGGGGAGGGGAAAGATGACTGAAGGGGGATTCCTCCTCCTTGGTTCCACCACTCTGGGGCTGCAGTCTCTCTGGGAGCTTAAGCTGTAGCCTAGCCAGTAAGGAGCTTTTAAAACCTGGTTCCCCTCTCTCCACGTGACTATTGCTGCCTTAATAATCTGCACAGACTTCCTACGCTAGACAACAGCACTCCCATATTGCTTCTGGAAAAATAAGGCCTTGCTAAGGAACACCCTTTTCCCCACAAGGTCTCAATTAGCTGAGCTTGATCATGATGTCTATGGTGGGAGGAATCCAGAAAGCCCCCGCTTAATTTCCTGAGAGAATTAAGTCACTGTGCATATATATATGCCTTTAGTTCTTGCATGGAAAGTGTGCACAATCTGGTTAATGTAATATCTACTGCACCCTCAAGGTAAGAAAGTCCTCAATTGGATTTTATAAAAAAGTTGCTTAATCTTGAATCTGTCTGGGTCTTGTTATGCCTAATGGAGCCTGACAGCGGGTAGGGTTGAAGTCAGAGAAGGGAATATTGTATTTAGAAACCTCAATGGAGCCAGGCAAAATGGCAGGGTGTTAGTGATATTCCACGGTTGACCGGGAAATAGGCTATAGTTTACTTCGGAAAATAGTCAGGTGTTGCCTGGTTAGTCATCCATTATTCAAATTCTTATCATTCTCTTTGGAACATATAGGAGAATATACTGTATGCTATAACAGTAAGCTGGGATTGTCACTCTCATGCATTAGTGTCTATGAAGAAAAAAACCCAAACAATGAACAACAGTATAGAGTGTACTTCCAGATTGCCATTTGCTGCTGGTGTGAAGGCTCATGGTGCACGTTGGCAGCAGGGTTTGAATTCTCTGCCTTTGGCAGCACAGTCTTCTGCCACTGGTACTACAGAACTACAGGAGCTGGCTGCTGTCATTCCTGTGAACCAGCTTTTGAGAAAGGCTGTATCAAACAGTGTTCAAATATGTTGGAACTCACACTTTACAGCTGGTGCTTCTGAAAGAGTCTTGCTTCATGTTCTATCTGATACACTTGATGAAAGAGCTTGGCAGTTGAGCCAAACAAAACAGTGATTGAGAGGGGATATAATTGCTTTATACACAAATTGAGGTAAATGTCACTGAGAAACCCCCCCCACCACCACTGCCATTTAAACCAAAGGACAAAAGAATCATGATAAATTTAGTTGGAAAATGAGAAGAAGAGTTCTAACTATCAAAGCAGTGAATACAGTGGGAACTAAAGACCTGGGTTTAGGATACTGTTTTATGAGCAGGGTTATATGGTGAAGTTGCTTCTGAGAGCTGGGATTTGGACTTGAAGACCCAGAACATCACTTGTTTATGATAAACTGAGATGAAATGAAAAGACTAGAAAGGGGCAAGGGGTATGTACACCAACTCTGTAATTTCATGGCCTGATACATCCACAGAAACTTTGAGCTCGTTCTGGCCTTGAGGCTCACTGGCACTGAAAGACTCAACATTTTTCAAATGAAGTGCATAAACTGAATAAAGTTAGGATTGGTTATTGTGTGACAGAAGAAACTCGGGGAATAGCCAGTTGCTGCAGGAACAGGGAACAAAGTAGACAACAGCCTTCTGACTGAATCAATGTTAAAACAATTTCACAGGGATAGGAACATGACAGTGGTAGGGATGCACATCTTTCTAGGTTAGCAGTCAAAGGTTACCATGCTGTAGACTGTATCCGACACCTTTTGATGACAGTAAATATATCAGCTCCAACTTCTTGGACTGTTAGGAGTGGGTCTGGCAGGTTTGCTTCATAGTATCCCTAAAATAATTTTGCCATTCTAAATGTAGCACTCAGTATTTAAAAGCTTTGTGCTGTATTATTAGTAGGCTGTTGTCGTAGTATCTCTTCCCCAGAGCCAAAGAAACGCATCTCTTTCACTGAGAGGGCCCAGTTGGGTTGGTCCAACACTGCATTTTGACAGTCAGTGTCTATCATGCTATAAACTGTCTTCAAACTGAAAATAAATATTACAAAAGCACTCCACAATGTTTTGGTATTCCATTTATATAAGAATGCCAAGTTCTAGGGGAAGACAAGGTATCTGCCCGTGTCTTACAACACTAACATTTGTATCTTCCTTATCAAGCTTCTTGAGGTTCTCACAAATATATGCCTCCCAAGCTGATTTTACTTGGGATCTGCTACCCTTGGCATCAGGTGACCTTCTTCAAGGGAGCCATCCATGTCACTCAAGCAAGCTATCCCATGGCATCTTTATCATTTTATCACATATAGAATATATGTTTGCGGAGACGATGGCGTTGAAGTCTAGGAGGTTTATTCCTCACAGTTTCACCACTGCCCCCTCTCGATAGGCACACCCTCTTCACCTCACTTTGGCCTCTTTCCCATTTACTAGCACTTACTATTCTTTAAAGATTTTAAGTCTACTTTGGAACATTTCACACCAGAAGTACTTAAGTTCCAGCTTTAGCAATATTCTTTCTCTCTTTTGTGATGATTTTAAATTGCTAGCTCTTGCTGCTGCTTTAGCATCATTTATTCTATTTCAGATGTAGTTGCATGAGAGAAATTTGCAAAGCTGCGTATAAGTGGGGTGAAACTGGGAGCGCTCCCAATTTCAGCCTGACTCTGCATGAAGTGCACTCCCTCCTCCTCCCTGCATCTTGGCCAGTGCAGGAGAGAATCCAGGTGCAGGGTCCAGAAGGGAGCAAGTGCCCGCGATGACCTAGTCTCTTCTTTGGAGAGTAAGAGAATCGGAACACTTGGATCCACTTTAGTCCATCTTCTGAGTTCACCATGTCATATGTCCATGTAGTCCTTTGCCTTTCTAATTGTAATAAACCTTTCCTAAGTAAAAATGGCCTAGACTTCAGATGAAGTCTTACCAACATTTAGTGAAACAGTAATCATTCCCAGGATGATTAGCCAAGACTTTAATGAGAAGGGGATCTCACTTGCCTTTGTTTCACACATGTATTAAGTGTTTGTCCACAGACAGGTTCTGAACACTCAAGTCATTCTGCTCTATGATTTCTGTCATTCTTAAAGGCCAGGTTTGACATTTTATTCTGTTCACTTCCATCCCATTTCTGTTACTCTATGATTCCGTTTTTTTCCTGTGTGAGTCCCATTCTTCACTGATTTAATACTGCCTGCCAACTTCATCATCTCCAGATTTCATTAGCAAACACAAACTTGGGTGTGTGTTATTAATGCAAATATTTAATAAGCTCATTCCCAGTAACAGATCTTTCAGGATGGGTGATCTCTCTCCAAGCCTGTAATTATCCTTATAGCACAACATAGTATTATATTGTCTTTAGTCAGTTCTTCTCCTGTCTTAACAATTCTGTTTATCTCCATCTCTTCTGCTCAGACTAACAATTACAAGTGTCATTGTAGCAGCTGCTTTTGTGAAGTCATGATAGATTAATATCTACCACGTTTTCCTTGCTTTTATAAAAGGCAGTTATCAGAATAAGGTACCAGATTCATCTGGTTTCCTTTGGGAAGCTCCTTTTGCATGTAGCAGTCTTCTGTGCTTATATGCCTATGGGTAGAATTAGTAAAAAGTGTTTTAACTTGGGAACTCCATGTGGTCATAGGATTATATGCATCTCCCTAAATCAAGGCTTTTGTAAGATACTTCATAAATTCTGTCATCTGCAGGCCCTGAACAAGACACCTCACTCAATGTCAAAGGCTAGACTGAGAGATGACCTAAAATATATCATGATATGAAAACTCTTTTAATTTCAGATGATCCTAAGAGTAGATTTTTTTACTGCACTGCTGATGGCATGCTGCTGGATAGTATTTTCCACCTGTTGAAAAGGCTAAACAAAAAACCAGAAGCGATCTATCCTTGCTCGCTGTAAGGACCTACCTATCCTTTCTCTTAGTACCAGTCTCTTGCTGATACCTCTGCCTGTACAGCAAGTAAAGCACAACCAATTGTGCAGGCTGCAGAAAAAACTGAGAATGAGCACTGGTATCTTGCTTGATTAAAAAGAGGCACCTTAACATGGGCTTCTGGCTTTAAGTTTGTTGTGTACTACACTGATTATTGTGTAGCCTAATTCATTTTAAGAGGCATCATGCAATTGTATCTGAAGACACAACAGGACTGATTCTTTTTCCAAACACAAACGGCTGATTTCACCGATTACACTAATGCCCAAACAAATGGTGAGAATATTTAAATTATTCACTGTTGGTGCTTTCTACGAGGCCTAATATTAACATTTGGGACCAGATTCTTTCCTTTGGTATTGCAACTCCCTTTGTGGCCAGTGAGAATGGTATGCACAAATCTGGAGAGGAGATGTGGAAATGAAAGCTTCACTTATCTAAATTCTGTTTGTCATTTTTGTCTTTTCTAAGAGTCCTCAAACAAGTGAATTGTGCTCATTAAAGTTGCCTTTTCAATAAAAGAGGGCGTTCAGGCAGCAGCTCACACTACTGTTGCCAAAGGCTTACACTGCAGTTATACACTGCAGTTATATCCAAATCAGAGTTCTGCTGTGCTAGATGCTGAACATGCACAAGCACATAAAAAAGTCAGATTCACCTTATCTACCTAGCAGCAATTAGCTTTCCATTGCTGGTAGCTGGAGAGAAAGGACCATTGTGTCTGTCAGTGGTCCTAAGGCAAACAATTTCCTTAAGCTTTGATACTGTGGTTCCATCTCTTTGAGATAGGAGGAGGGAGCATGCCCCCCCTCCCCCCGCCAACCGAAAACAGTAGCTAATTGAAAATAGTCTCCTCCAAAACACTGAACAAGACCAGTTCTTTATTTCTTTTAAAAACAAAGTGAATCTGTAAAAATATAAACATTCAAAAGGATCCAAGTCTCATCAGGGGTATTAGTTGAACAGCCAAAAATAATTTCTTCTCAAAGTTTAAGAACTTTTGTGGATGTTTTGCCTTATGTAAGTTTACACGTTCCTCTTACGGGTGTTTTGACATGGTCACCTCATGTATAGGTTTTTGTTGGGAGAGGGGTCCGCCGGAGTCAAGAAATTACTCAATATGAGTTATGCATCTTGCTCATCTTTATTGGCTTCTAACACTTCTTATATAGCCTCAATACACAAGCATGCTCCCAAAGCAAACATATAATTGGTTATTAGCCCCTAAGCGCGCACTGCTCTCACACCACTAATTATCATGATTAGAACAAGCATTCCATCCATGCAGCTATTCGCGTTAGCTATGTTTTAGCCTTGTGGTTTGCTACTCCCTTTATTCCCATTCCACTCCCTATCTCCCTTGGCCTTGCACCTGTCTTCCCTAACAGCTGCAGCTTGTTACAGCCACGGCCTGGTACTACAACAAAGTTACTTGGTCTCAAGATTCAAGAATAGATCAAGGCCACTTTCTTGTTAACTTCAGCACAACAACTTCAGCACTATTCTAATTCCATGCCTATTCTAATTCCAGGCCTGGATTGTGCAGATCTTTAGGGATTCTATGGCCGTGCTTCGGCAGCCATTCTTCTACAGGTTTGAATGGGTTTTACTTATTTTTACTGTCCAACACCTTTGCAGTTCTATAGCAACAGGTCTATCAAGTTGTGAATTGATTTAGTACTTGGAAACCTCCAGTTGCCCTCAGTTGTAGCATTTATCCGAGTGCAGCACCAAGTAGCAAATTAGCTTCCCAGCTAACATTGACTAGTTTGGACAGTTATAAGTAAATTGTTTTTGTTGAGCTGATTGCTTTAAAATTAAGCCTCCAAGCACTGAAAGAATCAGTAATGCCAAAGGAGACTCGGAGCCTGTCTTCAAAGTTATGACAAGTCAGGCACTTGGCAGTTTTCACAGTGACCTATATTTTAATATGGGCTATTGGATTATTTCTAAAGAGGCTTCTTAGCCATAAAAGAATTATGCTCATTGGCTGGGCTGTGGCAAAAATACAATTGAATTAAGGATTGAAATAATTTAGGATCCAGCTGGACAAGTTGTCCCTGCGGCTGAGCAGTAACAGATGTATTAAGCATTGGAAATTGCACAGAAAAAAAGGTATAATTGATCTAAGGTAACCTCACTACTTTATATTGAATAAATCAATGCTGATAAGCTGAAAGGTTAGAAGCAAGAAGCTGAATTGAAGGAAGGTGGACCTGGGAAAAAGCAAGTCTAGGTAAAACATGTTAACTTTTAGATCCTAAAAGTGGTAGGGACTGTGTACACTTGAGCTTTGTAAGTACAGTGGCTACGAGTTTCCAACTCAGCAGGAACGCGGGGGAGTGTTGGGGGAGAGCAGAGGAGGGGATATCAAACTGCATTCCCTGCAGAAGGGGCACATTTCCTAAGTGAGAAAAAAAAAAAAATATAACTAGCCATCTCCATGTTAATTTGTGCCTCTAAATCATTTGTCACTGAAAACCATAGGTGACCCACAGTCCCTGCTCACACACACGCGTACCTGTATGTGTCACTGCATTTCAGCTCCAGGGTTGGAGGGAAGGCTGCACTCTGGCAGCCACGTTACACAGGGCAGGTGTTCTAGAAGTGCAGCGTTGAGTGTGTTAAAAGAAGCAGGTAAACCCAAACTGTTGGCCAGTAGTGCAAGATGCGGTAAATTCCTTCTGGAGACACCCAGAGCCTGAACACTAGCGAATGAAGTGGAACTGGAGCGGGAGGCTATAGAATGAAGAAACAAATTTTTTTTTTTCTAGCTATATCTGTTCTTTGAAAAGGCAGAGACACACTTTACACAGTTTGAGAGCAACTTCAAAGAAACTTGTGTATGTATTTAACGTAGATGAAAATACTGGAGTGTCGTAGAATACTAAAGACAGGATTTCCCTGTTGTTACTCACTCAACTTCTAATTCCTTTTTCTGCATTTCCAGACTAAGCACAAACGCTTTCATAGGCATGCAGCTCCTTTGGCCATGCATGAAAAGGTACCGAAAAGGATTCTTGTGGAATTGCTTTGAGTGTACCCGTATGGAAGTGAACTTCACTTGCACGACTGACGGCTTTGGGCACACACGTGCTACAGCCAACATGTGCTGGGGCTGGTGAAACCGGGGGTGGGGGGGTGTTTGCGCAGAGGCAGTGCCTCCTCCATGCCCTGCCGCTTGTCCCGCCAAGCGGGTAACGCAGGTGCCAGGCTGGGGGTGCGTGTGTCCCGATGGGGGTCACTGAGTGTCTGGAGAGAGAATCGCGACGGTGCTTCGGTTCCCGAGCGGCTCTGCCTGCGCCCCTGGCAGGGAGCCTTGCGCGGCGGGCGGGGCCGGGCGGGGCCGGGCCGGGCCGGGCGGGGCGGGCGGCCGCGCTGCCTCAGGGCGCCGCCTGCTGGTGGCGCTGCGCAGCGGCACGGCCCCGCGCTGCCGCCGGACGCGGCCCGTCGGAAACGTTTAAAGGGAGCTGGGCCTTGGCTGACGGGCCTGTGCGCTCAGTCCTGTCGAATACTGCAGACCCTGCAGGACCTAGAGCTTGGTTGTTTGCTAAGAAATGAAAGACGCCTACTTTGAAAATAAGGGAGGCACAAACTTCCTCAATGGTGCAGCAAATAGGCTGTTTTAAAGGATATATTTGAGAGCCATGAATAGCGATGTTTATTAAAGGCCAGTCCCGGCTGCAAGTCAAGCAATCAAAGTTTAGGAAACATCAAGATAATATTTTCGTTAACATTTTGCAGTGGCACAAGTGAATGGAAGAGCTGCTGTTAGAACTCAGACCGTGGCTGTGCCCTGATATTGCTGTGACAGCCAGCCCTCTCGCACACTGTGTCTCCTCTCTCTCTGCCACTTCCAGGCATCGAAACTTTTGTGACCTAATTCCATGTAGGTTTCCTAAAGCTAATACCAAATTTTGCCTGATCAATCCTTGTCCTGGTCAGACAAGAATCTTTGATGTAAAAGGAAGGGGAATGAAAATGCTGATTTTGAAGTTAGAGGTAGATTTGAAGAATCGGTTGTTTCTTTGTTCAATTCAAATAAAGAAGCTGAGATGTAACCAGCAGGTAATTGTGCAGTCATCCCTCCTTGGTGTGAACATTTAGTTTTCAGACTGTTCTTAATCAAAGCACATTGCTTGCATCTCAGTAAAACATAAGCATAGAAATGGCTAAACATAAACTTATGTAATTAAAAAATATGATGATATTTTGCCCAGTCAAAGCTTCAGTTTTTTGTTTACATACTGAAAGAGTCCTGATACAAGAGGATGAATTGTCATGAGAGAATCTTTGTGGGACAGTATACTCTGAAGGAAAGATGGGGTGTTGAGGTGTATCCTCAACATGAAAAAAAAATATCTCTTTTGTTTTCTGAAGATTTACAGCTTGCGTTTTCTTGGTGTCCAAGTTACAATGAGAGAGTGTATAATTCCTCATGGTCAAGGTCAAAACCTATCATTCACTGAGGGAGCTGAATATACTCAGCTCTATACTGTCATTTGCAATTCCTGTGCTGTTTCTGAGAGAATATCATGGCTTGTTTGATAGCAGAGTCTAGAACCCCGTTGTAATAGCAAGTCTACAGTGCACTTCATCCTGTGATTGTGTACAGTTAGAGACGGGGACAGAAGGTTAAGGTGGTAACAGGTTAGAGGGAAACAAGAAATACGCAAACAGTGCCTCAGATTATGCTGTAGAAGGGGTCATCTGCTAGTCTACGGACAGAATCCAGATCCTCTGTTAATTCTTACCTTTTATCTAGACTGAGGATACATGCGGACTATACAGTCTCTGTTCTACCTGAAATCCGTCTTCCGGATAACTGCTATATAATATCAGGATAATTGCTCTTCTGATACACATCAGAGTACAAGCTTTTTAACATTCCCAGGAGGGATTGTGGTGGCAAGTATGACAGCACTGGGATTCCACATTGGTGACTGGAGTCTCATTGCACTTCATTCACATATAAGGACAACTTACCCTGCTAAGAAGAGCTGACAGGTATGCTCCTTTGCTTTCTTAGTAAACACCTGCACTTACAGTCTCCCCATTCTCTATCCCACTGGTGGCCTCTTACATGCCTTCACAGATCATCGTTATTAACTGATTAGTCCATGTAATCTCAGCAGAAGAATATTCTCCCCACTTTCACTGTCTGCAATTTGGATTTTTCAAATTGAGGCATAGAGAGTATGTCTGTGCACTGGAAAGGCGAAGTAAGTTGTTACACAGCTTATCTCCAAGCATGGCAGAACATTGTGCTCTGTGCCCGCCTACCTTTCATCTGTGCTTTTGCCTCTGGTGGACTGTGGCCACTGTTATTTTAGGATCTGGGTACAGAATAGGAACCCAAATTACACCTATCACTCCTGTTTTAAGTGACACCATTTGGCCAGTGCAGTGGGAATGGGATGGGACCTGAGCCCGCCTTTGCTCTGTAAGCAGAGGAACTGGGATGATACAAATATAGTTGCTCATCTGGCCATAGAGAAGAACCCAGAAAAAATGAATACAGGATGGAACAGCAGGGCGTGCTCTGAAAGGATCTCCTGCAGAAGGCAATCTCTCTTAAAAGAGAATCTGAGCGAGTGCCAGCCCCAGGGAGCGCCTGGCAGCCAGACTGAGCTGGAACGGACCTGGGGAGGGCTGGTGGGCGGTGTGGCCTGGTGCAGATGGGCTGCTATACTGCAGCATCTCAGGGATCCTCTGTCTTTGTGGGTGGGCCAGGGCTGCCAGCTTGCCCAAACTTCACAATATTTAGGATATTTTCATAAAGTCCCACCTTCTGAATTCATGTGTTTCTCTTAAAAACTTAGCTTCCTTTCAAGAATAAAAAGTTACATTTCTAGCTCATAAGCCTGAAAATGTAAACTATAAGGGCTCAAAAATGAAGGATAATAAAAATAAATGCCTTACTATTTTTTTGGAAGAAAAGCAAAGATGAATTTAAGAGGCTTTTTCAGTGTGGTTTTGAATGTCTTCAGGAGAGGGAAACCACTTAAGCCTCTTTCTGTGCATTTGGGAAGACATTTCAGAACTTTTCCAAGATACTTCACATTCTGCAGGTTTGTGATGGCAGGGAGGTAGAGATGGGAAAGCAGATGGGATCAGGCCCGAGTTCCATAATGTTCCACTCAGTTGTGCTGTCCTGCAGCTGTACAGTGCAGAAATTTCCTGCACAAAGGAGCACACAGAAATTTTTTAAATTAAAAAAAAAAGGAGGGGGGAGGGGGGAAGAGTGAGTTGAATTCGTGTGAAAGGATGTCAAACCAAAAGCAAACTAGCACATCACTGCAGAATATCAAGATATACTAGCATACGTGGTATGACCTTCGGAGCAGCATAGAACAATGAGGAGTTGTACATGCTCACTCCTAATTCCTCAAAGAAGTTTTTGCTGTTAGTGACAGGCCATTAATTATTAGTCTGCATATTAGTAATGTAATCAGTGCTATTTCTTAATACATTCTTGTGATCCTAGTGTTTTCTATTGTTTTGTTCGTCTGTTATTTTTGTGTGGGTTTTTTTTTTCTTTAATTTCCAGAGTTTAGACAAGGATCTGCCTGAGCTTCCACCCATACTGCAGAAGGAAATCAAGGGGCACCTGTCTCAGCCTCGGCTTCTGCATCTCATTAGCAGTTTGCAGATTTTCTGGGGGAGTGCTGAATACCTATCCCGTACCTCTTCATGAGGGGTCCAGGCTGCTGCTGGCCTGCACAGCAGTGTCGTTTGCCTTGTGTTCAACTCCAGCCAGGAGTTCTGAGCCAGGGTAGTGTCTGATGCAGATGAGTTGAGTTAGACTCAAAACTTTCAGAGGAAGTTGGGAAATGTGGTTTCTCCTTCCTTTTATTTTTTTTTTCTTTATGAGAGAGAATAATGACGTTTTAAAAAAATGATAGGTATAGGTACTGCTTGGTTGGGACTTGGATGTGCTAGCAGCTAAGAGCTTGTTTGTTTAGATTGCAAGAAGGGGTAGGCTAGCATATTTGCTGGACTCTGATCTCTGGGTAGCACAGGAACCCTTTCAATAAAATAAGTATGGAGGAAGTTTCAGGGGAGTTTGAGGATGGGAGGAAGAGTTGTTTGAGTGTGGGACTTCTCTGAAGCTTTCTGCCTCTATTTTTCATCAGGGTTGTGCTCTAGGAGACCCTAGGTCAAATTTGGAAGGCAAACTCAACTTTGAAGGAGTATTGTATATTTAGTTATGTCAGTATATGCTGACTGGACAAGACAGAAAATAAGAAGATAGAACCAAATTAAGTTGGTATGGTTAGTAACTTCACCAGGGAGAGGGCTACTGGAGGCAAAACTTGCCTATGTGTTACTACACCTAGGTCAGTTACTAGTTTGTCTTCTTCTTCTGGTTCTAGAATTGCTGCAGTTGACTTCAACATCTCCCTTTCCTATGGGCTTGAGCCCCCCCAACCCTTGACTTGTGTGTTCGTAAGGAGGCATGAGCAGGGTTTAATGCAGCACCAGCACTTCAGTATTTTCTTTCTCAATAAATTAATCATTAATGTTGACCACTGACTCCCATGTTATTTATCTTATGCTTTTCCCTGTTTTCTCTTACCCTTATTCTCCCTTCTGAGTTTATTTCAGCAAAACTTTGTTCTAGTCTCTGCTGTTGGGTAAGTCTCTGCAGCCCCTATGGGGAGAAAGAGAAAATGGGTCAGAGCTACAGAGGCAGCAGCAGCACACGGTCTGCTTACTGGAACAAGTACGAGGCCAGGAACAGAGAAGTGCTGGAAGCTTCTTGCTGTGTTTCTGTGGTATAATAACACAGCTTTGATGGCACACTAATTCAGTTTTTTTACTTTTAGGAACCACTAAGGCAGTATTGATGCTTCCTTAACTGTGCTAGTTCATTATCATACAATGTAATTATCTGATTCTGGTATACAGTTTGTAGGACCTATTTTCTGGGGCCTGTTTCTTGGCAGATCTACCTGATAATGCAGCTTCCAAAAATGTACATTAAAGGGTGAGATTGCTGTGCTGAATAAATTATTATTTGTATTTTGGTGGGGTTTGGGGCCCTGTTGTGATAGGCTCTGTAAAATGTCTGACATAAGGCCAGTCCAAGCCCTAAAGAATCCAAGTTTAAAAATAAAAACCACAAACAGATAATAGGCTGAAGTCAAAATCCCAGTCCTTTGGAAGGAATTTGGCTGTAAATTGGAACTTGGCAGCTCTGGAGGGTTTATAATTAAAAATGCCAAATAAAACTCTGGTAAGGAGCCTTACCATGTCATTGCTGACATTAACATTAGGCTGCCTTACTGGGATTGATAGAGGCTTTCTTCCTTCTTGTTTAATAATGTATTTCCTCTTGGAGGAAAACGTGGTGGTAAAACTCAGCAAAGCCAACAATGTGTCTCATAAACAAATCCATTTCCTTCTTCAAACATTGTTTCATTCAAGTGCAATATATTCAAAATTCCTTTTACCACTGGATCTTTAATTGGTTCCCTTTGCAGGAATGAAGTGGCCATTCTTTGAATCTCCCTTGAAGTTTGGCTGAATTTTTAAAAATCTGCTGTGGTATCTCCTGTTGGGAATGCATCTTTTACTGAATTGCAGCAAGGAAGTGACCTTTGTAACATTCTTGATGTATGGCTTTATTTGGAGTTTCTCAGGAAAAATCCACACATTTGTTTTTAATGGTGGGCATTTGCCTGTAATATGTGAAGAAAAAAAACCCTTAACATTTCTTCAGAGGGATGCAATTGAAGTTCAGGGTTGTTTAATGATTTTTAAAACAAACAAATGAAGGACACCTGTTTCTGGAGTGAGGAGATCTCATTTTGTCTGTCTCTGAGAAAGCCTCAGCTGCTCTGTTTCTTCCAGAAATTTGTTTAGTAAGGCCCCAGGAAGGGGTAATAGGGCACTTTCATTTGTTTAACATTAGGCATAGCTTTTGCTGCATTTCTGGATTCATTGCTTTTTTTTTGTTTTCCACACACTGCTGTGATGTACAGATGTGATTTGAATACAGGGCTTTTTATTGAGGCTACACAGCCTTTTTGCCTCCAGTTAGTAAGTGTAGTTATTTGAAATGCAAATGTATCTGTGTTACTTCCAGTGTTTAATGTTCTGTGCAAAGAAGAGACAGAAATGGGGAGAGCAAAGGTAAAGGAGAAGCAATACTATCTAAATGGTTTTGTGGCTTAAGACTGAGTGCTGACTAAATACGGGAAGAATAAGCACCCATTTGGAAAGTGTTTCAGCAACTAAAAGAACCAAATTCAGTTTATTATATTCTGTAGGAACAAGTGAAATTCCGATTGCTAGTCACCAGACATTCATTGAAACAGGCTACTCAAGTTACCTTGATTTTAGCATTAATATTGCCTGGAAGAGCACTAACATTGCCTGGAAGGCTGTGGTTTAGGTTAGTGGTTTGTATTCCCTCCTTCTTTGGGATGGTTTGGAATTGTAAAAATTATTTTCACCCAGTCAAGGAGTAAGGGATACACCATGTGATTGCAACCATATAGCAGGGCTGGTAAATACCGCTAAAGCTGTGGAAGGTGGTCTGCAGTGTAACCCAGGGCTGAATGTGTTCAATTAAAACTATTCATTAAATGTTTTTTCATGATGAATGGATTCAGAGAAAATCAGCTCTGGCTTTTGGACTATTTATCAATTAACGAGAAAATGAAGTTGTAATGAGTACGGTGATGAGCACTGACTAGATATAGTAGAAGCTCATAAGAGGCCAGAGCAAAATATGGTACTTTATAGCAATGTTCCCTCACCCAGCCCTGAATAATGAAAGAATTGAATAGAATTTGCCATTGTTGGAAAAAAGCTTACACACACAGACCTGCCTGGTGAGCTGGCACCGACTTTCAGTAGCAATAACTCAGTGTGCTACTGTGACATAGAAATGAAATGAGCTTCCTCGTGCATAAATGAGGCTTTCGGCAGAGAAAATACATGGGGGTTGCTATGCTGGGTGGCAAACACCTTCCATTATCCCATAGAAATGCCGACTGGAAATTGCTTGGTTTACTACTGTAAGCAAAAAGGCTGTATCATGCTGCTGCCGTGCCTCTAGTTGCAGTTGCCTAATTACCAGGACAAGAGTTGCTCTTCTACTAGTCCTCTGAATGCTGCCTGGCTTCTCTTCCGTCTTTGCTCTAAGCAAGCAGTGGGGGAAGAGTGGCTCGTGCTTTTTTTACCAGTCCTGTGCATAGGTCCTTCAGAGAGCTTATTTTCACGATTAAAATGGAGTTAGTGGGGGTTTTCTTCTCTTCCATCACACTCTTTTTGTGCCCTGTGCTTGGTTGGGCTATGTTTTCTGAAGAAACAGACTGAAAATGTATTTTAACAGTACTTGGTCCTCTAAGTTGTAGGCGGCTTTTGGAAAATGATACTTTAGGCACAGAGGCAGCTCTCTGGGGGCTTCCACACAGCGTTTATCTAGGTAAATTTTTTACATCAAGGTAAATTTTTACTTATCTGAGACGCTTCCTCTGAAGTAACTGCTTCTGAAGAAGTAGAAAAGAACTCTTGATTTTTTCTTTTTAATGATTCCCCACTGTCTGAGAGTGGATGCCACCAGTGGGTCACAGATACCTGTCTAGTGGCAGACTTCTAACTCAAAATTAATATTCTTGTTTGATGGTTTGTTTCACCACTAAAGACATGAGCTATAGAGTTCTAGTAACTGAAGACTCCTCATGGATAAGTATTTTATTCCTTAGAGTTTGGGTGACCTGATTGCAATAGCACTGTTTTTAGGAAGAGAAGATGCTAACCTTATCATCCTGGTTTTATTATACTTAAGGTTGCATCTGAAACTTTTGCTGAGGTGGTTTCTTTACTAATGTGTTGCCAAAGTAAATTTGGTTCAGTTTTGCTGTATCAGTATCATTTATTATGGAGAGCATCATGGGCTGAAAAACTTAATGTAATTAAGTTATTATATATTTTCTCAGAAGACGGTGGGCTACCCTGATGGGTAGGTCTGATGTAGGAGCAGGATAAGATTAGAATATATTTTTCATCTAAGAATAGTGTGGGAGTTTCAGTATTTTAAAGAAAGGGATGAAATACTTAATATTTATTGCACTTACAGCACAAATTGTTTGCAGAGAAACATCCAGTCATTAGGAATGATTCAGTCTTGATGAATTACCCTGCCTTACACAGTGGTATAGCTAAAGGACACTTCTAGCTGGCTTTGTTTTTTATGACCAGGGTGATATATTCCCAAAAGACTGAAGCACTTTCTAAGGAGGGAAAACATTGTCCTCGTCGCATCAACAGTCCTTTCTTGGGTACATTGTGACATCCTTTTTGTGGGATGTGTTTGTCACTGTGCTGGATGGGAGATGTGTGCGTAATGAATCCAGTGGAAATAAACAGTGTCTTCCCCCTTATGAATATTTGATCTATGATTTATTTATCCACCCAGACTTGGACTAATAGCATGTCAAATGCTGCCTGTTTGTTTTCCTGTTGACATATTTCTATCAGCAGTGTCTTCTGTATTATGGACAGGAAAAATATTAGCAGACTTATAAAACAATGGCTTAATGAGACCAGTTCTTTGATGTAAGCTAGATGGACTCCACTTGGGAAAATAATAAGAGATTAGGTGGAGGGGAAGGGTTTTCTGTCTACTGTGAAATGGTTCACATCAGGCTGGAAGAAGAGTAAATTGAGACTGAATGACTCCACCAGAAGGTCAGCCACTGACCGGTGCTGGCAGGCCAGTGTCTGCTAGGGCAGGACTTGCCTACGTACCCCTGTGTAACTGTATGGACACCTGAGATCTTTTTATTTTGCACCTTAGCATGCACCAAGTCATGGTGGAAAGAATCAGGCTTGATATCACTGAAAATGCCTAGTGAAAGCAAGCAAGTCAGAGATAGCTGCAGGTAAGAAGTACAAGTATTTTGGTAGGGAAAAAGATGCTAAAGAGTCTAAATGCACCATCTTGCCATCAAAGATCAACTCTGTTTAATCTGTGCTTTTTGTGATCTGATGCGAAGTTTGCCTTCTTGCATCTGAAAAAAAATAAAAATCAGCGGGAGTGTTAAAGCAAAGAATGTCATATTTGATTACAGGGTTTGGGACACCACGAGCACCCATGGGTAATTCACTTATTCCGCAGTCAGAACACTTGTTATTTCTGTCTCTGCTGTGCTGGTACCCTCCTGTGTAACTCTTGGCAAGGTAGTCGCCTTCCTTTTGCCTTGTCTATTTATAAACTGTTAAATGTCCAGGGAAGATAGAACCCCTTATTATGTGCCTTATACAATACTTAGTTCAATGGCTGTTTCTTCTGCTAGAGCAGTGAACTCTATTGTAATAAAATGAATAATAATGGAGAGTTTTGTCAAAGGTGTCTCCTCTTCCTTGTCATTGTCTGAAGGGCTGGTTCTCTTTGGTCCACGAAGTATCTTTTCTACTCAAAGAGAAGTGTCCACTCTATAAAGCATAAACTTTTTCCTTTAAAAATGGCAATAGCAAAGGTAGAAAGAATGGCTCCTGCTTGTATTTATTTCAAAGGCTGTTTTAGGCTTAGTGTGGCTTTGAGTTAATAATAGTTCAAACCTGCATTCAAACTGTATAGGTGAAAATGCCTCTGTTCCTCTCTCCCCAGTGTATATTGACAATATACTGTTCTGCTTACAAGAGACATGCTGTCAAAGACATGTAATTAAATAACATTATGGACGTTGGCATGCTTTCATTCAAAAGAACAGCATACAAAATGTAAACATTTTAAATTATTTCTGCTTTGAACGGCTGCTGTAGTTCATGGCTGGTTATCTCCCGTTTCAAAGACTTCCGGCATTGAGGAAAACAGCTTTCCTAAAAGCTGCTGGCAGTTCTGGTATGACTCCTTCTAGTCTCCTACACTTTTTCCTGTTCATTTCTTTTTTACGTTTTAAAAAAACATTTTGAATTTTCCTGCAATCTTTGATATCAGGAGATATGAGCAGAAACACAGACTCGCGTATCTAATTGTGCACTCGGCCTTATCTTTGTCTGCAAGGCTGATGTTTACCTTTGAAAAGGAAATTATTATTCTTTTTGAACAATTATAGCCTCTAAGCTTTCATCATGTCTCTCTAGTTGGTAGTGCTTTGCTCCTAGTGCACTGTCAGATGCTTAGTGAAGTTTAGGAAGATAATGTCCTTAACAAAAGGGAAGGGGTTCTTTTGTTGGTTTTTTTTTTTTTTAAGAAGAAAGCTTTTTTAAATAATAATCTGAGCTGATCAAAATGTTCTTGATAAACTTGTCTTTTAACTTCAGTAAGGATAAGGCTAAGATACTGCAGTAGGCAGGAATGAGCAGTTGTAGGAAGAGAGCAAGGGGGAGGCTGGTTAAGGAGCAGCTCTTTGGAAGACGGTCTAGGGCTTACAGATTGGCGATAGCTGTGTATGAGTAGGCAAGGCTGTGGGTTTTTAGAAAAGCCAAGCTTTATGCTGTGTATGAGCAGGAATATCAACTGCAAACTATGGAAAGAAAGCCTTCTAGTGTACTGAGGAATGGTAGGGCTGTCCCTGGTGAACCTAAATGAAATAATCAGTAGTCTAAAAAGTGCAGCCTGTGAGGAAAGAAAAAAAAGAGGTTTTGCTTTTTGGCTTAAGAAAGGCAGGCTGGGAGATGCAAGAGTGAAACAGGCGTGATGATGAGCTCTGGATATAGGTATGTACAGATATAAATAGTTACCCTGCAGAGAAATAGAAATTGAAATCAATCAATTCTCCTTAAGCAAGGTGAACAGAAGACCTAATGTCTTCAGCTGCAGAAGTATTCAGGTTAGACCATGAGAAAAACTTTTCCAATAGAAATTGTTAAGGAATGGACTAGATTGTCTGTCAAGGCTGTGTAGTCTTCCTCTGCAGAGGCCTTTAACGACATTTAGTTTAATGAATTCTCACTGTGCAAACAAATTCTGTTTTCTGGGTTTATGGGAAGGGAAGGATTTTTAGTGTGTTTATCGGGTATTTTTGCTAATACCAAGTTCACAATTAAAAGTTAACTAAGTAACATTCTTAAAATGTCTTGATTTTGCTCACAATTCCTAGAAAATACAAATTCCCCAATCTCCTTTGTAAAACCTATGACTTGTTTCAATGGTTCCTATTGTAGTACTGTTACACCACTAAATCGAGTCTCATGCAGCCATTGCATAGCATCAAGAGATTACACACTCAAGGAGACTTCTAGAAACTAGGGAAACATACTTTTACCTGTGCCCAGTTTAGAGAAAAGCAATGCACATGCAGGTGTAGTTTTAAAAGATAAGCCTCACTTAAACCTCATTTTAACATGCAAAAGAAGAGTTTCAATAGAATGTTTTCTAGATAGTCTAATAAAAATGAACTGATGAAATAATTAATATCATTGTTTTACTTTCAGCACATTAAAGCATGTAATATCATGAAAAAGTACAACTGTGATGTGAGGATAGAGGAGGGGCATATATTCACTTTCAACCTGTTGCAGCATGGGGGACTTAAAAAAAGACAACAGTAGGTAGTGCCTGGCTGAGGTAATGAAGTATTTCCCATGATAGTGTCATGTGGCTTTGAAGTCTCACCATTCTGTGGTTGTTACAGAATATCTTAAGCTAAGAAGATGGCACAATAATTGAAAACTTTCGTAAAATTTAATCAGTTGTGATTTTCCTTGGTGAGGGCTGTGTGATTCTTACCACCACTAACAATAACTAGCCATGGAAATTTTTCCTGTCTTCTAATTATTAGTATTATTATGTGCTTTTAGTAAGTACAAAGTATCTGGTTGATGCCCACAGGATTAAGCATACACCTGAGTGCTTAGCAGAAGTTGGGTCCTTAAATGACCCTTCTGTATTTCCTTTGTCACGGCACTAAACCTACTGCGCTTCTTGAACTTTATCTGTGTAAGTGCTGCATACTGTATTTATATCAGACACATTTTTTTGTTTGCATTTTGGCTTTATGAAATGTCAGAATCAATCTTAGACTAATGAAATGTCCAAATTTCATCTCAGCTATGAACATAGCTGCTAATCCTATAAGATGTTTACTTTCTGCCTCTCTGGCTATGTATAGTAACAGAGAGTCTGCCAACTTAAGCACTGCTGACAGACGTCTCCCTGCTGCTAGTCAGTCTAATAAATGTTATTTCATTGAGTAAAGATTTAAAATTAATTAATTAAATGTCATTAAAATCCCTTGCAACCTTTGACAAGTTTGCTGTTACTGCAGACCAGTAGAAGTAGTTACCTGAATACTGCATCTGCCCCCTGAATCCCTCCCAGTTCAGTAATTTTTATGTTTTAATCTTACAACTTCTTAACTTTTGTCATTGTGGAATACATCTTTTAATGGTAGTAGCTACATTTTAGGTGGAAACATGGAGGGAGAAAGTAGAGGGAAAGGTAGACTGTTCCAAGGGATGTGAAACCAACAGGAAAAAGGTAAGTCGAAGGCCACTGAGTCCAACCTTCCTAGCAAATCAAAGAGAGTGTAACTACAAACCTTCCAAGCCTTTCTTTGAAACAGATTTGATTTTTTTTTTTTCCTGTGGCTTTCTCAAAGTGAGAACTATGTAATTCTCAGCATGAAATCTCAGGCTGCTTTCCTTGTTGAAGGCTGTGTCAAACAGTTCACAGGCAGACTGTCCACAGAGGAGTTGTGGGTGTGTTTGTGCATGTAGTGACATTTTTTACATTTAGTTTCTAAGCTTCAGACCCTGATTTTCCACATCCATGCCTTCTGAGTAGCCCTTGGCACCAATGCGAACACTACCAGAAACCTGCTGAGGCAGAATGGCATATTTATGTGCACTGGCATAGTGCCTGAGGAATTACCCAGGAATAGGGCCCTGGCATGCTGACCACCATAGAAAAAAAGATCTCAACAAATGTTTCTCAGACTTCTGATACCCAGGGAACACTTTGTTTTAGATGGGAATTGCTAGGTAGGTGACAGATATGACCAATCAGACCTTACCCTGTGCAGCAGTCCTATGAATGATCATTAGACTTGTCACACAACGTGACCATTCTTTGAACTTCCAGGGCTCTTCATCCTGCCAGGCTCTTGAGAGGGGTTGAACAGCATACAGCTGTCTTGCAAAATTTCCTTTGCAAGCCATTTGGGAATTACAGAATTTTTAACCCTGCACAATATGGAGTGAGCTGATGAGGAAGAGGAGGCAACACCCACAGGAACACGGTGGGAATATGTGTTGGCACCTAACTTGTTCTGATGTAGATGAATACAAAAGCTCTGAAGCAGCAGCCACTGCCTGGCTTGGTACCTCTGGCTGATGCTGCACAGCTACTGACTGTGAAAATAGGAGATCCATTTGCAGATGCTTCCCATCAAAGTGTTGCCGCTCTTCTACTGATGGGCAGAAACCCACCAGGAATCATGTGATTTTGGTAGTTTAGGACCAGATCTTATAGTAGTATGATCTGACATGAAACCTGGATGTGTTATCTCTATTTCTACTTTTATTTAGGCAGTGGCACTGATAGAGCAAAGGAAGTACAAATACAGTTTTAATTTTCTTGGATCAGAAGATCTTTCCCTCAGCAATCAAACCCCGGTATGGCCAGTGGAGACCCTGTTGATTCATCTTTCTTACACAAATTGATCAGGATCTGTAGTATTAATATCTTCCTGGTTCCAGGGTGAACAAAGAAGGTCCACTTTTCTAGGTGACCCACCATCGCCTTCCATGTGTTTAGAAACAGGTGCCTAGCTTTTAAAAAATGTAAATGAGATTTATTAATAGTGTATATACATAGCTATTAGCAAACATGAGAAACAGCACCCCATGGGCCTCTGTTCTTGAGAATCAGCGTGTTTTCTTCTTGTCCGTGTCTGATTCTCACCCTTGTTTGGTTTCTTGCTTGCTCGAGTTTCTAAATACGTCACAGTGTCTTATTTTGGTATCTGTGAAGAATTTATCATCAAATCCATGTTACAGCATGACAGAGAAATAATGATTAAATAAATGATGTTTTCTACAGTGACATGGGACTAAATATAACTTTCCATAAGCTCTACTGTGCAGGACTCAAAATGATCCTTAAGCAGTCTGCAGACTTAGGAACTTGCACCTCAGGAAGCCTCAGGCAGAAAGGTGTCATCCCTCAATGCCTGATTGAGAACCATTTTCTCTTTAGTGTTTTTAACCTTCTCCTCCTGTTTAGTTCCTGCTCTGCCACTTAATGTAATGCCCGTTTATTGCAGACTGCTTCTAGTTTGGTCCTTTTAAAAGCTCCCTGAGGCACAATGATGCCTAGAAATTAATGTATTCCCTTCCCGCACATCAAGCAGATGTGTGTATATTGAGTTAGTGTCTCTAGCGTTTAGCTGATTTCTTTTCAGAGCATAGTTGAATCACTGCTACATACCAAACCCATTTATGGCGTTTCCTCCTTAAACCATTGGGATATATAGATTTATATACACAGTATTTTTAGCTTTAATTGCAAAGCACTTGTATGACTTGCAGGTTTCAATAAAATCACTGGTCCTAAATATGTTACACTATTGGGCAGCACAGTGCTTCAGTTGTTGAATGCGGCTGGATTCAACAGCAGCGTGCGTAAGGCACCCTTGGCATTCCAAGACCTCGACATGGTTGTCTTTGTCATCTTTGCTCACCCCTTTCTCTTACTGTTTGGAATACAAGTTGTCTTTGAAAAGATTACTGCTGGTTGAAAAGCTAAGGACTTTGGTTAACATGCTAGGTAAAAGCGTCCTTGCCAAAGAATTAACATTTATTCCAGCTAACTGGACAGCCAGGTTAGGGTAACTCCTGATTCTTCTTTAAAGTGAAAGAAAATCCTCTCCTAATCTATTACACAAAGTCATGATTACTTCTCAACTGTGGTTAAGGTCACTCATTTTACATGTAAATGGTGATGCCTTATTTTCCATCACAAAACAGAGGTATCTTTCCACATATATGCAAATCTTCTATCATATCTTGTCTTGCTGAGTCAGTCAACAGAAGTAAGTCTTTGGAAGAGCATCAGTCCTGTCCTACTTTTCTAGCCTTACCATAAAGAAAAGTGCTATCACACTCAGAACTAAAAGTGACAATTCGGGTTTCACCATGTTTATCAAGGTAAGACATCATAAGGATGATTTCCTGGAAATCCCCCCCCCAGCCCCTTAAGGTAGACAGAGTACCCTTCCCACTGTACTGAAAAGACTTAGCTGTTCAAGTAAAGTCTTTTAAAAATATAGATTTATTTTAAGCACGTGAAACATCAGGATAGGCACAATTATAACCACAGATTAAACATGGCTCTGAGCTTGCAGCCAGACAATGCAAGCAATAACTTATGAGGCAGAGGTTACCATTTCACATAGGAAAACCTGAAAATTGGTTATTTTTGGTACTAGACATTCTAGGCTTTGCTCAACTCAGCTTTAATTTGAAAGTATCCTGTCACCCCACCCCTTCCAAGTTTTTATTTAGAAATATTTGCATAAATACCTATATGTTTTAAATGCTGCATAAAGTGCATTAAGATGAAGGACAGAAAAAGGTGCTGGCCCAATTTTCAGCGCACTAGAGGGGACTGAGGCAAAACATACTCAATCATTGACTAGAAGGAGCTTGGTTTTGAATCAGACCCTAAGAACACATTGAGTAATGGCACAGTAATGCAAACATGGTTTCTAGGAGACAACTTCAGAGTAGATACCAACTACTAGAACTATGGCTTGACAGCATATTTGCCTTGTTAAGTTTTGCACTGCAAGATCACATTCCTTTGTTGACAATTATTAGAATAAAAATATGCTGAAGCCTGAAATGTTCCTCCTAATGTGATGCTGAACAGTTGTTACTGTAAACAATATTCTATTTATTTTGAAATAGTCCATTAATTCTTGGGTCTTATTGTCTGCATTTTCCTGTGGACTGTGAGCTGCTATCCTGGAATTCCAATCAGTTTTTTGTTGTTAGAAGTGCAGCCATTTCCATCTTTAACTAGCCTTTAAGCCTAAAGCTGTTTCTGTTAACATCAGTGAATCAGCATGTCTTGTTTGGAAGCTTAGGCTTTATAGTTGACAAGTAGTTAAGGGAAATCTAAGGGCAGCTAAAAGAAACCACCAGCTTCAACTCTCAGCTTCTTGTAACTCATTTGTGTCTCTCAGAAACTCGGCAAAGGCTAAGGGATATTGCAAATTAAAACACTATGGCATCATTTTTCCCCCCTTAAGATATGTTGGGGATGTAGAGGAATACAGCAGCACCAAAAATTCCACTTTTTTTTACACAAGTGGAGAGATCACAGCAGTGCTGAAGCCTCTTACCCCTCTTAGCACATCTGTTACTCTTGTGGAAGCATGGACTTGGAAGACAGTGAACAACATTCCCAGTACTGTGACATCAACGGTAGAATAGTTACAGTGGTTTTTCCCTTACATTCAAAGAGGAATAACTCCTCCTGATATCAAAGTAAAAAAAAGAAACATTTTTTTAAATTTTAACTTCCATCTCTTTTGTATCAGTTGTGCTTATGAACAGCTGGAGAAAAAAATTCTGTAGAATTCAAGAGCTGAATTCTTTAACTCTTCTCAGTCATCCTTTTTGTCAGAGGTACTTGAGTTATCCTCTTCATTGCCTTCAGGACAGACTTTATTTCTTGCAGTTGGTGTTGTTTCTGAGACTGGGATTGCACTCTTTCTAACTGGACTGTGTTTGACTTCAGGTGACTCAATGTCATCCTCCTCCAACATATCTAACTGGTATCTCTGTAGGTCTAGGTATGTAGTAAACAACTTGGCATATTCTGGATGCTTGAGTGCAAAGTTCTTGAACTCATCTGAAAAATACAAAAAACACAGATAATGTAGTGCAGCAACAGAATCAAAGAAAATTTCAGTGCCTGCTTTTTGTACTGAAGGTGATCTCCAGTGACTTTCCTCTGAAGCATCTCAGGTGTGTCACACAAAGTATCCAGGTCTGTGCTTCAACAGTTTTCCAAAGAAACACGGTATGAGAACCATCGGATAACTTCAGGGAGAAAAAAGGTAGAAAACTCAACTGTCAGAGTGCTCTTTGTTACAAAAGGACATAACTTACCATAGGACAGCTTCCCAGTATCATCTGCATCTATTTCTTTAAAGAGCATAGAAACATCAAGCTCAGGCACCCCCAGAGCTGACTGAATGATGGAAGCGAACTCATCTTCTGTTATCGTGCCATCCTCATCCATGTCAAAGAGCTGGAAAAGACATATCGTGTAGAAATATTTCAGCGTCAGTTTGCCTATGAGCCTTCTGTACACATTAGCTGCCCATATGAGGTTTCTAGTATTCAAGACACAATCTGCCAGCAGTGCCTGGGATTTGAAGAGACTGGTTGCACCTCAGCTACTTTCTCCTGCAAAAGTTTTTATGTATTTTCTCTGGAGTAAGACTAAGCAGACACTTAGCAGAGCAATGTCCATGTTATAGTTGGGATTAGAACATTCTGCAACAACAAAGAAAACTCACAGCCTTAGTTCAGTAATAAAACTCATATTAAACTGAAAAAAACAAAACTTAAACAAAAGTTTATGGTTTTTGTCACCATAAGCTATGCTAAGGGTTTACTGGATTCAACCACTCTACACTGGAACATCTCAGGTTTTAGTCTTCACTGTCATTAAGTTATGGCACATCTGCCATCATATTACACTTGCCACAGTTTATGCTCTGGCATAAAATACCTATTTTAGTACATGTGATCAATTGCCCACTAAGGAATTATTGTAATTAACAAGTAATTTTGCTGACTGGAATGTAGGCAGTAGATGTGCACTGATCATCCCATCCTTCCCAACGCAGTGACAGTAAGCATCAGCGCTGAATCAACCCCTTGAGAAATACAAGGGATAGATGGCTGTAATTCTTAAGTACTTGCTACAGGCAAACGTTCCCATTGTGAAGGGAAGTACATGTAGTGGTAAAGAAAACAAGCTGCAAAAGGAAACGCATAGTTCCATTTCAGACTGAAACAGGCTTTCACCAGCTGAACCAGTAACTTCCTGCTGAAATCGGGAATTAAAACAAATTATTGATTTTATCAGCACAACTGTTAAGATACTGAAAAGTATAGTCTAGAAAACAAAACAGTGAAACAGCAAAAATAGCTCCTAGGCTTGCTTCTTCATAGGAATCTGTAGTTATTTCATCCCTGAAAATGCACAAATCACTTTGAACAGCTGTAGTGCTTATCTGTAAAGCAGCCAGTAGATATAATGGATCGTCGTAAGAATTCTGGTACTTCAGAGTACCCATCAGTACAAAAAAGTACCCAGTTTAAGGTGAACAGGATCCATATCTCAATACATTGTTCAATATGTTTCATAAGAACAGATTAGTGGGTAAAATACTGCATCTGTGTCAAAGATCTACTGGAAAAAAAGAAGTCACTCAAGCATTTTCCCATTCAGGGACTGACAACCTGGGCATCCCTGGTCACACATTACCTGCCTGTACCTGGGATCTGAAAGGAGCTACTGCTCCTTGACTGTCTGTACTACCAAGACACCACAGTACAAACCAATACATCTTAGATGCAGCCCGAGTTCGGATGTACCAGTCCTGAGCAGCCCTTCTCGATCCCTCCACTCTGTTAACAACTGTGACTCTACTGAGTGCTTGACCCACAAAAGGATATTGCTCCATCTATTGTCTACTTGTGACATTGAAGAATCACAGCAGAAAAAACCTCAGGCGAAAAAACTGCAAGTGCTGCTGAATCATTTTTGGAGTTAGCCTGCCAAGTTACATATTCATTAGTGCCTTTACATGGCTTTTGAAACCCTCTTCTATGATGCCTGCAATTCTCCCCTTCCCCTTCACACTCCAAATGTCAATCGGTTTAAGAGTATTACTCACATTTGCATAACAGATTGAAGCTATAAACTTATGACTTGAAAGCTAACATATTTACAGTCAGTCTTGATTTGTCAGGTTTTCAGATTTACACCAAATTGAACTTACCTTAAATGCCATCCGAATAGTCTCTTCTGTGTTGGCTGGGTTACAAAGAATAGACAAACCAATTACATATTCTCTGAAGTCGATGGTGCCATCTCCATTCTGTAACCAAAATACACATGGCAGTAGTTATAGCTGATATTGCAAATCACTTTAAAAGCTGTTGTACAAATCAACTATACAAACATGCATTAAGACAGTTTACAACACTAGAGCTATTTATTCTTCCTGGAAAAAATACTAACAGCTTGCTAAATATATATAATACTAGGGCTGACATAGCAATGTACGTATCTTCAACAGATAAAAACTGGGTATCAATTTCTGTCTTATAAACAGCTCAACAAAACAGATGATTTAAAACAACCCACAAGTTTTGCTTAGGTATATGGAACTCCCAGAAGTCTCAAACAAGAACGGTGGTGTTTAAGGTAACTGTAACAGTTCATGTAGCACTGGCACTTGCTTAAAGTTCAGAGACCCATGCAACATCCTAGAATAAACAGGCCAACAGTGAAGCTGTTGCCTTGAGTTAATTCTTCCTAAGAACCTTCAGCAATAAAATATATGCCAGCAAAAGGACAGCCTGATGCAGTAGATCTACATGGTCTATCTTAAGCCTTTCTTTGAAGCAAATGCATTGCCCTACATACTATTTTGAAGCCAATACACCGTCCTACCTTTTAAGCCAGAAATGCAATGAATTCATTGTAACAGCCTCTCTGATAATTCCAGTTTTGATCTGAAGGAACATTTCCATGCGTTAACTACAAAGCTGCATCAACAAAACATTTGAAGCTTGCTTTGATGGGATTTGTGATTAAGTCTACATAAGCTGCATTATATTTGCAGATAGGGAAAATGGGAGATGCCTGTTGAAATACATGCTTAAGTCAATAGTGTTCCTGTGACTACACTGAAAATTTCTTGGGGTTTTGGGGAAACATTCTGTCTGGAGAAAAGCCGTGTGTGAGAGTTAGGCAACGGACACAGGGTAGTTAATGAAAGCATCGTGGAGATGGTTACTAGCTCACAGTCTGGAACATCGACAATAAGGGCAGTCATCAAAAACATATTAAAAGCAAGCAAAAGTGTAAAGCAGAGTTCCCTTTGTGGTTAATGTGTTGTACATTCCAAGAAGAAAAAAAAAATTAAAAAGTTGACTCCCCAAGTCTGAGAATAGCACAAAACTTTTTCAGACAAGCAAGAGAGGGGTGGTCTCCTGGGTAAATCTGTGGTGAACAGCCAGATCTAGATTCTATTTCTGTCTCTTCTACCAAACTCCAATGCCCACTTGAGCATACCAACCTTAACCTTTCTGTTTGTGGTTTTCTGGTCCTGAATAGTAGAATGTGGAGCTTGCCAGTGGAGAAACGCTAAGGCTGCTCTGTAGAGTGCTTTGAAAATCTTGGGTTCTATGAAGTAGGTATTTCTGTTATTGAATTTAGGGTTTAAGATAGTTCTTGATTAACACAGTATGTGTAATAATGTGTTCAGTACTAATTTTTCTTTATCAAGCTATGTATTTGACAGGATAAAAAACTGCTAAGATACAACTTTATTTAGCCTTCAAAACCACTTCAGGACTGTTTTGCACATACAATTGTTATTTCTTTATATTGATGGTCTAACCGGTCTTTTTTGAAGACATGCAAACTTTGAAGATCTTGTGCTTTAAAATCCTGTGAATTTTAGGGAAACTTTTTAGGAAAGATATGAATAATCTTTAAGTTACTTTCGTGTGTGTCTAAGGGATATAATTTTTTACAGCTTTTAATCATCAGAAAAGGACAATGGTCTCTCATAAATGCTGTTTTATTTACAAATCTGTGCTCTCACCATACTGCAGAGTTTGACTTTAAATGTTTTGGCCACGTCATAGTTCTCATAACAGAGATAACAGATTGAACTTTAAAATATATCATTATAAACTTAAACTTAAAACAACTGAAGCAAGAGTGTAGATAATAATTGTTCAAAGTTCCATGGAATATTATTTTTGGACAGTTTTGTAGGCTGTATTCTTAGCAAAGAATTGTGTGATGCGATCAGAATATTTTTTTAAATTTATTTTTAAAGTTAAGAATATGTATCACAAGAAAAGAATTGGAAAGTAAACTTTAACTAAAATAGTCTCATTAAACAAATTCTGCAACAAGTTAACACAGCTGTGGCTGCATGTGGAAAAATGACAAAAGCTAGTAAGGGTCACATTACTTTCATTTAAGTGCTAAAACCCAGTAATCAAAACTGAGTGCAACCTGATAGACAGAACTCCAGCCACTTGAGTAGGATATAAAGTTACTGTACTTGCAAGATCATGTTGTGACTAGCTCTACTAAACCCTAGGATGCTGGCTAACTTCCAAATGCTCTGGCATTTTTGGTTGAGGAAAAATGATAGGGTTGTTGCCTGGAAAAAAAGAGATGGGAGTTAAGCTGAAAATGCAGGAGAACCTTCAGTGCTCGTGTAGCACCACTGCAAACAAGCCCTGGCAGTAGTTTTTCTACACATATCTACCTGTGTTTGCAGCCTACGCACTTCAGAATATTTTAAAGAAGCAACATGTGAGCTGAGCTCCAATTCTCTAAACCCGAGGTAAAACATCAATATTTAGATGTTTGTATTTGTGTTATAGAAAATAATCAAAACATAGTGTAAGCTCAACAGCCCTTGTTTTCTTTAAGGAAACCAGTTTTCTGCTACTGTTTTCACTATAGCAGGCTACGGCAACTAGGGTTTTGTTGTTGGGGTTTTTTTAATATAATGCAGTAAATCTTACGCTTTTGGAAACAAGAAAATTTGCATTGTCAGAAGCAGTCTCCATTTAGAGCTGCACAAGGACCGCAAGACAGGTGCAGTCAATAAAGTTTAAAGTACTACTGCCTCAACTTTTTTCTCACTGTGTCAGGCAACGGGAAAAATCAACTGCGTATGTGTGCGTGTGCTAGTCACTCATGTTGAGCTAAGTAAAGCCTGAGTCGCTTACAGGGCTACCACAGAGAAGCTACAACTGGACCATTTTGGGGAGGAACTGCAGGTGCCCCACTTGTGCTCGTGTCCAGGCTCATCATGTAGGAGGCTATTCCTGTAGCTCTGTAATTTCCACTGTCTGTAGCTACGTGCAGGTTCTAACTAGTCAGAAAGGGGAACTCTGAGACAGACCTGGTAGGATGGTGCTCACCTGGAGGTATCACACATTCCCCTGTGCTCACTTTTCCATCACTCAGAGCCCAAATGCCACTGTGGATAACTGTGTCCTTTTCCACTGACTAACTGGGAGGGTGGTGAATGCCATTAGGAAGGAACTGAGCTCTTTCATCACAATTTGGGCCATTATGAATATTTTTACTGTTTCTGTCACCCAGCTTGGTATTAAACAAAGTGCAGGAGAAAAGAGAAAGAAAGTTGGGGCAAAAGTTGTAAGTTACTTTTTCCTAAGCTGCAAGTTAAAGGCTTCTGCAAGTACACCAGGGAGGAGATTTCATCGGTTTGGAAAATACTGTTTGCCAATTGTAACTGCAAGATTTAGAAATCAAAGCTATGGAAATTTAGAAACCAAACCAAACCACAGTACCGCATTAGCATTCAGATGCCCTGCAGATATTGTGTGGTATTTCTCAATTATTCACTGATGTCTCCTTGGGGAGGGGCAGGGGCATGTGGACTCTTACATCTGCGCACTAACTACTCAACTCATCCTTTCACATTCCAGTCAGCTAGCACACACCCTAGACAATTTTCTTTTAAAGAAGCAGAGCCATGTTACATTACAGTGCAAGAGCTGTTTTCGTCAACTATGTGATCCTTAATTCCAAGAAATGTACCTTTTACAGTTCATGTTATTCCTTTTTCTTTTACTCAAAAGCTGACATCTTAGACAGAACTGTGTGGCTAGCTTGAGTGGGACGCTGCACCCTGATAACATTTAACTCAGATAGTCAGAGGTTGATTTTGGCTGGCTGGCTGCTATGTGACTGCGTTATTACAGCAACCTTCCCTAAATATACATGTAGTATTTTAAGCTGTTTTCATTATAACTATAATAAGGCTTGAAGGAAAGAGAGAAAAAACTAGTTCATAGAACTGTAGGAAGGAGAAGAGGTTGTAAAAGTAGCCTTATATAACTCTTCAATTTTGTCCTGGCCAGCAGGTACAACTGACAATAATACGCAGGTTTTGCTTCAGCAGACAAGCATGAAACAACAGAATTAGGAAGGAAATTAAATATGATTATGTAAATTCACTGATCACCATAGTTATTGCAACTTTCATGTTCTCCCCCTTGTTAGAAATAACTGCACAATTCTCTTCATTAGCGATTGCCTTCAGGCAAACAGAGCTTTATTGCAGCTTAGCAAATGCTGACAAATCAGAACAGTAACAACAATGCCAAATTTATGAGCTTTTTATATAATAGTTCTACTCATATGCATACCACTCTATGTGAGGAAATGACTAAGCTTTGATCCTCCAATGTATTCCCTCTCTTCAGAGTCTAGAGACAGACTTACGCAGCTGTCCAACTGACAACTTACACAAACCCTTCAGAAAAGCAGCCTAATGCACGCACAGAAGGAATCACAACACTTTTAAGCTGGGCTATCTACCGCTAGCTATATCTGCCTTAGACCAAGGAAAAGACTGTAGTTCTATTGTACAGGATTGTAGTCTTCCATGTGTATCTTCCAGACAAAGCTTATTCTTCTTTGCTGTGCCTTCACGAATACATGGTCAGCTGCAGCCAGTCTTCAATGGTCACTTTGATATGCCCATCTCCATTTCGGTCCAGGGACTTGAAGGCCCGGAACATGCTGTCCAGTCGTACCAAGCAGCTAATGAAGTTGTTGAAATCCATGCTGCCGTCCTCGTCGGCATACCTGCGCACGATTACCTGGCAGAACTGTTCGTTCAGGTGGAACCCTGCAGCCTTCAAGGCGCCTGGCAGCTGAGGTCTCCCAACAGTGCCTGACTGATCAGTATCATACTGCTTGTACACACACTGCCATTTCTTGATGTTGTTCCACAGATACTTAAACTCTTCAAAGCCCAGTTTGCCATTTGTATCATTATCCATGACTGCTACCATGCTACGGCATGTGTCTAAGCTAAAGCCATCTGTCTTCAAGTCTTGATGTCTGGAGACGACTTTGTTTAGGATGTCCCTTAGCTCTGTGGCACACACTTCCATATCATCTCCAGCCAGCTGGACAAAAAGGCGACGAAACTGTCTGATCTCCTCACTTTCATAAGCCTCCACATTTGTAAAATGATTGCGAGGAGGTGGAGGTGGCTCTGGATTATACTGAGCCGCTGCTTCACTTATAAGATTGACAAGACCTCCAACGAGTCCTCCAATATTGGCTCCACGTCCGCCTCCTGTTAGGAGATCTCCAAGGCCACGTGCAAGGCTCCCTCCACGACCACTACCGCTTCCTCCACTCAGCAAAGCTTTAGCAAGGAACATGGTGAATATTTTTTGAAGGGAGTTACTCAGAGATCCAGTGCTTCTGTAACTCTCGGAAGCTGCGCTGCGTCTGAGCTGGGCGTAGGCAAAACACAGCTTATCTGCATGCTTAGACTTCCCCGTGTCTGTGCATGTCTCCAGCTGTCAGAGTAGTCTCAGTAGTTTCTGTCAATTGTTGATACGTCTCTATTTCTTTTCTTCTTCTCTGCATAGTTAGCTTTGTGTGATTTGAAGAATCTTTTCAGAAAAATAAAACAAATGATGAGGCTGAAACCCACAGAGCAGAAGTCTCAAAATACCTGTGTTCATCACTGAAGCAACCTGAAAAGAGCCCTGCCACATTACTGTACCTGTTCCTCAGTGAAGCTGATCTCCTTTAAGATGAATGTAGCAGAAGCTTACTAGAGTCTTGTCTGTTCTTGCAGTCTTTTATGCCTTCAACTTTTTAGTGAACTAAGCATTATATTGTTAATTCTAGTCACTGCTGCTGCTGCTGTGCCAGATAGGGAAGTGAAAGGAATCTTGATTGCTCTTAATTATTGTGGTGGCCACACCGTATTTCTATTGCATGTACTGTGCTTCAGGACTCGGACTACACGTTTGTAGGAGCCAATGGTTCAAGATGGGGAGGCAACAACGAAGAAAGGATGAGTCCCTAGAGCTCTGCTAGAGCTTCAATGCATTCAGCAACTAAGGAAATATATTTGACTCTTGTCTATTTTAGAGCTTGTAAAACCTTTTTATCTAGAAAAATCTTGAAACAGTTTTAATTGGCATATACGGCACAATGATCTCCCAAGGACCAGTGAGGGCACTCCTAAAGCTAACTTGATCAGGAAGAGTGATGCTGAGTTGGGAGAGCTCCTACAATGAGAAACAAACTCCAATTTGTAAGCAGTTGCAGGACAACATGCTGCTTGCACTGTAGCACATGCTGGATGCCTAGATGTAAGACGAATTCTGTGCTATGCTCTAGTCACTGCTGCTTCTGTTACAGTCAGAGGGGCACATCCAGAGCAATTTAATCTTCAGAGAGAAGTAGAAAATGGGAGAGATCATCACTGACTATGGGGGAAAGCCTAAATGATCAGATTAACACATAGCCTCCTTTATGGCTGGAGATAGGCAAGAGGAGTCCTTATAACGTCTAATAGCACCCTTTACAAACACAAACAGGAACATACACTCTAGTCAGCTTCAATCTGCCTTAAATTATCTATTTGCAACGGTTATTTAAGCTGCCAGAGTGTACATAAACTCAAAATCTGGGGTAGGCAAAAGGAAATATTCAGCCCTTACCAGCATGAAGATTATCATCTGATGGTGGTACAGAAACCTGATCTGATGGATGGCTGTTGTCTCACAAGCTACAAACTGACCAACCTTTTCCCATTGAAACATAAGGAGGAAACTGTTAAAGAGTTGCCTGTCTAGCCTACAGGAATTACTAATCAAGAAGCTTTTACTAAGCTGGACATAATGAATTAAATATCCTTTTGGGATGTGATTTTTAACACAACATTGTCAACAAGTCAGTTAACCAACTACTCACCCTGTCAAAGAGTAGAAACAGCTCTCTGAGGACATCTGAAATAGGCAGCTTCAAGTACTCTGCGAACTCCTCAATCCCAATTCGTCCCCCTTTGGAAGCACTCGCAATAGCAGCAAAGGTATCCAGCTGCTCTCTGACATGATTCCATTTTAGGCTATGCAAACACGAGGGAGAGGAGAGATTTCTACACAGCAGATCTTGGACAGATGGAATTTCAGTAAGAGTTACTACAGTGTTCAAAGTGAAAAACAGCCAAAGAGAGCATGTGTGTACAATGCTGTACTTCCAACCTGATATTTTATATGAAATCAGCAATGACAGACTGTTCTCCCTGGTTATTAATATTAAAAGCAGGCAGTTCTATGCTTGGGTATGTCAGACTTCCTTAGAGTAACTTCCCAACCCTAGAATCATCTGTCCAATTACTAGGCTAGTTTAGCAGAGAGCTTTTCGTTACCAGAAACTCAGGGGCAGTGTTATTTTGCTGCATCATGCTCTAGGGTGAGTATTTCCTTAATAGAAGGGAACAGATCTCAGCTCTATTAGCTAACTCTCTGCTGAAACGCTAGTGTTACTGCAGCCTGAGAAGTATCTGATCTCTCTGCAGAAATACACCATGCACCTCAGTAAAAATAATTAGGATTGCCATGTATCTATTGAAGATTGTTCCAGACAAAGTTCTATAAATGGATATATAGCACATAACTTCAGATTTGACCACAGCCATGCCAGGTTATTTGATGGAATTGCATTACAATTAAGTGTTTCAGTACTCAAATTCTACTGTATGCAGACAGACTAAGTCGACACCGCTAGTGAAACATGGCTGGACAGTACAGCTACAAACAGTAACTCACTGGCTGGAGTCTCAGACTGGAAAGAAGACTCTTCCTACCACATGCTGCCTGTGCATCTCCACAAAAGTAATTTAAATTGGGTACCAAGATTACCATCAAGTGCCTAAAATAGGTACTGCTCTACCTTCCTCACCTTTTGGTGAGATTAATTCCATAAAAAGTTAGAAAAATACATTTTTCCTCTTGTAACACTACCCACAAAAATTACTTGGGATAGATGTTACTGGGGTTTTCCTCATCTCTGATTTCCATATAGTTTATGTATGTCAGTTGTACACATAAATACACTATATTACACATGGCCAAGTCAGTTGTCAGGTGATTTATCCTTCTGTAGATGGCCGTCAAGTGCTGCAGTATTTATGCCACCAGCAGCTAAACTTCCCTTACTTGAGTTTCTTGCTAATTTTGGTGAACTCCACCAGCCCAGCTTCCATGGGTAAAGTCAGCTGTCCTGCTGAAATCATCAGTCTGCAGTCTTCAAAAGTGTGATCAGTGACTGGCACATTCAAGGCACTGAAACAAAATCAAAGAAAAATAAAAATAAATTCCTTACATTAAAATTACTTTCAGTTGACTGTTTCCCTCCTCTGTCTTAGTTTGGCTTTAATGCTAACATACAAACCAAATGAGAGTTCATCTTGAATGGCTGCAAATAGGATAAAGCACTACATATTATTTTGTGGAACCCTGAGACCATACTGTGAAATTACATTATGGCAGTGTCATGATATTCTAAGATTTATAGTCTTATAAATGCAGCCCAGTAACCCTGGAGAACAAACCACCCACTTATTCTTGCCAAGCAAATAAGGAAGCAATTTATTCCAGCTTTCCATGAACTGAACATACTATGCTCCAATGTAAGACAACCTTTAAGTTTCATTTGAGAACAATCAGGGTGGTTTAGCATAGGAATTTGACACCTCTTAGTGAAAATTCAGAGCAATTCCTGTATATAGTACCTGGGACTTGCCTAAATTGAACTTTACGGTTAGGATATGTATGGAATTGCTGAATATAAAAGAAGAGTTCTCAAAGATTTTATTAATGACTGATGACATACGTTGCCATGGTTTGTCGGACTCTGTTGGCAAAAAGAATGGGATCGTTCTTTTCTTCGTCGGTAGGAACATGAACAGGCAGAAACTGAAAGGGAGGAGTTATCCGATCAATTCAACAGCCACCACTTTATTAGCAACATGAACAGCTTCTTGCCATTGTTTGGAATGGGGGAAGAGCAGAAAGCCAGAGCCGTGCAGTGAAGTGACGGAGCTGGACACTAGAGGTCTCAGCCGCCTTAGAAACCCCTCTGGCTCCTCCACCCCAGCCACTCCACCGAGACTCGGTCCAGAACCACCTCTTAGGCTGGCAGAAGCTGCTTTAATATGAAAAATCAACCCCCCAAAGAAGTACGGTATACTAAATGTATATTTAATTAGAAAATTAAATGCTGCATTGGTAAGAATGTGAGTCTGAAATACTGTACGCACCTTTTCAAAGATCCTTTATAAGTGATGTTACATACTGGGATAGTTGATGTAAGATTTTTAATGTTTTTAAGTACAGACTATAGTCCCACCTCGTACCTGGTGACTGTATCTGTCAGCATGTGACTGTTAAGTTTCCTGTAAGTTTTTGCTCCACTATGAAAATGTTAAGGAATCTTAGTTCTGAATTGTAAGTAGAACACTAACTGGATACTATACTTTGATTTTGGAGCTCCAAGCAGAGAGTAAAAAGCCCCAGCAAAATATCCTCCTCCTTCCAAACCTAGAAAACACCCCAGATGGCAACATATTTACTGCTGAGGATTTATTCAATGTTTGTATGTAAGAACTTGAAGTAACATTACACTAAAAATGTACTATAGATTAACTATTATCTAACACAGTGTGAATTAGCATCTGTTTGTTTGCAAAGCAGTGCGTATGTGGGAGCATTTTGTTCTTCCTGCTTCAGTCTACAGCGTTCGCTTGCAGCTCTGTTTACCATGCCTTTTCTCAGTTACGGTTATCATTTATCTGAGTTTGCTACTTCCTGCCCTGAAACCTTGCCCTTAAATCTTAGAATACAGCAATTCTAGAATAAGTATAAGGTCTTGGTCATGGTTCATTGGAAGATACAATTGCTGATTATGTGTCAATGTGTCTTCAGTTATGTTGCAGTTGCTGGTCATGCACTGATACAGTAGTAAATGTCCCATATAAATGCAGTCCTCCTGAACAGCCTTTTAGTATTTGTTTTTAAGGAATGCTGCCTCTTTATAATCAGAAACTGTAAGTTTATGGAAATGGTTATCTGTCAAATAGTCATAACAATTTTCTGTTTATAGTTAGAAGTTTTCTCCCCTTTAAGGACAGCAGGGGTCCAGCTGTTCACATTAAGGTTTGAGTTTTCATTCCTTCTGTAAGCAGCTGCCAGCTCTGTTCAAGGTCTGACATATGTGCCTACTTATTACAACTCCCCTTCAGAAGTCATGTATCTTTTATATTAAGGAAGCACAGGTACACTGTACAGATATAGAAAACTGTGTCATCACTGGGTGAGATGAAGTCGTAAATCTGAGAAGTTTATCTATGCAAACATAGGTCACGGTCTTGAAAGCGGTCATTACATCATTTGAGGCTGAGGTCTTGCTCTGAGAGCAACCTAAATTTCTGGTAGGTTAAACACCACTTCTGTCGCCTTCAAAAAACCCACCTACAATTATTCATAAAACCAGTTTGCCAGAAACCACAGCTGGGGGATGAAGGATTTGGTTTCTTGGCCTCCTGAGGTGGCATGCGTGATCTCACACCCCCCCCAGCTGCTTATCTGGTAAAGACTAATAAGTATACCTTCCCTGTCAAATTGCAGTCACGTAAGAAAAATTCTTCACTGCTCTTTCAGTAGCAAAAATACCTGTCTGATATGCTTTTGACCCAGTCTCTCTTCTTACAGAATTTGCCAAATGCTGTATCTTTTGCAGCTGTAAAACTCAAGTGCCAGGTTCACTGTTTAATCTCCAGTATCTAGTTCGTTAGAACGTGACTAGACAGGCGCGCACACGCTCCCTTGGACTACAGGAGTACATCACTGTTCGTGCACAGTAGGTAGAGGCAGCACAAGAGGGAGTGGAGAGGCTACTTGCTCACAGCATGGGACATCAACAGAAATGTCCACTCCTAAATGGAGCAGTTGGATTCTCTCATTCCCCAAGCAAATCTGCCCCTTCTCTTGTTCTAACAATGGGAATGTTCTAATGGGAAGGATTTTGAAATGGGAGGAGTTTTGCATTGACGCTAAGAAATAGTTCCAGTTTGGGGACACATACTGCTGTGAAAGCTGCATTATTTTTTCATGTTTCAGTTTCATCTTTTGGAACATTAAAGTTATTTCCTAACTGGCAAGTTTGAGTTCTGTTCTGAAGTTGAGGAAAATAAACCTTCTAGTGGAAGGGCTACATTAACTTTTCCTTGCTCCTACATATATAATTTACATAGGTATATCCTTCTGTACAAAAATAATTAGGAGAATTAGCTCTTTAGTATACCTTCTATAAGTACACATCTACTGCATGTACTATACAATAACAAGGTGCTCCCTTAAAGTGAATTTCATTTCACAAAGACCATATTGCTAATTGTTAGTAGTAGCAACACTGCTTGTATTCAGAGCTTTGCACAACTTTGCTAAGTTCTGTGTTTTGCAAATAAACAGCAAAACCTGTCTGAATCTCTCCTGTCCCTTTGGTCCCTAAACCAACTTAGTCCACACTGACAATCCTTTGTGCTCTGGTAAGGAATGTGAAGTACAACACTTAAACTGATCACACCTCAGTTATCTGGCTCCTAACTACTGTTTTGAATGTTTACTCTTTGATAGGGAGCACTTAAAGAGTATATGTTCTGATACTAAGAAGCGTGTATGTTGTTTCCATTGTCATTGGTCTGTCTTTCTGCTGTGCAGCCAATTTTAATGATCAAGGGAACCTGTTTGTTATACAAGGCGCAGTACAAGTCCCAGCCTTCAGTAAGCTCTTAGTTGCAGAAACCTTTTAGAGTTCAGTCTGGGAAGATGGTGAGGAAGACAAGGATACTTTGAAGGGAGCAGGGAAATGAGAAGGTGGGAAAAAGAAGTTGTTACCTTTAACAGAACATATTCTTAGTTTTAACATGTAAAATGTATGTTGCGATAATTAAAAATGATTTTACAATGCTTTAAAAATAAAGGCATTTCTGACAGCTTCCTTTTGGGAACTCAGATTAAGTGATACCCCGATACGGACAACAAATCTCTAGCTGTTACTCACTGTGATTCTCTTGTTGTTTCTGAGACATTTGTTTATTATTCATTAACAGTGACTAACAATGTGAATAATGCATTTATATTAAGGTATCAATTCCCTGGTTGCTGAACGTTAGTACAAAAATATTTCGGATTCTTACCTCAACTTCTACTCTTGTGAAGAGCTGACACAACGTCATTGCGCACAGCTCTTTTCTGCAGGCAAAAAGGAAGAAAAATATGCTTTACTTATTTAAAAACAAAGTATTTGCATGTCTGTAAGTGAAACATTTTGAAGCATAGACAAAACCACAACCAGTATTGGGCAAGGTTTTGAAGTACTTTGCAGTGAAGTTCCCTGAAATGCTGCTTTCGACATTTCTACAGGGCTTCCGAGGTACCTGCTGCTTGCTCGCTGGGCAGGCAACTTGTCTGTTGTCATGTATATTAACAATACTACACAGTTCTTTGGCCAGCAAAGATGGCCAAACTTTATCTTTAAAGAGGTGAATACATATTGGATTTTAAAGCCTTAAGAGCTTTGATGCTGAGAAGAAGCTTTACTTTACCTTTTATTCTCTCATCTGCAAAATGAGACTAGTAACTTCCTTCTGCAGAACAGAAGCAAGTTTTTTTTATTATTTGCTAGCCATTTTGCAAATTATAGTAGTGTTTACACAAATGTGTTGATGAATTGCCACTATGTTCTGGACCTTCAGTGCTTTTAGAAAAAAGTCACATATTTTAGTGATGGTGGGGGAGGAAGAAACTGAGAGAGGATAAGCGTAATCACTTCCACTTCTGACCTGTTATTTTCACTTTGACTGTTAAGCAGAAATGCATTATTTTCTCTTTAAATCAGGGAAACTACAATAGAGAATCCTCAAGCCACCTTTGTTCTGTTCTTGTTTTGGACAAAATAAAAAGGAGAAAAGGAAAAGGCAGGAGAACAACTATGGGATCCTTCCCACTTCCTGCAGGAATCCACTCTTAATGCTTGATTTTCTAACACATAACATTAGGTCTTCCTCCCAGTAAGGCAAAAAAGTAAGAAAGAAACAGTAAGTGAAAGCAGGAACTGGGTCAGGAGGTTTCTGAGGGAGGTTGGTACTGTCCCATCCTGGCCACAGTATCCAGGAAGTTTTACAGAGAGTGTGACAGTGATCTGCGTGGGGGATCATACTTTCCTGGCTCCAGTTATTTTTGTTAAGAATCTCTAGATTCTACCCCATCCATCCTTTCTCTTCCCATGATTTTCCTAAGCTGTTCCTTTCATCTTCTCACAGATTCTGATTTGAGCCTTTATCATCCAGCCACCAAGCTTAGAGCATTTCTCAATTTTTAGTGAATGGGCAGCCTCCTCCTTTCCAAGGAATACCTCTAATTTAATTTTTCTTCAGCTATTCCTACACCATCTCTCATATCTGAAGACATAGCTCCTTTTCAGTCTTCTGGAATAAATCCTTCATAGGGGAAAACTGTAGCATGCTACTGAATTTGCAACATTCACTACTCTCAGTATGCTGATAACTGTAACAGCAGTAATAACAGCAAGAAATTATTGGGAAGCTGAGATGGACATTTTCATTTAGGTCATCAATTCTACCTGTGCAGATGCTAGGATTAATTAATGATACCTTAAAAGGCGCTTATGATCTGCTCCATTAGTTCAGATGTGTTTCAAAATCAGGGGCCTTAAAAATGTTAGTCACTTAGTGAATCAGTACTACCGTAGTTAGATACACTACATACTCCAGATGAAAATGTGGTATATGCATTCTGCAAATCCACATTTTAACGAATGGTTATAAGGTGAAAAGTATTTTCCAGACATATTTTCAGTGCAGCCATAGATGTTTTTTAATCCTTTAATAAAATATTTTAGCCTATCAGAAGGCCACCTGTGTTAAGTAAACACAGATCCATGGCCTAACTGGTTTATTGAAACCTTTTTCATTATTCCAATGTCAGATACCGTAGCCTCTTCACTGGGATCTCAAACAGTTGCTTTTGCTGAGTCAAGCAAAAATAATCTGAAGAACCCTAGATGTCTGAACAGGGAAAGATGAGGAAAATTAATACTTTTTTGGCCCATCTTCTTCATTTACTCTCATATGACTTAAAATGAGATGGAGGAATGAATAAACAGAGGGGATAAAATAACATTTATTTATTCTTATTTGTATACCATGTAGGAAACTGTAAACATGTATGGATTTTGATGACTATGATTGTTTCCCAAAGACAAAGAATTTCACATCTTACTTTTTCTGTAATGTGCAACAAAATGCTTCCCCACTTGCAAACCCTTTCTCTAGCCATTCAGATATGAAATCCACTGCATGACAGCATTATCCCCAAGTATTTCCCCCTCATAAAAACAGATTGAGAAGAACATGTGTCTTGGCTTAGCTGAATCTGTCTGGCAGACTGTTTAGCAATGGGGGAAAAGAATTCTGTATGTAATTTTTGGTAGGATGAAGAAACTTACAATGAATAGCCCTGCCATGTCCAGGTCACAGTATCCTAAGGGAAAAAATAAAGCACAGAAATGTATGACAAAACCAGATTAAAGTTAGAGAGCAGGTCAGTTACAATACAAAACAGGCACAAGTTTAGTCAAAGCAGGTGATTGATGATTTTATAGTCCTGTAGTGAAAATAAAGGTGTCAAGGTGACTAGTATTCCTTGCCTTAGAAATCTGGAAATAAGCATGGCAGACTTCTGATAATATCAATTAGGAATAAAATTTATAGTTACTTAAGTATTTTAAATCATTCATTCTGATTCAAACAACCAAAGTAGGAAAAAAATAATCTAGTAAGACTTTTTCAGAGGACTTCACCAGTCCCTTTAGAAAGGCACCCTCATAAATATATTTGATTATTTTTTTAAGGACATTTCTGCATAGGTAATCTATCATGCTTTTTTGGCGTTGCTTTTTTTTCCTTATTCTAGGTTTATTACTTCTTATAAGTAATTTTGACAATGTATACTGCAGATCCTGAAATCCTATCAGTGAAATGAGATACCAGTCCCCTTTAGTGGTTCACTTCAGTTTTGAAATTGATCTGTAAAAGAATTTCACCAAGGAATCTTTGTAAATAACAACAATGATAACAATCACTTGTTTTTCATCTTAAAAGCCATAAGGGATGAAAGTTCAGTCTTTTCTGGACTTGTTGGATGGCCAGATAATCAAATAAAAAGTTAACAAGTTGCTAGACCCATGTCCCAGCCTTACACTTGCCAGTGAAGCAGACCAACAGGGCTGTACCCCTACACCTGGCAGAAAATGTAAACATTTACTTGGCAAAACAAGGGAAAGTTGCATGAAAAAAAAACACCTGCAAAGCTGCCCTCCTGAGGTGCCTGAAGGAGTGGGTGCTGGAGGTGCGTGACACAGCTTTGCTTTTGCTCAGAAACTTTGCAAACCCCTTTGCAGTAAGAGCGTTTTGAGCTTAAACAAAAAATTATGACTAGTAGGGAAGTTGCGTGCATTTTAGACTTCAAAGTACAGGCTCTGCGGCTTTGCAGGAAGTTTCTAACTTCCGCTGCAATACTTTCCCATGCTCCCTCTTACTTGAACTATAGCTAAGAAGTGCAGCAGTAAGTTTTTCACAATCAGAATAGCAACTACACCATAATGACACTTGGGAAGCCTTGCTGCTTCCAGGAGCTTTCCAATGCTAAAGCCCAGGACAATAGATTCTCCAGTGACAATGCAAAATATTTACTGTAGGTAGCGTTTAAGTCAGGATTTTGACTTCCATACTACTAGTTAGTGATAGAAGAAAGTTCTCACCAGCTTGTTGGGGTATCGGAGCAACACAGGTTGTACAGGGACTTGTGGAACAAAGGCACCTGCAACCCGAAATTAGAATTGATTGTTAAGACCAAGCTTAATACAGCAGCTCGGAGTTTTAGGTGATTCAAGACATTGTATCTGGAAGGAGAAATTTTTAAAAAGGCAAGAAGAATGCAAAGTGTTCTTGTTTTGTTTGCGTAGCTCTTTTTTTTTCTTTTCCTTTTTCGTTTCTTTTGTTTTTGTACATCAGCAGAACAACTAGCAAGTTATCAGAACAGAAAAGGGTTAGTCTCCACTTCAAGGAGAAAGCTGTCTGAGATCTGAGATTCCTGCACTGTCAAACTCGTTTTCTGTGTATTATCTCCCCATTGACTGGCATTCATTTCAAAGGATTAGATGCTCACAAGGCTGTTGAGCATTTCCTGAACCCTTCTCTGTTCTGATCATCTTCCTAAGTGATATAGATCTGAGCATGAACTTCGCTACCCAAGACACTGTTCAGCAGTAAGAAAGGAGAACAACATGGCTTTAACTGAAGTGCAGCACAACAATCTAATGATCAGTGATGCTATCAAGTATCTGTGTTAAAAATAATCTATGGGCCTGCCTTGCTAAGCACTATGCAAAGAGATTTCGTAACTTGGTTGCCAAGTCCTGCATGGGAAAATGCACAGGAAGGGCATGACTGTAAGTTCATCTAAAAGAACATCTTAAGTAGTATATATTTTGGTAGTTCATCTCATAATAATCACAGTCAAGTTTCTGGGTAAATAAATTCCATGAAAACTGTACCCAGATAAAACCCAAACAACTAACTGTATACATCACGGGTATTTTGCATCCTACAAAATAGCAAAAATCAGAAAAGTAAACTGCCTAGTATAAAATAGTGGCCTTAGTGCCACTGAAACTTCAGTAATGTAGGACATAACTAAAGTGCTGTTGTGGAGGATGTACCTGTAGAAGTACAGGCCTTACTAGAACTACCAAATTAATAATCCATGCATTATTTTCCAACAACCATGCAAGAAAATCTCTCACCTTGTTTAAATGTGATCAGGCAAGATCGGTTTGTGCAGGTGCCTTCTGGGAAAATCAGTATCTTGGGTTTAAAGAGAGAGAAATACATATACACACACATTTCATAAAAAGATTATACTTCAGCATCAGTTACATACGGGCTGACTTTTTATGCAGGCCCTGTGACATATTACACTGCATCACAAGAATATCATTACTGTTTCAAAAGGAAATGAACAAATAAGTAAAGGATGCTTGCAGTAATATTAATCTGATCCATCCTGATTTGGAAACAGATGCTTTGCAAGAGAGGAGTTCTGGGGAAAGGCCTTTGTCAGTTCAGAAATATGGTACAAAACACTTCAAGTGTTTCATGTGGAATGTTTAGTGTTGGTAATGATATGAGAATTGTCCCTCTGCCGGCAGCTCCTTATTGAACTGCTGGGTGTATAAATCAAGAGTCTGGGCTGACATGAAGTGCATAAGGTACTTGAGTGTGTGTACAGGCACAGATGCCATCAACATGAGTGAGCTCCCAGCTGTGATGAGAAGATCACAGCTTCAGGGGTAGCAGCAAAAGGCAGAGAGAGCATGTGCATGTGATGCAGAGCTCTGAAGGCATTACGCACCACGGCGTAGCCTCGGAACCTGAATGACTCAGAACCACCAAATACCCAGAAGGTTTCTAAATTAGTGTCTGAAAGATACTAGATTAGATGCACAGTGAGCTGCAATGTGACACACTGAATCCAGCCCCCTAAGGAATATACAAGGAAGCTTTGTGTTTCTCAGATCACTATAGGATCATAAGCAGCATTCCAAAACCTCAGCACAAGAACTGGTCTGGAGCAAAAGAGTGCTCAAGGAGTGCTCTCACTTCACTCCAAACAAACAGGTCAAGACTAGATGAAAGATGGCATCATTAGTCACACCCAAGACACGCAGGCTGTTCTAAGGTATGACAGCTGCACATACCTATCTACAGTTAGTCCTCAACTATGCATTCTGTCATCAGGAATTGTTTGCTGGTGCTATGGACACAAAAATGGGTATGTTTCTGCTTAGCCTATGTCATAAGCCCCAGAAAACCTATTAGTAACTGACCAAAGAGTAAGTAAACATTCCCTCCCTTCCCCTTTGTTTTGGTACAAGGTTGGGAGAAGCACTAATCAGAACCTCACGCTATTAATAAGCACAAGTGCTGCCCAGCCTGTTGTGTTTTGGTTTTAGGAGGAGGAAATGGGGAATCCAGCTACTCCTCCTTTTCTATTGTGCTGAGAATGCAGCCCAGGCACTCTGAAGAGGATATGACAGACATCACTTTGTGGTCAGGTTTCACCAAAAAAAAAAAAAAAAGAAAGAAAGAAAGAAAGAAAAAAACAGTAGGAGGAAGGTGTGGTCCGGGTCCAGGACTTGGAATTACCTAGTGACACCCCCAGTTGTACTGCTGACTAAGTCTTGGAGATTCCCAGATTACTTGACTCTTAATAGACTATTTATGCCATAATACATACCTAGTTGTTATCCCAAGTGCAGTATTGGTGTAGAGCCAATTCCCCTTTCCTCCCCATGCTGATTTCAGCAGAGATTAGGTCTACCAGGGCTTTGCTGGTATCACTTAATCCAGAACAGTTTAACAAATCATAAGCATCAGTGTAGTTTGTAAGCACAGTATTACAAAAAAAAGGCCTTCCTGGCTTTGACATGTGCACATTTTAAATCCTCCATGTAACTGTCAAATTGAAAAAATAATGAAGGCTCTAAAAATATTTATGGCAGTTTAGAAAAATGCATTTATGATTCAAATTAAGGTAGTCTAAACACTAACTAAAAAGCTTTATGTAAGGTACTTGCTAACTAAAGATGATGCATGAAATGTCTAAATAATGCCATTTCAAAAAAAGAGGCAAGTATAAGTCTTCCCTACTTGAATGTTCTCTGTTTCTAGAGACTATTCAGAATGTAGAGCAGTGCATTCAGTCTAGCAGTCATAGTGATACCTGCTACTGAAGTCTGTATTTTCACTTGCCTCTTTAATTTTCCTCAAGAGCCATTCACTGGAACAAAAGGGAAGGCAAAGTTAACTGTTCTCAGCCATTTAGGAGGTATCCAACTATGACTAAAGAGATCTGGTGACTTTAGCTACTGAACCAGTCACTTCTTTAAGTAAATTAACCCCTAAGAAAACAAGTCAAGAACTAATTCAAAACACAAAGCATGAGTTTATACAGAAATCTGCACAGGGTATCTTTGGAGAAAGGTCTTGTATTGCCGCCTGTATTTGTCCAGCAGCATGGCAATGACACTGTATTCATAGTATCTGAAGGCAACGTGAGACCAGAGTCAATGCAACAGAGGAAAGCACGGACACACTGCCAAATGAGGTGTCAGTAGGTTCACAGCTGCTCCAGGTCTTTCTTCTTGCAAAGGATGCAGATTTCCATTCCAGCTGTCGTAAAAGCAGCAGAGCTGCTGCCTCAATGCTCTTGTCCATCCTAAGCAAGCCCTGCCCCATTAGCTTGTCAGGATGGAAAGCCATCCAAGGCCTAGAAATGCAGCAGCAGCTTCTTGCTGAGGTATGCCCATGGAAAACACTGTGCAGAACCAATAACTATTTCTTCCACATTAAAATCTTTCCACAAGGCAGACCAATCTAAATGTGCAACATGGCTTCTCACACATAAGAATACTGACTCACATAATATCAATGCAAGTCATCTACTACACTGAAAACACCGTGCTAAGACTGAATAGAGAAATAAGAAAGTCAAGAGCATCTGCATTTGGAACAGCAGTTTGTACTGGCTGGATTTTAACTGACACATTTGTCACAACAAAACTCTTTCTGGGCACCAGCCTCTTGTCTTCCTTTCCTAACCCAGTCCTGAGAGCTAACTTCTTCTCCGTACATCAACAGAACCCTGTTCAGCTGGGCACTCGTGGCATTGTGATGCACAGTGAATATGGGATATGAATACGTGACAGAAGAGTAGTAATGTATTTATTACCTGTGGCCACTGGCCTCTTGATAATGCCCGCTTAGTTATCTCAGTGACTGTATTCTTCCGTGAATCAGGGTCTTGACGAGAAACTGCTACAGGCTGAAGGGAACTTAAAATTGCTGTGGAAGAGATAAAAATTTTTATTTGTCTTATACTAGTGTTTAGAGAACACAAGGGTTCAAGGCTCTCTTGTAGCAAAACCTTGTTATTACACTAGGAGACAGACTGCACAGCTTTTAGACTACATAGATAACAGTAGTGTTGTTACTGTTCTCACTTTGCAAAATGGGAAGTAAGACACAGAAGATGTACATACACTGGCAGCTGAGGAGCTTTACAGTAGATATAAACATGCCAAATTCACCCAAACACATTCTACTAATATTGCGGTTGCTTTTCACTGAGCATTTGCACATAATTCTGAGGAAAAGACCTGACTGGGACTCTGCTCATGGGTCACACTCTGACCTAACTCAAGCAGACTGCAACCAACAAGCAGTCTGAGCCTATGCTAAGAAGTAAAATGTCCCTTTCCAGTTACAAAGCATGCACAGCTTCTGTGGAAATTACAGAAACCTCCCCACCTCATTTAATCAGAAGTCTACATCGGAATGTGTGGACCTGTTAAGATGTGATGAGAAACCTGTGGAAGAATTATTTTTGGTGCTTTTAAGAGAAGATCAATATATTATCAGTTTATTTCCTACAAAGACATTTTTCTATGTTGCCTACTGAGTTTAGTTTGGGGTTATTGTACAGCCAGCAGAAAGTCTACAGCTGATTCTAGCAATAATGCAAATGGAGATTCTTTTTGTGCCAAAAGGAGAAGAAAATAAATGCATGAGTCATCTGATCTTTTCCATTTTCTGCATTTCCTTTTTGAGTAACTTCTCTTTCATTCTTTCCTGGTTTGACTCCCATTAAAAAAAAATAATCCGTAAGAGTGCCTGCAAGTTTAAGCTTATAAATATGTTTTTTTCCAGACTACTGTAGTTTGGGTATGTTCTGAAATAACCTTCACTAACCTGGGTTCTGCATTTGTGGGCCACACTGCTGAAAGACAGCAGTTGAACAGATTTATCAAGCTACCTACTGGGAGAACTTTAAGAGAAAGCTTCTAGCCTGAGCAGTTACAAAACATGCTTTCAGTATGAAGTAAATTTAAAGTGATACTATATTTCATATCTGAAAAGAAATAGCATACTTTTAGACATTTTGACCAGTTCAGAAAGATAACTTGTTACAGGGATTTCACTGGAAACGATCTGTCAATATCTTTGGAACCTAAGGATTTAAAGTCTGCCCCCACATCACTTTCAGAGATAAGGTTTTTGTTCTCATGTCAAATTGCTGGCTTCTAATATTTTATTTTTTCATAAATACTTACTGCCAAATACCGGAGTTGACAGGTTCTCTGCTCTAGACACTACCGATGGCATTCCAGTTAGCGCAGTAATAATGGCATCAAAAAAGCTTGAATGAGGAGCTGCAACAAAGATTGGGGCTTCCAGCAGATTTGCTACTTTCCCTTTTACTTTAACTTGGAAACCCATTACGAAGAACAAGGTACGAGTCAGGCATGAGAGAGCTGTCTGGATCATCCCCCTTGTAAACAGAAACACAAAAATATCACCCATTTTACAGTTAGTATTTCTTTTGTACTTGAGAAGAAAAGCCCATAAAATATTTCCCAGATCTCATCAGCACTGGGGCCAGGCACAGGGTAGCAATACTACTCACTAAAGGGGAAGAAGCAGAAGTAGGGAAGGGGGGGTACACCACCTTTTCATGTTGAAACCAGATTATAATTTTAGCGATAAGGCAAAGTACAGCACCTCGCTAAACTCTCCTCCCAGGTATGCCATTTCTCCTGCCGTATTTTATAGCATTGCAGCATAACACTATTGCAAGGGGAGGGCAAGTAATGAGCAGATTCGGTGTCCTTTTTGTAAGAACTTCCGTAACTGATATTGTTCTTTTACTATCAGTTTTAAACAAGATTAAATGACAGTGTTCCCTTACTGGGACATGTGCCCTTCATGGGACTCTCCGTAATCTCTCAGCCTCGTTAGAACTCACTTCCCGCGTCTCCTCCTCCCACATGCAGCTGCAGTGCATCGCAGCTAGAAGGGAACTTCATTACTCTGAGGTCAGAAGCTGAGCAACTGAAACCCAGAACCCACAGAGGCAGCTGTAAAGTACTCCTTCAAGGGCAACATAGCTAAAAGAGGAGCTGTCAAAGCTAATTTTGTTATGAATTACAGCATACCAGGAATGACAAAGGCTACACAGAAACTCAGCTTATATAACATTACCAAATACTTTTCTCAATTAGTTTCTTTTCTCAAATATCGCTATCAGTGTTATTACTGAAGTAATTCCTGAATTACAAATACTCTGTAAAGATTTTAATACAGATTTGTTTTAGCCTCAACACAATTGAAAACATACTTACTTGAAAAGCTCCACTACTGTTGTAAAATACACTCATCAAAAAGTTGCTTCACCTAAATGGGTAAAACTAAGATTTGACTGAGGATTCCTTGTTAATCAAAAGAAGGAAAGGGAAGGGGCAGGGGCAGCTTTAGACCCTGGCTTTGTGTTATTAAAAAAAAATTAAAAAAAAAAAATCCACAAGTATTGGTCACTTTTTACCTTCTCCATCCTTTTAGCGGCACAGATCCTTTTCCAGGGTGACGGAAAGTTGCAATTGATGCAAACAACCATGCTAGCAGTACAATAAATGCAATGCATATGGCACGGAGGGGTAGCAAAATAATCCCCTGAAGAACAATCTGGAAACACAGAGAGGGAAAATCTTAAGAAATGGTATCGGCAGGAATGACACTGATATCCATGTAGTTCCATTATATGGACTTTCAAATACTAACATTACTGCTATGTGATTTAGCAAGAAAAGCATTAATGATTCCAGTGTTCGCATGGGAAGTCAGTCATTCACAGCATTTTGTTTTCACTTTTGGGTTCCCATTTCAGGTAGAACTGGCACATCTGAGTATTGGAGTTTGTGGCTTCGATGTTGTTAGACAGAGGTGTTAAACGGAGTAGCTGCCTTTAGTTTACACCTACTTGCAGCACACAGCCAGTTCAGATGAGTCTGCCCAGCTGATACCCGTCTCCACTACGGAGCCTTCTGTCACTAGCTGTCTGTCTAGAAGCTAAGTGGAATTGTTAAGATGACTAAAATACACTCTTGCCCTTTCACAATGACAAATCTTGTGTTGAGTCACACTATTGCTGCAAGTGATCCTCACTACTACTGCTTGGAGTAGTGCACTGGCAACACAACTTCCTTTCCCCTCGCTGGGACTTAAGCAAAATGGACCTGTGGTTTAAAGCAAAGGTTCAGACTTTACAGTGCTGTTGAGGCTGCTTGGCTCATTGCCTTTGGAAGTGGTTTGCTCACCGCCCGCTGTAAATGTACAGCAGAACCCTTATGATTATGGAGATTAACTTGTTGCCTCCTGTTTGAAGCATCTTGGATATTAAGCTCTGTGTGCTAGGACCTCCTTGAATTTTTCAGAATAAACTGAGAAAGCTTAGTTCCCTTTCCTTCCCGCAATCAGAAAATTGTTAGTAACTTGCTTTAACTAGTAAACAAAATAAGCTATTGAGAGAGTTCTGCTATGGTCATAGACGACCAGGCTAGATAGCAAACCCAGCATAAAACAGATCCAAGCCCATTCACCACTTCTTCAGTTAGTTATTCATGTGTGTTTGTAAGGGGAGAGGAGGGAAGGAGAAACACGTAACGCGCCCTGGTTGTAAATAATCCTCAAAAATCATCCCCAGCCACGCCTAAGCAACTTTCAGTTTGCATTTTTTGGTGCACGGCTCCAGCGAAGAGGTGTACCCGCACCAGATTGTTAACAGGCAGCTGTGGGGCAGGGCAGGGAAGGAAGAAACCACCCTAGTAAATTAGGTTAGAAACTATATCCTGAAGGTTGGCCTTTGTGGTGCAATACAGCGCTGCGCAGACTGAGCAAGCACGGGTTATGGGAGGAAGGTGAGCTGTGTCAGAATGCGGAAGTCAGAGCACAGCATTCCTGGTAAACTAGTAAACGGTTCAATTCCTTTTGGCACCTAATCCAGCTCAGCTACCACTCACTGATGAGGATCAGCTCTGTGCACACAGAACTATATACACCCAAGCAGAATTGTGAGAAGTTATTTTCTTTTAATTTTATTTGGGCTATGTTTCTAAAAATCCGTCAAAACCTACAGAAGAGTGCATCACTGGCCACAAGACTGACAGCTCCACCGGTTTAGAAGGATGGTAGAAGTTACTGAAGTAGAGTTATGCTAGTTTAACTTATGCTTGTGAGCGTATGTTTCTTATGCTTTACTATCTTTTAAGAAAATCTACAACAACAGTGTTCCGCTCTCAAAATTAGCCTTTTTATTCAGCAAGGCTTTTAATAAATAATTTAAAAAATATTTTTCATTAAATAAAAAAAAAAATTTAAAAATAAATAAATAAATAATTTAAAAAATAATTTTACAGAATAGGCTGCAACTTGCATACTTGAATTATGATTATTAAACACCACAGTGGATTTTAATTTACCTCTCCTTTAAGAAGGAACAGGTGTGTGTAGTACATTTGGAATATAAGCATCTTTGAGTATCATTTATTCAGTTCTTCAATATAGTAAGTTGGTTCTAATTTTCCTTTCATCAACACAATCTTTTCCCATGCCACCAAATTCCTTCCATCTTCACATAACGTCCTTTTACTGTTCTCTTGTCAATAGCGAGGAGAGGCTCTGGCCTCTGGCTCTAAACCCTGTGATACTGACAAGGATTAACAGGAATTGCGAGCCTTCAGGACTCTGTTCTGTGTTGCAAAAGGCACAGTGACAACAGACCAAACATGACAGTGAACACACGGTGTAAATTAGTATAAGCACGAGGCGCAGTCGCATGGTGTTGATACTTATGTTCTGTAAGCGCTGCCGTATGTTTCCAGGAGAGAGCTGAACATTCAGGTATGATTATTTCCTTCTTTTATATAAAATTTGTATGTAACTAGCTATGGAATTTTAACCTTAACTTCATGGACAGCAGGAAAAGCACTGCTCTGGATCACAGAAAAGCATTTAGTAGCTGGGTATGAGAGATCTGGACTTGGAGATCTATCGCTGCCACTTTCTTTGGTGCCAGTCATGGCAAATCTGAGAAAGTCAGCAAGTTAAACCAAAGATGCCTCCTTGGTTGTCTCACAAAATCATCTGTCTCTCTTTTTTCTCCATATGCATCCTCTTGTGCTATGATCTATAGTCTCAGTTCAACATTTCAGCTGCATTCAGTTATCCAGAATGGGCAACATAAGCACAAATCTGTGTTTTGACTTAAAATAACTTCTTTCTTTATGAAAAAACCTCTATATATGCACTGACCTACAATGGAAAATAAGGGATGCAATAGTAAAAGGAAAACAATCTCTTCCTCAAAACTTTAATAAATTCATTAATCTATTTTAGGCAGATGCGCAGGTGGTACTGATTTGCTGATGCAAGCTGTTGGCTTTCTAGGTCACTGTGTAATGAGGCAGAGTTGATTTCTGCTCCATCAGCTGCAGAGTAGGGTAAGAAAAGGACACAAAAGAGAAAGGTCAAGGCATGCCAGAGAAGAAAATGTATAGGAGAAAAACATACAGAAGAAAATACAGGTTTAAAGTTTAGTAACTGCTAAGTAGGATCAGAGCCGCTCTAGCTTCTGTATACAGTAATCCTGAAGATAGAATTATTCTGAGTCATCCAAAGAACCTTTTCCCGTATTTGGAACCCCCTGCATACTTTCTACTTCACGTATCTGCAACAACTGCATAGCAGGTCACTGCAGAGTTGCAGACACCTGCAGTAGTCCTTGCAGTCCAGGTCACACTCCCACAGCTGACTGACCCATCAGAAACTGGGGATGGGGAAAAGCAGATCTACCAGAAAGCCACAGAATTCAGTTTGAAATTTTGTTCAACTTCGGCTACTGACGAGTTACCTAGGAAGCAGCAGAAGAGCAGGCTGGGGATCAGGATGAAGCCCAACTCCTACTGAACTCCTCTGACATCCGAAAACGCAATCATGCCTAACAAGGCAGGGTCCTCCGTGGGCACCCAGAGTACATCACACCTCTGCCAGGCAGTCTAGCTACTTGCTTCCAAGTACAAGGTTTAAAATTACTCTTTTAGAGTGCTGGTTGTGCCATTACGTAGTTCACCCTTACATAAATCCACTGAGCATCTCTTCTGAATTAAGTGCAATCTAGCAATGACTTAACTAGTATTTGTGCTCTACAGTTGCAGGTCAGAAGTTAGGAGTGCATCTGAGCAATCAGGATGAACAGAATTAAAATCAAAAAAACTCCCAACAATGAATTGCAGCCAGCTTCAGTCAGAGGATGGAAACCAAAAGTATTTGAACAACTGTTTTAAAATCTTGTTTGGCACATGCAGATGGTTAGCACAGAACAACTGATCCTTGTTTTGCACATTCTAAAGAAGGACAAATATCTCCTTGGCTGGTAAACTATTAGCAATACAAGGACTGGTAAAAAACTGTAGAATCTTCTCACTCCGCTATTCATTCTGGCTACGCTCTGTTTTTGTATCTGAAGCTGAATGGAAATGCAAACAGATAGCCTGTCTCACTTTCAAGCCCCATTCATCAAGGGACAGCAACCTTTACATTCAAGGAGCTCACCACCATAGGAAACCCCAGCTTTCCCAAGCTTCTCCAAGAGCTTTGGGCTCTTAGAGAGAGTTTTGAAATTTTGTGTTTTAATTAGAGTATGTTAAAGAATAGTATAGAACAGGGGGAATATAACAAAATGATCCCTTAACGTGCAAGAATGGAGATACACTACGTTTGATTTAAATGGAAAGCAAAGGGACACTTCTCTTTTTTTGAGGTTTATAGTAACACTCTCTGGTAAGGCTTTTATTCCCAGCTGGTCTGATACGCAGTGCTGGGCAAGAGAGGAGCAGACATTTACAAGACAAAGCAGACAGTAGGAAGTATCCTAGTCTCTATGACATACAGACATAAAAAGAACAGAAAGGACCAACAAGCAATACAAAAAGGTTGTGTCTTTCTGCTTCAAAATTGTGTGACTACTGCAGTTTTGCTTCATAGCTCACTAGGATCGGGCCCTGAGCCAGCCGGATGCATTGTAGAGTTACGTGTGGAGTGTATCTTGCTTTAAGACACACCATGTTTTGCATCCCTTCCTCCTGAAGGAAAAAAAAAAGTAGGATATATTTATTATAGCTACAATAGTAACTGTAGCTTAAAACTGCAAGCTTTTGAAAATTGTCTGTGCATCCTCTAGAAAGAACAGCCAGTACAGAAAGCTGTCCATTTCTGGAACTTCATTAAGAAACTGGTTTCTTTACCTGGGGGGTTCATGCCTACAGCTACTGATTCAGATGTATTTGAAATGTGTTTCAGGCTGCTAGTAAAACACAGGGGATAAAAGGATTTGAAATTGTTTTCCAGGTTTCTCACATTTCCTCCACCCAGCTACCTTCAGGGCAAACACTGTTTATAACTTGAGGAAGGGCTATATGAAACAAAATATTTAGTTGCACATCAGCCTCAGATATTTTTAACAATCGGCAGAAAATGCTGCAGGTTCACCTACACACTGACATCCTCATTGTCCTTACTGAGATGTCACTTCATATTTGGTTCATCAGCTCAATTTTTAAAGAGAATGGTTTTAAAACTTAGAGACCAGAAATACTGTTTGCTCTCTTAAAAGTACCCTGTAAGTCCTGTATGCTTGTACAGCTGTACTGGAGCAGCATTCAGCTCAGAAGCCTAATTCAGTTCAACCCACTGACACCAGTCCATAACCTGGTGAAACTGGGGATACCTTTTCTGTTGCCCACGCTGCAACAGGGAACCAAGAGATTAACCCCCCATGCCCACCCCAGGCTTAAAATCAGCCTAAAGTGAGTTAAGCATCTGAAACAGGATTACTGTAAAAAGTTTTTTTCTTTTTTAGCTTAGCATATCAGAGAGAAGTTATCATCATTTTCACTCTAGAGCCGAGGCATCTGACATGATGGATACACGGACTTGATTCAAGCAGGATGCAAAGTGGAGTGGAACAGGACTCCCGTTCCCTCTATCGTGCAAACCTTTTCAAAAGCTTGCTGCAAATCTTGCATTAGAAGTTTAAGTTTGAAGTCCGTAAGAAGCCTAGCAAGCATGCGGTTTGTGCACTCTGAGGAGCGATGGGTTGAAGAACTTCATTTCAAAAAACTGTGACTTTTTCACGCTGAACACCACCTGCATCTTTGCGTTCACCGTTTACATAACCTATTAATTTTCCTCTCTCTTATCTCTAGACTAGATCAGGAAGCGGGCTACGCGCACTTGGGGAGGAAGGATTCTTCCTAGGTGCCTTTTCCCTGGAAAAGCCAGGCGCTGCACACGTTTGACTGGGCTCTGCGTTGCCGCTGCCCCTGCGCGCCGGCTGTAAGCGCGGTGCTGCGGCGGGGCCGGCCTGGCAGCCCGCGGCGGGCGCCAATTTCGAACGGCGTTTGGTCACACGGCCGCCGTCTCCCACGGGAAGGGGGCCCCCGCTAACACCCCCGCCCCCCGCAGCGGTGCCAGCCCCCTGGTTCGGAGCGGCGCAAGCGACGCCGGTGCAGCCCCGCGGGAAGCAGGCGGCTCCCGGCGCAGCAGCGCTGAGGGTGCCCCCCCGCGCCGCCTCGGCCCCGCCGCACCGCTGCGCATCGCAGCACCGGGCAGCCCCGCTGGGCCGGCCCCGGGCCCTCGCACGGCCGCGCCGCCAGCCTTACCCGCAGCTTGTCCCCGGCGCTCAGGCGCCCCGGGTGGACGAAGGGGTTGCGGATGGTGGGCGGGCAGAAGGAGTGCTGCCTGGGCAGCGGCAGCACCCGCGGCGCCATGCTCCGCTGCGCGCCGCCGCCCCGGGCGATTGCGCATGAGCTGCCGGCGGAGCCCGCGGCACCTCGGCCCGGCCCACCGCGGGGAGCCCCGCCTCGGGGCAGGCCCCTGGGGGCTGCGGGCCCGCCGGCCCGGCCCCGCCGCCGCGGGTCGCCCGGGGAGACGGCGCCGGGGCGGGCGCAGCCCGGGGGAGAGCCGGGGTCGGCCCGCTGCCGTGTCAGGCAGCCCCGGGGCCGCGGCCGCCCGCTCTGCCCCCGCGGCTGCTGCGCTGACCGCAGCCGCGTACGGCTCCCACGGGCACCGCAGCGCCGGCCGCCGGGGGGGTGCTGGACTACCGGGGGGGTGCCGGCCCTGGGCTACTGGGATGGTGCTGGGGTCCCGGGGTGGTGCTGGGGTACTGAGATGGTGCTGGCCCTGGGGTACCGGGGTGGTGCTGGGGTACCGGGGTGGTGCTGGCCGTGGGCTACCGGGATAGTGCTGGGGTGCTGAGGTGGTGCTGGCCATGGGGTACCGCAGCCGTCTTGTTGGCAGGCACCGAGTTCTCAGGACCAACGTGGTCTGTTACCCGAGAGAGAAAAGCGGCAAACACCACAGCTGAAGTCGATTTTAGGAGAAGGATGTGTTTCCACCCCTGCAGAAGGCTGATACGGAGATACCGGTCTTGAGTCGGTGAGGTGTAGAGATCCACTGCAGCGTTCTGTACGCGGGGCTGGCGTGGGATCTCTTCCCACAGGATGCGGCAGGAGGTGCCCCGCAGGGCCAGCTGCAGCTCGGGCAGGTAGCCCACGGGCCGCTCAGGCTGAGGTGTGCTGTAAAGCACCCCGTGCTCCCGTGCCTCCACCAGGCAGGTGCCTTCCGACACAAATACCGCCACTGCTGCAAGGTTTCTGCCTGACCGTGTGTAGGAAACGTGCTTGTCGGTTCTCGTGGCAATCTGCTACAGCAATAGGGGTGAGCCAGGGTCTGCACAGAAAGCACTTGCTGGCTGGTAGCCTCTTATATGCCATTAGTACAGACACTTTGTTTTGTTTTGGTGCTTTTCCCTTTCTGCTAGCTTTCCTTCACACACAAATACTGGTACTTCTTAACACAACATCAATCTCTATGTTGCTGGCCTGTTTGTGTTGCTCTAACAAAAATAATTACAAATGTCTCATAGTTCAGTCCCCAGTTTGACGTGACTGCTGCCACAAAGATATCATTAGAATTAGTAAAATTTAATTATTCTCAAATTATTATTTGTGTTTTGTAACTGCAGGTGCTTAAGTAGTAATCATAATGTTATATTAGGGCTAACTGAAGCCCATCTATAATGGAAGCTTGATGAGTGTAGGATTTCCCTTGGCTGGTTTCCAGGGTCTCCCTGTGGTTGCCAGTCCTTGCAACCAGCACTGGGCTCTGAAAAACCCGAGAGCTGCGTACAAACCAGCTCAGCGCAACTGTCAAAGTAAGGCTGGGGGGAACTCCAGAGGAGAGGGACCAGTTCTACCTCTATCATTCTTGACAGATAATTGTACAAGCTCTTCTTAAAACCCCATGACTTCCCTGGCTGATCCGTTCCAGCACTTCTCTGATAATATCTTGAAATTATTTTTTTTTTAATCTGAGCGTAGTCTTTGTCATTGCAACTTCTATCCATTCTCTGTGGATGCAAGAATTGTTCACTTTCCTCTTTGCAGCTACTTTTTGCACACCTGTGTAGTGCTATGGTTTTCACAAGCTTTCAGTAGACTAAGCAATGTAGTATTTTTTTGTAGTAGGTTTTCTTTCCCAGGTCATCAGTTTCTAGATATCTGAGCATTCTTAATGCCTTCCTCTGGTCTTTCTCCTGTAAGTTCACACCTTTTTGGAAAGTACCCAGACTGGAAATACTACTCCTTAGGAGGGCTGACCAGTGCTACCGAGTGGGTGGGAAGGATTAGTTGGTGTCTAACACGTAATACTTGTCTATCCCTATAGAGTGTCTAGTTTTATGTCATTAGCCTGACCCTGTGACTCACACTGTGATACACACTACAGAGTTCTAAGAAACACTGCATTTGTCCTTATAGTGATAGTGATCTTACCTCTAGAACTGGGAAATACTAAAACATCTGGCTTTGTAGATGTGGTTTTTTGTTATGTAGAAGAATGTTTCTGGTGACTTGTATATTTGTTAAAAACAATTATATTGATTAAAAATATTTTACTCTTCTAAGGCTGATTAGCTATAGCAACATCAAAAAGGCTTAACATCACAGACACCAAAATACAAACACAGTGTGAAAAAAAATTGTAAACACATGAGAAGGTGCAATCATATGTAATTCTTTGGCTAAATTGGTGTCAGCGTCTCTTTTGAATAACAATGCCTTTTTAGTTTGTGAATCTATGGTAAAATGAATCTTTATCAATGGTCCACTAACGTAAAACACCATGAAGCTTTTGTGAAACTGATACTTGGAATCACCTCAATATCTTTTCTTTCACCAGAAGGTGCATATGGTGCTAGAGTTGGGCATTGAGGGAACAGTACCATTAGCTTGCTACTGATTATTTTGCTAGGTTGAAGCTACAGTTTCAGTTCCGTAGATCACTGGGAGGATGTATGCTTTCCCTGAAGAGCTTTACCCTACATTGTCTTGATTCTGCCTAGAAACTGTAAGAAAAGTGGCTCTGGAGCAGGTGTAGCTTCCGTATACCATCCAAGTGAATCATATTAGTTAAGCATTTCCATGGTGTAAAACAGGGATTCTTCTCTCATATAAACAAATCTTTTTAAAAGTCTTTGGAGCTTTACAGTTTTTAATATAAATTGTGTATACAGTTTAAATTGGACTAAGATCTTCACCTCATCATAGCTGTCTTTGGGACAGTTTAGTTTCTCTTCCTGGCATTTGTAAAAATATATTCCAACAGATCTTCTTATCATAAAGATTTTAATAAAGCTATAGTAATTTCAAAGTAATTCAAGTATATATTAATTCTATAAAATGTAGTGTAGACAAAATCATATACTGCAGAATATTAAATCCTTGCAAACATTTTTAAAAAAAATCTTCTGTCAGTAATTCCTGATCTGAATCAGAAGCTACAAGAAGTTGCCCTTTTTTAGTATTTCCCTATTTAATTACTCCAATTAAGACTGTTGTCTTACCTTTATAAAACATGCTCACAAAGGCATTTTTTAATACAGAAATTGAAAACCTGCTTTGTGTTTGAATTGCTCCCCGCTTGCATGTGACAAGAAGCCGCCATCTCCTGGCCACAGTCGCGTACCACTGCTGCTCGGAAAGGGCAGCATCTAACTGTTCGTAAGAGAAACAGCCACCTTTCCTCAAGGACTACCAACAAAACTTCATGCGAAGTACCATTCTGATTTTCCTGTTTCTTTCTGCGATATTAAATGCGAACTACTTGGGCAAACCGGGTATGAGAACAGAAGTAGATTGCCAATGTGTTTCCATTGTCAGTTTGACTTCTTTCTTCCCAGACCATGGTCCCCCAACGCCAGTTCAGCCTCTGCTTGCCCCCTGGCCCAATGCTGACTAACGCTTTGCAAGAGGCCATCTGGATGCAGCTGCCAGCATGCTCTCTCCAGGGACCAGTGCAGCTGAAAAGTGTAGCGCGAGTCACATCAAGTTTGTCTTTCTCCACCTGGGACGGTCTTACAGCATTATCCCGGTAAGCCATATATCCTCAAAGGTTTTTGTGCTTTGGCCGTGCAACATACAATCTCCGTGTCACGCTACGTAAATGGTACCGTGGCAGGCTGCCACAGGTATTTTGAACTAAAAAATCAGAAATATTTTCAATATTTGTATTTCAGAATCAGAAAGGCATTGTGTGAGGCTTCGAGGTGATACAGGCTTAGCACTAAGCAGTGTGAACATACTTGTCTCCTTGATGAATTCTACAGGGATAAGCGTGGCCTGTTGTGCAGGTGGTATCAGCTGCAGTAGTAGACAAAATACTTTCTGTGCTGAAGAGGGATTAGAATCACCCTGTACTGTTTCAAGATTTGTGCTGATAAAGGACAAATTAAATGGCAGACCTCGGGGGAAAAAAAAAAGATCTGATTATAGATGGTAACAGAAACAAGCATTACTTAACAGTCTTTAGAATATCTTTTCAGCTTTAAGTAAAAAATGCCATCCATGGGAATGTTCAACGGGCTGGATAACACATGGAGTAATTCATTAGGGATACATCAATCAATTTCAGTCTCCTGGGAATCTAGCTCTACGTATCCCTCAGTAGAATTTATTGTTCTAGTGTGATTTCAAGTAAGAAAAGCAGTTCTGAGCTGTTCATTTCCCAGTGCTCAGGTACTTGTGGACTGGAGGATGTGCTGACTGGCATACGTGTATCCATCCAAGCAGGCACACACACACGCACGCATGTATACACAAACCCAGACAGGTGCACAGATACATGTATCTTGGAGTTTTTATTTAATGTTAATTAGAACTGAGACACCCCTAAAGCTAAGCTTTCTCCTGAGTATTCCTAGATGTTTCCGCTTACAGAAATTCCTTTCTCTGCCTTTCCCTTCTTCCCTAAATGCTAGACTTTCTGTGCTACTGTTACAACCTTTTTATTGGTGCACATAGGGCTCACCCAGTGTTTGCTTGCTAAGTTTCCATTGGAGAGTTGCTTCTAGCTGTTTTCATCCCAGGGAAGCTGGTGTCCCCAGTCTGTTAAGTGTGAGAATCCAGCCCATAGGTACAGGTAAAATAGTCTCAGAATATGTCCTGGGATGCTGCACCAAAGAGAGGAACCTCATGCTAAGAGCTCCCTGAAGCTTATTCTGCTGAATTCCTTGCTCTTTGTGCTGCTTGATGGACAGAAGGTGAGTAAAATCAGAGGCAAGAACCTAGTCACTTCAGTTGGCAAGTCATACCTGGTAGTGACTCCACAAAGGGAGGCACTTAAGTAAACGCTTAGCTTGCGTGTTGTTGGTCCCAGTGGGGTACATAGGACTTGTGTTAGATTTTTGGTCCTAGACAGGCAGATAGATTGCTGAGCTAGCTCTGTTACCAAATTAGGGGAAAGCAGCATTGGGTCTTGCTGATGCTGAGTGAAAATAAAGGTAGCATTATCTCAAGGAATCCATTGGGTATGTCCCCTTGGAGAATCCTCCTTCCTCACCTGAGCTGGCTGCAGAACTGGACAACTTGACAAGAATTTTTCTTCTGTTTCTCTGAGTAAAGAAAGCTCTAGACTGATGATGGGGGATCTCCAACTCCCAGTGCTCCCAAACTGGCACCTTCCCTGATTATTGAATTCACTTGAAAACAAAAGAAAAAAGTAGATTTACAAGAAGAAGAGAGACTCCAGTGATTTGTGTGAGAACAAGATATAAAATTAACTGGGTTTTTTTTTCCCTTTGAACTGAACCCAGGAGCCTCAGTAAAGTTTACCCTATTTAAAGCATTAATTAGGGAGCTGACTGTACATAAAGATAAAACAGAACTCTTAAAGAAGTCTCCAGGGACTCCAAAAAACCCAGTTTTGTCTACATGAGGCAAAAGAATTTTAATTAGAAGCAACTGAATTGAAGTGAACTGATATGAGCAACAAAAAGAGAATTTATCCCACAATGTATTCAGGGAACATAATTGAATGTTCATTAGCTAAGAGTTATATACTGACTGTTAATGAGCAGAAATGAATATGTATTATTTCTTATTAAGCTGGAAATGTATGGAACTAATTGCATTTAAATATAGTAGCTATAAAGCTGTGTTTATTAAGAGTCACTACTAAGAACAGGAAAGACATAGGTGAATTTGTATTCTTTACTGCAGTATCATTTTAAATATTTATTATGCTAAGTGGTATTAATACATAGCTTTTCTTGGAAATGGTTGTTATGTTGTGCTAGTAGGACTGGGTGATGCCTTCATTTGGATAGGATTTATGCTTTGTTTATTATAAATTAGAGAAAGCAGCATAACCAAGACAGAAGCTGTTGGATTACTGTTGGTACTTCTTGCTTCTCATAATGAGGGTCCTCTGGCATTCATGATCCAATGGCACTTGGCTTCTTGATACTATGGCTTGATAATAATTATCTCAGGAGAGAGTTTTGGCAAGATTTCTTTGTTGGAGAGGTACAGGAGAAAGCCATCTTGTTACTAGATGTGGCAACAGAAGAACAGAATTCGTTTGTATTACGCGGTGGGTGTGCTGTGTGTGCACCCAGGAAGGGTCCGTGCCTGCCGGGGAAAGCCTACCATTATGGGATAGACTGAGCCTGAGAGGAAGCTGGCAGGGGCAGTGGCCACTGTGTCTTATGAGGGGACACCGAGAAGCGTGTGGGAGTAAGCAATCACGGGTTTGTTTAGGTTGGAAGGGTTCTCTTAAGAACATTTAGTCCAGCCCCCCCCCAGATGTAGCCAAAGGTGCGTGAAGGGGGGCAAAGCAGAGGGCAGGGATGACATCGCTGCCAGCAAGGCGTGGAATGGAAACACTGGTGCCCAGCAGCTGGGGCTGGCCCTTGCTCCCTCTCATCGTCGGAGTTCTGCGAGATGAGGGGTGGTGGCTTTGCCTGAACGTTTTATGGCATTTACGATGATTTCAGTGGTCTCTTGCGAAGAGAGAGGGACAGTAGAAGGAGAGTTAGAAGGAAAGGAGCAGCAATACCCTGAGCGGGTGCAGAGCAGCAGAGGAGAAAGAAATGCCACGAAGAGGCATTTCTAGTTCCACTGATGGCTTCTCAGCGCTGAGTTAGCCTGGAGCGGCTGTGGAGTGCTGGACCAAGACACACCTAGTCTTGACTCTGGGAGCTGCATGAGGGCCTGCAAACAAAATTGGACTTAGACCCACGATTATTCATTGCAGCTGAAAGGCCACCTCTTCTGCATGGCAAAAATAGCTGTTTTCATCCTCCTGCTCTCTTTGAAATTAGAGGATATTTTGGGACTGCAATCAGGGAGGGTTTGCACACCTTTGAGCTAGTCTCTGACATTTGACATCAGTGCTCTAGGCAGTGATTTTGTGAAATTTAAATTGCTGTCTTCCTGCTTAAATGGAAAAAAACCCCTTGTTTGCTCTGATTTGAATTTGAATTATTTTTAATTTTGCCGTTTATCCTTTTCTGACAAAATTCTCACAGATTATTACAGTAACCATCGGCTCTTCCTTTAGTAATCCAAATGTATGTTTATTAATTGTGCAGATAGATATATTTTTACTACAGGATTCTTCAGTAGCAGTAACAACTGTGTGTTCATTTTTGGAAAGAGTGCAACTTTTTTTCCTGTTCACAAGAGGGCGATAAATCCCCAGTCATCTTTATGCAGCCTCTATACTAAGTGATCAGTGCATTACTGCAAAATGTCAGAAAAAGCAGCTTCCTGTCAGATAACTATATATATATATATACACACACACACACACACTGATCTGTATAAAATATTGTGACTTCTTTTGTTTTATGGGAAGTTTAGGCTAGGCTCTGTTCATTTCGTGCCACTGTAGATCCTATTGTCAATAGAAACTAGATGTGGAAAAGTTATTTATAATATTCCCTCCCACTACAAGTGCAAGTGTTTTCTTCATGGTACACTTATAAGTATTAAATTCAGATGAATGTCAAATGCCTCAAATAATGCAATTTTCAGCATAGTCTTCGGGAGAATTTCCCATAGCCTAAAGGTTGTTTTGTATGCTTATTTCTTCCTCATAGTGAAACTGTTTCTTTGGTAATCAGAATTTTCCATTTCTTAAATTGAATCCTTTCCTTCAATTTAAGTATCTCTTCTCTTGAACCTCCTCTTTAAATGCAATGTTTTTTCATCTAAATACACAGACTAAAACTTTAAGCATTTTTGTGGTGATAATATCAGTATGGGAAGCTGCCATTACCACTGCGATTTCTCTATTTGTGTAGACAATTTTATAATTCATTAGTACAGCATTGTATTTTTAAATATTTAGATTTATTCACTTGCACTTGCATTGTCTCTCTTAAATAGTTTCTGTTTTACATTGAATAGTAAGAACAATTTCAGGACTTTTGCATGGAATAAGGGAAAGAAAAAAGGACGACTGGTTCAGTATACTAAATTATTTTATGTCTCTGTTGATGTTACCTGAGCTCATTCCAGCTCCTGTGTTTAAAGGAGCTGGATTCCTTCCAGCTCAAAAGTTCCATGACCCAGCCCATGCAATTTTTAAGCTGTCAGAACAAATTCTTAACAATTTACACTATAGTATGGCCTCTGAAGAATGTTTTCACTCTGTGTCTTAATATGCAAAATAAATAAATGCCCAAAGTCTCTTGCAACGCGCTGAGGCAGTTGCTCAAGGTGTTAGTACAGCGCCCAGCTGAGTTTAAGAGCCTCAAATGATGTGACTTCCAATATATCCCTTAAATAGTAAGACAAGTCCATAACTCTTGAGGCTCTTTCTACAATCAGAGTGGAGTTCTGCAGCTGGCTCAGATAGCTGAGACAAAAACACCTTTATATTGTCTTTCAACAACCTCAGAGGTCTCTTTGGCGCAGAGATTCAGTCTTGCCTGGCCCCTTGCCCAGTCTCTGATTGCCTCAGGCCCGTGGTGGGAGGGAGCTGTTAGAAAGCAGAGATACCCTTAGCTTATTTGTTTTGATATTATCTTGCCTGTAACAACCTTCACAGTTCACCTCCACCCCCTCCTCACCACTGATGTCTGCAGGGGCTGCACCAGCGCAAGGGCAGGGCTGCTGTGGGCATAGCACCACTTCTGCGCTACTGGGATGCAAACAGGAGCGTGACTGGGCAGCAAGCGGAGTCTGGAAGAGATGCAGTTTGGAGTTTTGGGGTGAAAAGCTTTATCTTGCTTACTCTGTTGAAGTGTAATTAGAGTCCACCCCATTCCTGCCCTCATCCCCAGGCAAGGTCGCTGGCCTCTTCACTGGGTTTTCTGAACTCCAAAGGCTTTAATGGGTTACTTGCCCCAGTCAGTGGTTCCGAGGTTGGGAGCTCCACTTTAAACAAAAACTCCTTCACAGAGATTCTCTCGGTACAGTCAGGCATTTTGGCTATTTTAGTTAAGACCAAAATTATATAACAAACCCATATGACTCTGCCTGCCGGTTTACCATCAGCTTTCCTCCGGACAGCGGCAGAGATCTGTGTGCTTTATTAATGTCTCCACGCGGATTTGGGAGATGCAGCCCCAGTTCTGCTGTGCATCTGAGGGTATGAAAGTCTTAATAGGGAAAATTTGGTTGCAAATATGATATGCCTCACAGTAATGCATAACTCATGTGTTTCCAGCTAAGGAAAAGAAACCCTTCTTACCACAACTATGCACCTCCAGAACTCCATCCATATGTCAGAAAGATACTAGAGTTATATTTTTGTCATATTATTTAATGCTTTAAGTACACCACAATAGTAGGAGAGCAAGTATGCAGACAGGCCAATTCTTTGTGTATATTTGTAAGAAATAAAGCAAAATTGAGAGCAAAAAAGCAAGAACTAGCAAAGCATTTCCAACCAACTCATTAACTGTGACTCAGCTTAGGTATCTGAGGAAATTAAGACATCGGTAACTATAATGAAGGGGGGAAAAGAAGGCACACAATAAACCTTTTTTATCTAGCAACTGTAGAAAGACGTCTTCCCACTTTAGATGTGCTTGTTGAAGTCTGTAGTCTTCTTACAGTGGGTGGGATGAGAAAATCATCGAGAACATGCTTTAGTAACAGAAAGCTGAAGATCCGGCGGTATCACTGACTGAACAAAAACAGCAGGAGGCCCAGGCTGCAGCATGGGTTGTGTCAAACCATGATGTTCATTCTGCCTTGTGTGTTCATGTACGTCTGGACATGACCAGAGATTGTCCGTTCTGTAGCATTCACAGAAAGCTGCTTTGCACAAACAAGTTTCTGGATGCCTGCTGAAGTCCTGACACTGAAACCATCCTAATGCCATTAATAAGAGAGGTATGACTGCAAGATTGTAAGGAAAGCAGCAAAATACAGGTGTGTGAGCTCAGTTTACACTAATGTCACCTGCCCTGAACCACACTGTCTTTTTAAATGCTGCAGGTGTGTTGCTGATGGTGAGGAAGCTAGGTAATTTAAGGCAAGACCAGGTATTTATGCTGTTTGGCAGTCAGGAGCCACAAAGATCTTAGCAGTGTCTCTTCTACGCAGGTACTAACAAATAAGGTTGGTATGACATAGGTACCAGCCTAGAATTTTGCTATGAAGCATATAGCTGAGATATATTGTGAGCGTTGGAGTGCAGCTTAAAAGAAGTATTTTTTTAGAGGAAAAGGGCAAGAAGAGTGGAAATGACAACAGCCTTGCAAAAAAGGAGTGAATGCTAGGGAAAAGGTTTAATATAACTTGGTAGTTTTCAGGGACCTGCTGCCAGTTGTGCATTAATAATAAAGATTCTGCTTCTTCAGCTGGCTGTAACCAAAGTTAGTGAGAAGCCAAAAGGCAGGGGTTGCTCTGAGGAAGAGCATGCAAGTAACCGGGAAGTTTCAGATGCCGATTACAGGTGCTTTGCCCAAGCGTTGGAACTCCTTCTTTCAAAGAAGGTTTGAGTCTGGAAATGAGCTTTAGGGTTAGAAACACTGCCTAAGCTCTACCCAGCTGGCTTGGAGAAGCTTTTGGACGCTGATATGTGAGGCAAGTTCAACAAACTGGGATTGGGCCTTGAACAGTAAAACAATATCCTCTTTTTCTTCTGTGGAATTAGATCACAGATGCGGATGTTAACAAAGGATTATGGAGCTGTAGCTCAATTCTCATAAAGAGAAATGGTGATTAGTTACAGAGACTTGTGAGCTTACCGCTTCCCAGCAGCAGAGGGGCAGGGACCCGCAGGGGCCCGGGTGCTGGAATATCACTCGTGCTTCACTGGACAAATAACAGCAACTCTGTGCTGGTTTTCCAGTCTGTAGTATGATGCAGTTATCTTACTGAGGGATTGAAAGGCATAATCAATTGTAAAATGCATTGAAACAGAAAGTGCTATCTCAGTGCAAAGTGGTTTTATCTACTGCTGCACACCCAAAGGATTTAATTTTGAGGTGGAGACACATTTCTTAAAGCCTGTGATTTGTACTGAAACAATTGGAAATAATGAAGCCTTGGGTTAGTGTTGTTGGAACCTTGTTCCTGTTGAGGTTGGTGGCAATTGCGTCGCTGATTTCAGCAGGAAGAGGATCAGGCTGCTTTATCAGGAAGCATTAGGGAAATACAAGAGATTCTAAAGCTAAGGATCTGGGATTTTTGAAAAGCTAAATTATGTCGTGCCAGTCCTCACCCTGGTAGTCCAATGGTTTAATATAGACCTTTTGTGTCAACTAATTACTCAGGGATGTGTTAACTTGAAATATTAAGGAAACTGCTAGCTTTTTTGCTGTCTACAAAAAACCCCCACAAACATGCAGAATAAAGAACATATGAATAGCCTAGGCAGAAAGCGAACATAAGATAACGTGTGTTCGTTGAACAAAAGAAGGTAATTTGAAAGGATATGTGCCATTAAAATGGGTCATATGATCCGTGATAGAAGTTACAAATAAATGCAGTGCACCACTGTTGTGGAAATTGAAAAGTAACAGTCGATGGGGAGAAACCAGTAGAAAGAAAGATAGACAGAAAAAAACCTCCACAAAAACAAACCAAAGAAGGCCTTGTGGAGATTTACCCCAACTTAAATCAAGTTTAGAATGTATTGATATTTGGGAGATGTCTCTGACAGTTATGAAGTCAAAGAAGAAGTATGGCTTTTGCTCTGAAGAATTTCAGAGTGTATAGATCTGCTAACAATTTATATATCAAAGCAGTCACCAAATGGGCTGGAGAGGCAGAGCAACAAATCATTTCCAGAAGTTGCCATTATCAGGATTTAAAAGTAATGTTAATCTCAGTGTTGCTACAAAAATGAATATCAATGTCAGTATTTTAAATAAAATCTGATTTTGATTTTGGTATGGGGGCTTAGAACTCCCTGGAATTGGTCTTGGTAAACTGTTCTATAACCACATCAGCTGGAGTCTTTCGACATATAAATTACAGAAATCTGGAAAGTTTTCTAAACTATATGTATGGTCTTGTTAAATCACAGTGCAGTGTTTCATCTGACCATTGAAGACCCGTGTAGTAAGTAGAGCTAACAGAGAGGTGCACAGGTGACTTTCTTATTAAAAATCAGACTATCCCTCATTTATTTCGGATGTTTTTCTAAAGGATTGATGCTTCCAGATGATTTTATGCCTTTGCATTCATTTCTTATTTTGGAAAGGAAGATCTTTTAATAATGTTTAGCATCAACCTCTCCCACCCCTTCAATTTGCTGCTCTGGTAAAAGTGCTGTTCCTCTGCAAAAGCTCATAACGTGCTATATGAAATGTCAAGAATGATAAAGCAAAACAAAGAACCTCGAAAGGGAAATGTGCTGCCATGAATATCTGAAATGTACTGAACCACTGCTTTATTATACTTAAATTTCAATAAACACTTCTCTTAAGAGCTTGTGTTTCAGTAGGCAGGGAGATGGTTCTCTATGTAAATAACACTGTTTACCTTTTCTTTAAAAACTGTATTCTCACCACGGTGGTAAATCCTACAAGAAAGCTAAAACATAGTTAGGCTGTGAGATATGGAATAAAATCTCGGAAACCTCTCTCTGTGCTTGCTGGATTGCTATGTGTGGCCATAAAGCAAGAATGCCTTAGAGAACTAATTTTCACAATGTTTTTGCGTCCGTTCTGGTTTTGAAAATAAGAAAGGAGGAAGCCAAAACCCTCAAAAGAGTGCTAATAAGCTCATTTTGCGTCTTCCTTATTTTATGTCTTGCTCCAGTTTTTATAGTTTCACTCTTAGCAGATATGGTATAGCACAAGATTTATTTCTAAGTGCTTATCGCTCCTTAGTAGAAAGCATTTATGTTTTTCCATAAGAACTCTTTCTAGTCACCTCTTCCTTGATAGCGTTTTTATCCACTTACTTTACCCTGAAGTGTCACTTAGAACGCTTCTCAGAGGTTGGCAAAGGTTAGTGTAACCATTAATGCATTAAAGTTGGATGCTGGAGGTGTTAATGCTTTGCTGCCAGTCTTGTTTTAGTGCTAGCTGTCTCTGGTGTCAAAGAACTTCATTTCCTAAACGCCAGGCCAGCGTTGCCCTTGTCTGAAGGCTTCCTCAGTAACTCTACTAACTCTCCCAGTCACTACTTTCAGTTTCCCAAGAAATCAGGCTTAGAGCCTTGAAAGTCTGAAAATGTTTCTGTAATTGATTTTACAAATATTTGCAAATATAACTGGTTTTTTTCTTGGTGGTCATTTCAAGACGTGTCATTTGCATCTTTTGAGGGCCAATTTAGCAGCAAGCGGGAAGACAAATACTCGAATAATATTTTCAGAATGAAAGGCAAGGCCCCCACTGCAGTTTTATAGTCTGCTTCATAGCATCAGAGAGCTTTTGTGTAATTCCTTAGGTGAGACAACTGTTACCTGTCATGCAGAGCTTGCTTTTTCTCCTCCTTTGTTCCAAAGAGGAACATTGTAAGGGAGTAGTAGCTCCTGTAATAATATTGCTGCCTGTGTTACATTAAGTGCTGTGGTGATGGCTTAGTTTTGCATGGATTAGAAAAAGGCTAGAGCTGCAAGGTTCTTAAGTCTGCTGGTGGTTTATTTGGTGAGTTTGGATCGGTTCTCACGCTGGTTTAGATGTGGCTAAAACTGGCAATCACAATGCTTGTCCATGAAGGCAAAGTTGCTTGCTTTTGCACAGGCGGACACATCTCCCTTGGAGACGATGTCATAGAAGAAAGTAGTTTAATGAAGGAAGAATGGAAACACTGGAGAATACTCCAGGATTGTGTTTTTTTTCAGATTTCATCTTCCTATTCTCTGTCTCAAAGTAAACATTCCGTCTTTGCATGAATAAGTTGAATTGTGTGTTGAGGCCTCTGAATACACTTGAATAGCTTAAAATGAAGAGGCTACGTCATAGCATGGTTGAGCACAAAGTTGTGGCTGAGTTGACGTGCTTCTGAGGGGAGAATACACATGTTTAAGGAACCTCAAGATGAAAGGCCAGGGATTTTAGCACGCAGAGTTGTGCAACAGTGGTCCAGCTGGGACTTCATTAAAGAGAAGGAACAATGTAAAGCATTACTGTGTCCTGTGACAGTGGTCTAATCAAATGTCACTGAGCAGCTCCTTGGTACAGCATGGGTTGAAGTCTTACTGAAATAAAGAAAAAGCTAATTGCTATTTTTGGCTGCACTGTTGCGTGCTGGGTTGGTTGCCTTGTCCATTTGGGAATGTCTTATGTAGTAAGCTAGAACACAGTGCTGCAGGTGCAGAAGTTCTTACCATGTTTTCTCAAGAGAAGTCCAATAAATCATTGTGCCATTTCTATCAATAGCTCCAAATGCTGAGTGCTCTGGCCTTGTCTTTCTGAAAGGGAGGCTATATTCTGTTGTTCCTATGCATTTTGTAAAGGCAGTCAGGACACCTGCTAGATTTCTCGGTGCTGTTGGATTGAAAAGCTCCTGGCTTTTGGGCTAGCACTAGCAGTCTGCCACTAGCTGCCCATGATTGCACCAAAATTAAGAAGCTCCATAATTATGAGGAGTGTAGTCATGCTTCCTTCTGCCCTGCCCTGCCTGTTGCTCGCCATGCAAGTCTTCGAGGCGGAGGGATTAGCAGATGCCTGTGGTTGCTCCGCGGTTCGTCAGAGAAGGTGCTGGTCTGGATCTGGTGCCTCTTCCTGTAGCAGCTCAGACTGCCCAGCTCCACAGCAAACTCCCCAGTTCCCAGAACTGCCCCAGGGATTAATTAGTTCATGTTTATAATGTGCTTTGATGTAGAAAGTGTTGTTATTATTACTTAAAACTCTTGAACTCCTCCTTGGTATAGAGATGCGAGGCTAATAGGTTTTAATTACAAAAAATACGTATGCTGAGAAACACAATCCCGTTGTCTGAATTCCAGTGAGTTTTTCAGTGTGGTTTCCTCTTGCCATCCAGTTGACTTTTAAGAACATGTGATTTAATTTTTTTTTATTATTGTTTAAAATGGGGGTTGCCTGATGTTAAAATATTTAGATTTATTCTGATTTTATTTTTAATAGCATACAGAGCTGCTTTGATTGAAAATATTTATATTGATGAAACACATGCCAGTAGGCTCTATTTGTATTTGTGCTCAGCTCTTCAGGAAACTGTTTGTCTGTCTATGTCGCTTGGCTATAATGCACTTAATGAAAACAGTGTTTTGTTGTTTTTTAGAGTAAATCTGGAGTAGAGAATTTGGAAAGAAAATGCTGCTGACTTCCCAAATACTTATAAGAAAAAGAAGTGTAAATCAATTTGTGTAACTATTATTTCTCATTCATTGTATTGCTTTGCGTCAGAAGCCTTGGAAAGGTTAGAAGTAGGTTTTGCTGTGGGCAATTGGTGTAACTGATAAAATGGGCATGGATTCATATGGAGTAATTGACAGTCCATCTGTATTAAAGTTATTTATTCCACTACCTGTTGATCACATGCAATACTGCAAGTTGATGAAAGCAAGAGCTTCTTTTTACTTCTTCATCTAATGAGGAATTGTTTCCTTTATTCTGAGTCTCACTGGAGGCTGACAAGTCCAGACCTCATAAGCGTCTTTGATGAACACAGTAATATGGTGGAAACACTTTTTTCTAAAAAAAATTAAATATTAATAGTTATATTATTTAATTTATTCTAATTTAACTTCCAAAAATATGGAGCTAACCTTATCAAATGCTTTGGCTTTCAAAAGACAGAGTAGTTCTAGTTTCTGGTTAGGGCACCAGGCTTAGCCTGAGTTAGCGATATTATAAAACAAAGGTGCCATCAACGAACTAACATGAAACACATTTGAAAAAACACATCTGCAGTCAATAATCTGAAGAGTAAAGAGCATTATGGACAAATTCATTGAAAAAATATTCTATATTGGGTATGAAATTCTTGTGCACGTGTATAAACAGCGTAATTGTTGGGCTCTGGGGGTCTGATACAGGGCTCCGGGTAGACACTCAGCTACCAGGGTTTGTACGTTTGCACATGGTTCGTAAACAGTGTGATTTGGAGCCCAGTCATGTCCTGTGGTTTCCTCATAACCTTCATGTTGGATGAAAAATAAGCTGTCGTTCATGGCATTGTGGAAACAGAACTACTTAAAAAGACAGTCATTGGACATGCTAAATTTTCTGTTGTTTATAGCTTTTAAATCAAGGGTTGTTGCCTATCTAAAAGTGACTGTGATAGGCGTAGTAATCAGTGGCTGAAATCTGAGGGGACATTTAAGGAGGTCAGGCTAAATTATCATAATGTTGCTTCAAGAGTGAAAGCTACAAAAGCAATACTGAGCATATGCTTAATCAGAATTTTATGTACCACATTTATGAAATGGGTATCTACTGTTCTAAAGCACTTTGTGTGGGGGGAGCCGGGAGCCTTTACTTTAACCCTTCCTTCCCCAAAGTCAGCCTGAAGACTGAGTTATTTTAGAGTGCCACAAAAACAGGACGGAGGAAAAGAACATCCCTCCTTTATCCATAATGCAGTGCTGTTGTGTTTAATTCTAGGTCAGTGTTCTCTTCCCCTAATAAATAAGAGAATCTTGCATTTTGGTGAACTCAAAGTGTGTTTGTGAATAGCCACTGGTACTGTGCTACAGATAAAACCTGTTCATGTCAATAGTATGCACCCATCCCATCAGGGAAATGGAGAGGTCTTGCCTATATGGATTAGATTGTGATGGATATTAGTTAGTAAGGGAGAATAGATTAATCTATATAAATGTGAAGTATTTAGTGGTATTCTTCAGCTCCAGATAATGAAATGCCATCGAGGCACAGTTAAATTTCTGTTTATTGACAAACATCTGCTGCAGTAAAGAGCCTGCCAGGAGCATGGTCTATGTTTAGAATTGATTTTATATCCTGATAACTCTCCGTAGTTGTGTGAAACATGCCCAGGTGCTGGAATGGAACTCAGTAGTTCTGTCTATAGTAATAATTTATCTGTTACCTTGTCTATGATTATTCCTCTTCTGGTGATTTCCCCCCACCCCTCCCCCTTGCAAATAATAGCAGAAGGCAGACCTCTGCTTTGCCTCTCTAATGGTAAGGTAGTTCATCTCAGAGTTTTGAGCTGCTTAAATGTTTATTTTATACTGTCAATACTTTGTTAATATTTCTGTGATGCCTGAAGCATTGGTCTAAGTGCCTATCTGCCTAAGCAGCTGTGAAAGCTGTTTGGTCAAGAATAATTTTTGGATTCAAAGTGTAGCTTTATGTTTCTGCCCCTCAGGATCTGACAGTGAGTGCTCAGTGATGTACACTGGAAATCCTTGAAAAGTTCTGCTCCATAAATTCTAGCCGTGCAAGGGTGGGATGGCATGGGGGAGACAAGACCAGTGCTGGCTTCCTGAGGGTGAAACAGCCATAGCCTCTGTGGAGGTGAGCCATGTGGCTACGTAGCTATCCATTTACTCTGCCACTTCCCTTACTCTTTTTCTGTGGTCGTTCTCATGGCCTTTATATATGCTGGTTAATTCTGTGAAGTTACTGGCTGGTAGCTCTGTGGTTTCACTGTTAATCCAAGACTGGATTGCATTGCCCTTCCTCCTCTGTCATTCTCCAAAGATGTGTGTTAAGGGTGTGAGTGTGCAGCAGTCATCGCTCCTAATCAGCAGGATTTCTCACTGCATCTACTCTATTCTCAAGCACACAAAGATATTTCAGACTATATTTTTACCGTGATGCCATAGTTGTGCCATACCTTTTATTCATAGAGGCAAGGCCTGCCCAATTGCCCATTCTCTAGGCTGAGAAGCTGTATTTTTTTTAATGTAATTTATTTTTATAATTTACAAATTTAAATTATGTAACATGTTAGCCACATGCCAAAATCCTTAAAAAAATAACTTTGCAAAGGGAATTCTAGAGTTAAATAAACAGTTTCATGTGTTGAATTATACTAGAGAACTGCAGGAAGGTGATCTGTTAAAATTACACTCAGGTGGTATCAGTTTAAAGAGCAAAGAAGTGAACAATGTGCGTGTTGGGGGAAAAAAAATACAGATAATGGGTTGGAATATACACAGTGCATGGCTGAGATTCTGCCGAGACGTGGGCCAGAGCAGTGCTTTACTGGCAGCACACTGTGCTGCTATAAAGACGATCTTTGCTCTTCAGACTGGCAGGAATTGCTGTGGGGGACTTACCTCCTACAACGAGGAAATGCCTTCAGCCGTCTCCATCGCTCCCCACCCGCTCCTGGCTGAAGGCTGTGCGGCTTTGGATGGCTTTCCTCCTTTGGCTGGAAGGGATGGTCACTAAAATGCAGAGCCTGAGGGACGTGGGTAGGAGGGGGAGACAGACAAACTCAAGGAAAAAGCTTCCCCTAAATGAGTATAGTGCATATATAGCGGAGTGTATATATATATCAGAGCATATATGAGAGTGGAAGATAGTACAACAGTTCTCCCTCTTTTTAAAGGAACGCCTTTGTAAATGCATTTTCACACTTAGTCCCAACAAAACATGCTTTCCTTTTGATGTTTAAATACCCTTTATCTTTTTGAATAGCTTGGTATTACCCCAAAATAACTGACACAAAAAGAGCAAAATCCTGCAAGCCTCCTGCTTGGCAGTCTCTTGCTCTGCATCGAGGGCGCATAACTATATTTTCTGTGCTGCTTTTGGTACACACGCTTGTTCTGGGGCCATGGTTTTGCTGTGGGGGAGGAGTGGGTTTGGGCTTGATGAAGGCGCTTTTCATTAGCTCTCACTGAACCAGCTCGAAGGGTGCCTGGTGCAGTGATTCCTTTTAGCCTGCAAGTGGCATTCTTTGTCCGGTTTACTGGACTCGACAGCCTAGTTTATCAAAAATCCTTACCTCAAGTGATTTCAGAATAACACTTTCTTTTCAGATGTTTGTCGATGGCAGCCTGTTTGCTGACTATGAAAATAAAATCAAACTAGAAGCAAGGCTTTGTCCACTGCAGTCATTTTCCCTCGGTTTGCTCTAAACCTGTCAGTTGAAAGCCACTTCTTGGCACTGCAGAGGCTTTTCTCTCCTTGAACTTCAGGAACACTTCTAGCTTACATCCACATTTCATAAATGTCCTTCTGGATAAGCTGCCTGCCTTGGGGTTGTATGTAGGGGTCTAGTGAGGATGCAGCCTATTTCTAAACCTAGGAGAAAGTAGGACTGTGTAAGTCTCACGAAGTTCGGTTATATTATTTCCACTGTAATTTCTGCAGAGGCTCCTTTGGCATTTTCACAGTATGCCGTGTAGCGTCTGCAGCAGCTCAGCTCTTGCCGTGGTTATTCAGGTCATACTTCGGTATTTAAATGTAATTCTTCAGAATGTTGGTATTGGCAAGCAAGGGAGCTACATCTCCTATGAAGACAGAGGTATTAAAGCAGCATCTTTGTTTCTAGGAGCTACTTCTTTACCTGCTGCAGTTAATTTTACTCATGTATCTCTGGAATGAGAAAACGGCATAGAAACCCTGAATAGTTAGCTAATCATGGCATTCCAGATGTACCTGAAAGCAACAGTGCACTTCCCATTGGTCCATTTTGGGTGATTTGTCACTTTTGAAAAACTAGAATGTATTCCCACAAAGAGTGTGAAACCCAAGAGGGCCTCTTTTCTCATAAAATTTTTGTTAGGGAATGTGGGAAGGTGGTTTTCCTTTGGGGCTGTGTTGTGCTCAGGAAGGAATATGGAGCTGGGAGTCTGGATTCTTTTATGGCTTTGAGAGATCTTTGCACTTATGTAGCAAAGTATTTAGTTAGGATTCATGGTATGCTTACAGACAAAATGTGAATAATTATCTTTTAATTTTTTTTTAAGTAGAGAAACTAGAGCCAGTTCAACACATGAAAAAAAGCTGAAGTTAATTTAAAAAATGAGCACCTAAACTGATGTTGTAACATGTGTGTTCTTAAGCCCTTCGGGTTCCATAGAGCATAGCCTTTGCCAGCAGTGATTAAAATACTAATGAGAAGGAATGAAATATTCCAAAGAGAGATGAGGAAGGTGAATTAGGCTTGCTGTTTACCTGTAAAGTTTAAAAAGGTGAGAAAGAATGTGTTCCCTTGACTCTAGACCACTTCAACTTCATAAAGAAAAATTCCCTGTGCATTCAGGACTTCACCGCCTGTGTGTAACAACCTTTGTATAGACACAGTTTTCTTAGAAACACTAAAAGCTGCCAGTGTGCCCTAGAAACATCATATATTTTAGCAATATTTGTTATGATGTTGGTTTTAATATTCAGAGACCACATCCAGTTTTGCATGGCTAGAATTTATGGAGCAGAACTTTTCAAGGACTAGAATTATTTAAATAGAAATATTTTCATTTTTCATGCACAGACACCCTGTGAGGTTTCAGAATCCACACAGCTTTCAATTTTAGGAGTATTCTTCCCTGCGTTTTCAGGAACTTTTTGCATTCCTGAATCTAGTTGTGGGATTTTCCCCCTAATGGGATCCAGGCTTAAATGCTGGAGTCACACATTCTGTCAATTAGTGCAAATAAGTTCTTCGAACTCATTTAATGGGTGCAGATAGATTTATTATTATTATTATTTTGCTCTGTAGCACTGTGCCTCCAGTGTATTTTGTCACACTTGTGTGAAGGATACTGGGATGTTCAGTTTTTAAGCTTTCCAAGAGGGTCACAGGAGAAAAGCTATCCATTGGGAAAGTTAATTGCATAGTACCAGTCAGTGGTCATGCTCAGCTGGTGTTCAAGGTGCTTTTCTGGTGGTGGTCAAACAGCAGAATTAGTTGCATCGCTTTTCTTTCTTGGGGTTGCCCGTTGTTGGCTCCCTTTAGTTGCTGTAGCACTGGTGGAAGCTGTGGCTGGACTGAGGCAGGTACTAGGTGTACCCTAACTCTGAGCCTGCTTGCAGGCATCTGTGTGGCTTGGAAGGATGGTGGCACAGAGCCACCGCTCTCTTAGAGAGGGTTGGGAACTAGCGTATGGAATCTTTTTGTCAGAAACAATGGGTTTCCTTCTTCTCTATGAAAGCAGCAGAGGTACCAAGACAGGGTCCTTAACCATGTGCTGCCTGGGGAACCCACAGTGCTTGGGCTGTTGGCATCATCAGCTTATGGAGGCTTTGGCCAGTTATCCAAGCCACCTTTGCAGCCAATGTCCTTTCCCCCACCCACCCCCCACCCCCCTTTTTTTTTTTCTGGGTTTGTTGGGTTGGTTGTTTGGGTCTTTGTGTGTGTGGTGGTGGTGGTGTTATTGTTTTGGGGTTTCTTTTGTCCAGAAAACTGAACTTACGACTTGCAGTCCCAAATGTGGGGGCCTGTCTTGGTGGAAAACTTGGTCTCAGTGAGGGGGAAAAAATGTTTCTTTTATGCTATGAGAGGTTTGTACTGCACAACTGAAAAAAGGTGCCCAGAACTTCTCTTACTGCTGCCTTTACTAAAGGGTGTCAGGTAAGAAGGTAGCAGTTGGAAAAATAAGAGTATAGACAAGACCGCAAAGGATCTCAGACTGGCCAGGCAAGCTTCCCACTTTGTCTGTGCAGTTTTACCTTGCCTGTCTAGTTGTGTTTCCTATCATAACGTCTTATGAAAACTGATGGAGTGCTTTTGCATGGTTTGATTATTAGCTCTAGCATGCTGAAAATCTTCAACAGGTTAAAATCCACTGGAGTGTCTGTTTCATGGGAGACTAAAGATCTCATAACATTATAAGCAATCCATATTTAATAGCTTTCTGGATGTATTGGTGAGTGTGGCTTTTGATAATGTAATGTTAAGAATTGCTATCACAGTGGAAAAATCATTTGTATTTATTGTACTGAAGGTAACCTGCTAAGAATGCCATCTGCAAGCGTCTTTCAAACTGGGTTGGTGTTACGAGTGCACAGTTATGTCTGTGATTGGAGAGATACCAAGTAAGGGGCCCATGATGAAATTTTAATATTGCTTTAATTTTGAGATTTTATTCTTAATTTCCCTGCTAAAATCTGCTTGTGCCCAGTTTTGTCATCTTTCTTTGGAAGTGTGCACACCTCGATCTACAATATCGAGAATGGTGAACCAGTGTTTTACTACATTCTTCCTATAAAGGTCAGTGGGGATTCCTGTGTGGAAAAGGAATACAGATTCAGATCCTGAATAGGAAATGTGAAGCTCTGGATTTGTCACTTCTTTAACAAATTTATTTTTTTGCAGTTTTCATATGACTACTTTGTAACGATTTTTTTTTTTTTTTTGATTAAATGCTTGGTTATCTTTCAGAAAAGCATGTTTGCCACAAGGCAAGATGGCCTGTGTTTATAGTAGACAAAGCGAAGAGTATTTGCTGAGAGCATAACGCTATTATGACAAGCATCAGTTTACCTTGAAAGTAAATAGTTTCTAAAAGGATGTAAAGTAACCATGTTTTGAAGTCTTCAGATTAATGCAGCCTCCATGTGTATGATTATGTATAAAATTTGCCAACAACAACATGGCCAAATGATGTGGATGGACATCTGCTGGGCCTTCTTAAAAGTGCTTAATGGGGCTAAGCAGGAGGTCATTACCTCAGTCTAGTTTAGGCACATGTGCAGTTTTTTGGCTCCTAAATATTTTAGAAAGTATGACCTAAATCCTGATGTCCTATTGATTTCCTATGCCTGTAATAGATTTTCTGTGAGATCTAGATAGAGTAAATATCTCAGCCTATTCTACCTCATTTCTCCTGTTTCTGCCACATGTTGTCTTGTTTGTTTTAGACATTAGGACCTTTGACATCAGGACATGTCTTGCTGTCAGTGTGCCATGCACTGTATACCAAATGTCCACTCTCAACTGTGAACTTCTGCTTGGTGCAGGTGTACAGTATTTTATGCAAATGTACATAAATATCTACATATATTTATTAGGATTAATACATAATGAAATAATTGGCATTGAAATTCTTATATGGCCTCCCTGGCTTGAATACATATAGATGAAACTCACTTATTCTGAACTTGAAATCAAAAGGAGACGTGAAGAGTCTGTCGCAGGTGCATTAACAGCCAAGGGGATGCTGAGATTTAAGTGGAAAAGCTCTATTTTAGATCATGGTTCCACTAAAAAAATACAGTAAATCAAGTACAGAATCTGCTTACAACTGCTGTCTGATATTTCCCAATTTTTCTGCCCATAGTACAGAATTTGCATGCAGAAATAAAGAGTGTATGCAGACAAAAGTATTTGAAGGTGACATGGTCTTGTTTCCTAGAGTAGGTTTGAGCTGATGATTTACAGGTGATTGCCACTCCTCCCTGCCAGTTTCTTTTTTTGTCCCAGTGTCTAGTTGTTTATATAAGAAACAAAGCTGGAAGAACAAAAGAGTAAAGAGGTGATAAAAGCGGAGTGAAACCAAAACAAAATCTGTAAAGGGCCTGAGTGCTTTGATATATTTTGCACTTCCTCAAAGGACTTGCTTGAAACAAAAGCCAAAACAAAACCTGAAAGCTGAAGATCCCTTAGGCAGGTGCCCTACCTTTTGGGTTGGAAACTTACTGCCTTTTAGCTTCCTGATGTTCCCAGGTTCCAAAGCACTGCATAAAAGTGAGAGGAACTGGAATTTACCTATTTGAGCATAGAATCAAGCCATAGTTGTATGCACATAATCAGTGATGTGAGACAAGAGACTGAGGACCGAGACAGTTCCATGCAGTATGCACTGCTACAGAGGAAGGCGTCTAATGTAAGAATGGATGAAAGGCATTACTCAAGGAGAAGGCTCCTAGAAAGCCATACAAATGAGGATTTTAATAGGACGTAAATAGAAGCCTCTTTGACCACATGGGAAAAAACAGAAGACTTTTCAGGGTAGGCTCTCCTACTTCCTACTTTTGAGCTGTTGAAGAAGAGAATTGTCAGTGGCCTTGAAAAGTACATGTTTCTTAATGGAAAAGGAAAGCATGAAAATACAGGAGTTAAATGAGCCTTGGCAAGTCATCAAATAGTGAGAAATCACTGTCTCTCTTTAGAGGACTATGTTCAACAGTTAGTGCGTTGACCACAGAGGGAAAGTCTTGCCTCTTGGCAAACTGCTTCACCTTGGTTTGCCTAACGCGATGGTCAGCTGCCATCCTGTAGCAGTGAGCTCTGCTGCGGTGGGGTTTTGCGTAAGTCAAATGAAGGGGCTGGAGAAGGAGAGCACTGGAGAGGGGCAGTGGCCAGAATTGTCTATTGTGAAGTGCAACCGCAGAAGAAATAAAGTCTCCACGGCTTAACTATCTGTATCATGTGAGGCTGGATGGGAGACCTGTGGCCGAGTTTCCTAATTTCTTGGCTAGCGGGGATTAGAAACTTTGTGTGGTGGAGGTGCTGGGTCTGCATCAGTGCCTGGCACCCAGCTGCAGAATGCAAAGCTGCTTTCTAGCTTCAGCCCTCCTGGCAGCAGTAGGAGGGCTGCTGTAATAGTCCTAGGGAAGACAGAATAAAGCTATGTAGCAGTCCAAGGTTAAAGCAGTGGTTAGAGACACAAAAAACAAGCCCATTTGGATAGCTTAATATTGTGAATTCCTGTCTTTTAGGAAGGGGAGGCCACCTCCAAATAACTCCAGGGACACACTGCCAAGCTCCAGGCTAATCTAAATTGAAAAAAATTATCCTCTTAGAATTTCAGTTTATTTTGGCAACGCTAGCAAATTCTTAACAGCGAAGCGAGTTAGTCACTCTGGAGTAGTTCTGAGAAGTCCCAGAGGACAGCACTGAGCAGTAACAGACAGCTGAAAGCTCAACAGTTTTCTGTTTTGTCACCCTCTAGTCTGCAGCAGAGTTAGCCAGGGAAATGCAGACCTGTAGTGACGTGAGGCCTTTTATTCTTATCTCCCTTTTTCAGAGTGCTTGTTGGTTGTCTGGTAGAGTCTGAGCGTGTGCATGGTGAAGCTGGCTGAAGCAGAAATGTAGAAGTATACGAGGAGCCTGGAGATTTACAAGAAGAGGTGGAAGAATGACACAGAGGTTATATTGGCAGGCAGTGTGTTTGCAGCCCTCCGAGCGCTGGTTAGGCTGAGCAACGTGGCAGTGTTGGTGGAACCTGCTCTGACCTGGTCACTCATTCAGCTATTGCAGCTATGAAGAAATTACCTATTGTTTGAGCAATAAAACCAATAAACTCATTATTTTGAAATACCTGACTTATCTCCACTAGTGCTACCAAGGAAGAACATCTGTGCAAACTGAATAATTGTACTTTTATCTCACCATATTCTCCTTTGCTCAGAATATGGTGTATTTTATGGAGAAGGGAAAAAACTGGTGCAACAGCAGATTAAGGTCAATTAGCATTCAGCCAATTGGACTGAATGATCGTTGCAGGTCCCTTCAAACTGAAACTTTCTATTCTAACATTCATATTAAATTCTTACTGTTAAATAAGATACTGTAATATAACCATGAGCTATTTCTTTGTGTGTGTATATGTGTGTATACATGCAGGCATGTATTTAATACACCATTTTAAAAAGCTATTGTATGTACTTATTGAAATTATATAACTTAATTTCAAAGCCTAAGGTAGTTCAAGGCTGGAAGAGGCCATTGGTTCACTTAATCCAATCCCCACTTGGTCCAGGCCAGGATGTTTTTTCCCAAATATGCTGTATTAACACTAGATAAAATATGTTTAGAGTGAAGGATATTCTCCAGAAAGGCAGGGAGTCTTGATTGGAAGACATTAAGAAAGAACAAAAAAGACTGCCTCTCACTTTTTTTTGGTAGTCTGGCACACAGGTCTGTTGTTTTTACCACTGATAAAGTGTGCATTTTTGCAGATTCCGTTGTTTTGTAGGCAATGGTTCATGCTGTATCTTTTTTTTCATTAGATTAAAGAGTTCTGAGATAGAAACAGGCTTTTTTAATATTTGTCTCAATTAAGAAAAGATTAATTGGAGATCTTATTAAAAAAATTGAATGCAATGATGAGAATGAATGAATGTTGTTGAATTGTCTTGTTTACATTGAATATCATACACCTGAAAAATTTGTGCCCATTTATTTCTGCAGGTAAAGACTTGCTGTTGCAGTTGGGGTGGGGGGAAGCCCCATACCCACCTTCCTGGCTAGTTGTGAATGAAATCGTGGCTGTTTGTGTGCAAGTGCAAATCTCAGAACCAAACAATTTACCCTCAGATGCCATTTTCCTCTCACTTCTGTTTTAAAAGGCAGTGCCAGAAGGAGACGTGTTTCAAGTAATAGCATGTGATTCTGACTCCGCTTGGTATGCAGAAACCTTGCTGGCAGCTTCTGAGACTGCTCCAGTTCTGCCTGACTGTGCTGTTTCTCTGACAGAGTCTCCGAGTTGTTGGTTGTAGTGTTGTTTCAGAGTGTTCCAGTTTTATGTTTTTCTCTTTACTGCAGTTCCCTACGTTGAAATACCTTAATACTTACAAGCTTTACATAATAAACCTTACAAGCGTTTTACATAACCGGTCTGAAACAAGCCTGTTTGCCCTTGCAGGTATAAATCTCCACATTTGCAGTGATCCCACAGAGCCCAATGTCTGCTCGTTTGTTGGCTTCCTCTCCTCCAAAAGCAGAAGAACGTTCATTCACCTAATCTTTGCTGCTAAAACCATGCATGTCTGTGTTTGTAAATAGACATAATTTGTCCAAAATGGGCCCCAAAGACCTACTTTCTCCTGATTTAAGGAACAGCACAGTTACAGTCAATTGCTTAAATTTATGGCTAACTGCTGCTTTATAAAATCATGCCAGAATAGCAGGAAGAAAATGTATTTTTAACAGATACAGAGTGTTAGCGAGACACAAAGTGTTAAGCATGATTCACAGCTCAGGCTGCTGTATCTATTAAGTGTTTAAACTATGGCATTTCATTATAGCCTTGGCTGCCTCCTATGTATTGTGACAGAGCGGTTGCTAAACCACTGCCCTTTACTCTATTGACTTGGAACTGTCCCCCTGAGTGCCTACAGCCCGTCCTGCTCACAACTGACAGAAAATTTCCTCCAGCTCAAGGAGCGAGAGTGTCTGAGCTGTATCCATGTTGCAACAAGCCCCTGTGCAGCATGTGTGCAGCTCGACCCGCACACCAAAAAGTTCTCCGTGAATCTGGCTTCAGTTTAATAGAACTGTAGAAACAGAACAAGTTAGGTACAAGTTTGATAGAGTTTTGTGCTGGGTTTTGTGTGGCTTTGAGAGAAACACACTTTTGGCCTCTTTCTCCCTCTGTAAAGAAGGTAGTAAAAATCTTAATTCAGTTCTGAAAATGTCTTAGGAGAAAGATGCTGAGGGCAGGAAAGGCAAGGGCAGTGGCCTCGCTGACAAGGGCACAGTCTCGCAGTGCCCACAAGGCATGAAAAGAGTAGAACTGGGAGGATAATCCTATTTAGCCAAGAGACCAGAGATCACCAGAAGAGTCCGTAGTGTTGGGGCAGGTCCAAAGCCAAACAGAGAAACGTCAGTGGGCTTGATCAGCATGGGACATGGCCAGGTACAGGCAGAGCTGCAGTGCTGCTCAGGCAAGGACGTTCCAATTCATGGTTAAGTCATTACAAACAGGAAGGAAGAGGTACAAAATCATGGAGGAAATGTACGATTTCTTGAGTTTTGGCCATGGAAAAAAGAAAAGCGTCCCTAACTTCAGAAAATGCATTAAAGTAGTTTTAAAATTTCTTCTCAATTATCATGACTAGATGAAGTCCTGGAGGTGGACCAGTTTGTTTCTGGGTTCCAACAGTGAGGTTTTAAAAGTGGTTACCAGCAAGTAGAAATAGATCCAATTTAGTCCTTTTCAGGATACATTTTGTGACTGTGGTATTTCACAGGTCAAATGTGAAAGGTTAACGAGAAGGGTCAGTATACTCCCCCAGCTAGTCTGATATATGTAGGTGATAATGTGGTCAATGTTACAGTCCATGAGCAGAAACAGATGTGTTTACAAATGACCTGAGATAAGCTTAAGGTTGCCAGTCTGAAACTGTACCCAAAGAAGTGTGAGTTGGTTTAAGGATAGAAAATGTATTTCTGGGTTTCTGCCAGTGATGTAGTCATTGGAGAATGGATTCACGCAGGCAAGAACAAAACAAGAAGCTGAGCAGAACTCCTTAAACCCACCAGATGTGCAGAGTTTTGTAGGATTATGGTCTTATTATTACAAAAGTTAAGCTGGTAGATTTGCCAGTGTTGCAAAATATATACGTAAGTTGTAGATTAAAAGGAAACTATTTTAGTCATCAATAGAAATGTGATTTAGCAAGTTCAGAGCTGAAAGGGCCTATTGCAAAGGTTCCTCTAGTATATCTATGTGTCAGAATGCTTCCATATTAAATACAGATGCTAGAGCATGCAGTTCGGGGCAGTTTTGACACAAGAACATAAAAATCTTGAGGGGATGGTTATTGAGGATGCTTGAAACAGAGCTTGAATTCCCTAGGTAGAAACTATTGGAACATTCAAAAGGAACTCCTGGCAGTGATTAAAGCTGTTGGAGTAGTTCCAGCACTAGTATAGGGAGATATTTATGGTCAGGACAAATCATACATCCCTGCAATGGCTCAATAGATCCTGAAATCCTGAAAAAGTTGCCAGGTGTCTGTAAAAACTGCCACACTAACATTTTGCAATTACAACTACTTTGTTTTGTGCCTTATTTTGTTGACTCTGGCGCAGGACTAATTGGGAAGGAAATTAATGATTTCTGAAGAGAATGAGGATGAAGAGAAGGAGATAAGTCATCTTTTCTTTTGGCATAGGTGAAAATAGTACTGGTTCATTCAGGTGAGAATTGTCTGTACTAAGCAACAGCTTCCCAAAGTGGGAGTTATATCTGGATAGTGTGCAATGGAAAGATGGTACGGCAAATGCAGCCACTTCAGAAGCAGTATCTTTTCAGAACACTATATGAAAAACTCTGCTTAGAACAGGAAAGGACTGGCTGTAAACATGAAATTGTAGAGGACAGGAGAAGAAACCAGTTGATCACTGGCTCAGGTATTGGTTGGTTACTAGCCAGTTCTATGAATCGTGGACTCAATGTGAGAGATGTGTTGGGAAAGATCTGGGTTGACCATTCGCATCAGTCTCACACAGAGAGCGGTCAATAGAGTCTCACAAAGCAGTTCATGTGCATGGAGCTGGGTAAGATCCTTGACCAAATGGTGTCTGAGCTCATGGGCAGGAGTAAGGTTTCTACATCTCTTTCTCAAGCTTACATTCCCCATAGGATGTGTTTAGTGCTGTGTCTATGCTGACTTTTCCTGTCTGGGTTGTGATGAGGTAGCTTGCTGATAAGCAGAAAGAGCATGGACAATAGACAGACATGTAAACTGTTCTGAGAAGGCAGCAGGCTTCGTGGAGTTGTGGGACCATACAACCTCTTTAATGTAAATTGCTGCAGTTACATCTTAGAACGGAGAAAATAACCTAGGTTTCTAAATAAGTCCTGTATGCAGTTATATACTGGGGTAATGTTGACTTTCCTTTGACAGGTATTTCACTGTAACATGCTACTGAATTTCTAATTTCAAATAATGCAAGGAAGCCTGGCCATGAGACGTGTTGACAGTGTAATTTAATTTTATTTGTATCGTTGGCACTTCATGTGTGGGACATCCTTTCCTGTTTTATTTTTTTAATGAGAAACATTCCATCAGATTGTGAAAAGAACATTTTCTGTTCCCCAATGCATAAGCAAAAAACCTAACCGAACAAGACTCCAATATTATGAAGAACAGGAAAATAAACCAAGTTAAACAATAATACTTGACTTTTATGTATAACGCATTGACTTCAAAAATCGGAGTCATTCCGTCCATATAAACAAGTTATATAGTAGTAACAAAGTGCATGAAGCAAATTGCTAAATTTAACTAAGGTATTAAAATAAAAAGTACTTTAAAACAATACTTTAACAGTTTCTTGCCATGATTCCATCATGCATCAACACAAATCAAATCCTGAGGCAACCTGTGCCTTTGACAGTCTTTCTGTATTATTATGTAAATAAATGGAAGTAATGATCAAACTCGCAAGAGGGTGAAAAACATCAAGGCAAACCATCTATTTATAACAGAGTTGTATTTAAAAAAAAAATAAATTCAAAGTGCACTGCTGGTACATCTCATTTGAGCCTTTTTGGTATGTGTATAACACAGGGGCACGATCCAGTCTCCAATGGTTTCAATGCTTTGTTTAAGCACCGAGGGAATAAAGAATGATGGATGCTCTGTTACTAGCACTACTATGACTAGCATGAAAACGGAAAAATTGTACCAGAATATATACGTAAACATCTTTTGTATACTGAGGAGGCAAACACTCTTAAATTATCTGATGTGTACAGTACTGGTACTTAAGGTTTCGGTGCCAGTACCAGACTGGTCCAGTAATTAGCATTCAGATCTATTTCTAATTACAGATAAGGCATATAACAAAAAAGTAAATATTTGGTTATTAATATCTTATACAGTTCAGCAACCCAACCAGTCAGAATTTATCTTGCCAATTTTAACAATCTTCAAACTCTTGTCTTCCAGTTGTAGATAGTACTGATCTTTGAAAAAGTAGGTGTATCCTGTGAAGGTAAATAAAAAAGGCACACTTAGCTTATGGAGCACGTAATTCTTGATCAAAGCTTTTTTGTCTGATTTTATAAAGCTTAATGAACTGGAAGAATTATTTCTCCAAGTATTTACACACAATAAAAAAAATATTTATTTTAAAAATACGTAAAAATTCCACCCTGGACAAGAGAGGTCTTGTTAAGTGGAGCCTGAAGTCAGGTTACCATGTTGTGAGCCAGAATTTTCTGGGAAGAGATGTTTGCTGGCAAAATAGATGTTGAAAATGTAACAGAGTCGAGACTCATGTGATATCGGCAGTGCTTCCAGACATTTTGCATATCTGTGTGAAATATGAGGCCACTTCAAACCACGGGCCAGGATCTCAGCTGCAGTTGGTAGGAGATTACTGTGACCTAGGAGATTATCATACCCAAGTTCTGGCTGTGCTAGAGCAGGATGATGCTGAAATGGTGCTGTGACTGCATGCTGGTACCTGTGGAGCGGTCAAGAAGTTGGGAAATTTCCAAGCCATAGGGACTGGCCTGGTCAAGCCTCCTGGTGTTAACATTTACTGTGCATCAGGCATTGGGTGGCAGGAGTCATTTAGTCTCTGTCTCAAACTAAACTAGAAAGAGAATTCTCCAAAGAGCTATTTTCCCCCATGCCCAGGGTTTTCCATGTTGGAAAACCAACATGAACTCAGATGTGAGCCTCAGGGACATCTTGACATAAAAGTGACTGCATCATAGATTACTTTCCTCCAAGTCTCATCTGACACTTGTATAGCAGGTTTCTAGATCTGTACAACATAGCAAGGGGAAGCAATAAGATGCTTTAAGGCACTTAAGACAGTATATAGCTCTTTTTTTAAAAAAAAAAAAAAGAAAAAATGCAGGGAAGAAAAGGGGGAAGATGCTAATAAAAGCTGTTTCTTGCCTTGTTAAGTTTTGCAAAGTGTTCAACATCAAGGAAGTAAATGATGAAGACTAGTAGCGGATTGAAATTAAATGACCTTCATGGTAAAGGTAAATTAGCATAACTACTACTATTATTATTATTTGCTTGGACAAAAATATTCAGGAGAGGTCATATTCCATAAACGCTTCATTTTAAAAAGTTTAGACTGTGAATTAGTAGGTTATTTATCAACTGCTGCTTAATGGGAAAATAGTGACAAAGAAAGTTTATTTGAACCAGTAGTTTGCAAAGCTGAATGGGAATTTGGCTCAATTTGGCTCCTACTCATGGACCACAAGAAATTAAAGTCTCCAATTAAGATTCACAGCAGACAAATAAGAGAGCTTACAACTTACCACTGTCACCAAGACCCAGGACAGCATCAAGGTTATCAGGAACGCCGTTCCAAGAGTCAGCAATGAATTTAGGGGATGCAAGCTCCATTTTCTTCTTCTCTTCATTGTACCTGAAGAAAATTATATCCCTGTTTTACAAATCTCTATTTAATGTTGAAATTGAACATTATTTTTCAGTGAGTCCTCAGAAAATGTGACTGTCTAGAACAGTCAAACAAATATAATAACAGAGATTGTAAGTGTGTCTATTTCATTATACTTGTTCCCAGCTCTTTAAAACCCTATGAAATTTTACATCTTTCCTTTTGGAAATGCAGTTCTTGCTGAATTGAAAATATAATTTCTAAGCAAAACCCTTTTCAGAAATGTAGCTTTAAAATTCCAGACATAATTCAAGGAAAGGTAACTTTTTCAGGCAGCAGCCAACATCTGAAGATAGCAGATTTTAATGTGAAATGGCGATCTTTTTTAAATGTTATTTGAAATATGCTTGTAGTATAATAATATCCATGTAACTGATGGATTGCTATTAAATTACTAATTACGTTCCCTAACATTTCATTAAAATCCCCTATTATTTTCACACAGTCTCTCTCTCAGTGATGATCAACAGAAAAATACCGAGTTAAAAATATATGCTTTTCCTTGCAGGGGAAGAGAGCCCAAAACCACAATGGCTTTTAGAATCCATGCTTTAAAGAGGCAAAATGCAGCTGATGTAAATCCGCCTGACTCCGTGGAAGCTGGATCTAGTTTGCAGTGTCCTTCAGAAGCAAGTGGATCGGCCTGTGTCACATCGGCAGGTGATCAGTTGTTTCATTTACTGTGTGCTTTCCACTGTAGAACGCAAAGATAGATTTGTGCAAAGCCAGTTTTACACTCCCACAAACAAATAATTCAGGTTCTCCCTTTCCGTATATAAGGAATAAATGTCCCAGGGGTGTAAGGTCCTTGAAAGTGAAGGTGGAAGGAGCCAGGCTGTGCCTGGTTTCCTCATTTTTCTGATTCATAGGTGGGAGTCGGTGCTGAGCAGGAAAAGTAGAGATGTACTGAGGAGCAGTGACATGGGATATAGTTTGAACCAGGGTTCCAATGCGTGTGAGGCCTCAGTTGCCCTCAGCACCTCTTCAGGAGCAGGAGACTTCAGAGGGGTTGTCTTTGAGTAGTATTGGAGGGAGGGATGCATTTATGCTCTCGATTTCTATTTATCTGTATCTGTATGTATCTCATGTTACCTTTCCTTTTTTGCTGTATGGAACTGCTTGGATTATATCCAAAGTTACACCAGCAGAAATGAGCAGTAGGGTGGTCAAAATCAATTTAAGTTATTAAATTGAATTACTTACTATTTTTTTCCCTTGGATATTTAAAGAAAATCTAGTACCTTGCTGGGTAGCTTTAAAACGTTAACTGTGGAATCTCAGCCAGCTTGTCTTCTCCCTCACGAAACTTCACTTTGCTTAACAATCTTGTTATAATAACACTAAAATAGCTTGGGGCTGGAAGGAGGGAGAGGAGAAGACTTTAAAAAAATCCATTTAAAGTAAGTGTGATAATGGCAGAGGAAAAACTATGGTATGTGACTATTTTGATTCCGTGGGGCAGAGTCCTTATATAAAATAAAACAGCCACATACTTAAGGCTTATAATGTCTGTGTTAAACAGAGATGCATTTTTTTCTGAAATATTTGTCAACTTCTTGCTTTCTACTTTACACAGATAGAAATCATTTGAGCTTATTTTGGTTCCTAAACAGTAAATTATGTATTCTGCAGTGACTGCTATTGATAAGGTACTTTGATAGAAATACTGTCTGTGATTAGAGTGCTGGGTTACTTGGAGTGCCTGGAGTACAGTTAATCAGAGGAGACCAGCAGCTTTGCTAACTCATGGTCTGTAGGTTTTGGTAGGAATCCAAAGTATTGCAAATGGCTGTGTCAGAACCACTTGCAAATGTTTAAGATGGTCTCTACAATATGACATTAAAAACGAATAACATTCTTTAGCTTTTAAGTTGTTTTTTTTTTCTCTTTAGATAATGGGGAAGAGTACTGTCCTCAAAATAATTGAAAGTTATGATCAAGTGGCAATTGCAAAAGGGTATTTTATTTACTTACAGGAATCCACAGCCATTAGGATATAATAAAGACACTCATCCAGTTTGATCATAACACGAAATTAATGTTCACATAAAATGGACTCAATTATGCTGAGACCTCCTTTGATATTTTATATAGAGCATCTCTCAGAAGGAATTCTTAAAGCTTGGAGAATCTTTTAGATTTCTGGTGGGTGTTTGTGATGTTTAATGTTCCTCTAAATTGTCAGTTCCACTTTCAGCCTGTTGTGTAATATCTGCATTCCTGAAGTAAAGTTCTGGTCCTGGAAGAGACCTCTGACAGTGAAAGCAGGCATTAGTGACTCTTTTGTTGTCATGCCATTCTGATAGGCAGCACAGAGGTAAATCACAAAGTTCCTCAAAGCACTGAAGTGCCTCTGCTTTTTAAGATGATCTTTTGTGCCAGATCTTCCGGCCAGATATGACAATGAAATTCTATTAAGTACAATTAGTAGACTCTTCATCAAATGTAATGTAGGATATTTATTTCCACCACAGTAATGACCTTGAGATATTTTAAGGACATTCTTTCCTAATCTATGAGTCCAATAGCTTTCTTGGATAGAGCGTAGTAGCAGGACTCCTGAGTTTGGTTGCTTACTTTGCATCATGTTTTGCTTCTTATGTAGTCTTTTGAACAGGAACCTTAGTGCAAATACAGTTACGTGCATTTGTGGAATACCACATTTGTGATGCTCTTTGCAACAAAAACTTCTCTGAGCATGTACTGGAAACATGAAAAGGATTGTAGAGACTGTCAAAATGAATTGAAGCTAAGATTTTTCCCAAAGTACTACACAGATACACTTCTTGTGGTTTGTTCAGATCTCCTCAGTGCCAACTCTATTAGCAGAGCAAACGTGTTAGTGACTGGTACATCGGCTGCTGAAAGGATTTACAGTCATCCCCAGCTTGCTTTGCTAGTCACACTGCTGTTTCTTTTACGTCCAGCGCCTCCAAACCTGATGGCTTAGTGAAAGAATTTCAAAAGGCAATCTGATCAGCCTTTGGCTTCAAGCGATTGGAGATCAGCCCGTTCTTAAGGAATTACTTTCAGAGTTTTCTGCCAGCAGTTGTGAGCTGACAGTAGAGACAGCTTGCCCCTCTTAGGAGCCTGAGACTGACGTGGGGCAGTTGCTGGTACATAGCGGCTGAGGGATGGGTTGATAGTGGTGAGCAGCCTGACAGGGACTCCCAGATATCCTCTCCCATTGCGAGCTGTTTTCTCAAACACGTGTTAGTTTCCTGCTGCTCTACTGAAGCGCTTTCCTAGCCATACTCCCTGGTTCAGCATCCTCACTCACCACGGCTGTCAGCGCTGTCCTGGCAGCCCTCAATTTGAATTCTAACAGGATGAACCTGTGTTTGGTTCCTACCTCCTGAACCTCAGCGTGCCTTCAGCCCTAGACACACAGCTTGGCTAACAGCGTACCACCAGCACTTCAATTAATCTTACTTCCAGTATCTGTCTCCAGCAAAAATGTAGGTCCTCTTGTTTCTGCCCCAGTTGAAAGCTGCATCAACACGTTGCACATCAGGGGGTAGTCCCAGATTGGTGAGTTTCTTTGGATAGCCCCTATCCAAGTTACTGGCTGAATAAACCCAGTACTCGTTTCCTAAGTAGGGGAGAAAACAAAGCAAACAAACACTGTTTATTAATTAGATACAGAGGAATATTTATTCTTTTATACTTTGTTATGTGACATTTTATTGCACTAAATGTACCACTGGTCTTTCTAATATTTTATCATCTGTGACGCACTAGATTAGAGTGCAGGTGTGCCGTGATTACAGTTTCTGCTTTTGCCTCTTAAGTGGTGTTTGCCTCTCAGCAAAAGACATCACCTCAGTGTGTTCTCACTTCCTCCCTTCTTAGCTGCCTTGTCTTTGAGGCAGACACTGTCTTAGTACAGTTGGAGTTATATTAAAACCTATAGTTAATACTGGTAATTGTTTTATGATGACGGTGGTCTGAAACCAGGCATGGGCCCCTGAAGGTCAAATTCAGAAGCTCATGTTCACGCTCCATTTGTTTTGTTGAGTGATTTTATTGAGTGATTAACAGGAATTTTTTGCCCAAAATTCCTGTTTCTGTTGTCTTTTGTCATATGACATTTTCTAATGACTCTCCACTCTGCACTAGTGGAAGATGTACTAGTATTCTGTGTTATTTATATGGAATCATAATTTACTTGGGAAATACCCTCACTGGATTCACTGAAAGCCGTGTAAGGAGTCATTCATGAAAGGAGGTTTCTTTGAATCTCTGCTAGTGGGAAAGAAAGTAAATAAAGTATTAATATGGGAAAAGTGTAAAGTGTAGCATCTGAGGTCCTGAGAAGTTACTGTGTCCTGGTTCAGGAACAAAGGGTGGGTCTCAGTAAGTGTTTTAAGATAGTCGGGTTACATGTAACTTCCAAATCGATCTGTGTTTAAGTTCTTTTTGGTTTTGTGGTTTTGTGTTTTGTTTGTTTGTTTGTTTGTTTTAAAGCAGGTTAGTTACATTTTCCTGAAATTATAAAGAGAGGGAGAGAAGTTGAGATGTAATGGGATTATATAGAGGCTTAGATGTAATAGGATTATATATAGTATATGCAGTATTTAAAGTGTTTTAGCTCTCCTGAAATAAAACTTTTTTAAGCTCCCCACCCCCCATGTAAACTAAAGCAAATGGCCTTTGAGACATGTGGAATAGATTATCATTACTTTTTTCCCTCCTGTACAGAAAATGTACAGCAGCATTGGCCATATGGTTTTTACATGATTGGAGATGTTTAGTCATGTTTTTAGTAGATACTGGAGCCCAGTTTTTGCTGGCTCAGTTTTACATGTTGAAAACAGCCTCCCAGCTCCGCTAATTTGGCTAGTACAGCCGAACCATGTGTGCGACTTATGACGGGCAGAGTAACGCATCCTGTTACCCGCCTCTCCCATGGAGGCAGCTAGCACGGCTGCCTCTGTCCTCTGCCTGATGAGCCACCAAGGAAGATGCTTGGAAGCCAGAGTGGAAGTCAGTCTTTGGCAAAAAAGGAGGAGACAGGGAAGGGCTTGAGGGTGGGGGCGGAGGATCTAATTTTCTCAAGCAACATGTACAGAGACAAGAGCTTAAAGTTAGAGGAAACAGAAGGAAAACAGAGCATTGACTGATGAAACAGAGCTCCCACAATTGTTGTTTGGTGGGGTGTTTTGGTTTTGGTTGTTTTTTTTTAATAATAATAACTCTTGATTAGTCCTGCTTATTGTTGAGTGCATCTTTCTAGGTGCTTACAGCTCCCCTTTGCTGTAATGGAGGCTGAATGCTGTTCGGAGTCTTTCAGATTCAGCCTTTGCCCTAAAATCCTCAGTGTGGGATGTTTGAGATCTGTCACCCATACCTGCTGGCTGTACTGGCTCTTAGGCAGGCCATTCCCTGGCCCAGTTACAACTCAGAGGAAACTGAGCTCAAATGCAGCATTTATGCAAACGGCTAATTACAATTTAAAACTTAAAACCAATACCTGAAAAAAATACAGCCTTCTCATCCTGAGGGGCCTCATAGACAGCATCAATTTTCTCTGGCAGATCAGGCCAGAATGTGGCAACAAGAAGAGGACCTGTGGGTTTTCCTCGGGGGTTTACAGTCCTCCACATGAATCTGAGCAGAACAGAAAATTGTATAAGATTTACAATGAACTAATTCACCAGCACATCTGTTTCTCATCACTTCTGGCAAAGGCCACATAAGCGTGCATGTGCACACATGCGCACACACACACACGTTAGCTGCAACACACACTTTTAACTGGTTTCCTACAGTGACTGAAAAGCCAAAACTTTCATTTAGAAGCATTTGCTCAAACAGTTGCACAATAAGCTGGAAGCTGGACTGCAGGTGAAATTACTTGCACTGGTTGCTGGGGATTTCCTGTTGCTTTTTGCATCAGCACAAAATTTATTCTGTGCTTTGAGTATACAAATAGACTCACTTACAAGGCATTTAAACTATTAGAACTCTCCTGCTGTTGTGTATGGAGCAGATGGATGAATGTTAGAAAAAAGCAGAGATCTGTATTCCATGAATTGCTCTTGCAATTACTATTGTAGTGACTAAAAGTTCAAATTTAATAACAGTATAGCAAACCACTTGGAAGTGAGCTTGGCTGTAAAAGAAACTGCTAGCACTAAAAATGTTCATTAGAGAAATGCAAAGGGTAATTTATTGGCTATTTTATGTATCAGCAGGATCATCATTTGATTTAAGCTTTAAAAAGCTGTAATTATATTTAAACGGCACAGCTTTGTGCTGAGGGATTTAGTATTAAAAACAGCACTGCTATTTCCTCCTCCATAGAATGAACAACTTTTTTCGCCAGCAGAACAAAAGTTTTGCCATGGTCATAAAATGAAAAATCAACAGCCTGGTGGAATTGCTATTGCACCAAGCTATAGCTATTAAATACTCAGGCCAGCTTTTACCATTGTTATGTATCTGAAGCTCAAGGTGCTCCTGGCATCTTATTTTTTGCAGAGTATAAATATTCACTACCCATTCCTATCTAGAATAATTATACCTTTGAGAAACCCAGGATCTGAAACTGAGTTCTGCTTTTGCCTAAAATTTGGATGAGCAGTCCTAAAAGAATTTAATAAATTGCTGTAATTTTCTCAACAGAAGTTTGACTGTGAACACAGCTAGCTAGGACAAATAAAAATTTTTGAAATGCATTTGCAAGTATGATTAGGTGCTACATGCTGATTTATGGTAATGTATAGTGTTCATGAGGAAGAGTGTAACTGGCGAGTGCATTTTTTTGGGTCTCAATTAAAAATATGCATGAATGTAACCTGACATGGTACTAATAATTAAGATAGTAATATTTTAACTTACTCTCATTTTGAATATGTGTCTACTTTTAACATGTACAAAAATACCTCTGAGCGTAACTCATAATTTTCATTTAAAAAAAGAGGCACAGAATAAGGATTTAGCTAACTACTCTTGCTTTTGACAGTGTTTAAACACATACGAAATGCTGTAAAAGGTAATACCATTTGTTTCATTCTCTTTTTAGACAGAAAAGCAGGATCCAATATGATATGAAACGGAAATCCATCTAACAAATCCTTCTAACGCTGCATTCATAAAAGTATCTCCTTTAAAAATCCAAGTTACAGAACTGTCAGTCAAATTAGGACCTGATTTATGGCTGAGTCAGCACTAATAATTACTATCTGTACAAATTCCAAACTTCTCAGAGCCAATGGAGACCTGAACACTAGGTTTTCATTAAAGCACATGTTTCAAGGGACTTGTTAAAATAGTGAGGTTTTTTCATGGCAAGTGAAACTTTGTCAAAGCTGAATTTCTTTTGGTTTTGAATCGGGTAGGAGGTATTTTTATTTCTACTCATTTTATTGAGGAAATGGTGAAATTAATTCTTTGGCCTTCTCATTTCACTTTGAACATGTTAAAATGTTTTAACTCATTCAGGTTGAATGTTAATATTATGTTTATAGGCAGATTTAATAATTTGTTACAGTCAGTATTTTACATTATATTTTAACATAATCAAGATTCCCATTATTATTATCATTATCATAATTATTACTATCATTATTACATGCAGTTATCTAAAGGGACCAAACCAGTGGGTGCTTCATAATACCTGGTAAACTTCAGAAGTTTGAATTTTTGTTCATTTTCAGAACAAAAACATCTGTGTAAATGCTGTGCTCAGGCACTCTTGTTGCTTGGAGGATTCTGTGCCCAGTGGAAAAGCTCAACTGTTCTCTGGCCAACAGCACCTCCAGTAATTCCCTTTTATTTCCTTGGTTTGAGCAGGGAGAGAAAAATACTTTTTTGAAAGAATTGGTCTGATCTGACCTCCTTTTTGCTATTTACCCCTTTTGCCTCTGTAATATGACAGTTGGATGCTATGGTCATTTTCATGAATCATAGAAGTCACACGACACATTATAGACATTTGTTTTTTTGAATTCCAAAAGTGATTCATAATGCTGCTTGCCTGAGATTTGGAAAGCTGCAAGACTGGCAGACAAAGCCATTCCAGAGCAAAACAATTCAACAATTGTCTGCTTTTGCTGCATGTTAGATAAAGCATGAGTCAGTTTTAACAGATTGTTTTGGTATTTGCATAGCTCTTTGACCAACTGTATCTGAATGCAAAATACTTCTATTTTGTTGGGATTATCTAGAATACTGAATTGCTTTGACGCTTTAGGAATGGATTTAAAATTGTTCCTTGTTGGATCAAGCCTTGTGTGATTACCAGTTTACAAAAGGAGAAGCAAGCAGGAGGTCTGGCTGACAACCAAGGCCCACAAGTGAGCAAAAGAGGATCTGTATACTGTGGGTAGTGTGGAACTTGAAAGGTTTTTTACGGCGAAGTACGTTTTTCCTTTTGGAGGCACTGAGTTGAGATGAATACTTTAGCTCTCTGATGACTATGCTAGCAAGACTGGGCACCCCTTTTGGCACACTTGCTAGGGCAGGGTGGTGGGGCCAGCTGTGCTGGTGGAAGGGTCCAGTGCTGGCTTTCTGTGAGGCTGCTCTGTTGGTACATTGGGACCATTCTGTGGCTGTTTCTTGCCATTAGGGATCGCTGGATTGTACGGAAATCTTAGCCTGCTGCTGATGGGGCCAAGAGGAATAGTACAAAACGTATCACAGGTGTCCCCACAGACAGATTGAATGAACCCTTTTTGCCCCTATCAGCCGTAACAGAAATGGGGAACATTATGTTCTTACAACCAGAAGTTTGAAATTCCATTTCTGCATTGCTAAAACACAAAGCCTGTGATAAAGATTAATTCAAACTTCAAACCCAAAGCGCTATTATTCTGGTTATCACATCGATGGGAACTAGAAGGAAATGCACTGAAGGAAATTATTGTATACCACAGCCTGTAAAGTTACCCAATTGTCTGTTGGGTTTTGTTATAAAAAGCTGTTGAGTAGAGTCAAACTTTCCAGCATAGTAATAAATCCTTCATGTCTTCTAGCTGAAAATTTAAATCTGGAGGAGATGGCTTAACTTTGCACCACCAGAAATGCAAATAACTACTAAATTGCTGTTTTGCGTGAGGGGTCTTATTTATTGATTGATGCTTCCTTTTAAATTTCAGCTGACACTGGCAAGGAGCAGTGAACAGGTGAGCTGTAATACTTCCATCAGTTTCAGGTGCTCATATATGTTTCTGTATGATAGGAGGGAGTTTTTTGTTCAGGCACACGCAGTGAATGTGCCTGGGCCCAGATCTTCAGTGGCTTTGGGAGAATGTTCAGGGTAACTGAGGATAAATGATTTAAAACTGGGCATTGATTTATGGCAGGGAAAAAGGAGCTTTAGTGTCTCACACCATGGTGCTGCCAAGTCCTGTACTCCTTAGGAGATGCTCTTCATTGCTGAGCAGCTGGGTAATACAGGCCCTGGCAAAAGGCAGTGGGAGCTGCAGCTGTGCAGCCACCTCATTTTATCAGGAATGTCTCTGCTTTTGCATCAAAAATCTCTTTTGTGTCTTCTGCCTTGGAGGCCTTGCACACATGGAGCCTATCCCAATCACCAGTGTCCTTGATGTGTTATTACAGCAGCCATGAGTCACATAATGCTGTTGTTTAATGATTTTGGATGATTAAACCTTTCAGAGACAAGACAGCTCATGGATTTCCATGATTGTGTCTTTATCCAAAGTTCCTCTTTGGACTGGTCTATCATAATGGAAGTTATGCTAAAACTGAAGATTTGCTAAAACAGTGTCTCCATGGCAGAAGAGGCATTTGAGATTATTGCCTTTTATTTATTTATTTATTCTAGTTTTGTATAAACTACTTTTTTGGAGGAGTGCTTTTAGAAGTTGAGGTCAGAATTTTTCCTGCAATCGGATTTGAAGCTTTCCCCCAGAATGCAGACCATATGAAATGCAATCAGGAAGGGCAGTGCCTCCAGAGCTCTACTCCACTGAAAGTGATGGGATTTCCATTTCTGAATTACAGTCCTTGTAGATTTTGCTACAAAAGGCATCCGGAAATATTTTATAGGGAATGAATCCTTCTTTGGCAAGCAACACACTGACTAATGCATCTCTTCCATTGCTAATTTTGTGATTAACATTACAGATGGGTAAATCTCTACAGGTTTTGGGGGTCATATCTGGTTTGCATATGCATTTAGAAGTTTGGATGTCTCCCAGCTACTTTCCCCTTTTAAGCAACCCTCATGTAACTGCAAAGAAGGCAGCAGGGCTGACACCAGGGTGAATTTTTGGTCTCCAATCTGTAAAATTGGGTGGAAAATATAATGAGAACAGTTGCAAGGTTTGTGGCATTTCCTTGTCCTGATTTTTAGCTAGAACTACCACCAGCTCAGTCATCGTCATAGCATCTTGGCATGTGCAATCACAGTGTGGGGCAGAAACCATAAATTCAAAACTGCCACAAAACTGCCTAAAATAACAACTGAATTTGAAAATCCAGACTGTCAGAGAAGTTTGAGAATAGCTCTAGGAAAGGGTGAATTTATGGCATAATCATCTCACCTATCTTTAATTACAGGCAATCTTTTGGACATGAAGGTTGTTGGGAGTAGTCAGCATGGATTCCCGAATGGGAAGTTGTGCTCAACCAACCTGGTAACCTTGTATGATGAAATTACTTGTTTGGTAGATGAGGGAAGAGCAGGTCAGAAAGCTTTTTGACTGCAATAGATTCTCGTAGAGACAGAGTTGAAGTATGGCTGAGGTCAGCAGATGGTTAGGTGGACTGAAAATAGGCTGACTGGCGGAGCCTAGACGGTGTGGTCAGTGGTAAGAATTCTAGCCGGAGGCCAGTAACTTGCAGTGTGCCCCAGGCATCAATATTGGGTAGAAGACTGTTTAACATCTTCAGTAATGATCTGGATGATGGGGCAGAGTGCACCCTCAGCAAGTTTGCTGGTAACCCAGAACTGGGAGGAGTGGTTGATACACCATAGGGTTTCTGTGCCATCCAGAGGGACCTTGACCCCTGGAGAAACGGGATGACAGGAACCTCACACAGTTCAGCAAGGACCAGTTGAAGGTCATGCACCTGGGAAGAAACAACCCCAAACATCAGGGCATACTGGGGGCCAACAGGCTGGGAAGCAGCTTTGTGAAAAAGGACCTAGGGGGTCCTGGTGGAAACCGAGTTGACCACAAGCCAGCAGTGTACCCTTGTGGCAAAGAAAGCCATATTATTTAACCATAAAACCAGAATTTGCCATCTCTTTCCCTTAGGATTTCATTAAGAAACTTTGCTGTCTCTGAACACACAAAAGAAAGGGCATTGTGCCAGATAATAAATATCTAGATTTTGATGAACAGGTCTGACAGATTCCTCCACTTGAGGCCCCATTGGTAAGCAATTTATCTCACTTACCTATCTTTGAAGAAAAACGTTTCTCCTCTAATTTGTGCGACTCCATCAAACACAATGTCATGCTTGCAGAGCTCTGGAGTGACCGGTCCAAGGGTTGGACGTGGGCCTGGCTCTGGTCCAGGTTCGACGTCAGTCGATGCTTCTGTAATGGTGGACAGAGATATTCTGTTAACTCTGAAATACAGTGCTGCACAGGTTACATGGAGAACATCAACTACCATCATTTCTAGAAGGGGAATAATTTGAGGCAGTGCTTGAAGGACAAAAAACCTGTAATAAAATCTTTTCAGAAGGGTGGTTGAGTACAGCTGAGAAGGCCTCAGGTTCCTCATTCAGGGCACTGAGCCTGTGTGATTCTCTATCCATGTTGAGCTGCATAATTAATTTGAAAGGTATTCAGAAGTGACTATACTGGGTTCAAATAGTAACATCACAGTTTTTATTTTACTGGCTTCTAAAGAAAAGAAACACCTTTCAAAGTCCTTCTATTCAAAATTATCTGCAACTCTGCTGAGAGAGACGTCAAAGTGGGTTTCTCTTCTTTCTAGGAGTGCCAACGTTTTGCAAGTAACAAAGATGCATTTTGAGCCATTTGTATGTCTTTCTGCCCCAATCAATAATCAAAATGTGCTCTTCATAACATGCCCTTTGCCATCTGGCTTATTTTATTTTGGTTTATTATTTGGTTGCTGCTGTGTTGCCTTATGAGACATTGACATCAGGTTGATTTACTGTATGAAACGAAGTGGAGTGTAGCTGATTTGAGATAATAATAATGGAAGAAAACAAAGCTTTTTAAAAATACGTTGTATAGAAAGCAGTTTTTAAAGGATTATATCAGTCATAAAGAGGCAAGAAAGATAGTTTCAGGTTTTGAAATGTGCCTTGAGACAACTGGGTTATACTCTGAACTCTAACAAAGATACTTTGTGTGAGCTTAGAAAACTCACTTAACCTTGCCCATGTCTCAATTCCCAGTCTTAATTAAAGCTGCTAAGAACAAGGAAAAAATGGAGATTCAAATCAGTTTTTTGATAAAAAGGTGTCTCGTGTGGTGTAATCATTTTGGTATATACTTATTATCATTTCTATAGGTGTTGAATACTGTAGAATATAGTCACAATTAGGAAGATTAAGAAGTAAAAAGCACAGAAAGAGATGGTATAGATTTTCTTTGACTGCGTAACTGAGTGTGGTATACTTGTGCCTCTAGAAGGTAGAAAATACATACATGGGAGGAACTTCAGCCACAATAATACTTATGCATTTTACTAAGAGTATCTGTGGAGAAAATAATAAATTTTAAAGATGTAGCAACATAAAAATACTTCAATCCACTTTTTCCTCCAGGAGCTTTCCAAATATGTTTATGTCAAAGTATCAGCTCTCACACTCTCTGCAAATGTTACTGTGACTGTATGGCTTGAATTGTTGTGGGAAGGCAACATGAACTCTTTCCGAGCTGGGACAGAAAACAACATCCTTCGCCTCTTACAGGGAGTTGCGATCTGGAAAGCTCAGAGTGTTGTAGACAATGACACCCAAACCCACCCGCATCAGGTATTTCAAGCTAGAGAAAAGCACGGCATTTCATTGTCCCAGTAAAGGTGTTAGAAATTTTCATCTAAAGATTTTGGTTATGCAGAGTTCTGGAGCTCCTGTTAGTTCAATAAATTTAGTGATCCTTCATCCTTAAATTGTGATATGTAATTGAAGTAGGAGCCCTAGTAATAACAAGAACAAAGCACGGAGGAAGGAATAGAGCATGTTTCTGGCACTGGTGATATTGTGCAGGCTGTAATTTACTGCAAGTTCTGAGTCCCAAACTTCAATCTGTGCTGCATGCTTTTCTGACGAGTTCTGTTGGTGAGGGAGGACTTTACCGTATAGCTCCTGGATCCCTTTAATGTCATCCTGGGAAAGTCGAAAGTTCTTGGTGTAGGTGTAGATAGGGGCCATAAGAGCTCCTGGATCCTCAGAGTGCTCTAATCCCATGGCATGGCCAAATTCATGAGCAGCAACCAAGAAGAGACTGTACCCTAGATAACAGAGCAAGATAGTATTAGCTGCTTGCATCTAAACAGAAGTGTATCATGCAGGTTATTCATAGTCTTATAATTTTATTTTCCTTGCTACTCGTAAAAAATCTCCCAATAATGAATATCATAATTAGTATTTACAGCCTCCAATGCTGAATGTTGTACACGTTGCCAGAAATGGTATTTCATTAGAGAGATTCTAAAACCTCTCCTGTAGTTGATATTTGCTGCTGTCTCACATGCAAGTGACTTTGACCACAGTCTTAATACTTCTGTGAAAAAAGATAAGTGTAGGAAGTAAGAACAAACTACTTTTTTTTTAAGCACAGAATTAAATTTGCAATCTAGACCTCAAATTTTACTTTTCATCATGAGATGGCATGCAAGTGGTAAGCAGGTCTCTGCATCTGTAGTGTTGTACCAAATATTGTTAGGTTAAAAAGCTTTTATCATAGGATGACATTTTATCAATTATGCCCAAACAGTGTCTGAAATTTGATGGTTACTTTCCTCCTAAAAGAAAAATCTGAATCTACCATTTGTTTGTAAATGTGTAAAAAGTATTTTGCTACATTTAATTTTACCCATGTTACAAATAAAGACAAAGATTAACAAAACTAATTAACCATACAAACTTTATCTTGTCTCTTATTTTTTTAAATATAGATTTTTATCTTTAGCAATATCAGTCACAAATTTACTAATTTTTTTTACATTTAGCATTTGTTCCTAATTTGGCCAATATCAGAATGTAGTTATTACATACAAGTGAAATACTATAGTGCTTGTGGCTTTTAGCCTTGGAAGGAAAAACTGGTGCTGAGAAAAACACTTATTTATTTATTTAATGTTTTGGGGGTATATGTTTTGGAAGTATACTTCATCCATATAATTTTAGAAAATCTGCGTGAGGCAGATGAGCTCTGAGACTTGACACTTAAACAGTAGTCTCACATTTAAATGTAGAGGTTTTGCTCAGATTTCGGGGTGCAGAGAGGTAGTGTACCCTGACTGTAGTGATGAGAATGACGTCATCGTAGGTGTGATGTCATTGGTGGGGTCCATATGCTGTTACCATTTTATTGCTCTGACAAACTGCGTTACCTTGATCTGGACAAAAGCCCCACTTGCGGTCGTCATCATAGCTACTGGTAGAAGCACACCACAGCTTGCCGTCGTTGCGACCCGCACTCGTACAGGACTCATATTTATTCCCAAGGAAGATGAAGGGGAATACACAAGGGGCTCCCTCTGAATTTCCACCAACTGTTGACATGGCTATGGAAAATGGCAGAAAAATACAGTGACAGTGAGGAGGGAATCCCTTTTGTGAGATTAAGCTGATGCATCTTCTGCTAAACTACACATTAAAAGAAAGTGGAAAATCTGTGGTCCTGTTAAGAACATATGGACTGACATTAAAAGTAATATTTGAAAAGAAAGTTGTCTGACACAGAAAATGAAAAAAAATAGGCATTGCCATTGCAATGAACTTGCCAATAGTTTTGGTGGGAATAAGAATGAGCCCTGGACTGGTGATCGCAGCTCTGAGGAAGCAGCAGTTACAGTTTTGCGGAAGGTGCTCGCATAGCAAGTATCTTTTGGTGGTCTTTCCTGGTGATGTTTTAAAGAGTGTCTTGAATAGGTTGAAGGTAGGTTTAGTGCTCAGAAAGGTTCAAGGGCTATTGAGTATCCACCTGGTTAGTAGGTGTCCCACCGACACATAAGCTTTGAAGTAAAAAACCCCAAAAGGTCCAGAAGAGGAGTCATATCAAGGAGGACTTGTTTTGTACTGAGAACAGGGTACAGTTTAAAAGCATTTAGTTGTAGATAATTTCCAAAGAAAAGGATATCAAACGTGGAGGATTTTTTTTACCCTTTTTTTTTTTTTTTACCAGTACTTTTGCAAAAACTTGTACGTTTTTCTGCTAAGTGGGTTCTCATCTGTGTAGTACATGGCAGTAATATATAAGAAATAACATTTGTATATACATGTACAAGTATTTTCGGGGGGGAAGATGCTGTAGCTAAATTTAAAATTACAGTTTACAATGGGTATCATAAATAGAATAGAAAAAGAATATAAAACTCATTTAAATTAATTTACACTGCTACCTACCAATTACAGTTCTTTTCAAATTACGGTCTGTCTTCTGGGAAGGTACAAGTGAGCAACACAGAGGCAAAGGTGGTTGTGTCCCTAATTATTTTTTTTTTTCCTCATTCATTATTATTAGTTAATAAGTGAGAAATTAATTAAAAAAACCCCAAACCCATAGCTGTGTCAAGTAAAAAACTTTTAACCTGGAAAAAAACTTAAATAGGTGTATTTCTTGGTTCCAGTGATAGAGACTGTGGAAATATTGATTCTAGCTATATTGTTCTTTTGTTGAACTGTTCTTTAGATTTTTCTTTTCCTAACTGTGTAGCAAGTTAAAACGAATCTGATCCTTTCTTTTATTTATTTTTTTTTTAAAGATCTGTAAGGTAAAGTTGAAGGGTTACACCTGGTTATCAAAAGAAACAGGAAGCCAAATACCAATACAGTAACTGGTGAGGCCACTTTCAAAAGACTCAAAATCCAGGATGGATGTACGTTCGAATGTAGCTTCAGGTGCTACAGGTGGAGTGTCGCTTCCCCTTGGCTCTGTTAAAAGCCTGAGATTTTAGAACTGCCATAGCTCTACTTACACAGTCTAAGTACTTATGGGACTCTGGTCTCTATCCTAAAATTCTACACCTGCCAAGCTATACAAGGCTATAAATTAATCTTTGTTCCTTTATGTAATAAAACTTGTTAAAAAGTATAAAAAAATGGGAAGAAAGAAGAAATCTATTTTCCTGGCTAAACCATATCACTTCTTTTGAATTGCTGAAAAGATCTATTAGCTCAAGCTTAACATACTAAACAGGATTTTGTTTTCCAAGTGTAAATGGTAAGTATTAAGCTAAAATATTATGCATGGTTTCTTCTGCCACATGAGGCTTCTCTTCCAAGGCCATTAACAAATGGTAATCTACTCATAAATATCCTGCAGTGGTAGGCGTTTAGTGCTATGGTTCAATGACATTTGTGTATCCCTCATAAACTTGGTGTGCTATGGCATACCATATCATTTACAAAGGTTGCTCCTGTCCTAGTTACTTCCTTGGGCACCTATGCTGAAATTGTGCCTAACTCATCAACTTCTGTGTGCTCTGGTGAAGGTGTAAAAAAAACCCCAATGACAAATTAGACTGTGTTATGCAAGCAACATTCCTCATACCAGTCTCCGGACAGAATCCATATTTCTTATCTCGATCATAGTCTTCAGTGGTTCCACACCATCGGTATCCATCTGTCCTGCCTTCTGTTGTGCACTGGTCGTAGGACTGGCCTTGAAATTTAAAGGGAAATTTGCATGGCTGCCCGTCACCATTGCCGCCCATTGTAAAAAGTGCTGTAGGGAGAACGAAAGAGAAAAATGTCAGTATGTGACGTTCAATATCAACAAGGAATCACAATGTGCCAACAGCAACGTGTGAAGGTCCTGACAGAGATCAGACAGCCATCGCGCATGGTTCAGTTCATGCTTAGAACCTCTATTTTACACCAAGAATGAAGTGCCTTGGCAAGATAGAAAAGGGAAGTTACATTCTCACGAGTGTATAGAAAAGAATGAGTGATTGATCTTTAGAAATGAACTGCGAGTGAAGAAAATTCTACCAAGCTGTTTGAATGTGGTTTGCATTGTGTGTATCCTTTATGGCCTGTCTCATCACATGGAATTAACATCCCTTCTGGACAACACCACTTAGAAAAAGGATTCTGAGAAAGTCACTCATGTTCCTTAGTGCTCTGCTGATTCATTTACCTTGCATCAAAAGTGTCAGCTAGAATGGCAAGCTTCGTACAGAGCCACAGACAAATCAGATCAGTTTTTCCTGATGGCCACCTGTGTACATTTTCAGGTTCTTTAAGGGGATGACATACGCTAGCGTTCAAGTCAGATAATAACCTGTAGACTTTTCCTCTAGGCTTTGCTTCTCATTTCAAAGAATCCCCACAGCTGGGCTCAGGCACGCAATAGATAAGCAAGAGGGGACAAATATGACTCCTTCGACAAAGCTGAACACCATAGGCTTCGTTAATGTTCCTGAAGGTAGTGTATTGGTCTTCTAGGGGGTGTTTACTGGCCATCTACATATGCAAACAAGGCCCCAGAGCTCAACCCTGAGAACCAGAAATCTCCCTCATGGATGGAGTACAGATTAAACTGAGTCAAGAGTTCTGGGATGTGGTTTAAGATTTTAGTAAACCTTCTGGAATGTCTAGAGGAAGACAGATAAAATCTCTCATGCTGATATTAAAAAAATGTATGTCCAAATTTACATGAAAATGCAGGGACTTGGAGCATCTAACGTCTTGTGAATCTGCTGTGTCTTATCTTGGCTGCTCTGTATCCCTGGGAATCCTTAATGGTAGGAGAGTGTCTGAGTGCCATGTGCTAGTGAGAGGAAACCATGAGGGCAACAAACTGGGCCGGGCCTTGCACTGAACAGACAAAAATCCTTCATGCAGCCACGCACTGATTCCCCTTGAGATTTAAGAACAGCACCTCAGAATGAAACATCTGTTTGAATTCCCCATGTAAAGTGTGCGTGATGTGGCATTTTGTAAGGCAAGGGGACACCTTTCTCCCTCTCCTACCCCCAGTTTAAAGCTACAGCTAAAACCCCAGCGTGTATGTGGGAAGGTGGCAGGTTATTACTGACTTTGCTGTTGTCATTTTTGATGACCAAAAAGCCATAATAATGTCTTTGTGTAGGGTTTGAGGGGCTTTGCTTTTGCTTAATCTGATACATTGATGGAAAGAGACATTGTTTATGAGTGTGCTTCACCTTTAAGAATAGTAATGATTAAAAATGCTAGACCTTTTCTGGCCGAAGAGAGACAGGGAAGGACTCTAATGATGGGATATTGTGACACAGATGATTCATTTTGCCTTTTCCACTTGAATCTGTAATTGGCCACAGTATCAGGGGCAGGAACCAGTAAGTTACTGAAATAGATCCCAGTCTCACTAAGGAGAGGACTGCTCTGCAAAGCTTTGCAGACCTGGCTCACATGGACCAGTTTGCTGAACTTCTGTTCTGGCCAAGCTCTCATCTGTATCCTTCTGCATCACGGGCATGGAAGCAGCCACGCAGAGGTCCTGTCTCCAGGCTAAAGATAACATACGCTGCCTCCCTAAGAGAGCAAGCTGCAAATGTTTGCCTACTGAAGTGTTAGGAATCGTGCATTAACTAGGACTGTGACTATCGTGATTGTGGAAAGACTTTTTAACAAAGAAATGATAGGATTGGAAGGCAAAATTAAACTGAATTGTTTAGATGACTCATTTACCACATGAGCTGCTTCCAGCTTTAGATCTGGCAAACTCTGTATTTTAATAGCCATTTTTTATTGGTTTAAATGTAGTTAAGTTGCAAAAACCTTATGGAAAGTCAGCCTCTTAGTGCTTTGTGTGGAGTCTTTCTGAGTCACAGTCAAAATGCAGTTTCTCATCATGTGATGGTAACAATGGTTTTAAGCTTTCAAATCCTGCCCCCTGCCTTAACTAGAAAATTCTTTGCTTTAGTGTAAATGAAAGCTAAAGACAGAGACCAGGTCAGTATTCCCCAAAACAAAACGAAAGCTTTATTTACTTGTCAGGGGACCTTAAAGGGCCTGACTCTTTTTCTGCATCACGCTAAGCTCAGCAATTTAAAAATCAGTGAAGATATGCTGATGTGAGAGCAGATTCAGGCTGGACATTACTAATCTGTGAGTTGCACTGCACTGCACCGTTAGCTTTTCCCAGAAAAATCAGCCAGTTGTGATGTACAGAAACCTCAGGCTGGAAAGCTGCTAAACACCCTGTGGCACAGCTCCAAGGTGGAGGTGGCTGCAGCTTCCTGAAGGTTCTCCCTGGGAGAGCAGTCAAGCAGCAGCCTACAAGAACTGTGACCACTGGGGGGGGAGATACAGGCAGAGTACAGGTCTCAGTAACATTAGATATTGGAGGACCAAAGTTAGGAGCTTAAACTCCTTGTTGTATCTGTGGGGTTGGGTAAAGAGAGAGATTCAAGATCCCTTGATCCCATATGGCAAAGGAGAGGTTCAGCACACCTGTGTAAGATTTAAGTAATAGGCAGATAACTTTCTGCTTTCCCTTCTTCTGCTTTGACAAGTGATAGTTGAATCTACAAAGATCTGGGATGAACTTTAGAAGAGTCTGATGCAACAGCATAGCTTTAAAAATGTTTCCAAATATGCAGGGTGGCTCTGTAACAAGAAGAATTGAAACTAACTTCAGTGAATTAGGAATGTTGCCCCCCAACACAGAGTCTATGATGTAAATCCTTGCCTATCTGAATTTATTAGCTGGGGTTTAGCATATGGGGTCTTGGAATAATAAGTGAACAATGCCACTCTGAATTTAATAAGAAACATCTGTGTATAACTGTTCAAGGATCTTGCGAAACAAATACATCAGAAACAAAAGGCTGAAACCCTTCCCTTCCGTTTCAGAACCTTGACACGAGCATTTCCAGGAGCATCAACTTCCAGAACAAACTCTCCCAGAGAGAGCTTCACTGCTTAAGTTTTCAGTCTTGTATGAATTTCAATTTTACAAAGGTATTAGTCAGGGTATGTGAATCTTGGTTTGTTCTATAATTTGGGCTTCATTCTAACTATATCTGAGCATTTAGAGTATTTCAAAGAAATAAGCCCAATTTTGCTCTTTTTTGGCCAGAAGAATTAACCTGAGGGAGAGGAGATTTGGGGAAAGGTGGGGGATGAAAGAGATGGCAAAGTTTTAGGAAATAATAATTGGGGGTGGGGGTGTATGTGCATGTACATGCTTATAATCTCCTGAAGTAAATGTTAGGCTAAAGAAGCTAGTTCTGAAAGTCATGTAACTATTGATAATTTATTTAATATTTTTTTTTTTATGAACTGAAGTGTGTTAAAAGTTCACACTCCTGTGTGTTCATCCCCTACAGTTGTATAAATAGCTGTCATCATGGTAGACGCCAGCTCTGGATGTGATCTATCACAGGCAAATAGGGTTCTGGAAGTTAAAGAATACTTTTTTACCACATTAGGTCTAGAAGACTGGTATGTTCTAAAACAGGTTATCTTTGTAAACCACTAGCATCCTGATGCAGAAAATGTGTAACCTTATATTGGAAAATGTATGGTCTTGCAAATGAACTTGAGAAATCCCCAAAATTTATCAAGCAGGTATCCATTTAGTGTTTGGCTACAAGAGGATACCAGAGAAGTTTTGAAGACAAGGTATCTGAACTTTTTCTACATGCACATATCTATGATCTTTCAAAAAATTACATGTATTAAACTGACACATACATATTAATACATATACTGGCTTTTTTACAGTACTTGTAGAGGCTTGCCTGGGACATATCGGGCTGTTCTTGTGCATTCCTGGCCTGGCAAAACCCTGGCCATGTCTTGTTTTGTTAGCTTTGCATCTTAAGCATCACTAATTTTCTTTCAGCATTCTGCATTCTTTTCTCTTGTACTGACTGCGTGCAGCCATAGTATTATAAATAAATTTAGTACTGTTCCAAGCAGGATTTGCATGAGTTGAAAAAAGCTCCATTGTTTTATTTCATTTTCTTTCATAACTCTCTTATTATTTGTTACGACACAGCAGTAGCAGGCAGGAGTTTTAGTGATCCCATGGATCCATTGCTCAGGATGTAAGGTAGCAAGAGTGATGAAACACACCCTGCTGCCAAAAGCTTATAGCAGCTGGTTTTCTGCAAAGGGGAAAAAAGTGAATGTGGGGAGCTGCAGTACTGGGAATACCTGTGAATATAGGTGCCAGCACTGGAGCTGGCAAACAGGAGATGGAACAAGTGGCTAAAAGCCCTTACCTTCTCTACTCTTCTCACTGCTGGTAAATTAGCATAGTAGGCTACAGCCAATTATACTCAATTTCTTCTCTAAAAGTTTCCTGCTGTGTGATACACAGGACATCAAATTAACACTCATACAATAATAAATTGTCTGAAATCTTATATCCAATGGACTCACCAAGATTTGCAAGCCTATAAATACATGTTCCTGATGTCTAACAGCAAACGTATTGTCATAATTCCATTTGAAAGAGAATAATCATATGGTGTGTATTTCTTTAAAGTTATGGCTATATTAAAGTATTATACACATTGTCTAATCTGTAAATAAGTGTTGCCAAATATATAAATTGCTTGTGAAACAGAGGATTCTGTTCATAGTCCAAAAAGTTAGAAATTAAGCATGATCTTAGCTTTCCTAGACCCTCTAGCAGTTTTATACAGATACTGAGTTATGATTTCTGACATACAGTGCCATTCCTGTATCTAAAGTGAGCTGTTGGCACTGCTTTGTAAGTAAGAGCCCTAAGACCTTCATTAAAAATAAAAAACTATATTCTAAAAATGCAAGTGCTCTCCTGGCTAGCAATTTGCAATGTATCAACATACAAATAACTTTGTACCAGCTTAGATACTCACTTGCAACTCAATCATTTTTCTTTTGAAAAATGGTGTGAGGTCATTTAAAGGGTGATTTTTGACAATAAGTGTCCTGTTGCACTAAAAAGGCTCCTAGAGTCAGAGGATCTGGGCCACCAGTTGGTGAAATTGGTATGCAGAGTTATAGATGTTTGGCTTAATGGGTTTCATCCTTAACTGCTAGTTTTTGTCAGTTACTGCTCTGGAAGGAGGTGCAATCTCAATTGTTTGTGGAATGGCCTGCAATTTAGGGAGATATTTCTGTCATTTTGTGTGCTCCATCTCCAAATTTGTCCCTATCTGTACTCTAAAAGGAGGTTGTCTTTCCTGGCTTATGAAACTCAATTTGTAGTTCATTGATGTATATATGGGGCTGACATTGCTTTGGGCATATCTTCAGTATGTCCTCGTTTTTAGAGAAAGGCCTTGCCTGGGTTATCATCAGCTACTGACTCCTACACCAAGGGAACCTTTAGGGAGTTTTGTCTGCTTAGATACCGAGGAGATACTCGAGAGCAGTAAATCTGAATCTGCCAGAAAGGAAGTGGAAAAAGTACGAGAAATAGTGGATGAGCAAATAAGTAGGGAACAGCCTACCAGAAAAAAAAAACAGTAGAAACAATGATCTACTTACACTCATGGGGACAAAATCCATATTTGCCATCTGCATCAAAATCTTTGGTTGTGGAACACCAGAGGAATCCATCGCTGCGTCCAGCATCTGTGCAACTAGTGTATTCCTTGCCATTGAACCAGAAGGGAAATTTGCAGTATTCACCATCTGCGTTTCCGTACTTCACTCTAACCACTATAAAGAGAACAAATGCAGTGGTGAAATTAGTCACCAATTGATATAAAAAAAATACAGTTTCTGGACATCTTTTCTTGAGGGATACTGGTATAGAAATGCAGGCTGAATTTCCACTTTGAAATTCAATATGCTGCTGGTCTCTCCATTGGCAAGATGTTCATAGCTGAAATAATAACTGGTAATTTTGAAAGAATTACATGGATATTACTCATGGCAAAGTGTTAGAATGAACAGTCTTAAAAGCCGCCCAGAAAAATATATATGTTGTTGTTACTATGGCAAGGCAAACTTATAAACATGCTGTTAATACATTTAGTAATTTAGTTTCTTTGGTAATATGGTCTAAAATGTTCAGTATAGTTTGAAAGGTTCCAGGCAGCAGCTGAGCATGAGCTGAACATGCCTTGTGCCTCATAAACCACTTTGGCATTTCCAATGTGACTTGAATGAGATCTGCTGCAGCACTGGGGGACAGGGTGGTAACACAGGCACACCCAGGTCCTGGGCTTTATTTCAGTTTGTCACGTGTAGCCTTATGACTACAGAACTGGTGCTGTAATACATGTTAATGTATAGGTAATTCACTTATCCATAGCATTTCTTTTAATGGCAATAACTAACTGGATGCTTGTGCAGTATTTCCACTAATAGGGAAAACAGGTTCCTCTGGTTCGTTGTTAGTCTGAGGCAGGGCCCTAGCCCGGCTAGCACAGCTACCAGTCAGTGCTTCTGCTAAAGTTAAAAGAAAGCCAAACGGAAGGCAGTTGACCATTCTGGTATTGAAGTTTAATTATTTTTTTCAGTGGGAGGACAGCTGAGAAAAGTAGAATTTGAAATGAAAGGCAAACATGAGTTTGCATTCTTATTCCAAGTTTTTTGAATTATTTTACAGTAGAAGAATTGCAATTAGTCCTATATGATTATGGCAATGATCAAGCCAAAAAAAGAGGTTCCAAACTACTTGGTCTTGTTTGTCTAGTGCATGTGATGTATCTGGACTTCAGTTGTTTTTTTTCTGAAGGGCATGGCAGCTTGCCTGTTAAAGATTCTTGGAGGTGTTCTTAATCCAGTGTTTGAAGTCAATTTTGTTTCAGTCAACAGCATGAGGGATTTATATTCCATTTGTTTTTGACAGATACCACAAGTATATAAAAACTTAATCAGGTGGGTGGTTCAATTTTTAACAACTGGAGCCACAGCTTAAGGAATCTTAAAAACGGTATGTCAGCAGAAAAACAACGATCAGTCTGCCTCTTACAAATGGACTTGAAGATGTTTTAGTTTGAGCCTGAGTCCCTGAAAACTGAAACATTCAAAATTGTAGTTGTGGCTTTTTACTTTTCCCACAATTCATGAAGGTGTGCAGCATCAGGCCCGTTACTAATTCAGTTTTTCAAGGAGCAACAGTACAGGAAGAGAAAGGGAAATCCTAGATAACATTTTTTTAGGAATCATATAAACAGGTCGTAGATACCAATTTAAATTGTGTTAATTAATTTTCATCCCCTAACATTTCTTGACATGTCAATGAAGACATTCAGTGCAGTGCCTGAAACAGCATAAAAAACCCCATAGCAGCCAGCAGGCCATATGTTCTAAACCATTAAAAAGTCTGGTACCTTGCCCTTCTCCAAGAGTCCACAGTTCATCATCATCAAAGTGGGAGTCTCCTCCAATTCCTGGCCCCGGTGCAAAGGCATGAGCCAGGAGACCGTCTTTGCCGTCAAATGGATAGCCATCACCATGTTCTGCAGGCAGCAGAAAAAAAAAGAGCAGTTTCGAATGACCTCAGCTCTGTCAGAGTCTGTACATGGATTATGATTATCGTGTGTACTTTCCCATCCAAGACAGCAGCAGAATACTTGAGTGACTTTATTGGTATGGGTTTTTCTGGCAAGACTGAACCAGAAGAGAAGCAGCCAGTTCTTACAAAGAATATGAAATGTCAGTACTACAGTTGTCACAGCATGTTAATTTATATCTCGTAAGTATTGTGGACAGAAATCAAAGATAGTGAAGAACAGTGAAATATTGTACATTGAATGTATGACTGCATACACATTGCTGTTTCTCAATGGAGGCTGGGAGGGAGCCGTAAAACGGACATTGCAGATGAGGGGTATTTTCAGATAATTCCTATCAGTCTCCAGCACAGAGACTGGAAAGTAAAGGCAGATTTCTTTTTGCAGGCTACTCTTTTTCTGCAGCACCTCAGACTACTGTGCTTTTTCCTTTGTGCAGGATGCTAACTACTTGAAATAGGAAAGCTGAGTGTCCCAGCAGTGGGCCTCCAGAAAGCCAGCTCTTACTCAGTGCTCTTGAGTCCTGTGAATGAGCCTATTCCTCCTCCACATCAACTATTCTGAGACTCGGGCAGCTCACAGGGCAGCAGCAGGTTAAGTAGCTCTCCTGTTATTACACTGTAGGCTTTTCTTGGAAGTACACCACGTGTGGGCAAGGCAGGCTGGCAAGGGCATAACCCTGGTATTCATAGCTTTCCCACCACACTGACCTGTGCATCAAAGCTGGCTGCCAGCATCTCCAGTTGCATCATTTCAGGCCTTTTGGTCTGATGTCTTGCCATTTAACAGAAGCCCTAAATACACAGGCCTGATTCTCTACTCTGTTACACTGATTCCGTGCCGGGGTCACTCTCTTAATGCTAGTTCAGTTCACTCATTTCAGTAGACTAGTGTGTCAGTTCTCAAGGAGAAGGTTTTGACATGTATTAGGTGCTTTACCCCCATTTATTTCAAAGCACATCCTTTGCTTAAGAGAAAGCTTAAAAACTAAAAAAAAATTGTGCATGTCCCAGCTCCTGTGAATGTGACATGAAGTGATAAGCATGAATGAATGTGGAAGAAGATCTCGTCCCACTGTTTCTGAGCTGACTATAACCAGCAAGGACTAAAACCAGCAGAAACACTTCTGCTTTTGTAAGACTTCTTTTTTGCAAACCAAGCCAGCCTGGATGAGGATCTGGAGTTTTGAGTTCTGTACAGAATCTCTCAAGCTTTTGAGGTCAACTCATCAGTAGCTAAAGCAAAGAAAACCAGCTTGAAATGGAGGCTTTTACAAAGAGCTCAGTTATTCTTTGAACTGCTCACTTGATTTCCAAAGTCTACCTCCCAAGTGATTGGCTGCACAGTATCTTCATTAGTATTAAAAATTCTGTGACTGTCTGTAAGAAGTTAAAATGCCCCAGGTTTACACTGAAAAGCTATAAACGTTCTTTCAGGGGAAGCCAAAATTAATTGAAAAGGCATGTACAACAAAAATTAATCAGGACACCCATCATCAGCTGGACTTAAACCAGAACTCGGCTTACCATCCGTATTTTTAAATTCCTCAAGACACCAAAGAATGCATTGGAAGCCTGCATTCTGCTATGCAAAAGAACTGAGACCAGCTACAGAGTGAAAATTGAAAGCCATAGGTCCATTTTTAAGCTCCAAGATGTTAGGACCTCCACCACTGTCACTGGAAAACTGATTACAGAGCTATAAATAAACAGTGCAATGACATTCCATTCTCTTCTGTGGCAGGAAGCCAGCTCACATCATCTAAAGGTCTGTACCAATATTTCCCAGTTCTATTTCTGATTTGTAAACCTAAATATAAAATGTTGCCTCTAGCAATTCTCTTTTGAGAAGATAAATATGGTATAAGAATATTTTATAAATACTTCTCTCTCTCTCTCTCTCTTGTATAAGAAAGAAGAAAAAAATCTTAGTGAAATTAGATCGTAGCCTGTATAAGCCAAGTGCAAACTAGGACAAGGTTTGCCAGAAAGGCTCACGTGTACTATTTATTGAGGGAAGATCATTCCAATACTAAGGATTAATGAAAGGGACTAAACCAAAAACATATGTAAAAATAGAAAAATATACCCCATCGGCCAAAATTAATCATAATGTCTGCTTCTCCATCGTTTATTCGGTTAAATCTCAGTGGCGTGACATCACTCCAGACTTGAAAGGCTCGAGCAAAGGCATCATCTACCGTCTCAGGATCCAAATCCGGGGTATAGCCTATAATCCTTGGAGGTAAAAGCAAGAGTTAAATAACACATAACCCCCCTCCCAGTTTTTGTTGTTTACTGATCAAAACACTGAGTAGACTCAGTAGTGAAACCAATTAAGAGGTAACATGGCTGCACACGAGGTCTAAACGCTTTTCTTCCATTCAGAGACATGTTTAGATGCGGTGCTTACTATTTATTTTCCTTTGGAATTGACACAGCAGTATGAAAAAAAACTATATAGCCAGAGGCTGTAAGGCCTGCATGGCAGTGGGCCTCGCACAAAACTGAGGTGCTAGCAAGTCATACTGACACTTAAAACGTGAACACACGAGCACATCTTGATACATAAAAATTATTTGCCAGAAAAAGAGCCCGGTATTGAAGGAATGTTAGTCCTTCACCAGTGTACCGGTTACATTGGCGATAGGATACGTGGGGAAATAGGAGGTAAAAGCATGTGGGATGGGGCCATAGGCCTGGCATGGGAAAGGCACAAACTCTTTAGTGCATTGCTTTTTTCATAGATTTTAATTGGACTTCTTAGTGCCATACATTATAGCCAGAGAACCTCCATGTGAAGATGGGTTTCCAGTTCTTTGCTGCTGGGGCTGTGCATAGTGAGGGAAACCACTTTGTGCCTGAGGAGAATGAGGACAAATCAGAGAAAGCACATGAGCAAATGGGGGCTGCGAGAGCTGCTATGGGGTTTTTCAGTGTTTATTAGGCTAGTTGCAGCATGAGGGATGCTTTGAGTCATAACTTGCGAGCAAACAGTAGACCAAGTCAAGCAGCTAAGACAAATCTGCTGTTTGTTCTCATTGATACTAGAAGTTTGTTCCTGGACCACCTAAGGTAATTGGATTTTTTTTATTATTGACTTCAATGAGAGCTATGTTAGTCCCTAACTCTTCAGAGTAAGAGTAAGAAACACGCCAAACCTATTGCAATAGGCTTGCTTTAAATCATGTCTGTATATAACTGAAATGCGATTGTTTTATTTTAAAATTTATTTGATGAACTCCATTTTTATGGCTGCTGAATGCAGAGGAGTTTGTCCTCCTACATGGCCTCTGCAGTCAGTAAGTACTGGTGGTCCTTGCTGAGCAGATGGGCAAGTGAGATACCCCTGCTCCAGTTCCCTTAGGATGCTTGCAGCAAAGCAAAAAAAAAAAGCCAAAACCTCTTTAGTCTCAATCAGAACCATAAAGTTGATCTTTAGATGATTATTTCTGAAATTCTACAATGCTAAAGCATGCGGTGGTTATCCAAATATAAAGAGATTCTAATTCAAGAAATCCCGTCCAGCCCTCTGAGCAGCTACTCCACTTCTAAGTGTCTTGTTTGATTCGTTCTTAAAAGCACTATGTTTATATGTGAGCAAAACCCAACATCACCAGTCAGTACCTGTATGTTATATGATTCTTTTCCCATTTTGGCTTCCTTGGAAAGAAGTTGTAATTAGCTACATCTGGGTTACCACAGCGGGGTTTCTTCATTGTCTCAATAGTATTTTGATCCAAATCTCCTGTTTCAGGCAGCCCAAAAAATTTCTGCATTTTCTTCAGAGTGTCTTTCAGGACAAATAAATTGCAGTTGTCTTTTGGGCACCCATAGTATTTATTCAGGTATTGCTTGGAAAAAAAGCACAGAACAAAGACTTAAAATTCATAAAAGAACTAGTTAATCATTACAAATAAATACTGTAATTCCATGATATCTTTCCATCCATAATTTGCAAGTTTTCTTTTCAGAATTACTATTATTAGTAACTGAGAGACCAGCAGAATCTCCTTAATTGACACAAACCATCCTTGATCACACAACATGGCTAATTAAGCAATCATCTCCACTATTAGCTATCACCTTTACTTAATGAATTGCTTTCTTAGTAAGTAGAGCATAGAGCTTTAATGTAGAACTACAAAGTAAAAATAGGTTTATCTTTTTAGGTTTATTTGTGATGTATAAATCTGCTTACAGTTTTAGATTTTGTGTATTTTTTTTCTTGGAAGACTCTGGATTATTGAGAAACTTGTCAAGGTATCAAAGCAGCCACACAAATGAGACCACGTTAATTGAAAAGAAAAAAAGCATTGTTTATTCAAACTGCATAGAGCTATTTGAATGTGGCGTGTGATTGCTTTTGAGTCAAACATTGCAAAGACCTGAGGATGGTGGTCCTCAGTAACATCTCCATTGCCTGGACACTGCAGCCAAACACTATCTGCATATTTAAATCTCCACTGAATGCTCCAGCAGATTATGGCCAGACTGATCTCTCTGATACAACCATGGTGGCAGATTACAAAATTCTCTCTCCTTAGAAAACACTGGTCATAAAGGATCAAAAAGGCAGTGCAGATCCCATTATTTTAATCTCTTACCTAAATTAATACCCACCCAACACTCCTCCACTTTCCATTTTAATCAGCGTGACCTAATTATCAGGTGTAGTGCAATTAAACAAACAAAGTCTGTTGTTTGCTGCTGCCTCTAATCCTGGCAGAGCAATGAGTTGGTGTGCTCCCTGCCAGCTGGTCTGGGTAAGCAGCCGTGACTTTCAGATGTGTGTTGGTAAGTTGTATATTTATGTTAAACTAAATTGTAGATAAACAGCTGTGGTCCTGATTACCCATACATGGTCCCCACCTTCTGTGCCATAAACAAGTGGGATCACACAGGCAAGTTAGTACTTTTTCCCCATAAGTTCAGTGTCAACTGGCAGAATAACTGTGAGCTTCTTGGGGTGGGGAGCAGCCCTGAGAGAATGCCTGGCAGTCCCTAGCAGGAGGTGAAACCTGCCAGGAAAACGTAGTCATTCAGATGAAAATGAGTGACAAGAAGTTACATCTTCAGCGACTGTCTAAAATCCTTTGTCAACTCTGTTCCTAACTGGAGGCTAACAAACATGGCCAGACTGCTGGCTGCCTAGAGGGGTTGGATTCAGTGTTGGATCCAGACTGAATTGGAGAAAACCTGTAGCTCAAGCTGTTGCCTTAGCTTTGACTGTCGCACAGGTAGACTTAGTCACACTGTTCAGATGATATACAGCTTCACATTGTTGAATTTATATCCTCACTGAGGAGAAGATAAATGGATTATGAGAATATTAGTTTGGGTACTTCTGTAACAGTAATAACCTATCATTATCTAATTATTTTCATTCACAGGTTCTAAACAGCTTGACTAAACTATCTGGAGTTGTAGGCTTTACCCAGTAAAATGAATCTTACAGTTCTCTTGCACGGAGATTTCAGGAAATAAGTGCTCTTCTCTGGGTTTGCCGTATTTATGCCTGGCTCTAAAAGCTACAGCTATGTCGAACAGCAGGTGTTCCCAAACTGGTGCTTAGCATGGCACGGAGCTGAGAGGTGCCCTTGCCAGTGATGCTGTCAGACGGGAAGGTTGCAAGTTACTGATCTTTCCAGTAAAAATGTCTGTAGCAGAGGAAGAAGCATCCTTCAGGTATTGTATCCAAAATATTAACTACCGGTCTAAGACAGGAAAACACCCTGCATAAGGTAAAGGTGTATTTGCCAAAAAATATGTCATAAATATCAGGGAAAATTATTTCTAACTGAGGATTACAAGAAGCCTGACAAAATTGACTGCACATTTAAGTTCTTGTGCCAAAAAGTATTCCTGAGGGAAACCTTACTTTTTATGTATCTGATTAATTGACTGAAGTTCACCCAGGAGACTGGAATAAGACCACTACATCAGCAAAATGTAGCAAAGGATATTTGATGACTGCAGTTGGTAAAGCCTGGATTTCACCACCACCCTCATTAAGTCCAGGCGTACCTCATCTAGCCTGGAAATGGTTCAGAGCTTACTCAGAGAAAGGATTTAATCAAGATGTTACACCATTTCCTTCAGAAGGTCCTCCATCCACCTACTGACTAAGCACAGAGGATGCCGAGTTTCTGTGATTTTTATGGCTTCTGATGTGGTATTTCTCCAGTGGAGACTGTGGCGCTGACAACGGACGCAGAATGGGTTCACCTTCGCTACCACTAAGTTCTTTCTTCAGATAGTTAATGGGGCCTGCTGGAAATTATGTGAAATATATTAAGAACATAATCAAAGAAGCCAGGTTAGAGGATCTGTTCTTATCCTGATTTTCATTTTAATGTAGTTGGATAGGTTTCCTTGTCCTTCTGTTTGCATCTCCCAAGGAGGTACCATGATACAGACCGTACCTTCAGAACTGAAGGGTACTGAAGAAGCACGATGCTGCTCTTGCCATTTTAGGTTTGGGAGTAAGAAAGACACTCAAAAATATAAAATGAGGCATGGTAAATAATTTTACTTCTAGGATTGTAAATAAAAAGCTAATCCCTCTCAGTTTTTCCTAAAATGGAGATTTTACTCAAGATGAGAAATGAACATAACCAGCTGTTCTATGAGAAGAGAATCTTGAGGAAAATGTAGTGTCTATGTAAACCACATCTTGGCCTAGGCTGTGAAATTCAGTTTCCCCAGAGTCAGCAGGGAGCTATGGTGATCTGGAATTTTGATCCAGCCCATTAATGAAACAGGGTCCAGCTGCAACACAGCAATTTGTGTTCTGATGCTGAGTGTTGGGGCTGCTGCGATGGAGGGTGTGAGGGAAAGGCAGCCAGTTAGCATTACCCAAGAATACTATGAGGAAGACAAAGGACAACTGCAGTGTTAAACCAGCTTGTAATTTTCCCCTGAATACACATAATAAATAGGTTGTTCAAAAGAAACAGAGATGAGGGGAGATGTGGATTGCTGTAATTGAATAAAAGCCTGACTGTGTCTGAGAAAACAGATTATTTAAGAGTGGTTAAATGACTATTAGACATGTGGGACCCCACACTCCTCTACCACATGCGCTGCCCCCCCATCCCCTGGCTGCTGTGCTGCTAAGGCAAAACCTTGGGTGAATTTGTTTTGTTAAAGGCTGAGGAGTGCCCTTTTTGGGTCAGTTTGTCTGTTTTTCCTAAACTTTCCGCTGCAGCTCCCATCTGGAAATTCTCTCTCTACCCTCCCCCAGACCTTCTGTAACCTGGCAAGCTTTCCCAAGATGCACACCAACTCCTAAAGAAAAGTGACCAACTTTCAGACCTCTGTGTCCTAAAATAAGAATAATTTATCTCAATCTTCCTTAAAATGGACTTACTGCTGAAGAAGAGAAATGTCTATAATTTACATGCTAAAATAAGGATAATCCATCTCAATCTCCCCTTAAATGGACTTCCCCATAATGTCATTTTTATGAAGGTCCACAGTGCTAAAATAAGGTTAGATTGCTGTAGAGTTATAGCTATAATTTGCTAATGTCACAGAAATCCAAACTCCTTTTTTTTTTTTTTTGTTCCAGATTGAATTTGGAAAAAAAATATTTCTTTAAACCTCTGAGGAGATTTTTTTTTCCGAAGTCAAAACTAGTCACAATGGCTTCAGAAACTTGAGCCAGCTTTCAATTGTAATTGTCCCTTAAAGCTGTGTTTATGCAATGCACGGCAATCTGGAAAACAAACTTCTGAAAGCTGCAATACATGCATTAAGTGTCTCGACAGCCCCTCACTTCTACTTCATTTAAGTAAAAAAATTAGATGTCGCTTATTTACCCTTCTCCCCACTTACCATTGCAATCTTTTGATTACAGTCACGATGATTTAATGAAATTATTTTGTATGTTCAAACTTAAGAAAAAAAAAAAAAGAGGCTTTCTTTGCCAGCTTTAAAAATTTTAAGAGAGGAAACATTACTTGGCTGTAGTTTTAACTTTTGAAAGCTGATACCTTTGCTAGCTAGCTAGCACTTCCAGAGATTCCAGGGAGAGAATGCTACAGTCATTCCTTACCCTCAGCTGAAACAAGAAAGAAACATCTGCTTATGAAACAACAATATAAATCTGAAGCAAAGATTAAACCAACACTTACCACTGCTAGTTCTTTGTCTGTTTTGGGAGTGCTGTCTCCAGGAAACTTAATGATTGGTGATGGTGCAGCTAAAGTTTTGCTGAAAAGATATACTTGGATTAATAGAACTTTAAAAGTGAAGCCACAGACAACGTGAGTCTTCATTCTGCCTAAACTTGTGCTCTCCTCTTTGCAAAAAGCTTTTCCCCAACTGCCTGGCCGTTACTTTAGCTGCACAATGTACCAGTTGCTTATCTGAACATCTTAACTCTCTGCACCGTTTTCTCTTTTGCTTGCTCTAGCAATTCCTTTGTATGTTTAAAACATCCAGATGCGCAGTCTCAAGCTACCACAAGAGGAAGTCTGAAAACTAGTGGAAACATGAGAAAAGGGCAGTTACCAGATGTGATTGCTGTGATTTTAAGGTAGCAACAGGAGATACTTATTACTGCTGAAAGAGGCCACATTTTCTCCTCATTTGCATATATGAAAGCATTTAGTTATGCCAGAGAGCAGAAAAAAAAAACAAAATCTGACTTAATCTGGAAGATTTAGTGTTCCACATATTTTACATAAAAAAATAAATACATTCCTAAACATTATTTTCCTGGCTAAGTATTTTTATTATTTTTTAGCCCATTTTTTTGCCTCAGACATAATAATCTGCTTTAATCATACGTGGTTACACTCCTACGCAGTGCCTTACAGTAAACATTTTGATTATGGATTTTGAGGCAGACCCTGCACAGGCCAGCGCAGCCGAGCGAGGCTTCTTGTCCTGCTCGGGCTCCACAGACCGTAGGTTTGTGTCCACAGGGCTCACCCGCACTTTGTGTGGGCGCTGCTCCCCCCCGGCCTGTGCAGAACGTGCAGAGCTCTGATTAACATTCTTGTGGCTTGTTTGGGTTCAGAACCAGCTGGAGTCTTTGCCACCAACAGGCATGGCGTATGACCTTAATCTGCAAGGTGAGAGAGAATTAGGCAGATTCAGCAATAGAAATTATTACCAATAATTAACATCGAGGGAGTTGTACAAAATTCAGGGTTTGCTTATGATGGGGATTTGGTCCCCTGGTGCAGCTGCCTTAGTCTGAAATTTTGGTGTAAATATGGCCAATTGTCGTGGACACTCTTTTTATTGTGCCATTCATAATATTGCCTGCTTTGAGATGTTATTTCAAGAGGAACATTTTTGTAGCTGAAAATCCCTAATCTAGGGGCTTGGCTCATGACTTTTTAAGATGGGAGGCTGGCAATCCTGCATGAATGCAAACTGTGTTCTGGCCAGCCAAGTGTCTACAGTTTCTATTAAGCCTGAGTCCAGCCATCACGGTTCCTCTGAGCTGTGTGTCAGCATAAAGGTTGTCACAGATTTCCACTGAATGTTAAATGAAAGTTTCCAGATACGACTCTCGCTTCCAAACAGGGCTGTTAATGAAAGGGAAATGCTTTGCTGGTGTTTGGTGTTTACTCATAATATTTTGATATTCGATTGTAAATAGTTAATATGAACAATTCTTTGATTTATGCTAATATCAAGCTATTTTGCTAACTGCGTCCCCATCATCCATGAACTGAATAGTCTTATGTGAAGGCAAGGATTTCAAAGGGTGAGCTGAGGGATTCAGAGAGAAAGCGTTAGCAGGAGGTTTTTGCTGTCCATATAGTTTCATTGACAACCCAACACAGCAGCTGTATGCGCAGCCGTCGGGAGAATCAACCATGGGAAGCAGCACTTAATGCTCGAGAGGGAAAGAGGAGTTACAGGAACTTTGTACATGAATGCAGCTTTTTTTGTAAGCAAGTAGCTTTTTTTTATGCCCTCTCATTCTCTCATCTATGATTCCAACTTGAGTTACAGTGGACAACTTTCCCCTAACAGTTCAGCTTTGAAATTATATCTTCTTTTCTTTTTTAGCTTTTCCCCATCAGCAAAAAACCACAATCATTTCTGAGAGTTGCCTTAATAAGCGGCAGTTCTGAACATATGATCCAGTTTTTCCACAGCCCTGCACATGGTTGTGGGGAATGACTCTCCTGCTTTGTTTGTGATGACAGCTCATATTTGTGTTTGGCCACGTGAAACTGTAAGAGAACAAAAGCTAAGAAAGCCTTCACTAGACGTACCAAGTTACTCTTAGTGTCTCCTTATTTAAGCAAGTAAAAATATTATGTGCTTTTTCACAAGATTTTGCAGTTATTTCTGTGTTCTGCATTAGGTCAAGGGCTGATGTAAATCTTAAAGCATAGGAACCACATCATTTTTTTAAGAATTTTGATGTAAGTTATTATGGGTTCGTAGCTTTCATTTAGAAGGGTAGTGCAGTGAAGCCACTTAAAGCCACGTGTGTCTTGGCACATTCCTGTTGCACTCAGAAGCCTCACTGACACTTCATGAATGCTCAGTTCTCAGTGTGTCCTACTGAACGTCAAATCAGAAATGGATGAGGGAGCTTTTGAATGGACTGTGAGGTCCGTGCAGTTTGAAAATCTCACTGTATTTTGTTGCTTGCCTTTGCTGGCAGTGAGGCTAGGTTGAAGTCACCTTCTACATACGTTTCCTCAAAAACATTGGCAAAGCAACAGAAACCATACAGACCTGCAGTGAAGCGCTGATTCTCACCTTGGATTGCAGTTTTGCTGGTAAACTGCTTTCCTGGTATTCCTTCAGCGAGTGAGCAGTTCAGCAAGTTGTGTTGAATTAGGAAACATAATACATAATGGAATATTGGATTTATGGGTGTGGGGTGAATGGGTAAGGGGCGAACCAATATACTGAGTGTCTGACCGTTCAGTTACAGGGATTCTCTTCCATGAGATCCATGTGATCAGTACCGGCTCACAAGATCCTAGCTAAAGTGCCCACTTTCAGATAAGCAAAGCAAAATACACGCTCGTGGCACTTTGTGAGAGCGGGAGTTCTGTTGTATTACGAATAAATTTGGGGTAAAATGTTGCTCATCTCCTTATACTTAAAGCTCTGTGGGATCATCCTGTTCTCGATCTGCCACAGAGGTGCTGCTTTCACAGACGAGGAAGGTGGTGGTGCTAAATCCTGAAAGGAGGGAAATTCTGCTCCTGGCAGGCCTCTGCTTTAGCCAGAGGTTGGGCCAGATGGCTTCCTGAGGTCTGTTGCAGCCTGAAATACTCTTGCTGAATTTGAAAAGACACGGTATGATGTGGTTTCTGCTCTCAAACTAGATAAGCTTAAAATCAGGGGGACAGACTGAACCATTTGAACTGATGTGTTTTGACACTGACAGGTTAATGGTTTAACCACTGTTAATGTTTAGTGCATAAACATTCCTTGACACTTTATGCTCTGAAGACATTACCTCTAACATTAATTAGTGACTTCTGAATAGATTCCTGGAAGTTAAAAATTAAGGGAAGAAGCAATACAAAACAAAGAGGAAAAAGTCCCCTGGGGAAGAGAACACAAGGCCATCTGCCAACTTTATGGGAGAGCTGAAACAGTAACCTGGAGCTCCTTTCTCTTACCTTAACACTCACTCCGTAACATATTCTGTTTATGTAGATAGATACTACCTCTGGATCAGCTACAGGAAATGGCCACTTACAACTACAACTACAGCCTTTACTGCCCTTTCACATATTATTTTTTTTCCGGTGGAAAAAAATCATTTCACTGTTGCGTATAACTTCTACTTGAAATAAAATATTTATTTGATTTATATATTAATCTATCTTTCCTGAGTCATAAAAAGCTCCTCTCTAGTTCGTGTGTTTGTTTCAGGTTAGAACCACTCCATATTGAAAATTTTAAACCATCTACTTCATGAGCAAGATGCCAGATTTGCTTTTTAAATGCCTACTTTCATGCGTTAATAGGAACTGTATGGCAGAAACCACACAGTCTGAGATGGCAAATGCCTCTTTTGAGGACATACTTCAGTAATAACATTAAAAAGGGAATCATGATGTCTTTTGAGCCATAAGCTACATATCTCAGTAGATCTGACTGTGATAAGAGACAGATGCGCGTGTATTAACATGCTGCTTTTATCAAAGGATTTTTCTGTTTCAGAAAATGATTTTTGAAAATATTCAGGAGCACTCGGCAGTTTCAGGATTAGACTTCAGATGGTGTCCTGGGTAATTTGCTGACAGAGTAGTCATCCCTCCAGAAATTCACTGTAGCAATTCCTACTGCCACCAATTCCAAAATTTTATCAAAAGCTGATGATTTCCTGGTGGTTCCAGAGGAATACTTAGGCAGAGTGTCAGTGCGCACAGGCCATGGAAGAATGATGGATTTATTCTTAGTGGAGTTTCATGTTTTAAATTGAAACCTGTTGCTAGGCTGAAGAAATAAATAATCGTCAAGACAATTAAGATCTCAAGAAAGCAGCTGATCATCTGATTACAGAGTCAGCTGTCTGTAACTGGGTGCAGTGGGATGTGTGTCTCCAATTAAACTATTGCGGTATGTGTTTATAACCTCTTCTTCTATTTGTTACTTCTAGATTCTGTGCTGTCAATTTAGAGCTTCTAGTTTAGGAAGCAAAACAGAAGTTTGATTAGTGTAAACGGACTTGAATTCATTTTTGCAGGATTCGTGAAAAAAACCGCAGCTATGATGAAAGTTGTCAAAGCTAACGTGGTGTTCTCAGCGTGTTTTGTCTGGAACTTCTAAAGGACTGGAAAACCTGAAGCTCAGGGGACTGAAAAGTTTGCCTGGGCTTCGGGAAAGCTGCCCCAGTGACTATCCCAGGTGCGGTTTAGCCAGGCCTTTTGGCTCCTTCTCAGTTTGCCAGGGTTGCCTTGTGACTCATTCTCCTCTGCACAAATCCTGTCCTGTAATCACCCCTGCATCATCGTTCCGGTGCCTTCTTTCTTTCTGCCTGAGGAAGAGAAGTTTGTAAGTAGCAGGAAACCAAAGAGCTTGTGGAAGAAAGCATGGGACTGGACTAAGCGGAGGGATTCTGATGGCCTTTGCCACATGTCTGACTTCAGGGCACTGCAACAGAAAGTGGCAAGGCTACCAGCACGGTGCCAGACTGACGCCCCACTGAACCTGAGGTGTATATGAATCATTTATCTACTCACAGCTTGCTCTTGGTGGTACCTCTGCTGAAGATGGACCATCTCTACAATAGTATTAATGTACTAAGGGACTACATTCTTTTTGGTGTTTAGTACTGGCAAGACAGCAAGCTCCAAGTACCTGCCATTCGGTGTCTGGAACAGAAGTAGTGGGTGTCTGCTGATGGAGACACATGCAGCTGTAGGAACAGAGAAAAGCATAATATTAGCAGTTTATCTGTTTTAGTAAAGTTGTCTCCAGGAAGTAATGATTAGTCACAGCAGTCCCTATTTGAGTTTAAAAGGATTAATAACTTCAGTGAGAACTCATTTATATTGCGGGCAAGCAAGCTCATCAAAGACGTTGAAGGGTTGATCCTAAAAGAACATAAGCTTTAAACATCCACATCATTTATTATCTGGATATGCTCTCTGCTTGCTCAGCGACCTAATTCACCATATCTGACCACCACATGAGGGAGTCTCTAAACTGTTTGAAATCAGTGTGTGTGTGTGCGTGCACAGAAGAGTGAGAGTGGGACATTGTACAAAGGGTCCACAGTTGGTACCAGATGTGATTTTTAGCATTTAAGGTAACAATTATATTTCTGCTTCTGTTTCTCTCTCTTCCCTTCTGTTTTGGGAAGTTAGGTCCTAAGGATGTGAAGTTCTGTTGACACATGGATTTCATTTGTTAGCTTGCTGCTAAATTAGAAATGAATTTTAAGTAAATCTGTTACTCTCAACAAAGCATTTTCCATTGCATTTGTTCATTATGCTTTTGCCTGAACCAAAAATTCCTGCTTGTGTCTTCAGCTGGTATTCATTGGCATTGTAAAGCTTCTGTTGGTGAATTAGTTCAGTAGAAATACACTGAACCGCTTTGGGCAAAACCCCAGGGCAAGTATACATGTGTCACCAGGACAAACTTTGTGCCTTCTTAACACTGCCAGATAGTGTAAAGAAGGTTAAAACGCAGACTCCTGTGACAAATTTATCTCTTGCCCCTACACATTTTCCTAATGTAATTCTTACCTGTTTTAACTATTTTGATTTCAAGTATCTGGTAGGATAAAGTGGCAGCTGGTGAGTTCTTGTAACTTGAACTTGGTGCATTCTGATTACTCATTGCTGTTGAGCATTCTGCTAGCTAGTTAGTTCAGAAATCATAAAGCCATTGTGAATCTGGTTAGAAACTCATTTCAAACACTTCTGTTTAAAGTTGGTCATTGCCTGCCTGTCACCCCTGAGCTTCAGGCAGAGAATAGATATAATAAAGAAATACGTGTTTTAGGCATGTGCGTTTAGAGACTGATTATAGTAAGTAGCATATACCTGACCTGTTAACTGTTAAGGTCACTAATTGAAATGTGTCTTCAGCAAAAATTATGCCAGTAAAATGGAAAGTATAGTGCTTTCACTAAAAATTATGTAGTTTAATAATACGATGGGTGTGAATGGGGAAATACTACTAAATCACCATAAATGGAGCACAATGTAAGGCAATTTCTTATGGTGAAACTGTGAAAATACTCAAAGAAAGAGTTTCTGTACAAGAACAATTAATAACAGAGATCACAAATTGGATAACTAATCTGGAATATGGTGAAAGTGTGTGTTGATAATGTTTTTCCGAATAAGGCTGAAGAACTCCCTTCTAGCTTATAGGGCTGTTGAATTTAAAGGGAATCGGGCTGACCTGTTGGTCAGGATAAGCTGCTCGGGGGAGGAAGAGCTGGAGCAAGGCCGTGGCGATGGCTTCCTCCAGGGCCTTCTTGCTTGTTGGCTGCAGCAGGGCTGGCTGCCCACACCTCCGGGTGGTTCGTGGGGGGAAAACAAGGTTCAAACTGCTCCTCAGCAGTGAGGTAGGAAAGTGTCAAGCTTTCACTGTGGAGTAGTAAGAGGAAACCTTTCTTTTGGAAAACGACTCGAGCTGATGTGGAGTAAGGGTTTGTTAGTTTGGGGTTCTCAGCCCCCTCCGAGGACAGCGCACCTGTAAAGGGCACAGAAGACCTGACATTGTTCCCATGTACACCCAAGCACCCTGCTTAAAACATAAAGAAGTGTCTCAGTTTGTATTATTTCAAAGGAAAACATGACTTCTACTATCTGATTTTAGACTTCTCCTTTTTCTGCCTTTTCACATATTGGCTCTTCCCCTTATTGTCAAGCATTCAGTTCCACAGTGATTTGCCCAGCTGGTTGCAACACATGAAAAACACCTAGCTCTTTGGTGTTCATTTGTATTTCACTTTGTGAAGTGTCTAAAAAAATACATGGGTCTACCTGGAGGGAAAAGGAGGAACATCTGGCCAGTGACTTCTCTGAAAATGAACTGGAACTTGCAGATAAAATGTGCAGAATTTGCCTTTTAAAGAAACCCCACATGACTGGTGGCTCAGCAGAAGAATGAAGTCTTGATGCTGCTGTATTTGCTTAAGCTTGGTAAACTCCACGTGATCATTAGTAGCACTGGGGACAGATCCTGCCATCCCTGTTGGTGTTGGCTTGCATTGTATTTTGTCAGTGAGCCTGCTGATCTTTATCAAGGAGCCTTGCACTGGAAGATGTAACGATGATGGGATCTAGCCTTTAGCTTGTAAGGAAGGTAGCCACTACTACACACCTAGTAAAAGCAAGAGCTAAATTGATGTGATTGTGTAATCAGCTCGAAGCCCCACAATACAGAGCTACGGAATTTCTGCTTTTCAAATTTCAGACAGACCATAAGGAGGACCTCGCTGAGTGACCCATTTCTCAAATTCTGGGAAGAGGCACATTACTTACAAGCAGTGCCACACCAAAGCCCGGCTATCCCCCACCGCCGGTCTGTTTGTATTCATGCGAGATCTCTTTGCTGGAGCGATCGGCAAGTGCAATCCTGAACACGTCAGAATAATAGTTCTGCTTGCTTTGCTGCTGCTGCCTTGCAGCTGCTTGTTGATAGGCACTGTACATCTCACTTGCCATTATAGTGTTAGTATTCAGACACTGAGGGGCCTTAATTAATGACTTTGAAGATCTGGTCTTTTATAATTCATGACAGAACTTTAATTAAAATCAAATGTATAGCCACTGAACTAGCAAAGGATTTAAAGTGCGCAGTGTTTGATGGAGACAGTGATTCCCTCTGACCACTGGTGCTCTATGCTGAATGCAAATTCCATTTCATCCCAGCAGTTTCGGAGAACAGAATGGGCTTTTTTTGAAACAGAGAGGTCCCTGTTGTTATAGACTCTGGAAAAATAGTAAGGCCAAGGGACCTAAAGTCATTTGATTCCCCCTCCCACCCCCCTTTTCTCCTTCTAAAATCCTTATGTGTTTTAATGTCTGTATTGGTAGGAAGAAAAAAAAAAAAAGACACACATTTGTATGATGTTAATATACTCATTTATTGTTTGTAGAGATGGTGTGTTAAAATGCTGTGTATCGATCAGGTACTCACTCCAGGACTCTTGTCGAGGTAGTAGGAGACTTCTTATTTCACAGAAAGGGAAACTGAGACAGTTTTCACTCTGACAACATAGGGGAGATTCAGGTATTTTTGAAGAGTTCAGCCTAGTGCAATGATCAATTACATCTTTTTCTGGCCCATGTTATGATAACTGGACTTAAGCAAATATGTAGCAGAATACATTACTATCGATTAAATCTGTTGTGCCAGGGAGCAAGGTTTTCTTATGACAGTTGAATTTGTTTCAGTTTATTTGGTCTTACTGTATACCTTGATTCCCCTGAATTTCTTATCAAATATGTTTTTTTATCTAGTGGACTTATACTGCTATCCTGTCACTGCAGTGACTTCCATGAAGTTCTTTGAATGAACTTCATGAAGTCTTGCTGGTTACCCTGCCTTCCCAGGGCAGAGATTCAGAGGACATTCATGGCTTTGATTTTACAGTTGTGGGTTGTATTTTAAGGTTTATCACCTTTTTTCATCTGCTAAGGGATAGGTCTTTCTTTCTGTGGGATAAGTTGATTGTTTGGGATTGCTACAGTTCCCTGTCCTGTGTATGGAGGCCATTCTATGATCATACCATCGGAAAAAAACCCAACAAGAATAACTAACTGCTACATATACAAAAGCTAATAAATTAAACAAAATTTACAATTTAATAGAGCTAAGGGAAATTGGTCAATAAGTCACATCAAGATCTTTCAAAAAAATCGCCTTGAGAGGGAGATGAATAATGGAAAAAATTGCATTTGAATAAATTAGTTACTGCAAGCTGGCAAAATTTCAAAAATGTCTTATTTAGTAGCTATAGAAATGTTTTAATAGTAGGAAAATATGATTCACATTTTTTTCAGCAGTTGCTGAAAAATATGCTTGATAAATCTTGACTATCATTCATCCATCTGTAGTTGCCATCTTTACTTTTACAGTGGCAACAATTTCTTAGTTATAAACATAAAAAAGTAAATATGTCATATAAATGTAAAAGAACTTCCTTGGAAAGGAGACATTACTTGATTTCTTCAGTGGTTGCTTTTGCTAATGTTGCAAAAAGTTTGTTGGTTTTATATTACTAGATTTTCATGTAGTACTTCAACCAGCTGCTAAAACTACAATTTGTAAACTGTTAAAATTGAATTCCTGGGCATAGTCACGGAGGACTTTTATCTGGAGGTTTTTGTTTTGTTTTTATCATCAATTTGCTACAGCAAACTGTTACTCGTATTTGATTATTTAAGGCCGTTCAGCTGGCAGATGTATTTGTGTATGTGCCTTAATAGCACTGGGCTGTTACCGTACATCCAGCCATCATTAGGGCAGCTGGGGCTGGGCTTGGGTCATTTGCAGAATGTGAAACCAAAGTAAATGTCACCTAATTGCAGACTTTCCTCTGGCTGAGCCTTATGTTGTGGCATCATCCTAGAAAAGCTTTGGCTATTTTTCAAGCTCCAGTATGCAGAAGTATGTTCAGTGTCTACACCAAGATTGCTCAGACCGTTACGGGCGCTGCACACATAGGCCAGAGCTGTTGGAGCAGGCTGCAAAGTAAATCAGACTCACAGCTTTTATTTAGTGGCTTCCTTTGTCTGTAATTAAGTATCAAGGTCGGCGTCTTGGTCCATCAGGAAAATCTCAGGAACAGAATCACACCCTAAGATGCCAAAGAGGAGCAATATCTAAGAGCACCGCGCAAATCCCAAAGGGAAGAAGTGAGGGAAGCCCCCCAGCCCTCGGTGGTTAGGTGGGAGGTATTGAGTTCAAAGGGAAAAGTGAGTTTTCAGAGTGAAAACCTGAACCAGTGGCACCAGCTGCCTGTCCTTTAGCGGTCTGTATTAGTTGTTCATGGGAATGACTGAAGAAAGGCAGCGTTTTAATGGTCAGTGAGAACGTTTCTATAAAGGGATTCAATTCCAACTTTTTGTCTTTCAACGTTTTTATTGCTCTTCCCGTGCTTTTTATGAGCCGTTAATTTCTTTCATACTTGACCATTATTAATACAGGGCAAATAAATGGCTAAACTATTTCCAGAGGCAACTTGATGGGCCATACCGCATGTCTACATTTTCCTGTCAGGAAGACTGATTCTAGGGCCATCTGCACAAGTTTTATACTGGTTTTTGTGCCTGATTTTAGGATGATATTAAATAATATTACTGCTGCTGCACACAAAATCCAGATCACGTAGTTCTGCTTCAAGGAATAAAGTGCTTAAGGTTTTACTCTCAAATCTAAATGGATATTTACTTTGATTTTATTTCTGGATTTCCTCTCCCCTCCCCCTTGCTGTCATGTAATAGGAAAGATCTGAATCAGGAACAGTGATCATAAGCAAATCAATACATGTTTTCTGATGATAGTAAAACAGAGTGAGAACTTTTGTGTACAGTGATGGATCAGAAGGCATTACTGAAAACATGCCATCTTCTATGGTGCAGCAATGCCTATGCAGTATTACTACATTTCCCTTATTTTATTTTTTTTAGCATTACCATCTGTGATGGAGCCATCTGCCTATTTCAGGAAGGGATGTACTTTGAAATGCAGCAAGTCCTCTTGCTTTCAGCTCTTCACTTTGAGTGTCTTTGCAGTCTCAACAGTCATAGTTAATTATCTTTTTCTGCTTGATCTCCTGGGTAGCTTTGGGAATGGCAGTCCACGTGTCACCTGAGATGAGACATGATGTTTTGCCCAGAACAATAGTTTCATTTTGGACGCTGCTTTACTGAGTTTTTGTTCACTCTTCTGATGCTTGTACCTGCAGGCTACAAACCTCTCTCAGGTAATTTGCAGATCAGGAATCAGTAACTTTAAAAACCCCCACCTTTCTGTGTTCCCAAGGGGGAGGTAGGACATTTAGGCAGAAAAGCCCCAGATTCCCCTCCCAGAATTCACTATTTCAAGAAATATTTGCACGTATGTTGCTCATTAATTCAATCTTACTATGACTTACTTGTAGATTGCTCTGTGCTAAGCTGTTTCTTGGGTACATTAGCTTGTATGCACAGAAACTTAATTTTCATTTGTTTCACTTAAGTTCATCAGGTCTGTCTTTTCAATAAAGCTTTTTAGGGTTCCCCAATGCCATGTGCAGAGCTGGGGCTATGATTGCTTGAGATTTCAAAGTTTTGATGGCGGGGATGGTGGGGGAAGATCATCCTCTGCCTTCTGGATTTCATTCCAATCAAGGAAACCTATCGATACTGAAGTCAGGCGAGATCCTAATAATCTGTAATGTTGCAGATTATTAACTGCAGCCCTTGTCGCAATGAGTCTATGGCCTAATACAACATCTCAGGAAAACCAGTTGAACTGAGCACTGCTTTTTATATTACTTTCTGGTTTATTGCAGATAGCATGAGAACTGATTCACAGCAGTCGTTTGTTATTGATGTGACTCTACAGATCTGAATCAATGAAATATGCATGGATATAGCTCATTTCACTGCACGCACTCTAGAGGAATTCATGAGTTTATACCTCATAGGTTGCACAAACCTTCTCATACCCTGGATCGATTTTGTGATTGTGTTAAGAAATATAACTACCACTGAGGTGTAAAACAGGAAGACAGCAGAAACCATCAGAGATATTGTTGGTGTATTAGATTCGCATAGTTTTAGGAAATGCACCACACCTGCTAAAACTGTGAAAGAAAACCCAGTCCCTGTAAGGATGGTGAAGGGAAGAATCTGTCTCTTTCCCTCAAACTTCTTAGAGTTGCAATTAGTGCTGCTTTCCCCTCCAAAGCTGGAGCAAGATGTAACAGGGGATATTGCAGTTCTGGATGAAGAGTCAACACTATGATGGGATAGGAAGTTCAGTGGGGGTTTTTTGTTGTTTTTGTTTTTTAAACCTGTGTGTACAGATACTACACCATGTCCATTTGGGTGGGATGGCAACCAAATTATTAATATTTTCTTCAAGATTTGGAAGAGAACTTTTTTCAAACCACAGGGTTCAGCTGCCAATTGCTGATTATTCTTGAAAAAACCCTTACAGCCTCAATTTGACAACACACCTGAGCACTTGTTTTTACTCAATAGTCATGTGAAACAAAAGAGATTAGTTTTATGCTTAAATGCCGGATTGGAATGTATTTACTTGAAGAAAATTAAATGCATTTATCATTGCAAAGAATGTAAATTCTATACTGTCAAGTTCTAATAGGCTGAAGTTCAGTCACAAGAATAGCACTACTCATAAACAGTATGAAGAGGAAAGCAGGCATAATAGCAAGAAGAATATTTAATATTTCCGAAGCACCTTTTACCCGATGAGTTTACACAGCTGTGTGCATAAAAATGATCAACGTTTCAACACCTCTGTGAACTAAGCTGAATATCTGCTTTCTCAGATGGGAAAGTCAAAGCACAAAGACTTTGAGTGATTTATCTGCATGAATTGGTAGCAAAGCTAAGAATCAAATTTGGGCTTGACTCAGTCTGCCATGGTATTATTGCTTATCCCAGCTATTTCAGTCATTTATACTACACAGAAGTGACAGGCTCTGTCATTCAGCTGGATAAAAATAATTTTAAAATATGATTTCTGCACAGCTCTTACTCAACATTCTCCAAGTTCCTTTTATAAGAAGTTTGCCTTTTTCTGTGCCATGACACCGAGCCTTGGATTTATATTTTACTCCGTTCCTTCTGCTTTTCACTTCCACCAAACAGTAAGTTTGGGCTGGCCTATTGAACTTGTCCAGTGTTAGTACACTACTATAATAAAAGTGTGAGTAGGCAAGGCTATGTGGAAAAATTCTTCCCCTCTTACTGGCATATAACCCTAGTTGTGAAGTTTGTTACTTGTTTCTCATTCTGAGAGCTATGCAGCAACATGTATTTAGAAGAGGTGCAACACGCTGCCCTGAAGCATGGGCAGAACCTTTGATCGTGCAACGCAGCCATACTTCTCTCTCTGCCAGCCCCTGTGGGCTATAAAGGTGCTGCCCCTCCTCTCTCCCCGTTGTGAGTCGTGAGAATGGGGTTTTTCACACTCCTTTTTGGTGTAGGATCTGCTGCTAAAAAGAATTCTGTTCTCATTATGTAAAGTGGAATTTCTAGATACTAAGGAACATCGCATAACTAAGAACCTTAATATTATGAGTTCTTTACAGCAAAAACACTTGTGTTTTGACCAGGAACTTTTCAGGTGTAATAAAACAAATAGCTGGTGTTTTACTCCTGAAAGTTTTGGTGGTGGACTCTTCTTCTTGTAGACCGTGGAAAGCTGGCCATTCACTTCACTGGGGAACAGGGCAGGGTCCCTTACTTTAAAGGCCTTTAATTGCTTTAAGGTTTAAGTTTTCTGTTGTATAAAAGCCAGATGCTTTTCTTTGTCCAGCTGTCTCTCATACAATGCCCACATGCATATCCTACTTCTAGTTTACATGCTGTAAGTAACTACTTCTTAAATGCCATTACAATGAAGGAAATGACTATAAAGCAATGGCACTCGCCCCCTAGACCTGTTCACCATATGTCTGACATATCTGCTTACTTAACGGAAACAAGCTTTTATTATTGCTAATAATTAAGAGACAATATAGTTGTGGGAAAGTGAGCTGGTTTTCTGCTCTGTCTGGCACATTAACAGCATCACTCTTGGGTAAATTTCAGTTACAAGATTTTTATTACTGGTGATGATACTTGAGCCCTTAGGATCCGACTTCCGATTCCAGGTTGCATTTGCAGAGCTGGAAGTGCAGGGGGAGAAAAAGTAGAAAAGAAAATCACTCGCTTTGTAAATTGAGTGGAGTTAGCCTGGAAGACATTGAGAGATACTAACGGTTCATTAAAGTGGATTTTCTTCATTTTTAAGTTCAAACAAAGTTGTGGGGGGCAGGAAGGGGGAGAGTTGTTAATGGTGTTTGTGGAAAAAATATGTCAAGGTATGAGAGATACTATGATGGATTGTGGGTCTTTCTTTTTAAAAACTGACATGCTCTTACTCCATTAGCTGTTTTATGATATGCTTCTCCTCCAGGATTTCAGCCTCACCCCATCATCTGGTTGCACGTACCCACTTTTCGTTCTGCCCCTCCAGCACACTCTCTAGGGGCACAGCTTGCACTTGGCATTCAGTATAAAACACTGCAACAGCATTTCTGAGTCCCACCATGGTCATGCTGTTTCTTCTTCTGGTCACTTTTCTGGTTACTTTACCAAAAGACTTCTCTATGACTAGCACTTTTTTTTTTTTTATTTCAGTTTTTTATTGTTGTTGAAGTCCTAGTACATAATAATTAAGAGATTAATTAGTTCCTGCATGATTAGTTGTTTCTGCGAATGTGGTCAGAACGTGTAGTACCAGCTGTAATGATGAAATCCAAGCTGTGGTGGCTTAACCACTGGCATGTTGGTGATTTAAGTAAAAGACACTTGCTAAATGGTTGTTAAGGTGAGTCAGGGGCCTCCCATCTCGTGACTAAGCCACATCCCAGACTTCTAAGCAATGTGCACCCACTGTTTCACTCTGATGTGACATTTCCAAAATTACTGCTCCTCTTCCTCAAATGCATGTGTTCCTTGGAGGCTCCAGCCTGTGGGAAGCAGACAGTGTTGCCTGCTTTGCAAAATGCCTGTCCTAGGTCTGAAAACATGGAATCAAATGAACTTGGAGGGGATCTGAGTCATTCCCAGATTCTGGGCTTGCCAGGAAATATCTGCTGTGCCATTGCTGCAGTACGACTTTAATATACAGAGCTGGATTTGGAAGGCTTGGATTTTGTGGTTTTGGTTGGTTTTTTTTTTCTGTCTGGTAATGCAAAACAATTGTCAGTGCCATTTAGCCAGTAAGTTCTGCTGAGATGATGGTGGAAGAGAAGCCAAGCTTGGTGAAATCTGTCCCAGAGTGTAATACTGGCACCCTAATCTGTGCCTATAATCTGGAGTACAGGAAAGGTTCCATGTTTTACTGGAGATTGCTGCCTGTTCTTCCCTGCACTTTTAGTAGTTAAGTGACCGAGACACAGGGACGACAGTAAGGTGGCAGGCAACAAAGGTGCATTGGGAAATGACCCCAGCTAGGTATGTGTAGATACCAACAAGAGAGTAGAATGTTAAAACTCACATTTTTTTAAACTGCTCGTAACAATAACAAAGGAAAACCCCACAATGGTGCTGGATGTTTCAAAAACAACCCAGCGCAGTTGAGATGTGGTTAGGATAACACCAGGTGCCTTTTGGTTTGGTCTTACTGGCAATATTTGGGAAAGAACTACATGCTTAGTCAACAGGATGATAAAATATCCATACTCACATGGCTTGTTTGACTTGTAAGAAGCAATTTCTCTCTGGGTGAACTGGAGAGCTACTAGCTCCAGCGTTGCTTTGTGGAGTGGTGAATGCTGGTAATCTCTCAGGAGGTTGGTAATCCTTCCCAAACCGAACATTGCGGTGGTGCAGTTGTCCACCTAAGATCCATGTTGTTGTATCCTCACTGTGGTAGGCAAAAAGCAGGGAAACAGCCAGCTTTTTATCCCTTTTATGAAGCTGTGACTTGCAATCTCAGACCAATCTGCCTGTCTTCTGGGTCACTCACGATCAATAGCACAAAGCTGCACGTTCTTCTGACTCTTAGCAGGAGCCCCAGCACATCTCCCATGGCTGATGTCTCCTTGCCTTTTGAGACCACTGCCGAGGGGTCCCACTGCCACCCCTCCAGTTCTCTGACATCGTCCTTCTAAGGCTTGCTTCTCAGAAGCACCCAAAATATTTGTAAATTTGTAAATCTGTTTTGTCTATGTTTGTCTGAATATACCTGTGGGAACGTAGCAGAGCATAGGATTATCGAATCGTTTACGTTGGAAAAGACCTTTAAGATTATCAAGTCCAACTGTTATTAATCCGGTTATGTCATTAATCCTGGTGAAATACAGCTTTGACTACCAACAAAGACATATTGGATTGGGTTGCATTAGGTTGTATTTCAGTGGAATAGAGAGCACAGCATAAACCCACTTCCTAAAGATGTGCAAAAGGAAAGTTGTCGCTCTTGGTACTTTCGTTTTTTCACAAGGAGGTACCTATGACACTGAAAGGGCTGTCCCAGGTAGGTTTGCTCATTAAATAGTGCATTAGTTCCCTTGCAATCGACAGTGTTACAAGCAAAACATCCACTTTTAGTGTCTTCACTCTAATGCGTGATAGACAGGAAAAATTACAGTACCCTACTAGTTAGCCTGGTGTCTGTAGCAGCTTCAGGTATAAAATGGCTCACAAAATGTCAGTTGATACAATAACAGATAGTTTCCCGTGGCCTACCACCTATTTGTTAAGTATCAAAATTCTTACTTGAATGACATATGAGATTACTGACTGTAGGACTTGGTTTTTAATCAGTATTAGAATACTTCCATGCTTCATTTATGAGTATTTGCATATATAAACATATCTTATTCTTTAATAGGGTGTACAATGATGAGATCTTAACTTAGGCTACAGTTGCTTCTTTCCTCATATTTTATGGAGCACATGGACTTGATTTTTAAATTTTTAATTCTAACACATCTTATTAAACGTGTAGGCATAGAGAAGCACCACTAGTCAGAGACGACATTATTATATGCATGGAGGGTTATCTTTTGCCTTTCTACCCTCATCATTCATTAATGATGCACAGAGGCTTGTCATTTGTCTTTTCAATTCTTTGACTTTATTTTATTGCTCATATTTTATGACACAAGGAGAGCTCTGTGGCAAGCATTTATCATCAGCCTTACATATCTATGGAAATATCATCTCTGTTGGGCCAGAAAAAGTACCTTTTGTTCTCTTTGTATTTTGCTTATGAACTTAGTCTAACATCACTTTCTTATTGATGCTGTTTCTTTCGGTCTTTAATTTTCTGAGAAAACTACTAACACAGCTCTTCTGCACGCTGCGAAAGAAGCGAACCCATACAGTCTCACCTTTATCTCGCTTCATAGCTGCTTATATACCCCACTCCACACCAGGCGTGTTCATTTGAACCTCAGCAATAGCTCCAGTTTGCCATTCATACAGTGACCTTAGATGTGATTAAGATGCTGCTTAGCCTTTGTAAAACTGCCAGATAGAAATCTCTTCTGCCAGCTGTGTTGGGTGTGTGTCTTTGCAAGGCAAGCTGTGGTCCGCCGGGAACAGTGAGGAGACTATTAAAGCAGTTCTGACTTCTACATGTCACTTTGGCAAGCCCCCCAAGATACTCTGATCATAGAGTGTTTGGAGCGATTTAAGTTTTTCAAGTTCAGTTTAAAGAGCTTAATCAAACTTTCTGACACAACTGGCACACATTAACATTTTTCAGCTGTAAACACACAAACCCAGGAATTTCTAATTGCTAGTAATTAAAGCGTGGGGTTGGGTTTGAAATGCTTTCCTATTTTGAAGAAGTCTGAAGTGGTACAGCTCCCCAGTGACGTTATCAAGGAGACAGGGGGCTGCCTGAGGCTGCCTTGCTGCCTCTCTAAAGGTAATAGGGAAAAAAAAAACTGGGCTGTGTACTCATCTTGCATAAACATTTGAACTGGGGCTACTGTTGTGTGCGTTCACAGCACAAATTTAGTTGGCTGACTTCCTTTTATTAAAAAATTAATTAGTTCGCCATGCAAAATATCACTTACTGCCTGGTATGACATTTAAAAGGGTCCTGGTGTGCATCAGTTTTATGCTGAAATGGTTCAAGAGCTCAGACAGACAAACCTGGACTGTCCCAGCAGAATGTGGGTGGCTTCCATTGCTTTATTAAAAACATTTACGAATGAAATGTTCTTTGGACTGCAGCTAACCCTGAATTACTCTGAAAGGACCCAGAGACCTACCAGTTAGGGGCCAAGTGATATGCATTTCCTCTGAGCTTTTTGGAGCAGGGAGGGAGGTGGTCCTGTGATGCTTCAGTGCTTTATCCAAATGCTGACTATGGGAAAGAGTGGGGGAAGGGCTCCTGGGGAATATGATACACTAGAACTGTCTCGGCTTCCTCTGGAGCATCTGGGGCTAATGACTGTTAAGAGGAACTTGATAGGGGACATAGTCTAATTTAATATGGTAATTCCTAGATTTTCATGATAGCTTGATGCTTGACAAAACCCACTGCTGTTTTTCTCCTTCCATGCACTCACAGAAGATTCTTGCATAATCTAGCTCAAAAAAAAGAGCAGAGCTGCTAAACCAGGGTTTGGTAGTCCATTCTCTAGGGATGCACTGGCAAGTATTTTTGCTTCTGAGACTGGTATTTCTGGTGGCCACATCACAATTCAGTTTTCAAGCGCTTGTCTTTTATTATCTCTCACAGGGTTTCTTGATCTTCCCGTCTCTTGTAGTCTGTTCAAAACTACAGTAAGAGCAGCCTTTATTGTGGTATTCTGGCACTTCTGTTTTCAGTTTCAGCTATAGCGAGGAAGCCCAGAAGGGAAAATGCCTCCACCACCACCACCCCACACCCCCCACACCCCTCTTTTTTTTTTAAACCAGTTAACCATTTGAAGCCTGATTTGGTTCAGCTTAGAAATTCAGCGTAGAATGGGGTGGTGTTACTTACTCTGGAGGTTAAAATTGAAAACAATTAGACATAATTTAAAGTTTCTGCACTTACACCAACATGAAATGAATTTAAAGGAGTTAATATTTACGTCACTAAAATGTGTTCCATTGCAGTGCTAGCAATCCAGTAACACAAACGGGACCTTCTGTTGCAGGTTGACCGGTCGGTAAGGACACACTGCTCTGGATTGCTGTCATACATGGGCAGGGAGTGGGGGAGACCATGAGAAAATGCTAATCAAGGGGCGTTATGGAAACATCTGAGTCTGATTCCTTATCTGCCATCTTTTATCTCAGCTTCTGCTCCAGGCCAAAGGATTATACTTATAACACAGCAGAAGCTCCATAGTTAACACATGTATTAGGACTATGATGGCCTCCACTGTAAATGTCATGTTTCCTCTGGATACGTATCTGTGCCAATGAAATGAGTAAATATATTAAAAAGGTATCTGGCATCCTGAAAAATGGAAGAAAGAGTAGTTTACCAAGAGATTAGGTTTATAACTAAGTACTTAGAGGGAAAGTGTGTGGGAGGATTAAAACTGTTACGTTCCAGTCACTTCATTATTGTAGGACATTCAGTCAGTATGTGTTCTCCAGAGCGTCCGTTTCCTGCTAGCTATGCACAGAGTCACCTACCACGAGGAACGACAAACCGAGTGCATTTCCACGCAACACAGATCGGGAAAGAGCAAGAAACAGAAGCTTAACAAAGCATTTATTGCCTAGTAAGAAGAATCGATGCACAACTTGATTGATTTGTATTTTATTGTATATTCTTCAAACGAAGGAGCGTGGGGTGAGAGGGTTTTGACAAGACAGGATCAGCTCTGCTAGTGGAGGGGACACATTCTGCAGTACTTTGGGTCACTGTGATAAAATGACTCAGGTGTTAGCAATTCTGCTATTTCCTTTGAAGACTTTCACAGCTGAATAAACATTACTACAGGAGTTCTTCCTGCTGTGCTTTCATTCAGAGGAGGAATGAAAAGGAGCGTGGTCCCCTTCATTCTGTAGGATAGAATCATGCTGGGATCTTTGGGAAACCACGTGAAGGTGTTTGGAGGTGAAAGGAGAAAGTCTAAATGTGTGGGAGAGAAAACGTGTACTGAGGATTTATGCTTTTTAAACTAAATTAGACAGTAGTAGAATGAAAGTAAAATGACCGTTCTAATGAAGGCAGCTGCAGAATTTCAGACAGACGGCAATTATGGGATGGTAATGTTTTCAGTTATACTTCTGCTCCCAGAAGGTCCCACTTGTAGGCAGAATCCATTGAGTGGCAACACTAAATACTCAGATTGCAGTCAAGCAAATTGCTTTTTAAACAATAAAATCTTGGAAGACCAGGTGTCTAAACGTTCTGCTTAGAGGTTTTCCATGGCATTTTTCGTGTTCTAACTCTGACACTTGGAAGTGCAGACCAGAGTTTCCCCATTAGTCTTCCAGAAACCCACGGAGTAATTTTACAGGGATTAACTCAGGAGGTGGCCGTGCACTTGCCCCAGCTCTGCACGGACAGGTTCTAGCTTCAGGGCCAGAAGCAAGTCCTTGAGAGCCTGAGCAAATTGCTGGAAGTACGGGATTTACATGGTCTTGGTAAAAGCTGCTTGCAACCAGGATCCAGGGGGTGTCTGCCCTGCTTCTCTCATATCCCAGGGTAATGAAAGTTTTTCCACTTAAGAGTATTTTAATAAGCATAATTACACACACTCGCTGTATGTAGTTTGCAGTGATCTGACTTCTCATCTCGTGTTTGCAAAGCCACAAATCAGAATGCTATTTTTAGTTGGAGACTGCCTTGGATTCATACTGAGTATAAATATTTATGAGAATATCGAGCTCAAATAATTCAAGAATGTTAAATTCATCTAAATACTTCCAACACACGGGTGAAGTTTGTTGGCAAGTAAAAAAGGTGAAAGTTAATTTCTCCATTCTCTTACAACAGAATTTGCTGAAGTTACAGTTCATATATATTTTCCAGACTTGTATTTACTCAAAGATCATCTATACTAATAGCAGAAAAAGAGATGTTCTAAAGGTTTGGCATTATAATCTATTTTGTGTCCTCTGTGTCAAACAATGCAAGATGGTTTTCTCTCTGCAGGCAGCAAGTACTAATAAAGGCATCACAGATGTCTGAGGTGATACTAAGATCTTTCAAAGTTTGTTACAGCCAGCTGTGACTTTGAGACACTTGTGCAGTACACATCACCTGGAACCGCGTGTAACTGAAAAGTTTTAAATGCTTCCACTCTGCAGGTATCTGAGTCAGGTTTTCTTCTGCAAAGGTTGCTTGCTGAAGTGCCAGGGGAAAGGAACCATGCCAAGTGTTATCAGACTTGGTAAGTGTGCATGGGATTGTGACACGATGAAATAGGGTGAAAGAAGGAAATGGCAATTTATTCTCCTTGTTCCAAACTTAAAATTAATCCAAGACAAACAAGACCTTTACTCCACTTACACTGACAGCAGAAGTACTTCTGGGAGTCCCATACATGTGCTGTACACAGGCAGAGGAACACATTTGGAGGGCAGCTAGTGCTACCCCTCGGTTTTGCAAGCTCTCTCGAGACCCGTGTGCTACACTGGTATCCCTGAGCTTCCTTTGGCTGCATACAGTGAGTGTGCCAACTACTGCATCGCTGAACCAGAAGATCCAAGAGTGATGGCTGTTTATGACTGCCAAGTAGGCTGTGTTTTCTCAGGTGCTCGAGCTGCTCATTAAGAGAACACGCGGTGATGAAAACTCTTATGCTACAGGTCTGTGAGCTCTTACGAGCAAGAAAGATTATGAATTACCTCAAAATAAGGGTGTCAAGGTGAGCTGGCTAACTATATATCATTCACTTGCATTAAGCCGTGCAATACAGCCTCTGCAGTTGGTGTTCACAGCCCAGGTAGGGGCACAGACGAGGCAGGAAATCTTAATGTCATTAAATGTACATACAGTCATGGTAAATAATCCCAGATCCAATACTAACTCTAGTACTAAACTTACCGATTTCATACTAAGCTTACGAAGTTCACAGATCAATCAGTTGCTGTCAAAGTGGTCTAAAGGCATCCTCCAGCTCTGGCAGCCCCCGAACCACTGACTCCTAGAAGCTTGTAAAGTTTGTAGAAGGGGAAGTCATGCTATGTGCTTATTGTCTCTTATGTTCTTCTCTAGTCATGTACCATCAGGGACAGCCACCACAGAGCTTGATGGGACTTTTTCTTTGAACTATCATGACCTTTCTTATGTTCTTAATCTGAAGACACTCACTAAACTTAACTTTCGGTCCAAGAAGGGATGTGAGTACAAGGGTTGAGAAACAGGAAATGCTTCTTGGCATGAATTTGGGAATGTTTTTGTGTGTGTCCCAGAGAATTTCATTGGGAATGACACCACTTCGGAGAGTTTCAGTTTCTCAGACTTAGCAGAAACCCTCCACGCTAATCTTTCTAGATCAAGATCATTTTCTGTTGTACCAATCAGTAAATTGGAAGCAGACTTGATAAGTATTTTATACTACATTGGTTTGAGAGAAGCATTCTGCACTAACTGGGCCCCTTCAGGCTCTCTCGTAGGGTCAGCCTCACGGAGGGCACTCTGAGATTTCCAGTCTGTACAGCGTCCTCAGCCACGCTGTGTAGGGTGTTGTTTCACAGCATCTATGTCCAATGCTCCTGTGTTCACTAGCACAAGTCAGAGGGGCAATGGAAGGGGCCAGCTCTTAGTTTTTGGAGATGCCAACAGTTGTGAAGAAGGACCTTTTTGTTCCTAAGGAAACCTGAAGGACAGTTGAACAGTTGGCCAAAATATAATGTTTGGATTTTGAACTCCTCAAAGCATGACCTTTATGTCTGCATTTATCTGCAAAATGCCTTGCAGGACTCTAGTAAAAAATGCAAATATTTATATCCTCTAGCCATTCCATTTGTGCTTGTCTAACCATGAAGAAAACATTCCTTTCTCATTCCTCATTCTCATCCTTATCCTCTCTCAACTTATTCAGACATGGAGGAGCAATGGTCTTTTCAGGTTTTCTGTGGTAAAAGAATATTCTTTCTGACTCTTCTATTCTGCTATATAAGCTCAGTGAAATTAATGGACAGGGGCATGTAGCATGGGCAAGAAGTGCATGAAACAAAGGCCTGGCTTACTGCCAGCGGGGGAAAAGCAAGCAGATGAGCTCTAGGTGTGCAGCAGAATGACGATCCCACTAGGTAACCTGCTGCTGGGTACTGTCTGGGATGCAACATCAAAGAGGAAGGGGAGCAGATACCACAAAGAGATGATTATGAAGTTGTTCTGTAACTGCCTAGCATGGCTTTTAGTAAATTAGTGAGAGATCCTTTTCTTTAATATTTGGTGACACATGCACAAAACCCCCAGCACATCTGATTTCTAAGGCGTGATGGCATGTATTTCTCTGCCATCCAGAACATAAATAAATATGAAAATGCCTCTTTATCTAATACTGATTATGGTATCAGTTCTGAGTAATATGAACGAGATTAAAGCCTGATGCTTTTGTGTACAGCCTAAGGCACTCTCACAGTGGGAGGATGGTGGTCCCCTTGTTCCATGTACTGTTCCAAATTCCATAAATGTCTCAGTCGCTGCTGTCACCTGCTACCATGTAAAGATCAGTCTAGTTCCCTGCATCAACTTTGCTAAGTGCTTGTTCTTATTAGCCTGAACAGTGACAATTTGTTATTGCAGGCTGCTCTGGGACATTTCCCTCTCCAGTAGTACATTGTCTGCCAAATCTACATGTTACTGCATTTGTCTGTGCAGTGCAGGATGCTTGTTGAGGATAAAACTAGATTTCTAAACTTGAACACCTTGCAGCTGTAGGCCAAATTCTGTTCTCTGATCAGATCAAGGCTAGCTTTTACTCATGTCATACCAACACCCCCCCTCCTTCATTTACATAAGGATAATTATAGGCAGAATGATCACTCAGCCACCATGTCTTTTGTTTATTGAAATGTAACAAAAGAGCTTTTACGTTAGTTTCATTTGTAGAGTTTCATATAAACAGTAAAAACAACTAGATGTTTTAAGCATCATTAAAGTCACTTAAGAAAACAATCAAGTTATTTTCTGGGTAGAGGGTGGCAGAGCCAGTTGATGGAGTGAACTAAACCCTTTTGGAGTCACTTTTATCATAGGAAGCCTAGGCCAGCTGCATTCCTAGCAGTGGGGTTGGGCTAGATGCTGAAACTGGACCAGCGAACCTCACAGAGGCATATGGAGGCTTTCCATCTCTGCGAGCACTCTGTCGTGGGGCCTGCTGTGCGTCCTTAGCAATCTGTGGGGAGGGGGATGCACTTAAAATTTCTGCATCTTCTTATACTACCTAGTTCTCTGGAGAAATAGAATACTTCTCTGACAAGGCAACAAAACATTGATTTTTAAGTAAGCAAGACATTTGTAAACCAAACATGAGCCAGAACCGAACTGCACAAACAACTCCAGTTCCTGGCCATCCCTATGGTCACTGATGGGCTTCTGACCTACAGCTATGGGGTCCTCAGGCAGGACCGTTGTTCCCTAAATGATCTGCTGCATTAGGTCTCCCTAAGTAAATACTTCAGGGATGTCCTTAGCTGGTGTAACTCCAGCTGAGCTCCGTTAAAGTCAAAGGGAATTGAAATCACTTGTGCTACCTAGATTTGCAGCAGCTGAAATTTGTATTTCAGGTGGAGCTAAGGTTTCTTTTCCCTCACACCTGAAAGGTTGATTTCGCTTAGGAGTTAGTCTTTGTGAATGCTGAAGTGCATCTGAGGCTTTGTTGAAGGCATCATCTGCTACAAAGTAAGTTTTACTCAGTAATGGATGATTTTTTTTTTTTTAATAATGGTTTTCCTGTGTGTGTCAAAGGCATCATGAGTAATGTAGAATTTTTCGGAGTAGTTTTACTCTACCTATTCTTTACTCTCGTTAGAGAACAGGAGACTTTGACAAATCACTCTTATAAAATTTAATTTCAAACAGAAACATTCTCCATTTTCTACTTTAAATAGCCAGTTCTGTTCAGTTGCTAATTGAAAAAACGCTTGTTTATATTTGGGAATAATTCTCATCAATGTTGGGTAGTGGAAAATGTGATGAAAACGAAGCTGCCTAACATACCTTCACTGCAGTCAGTAGCCCTGTACTAGTTTATGCTAGTTTAAATTTCAAATGTGTCTAGCAAGCACAGAAATGAAGTAACTAGGTGTCTTTCTTTAAATGGGGTGTAATAAGCTGTATGGAACAACATTATAATACTAGTGAACAGTTAATTACTAGTTGCAGGCTACTGAATAATAAACCACGTTTGGGACTCAAAGGAACTTGGGAGCAATTTTCTGTCTCAAAAAGAAGTGGATTTTTGGTGGGTCAGGTTTGTAGGTATCTTGTACCTTTCTCTTGTATTTCAGCTCTGCCTACAGCCTGCCAGGCAAGAGAAGAGGCGAGTGGCTGCGCGTCTCTAGGTGTTTGTGCTTTTGGCATGTCTAGGTGATAAACTGATCTGACCATTTGGCAACCTTAAACAAGCCTCGGACAGTAAACCCAAACTTCTGATGTGGCAACTTGAAAATGTGCAGGGTTTTTTCGTTACGTTAAGTGAATCTTTTGAGGTGTGAAAGTCTGGTTAAGGATAAATCATGATAATGCACTTAAGATTGAGTCTAGGCTGATTATTATATTTATTATTATATATTGTAGTTCTGCCAGGAGACCCTGGAGGTACTGCAGACACTATATCTGGACTTCTCAACATTTGAGAAGAAAACAAATGTGTGGGGTGGAATGTTTCCTAATGAAAGATAACATCTCGAGTATATTGTTCCTCCTTAAATATTGTATCTTGTAGTGGGGATGGATGTCATCTCAATGAAGAAGTTCAGACTTTAGTCAAAGCAGCTGATTCTGAACCTGTGTGTTTTGTATAGCTATTGCTCGTTTCTTGTAAGTGGTTTATTTGGGTTGCTTCTAATGATGAAGCCTGTCAGCACTAGGCTGCTTATGTGGGCAGCATAAAAGATACTATTACGAGGGATTTTTTGAATTTGTGGTTTTTTTCACTGCTTCAAGCCTTAATGTAGACTCTTCTGCCTTCAGCCTATTGGGCCTTTAGGAGTCAATTTGACTTTCCAGACTTAGGTTTTTGTTGAGAGAACGTTGTAATAAATTACTTTAGGATTTTGGAAAGCATAAATTTAATGTGTATTAGTAATTGTAAAGGATTAGCTTCTCAAAATGAAATGGGCATCACTAAGTTAGCAAAACAGAGAATTCCTGACTGTATTTTCAGCTTTGTTGTATACGTGTAAGGGAAGATGTGCTTATTTGTGAAGCCAACTTTACCCAAACCACTGTCAGTAAGTGTATATCTACAGCTGTGAATCTGAAATGAGTATTTTGCTCAGTTTGAAAACAAGAAAGTCTTGAGAGTACTTCTGGTATTGTGTTGGAAGTAGTCTTGAAAATTATTGTGTTATTATTACATTTCCAATTAACAGTGTATAAGTATTAATCTCTGCTAAATCTGGGGCGTAGATTTCTATGCAGGTGTAAAACATTGCTGAGCTGTGAATGAAATCAGGACTATTTTCTGTGAGGTTTGATAGTGGATGCAATGTGCATTAAGAGGACTACAATGTGGTGCGCTGCTCAGTCATTTACACTGCCATTTAGAATGGTTTCACCTGAATCCAGAAGTTATGAAACTTGGTTGATGGAGAGGGAGAGAATTCGACAATTGGAGTTCTCCAATTTCTGGAAGTTGATAGTTGCAAATGGTTTTCTGAGCCTGACAAAATTGTTTCGTTTTGGTCTTTTGAGGCAATCAAGGATCCAGTCTTGTAGCTGTGGAGTCAATCAGTAGATTTTGGTTTGGTTTGGGTTTTTTGGTGTGGGTTTTTTTTTGTTGTTTTGGTTTGTTCTCCCCGCCCCGCCCCCCCCCCCCCCCCCCCCCCCCCCCCCCCCCCGCCATGCTACAAGACCATTCAGGGCTGAGGTGTACCTGGAACTCTACAGAGCATATGTAGGTCACCTGTATCTTGTACCTGAACAAATCTGGTACACCCCATTACAGATATCTTAATCTGGAACCCAGTAACTGCTGGGGATTATTTTTCTGGCTGTGTTTAATAGACAACTTAATTGTGTGGACATTTGATTTCAGTTATCAAATAATATAGGTTCCCTAGCATGTATTGGTCCTTTTGTCTGCCAAAAATAGGTTACAGTACAATTCCTCAAACACAGTGGTCGAGCTCAGAAACATAGATCTACTGTAACCCTACATTATATTTCTGAAAGTATGAATCAAAAGTGCACTGAAATCACATGAGAAATAATGCTGCAAATCATTCTTCAGACGAAAAGCAAGAAAAGAAATCCCAGCTCTTCTAGAATACTTTTCTATATTTAGATTATTTTTTTAAAACTTATTTTAGAAAGTTAATTGTGGCCTTTGGGGGATATAGATGAATGCCAGCACAGTTTGGGAAAGTTACCCCACTCAGTCCATCAAAGCACTTGATGTGACCTTTGTGATTTTTTTACATCTTCTTTTATTGCTGTTGCTGGGCCAGTAACAGTTAGATTGTTTTTCAAATTTTACGTACTAGTCTGTGCAATATCTATTGTCTGTATTGTACCTTACCTTTTTTTGCTCTTTCCATGTGAATCCATTTAGATTTGCACATAAATTGCTATTGTGCATTATAAGTGCAGTTTTATTACTGATCTACATGTTAGAGGAATTCAAATGGACATGACAAGCCTTGTAGATTTTTTTTTTTTTTAAGGAAGATTGTATACTCAAAAAGGAAAAAAAGGAGAGGAGGAAAAAAAGGTAAATTTGTTCAAATGGCCTTATCCATTAAGAAAGTCTGGGTATTTTTTGTAAGTGAAACTGAGCTCTAGGTTATAGCTGCGTACATGCATAATCAGAGGAAGGGAAGCCAGTAAATTAATTTAACCTTAATAGTTCAACAGAAATTTAAACCCTACTGAGTTCATAACATGAAGATGTCCTCCAGGCTCTGGTTAATGCAGGTGATCGCTGTGCCGCAGCCTGCAAAGAGGTTTCTGGCCTTATACCAGCTGCAGTTATGAAGTGGCAGCGTTTCTCCCCTGCAGTTGTGCTTCGCTTTTTGGGGTGGGAGGTATAAGACGGTATTTCATTTGGAAGGAATGTCCTGGTGGGAAGCAGCGTTCAGGCAATGTGCGACGACCGTCTAGCTGAATAAATTGCTGTATGCTTGCCAAAATCACAATGCGATTTAACATGCCTCTGCAGGGCTGGGCAAGTGTTAAAAGTTTGTATTATCAACAGCAACAAAAAAAAGTGTGAAGGAAATTAAATGGCACTTTTCCATGGCTGTTCAGACATGAGGGGGATAGAAGAATTGAGTTATCTTATAATACCTGTGTATTTTCAGTAACTGGCCAGTACGACTACAGCTCTCTCTTCTCTCAGATGCAGGTCAGTGGCCTGACAGTGCAGGGTCCTGTAACTGACACCCTAAATAAACCCTGACTCTGTTTAACATCAAAATCTAAACTCAATCAAACAGTCAAATCCAACCTGTGATTTCGGCCTGTCCTTGGGCTTCTGGAGTTTGTTCTTTCGGCCCACCAGACAAGCCAAGTCAGATGGGACTTTTTCCTGGTGTAAAACTAGGATGGAATAGAGGGATTTAGTTTATCTGCAGGATTATTTTGTATGTATCTTTGACTTTAAAGAGAGGTCATCTTTAAATATCTAACTACAACACAGAGGGAAATATTTGGCATAGTGATCGTGACAGGAGTCAAAACTTAGAGGGCTCCGTACCGGGTGTCGTCTTGTTACTTACAGCAATTGATGCAACTTCTGTGCCTCTGGTTCAAAAAACTGTTAAAGCAGATATGAGGGCAATTTAAACTTAATGTACTTTATATTATGAACTGGGCAGCTCAAAAAGAGATGGTGTTGAGCATGAAGAAATGCTGCAGAGTATAGCGCTCAGCACAGGAGCCAGTACTTTGAAATCCCAGGCTGAAAGACTTTATATAGCCACAGAGTTGTTTTAGTAAATATTTATGATCCAAAGTTGTTTTTCTGTTTGGGTATTTTCCTGAGACCTTCAAAGAGCCTTTGTGTGTATTTATTTTCTCTTTAAAAGCAAAAAGCCTTTGTGGGTATTTGGTTTTTTGTTTAAAAGGAAAAAATAAAAGCCAAGTAAACCGTGTTTGAAATGCTATAATGCAGCAGTTTCTACTTTGCTCGTGTTGTGGTGGTTGATTTCTGTTCCACCAGCCTCTCTATACCAAATGCAGGCAGGCGGGTAAGTGCTGATTGAGAGGAAGAGTTACTGCTACGGCTTTGCCATTTGACTTGCAGTTCCCTACTAGCGTGGCACAGAAAATCTACAGCTTGGCAGGTCTGTACAGTGTTATTTAACACATCGTAAATGCTCTAAAGTACCCTTCCTAAGGTCAGATATCTGCAGTGAACTCCAGGGTGATATTTCACAAATATTCTGAAAGAATGAGCGTGAAAAACAAAGGCTGGTTTTGAAAGTGCTTTAGTAGCCCCAATTAGCTGTAACTCCCAATGACTGTGATGCAGAATTGCTGTGGGGGCTGGATTAACTCTGGGTAAGAGCAGCTCTCCTAGTTTTCAGACTGCCAGCTGGCTACAGCCAGCAGAAGCGTTCATGGATCTTGGACGAAGTCCTGGTTTGGATGTTGCATTTTAAGCGGTGTTTGATCATTTCTGCACTTAGCACGTGGCCATAAGATTTGGACTTGCTGAGACAGAGGTACTGCTTTGCATAGGGCCGGCAGGATGGAGCGGTCCCTGCCATATGGGCACAGTCCCAGCCCCAAACGTGACAGGGGAACCTTGCTTTGAGTAGCCTGCTCTTGCTGTCCCACTCTTATTGTCAGGCTTCACCAGTAACTGTAAACTCTGACAAGAAAACCAGCAGAGTTTCAGGAAGACTTTTGATCTCCCATATGAAGGCAGTCGAGCATTGTGGTGTGGTGTAAAAGAGTACCTAAACTTTTTCTTGTCCCAAAGATGTTAGTGGGATAAAATTTCTTGCCTGAATCAGGGTTTGTAGTGTGAATGTCTCATTCTGCAGATTGTTTCCATGTGAGATACCTGACCATCCAGCAAAAAAAAAAAAAAAAAACCAACAAAAACCCCCCCTGTCAATGGCACTGTGAACTTGCTGTAAAGGTGTACACTGACACATGGCTCTGGAATCCCTGTCTGCAAGCAGGGGGCGGAGAGGGAGTGACACTTAAAGCTCAGTGACACACAGTCAAGGAGCATTGCAGTGCTCATGCATTTGGGCAAAAGTGTCTTGAGAGATGCTCCTTTCTGCTGAACTGGCTCCGTGTGGCTGGCACTCGTAACCTCGAACAGGTCCGGTGGAGCGCTCGCCTTTCCTCTTGCTGTGGCAAACATCTCTGCTAGCTGCTCCCACACATACTGAGAATGTCAACATTGAGCTTCCCTTTCTCTTTATCAGGGTCATGCTTTATCCTTAATTACATCAACTATGCTGAAGGCTTCATTACAGTTTGACAAGTCTGCCTTATCCTGAATGGCAATAAAGGCAAAAGGAGGTGGCTTCTCACCATTTCTCCAAATGTGTGTGTCCACACAGGAAAGACACTGGGGGGAAAAAAAGGGAGAAAACTCTGCTTTAAAATGTTTCCCAATTTGGTCTTCCTGTGGAATATTGCCTAATTGAATCCTATCGTAAAGAAGTGGTTGGTCAGGGAATTCTTGGATTCATAAATGAGATTGATTTTTTTTTTTTTTTTTTTTTTTTTTGTATTCTGAGGATTCTCAACTGATATAACATGTGTAAACCTGTGATTTTCCAGGGCTAAAAGGCAAGGGTGGGGTGGAACTTTGCCCTTTTCTTAGATTAAAGAAATCAAGGTCATCTAAATGAATTCAGGGAATTTATTATAACAAAGAGAGACATCAAAGCATGGCATAACTTTGCCTTCACAACATTTGTAAAATTCTAATACTAAAGTCATTCAGCTTGGGGAGTAAAATCTGATGTGTGCATGTCAAGTGCTGTAATTCCTCAATCAACATCATGAAACCACATTTGATCAAAGGTTAACTGCACAGGTTTCACTTTTTTCTATATTAACACATTTTCTTCTTAGCATGTCCTCTAGGGCTTTCACTAACGTGTGTCAAAGTATTTAATGAGCCCTCAAATAAATAAATATTTTCAAACTGACAGATGTGGTCACCCTCTAGAGAGAAGTTTTAAGAGGTCAAAGACCCTACTGCCCATAGTTTTATTTTATGACCTTCAGATATTTTTAGGATTGTTTCTGCTGCTTCTATTGGGGATACGTTGCATTTTCTGTTGAGAGTCCCTGTTGAAATCCACTAGAGCCATAGGATCCATGTGCTGAAATAGAATTGAAAAGAATCGGGAAACAAGGAGGGAGTTTGGCCTCAGTGCTGCTTGTGCTGGCTTCTGGGAGGTTTTCTGGTCAACAATTCATCGGGACTGGAGGTTGCCATACGTACGTGTGTAGCAGTTGTGTTCCACAGCAGGGTTACGGAAAGGATTGGTAGGCATGGCAGAGCTAGTTTGGAGCCCAGCTTGTTTAAGAGTTCACAGGTGGTGCTCCACTGAATTATAGGACTGAAGTTTGTTCCTGAACTATTGTCTCTTGGAAGTGCTGTTTTTACACTTGAAAGAAGTAGTTCAGGACTCCTGGGGAATACAAACTACTGATCCCATAAATCTGAAGGAGAAAAGTAATCCTAAAGTAGTGGTCCTATGCCCTATTTCTTCTGGCCATGTACTATTGAATTCCCAAATTCTCCTGTACTGTTGCTTCCTGACTTGCACATGATAGTGCTTTTTTTATTTCTTTTTTTTTTTTTTTTACTATTTTGAGTCCTCCTTCCCCTCACCCTGTTGTCAAGAAAATTCTATTTTCTTTCTGATGTGGTCAAGAAGCATGGTACAGAGCCTGTAGTAGACAGAGGATGAAACCGATCTTGCAAGACTGTAAAGCATCTTTCTTATTCCACTGCTATGTATGAGATAGGAGTGCTGTAAAAAAGCCAGTAATTGTAGGGATTTTATGAAGTTACACTTCCAAGGAGTAAAATCAACCGGATTTATCAGTTTGCATAGCTGGGTCACATTGGAGGAATCACTACATCCTTTGGAGGGATGTAGACTCAGAAAAACATGTATGGGACTGATCCCTTTTGGTCTACTAACTCCTCTCCCCAAAATCTGACTTTAGCTTACAGTGAATAAAATATTTTGCACACGGGTACGTTACAGAAGCAACCTTTTACCTTACCAAACCATGTTATCGCTGCTCTGAAACTAGGAATCATTTAGCAGCACAGTTTATCAGGAGGTCAAACATCACATGAAGCCTTTATTACTTCCAGTATTTATATCACTAAATCGATTTTTATTCTTCATTTCCTTCCAAAAGTTAAAGACTTGGTAATTTACATGTTCAGCTTAAATAACCATGATGAGATCATAAATGTATCTGCAAAGCCGGTCGTGGCATGGCGTAGATTTTGTTTGTTTGTTTGTTCTGCTTGAAGGATTAGTCTTTTGTAAAGTGTTCATCTATGGGGATATTTTGTTTTCTCTAATGACAGGTGAATATCAGATTTAGAGGTGTGGTAACCAGCATCTGGGATTCTTCTTTGAAATGCACCGATATTTTTGATCTTCCAGAGTAATCTGATACTTTTCTGAAGACAGTCCTGATAGTCTGTTTCTAGAGTTTAGCCACAACCAGGAACAGAAATGGAAGACAGTAGTTGGTCAGGCAATTTTGCACTGCAAATAGGGTCTGGTTCAAATTTGAATTAAAATTTTAGACTTTTAATCTCTGTTTTCTTTTTGTTGAGATTTTAAGAAATGGTTAGCTTCAAATAACCGCTTCCTTTGAATTTAACTGAATAGTTTAGGATGTGATCTAAAGCTTTTACAGGAAGATCATGGCCACTGGTGTGTATGATAGAAATATGGCAAGAGTTCCTCAAGTAGCTGCCCTATTTATTTATTTAAAATACTAACATAAATGCAAAAATTGAGAATTGAATGTATTATACTGTCCAGACAAAGCTGCGGTGAGTCTCCTGCTGTGGGTGAGGCAGGAAAATTACCCATTTGGATAACCAGAAGAACTGAAATATTAGAAATGGGTAAGATTTAACAGTAGAAAGTGCAAGGTGTTATACTTCCAGAGGAATTGCAGGAATGCTAGTTACACACTTAGGTAGCTCGGTGACCAGCAGGTTAGTCACATCTGGACATCTTTGATGTACATCTAGCAATGTCTGCCTGATTGTTTATATGGCATCTGATGCAATATTCTCCTGAATTTAGAAAAAACAGGGAGAAATGGATTGGGTACAACCAATTCTTGGCAGGAAGAGAATATGTGTGAGATGGAAATAATCTTAGAGATTTATTCAGGTTGATTTCAGAATTTCTTTATAAGGTTTCACCAAAATTAACTGCTGTTCTATGGAAACATAAATCCAGTGCTGCAGACCTCCTGGGAACGAGGCTCACCTGAGCGTTTATTTAGACAACCCTGTGCCTTTAGGTACAGCCCAAAGCAAAAAGCAGTTAAGTGAGCTGCATCAGACTGTCTAAATGTATTGCTTTCTCCTCGCTCTCAGGAGCAAAGTTGCAGCTCAGAGGGTGGCTAATACATATTTTAAATAAGTGTCTAGATACAATTTACTGCCTCTTCAGAAGCACAAACTTTTCTTCTGTATTGTAGAAAAACAAATTTATATCATTTTGCAATCACCCTACCTAGGGTTTGAAAATATGCACTGGTTAACTATCATTGCACTGTTTTGCGTCATAGGATAGAACTGGGGATACCATGGGTAAATAAAATAAATAAAAATGATAAAGGGGGGAACTGGCAATCCCCAGAAACATAGAAGCCTTCATTAAATGTTGTATTCATGAAGACAAGGGAAGTGTTTAGGCCCAAGTCTTGTTATTTGCTATGTTGCTTTCAGAGCTGGACAGACCTGAGCACGACTTGGCTCAGGTCTTTTCTTAAACTACAGTTTCCCCTGTGCTTAACAATCGGCTCGTGGCCTTTGGCCAAGAAACCAATGTGTTCTGAAGTTTTAAATGTGTGCAACGATGTTTTTGTTGGCCCTAAGCATCTTTTACTGTTGTAAAGATTTCTTCAAGGGTAGCCCAATCTCTGAAGGCCTGCACAGTGCTGCTGTTTTAGTACCTTCCGTAAAAGTTGCATGTGATGAAGCTGAAGCAACACCCTTTGCGTACATATTAGTACTGGCAGGCAGCTACTCCGGCCGCTCTTAGTTCACTTCCAGTCCTGAAGCTCATCACTGATGCGAGAGCACTTGCCTCCACTCACAACCCCAGCACCTATAAGTGGGAATATAAAACCTGGGTTATGTTATGATGACCTTTCTAATGAACAACACTCAAATCTCAGAATCCCATCTGCATGGAAAAGAAATGTGAATGCCCTGGCTGTCTCTGTGAGACACCTTTTTAACCAGCAGTGGTGGACTAGGCTGCCATCAAATGTCACAGGATCTCGGTCTTGGGAGATGGGACACACAAAAATGCAAGGAAACAACAATTTATGGATGATTCTATCTTGCAGGCTTATTGAGATATTTTTTCCAAAATTACTCTGGGGAAAAAATAAATATGAAACTTTGTTTCTGGATGTTTTCTCAGTTGAAGGGAGCTTCACTGCTCTGTACATGCAACCCCACGTCCTGTGCTTCAGGGCTGGTGACTCAGCTGGAGCTGCCTCTGCTCTTTGACTTCTGAAAAACCTTCCAATATACCCTTGGGGTTATGGCCTCACAGGTTTTTCTTCCAGAGATGCTTTCGCAGGATCATCACGTGCTCTTTCCTGAAGAGCTGCTTCCTTCCAGCCTTCCCCGTCTGCTCCCTCCAGGGGAAGAGGTGGCCATGCCGCTTTCCCCAGGGAGACCTGGGGTGGTGGGACCGGGCTGACAAGTCCCCAGATCCCCGGCGCCATTCTTGGCTCTCTGCTCTGGATAAGAGGGAAACAAAAAGAGAAGTTGGTAGAAAGTTTATATAGATCCTGAAGCCAAGTTGCGCTTGTATTTTAGGGAAGATGATTAATATTTTTTCCATGAGGACCTTTTAAAAAAAGTTGAAATTTAAACTGGGTAGATTATTTTTTGTTGTCGCTTTTCAACAGCTTTCAATTTGCAACCTGGCAAACTTTCGCACAAAATTAATTTTTACTTCTTTATTATACTGGAAATATTTCACATCTTCCCCTGAGCCCTATGTTTTGAGTTTTTGCTTTTGGTTCAAATGACTTCATTTGGAACTGGAATTAGATTTTCTGCTGCAAAATGCAGCTACCTATTCTAATGAAGCCTTATCAGATAAGCAGACTGCTGTCTCCATGCCTGGGATTGCTCAATGTTTCCTACTTGTGATCAGTCAGTGCTTAAAAGGGCTCTGTCAGAAAGCGCAGAATCAAACTATTTTTGAGACTGATGGAAGATATGTAGGTGGCTGCAGGTTTGGTAGAAGCTAATCTGAATATGAATCTACTCCTGAATGTAACCAGGTGGTATCAGGAAGGACAGATCCTGTAAATTGGATACTGAACAGTCACTCTGTTGCAAAGTGTGAGCATAACCCACATATCCACAGCGGGTGGATCTGGAACTAATTGCCGAGAACGCTGTGGTGGAGTCTATATTGCCAGCCTAGGGCATTCTTAAATTGAGACCCAGCCCTCAAAAAATCATGGGATTTTGAAAGCAGTAGGGGTTCATATCTTGTAACTTGTGAATGATTAAAATGTGGAAACAACGCGTGTTTTCAAGTTTTCATGAATACTGACATTTTTAATTGCCTCGAAAACAACAACTACTAAACCAGAGCCTCATGTAGTCACATAGCTGCATGAGCTAGGTCTTCTTAGAAAACAAATATTGCCATAGTGACAATCAAATTACGTGTTGGCAACTGAATGAGCAGGTTTCCTTCAAATGACAAGCCAGATAAACTTAGCCATGGAAAGTTTGAATTGATTTTCATTTTCCATTAACCAGTCTTCTGCAGGGTTGATTATTCAGGTGTTCGGTCCAGTTTTGCTGGTGTTGGAAGCCAACGAGTAAAAATTACAATCTGATTTTGGAATTTGGTGGGGCTGAACAGTGTCTACAAAGCATATAGCCAAACACAAATTGTATTTTAAGGAGCTATTTATGTTTTTAAAATCTGGAATGATAGGGATTTTAAGTGTTTTATGTTGATTGAGCCTTCAAAATGAAATGGACTTGATCTGGTAAACATTAACACTATTTAAAGCAGATTTACAGAATGTATAAAATATTTCTATAGATAAAACTACCATAAGTGTTTTGCATATTATAAAAATCTAACAGCTTGGGTTTTTCCCTTCTAGGGGACAGAACTCTCTGGATTAAGCATGGAAACACAGAACATATATTCAAGTCTTTTATGAGTTTTTCATATACTGACATTTTGATCAGCGCTGGCACTTCAGTGATACCCTGTTGAGAAACAAGTAAGGTACCTCATTCTGAAAAAAAAACAACTCTTTAGATGGGTCCAAGGGCTTCGTAATTCATTTTAGAAACATTATGACTGCAGTTTCAGTGGGTGCCTTTTCTGTCCCCCTTTTGTTATAAAAGGGTCATGTTAAAATTTGCAATACTGAAAAGCAGCAATGGCCTGAACGTTTCCCAGTTCTATGTATAGACGTTAATTCATGTGGTGGGTCCCGTACAAAATAGATGAGGCCAGCCAGGTGACAGTGACACTGTCAGCTTTACAGCTGTGTTCAGGCTAGCATTTCACTTCAGTGTATTTAACAGTTCTTTCTACGAAAGTGTGTGCTTGAGCTTCTGAAGGTGCTTTCTGCTTCTTGGAGAAACAGTTTCGGCAGAAAAACAGGGTTTTGGTTGTTTTTTTTTTCCCTTTTTCTCCTACCCCTCAAGAAGTAGGAGCCAGCCTACTCAACTTTCAGCCTACTGGGTAACTGCAGTTCATGTTGCTAAATCACGGGGAGCTGGTCACTCCTGTTAGCAGGTTACCTGCCAGCCCTGCTGTCTTACTAATCGACTGCTCATCTGCGTAGTGACAGGAAACCAAATGTCATCCAGACTTCGAAAATAATCTTTGCTTTCCTCAAGTCTTGGCATTTGATTGTGACACACCTTGGGCAGGACTTTTATGCACTTGTACTCCAAACTTTTAAAAATTTGGCAAATTAGACAGCAAATACATGGGACAAAACTGGTTCACCTGTAGGTGAAGGGAAGGTGTAGGTGCCTGTTAGGGACGGCAGCTCTCGGTGAGTAGCTTGTGGCTAATTAGGGCATCAGTTATCTAAATGTGAACAGATTAGTCTTGCTCCATATAGTATTTGACTGGTTCTAGGCTTTCCTTTTGGTAAGACTGATTTCCAAGATGTTTTCAGTCCTGGTTCATGCTTTTTAATCCCTCTGACTCGGAAGTTGAAGCAAACAGACAAAGCACTACTTCTGGTAGTAAGACCGAATCTGTTAAGCAACAGTGAGTAAAAAGTTTTGGTTCTTTGCTTTGTGCAAATTATGTTGTATAATAAAACAAGCTGGTTTATACTACCTACAGCCTTGGTTTAGACTTGTAAGACATGGTCTGGACCCAGCTTGGCTCTCCAAATGTAGGAAACTTTTCTTTAAAACTCGTGTGTAACGTTAGAAGAGCTATATTAGATATGCTGTGCACATTTGCTAGGAGCCAGAGGAACTTTTTCTAGGCCGTTTATAACCCTCCACGTTTATAAATAGTGCTAATATGAAATGACAGCTTGGTGTGAAGTGCCCTCTGGTGGAAAATGGGGCTTTGGATGAAATACCTGAAATAAAACCAGCCAGAAGGAAAGCAAGCTCCCAAGCTAGGCCACCTTTTGAGAATGGCTAAGAACATTATTGGCCTGGTATATTAATTACTGCTCTGGCAGCACAGAGAGGGGGAGTAAGGTTGGCATGTCAGGATGGGCTAACATCCCATATAATAATAATAACCAGGTATTCTTGTGAAGTTTGCAAATATAAGGAAATAACCTGAAAAGAAGCGCATAAAGAAATTTGTGCAACTAGATGCAATCAGAAGGGAAACTATGCAGCTGGCAGTGCCAATGTTTCCCGTGGCCATGCCCTGACTGTTTTGGGGGAAGGTGTTTGCGGGTGAAAGCTATGGCTTTCAACGTCCTCAGCTACTACAGTTCAGAAAGTTACTGCTTTGGTTTGCAGGCGACATTTGCCATCAGAGTGGGGAAGGCGAAGTGGTGTGGCACTACGCTGTGCATGGAGCGGCTCCCAAGTTCCTGCACGGTGCCGCTGGGCATGGCGCTGCTGGTAAGCCTAAAGCCAGGGCACCTTCTGCCCTGGTGGCACTGCTGGAAAGCCAGCAGCGAGGTGTCACAGGGCAGGCTTCGTTACCTGTGTAGCTTTAAGAGAAGTATGGTTTCGGAACTGTTTGATGAGTGTGCTTTGCCTGAGAAATGACAGCGGTGAATTGAATAGACAGGGGAGGAGAGACATGTTGTTCACTGTGGACGATGGTGCCAGAACTGAGCGCCAGGTTTTCCCCTTCTGACTCCTGCTGCCTTTCAAGTAACTTGTTCTCAGGGGTGCAGCTTTAAGTTGGTTACTCATGTGAGTCCTGTGCTTCCAGCTGATGCACACATACATAGGGAAAGCATATTTAGCAGCATCAGAGAGCAGTAAAGTTAAATGCATTCTCACTTCATTAAAGGGATGCCAAAGGGCCCATTTTCCTCTTGTAGTAGCTGTCAGTACAACAAAATGCTTTACATTTTATTTATTACAATGGGGAGCTTTACAAAGCAAATGCACCTCCACGTATATTATTGTGAATGATGGACGCTTTCCAGTGTGCTTGTGCCAACGGAGGCAGATGCAGCAGCTCTGGCTGACCCGTGTGAATGATGTGCCGTTAACGGTGACGGAGATGTCTTACACCTGAGTTACACCTGAACCCTGTCACACGTAACAGGCAGCATACCTGCCAGGCTCCAGCTCGGGAAGCCCTTCCTAGATGTGCTGCTCATCATGGCAATGCAGTGCTTACTTTAAGAACTACTTGTATGTTTTGTTTAGAGATTTGCCTTTCGATACTGAAAGCTTAGGCCTGAAGTATTTACTGCATGAGGTCCTTGAAACAAGCAAAAGCCTTCGTAATGCTCGTATTGAAGGAATATTAGAATTTAATTTATTTGAATGATGGAATGTTTAAAATAACTCAGTATTAAAAGTATGGAAATGCGCGATTATACAATATTTATGATGTTTATCAGCTAAAATAAGAACTAAGAATACTTGGAACAGATTTTTCCAGGATACCAAACACCAAGCAGTGGCGTTTCAAGGCTTTATTTTTATTTCATTGCACCATCTAGTGGGCAAGGACATCCGAATCCTCGGCAAGGGTAGCAGCAGCGCAGGCACACGCAGCCACCCTGCTTACCCCAGGGCATCCATCCAGCTTGCCTCCTCTCTGCCAAGTGCCTGGAAAAGGCGGATAGACAAGTAGACGTTCAAATGTTGTGTTTTCCACAAAATATCGCGTGTGGGAAGGCTGCGTTCTGAGGCACCAAGCGGCACCGTTCTGCACTGTGCTCAAGAGTCTCTCTTTGAACAGGATTCTGCGTGAGATAGAACAGTAAAAATCCCCGCTTTAATTGCATCTGCCTATCTATGATGATAACGGGCTTCCTGGTGCAACAGGATAAATCACAGACATCTATGGGTAGAACTATTGTTGAAGTATAAACAGATAAGGATGAAGTTCATGTAATCACCTATGGGTTTTGGAAGAAAAAGATGTTACTTGTGTTGGCTCACCTGCCAAAACATACACAGTAAAATCCTAATGAAAATAGGGCAGTTAATAACCTTCACATAAGTTAGCTGTGCGAATAGGGGTTATGGGGGAGCAACAGGCTAGGAAAACGTTCTTTGTTTTTACAAAAGTCAGGCTTCATGAGCATTTCGTGAGGGTCTGTAACCATTGCTTCTTGCATCAAATAAGTGCTTTTCATTTAGGGATCTTCAAATGCTTTACAAACGAAGCAGTTACTATACTTTTTGTAATTCTGTTCCATTCTCTTATCTGTAATGTCTATATCTCTTCTTTTTCAAAAAATTTAGCATTGCAAATCCAGTTTACCTTTTAATTTAAAAATAAACAACAAAAGTCAATGGTTTAGGATTGTCTGAGTAAGTTACTGCCTTGAACTCAGTTCATAAGAAGCCCGAGCACTCTGCATGTTGCTAGGATAGCAAGTAATGCAAGGTAGTTTTACTACCACAATGTGGAACGTCTCAGGGCCAGTCTGGGTAACAATTCTATGGCTATGGTGGAAACTGGATCATATAAAGGGATTTATTCCTCTTTGAAAAAAACAGAGGCCACATTTAAGTCGGTGTGCTATTTCTTCTGTCCTTCTTTCACACACACTGCACTATTCTTTTCAGCACTTTCCTTTGAAGGATGATTTTTAAGGAAATGTGTATATTTCAAAGGTTTCTTCAGATAAAATGAACCATTTCCTCAAATTAACATTAATTTTATCTTTGTCAAGTACAGTCACAAACCAGTGGTGTAACGCCTAGGGAATCGGTCAGGATCGTTTAATGTTCTTACCTCAGCTAAAAAGCTCTTTTAATCAGAAATAGGTACATCTAGCATACCTGGCCTCTTGCAGAAAGAGAAAAAAGTAGATTCTAAGAAAATTATCTCTATTTTGAGAAGGCGTATCAGTCATGGTACAGAGAAGTTTGGCTTAGCAAGCTTTGTTCTGTTTTAGGAAAGCATCCTGGGAATGGGAGGAGTCTTGGAGACCTTAAGCCAGTGTTCTTTCCCCTGTTAGCTTCTTGTGGGGGTGAGGGAGAAGAAAAATTATTCATGGCTTAAAAGTTGCCTTTGTTGCATTTGCAGAGCACACTAAGAGATGTATGTTGAAGCATTAATACAGGTAGGAGTATTTTTTTCTTTTAAACTGCTGATCCATCTAATTTGCTGGTCAGCTACGTGTGGGGGATACTTTCCAGTACAAGAGATGAAAATTCTCTCTATCATCTGTTCTTTCCCACATAACAGCAGGTTTCTAGGGCTGATAAGGGAGCAGTTGTGCTGTGGTGGAGAAAAATATAAATTAGCATTGTTTGGAAATAATTTAATGGAATATTTTCCCCAAAACGATAACGTGACCCAAACCAAAATTTTTTAGGGCATTTTTTTAATGAAATTCCTCTCTTTAAAGGAGATAGAATAAAGTTTTGTATGAGTTTAACTTTTCTGACATCAGCTGTTTTGAAGCAAACTCTTCTCTGGGTTTGCAATAACTTTTGGGTCAGGAATTCCAATTAATAATGAAGCACTGAAATGAAACATTTCAAGAAATAATGTTCAGTTCATCCAACCTATATTTTGTTTTGTTGTTAACTCTCATTTTATGAAGACCTTCACGTCTTTACTTTTATATCACCAGTAAGGATGTGGAAGGATATCGGTCTTGTTGTTGCTTTACTTTTATATGGGCCTGTGGGAAAGAGAGGAGGGGTGAGGTGGATGTGGCCAAGCTTCAGAGCCTATTGCTGGTGCTGCTGCCCAAGGAGCAGGGTCACCAGGCCGTGGAGGTACTGTAAGGCACTGAAGGTGCCCAGGCGCAGCTGCAAGAGGTGGCAGGTAGAAAATGCCCTTGGGTTGGCCTGGCTGTGTTCTGTTGAGGAAAGTTGACTGCTTTTCTTTTAATTTCCTTTTTTTTTTTTTTTTCCCCTTTTGTTTCAAATTTATAAAGGGTAACCATTTGTAGTGCTGTTATGTTCCTGAAGGGCCACGTTGTCTTTTTACCTTCATTAGCAGTTCAGTGGTAGCATCGGTGCGGGTGTTTGGTCAAAAAGGTGTGTTTGGGTCTTCGTTTTTCCTCTGGTTCCAAGTCTTCTGCGGTTGGCCACGTGGTTTTCTAAGTTGTCTGAGCACCACGTACAGAGTGCTGTCTGGTGATAAAGTAATAGTACCTGATCTGTATACTTTGCTGAATAAAAGAAAACATAGCGTTTCACATCTGCTAGTTACGTGACTGTCCCAGCTTTGCATGACTGGGCTGAGCCCTTCTGTCGAAGGCTCCATTCTGGATGTCTAGATTCATTTCAGCATGAAATGTCAAGATGTCAAGCCCACATTGAATGCATTGGAACCAAAGAAAAACATTTCTGCAAACCTCTGTGATGCACAAGCAGTTTCACACACGGTTCTACTCCAGAGTTTAACAACTTCACATGTGGTGCCCCACAAGCAGATCCTGGTGTGTGGGTGGATGCGGCTGGGATGGGGATGGGAGCCACAGAGCTCATAGCTCTGCACCCTGAGATGAGGAGCTCCTCGTGCTCTACCAGGTAGTGTTGGTGGGAGACAATATTACTTTTGTCTTCTGCCTTGTGAAAACCATGTCTCTGAACCAAATGCTCTCCTCACTGTTACGTCGTGTCTGAAATCAGTTGAAACAAGCTATTGACTTACCCATACTGGAGAGCAGACTATAAGGATTTCTGAGCAGGTTGTGTACTTTTTTCAGTCTGCTGCCTGAACCGTGGTGCTGGAGAAGCAATCACAGTAGCTTGTAACTGCCCTGTCTCTGCTGAGTAACCTCTTGTGTGGGAGCTCTTTGATCCCAGTCAGACACTGGTGCTGCGCTCCGACTTGTCCTAGAAGGGCTGTTTGCCACTGGCTTTCCATGTGGGCTACTGGTACGAATGTCCTGTTGTGCTTAGGACTTTCATAATGTGTTTAAAGCCTCTCTTGTTCAGAAAATATTCATAGGCACAAAAGCCGCAAGTGCACAGCTGAAATTAGAGTGATACTAAAATACAACAGGAGTAGGATTTGCCAGAGCTGCTTGATACCGCTTTGGTCAAGTCAAGCTTTAAAATATTTTGAATCTCCTCTACTATTTTGAATTATATCAGTGTTTTAGCAGCGACTCCCAGTTTTGTGCTCAATTTGCCCCATCCTTTTCTAAATTACACTTTTTCCTTGTCTTATTTTTGGGTGAATTTCACCACAGATCCTCCCCAGAGCTTTCTTTTCTTGGCATCGCTGCATTAATCATGCTTCTGCCTAATACTGCCCTGTGGGGCTCTGGCTTAGGTTTTGCCTACACCCTTGTGAGCCACAAGGAGCCTTAAGTTTTGCCTTTGCCCAGGCACATGCATGGCAAGCAGCCTATCTGGAAGACGTGAAACGGGATTAGTTCAAGCAAGTGGGTCTTGCTTGGAAGAAAGCACTGCAAGTTAGGCTGCAGATGGGGAACTGGATGTATGTGTACCACCTTGAGAAGGTATCAGCTGCTGTTTTAGCTTTAGTCCGTAGATACATAGGCAGAGAGAGAGATTAAAAAAAAAAATAATCAAGCATTTTGGCATTGTAGAAGCCATGACAGTCAGTCCGCTGAAAGTAAATATACAAGAGAAAGTAGCTGTGAGGATGGAAGATGGCTGGCTGTAGCAGATAAGTAGTGGCTGGAGAAGTCTTATCAGAAATCCTCTAGGAAAAGCAGCCAAAAACCCATAGGGCCAGGAGAAGTCTGTTCTATCAATCAAATTAACCCAAGAAAATTGTGTGATGAAGCCAATATTCAGTTTTGCCAGATCTCAGCTTCCTCCCCAGCTGCGTATTGTATAGAAATGCAACCGCATACAACAGCCTGAGCAAAGCAGTTTGTTCAGGGAAGGGGGAGAGGGGTGTTGGGTTCTGCTAAGAGCTGCTCGTCCACAAAAAGCCCCCAGGCCCTTGTAAATCTGCCTGGCTCCATATGCAGACTTCTGCCCAGCTGGCATTTGTTGCCACCGCAGCTAGAAGCCAGCACTGCTGGAAAGTTAGTTCTAGAAACAGTAGACTAACAAGTCAAGAGGAAAGACCTGACTGGCCTTCCTGCTCCCGTAAGTTTCACTCCAGCAAAAGTAGTGAGCGTAGCTGTGCTCACATTGGAGCAATCTCCAAATGAAAGTAGTTTTGAGTCCATCCTCAACTGGGAGAGTTGGTTTGGTTTGCTGAGACTTGGAGAAATCAAGTTGCACTCTGGGATTCAAATACCGGGAAGACACCTTGGGTGTTAAACGGGGAAATTCTCAGTGATGTATTTTAGTTATGTGATGTTTCAAGTTCGGCTTACCCAGTTTGTCTGGCAAAGCTTCTTTGCTGCAAATTGGAGCTGGTAGTTATCATTACTAGGGTATTTTGTTTTGCTTTGGCACTTTGGTGATATCGGTAACGAGAGCCTTGTAGAATGTTCATTTGGGCTTTGCTCTGATCTTACAGACTTCTTGTCAATGCCAGATCAAAACGAACAACTACTGGTGAGCAACTTCTACTGATATCTTCATTTAAAACTTGGGCCTGAGTGCTTTGGGAAGGTTGTTTGTGAACGTAGTGCTTAATCAAAAGATGTGCGGTAAGAGCAGAGAGCTGGCTTGAGGCATGAAAACAGGCAAGTTCTGATGGGGTCCGTCAAATGCTCCCATCAGCTGACCTCTTACTGGAACTGGACCCAAAATTTTCAGGAGGAACTTGGTGCGTGACAGTTTATCACTTCTATAGTAAGAGATAATAAGAGAAATAATAACACAGGATTAACATTTCTCTTATTAGCTCTTATTATATAACACAGGGTTAACAGAATGGCAATATCACTTATGCGTCAATGTTTCTTGATATGTAGCTTTAATATGTGTTGATACAATGTTAACATAGGAAACAATGTCAGAAATAAGCATTTTCACTGTGAGGTAATTTGGTTGCAAAAAAGATGAATTTGGAACCCAAAACCAGTATTAATGAGAGCTTCCGAGCCAGGTTTTGGTTCAGGAAGCACCCACTTAACAGCCAGGTCTGGATCAAGCAGTGCTGGGAAGCGAAATGCCCAGAGAACTACTAGGCATAAATCTACCAAAAGATTTATATATATATTTATAGATAGATAGATGATGAACTCTATTTTGAAAATGAACGTGCCTTTTAAACTTTTAAAGAGTTTAAGCATGTGAGAGACTGTCAGTGGAAGCACTGCCTTTCTCATTTTTTCTGTTTTTTATAGTTACACAGCAGGGTTGAGGGCTCACAGCACCCACCAGCCCTCTTCCTTCTGAACTACCACATCTGGAGAAAGGTCCAGAGAAGCACTGTTGTAGAATGGAGCTTGAGGGACCTCTGTCCAGTACCTTTCAGAAAATTAGCTTAGAGTGGTTGAGCTTATTCCTGTCCCTTGTTCTACTGCTTACTCCCATGTCACCACTAGATCATTTTAAATGAGTATTGGGACCCCCACATGGACTGCCTTCTAAATTAAGGGCCATGGAAAGAGCATGTATTGACTAATTCTGCTCTGTGTTTGAACTTGCACTCGAATAATCTTATAACTTTTTGACATCTACTGAGAATCCTATATCTACTGATAAATATATCCAAAAGGCAAAGGAGACTGACAGAATGTAAGGGAGCTTAATATATAACATATTGCACCTCTTTGTTGACTCTGCTCCATTATTCCTTGCTCATTTGTTTTCTTGATAGGAGACACTGTATTATCACTCCAGACAGACATTTGCAGATGTAACTGAATCAAAATTAGGAGCTAAATCTTTCTGGTTTGTATCTAGTGGGAATTCTTTCCTGCAATCAAAGGCACTCAGTTGTTTCAACCCCTCGAAACAAAGCCTGAAAAACTATATAACCTGTATTAATCTGTCCGTTTCCTTTGCCGCAGTGTTCTTGCCCGTTACTCTTATTTTTGAGGTGCATCTGCCGTTACAACACTCCATACTTCTGTTCAGGGGAACAGTGGTTTGGATTATGGGGTGATGGCCAAGTGACAGTACAGGAACAGTCCTATCAACATGGGTCATAGGACACCAGATGTATCATCGGTGTAGCAAACCCCAGTTGGCTTCATTAAAGCTCTTTTTTGAGAAAGTAAACTGGTTTGATAGACAGCAAGTTTCTCTCTCTGTTCCTACTGTCACTGCACCTTTTTAAATGTAAAATGTGGCTTCACTGTAGAAACCCATTAAAGAGAGATAATATTTCATTCAGGTAAGTATTGCCTTTCTGCTTAAAGGGAAAACACCATTGTGAGCTTAGTAAAGAATTTAATTTGATGTATATCTGCAGGAAGTAAGCCTTACATCAAAAAGTAAGTACCAGCAGCTGGGTTCAATATGGGATTTGACACTGTTTTCTATAAGCTCTTTACCAAATGTGTGCAGTTTCTGAAATAGCCACATGCCCACCTTATTATGATCCTTTCCTGGAAAGAGAAATACCTTTAATCTTAAATATGACATTCACATGCTTATTTTTTAAAGAATTGATTTAATATGAAGGATTTTATTTCCTGTTTTTTATTAAGATCCAGGTTCCTTGTCAAAGTACTGCCGTAAGTAACAAGCTATTGCACATCCTGTTCTTCATTAAAACAGGCAGGATATCAAAGTAAAAAACATAAGAAACATAAATGTAGAGGAATTTTAGGATTGAACTGTAATCTATACCATGCAAGTGACTTAATAAGGATCTCAAATGATAAAGGAATTCAAGTCTGGGCAACATAACCACAGCAACTTTTTTTCTCCCCTAACTTATGATCTAAACTACTATTTTTTTTCCCTGTACTATTAGAAACATCATGTTCTTGAATTAATATTTATGTTAGATTATGAAGAAGCTTGAAAGAGATACACAATCATTAATTCCTGCTAGTCCTGTTACTCTCCTTAAATTCTTATTTTTCAGTATGCTAGTCTTTTGCAGTCACTGTAGATGAATGCAAATCTATTTATGAATACCTGCTTGCTTTAAGGAATTAATATTGCCAATTTTAATATTATTTATGGTCACTTTCAGCGCGTGTCTTGTTTGTTCAATTTGCTGTTGTGAGTTGAGCTCAAACTTGAGCTGTCCAGGAATTGATATACGCTTATCTAGTCAGGGCAGACAATAATACACAAATGTGATTTTATTTGACCAATTGCACCTAATTAATAAACTCCTGCTGAGTATGATTACGTTGGATGTGAAATATAAAATATCCTCAGGGAAATGGAGAATGTGGGTATTTCTGCAGATAAGGATACATTAGGTTTAATCTAGACATCATGGGTAACCAGAGCAATGTAGGAATAGCAGGACAGGCTTCCATGTAAACTAGTGACTAGAGGATATCTTCTGATTCAAGCCCACCAGAGTTGCAGATCTTTTGACTGCCTTGTCGCTAATACTGTTAGTTATTTTGGCTGGCCAAAGCTGGCATGAATGTATCTAGCAGAGTTGCATGCTTGTCTAGAAGTGTGGCACAAAATACAAGTGGATCTGAATTTGTCCACGTAAATATTCTTTGCTGTTTATTTCTGTATTGCTTAAAAGCAGAATCAAGTTTAATTTCTGCAAATTTAATAGAGGAAATACACAGACGTAAAACGAAGTGGTGTTGGATTGGCATCACTCTTTGAAAATGTACATGTGAGGGGGGCGGGGGATGGCCCAAATCAAGCAAAGAGACTTTTTGGATCCTCAAACTTAGAAAAGATAGGTAATTTCCTTCTGGCATAGGTATATGATGGACCCAGGAGACCTCATTGTATCATGTAGCTGGAGCTTAGTGTTGCTTGTAAATCACCCTTGCATCTGAGGCAGCTGGCACAGTATGAAGGCAATTACTTCATGAAGTGTTTTGGTTTTTTTTATGTAAAAAACACACACAAGGTAAAGGACACGAAGGACAGACCAGAGAGGAGCTAAATATACAATTGGGCAGGTCCTGACTTTATTCTGTAGCGTATAAAATAAGCTGCTATTCATCTCTATTGAGGCGAGCATGAGCACTTGCACTGGCAGTGTGCGTAAAGCAGGCATGTAAAGCCAACACTCCCTGGGAGACACAGGCTAGCAAGGACTTAATCCCCTCTAATCCCTGATTGAAAAATTACACAGATACCACAAACTTTGAAGAAAGAATATATTAAAAGAAGCCTTGGAGGGGAGGGAAAAAAAAAAAAAAAAAAAAAAAAAAAAAGAATAATCCCAAGCTTGAAAATCTACAAGAGCAATGGGATGTCTTTAGTAAATGTTTCCAGCAACACCCAAGTCTATTTTGTGCCGCTTGCCCCTTTCCAAGAGCTGCTTTTCCCAAAATATGTGGGGTAATGCGGCCTTGTGAGCAAAACCACCGTTTCTGCATTTTCTTTCTGTTTGGGGGATGGTGGTGGTGTGTCTTTACAGCTGGCAAGCCTAGGGCAAACTGCATTTAAATCAGGGGGGGATTGGAAAGTGAGGAGAGCTGGGGGGAGAGCTGCAGATCAGGGCAGTGGTGAACAATAGGAGCCCCCCCCCCCATTCCAAAGGCAAGGCGGAGGGGCTTGGCTGGAGGGCTGGGATCTATGAAAAACAAGGTGTGTCATGTACTGGGGGCTCTGCAGCCAGGCGAGGGGGAGGGTCAGTGCCAAACGACTCGCCCTGTCTCATCAGAGCCTAATAATTGCAAAGGCAGGTCACCGCTTTGCTGTGCGATGCCAGCACCGTCGGTGGGAATGCCAACATGCTGCTGCCTTCTCAGGCTGTGGCTGCCTTCCTCCCCTCTCTGCATGTAGATTGCATTTCAGTGAAGGGGACCAAAGCACCACAGTTTGTGATGATGTGGGCAGAGCAGCAAGGTGCTAGATGCTTGACATTCCTCCCATTCAGGGGTCCTGTCAGCGTTCGGGCTCAGGCGTTAGTTCCTTGGTTCGCACAAAGCATTTCTCAAGACTGGGCCTAGGCTCTGCTGCAGGTAACGTAGTGAGTTGCCTCCAACTTCTGGCTCTGTTTTCTTCACCACTTGCTTCCTGCGGGTCTTCATATACAGTGGAAATGCACCAAATCAGAGAGGTGGTAAAGGAAAAGTTGTCTTTGTTCACTGCCCTAATCATCTGATACGCATCAGAAAGTTATATTGCTGTCTATAGGAAGGGCTTCTTATCTGCAGATGCAATTGGCTTTTGATGAGAGGGTGGCTGGGATATTAACTGAGCTGAAAAATGCAGTAGAGCTCCCTACATGGGTCAAATACAAATTCTAACCTTGGATATATGCATGCTGCTCCAATCACGAGGACTAGGGAATGTGTCTATTAAAGTGGAATGAGCAGATGCCAAGGGAAACATCAACTGTTGGGTCACCAGTTTTTATGGATATTACACTATTTCTTCAAAAAGTGCAAAATGCAGCTCTGAGAATACAGAGTTCTGATCTATTTCTACTGCCCACATGGGAAAATAAACAAAACACCTTTTGAATTGTTTTTCTTAGATCATTTTGCCCATCTGCAGTTTTTTATACGCTAATAACATTGTACAGCTTTCATAAAGCCCTAAAATAGGTCAGATTTTGCAACCAGAAGATGCTCACCAGTGTTCTGCTTACAGTCTTGTAGCAGCAAATGTAGACAATGTATAAAAACATGGCACATGTGTCAATTTGCCATCTCATTGCTTTTGCTGCTCTGGCTCTATTGTCAGTAATAATACCACAGCAAGGACGGTTGGAGGGAAGCCAAACATTTATTTGGTCTTTAGGCTTTGATAGTATGTTGGCAGCTGTGTGATCTTTGTTAAATTCAGAAATGCAAAGTGTAGCTTGTTTGTAAGAATCAGATGAGACTGTTGAGACAGATGCTTTTTGGAGCAATACCCGGCGAGCTGTGACACACATGTAAATGGGGCTGTTCGACCACTTGCCCACGTATATTGAGTTTTGCCTGGTCTCTGGAGCTATTTAATTAAGTTGGGATTCAGTGTTACACAAATGAAACATTGTGAGCTTGGACAATGGAAATATGCCTTCCACATGCCTGCTAGCTGGGAAGCCCCTCTGCTGGAGGCAGAGAGCACACTGGATAAACACCTCCCCTAACTGGGATCTCAGAATGGTAATCCTTTAAGAGAGCATGGAGATTCGTTATTTTCCAACTAAGTTAGCTTTCTATGTGTTTTACGTAGTATGTCCACAACTAATCTCTCACTAGCAAGCCTGAGTTTGGTATTGGCAGCGGTTTGTAGTAACTCTAAAAAAAAGCAGTGAAGATGCTGCTCCTTTCCTTTTTCAGCTTCTGGTGCGGCCAGGCTAAGCAAGGAGTTTTGTAAACACGAGCATAGCATAGCGTGAATATTATAGGAGTGACTAATATCTCTGCTTACGTGGCTGAGGATGTGGGTTCTTTTGCCATCAGCAGGACTGGAAAGCATTTTTTAATGTTTTCTTCAAGGGTGTTTTAATGATACAGAAAAAGGGGGTGGGAATGAGTAAATGACTGAGTGTGGGTGCCCCAGGTCCTGTTCCTGTTTGAAATCTGTTCTTTTCCAGAGCTGCTGCTGATGGGGAGGCAGGTAGAGGAGAGAAGGTTTTCAGTCACTCACCTCTGCAGTGGACCAGCCAGCAGCGAATAGCTCCGGCTCCTGCTGCACTCACATTTTTAGTAGAAAGTTAGAATAGTTCTCTTTAACTTTCTTGCTACTCAAATGCAAAGAAGAAGGAATTGTCCCAAAGTATATATATTCCTTTCCATTACACATTTTCAGCCAGCTGGGTATGCTAATAGCCAGAATCATACAATTACGCAGATAAGTAGATGGATAGAATCAGACTGTCATGCAACTGCTTAGTACTGATTTGTTGTTCTTAGTCTACCAGTGTTCTTATATTGCTGTAGTCACTTCGAGGATTGAAATCAAACTGAAACATTATTAATTGCACTGATGGTTACTTGCTGTGGGCAGAGTTCAGCATGGAGGAGAGTTCAAATGCAACCAGCTGCAACATAAACTGCATAAACTGTAAGTCCATGGAGTAAATGAAACCATGCAAGCAAGATTAGCTCCACCAGTCACAGCCAGAATGCTGAATGTTAAGAGGACCAGAATACTTTTGAAATGAGACTGACCAAGATAAAACAAACAAAAAGAACTTAGCCAGGAAACCACTTATCTTTGGGGTCTTGTTAGTCCCCATGAGACTCCCAGAGCCACATTTCCTTCTTTGAAATAATGAAGTGGCCCAGAGCCACTATCTTGCAGAGCTGCAAGGTCAGCTATAAAAAGCTGCAGGTTGCTGAACTCAGCAGCTATTTTTGTTATTGAGGTTGGTGTCTACATGCCAACATGTTCAAGCCGAAATGTAACTTGCCCGGGAAATTACTTAGTGTGCACACAAATACAAGATTATAATTACAGCTACAGAATGCTGCTCACTGGAGAATTGGGCTTGGATGGGAAAGCTAGTACTTTTCTTTGCCCGTTTTGTTTGGAAAGAAAAGCAACAATGAGAGCTGCCAGTGTTTTGGTGTCAGGATCCTTTGTTTTTTCTGGCTATCTGAGACCTCTTTGATCCTCGCGCTGCCAGAAATGTTTGCTCTGGCTGGGCTCCTTCTTTCTAGCAGATCAACTATTTCACCACAGGTTGTGAGAATCAAGATCTTTAATTTGATGAACTTTAGAGTGTATGTCTCTCAGGCACCTGTTTCTGTCCAGACCTCTCTGCGTTTTTAAACAGGTAAATTAATTTGTAAACTGTGACAATGGGTGGCACATGTAGAACCTGTATTCAGGTCCTCTGCCTTTGCTCAATGATGAGACTTCATTTGGCACTGCAAATGTTATTGGATGCACAATGTTAATTAAATTCAGTGACCAGAGTATATTGACACAGAGTATCTTTTCAGATAGCAGGTTACAGTGCTGAAATACGTAATTCGTGGAACTGTCCTGCTGTTGTCTTTGGAACTTGTTGGATGAATGTGAATAAGACTCCAGCTATAAATAACTCCGATTAGTTACTAAGCTATATCCAGGCAAAAGCAAACCTATGCTTTGTGTTTTGTATTGTATTTGTGTGCTTTGTAGATCTCCCATGTCTTACAACTTCTGAGCTGGGACAGAATGAAAAAGTTGCCACAGAGCAGAGGGCCCGTATTACTTAGTCTAGTTATTCTTGGTACTAGAAGCTCCAGCTATAATCTTTTAGGAGACAAATCATATTTTATATTATACAAGAAGAATGTATTAATTTTTCATATTTGTCTAATTTTTCTTGTCTGACCATCTGTATATATAAAGTATTAGTGAGATTAATCTTGTGATAGTTGAAATCCAGTTGGATGTTTTTAGTTGAAACACATATAAATAACTGAACTAGTATCACACCATAATCCAAAGCACTGATTTACATTATAGTCATATATCAGAATCTTTTTTTTCTTTTATCAGAAATGTTTCATAACATTTAATGATTACAGCAATGTAGGTGGTGGGATAAAATTGCATGTTGTGTTAAGGGTACTGCTGATGTAGGAAATTGCTTTTTGTATCCACAGATCAGAATACTAAATCATTTAAGAATTGGTGCATATCCAAAACGCATCTGTTGACCCAGATTCTGTTCTCTGATAACAAGACTGAAGTGATTGTTTTTCTGAGAACCCAATAGATTTTATTTACATTAGTGGAAGTGCCAATAAATGCTTGTTGTGGGATTTGTAGGATGCTGCTTTTCTTAAAGAAAACATTTGTGAAACTTGCCTTTGTGTTATCTCTGCTTAGCTTTCTGATTTGGGGAAATACTACATCAAGAATTTAACAACAATACAAGCATTCTAGCAGAGACAAAGGGGAAAAACATGTTCCAGACAACTGCCCACAATAATGTAATGGTTCCTGGACAGCAAGTGATGTAAACACCATGAACCGGATGCTTATAATACCAACTTTTTCAGAAATACAAGGTAATTTATACTTGCACAGAAAATGAAACGGGGGAGGAGACCTTGAGCCCACCACATAAATCCTCTCTGTGTATTTTATTCTGTGTAATAGTAAGCGTTTCCAAGGATGGGGTTCCACCCACATTCTTTATTTCCCCTAAGTCAAGAGTCTCTTCTGTTGATCCCTCTGCTCTCTCCTTTGCTGAGCGAACACATGTTCTGGTAGAATTAGTCCTGGCATGGAGCATCCATACTGTGACCTGCAAAGAGTGAGCTGGCGCTCAGTCATAGTTCCTTTCCCATGTGGAGACATTTTTCTGCCTCCCTGTTCTTTGTAGAAAAGTGTAAGCTCTGTATAATGAGGATACCAGATGTTTGCCTTTAGACAGAACTTGCATTATCATGGCTTCCAAGCTGCCAGGAAGGTCTGGACTCCAGCAGTGGGTTATTTCCGTACTGAGAGAGAACGGAGTAGACACATGCATGGGATAGTTTATCCTGGTCTGTATGTATTCATAATAATCTACACTTCTGTCGATATAAAACACTCCAGAGCAAAACAAGTAGAGGTTACAACTCTCGGAGCTGAAGAAAACACGTGTGCTTCAGTCTCCAGCTGCTTAGTTTCTCATTGTAAACCACACCAGGCACTGAGATTCAGATCGACTGCTCCAAAAACTCAGTCAAAGTAGTATTTATAGGCAAACCTGCAACATGAACCCGAGAGGAAGGAAATTTGAATTGCATCATGTTTCCTTGTTCCGCTGCTGGGAGAATGGGGCGATCTGGGGCTGGTGGAGGACCTGAGCAGCCAGCATTGCTCCCGAGGTGGCCTTGTGCTCCCCTGCCAGCTCGGTCTGACCCCCCGGACTGGCTGGAGGTGCCTATCCCCAAAGGGCTCTCCTGTGCAGTGGCAAGCTCTGGAAGGTTGCTCTGTCTTCTGATACAGACAGAGCCCAGCTGTCCCATGCATGTTGTCCCTCTAAAGCCTTTCCACAGGAAGGTGTAGAAAAGGACTATTGAAGAAACTGGGGCTCTGACATATGCGTACGTGCTTATACCCAATATGTACATATGAAACTGTATAACATTCTTCTGTATATGTAACCACCCTTCCTGACTCCACTTACAGCATATCTTAACGTGTGGATAGCACTGAGTTAATTTTTTGCTGACTTCTTGGTTATTTAATTATTTGATGGTTATTTTCTGGGTTCTGTCACTGCACCATTGAAACAAGGAAAATTTAGGGCACGTTTGTTGAGTACCTTAGAACAAATGAGACTTCTTTGAAGAACTGGAACACTCTCATTTTTCAGATTAGATTATTCCAACAGGCTTTTGGGCCCAATATTGTACTAATGCAACTAATATGGCTTCTGAACTGGTGCTGGCATGGGCCCAGTTCAGCTCTGAGCATGGGCAGAGCTGCCTGGCAGCTGTCAGTACCCATCTGTGGAAGCATAACCAATAACATTCATTATCTTTATAAAGACCCCTTGCTAGCAAATGCATTCAGCTTTCTGAAACAATAGTTCTCCTAACTAATTAAAAACATTACCAAAAAAATATTACATACTCAAGAAGTAAACAAACCATAAAACAATCAGCAAACACAGCAGTATTCCTTAGAAGTGTATCTGCTGGAGCATGGGGTAGAAAATGAGCTTGATTTTGGGCTGGAGAGGATTCTGTACTCCTGGGATCACCACCCAAGAGCTGGGACCACTTGCTGATCCTGGCATGGTGGCAGAGTTGCGAAGCAGCAGGTAGCAAATGAATGAAAAATCCCATCTGGCAGGACCTGAGGAAGTGGTACGTGAGAGCCTTAGACTCCAGCAGGTTCATCAGAGTACCCATGTAATAGGCAGCAATTACAAGAACATAAATCCTAGTGAATGTGATCACTGTTACTCAAGGCTCTGATCTCGCTTGTCTCAGAGCCGCTGATGGCCAGCATTAGCTGTTCTGCAGCTGATGTGGGAGAATGAACATTTCTCATTGACTTTCTCATATCAAGGAAGAACTAAAAATGTGTTTTCCCCATTTTGTCATAAAATGACCTGTGAAAAACTGCAAAGCTGAAAATTATTTCTGTACCTTGTTTGGCACGGGACCTTGTTTGGAGAGGGCATGATCTCTATCAAGAAGTAAAAATTTGTTCTCACTGTCTAAAGGAGTCCGCTTGGACTGATCGGATCTGCAGGAGTGAATCACCTTGTCAGAATGATCTCAGTCCAGTAACGTTCCTGTCTCCTCTGGGGCAAGAACAAGGCAGCCCTGACCTACCCAACTAGCAATTACATGCCAATAATTGAATAAGCAGAGAATGCGAAGCACATTCCCTGCTGTGGGCTTGTTTTGCAGATTTGGACATATCGCTTCACCTTTTTTCTTCCTGCTATCATTGATTATTATTTTGAGTTGTGTGGTTGTTAATATCCTGGTCTTCTAAAAAGGAGAAAAGAAGTCAAGTTCTAAATCCATAAATGCATGTCACTTTTTGTTGGTTGGTTTGTTTTTTAAAAAAGCCATGGTTGTGTTGTTGAGTGAAAAGTTTTGCTCAAATCATAACAGTCCTGCAAAAATTTCTGTAGTATAAAAATGTGACTCATACACGATTCAAGCAGGACAAAAAATGCAGGCTCTGTCTGTTAGTCTTGTCTCTTGCTCTCTGTCTGCAGCATATGTCCACTGTGGTTGCCTATAAGCAACTGTATATGTGCCATATTGCAGAGGCACCTACCATTGTGTTCACTGGGATGGAAATAGGTCTGGTTTTATCAGTCTAGGTCTCTCTGCGTTGCCTACAGCAGCATATCTGAGGACTAATCAATAGCAGAAAAAGAGATAAAGTCTATAATCTTTTTCTGAATAGCCATTCTTCTAACGTCAGGTGTTGCTGGAGTTGCTTTTGCTGTTGCCGGATTCTAATGGTTTTTCTCCTTAAGACTGATTTTGGATGCTGATTTAAAAGTATTTCCAAGAGGAAAATACATTTTTCTGTACTGATAAGCCATCGATGCCCAGGTAGTATTAAATGCCTTGGCCCAAACGACACAGCAAGGCAGGTGATTGGAACTGAGTCCTCGTTTCCTGATTACTTGTGTGGTAACATCCTAAATAAGGCAGTGCTTATAGGAAAGGGTAGTGTCTTTTATTAAATCAACTGATATTGTTGCTGGATACAGGCAAATCTTTGGACACGTGAAAACCTGAAGACCTGACCTTGAGAAAACCATGGATTTCCAAAACCTGGCCTAATAAAATACATTACTGCTCTTCACCATCCTTGAATTGGGTCCCTTCACCATCTGGGTTACCGCAGTCTGCAACAGGCAGAATTCAGGAGTAGGTGGTGTTCTGCTCTTAAATGTGATGTCCGCAGCTTGTATTACTGTTGAATAAATACAGGTATTTACCAACAGGGAGTATTAAATGTATACTTTGTTAATAACAAAATACGATGTTACTATTTATTTTGCTCATCTAAAAATTGTCTTCCCAAGCTGAGCTCCCCGTTGGCTGAATTTGCTGTGGCAGTGTCTGGCTCTTAATAGCGGGGCTTTAGTGGTAACTGCAATTTGCACAGGAACAATGAACTCTCTGTCACAATGAAGCATTTTGATTAGATGAGCTCAGTTGAAAATGAAAATAAATTCTTCCAACTTAGGAAAGGTATCATCTGAGTTATAGCTGGGTCAGATCAGAGCTGCGTGTGTATTCTAAGTAATTCCTCTGTGGAATTATTACCATCACCATAATAATATCTCAATGGAATAAAAATGGAGATATTTGTCCTGATAGCCTTTCACTTTTTATTTGGAAAATCATTACAGTTACATTATCTCAAGGTTTATGGAGGAAAGATAACACCTGCTTCAGGAATCTACCGAGAAGTTATTTCAAGGGGAAAACTATGAAACTAGAAATTAGACCAATATAAAAACCAGAACACTGTTTTGCTTTGTGAAAAACCTCAGTCTTGAGTTGTATAAAAGTGTAAGTTAATCACAACTGGTCTTTCTGTATGTGGCAAGAACCGTCATTTCCAGCACGCTTTACCCTGCCCAGGAAGGCACGTGTTGGGCAAAGTGAGTTTTTAATGGGATGAGATACTAGTTCTAACGATACATTCAGCCTGGCGTAGTTCATTCTTGAATAGTTTGTTTTCCCCAGTATGTCAGCTGGAAAGGTAGAGATCCATTAGCTGTTTGTTGCTTTTCCAGCCACTATCTAGAGTGATATGTATGTGAGCCTTTGGATGTTACGAACTTTGTCTTTGCATCTCCATCTAAAATTCAGTTTTAAGAAAGTCTGCTGTCACTTTATATCTCCTCTTTTCCTCTAGCCCCTGGAAAAATGTGCTCACCAGCACTTCCCTCCACTGTGGGCTTAAAATGTCTGTAAGGCTTCAGCTCGGTGTCAGATGCATTCCTTGATTGACAGTGTCTGTTTGTGTGTAGGCTGTGGAAAGTTATCTAGGGTCCTTCAAAATAGTATTTTACTCATTCATAACTATATTTTTTAATGTAATGTAGCTATAGGTTTCAAGCCACCCTTCCACTGTAAAGAAATTTCTTCCCATGTCTTTAATGTGTGCAAGTTTCTTTTGGAGATGTTCCACTTCTCATCCCACAGATTTGAGGCTACAGCTTGAATACCGAGGTCACCCCTGGAGCCCTGGGCTCAGTTCTGGGCCCCTCAGGGCAGGGGGGATGCAGAGGGGCTGGGGGTGCCCAGGGACGGGCAGCGGGGGTGGGGAAGGGGCCGGAGCACCAGGCGTCTGAGGGGCGGCCGGGGGCACTGGGGGGGCTCAGCCTGGAGAGGAGGGGGCTCAGGGGGGCCCTGGTCGCTCCCTACAGGTACCTGACAGGAGGGGGTGGGCAGGGGTCGGTCTCTGCTCCCAGGGAACAAGCGACGGGACAAGAGGGAACAGCCTCGAGCTGCACCAGGGGAGGGGTCGGTTGGGTGTGGGGGGAAATTTCTTCACCGAAAGGGTGGTCAGGCATCGGCACAGGCTGCCGGGGAGGCGGTGGAGTCACCATCCCTGGGGGTGTTTAAAAAACGTGTAAACGTGGTGCTCAGGGACACGCGTGGTGGTGTGGGCTTGGCAGTGCTGGGTTAACAGCGGCACTTGATGATCTCAGATGTCTTTTCCAACTGAAATAATTCTATGATTTCATACAGAATTACTGTTGTGTGGACTAACAGAATATTTTTAGATTTCCATGCTTGCATTTCTGCTTGCCCTAGTTTTCTTTGAACACGAAGAAGGTAATCCTCCCCTGAAAGAAGTCATATGCATTACCTTGTGGAGAGAAAGCTGGTTTTAATATTACTTTACTTCCCTGCACTCCAGAATAATAGTTCCAGTTTTGTTAGTACTACTATTTTAGGAGAGAGGGAGAGAGAGAGAAATCTGGGCAGTTAATGCTTTCTTTTCATGGAAAGCCAGAGGAAACAGGAAACTTTGATGCCTGGTGATTTGATGGTGACTGATCTATGTTAATAGACTTTTCTTCTGAAATTCTTGCATCTCTCCCTTTAAATAAGCAAACAATCAAACAAGAAAATGTTGCCCCAAACAAGTTCTTTAATGCCTGCAACATCATGGTACCATAGTGAATCCCACCACAGACTTACGCAGCGCTGATGACACAGTTTTCCGTACCAAAGGTTTAAATGTGGGAAGTAGGAAAAATGCATTTTCTTGCAGGGAGCAAAGGTCTCCATTAGCTGTGCTGACAAAGCGTGGGAAGGCAAACCAGCCATAAGACTCCATTAATTTGATTTTAATCTTTACTTTATAAACCTGAGATTCTGGATGATAGGACACGACCATTTTAATTAAACAGCTTGTACTTTTTTTTTTCCTTCTTTTTTTTTTTTTTTTTTTTTTGGCAAGAGCTTTGCATAGTTAATAAGAACAGAATTAACCTACCTGTACATAACTATTTTTACTTCCCAGGTTATCATATTGGATGCTGTTGTTCGCCACGAGCCATCTACAAATGCGCAGGTTTTAGGCAGCATTGAAGCCAATGGGCACTTGTGCTGACAGGCAGACTGATTAAAAATTAAATATATAATTATCTGCATCTATTTTCAACCTCCTAAAAACTTCTTTGTATCAATGGGTTTTTTTATTTCTTTGCACTTCATGTTAGCCACCAACATTGGGAAGAAAATCCATTTCAGAGAAATGGAGGTGTCGTGCTGCTTTCACACCAATGCTCTTAACATACCTTATGATGTCCTGGTTTTACTTGAAGTAAAACTAGTGTTCACTTTTTTTCCCCCCTTCTCTTTCTGAAAGAAAAACAGTTTGCAGCTCTGTCTGGCTAGGTAGTTTCCTGCAAGTAACTTTGAATGTCAGAAGCCAACTTGGGCTTTTCCTATGCTGATAAGGAATGCTTCTCGGTTTCTCAGTAGTCTGCCATTAATTAGCCCCACTTATTGGTAGCACATGTTGACCGAAGAGATGGTTTATTTTCTTTAGCGCAAAGGGTGGCAAAGAAATCAACAAGTCTTACATTGTATGATAACTTTCCTGGTTTGTTTTCTTTAATTCTTTTTTGCAGTGTAACTTCTCACATAAGCCTGCATGTGTGCATTGGCGTCAGCCTTCTGCAAACAGAAATAATATGTATGAAATCGTAATCGTTGCCAGCATCTAGTAAAGTGGCTCCTACCCAGGGCAGTGCGATCAGTTATTTTTCTAGGAGGCCATGTATGTGGTGCTGTTAATTTTACAAATGAATTACAGGAAGAAAGAAAGAAGGACGCGTATCTGACAGATCACTGTTGATGAAGGAATTTATTTTGCCCAGTACTTGTTCACCGTTCATTTGCGAGGAGGAGAGGATGCATTTGTATAGTTACTGGTGCTCACCCTGGAGGCTGAGATAGAGGGGTTTGTATTGTTCTCCTCTGTGAAATTGCTTTATGTGTCATCTCCTAAAGAAATTCCTGAAGTGTATGTGGACTGAAGCATGGAGAGGGACTGATTTGTTTGGTTATTTTAGTGCTTACTGATACTTCTTCAGAGCAGTTGTGCTGCTGTCTCACTGAGTCCAGTGTGTAGCTGGGAGGACCCAAACCTGGAGGCTTTATGCAGATATGTTAATAAAGGAGGCATTAAATAATTTCTTAAATTAAGAGCTACAAGCTTGTATTCTGCTGGGGCTTGGTTATTTGTTATGGATCTGAATTTTAAAACGTAGACCAGCAGTCTCCTCCAAAGAGTTCCTCTTACTTTCCTGGCAGATAAATGTTGCAACAGTTTGGAAAAAAAGTCCTTAAATGATGAAGTATAAATTCCTCTAAATGGTTGGTCACTGTCCTGCACTGCTGTTGGGGTTTTTTTTCTTCTCCCCCCCCCCACCCCACCCCATCTGAACACAGCAGTAGCACAGCTGGAGTGACATTTCCAGATCATCCTTTTGAAAAATTGCCATAAAATAGCATGGGTGAGCCACCCAGCCCCTGCTCCTGCCCCGCTCAGGCAGCGCTTAGGCTGTTAGAAAGGCATGGAGCATCTGAAAAGCCCCACGTCTGTTTGGGGAAAGATCCTCTTGCTGCCGTGTGTGGAAAACAACCCAAGGAGACAGGCAGCCGGTCCACATCCTCACAATGCAGAGCAGCCCGGGATCACAGAAGCACAAAAATAGTTTAAAGTCATTGAGGCGCAGCACTTTCCCTAAGAAATCTTAAGCTTTTCTTTGGAGTGATTCAAATTGACTGCCAGCACTAAACGGCTTCAAGAGGCATCCCAGCTACCTTTGTACTTCATTTATTCTGGCACGACTAAACACAGCCTTTCTTCTCCTCTGTTGACATGAGAGCTTGTGAGCTTTGCACTCATCCATGAGATCACACACTGGGTCTCAGTTTCAGACCTCAGTAGTAGCAGCTGGTGGAATAAAAGGATTCCTTGAAATAGCACCAGGTCCATGTGGTTGTGCCTGCACAGAGGGAAGTGCAGGCTTTGGGTAAGCCCTGTGATCTTGGGCTCCTGCCCATCCAGACTGCAGCACCTCTGGGAGCATGTTGTGGTTTCCTGCCTCTCTGCACCTTGGTTTCTTTCCAAAAGAAATCAAAGCACAGAAGGAGATGGTGCACTTTTGTTTGTGTCCTGGGCTGGGGCTGAGCTGCACACCAGTACAGCAGGCTGCGCACCCAGGAGCTCTGCTCTGCTCTGCTCTCTATCTAGATGCTCTTGGACTACATTGTCACTACGCTGCCCTGCTGCTCTTCGACTTCTGGGGTCCTTGGCTGCAACGCCTAACGCTGGGTATCCTTAGAGACAGTATAATATGCTTGAGAAATAAAGCCTATAATCTATTTTCTATTGCTTAACGCGCTCACCGTGCCGGTCAAATTATGCTTCCAAGCCCAAAGCTTTCTCAACAGGACCAGAGGAGTGCTCCAGGCAGGGCAGGACATCCATCCTTGGCTGCTGAGGTGTTCCTGGGAAGTGCGGTGCCTTCACTGTGCGTGACATTATAACATATAAGCTCCAGGCATATTCAAGATAGGATTAACCTAATTGCACTCCAGAATCACTGCCATGTAATTGTTAGAATAGGAATATACACAAGCAGTGGCACTATGCTGAACTCTTTACGGGCATGGCTACATGTTTAACTGGACCCAAGCAGCATTAAAGCTAGCTGGTCCGTGTCTTGGCAGCCGTGAACATGCGTGTCCTTGTCCACCCATTTATTTTGTTCTGGCTGCAAATAGTCTTGCCGTGATTTGGTGCAAGACGTGCACTGAAGGTGTGCTGCAGTTTGAAATACTGACAGGCTGTGGAGGTACAAGGTGGTGCTGAGCTGTTTCCATGCAGTCACTCACACGCGGTCTGTACCAGCAGTTTTGGGCGGTGATGGTCACGGCACATGTACTTTCTCCAAGTGGTGATGTAGAAGCCTGTGTAAGAACTTCTTGTCTGTCAACATTGGGGTTCTGCATGTTCTGCATGTTCTGGGCATTTGGGGAGGGAGCAAAAGCGGTTGCAAAAGCAGAACAGCTGATAGAGCTTGGTTTTTTACTTTATGCTTTCTATCCCGCTTTAAAACAAGAGTTTAATATTTCAGTAGTGGAGAATAGTAGTCTGCTTGTTTGGGTTTTCAAATTTTTTTTGAAGTCTATTTATATATCTATTTTAAAGTGAGAGGAATGGCAGGGAAATACTTATTATAAGTGAAACACACCACTTAGGTTCTGCATGGCCACGAACAGAGGTTGTAGGTGTATAAAACCAAGAAAAGATGTATATATACAACCAAAAAATTAATTCAGTCTGTGGATTGAGGTGGGTGGACTCGTGCTGTACTTCCCTTCCAAGATCCGGCTCCCTGAACAAATGAAGGAATTTCACAACAGGTCAGTCAAATTAACACATAACAGTTTATAGTTTCGTAATTTGTTCTAACGTCTGTTATCTTCTAATGATCTTTCTGTTGAAGTAGGATAAATTTCAGAGGTACATTTTCACATTAGGTGCTTTAAGTATGAACCTCCCCCCCCCCGACCCCCGAATTGTTACATCAGCTCTTTTTCTGTAAAACTAGGTTCTTAGACTGTATATTTAAGCACATTGCCAAAGTTACACAGAATTCAGCAGCACTTTGAATCTCCATCCATTTCTGCTATAAGCATTTAGATTAGGATAAAGCCCTGGTGATAAGTTTTTGGTGTTTCCAAGCTCAGCACCTCTTAACAGAACAGGTGCTGAGAAATCATGCTTCCTTCACAATATTTGTTACCAAATTTGCGGCAGGCATGCTTCATTAACACTGGTGGCGTGCATGTTTTGAATCTTCACTTTAGATAGAAGCTTGCAGACCTGACTTAAATGATCAAAATAGTCCAGCTGCCCAGGGTGGGGCCAGAATATTATTAGATACGTGCTTCTGCAGCATGTCTGCCCCGGTCCAGAGGGGTCAGCTATCTGAGGATTGTAAGATCATGGAATAATTCAGGTTAAAGGGACCTCAGGAGGTCATCTAGACCCACCCTCTGCTCCAAGCAGGATCAGCTACAAATTTTGGTCAGTTGAGTGAAGACTGCAACATTTTTGCCCAGAGTGGAAGTTTAAAACATGCGTATCATCTGCCACAGCCTTCAGAACCAGCAAACAGAGACCCTTTACTGCGGGCTGCGCTTGCAAAGCCACAAGGGCTCAGTGCTTCAGAGGGAAGCAAAAGGCAATCGTCTAACAGGGTATTTATTGCATCGGTGAAGATGGTGTCTTAAGAACCACTGATTTGGACCATGATGGAACCTTTAAAGGAGAATTGCTTTCAGCTGGGGAATCTGCTGGGACCCAGATTAGCAAAACAGGGCATTTACATAATCATTGTCAGCATGCAAATTCCTGATTTTTGAAGCATAAAGGGTACATAAATGCTTAGTAAAGAGGGCCCTATGTGATTTTTTTTTTTGAGTCTTCCTCAGTTGCAAGAGAAATATTAGAATATGGTTGCTATGCTACCTCAATTTAAAGGCATTTGTAATAGGAAGAAATCTATTTTCTGCGTATTTGTATTTTTATGCATGTGTAGTTTTGTGTGTGTAGGTACAATATGTATACATGGCTGATCTATACCTTGTAAGGTTGCTCAGCTGCTAAGTTATACGCATTGAGAAAAATATTGTCGACCTATACATTGTACATTTTATGCCTTCTAGAGACAGTTTAATAAAAACAGGTGCTTTTCCATAAGAAAAGTTCAGCAGCCATGAAGAAATATGCACAGCGTGTTTCCATTTCATCTTTACATATCTTGTAATTAAAGATGTGCCAAACGCCTTGAAAATAATTCACTTGGTCAGTGAACCACATTATTCAGCGATTTGCAGATACCACAAAAGAGAAAGCTTAGGCTTTTTGATTCACTCTGCAAATCGACAGTATTCCTCCACATTATGTCTCAGTGATGCCCAGCAAATTGACTCTCATTGCTTCACACCACATTACTATACATCAGGGCGAAGTAGCATGTTGGGGTTTTTTTGACCGCATGTGAAATGTTAGGTGGCAAATATTAAAATCACACGAAATTTAGCAAGAGAGCTATTTCAGAGGTAAATCTTGGGGAATTTCTTCTCAGTAGAATTATACTTTGTTAATATGCTTTAAGAAAATAAATAATCGATGGGTTCTGAGGCAAGTAGTAAAATCAATCTTGTCGCTCTTTAGGGCATGCCTGGCGTGCTTTTTAGGAGGTTCAAGGCTTTGTTTACATTAAGGAAAGTGGGGTCACAACACTGATGTGTTATGGCCTGATCTACTGCAGTGATACATAAATGGGGGTTCATCCCACTGCACCTGAATCCACTCAGATTTCTGCACAAAGTGTTCATCCCTGCTGCTAGGGCTGCAGCACTCCGACTGAAGGAGGGAGAGTGACCCCCCAAGGTCCGGGGCAGCCTGCCACAGGATTGCCACCTTGCCTGTTTTCTGGAGTTACTGCAGATCATCCCTGAAACCTCCATTTTTCCCCTAAAAAGAAAAATTTCATTCTCTTCACTGATGTCCTCAGCATACGGGTGAGCCCTGGGTAAGCGCGTGTCCTCTGTGTGCCCGGCTCAACCACGAGTGGCTTTGTCAGGGGCTCTTCGCACCTGTGGAAGCAAGAGGGCAGGATTAACTTCTGATCATGCAGTGATTTTCCATCATCTCGCTTTGAACATTTGGAACGTAATTTTTATGTCTCTGCCTGACTAAAGAAGTGAAGTGGACGGTCTTCTCCTTTCGCTTCCCAGCACCATTGTGTTCATGGAGTCAGCAACCAAGCTTTCGTTGTTTTGTATGCCAGCAGTTGCCTGGTATTTAAAAAAATATATGCTCTGTTCACATAATACAAGTAGAAGTATCCTTCTGTGGTAAGGATCGTTTGGGTATTTGGCTGTGGGAGGGATTGATCTCTGTAGGGGTGGGCTGCTGCACCGTGCAGCCAGCTCTGCAGTCTGGCAGAGGCTCAGAAGAGCGTGTCTTCGCTGGCCTCAGCCCAGCCACCTTTGAAGTTTTCTTGCTGGATTTATAGTCATTAGAGGCTTATGAGTTGTGAGCTCCTTGTGCTGCTGGGTGCTGTTCAGACCAGTTACAATGCTGTAAACAGAATACGGAACAAACAAGCAAATTAATATTAGATGTGATGGAGAGGAGAGACGTCCGATATTAATTCACGTGCCTCTTGGTGTGTGAACCAAGACCTCCTGCCTCTAGTGTCAGGTGTCAGGCAAATGGGAGCTGTAGTGTTCCTTAGTGTTCTAGCAGCCGCCTGATCTGATTCATCATGAATGTGATAGAAAATTCGTTTTGACATGATAAATGTCTACTGGTCAGTGTTGTCCCACAATGCTTGTGCAGTGTCAGCTGTACCTTGCCTGTTTTAGGTGCTATAAAACATTTTTTGTCTCCATGTTCGCTGTATAATGAGGGAAACAAAAGGTTTGGGGCTTCTCCGTTGATTTCATGAGCTCAAACATTTTTCATTTTCTGGATGGACCATGTTGCTGATGAGAATCATAGAAACTTGTATTTCTGTGTTAAATATTCTAGTTTTATGATGGAAAAAAAAAAAAAAATGCTAGCTGTGCTTTGTGAAGTTTTAAAATTCTTCCTAGAATTTTACTTGATCTTGTTGGGGGAAAAAGAGAGGGCCTTGTCTTCTCCCTACAGGTGTTGGATCTTTTTGAGAGTCTGTGCTGCTAACACCACGTTTACTCCAAGGTCATGGGTTTATGGCATTCAGTGGTTTTTAAAAGATGGAAAGAATATCCTAACTGCTAGGTGGGACTTGGACTGTTTCTTAGTTGTGGACTAGGAAAGGTTGGCCATAAAGAAGAAGGCAGAATATTTCAGCTGCTCAGAAGGTTTAACACTAGTCACTTCAAATCTACTTTTGCTGATCTGCTGAAGATATTGTAATCTCTCTAGCATGCAGATGTTGAACAAAAGAATATTACTGTAACATCCTTAATCTGTCTTTCCCTCTTCCCTTCCTTCCTTATGATCCACTACACATCCTCCTGGGAACTGAAAGTATAAAATGGAATTTGAGGAAAGGTGCATTTCTACTTTCCAAGAACTAATTCTCTGCAAAGACATTATCTGTATTACTGTGAAAAGCTACTGCTCATTAGATGTCTAGCTGTAGATGCAGTTTAAGGCAATAAATATTCTGGATCACAGCACGCAAGAATATAATTAATCGGGTATTTGTTCTAATATGACTGCATAGGGATTTAAGAGGAGATCAGCTGTGTTTAGTGATTTCACTGATAGCGTTTTTCTTTCCCCAGCTGAAGGGTTCTACCTTTTTCTGGAATATTAAACTGCCCTAATTTACATAATGTAGTCTTTCTTTTGTATACCATAGAAGAGAACAAACAGGAAATAAAGAATTTTTAAATTATGTAAATATATGGGTGGTTCAAATCTTTTCACTTTTTTTTTTTTAACAAAGTCAGAGCTGTAATGTGTTTGAAGATAAATATCTGAGCTCTTGAAGCTGTCATAGTATAATACTATGCCTTTACTCAAACAAAACTCCCACTGAAGTCCAGAAGCAGTGTGTTCATGCCCTAGATATGGGGAGAAGTGCTTCAAAAAACTAGTGGATAATAATCTGTGTGTAAAGGAGCTATAAAGGCAGCTACTGAGGTAGGAAGTGGATGAAAAGGTGGTACAGGTGCAATGAGTTGCAAAGACAGTCCTTCAGAGCTGCAATTTGCCATTCCAGAGGAGTCCAACATGTCTGTGTAGCCCATGTTAATGCGCTTTGCAGGTGCTGGAGGTATTCCAGATGTAAGATGCCTGTGAGATGGTAGGTGTCTCCCCAGCCCCAGCCGAACGGCTGCTCCTAGCCCTGTGATCGATCTAGGAAGGGCACATTTCCTCAAGACTCATCTGTGAACACTTAGGTCCATCTAGCTCTCACCCATGTGCGAGCACGCATGTGGTGCTAATGTGCGTGGGGGAGAATAATCCCTTTTAATGAGTGGCAAACTGTCTATCTAGACAATTTGCATGGATAAGTGCAATCCATCATAATACATCACCAAAGATTAGCCTGCTTATGAGACTGACGTGTTTTGAAAGGAAAACAGCGAAGTGAAATTTATTTTCAAACTCTTAAGTCTGTGGCTTTGATCAAGAAAACAAAGCATGATGTTGTTTTAAGAAGACACTAATGACTGAAAAAGAAGTGATATGTTTAAAGATCTTGATCTGCTGTGGGTAATGGTTGCAGGGCTTGCCACCAGCTTCCCTTTAGTGTTGGAAAAACTCCCATGCTGTACCCTGCTTCACAAAGCTAGCAGAAATTTTAATACCTATATCTCTGATTTAACTAGAGTACATGTCTATGTAAGACTTATTTTTTTAAGATCAACAAATATATTTCATATTGCTTGCTGCAGAATAGAAAACCTTAAGATCTGCAAGCATCAATGAACAGTAAAATACATGGCCAAATGATTGACAGGGCAAGAAACAGACAGGTATTGTGTGTAATAGGCTAAAACCACCCTCTGGAAAAAACATGAAAAATGGAAATTAAAACAACAGAAAAACAAAGAGCATTTAAAATTTATCTTAATTCAATTTTTGTAGCTTTGCACTTGATGCTACCCAGCCAAAAGCGAGCATAATATTTTATGAATTTAATAGTACAGTTCTGTATCTATATGCTCGTGTCTTTTATTCTCTATCAAAGTTAAATGAAAATGGAAACATAAAAGAGTTGACTGTGATAACATTCAGATGATTTGACTGTGATAAGATTCAAGTCATGTCTCAAACATATATTTGAAATGTTAGCTGCACCACTTTGCTTACAACCAATAGTAATATGAAGCCTTTAGGTTTTTTATTGAACAAGTAATATGTAAGGATGGGCACCTGATCCCTGAAAGAGAAACTCTTTTGGTTTTCATGGGATCATTGTGAAAAGAAATTTTGCTTCCCCGTTACAACTTCAGAATGAATGTTTGCACATAGCTTTCATTTTTATTTGAGCTACCACTAAACCCTGCTTACTCGGGTCTATCTCTCGCCTGAAGCTGGGTTTCTGTACAGGCAGTCTAGTTGAAAAGAACCAGTAAAGTGAAACTGCGCTTTCCACAAATGCTACAAATCTGAACGTTTAATTCAGGCTAATTGTACCCTGCTGCATTTCCACACATGATCATGGCTTTTTTCTTCCCTGTCTGACTGCCCATCTCTGTTATTGCATGCTCAGACAGTCAGTTAGAAAAAGTAAAATTGGATAGTGAGTTGCATGTCTTAACCAAAGCAATTGGTCATTTCCTTTTCTGTGTTAGGAGGATTTTCACTGATTTCATAAAAGTACTAGTTGATGTGGCCTTTCTGAGCAATGCAAATGCTATATTGAGTGATCTTCATCAAGTAAGCCAAAAACATTTCTAGCTAATAACAAAGTGGACATAATTATGATTTATAAGGCCTCTTTGAATTATTACAGCATCCTTCATAATTAGCATTGTCACAAAGCTAGAAGGTCTAAAGGCTGCACAGGTACTGCTTTATTATTAGCAAAAATGCACAGAGTGAGATGTAGTTTGAACAAGTAGCCAAAACCAGGTGTAGCCTTTCAGCCTTTTTGGAGCGGGAAGGCAACTGCAGAACAGGTTCTCTCTCTTCCTTCAGCTTTTCCTCCTCTTGGTCATCTGAGTGTGAAAAATTGCTCAGCCATCAAATGTTTGGTTGGAATTCAGTCGTAGCGTATGTACAATCATCCCTTTGGATTGCCCCTGCCAGCATTGCTTGTCAGAGAAATTAGTATACATGTGATGTCATTGATCTTTCTGCAAATCACATAAGTATTTCAGTGCTGAGTAGATCCTTCTTGTGCTCTGTATCCAAACACTGATCTGGGTGTAGATATTGAAGACGACTGGGAAGAGCAGTTACAGGTTGTCACTGTTCTGATCAGCACTGAGTTCCTACAGTAAATGTTTCACTTTACATTCAATACGCTCTTTACCTGTGTACCAGTAATGTAACTAAATTCAAAGGTATAAAACATCAGGAGGTAAATGGGCATCCAAAAGACTGCCTGGTTTCTTCATCTCTATCAGCTAGCCCAGTATCGGCTTTCTACAGCTATTACTTATCGATGTATGGCTTCACATGGTGTAGATAACCACATCCATTAAAATACAAAGATTCAAGGATGGGGAAATTGCTATGAAAGTGGTGAAAAGAAACATTCCTCTCCGGGGGCTTGTTTGCTTTCTGGTTTATTGGCCTGGGTGTCTCATTTGGTGGGTTCCTCCAACCATCTGTATGTAACTCATGCGTTCTGGTGGGATTGAAAATGTGAAATATGCGAATTTTTATGACTCGGATGGATAGCTGCCGAGGTGCTGACTGTTCTGGATGGCAGATGTAGCAGTAGGCCGAGGAAGGGCTTTGAGCGATATTCAGAAAGGCTGGCTTGCCTGGCGCTTGGTATAAAAGCAAACATGATCACAAGAGAAAAGACTGCCAAAAAAGCCAACATCTTAACATCTGTCCCATATAAAATACCTTATTTTTCCTTCCATTGTACAATGTTTGCTTTCTGGTTTCAGCCTGTGCGACTGCAAAGCTGGTGGGGCATTCAGAGGCTCCTGGATATCTGTGTCAAAAAGCTCAAACCTATTTTAAGAGTTTTATGTTTCCAGCTAATTAGTACTTTAACTTTTGAATTTGGTCTTCTGTTTACTGAAAACAGTATGAGATATTAATTTAATTTCCAATGTGAAACAGATGTTTTTATTGTTAGGTATTAAAATCTGAAGTGCTGATATTTAGGCCACACTAATTACCCCTACTTCTCTTTTTGAGACAGGCATGGTGGTTTGTTTGCATTTGAAATTTCTAGTGGCTGAAAATATTTGCTCGCAAGATTATATAAATACACACACATACCTAAACATACCTATATAAAACATCTAATTGGTGGAGTTGAGTCTGGTATGGGTCACCACTAGGGTGCTAACAAAAAATAACAAATTCAAAATGTATTTTTTCTGGAGTGTGGATCTCTTGAAAAATATATTGATGTTTGCAAGTCACTAGGTTGGTGACAATTAAAATAATCTCCAGTTGTCTAGAAAAAGCGTCCGTCTGTGACTGTTATCCAAATACTCAGCCCTTCTCCAGCCACGTACTGCGTTGCAAGCAGCCACCGACCTTCTGGAGATGGGCTCAGGGGTGGGGAAGGTGCCCTCAACAGGGGCCGGTGCCTTGGGTCGGGCACTGGGACACCACTGCCCCGAGCTGTGCAGCACCTAACCCACGGGTCACCTCTCTAAGATGTTAACATCAAACCCTGCCACCGGGGCCAGGTGACTCCTTGGACAGTGCCTGCACCGTCACGTTTTGGCTGGCTGTATTTTACACCCGGTTAAACCATAGCGTTAGGTGTGGTGCTTACTTTAAAGAAACAGAGTTTTTAAATTATAGTAAAATGAAGAAAGTAGGTAAACCGCAGTATTTTGACAAAAAGAATTTGCCATGCATGGCCATGAGGTGTGAAAAGATTTAGTTTGCAAGGAAGTAACCAAAACTACCAGCACAGAGCTATTAGATGCAGCAAGGATGCCAGGCTGGAATTTTCTAGTAAGGGGGTTGGGGGAGAGGTAATATACTTGGAAATGAGAAAGGATGATGCTTTTTCTTTCTACCTTTACCTTTGCTAAGGTGGGGACAGTGGGAATCATGCCAAATTGTATGTGGTGTGCCTGGAACATTAGAAAAATTGCCTTCAGTGATAAAGTGGGAATGACGATCTGCTGAAGATAAGATTATACTGCTTAGATCAGAAGCTACCCAAAAGTTTGTAATGTTCGTAATTGTGAAAAAGTCATTGTTATTAAAACTTCAAAAATAATTAAAAAATCAGATTTTCTTTATAGACTTACACCATTGTTTTTATGGTTTGTTTGGACTCAGTGTTCTGCAGAAGGTATCTCTGAAATATATAGAACTATTTTCTTGCCAGTTTTTTTTATAATTAGTTCAACATGGCGCAAGACCTCTAAATGACCTGTGGTGCTGTGTCACAGATTGCACTTTGTATGTTTATGTGAAATACCAGGATAAGAGTCGGCCTGGGAGCACTCTGGTGTTTTTCAAAGCAGAAAAGTCTCCATTGGGCAAATGTTTGTGATAACTACAACTTTATTAAAACTTTGAAGGGAGCGAGTAAAATCAGACTGCAGAACTTCATCAGTGGCTGAACTTTTCCCAGTGGCTGTCTTTCTGGCTGAAAATAAAATTTTAAAAAGAGCCAGTTCCTGCATTTTCATAGTGTTAAACCTTGTTTTGTTGATGACACTAAGGTAAAGTGAGTGTAAATCATTACCATTTTGGTTTAATGCTTTGTACTATTTATTATAAGGGACTGAGTGTGATATAAAGCCAAGATGGGTGCAGCCCACAGTCTTCTGAATGTACTAAGGCAGCTTGAACCAGTTGTATGACTTAAGTAGCTACACGTCCAGCCACGATTGCGAAAAAACTTTATATTTTTGCGCATGGGCACAGTGTTTGTGCACCAGATCTAAGCTCCAAATAAAGTGAACTCCATGTAGAAGGCTTCTGAAAGTTAAAGGAACGGTGTTCACCCCGTGCAAGGAGTTTGCCCAGTGGAAGAAGCAGGACCATTGATTATTGTAGTTTGAAGGATGGTTAGTCTGTGTTTGGCCAGTGCTATGAAGGTTCTTCAAAATATTCAGCCCTTAAATGTGCCAATGGACTGCAGCGGCCTTGGAGCACAGAAGTGGAAACAGGGTTCTTGCCTTTTCCAGTGGCAAGTGCAGCACTGCACCATGCCAGGCTCTGTAACGCAACCCACAGAGTCAACACTGTCATCTCAATGCTTGCCTTTGTGTGTATTTCAGTACCATTTTCCCCTTTACAGTGGAAAAAAAGGCTAAGAACAAAATCCGACAAAAAGATGAGCTAAGTATCATTCATTTTTGATAGATTTATTTTGCAAATAAAACAAACCTGGTTTACACTGTGAAAAAGTCATAAATTCTATAGCCCAACTGTACACAAAAGGCAGGGTCTCCTAGGCACTTTGCATCCTGCCAGCTGTACCAAAAACATCTGCAGAAACACATCATTTAAACAAGTCATGTAAACAGACTAATTTATTAAAATCCAGAATATTACATTTAAATAATAATAAGGAATAATCTGTTTTCTCCTGGCTATTTGCATATTTTCTGGTAGGTAACTGTAAGAAGGAAGAACAAAAAAACCAATTGCAATAAACATGAAATCATGGTTGGAGGCTACAGAGCCAAGTCAGAGGATAAATGTGTCATGCAAAATATAAAGAATGTCCGAAAGACTGATACTGAAATGGTGCCTTCTGGTCAGAGTGCTTAAAGGGGACAAAACAGGTTTCAGGTAAAACAAACCTCAAAAGAATGGATGTTTGGAGGGGGTTCCTTTTAGCGTTATCATTAAATTGAATTAATTTGACTCAATAGAACTTTAAAGACTAAGTTCCTTAGGTCTCAAAATCCCAGCCTTAACCTTGGTTCCGCTTTCTAAATGTTAAAATCTTGCCTTTGACGCTGGGCATGTAAAACTTCATATATCAGAAACAGTTGGGTGGAGTCACTCGTACCTCTCCAAGTTCTGGGATCACTGAGAAGGAGACTGCTCTGAAAACATATCCTCATGGTTTGGGAGCAAAATTCTTCATTTTCTGGGGAAGGAGAGACTTCAGGATTGAGAAAAAAGGTGCTAACAATCCAGTCCTGGATTTCATCTTTAAGCTTTATCTACAGTTGTACTAGTTCAACCTTGGCTGATCTTTCAGATATGTTGATTTATCCCTATTGTAAAACTTCACTCCTCTCTTTCCACTTAATGGCACCGTTTTTCCTGCATCATTAGGCCATGATGCACCACTTTCATGATAGCAGCAGCATAATTTTAACCAGAATTTATAAGCTGTTCATATATTCCTTCAAATAACTCAATGCCTCTTGTGTACCTTTGGTATGGTCCTCTTAGTTATTGCTTACAGCCGCATAAACCATTTTATTTGGAGGCATTTTGTAGTTCATAATCTTAGCAGAATTGTCTTTGCAAATTGCTTTCTAGTTACTATCGCCGAGTGTCTCCTTTAAAGACCTGAACCCCTTCTTGACATTTAAACAACTGGTCTTAATAGGATAATTAATGGGTTGAAAGTAGGAGAGACATCTCTAGATAATATTTCAAATTTTACTTAAGTTCAAAAGGAAAATTTGTTTGGAGAGACACCAAATCGCTCCTGTTTGTCTTGTTACGTACTTTTCTTCCTGAACTGCATTTCAGGAAAAACCTACAAGAAAATCCCTCTGCCTACCAAGTCAGAAAACTCGAGTAAGCTGATGGGTGCAGTCATTAGCTTCCAGCCTGAGGACCTGGGAGGAGGTGGCTGAATGTCTAACTGGTGCTGGAAACTTTTCCTCTTTGAACAGCTGAAGATGTGTCCTTTACTAAATTAACAGCCACCCTTGAAAGGAAAGTATATGAAGCATGGACCAGCAAATTAATTCAAATTAAAAAGAGAAATGGGATTGAATCTGTACTTTAAACTCAAATCCAGTATTTGTTCTTTCCTTCAGTGTAGACTTTACATGCCCTCCAACTGTGGACTACATCAGAATGTAGTTTTTCATCGTCCGTTCCCGTCTCGCTGCCTAATTCATAAAAAGCTCTGTGGTGGCTGTAGCTATGGATTCATAGAAAAGTAGAAGCTGGAAAGTATTTAATATTTTTAGTTGCTTTTTTAATAGAATTTAGGAGCTGGGAATGGGAGTTCTCCAGAGAAAACAGTTTCAGAAGTTTGTTGTAAAGACTGACTGTGTAGGTAAACCTTCTTAACTGCACAGTGGTTTATTAAGGACTATCAATCAGTTTGACTGGCATGCGCAAAATGTAGGGTTTTCATGAGATGAGAGACGATGTTTTCTTTCTGCTGTACCTTACAGTGAAGACTGAAATTAATTTTCTGTTTGTTTGTGTACTACTATTCATCCTTGAATTCTGAGTTTGGTGTATAAATGAGAACTAACCCACGTATGACATGTTACTGGAAAGAAACCTTATATTGTTCCTTACCCTTCAGAACTGCATGATTTCGACATCTGAAGTTTGCTGTTAATTCTCACTACAATGGCAGCAAAGTTACAGAGGGTGAATTTTGTCTACTTGCTTAATATAACTTGAACTTTTACTAGCTTTTTAATAAGTCTTAAATGTGAACAAAATTGTTATCAATCCTAACCAGAGGACTCATTTTTGTTTGCTTTTAGTTATTGAAGGTTTTAAAATACTAAACCTGAGAGTGTTTTTGTATATGTATATAAAATCAAGCCTCCCCATCAAACCCTGAATTTAAATGATTCCAATGGTGAAAACATCTGCCAAAGATTGCATTTTAAATTTCTTGAAGTCCCAGAGATTACTGGGGGCTATACAAATAACAGGGGGTTTGGTTTCAGTTTGATAGTTATTCCTGAGGATAAAGTTGAGGAAATTAACAAGTCTTATTTAGGTCAAATTATACATTTTATGGGACCAACATAAAGAAAGACTGGGTTTAGTTCGAAATGTAGCTTTCTGTTCAAAAGAAAACTTCAAAATGAGGTAATTTCAAATTTTCTGTATGAGATACTGTATTTGGAATTCTGGTTTTGCATTTTCAGAAAACAGCAATATGGGCCACACCAAAACATCAGATACAGGACATAAGTAATGTTTTAGTCATGGGTGAAATCGAGCATTATTATGATGGGGGGGGGGGGGGGGGGGGAAATACCACAAACTGCACCTTACCAAATGGGTGTCATTCTTCCAAGCATTAGTACGACACGGTAATAAAGAACACTATGAACAGGTGCTGTAACACCAGTGGGACAGTGGATTGGCATAGTTCTATAGGATATTTCTGAGGCCTGTTTCTATAGGATATCTGTGCCAAATCAGTTAGCTGGGAGTTCTGCAGTGCCCATATTGCACATGCTTCTCTGAGGCCAGGCTGGATTTCAAGGACACCAGAGGGAGCACCGAGACGGCCGCTTGCTAAGCAGAAAAAATAGTGGCCCTGAGAGGGGCCAGTGTACAGCTGGAAGTAGTCACCTCCCTTTATTCCTGCCCTCCAAGCTCGTCGACTTTACCTCTTATTTCTGTAACCTGGGGCCGCCTGTTTTAAAGGCCTCTGTACAATTTGAGGGAATTCACAAGTCTCCCTGCGGGAGGTTTAGGAGTCCGTGTGTACCTTCGGTTTTGTAAACTGGGGGTTGTCACGTGAAAGCCAGTCACGAATTACTTAAACTGTGTAGGGCTCTAATTTAGAACTGAACAATTCGAAAGTGCTTATTGCAGTTACAAAGTAGCTGCCAAAATCTCACAAATGACCATGTTAGTCATATTTTTTTCCTTCTTCGGAGGAATCTTTCTTTCTTTTATTAATATAAAACCACAATGTCATTATGTCACCCATGCATCCACTGTGTAATTACTCCATTTTAAAGATAAATCCATTGTCTTGGGATGCATCCATCATGGATGTCACCTTTAGCACAGAAGGTGAGACACTAAATGGACACCTTTTACTAATATTAATTTCTATATAGTCATCAATTGCGAATAGACTATCCATTGTTCTCTTTGACAGAGACAGGCCAATGACAAAGATTAAATTATCCATCTTTGTGGAAACGAGGGATCTGCTGCAAAGAGTGCTCTTCAAGATCTTGCTTTTCTGGCCCAAGTACATTGCATTAATCTACAATTTGTTCATCTTAAACACTGATCAGGTATAGCGGAAGATTGCAGATGGCTTGTTCTTCATTGAAATGAAAGGTCAGGAATTAGAGAAGCTTGGAGTTTCTCTCTGAAAGATTTTTAGTCAAAAAGAAAAGCAAGTGCTTGGTGTTGTCTGTTGCCTGCTGTGTTAATCTGACACTCCAGGGCACTTTCTGGATCTTCTGCCAACCTTATTGCAGATTCTCATGCAATTTAAATGACAATTTGTAGTGCTCATTTAAATTATGCAAGAGTGTTATTCTCAGAATATACTGAAGGGTACATCTTTGGAAACTTGCTGGAGCCAGTGCAGGAGCCATCAAGGCCCCGGTGCCTTTAGCAAGTGATAGCCACTTTTATGTTATTCCCAGAGCCACCTAAACAATTTTTTGGGAGCAGGCGTGCTGCATATGGAATACATCGGTTTTTATCTTGGTTTGACAAGTACGAGTACAACATGTCTCTGCAGACACACTGATATGGGAGAAACTGTGACATAGGATGAATCAGATCAATGGCCTGTGAAGATGATATCCCATTCTGGATAAAATTCTTCAATGTAACGTGGCAGCTGGGGACATGGTTTAGTGGTGGACTTGGCAGTGCTAGGTTAACCATTGGACTCGATTATTTTAAGGGTCTTTTCCAACCTAAATGATTCTGTGATTCTATGTTTTGTATCTGAGAAGACTTCTTGTTGTCTCTGGGAACGTTTCAGTGTGGCATGGAACGATACAGCAGCTAGCTACCTACTGGATTAATGTCGTAAATCCTTCACATATTCATGAAGTTCCAGGGAATAATTGAGAAGAAATAGAAAGGATAAAGTCCTGATCTGGGAAGGTACCTCAGCGGGAAACAGTTCAGTACCAGCATAGGCTCAAGGAAGCGCAGAAACAAGATCCAAATCTCATGGAAAGCATTACTTAAATTAGTGAGCTTTTAGTAAAACCTAACCACCTTATTTCCTGTGCGTTTATACTAGCATGTGCGTTTAGAGTAGGCATTTTTAAAATGCCTAACCAAGTTCATAGGTAGCTTTGCTAGAAAATGAGAATAAACAATAGTGTAATTACCTGTTTCTCTTCCCACCAGATGAATGTTTTCCATAGCAAACTCGGTGGCTGTTCTTGGATTTACACGTACTTGGTGTGTATCTTCTAGCACTAGGAAAGGAAAACATCTTTGTAGTTCTACCTGTAGGTGTTTTATGCTTGAAAAAATTACAATATGTCCAACACGTCAAGTTAGTCATAGCTGCTTCAAGATAAAGGTTAATATTCAGGAGAAAAGCTGGAGAACTATATTATGGTCACAGTAAATGGCAGGGAACAAGAGCCTCCAAAATCAAATGAAGACCGCTTTTGCAATTAGCAGTTGCATAGCAATTCCTGCAGTGATGCCAGAGGGGTTTCTGCGTGCTCTGTGTTGGCTAGGTGTGTTTGCACGGGCATAGCACTTCTGGACAAGGCCATGAGAAATCGGACCTATTACAGGTCATAATACTTCCACAGTGAGTTCTGCCCAAAGAAATTTATCTCTGCCATCAAGCCTTCTTCAAATTGATATGCTTTTTTGCACTGAAATGTCTTTTGGCATCTAATTTATTTAAACTTTACAGGCAACACTAAGTTAAATTTCAGAATAATCCAAAATATTTTATTTTGGGAGAGTTAGGAAATGGTTCTTTTCCCTATCCAAAAATAGTTGCACTTTAAATAATATGTATTAAGAGACTCTTTGTAAAATGTTTCCATAGTTTCTAATAGAAGTCTTATGTTCTGCTATGTAAAGGTAGTATGGACAATAAACTGGACAGAATGCTTATCTTTCAAAATACAAGAAATTTTGTAGCAGATTGTTGGTACTTAGTACTTATAGTCCATCCTGTAGTAGGTGAACCTACACCCTTCTTGGTGGTTTTAAATAATCATCAGGCTATTTTAATGATTTGGAGTATTCTTCCTGTATGTGCAAATTCCTGAATGCTTTTGTCACTGTAATCTACTTTCTTCTGACTTTTGAATGCAAATTAGAATGGGTGAGTTTTCAGTGCATGAAGATCTCTTTATTGGTTAAGGTCCTCTGCTTGTGGCATTATAATTTTTCATTTACTTGCCACTAGCTAAGATGTATGCTTAACTTTACAAGTTTTTCAAACCAAATAGTCAGTGCTCCTCACTGCACTCTATTAATTCCTTCGTACTGTCATAGTTTGGTATTCTTCTACAGCAGACACACACAAATGAACAGAAAATATGCTAAGATTGCTATGAAAAGGAATTATTTTATATCATGTTAAAGAAACAATTATTGAAAGTACTAATATGTAAAAAATGTGAGAAAGACTTCAGAGGGCATTTTCAAAAAAATCTCTGTTATATCAGAGCGTATGTGTATTTCCAATATATGAGCTGATAATGAGAGGCAGCACAACAAAACATACACCAGGCTAAGTGTAGTTTAAAATAATGGTACGTTGTTCAATGCTATTACTTTAAAATGCTGACATCAAATTTAACTCAGTTAACAAAAATTAGATTTCTTTATCTTATCAAGTTTTAATAGTAGCCAGGCAAATTATAACCCTTTCCTCATTCTGGGTATTTCACTTTATCTGCATTTTGTTAAAGGAAATTCTGGAACAAACAAGGGACAAATGTTGTGCAAAGTTTGGTATTCTAAACATCTGTCGCACATCAACAAACTGTGTGTGCGTGGTCTTCAGTGTGTCTGGACTTCTTTCTGCAATAATTTGTGTAGTTGTTAGGGGAGGAAAAATCCATTCTGGAAGGACTACTGTTTCTTTTTGACTGGGTGACCTACGGTGGACAAGCACCACAAAAGGACATTAGTCACAAAGTTGGCTAGGAATAGTATTTTATTAGGAGAAGAAAAAGAAAAAGGGCTCTACTTGAGTGTGGATCTTTTCTTTAGTCCTAATTAGAACCACAATCCATCATGCTGGAAAGTTTCTATTCATTTTGGTGATTGGGGACATGACAAATGAATCTCAGAATAAATGGGATGTCAAGGCAGAGCAGGAGATGGATGTGTTCTGCATGGGATGAATGTAATAAGTACAGTTAATGTTGGCAACCAGCCAGTCCCATTGCCTCACGCTGGGTGAGTTGCCCCAAGGCTCTGACCAGGGGTAAAACACCAATAAATGAGTCCCCTCATCTCCCATTTATTAGAAAAATGAACACCTTGTCAAGGTTCGTTTTCTGTTTTCCTAACTGTCACTTTGCTTCAGGGACAGCAACTGATTGAATATTAGTTAATTGTTTCTAATAAAATGCTGATAATTAGATATCTTTTTTCATGTTACTGGCCTAGCTCCTCTCTTTAATTTCACTTCCCTTTCAGTAGCCTCCGTTTCTCACACAGCCGCGTCGAGATTGATTATCTGCAGCGAGCAAGAGGCCAAGCAAGAAACTTCATTTAAGATTAATTTCAGGGAAACTGTTTTACAATTTTTCTAAATTGAATTTAGTCTTAATTTTAAAGTGTTAGGGGTTGTATGTCTTCAAAGGTTGCTTTTGGATAATTTATTATGTATCAAGTAATCAAACCCACTCTTGAACTAGGATGCTCAATGTGTCTAAAGACATTCCTTGGATTTAGCCGTACTGACAAGCCTGGTTTTGTTCAAAAGTGTTGAGGAGGGAAGGGAGGCATTCTCTGGCATGTGTGCTAGGTTGCCAGTAGTATAGAATCTTTATTTATTATTAAGCAATTCCTGGAAAGGACTGTCTTTTCCTCTTTATATCAGTTGCTCCAGCCTTCGGTGATCCCCAGATATCCAGATGCCGTTGGTAGTTGCGGTAAGCCTAGGGGACACAGATGGTTTCCCTTAAACGCTTGAAAATAAGTCTGTGATAACTATGTAAGTTCATGCTAGCTCCCAGATCAGGATGTGTCTTCCTCATACCAGCTTGGGTAAGACTCAGCTATATCTTCAGGTGTATTTGAATTGTAGTCTGTTCTTTGGAGCCATTAAAAAACCCCTCCAAAATCTAAGACCTGTGTGAAACCTGCATGCTGTATTTCAGGAAATGTTTGCCAGCTAACTTGCCAGGTGCCTGGCCCCCACCCAGTATAAAATGTGATAGTGGCACTAATTTCAATTGAACTGTGGTGACTTGCACAAGTTTAAAAGCTGTCCCACAGGGCCGTTCTCTGTCTTACCTGAAGTAAATCATAGTATAGCAAATATATTCCAGCCTAGTTTGCTCACAAGCTGAGGATAGTAGGGCTGTAACCATGCTGCTGACAAATATTTCTGCAGCCTGGTGGTAGGGAAGTGTGCGTGTCTGGCAAGGGCAGGGAAAAAAAAGGCAACAATGCATCCAGAATTCATACCAGATCGGTGCTTATTTGGCAAAATGAGAAGGCTGGAAAAGGCACCCCTAGATCCCTTCCCCCTTAGACTCTTTTTCTCCCTATGCAAAAACAGCTTTAGTTGTTTGAACTCACTTGGGGAGGGGATGAAGCTGTAGCAGCACTGCTTCTTTCAGTCATTGACTTGTGATAAGATATCAAGGAACGGATGTTTGTCCCACAGCAAAGTGCTGAGCAGCTCAGTGTAAAAACTGCCGAGTTGGATAAAGTACTGGAGGAGGATGAAATGAATACTGAAAACGCAGAAATAAACAAATGGAATATAATGCAAGCAGAATTAGAATACTTGGAGTCTCTCCTAAGATATTCCTGGCCAAGTTGGTCCCTTCAAAAAACTAAAACAACTCCAGGGAGCAATTTGGCCTTCCATTGTGTACATTTGGACTCTCTGAAGAGAAGTGGAGTAACCCAATTGCACGGACTGAGGAAAACTGTAACAGCTTTTCCATCCTATTTTTTTACTCTAAAAGATGCTGAATATAATATATGGATCATATATAGTCCTTGTTAAAATCAGTTTACTACATTTTTACTAGTTTCACAATGTACCAATTACTTAAAAACTTCTCAGCATGAGAAAAGGTCAGATTCTACATAAACGTAGGTGAGCACTTGCCTTAAACTTGCCAGAAAAGTAAGTCTATAAGAGTTTCTAAACCTCCATTTCCATGCTAGCAAACCTCTTGACTTAGCAGGAATTGGACTGGCAGCTCGCAAAGAATTCAGTATGTTTCTTTGGATGTGGCCACACCGTCTGTAGTTCCATAGGGCTGTAGTTCATATAGATGCATCTGATCCGGCTCTAAATTGGGAGTGTAAGCATAGCCTCACGGAGCTCAGCATGGGATAACATACTTACCCAGTTTCTCAGGTAGGTTTTGCTGTGTTATGCTGGCTGAGGGGTGTGTGCATATTCTTTGTCTGTGCTAAAGGATGTCAAAAGACCTCTGTCATAAGGAAAAAATCCCAACTCTGGCTCTGGGATTAATTCTGTATTAGAGAAAATGGAAAGGTTCTCCTCAGAGTGTGAAGAGAGGTATACGCTTGTCTCTAAAAGAAGGCTGCAGACTTTTCTAGTTTGCTCTCTGGCTGAAAATATAGATAGAAAAATAACAAGGAAATTAGTGAAAGACAAGCATGTGTTACTTTCATTTTTATTGTGTATCTTAATCTTTCAGTGAAGGGTACAGTTAAATTTTTTTTCAAGGAAATCTAGCTCATTGAGCATGAGATGATGTGGATCAGAGTCTGCTAACCTCCCTCATGAGCACCTCTCTCCCTGAGCAGTCCTGCTGGGCTCCCTGAAACTGTCGCAGCGTAAATCTCTTCAAGCTGCTTCTCTTCACATTCAGTCCTTATGGGTGACAAACAGGTCTGTTGAAAACGCATAACCCTCCTCAGGGATGGAGCAGGGCTGACTGCAGCACAAATGAAATGCCTTGTATGCACAGTTGCGTATACGTTAGAGAATTCAAATTGCCAAGCTCTGTCCTTTGTAGATGCAAAAATATATATATATATATATAAAGAAGGGGATTTTCTTCATTTATGCTAGCTACAATGATGTATAAAGCTGGTAGAATTGTTTTTTGTCAGGAGGGCTTGTACTTAATGGTAAGGTCTGAAAGTTTTCTTACACCTCAAGTAACAGTAGTACTGTAAGAAACGGGTCCCCCACTGGAGATAAGCAGTACAAGCTGGGAAGATGCAGTAGAAAAGAATTCCAGGAATATTCACGTTTTGGTCTTGAGCTTGTGATTTGGTCAGTTGCTTCTGATTTTTCACTGGAAACAGCTGACTGATGAAATATTGTAATACTGTATAAAAACCCATGCTGGATTGCTTGTAGCTTGCTATCATCTTACTCCACTGGCAGTTCAGCTCGCAGCACCTGTGGTAAATGAAAAAAATCAACGATTGCCAAATGCTGCCAGATTATACTTGATGTAAAGTGAGGCGAGTTTTTTTGAAGTTCAGACTGTCATCATATTTTTTTTGTTTTATTTATTCATCTATTTTTAGAAACTATGTAACAGCAAATGAATGTGTGCCATGTACTGCAGGTTGATAGACAACTGAATGGCAAGGCTGTAATGGGATCTTTCAGTTCTTACTGAATAAAATCTGATTTCTTTTTATTACTCTGACTATATCTATATACCTACAAGGGATATTTAAAGCTTCTAGGAGCCTGGTATCATCATAGGGGAAATGTTTTCCCTTTCCAGAAAGCAGCAGAATTTGGAATATTTGTAGGCTTAGGCAGCACTTATGTTGCCTTTGGTTTTGAGTGGGGGTTTGGACATGCCTGAGAAGGGAAAAAAAGATGTGAATCCATCCTGCGTGGTCCCACCATCTGCTTCTCACCTCCCCAGGCCACGGGGACATTTGTGTATAGGTGATGGGAGTCTCTGGAAGCCCGAGGAGGTCTGTGCCATTCGGTTACCAGTTTCTGCCCTGCAGAACATGAGCCTTTGCCCAGTGCAGCCAGTCCAAGGGACTTCGGCTGGATCATGAGGGGTAGAGCTCCCCACAGATGGGTGAGGTTGTACCCAAAGTGACATGGCATCACTGGCCAGGAAATAACCACCAGAGCAGTTCTTTGTTTAAAGGAATCTCAACAAATTTCTCTGGAGATAAATTCGACTTCCTAATAAAAATCCAGATAACGGGCATCTGGAGAAACAGTTGAATTCCCTCTGCTCAGCTATATGATGAAAAGAAATAGGTTTTTACAATGGTGCATATAAAAATTAAGTACAGTAGGAAGACTTTTTAAATATGTATCAAATAGTTTAGTAGCAAGTCATTCTAGACTGGTAAATGTCCTCATTTAGAGCTTTACTACTTGATAAATGCAGAAATGTCAATTTTCATTATGCAATGTAGCACACCTTTCCCTTGAGGGAACCTCGTTAGAAACTGTAACACTAGTCAATTCAGGGGAAACCCGTTCTGTACCATACCCTGTTATGTTTGGGTAGTTAAACACAGGGCTTTCTTTTCAGTCAATGCCAGCACATCGAGTTTGCTTGTCGCTTTTGGATTTGCCGGGATGTTGTAGTGCTTGTATGTGGGGCAGAAGAGAGACGCCCAACATCGTGGTTGCCCAACATCGTGGTTGCCTTCCATAGCTTTCTCCACACGACCAGCTACATCCTTAGCGGAGGTGATTCAGGCTTCAGGTGTACAGGGTGTCCCACCATAGCCGAGAAACTGCAAATAATGTGAAGCACCATTCCTAATGCCAAGTGATAATCGTGGTGCTTATAGATGAATGTAAATTTCATAATCAGCTGTAGTCTGTAGCTGGAAAATACAAGTGTGTAAAGTGTTTTTAAATTATTACTGTTCAGGGATCATAAGACAAAGATTAGTTGTCTAAATCTGTCTCATAAACAAATTAACACAGTGCTGCTTTCTGTTCAAAATATGATTCTTGTTGGAAGGATTAAACATGTTAAATCCAGCTAGAATATGCTGTGATCATGTTTTTTAGCAAAGCTGCAATAATCAGACATTTACAACTAATAAATCGGTACTCTAATTCCTCTGCAATAAGGCTTTGAAATATAATCTGTCATTTCAGATTTATAGAACATGACTTCTCATAATTATAATTCTCAAATGCACATTACTAGTTATAATTAAATTCACTTTCAAAAAATCTGAAGGATTTTTGTGGATTATCTGCTCATATTATGTTCTAATGGTAAAGTTAATGTATAATCTGTTGAATAAATTTGGTTAGTTCTTGGATAGAAGAAAAAAATGCTCCACTATTGATCAAGTCCCGGAAACTTAGATAAGAAGAACAAAAGTGTGTACTGTGTATCTTAAGAGGGCTCTAACAAAGCCAGATCAAACTCAATCATAGGCAAAAAGGAGAAGTTTCCTTCATAAAAGAAAAAATGAAAGGATTTCAACTAATTCAAAAGAAATTAAAAATATTAAATTATAGCTCGATTAGAAAAGATGTTAAATATTGGCTCCGGTTAGGGTGTAACAATGGATTAAATTATAGACTCATTCAACTGAAGAATGAATCCCTATTCATGGGAACAAGTGTATTTATTTGTGGGTGTTGGTTCAATAAAAGCTGGAGTGTATCACTTAATCGGCTTAATGTTTCTCATTAATAAGATACCTAAGAACCTGCTGTATTTCTTGCCATTGTTCTCACAACTGCACCACTATTTCACTAAAGCAGAAGCTCAGGCTTTAAAATTACAGTTTTAAAGTCAGTGGGTCAGATCTCCGCTGCTCCATTGTAGGAGCTGGAAGGATGCTCGTCGCATAGCTGTCTCTCAGCGTGTCCTCCTCCTCCTGCTAGTACCCCGCTAGTGCAGCTGTAGGTGACCAGTATCTATAATCCTTTAGTTTTGTGTGCGCTGAATACTGAAAATAATTTCTTCTGCCAAGCCATTATGTGAGAAATACAGAGAAGGTAACATCTGTCTCCTTTGCTTAGTTGGGGCAATCGAGACCATCAGAGGATCATATCACTGGTGGGTTTGGAAATAGTCTCTCAGAGCCCTGCCTCCTATCCGCAGTTAGTTTGTTGTTGCTGCAGAGACCCCTGAATTCCATTCTGCTGAGGCCTTACAACAGCTGTGCCCACCCTTCTGGCCTGAGCAGGCTGCAATACTACCTGTGGGGCACTGTACATGTGACGAGGCCGTGTGCAAGTGGTATGTGTTTGCTCGCAAGCAGGCAGCAGCCAGGAGGAGCCCATATCCTTGTGATTTGCACAGGACCTGAGCATTGCTACCGCTTCCTGAGACCTACAAGTCCTTCCCTTCTCATTTGCCTCAGAATGCCACCCACCATCATGAGACTTTAAATGGGCATCGTATGCCAACCTCTTCCCTGAGGATGCCAAGGTGGGACAAGCTGCCAGGACACACGCAGCACTGCACTCCCGTGCTCTGGGAGAGAATCAGACTGTACCTTAGCCAGCTCATTTTAATGAGCATGATCTGGCCAGCATTTTCCTTCGGCATATATAGATCTCAAATTACATCAGAATGTATGAAGCTGTGCAGCTAAACTTTAATGTGCAGATCATCTGACCCTTGGGGAAGTTTATGAGATGGTCCAAAGTCAATAGGGAACTGAAGACTTAGAGATGCAATGTGCGGTGAAGACCAGGTCACTCACATGGGAAAAACTGCTCTCGGGCTGGAGGAAGGCAATGTTTTTATCTAACTACCTCCCCTTCAGTAGTTTTTTAAGCCATTTAGCAACTCCTTTAACTTTCTGTTTCCCCATACAAATCGTAACACTTCACTTTCGTGTAAAATTTAATTGTTTAGCCTGATTCAGCCTCCCTAACTGAAGGTAGTAAAGGAGTAACTGGGCAAGCGGGGGTTGAATAGCACCAAATCAACCTGGAAACTGAAAATCTAAGAGAAAAAGTAATAATAAAAAATATTTAAACAGTCCAAGAGGAGATAAAGAGCCTTTGTCTTGCAAATAAACATGAAACTGTAGGTATGCTTTGGTACAAAGGCAGCTGTATTTGAACAGGGATAGGAGCTGCTGCCTTGATGGAGATGAATGCTTTATGGGGTTGTTGTACTTTAAAGAGTGAGAGGGCTGAAACAGGATTGATAGTGGCGGGTATTAGAAGAGTCAGGAGAACCTGGTGCTCCTGTGACCTGTTATATGAAGACAGCATTCTTAAAGATGGCCTGTAATGCTGAACAGTTTCCATACCTACAGCAAATACCAATAGTTTTCTTATTTTGACACAGGAATGGAAACGCCCAATAGTTGAAGGACAGTCTTTGCCTTAAGGAATTTATAATCTTCACAGCTAAATCAGGCAAAAGCAGGAAGGTGAGACCAAGGCCCAGAGAAGTGAGTTGACATGGCAAATTAGCTGTTACACGGAATTTATAACCATGGTCTCCTATCACCCAGCCTTGGGTATTGAACCATCCAGCCCTTCTCACATGTTACTCTTTCCTTGAAGTCTGAGAAAGAATAGACAAGAGTCAAGTGCAGTAAATAAATAATTCAGGGGCAATATGCATTGATCGATGGAGCATCCCAAATTAAAGCATGCTGGCCTGCAAGCAAAATTACATGGCTGAAAATCAAGGTCATTTAGGGGCAGCTTGCTCGTGTGTTCACTGTGCAGTCTTTAGTTTGTATCCTAATGATATGCATTAATAAACCTTCATTGTGCAGCATAAGTAAAAGCAGAATCAGTTACTTGAACATGCTAGAGTATTTAATCATATTTGATCAAGTGCTGAAAGAGTATTTTTCACAAGCCTGAGCAGTCCATTACAGGAGATATCCTTGAGTTATGTGGAAGAGAAATACCTCCTGTCAGCCTTAAGACTTTTTTCCAGCTGTCTAGTCAGAAACAGAAATTTGGAAGGATTCTTTCAGAGTGGAGAGGGATATGATGGGAAATGATGCCATTTCTGCTGAATATCTGTAAAGGAAATGGCAGCAAACGTACCCAGTTGTGGGTCTGGGTGCTCCCTGGCTGAGCTGGTCCACCAGCAGCTGCACTTCTTGGGAGAACTTCTAACTGGAGGTATATGCACATCCCAGATGATGGAGTCTCTTAATTAGCTCTCTAAAATAACAGATATTTATTTATCACTAATCTGTCCGCTTAATTAGGAGGCTGAAATAGCACCATTAAAAGTTACTGTTTCCATTACTAAAAATAGTTTTTGACATACCATTTTTAGAATTAGCTGAAAAGCAATTATTAAGATGCACAGTCTGATGCTGTTTGGACCATCCATGCCACCCTACCCAGACTTCGGATGTGGGGGAAGCAAGTAGAAACTGGTGCCTTCCACCTTACAGGTGGTGCAGGTGTAGTGCGTGGGGGAGGTTGGCAGCTTGGCGTTCAAGGAGACAATTGCAATTTCTTGTATTTTATTGACTCCCTATTTTCAAGAGTCAGGAAAATGTAGGGTGATGATTGAGTAATGATCCATGTCCTCTGCTTAATATTGGAATGTGAAATGATATGCAGGTGATCAGATTGTTCTCAAATTTTATAGCTAAAGATATGCGGCAAAGAGATATGGTCCTTGGGTAAGAGGTTTAATAAGATTATGCTTTATTCCTAGAGTGTACTGCGTCAGGTAAATTTGACAGTCATATCACAAAGATCCCACAGTGTGTTCGGTGTAGGCACTAAATGTCCCGTATGCAGCCAGGGACAGTGACCTGCTCTTCTGCTATCTTCTGAGTAGTCATAAACTCCCTGAGTAATTGTTCCTATCAGAAAGGATGAGATTGAGGAGTAAGTGATGTGTCAGTGATGACTGCAGAATCAGATGTTTAAAAAATTAAAAAAAAAAAACCAAACATGAGGGTATGAACAACTGGGAATTAGTGTGTATCAGCAAGGGTTATGAAGTGTACAACTGTTTATTTGTTTCAATATTTGTGCTTGCTTATTCCAGTCTATGCAAATGGCAGGGACTGATAGGTGAACCTACGCTTGGCTCTTGCCTTACAAGTCTACAGTGAGCTTTAACCTGTGAAGTACCTTATGAAAATTATAAAGATGGGACCAAATCTGTCCTTGTTTATGTCTTGTCTGTGATAGTGCCATATCCCTTTACTCCACTTTTGATCACGTTCTTCTTGATTTCTTTTCCTCTGGACATACAGTAGATCACAGAAATGTACTAAATTTGTTCTACAACCTGTGTGTTGTGATGGTTTTTTTTCCTTCCAAATTCTGAAAGCCTACTTTGGCTTCTTGAAAAGATACTGAGAGGATCTTTGTCATATGAGAAATGTGCTCAGGAATATTTTCTTAATAGCCTGCTTTGTGCTGTTTGATCTGTTTTATTAAAAAAAAAAAAATCACTGAAAACCTGCATTTTTCAGAAAGTGCAGAACAAATAACTCATGCACATCCCAGGAGCTGGGCAACTGATATACATTAGCAATGCCTGAGGATGGAGGAGATGCCTATATCTGTTGAAGCAGGCTTTTTTTTCTCCCCAACAACAACAAAAATGTAAGCATTCATACTTCAGAAAATGAATTGCAGATGTGCCTTCACCACCCGCCACCCCAAAGACATTTGGTGATGTCTCAGATATATGTAAATATTTTTAAAATTGCCAATCTGCTTAAAGATATATGGTAACACAATGGAATTTAAATACAAGTGTTTATTTCAAATGATGCTTACAAAACTGGACAGCATCCCTGCTAAAGTGTACAGGATACTATGACAGAGATTATTTAAAGGCATGTCAACAGTTTTACATATATATTGGAAAATGTTCCCTGTGCATGTTTACATGGCTGGAAAACTTGCCTGAGTAAAGACTTTGGATCTTTGGAAGTTGAATGTACACAAGTGGCCCCACCAAGCAGAAGCTGTGGCAGCTCTGTGTAAAGCACAAGGTTTTTTGTAGGCTGGGGAGAAGCAAAGACTTTTACATTATCCCTTTCTTTTACACTAATAACGTAAACAGTACTACCTTGGACTTGCTCCTGTTGCTCAGGGATTTTCTTACCTACCTGTGGTTTTTTTGTTTTCTTTCTTTTCTGTTACCTTTGTGACTTGCTGTAAAAACCCAGAATATCATAATTTTAACACTGAAGGGCTGCAAGCAAAACACATGAAATGCGGTTCCCACCTTCACCACTCTGAGCAATTCATTCTGAAAACAGCTGAGCACTCTCTGGCATCACAGGATGGCCACAAATCTCAGTAATATTCCCAGTATCTTACAGGATTCTGTTCCTGAGATCAGGTACTTTTCTGTGTTTTCCTACTGGCACACCATTTCCTGCTTCCCTTCTGCCCACGTCACAGCTTTCTCTTCTATTACTCTTTTGGGCTTATTAAGATACTTAGCCATTAAGTTATGCAATGTAAACTCTTGTCTTTGAAAGCCTGAGGCTGTGAGATTGTCAAAACATTCAAAAACCCCCTTGAAAACTCTTTTGCTAAATGTTCTGATGGAAACCAAGACTTCTGCTCTACAGTAAATCACAGTGCATAACACATGAAGACAGAACACATGACGCAGAAGAATGTGTCACCGTTTCTGTCATGACTACTTATGTTGATACAGTTCATACCAGAGCTGAGTCCCAGTGACTTCAGTAGGAACTCTGAGGCTCCAACCCTTGTGCATCGGATACAAATCATCCTTGAGGGTGTTATAAAGGTTCTGCCAAAGAAAGAATATACTTATCTTCCTGAAACAGGTCTTGACAGATAAAGAAATATTTGTGGTTTTAATCTGGAGTTCACATATTTTTCCTGAGCATCACATACTCTGCTGGGAAAGTTGTCAATTATTTATTTGAGTACTGGAGAAAAATCAAGGGCACATCAAGGCAATTCATACCTTTTGATGCAGTCTGAAATGTTAGGCTTCCACACTGGCAAAACGCTCTCAATGATTTTTCTGCTTCTGAACTTGACAATCTTTTCCTTATTTTTGCTGGGAAACGAATGCATCTGTTTTCTTAACAAATGGAAGTGTTTGGCTTACAGATGCTGCCTTTCAAATAAAAGCCTACTAAAAATCTGATATGGCCAGAGAACATGTCACATATTTTCCAGTTAGTGGGTGAGAACTTTTTCCGCAGCTGTGTCTTGGCAAGTGTTTGTCTGTGCAAATATCCCTTCCCCAGATTTATCAGCACAACATTTCTAAATTGCTGTTGAGATACAATGAAAGAAATTGGTGCTACGCTTGGGAAGGAACGATGTAGGAGAACAGACTAGTTTTCTAGCATCCCAGATGTTATTTCTGTTTTCCAGGAGTCAAGAAATACCCCGATGTAAGAAGAATAGGTCAGGAAGCTCCTCTTACCACAGCACTGGTGTTAAGTGGGGAAGGTCTCTCCTTGAGGGTAGGAACTGTCCTGAAATATGTGTGTCCTGCTGGAAAGAAACACTGGTTATGCTGCATGGAGAGGATGGAACATTAGTGATGGGCAAAGAAAAGATATGCCTCTCCCTCTTTTTTATTAAAGGGTGCAAGAAGGGGGAGGAGTCAATGATGTTAAAATTCAAGAGTTGGCACTTTGAGTCAGTGCATGGGGGACAGGGGAAATGAGGGCTAAATTACATTATTTTCCTTCAATATTTCCTGCAGTCTCCCCAGCAGTATGGTAACTTTGGAGAGATCTGAAGGCTGACAGTGTTTCATACAGCAAAGAAATACTGTAGGGTATTTGTTAAGGAGTTCTTGCAAGGCAGGATTAGCATCAAACAGTGTGATGTTAATGGCAGGTTCTTATATATCTGAACTATCCCCATTTATTTTGTCATTGACAAGAAGGCATTTGTGATTAAGAGACTTCAACACGGGTCTCAAATTCACTTGTCTACAGGTGAACATAAATTCTGATGTGAATAAGATATAAGCTCACTGCACACAAACCATTCCTGAATAATGTTTTGTACATACCAGCTGTAATGTTTTTGACTGTGGTGTATTTAAAGATGTAAGAACAGATTTGCACACTGTTTTTAGTTTAATGGTTTATTAATAAACATTAAATAACAGCAATTTTGTCTTTGCTAACCTACTTTGTAATAAGCCAAAAAAGACTTATTTAAATATAGATGTGTATGTGTTAGCTGCAGGCAAGTTATTTTTATAATTAACTACAACATTAGAAACTAATCATATAAATATGTTACTATAGACCAGTCTCCTTAAGTCTAATTCAATTGGAAATTTGTAATTGTTGTGGTATGTCGTCTAGTAATAATAAAATTCTTGGCATTAGCAAGGAACAAGGAGCTGGGCTGGTTTAGAGCAAAACAAGGCGATTCCTCCTTTTTGCATTTCTCAGGTTTTAGTTCCCCCCTCATCTTCTAAAAAGAGGTCCCAGGGAAATTCTTTCTATGGAATATATAGCTGTGGTGTTATTCAAATCACACAAGACTGTGGCCAGCTCTACAAGCTGCCAACTCCCCTCTCCAAAGTGGCCACCAAGGAGGCCTTCAAATTCCCATCTCCAGAAGCTGGTACCCATGAGGGATTTCCCGACATCAGTCACTTCATTCAGATATCTAGATTTTTCTTGCATTTTCTCATGCCCAATCCAACTACGCCACCCAGCATTCAGTGTTCATTGCCCAGGTGACCGTCGCTTCCACACTACGAAGGAACACCTGCGATCTGCACGGTGCCTTCAGGTGAGATGCGTTTCCTTTGCCTTCCTGCCAAGTTTCCCCCCTGCTCAGCTGGACAGTATGTGGATGATGCTACATGGGAACGGATAAGCAGAAAATAATGAAAACCCCATGTGTAAAGACATAATAAAGACACAGTTTCCGTTTACCTGAGCACATAATTCATTGGGGAACAGAAGCTAAAGGAGGATTTCCTCTGTCCTTATATTTAGAGTAGCCACTAGGAGAGCCGAGTAGGTTAGTGAGCTCTGCTGAGCCTAATCCCATCTTTTAATTAAATATTTTAAGGTTAAATTAGCTGTTAGACAGTTAATGTATTTTTCAAGGTTTCCATTACTTATACACATGACAGGAGTAACTTAGTCAAGTTGTGATGTAATATCTACGTGCTTTGTGGGAGCTTCTGTGTCTGTTTGGCCATCATCATTTGATTTATCATTTCTTTAAGCTCAAATTAAGGTCAGAGTTTGACTGATGCCACTGGGCCATCCTAGAACTGCAGTTCTTCCTTTCCCTCCCAAACTGTTACAGTGACATCACGTGGAGGTGACGCCTATAGTAATGTTAAATGAGATATTTAGGATTACAGAAAACAGTCTGTTTGTAAGAAGTCCACCCAGTGTATATGAGGGTGACAGGGGAGTTGAGTATCTCTGCTGTTAGAAGTCCAAATCCTTTATTATTGCAGTTTAAATAATAAAAAACCCCAAAACTTTAAAAAAAATCAAAGCGTTGGAGGAACTGAGAAACATAACGTAGGCTCTCCCCACCAAATGGAATACAATATACTGAGCTTAATTACCTTCACCTTCCATATAACCCACTAGGAGGTAAAAATATCCAGCGCTCAGCAGGAAGCGCTTCCTTAGCACCATACAAGATAGGGCCCCAGAACTGTTTAAATTTCCCAATTCTGTTCACAAGATACATCCTTTCCAATCACTTCTTTTTTTTAAAAGAGTCGTTAAATGGAGTCAGTTTTATGTAAGTCCTAACAATATTCTAGGAACAGCAGACTAGTGCATAAAATGTGTTGCCTGCCTCCTCCCCCTAGTTTCTTTCAAATAACTAGAGGTCATAACCCCCAAAATCTGGCTGTTGGCTGTCAGCTAGTAGAAACCAGCTGAAACCCTGGTAAGACAAATCTTCACAGCTGTATCATATGTCTGCTATTGTCAATATAGCTGCAAAACCTGCCAACTGCTTGTCACTTAACATAAAGTGGATGTAGTGGGGGATGAAGTAGAAAGAGAAACAGATCACGATGCAATCTGAAGGCATGTTGATCTGGTAAACTTTTCTTGTCTTTCTTACTTTGGGGTTTTTCCTTTTTCTGCTTCTCCAGCCTATTAAAAAGATAAGCACATTAGATATCTAGCCCCTAAGCACCGATTTCAAAACCAGGGCTATGTTTTATTTTCCATGTTATCCTGGTACAAGGAATGCAATTGCCAATCCCATCTAATGAGCTGGCAGCTGTGGCCAGGTTGATATGCATCCTATAAGTAATACTAGATGGCAGAACAGAAGCTCTGATCCTTCAGGTTTCTTTTTAGACTGGGTTATACACTGCCTCTGACTGGAGCGTTGTCCACACTGGGCCCGCACCAGTGCCTTGGGCACTGCTGCCGGCACACCACGGTTACTCCCAGTATCACAATGTTCAGCAAGATTTCGATCTTGCTAGCAATGGGAAAATTCTACTCCAAAGATACCTTTCATTTCTCAAAGGAAGGCAGATTTTAGAGAAATATTGTAGCATTTTAGGGAAGTGGGGAAAATGAATTTATCTTTGAAAATATTTCTTCTGGTACAAGAGATTGGGAGAATGGAAAGGGAGAAAAAGAGAAAAGCTGATTCACTTGTTCCATTGTCATCCTTCCAATATTACAAAAAGCAAGGGCAGGATCTTCTTTTCTTCTTACAACTGAATTTTGTTTCGCGTTTTGGAAAGACATTGTGAGGTATCTTGGTTTTTAAAAAGGTATTTTTCTAAGGCAATTTTAAATTCATTGAAAGAGAAGAAAAAGCAAATAGATAATAATTTCTTGGCCAGGTATAGTTTTTATTTTCATTTATGGTGGGTTCCCATGAAAAGGCAGGGGAAGAACTCAAGAAAGCCAACATTCCTGCCAAGTCAGTGTCTCCCATGCCTAGTAAAACTGTCCACTTAAGTGTCACTGAAAACCAGACAGCTTCTTACCTGCCTAAGGTCTCTGATCACAGAAAAAGAGTCACAAAAGATCTTGCTCCTTTTTTCAAAATTACTGAAGGAAAATCGAATAATTGGAATGAGAATACCCAAAGCATTTTTTTCTGGCCCCAGATAAGGACCTACTTTTCCAGTCTTTACTTAACCTGCCAGCGACTCCTGCAGGGAATTGTGCTAGAGAAAAAGTATACAGATCATGCTCAGATTGCAGCTAATTATTAAAAATGGCTTACTTATGTTTATTTTTAATTGCTCCAAACCTCAGTAGTGTAACGAAGCTATTAAGAAATAACCCTCTGAAAGAGTTAACAAAAAAAAAAAAAAAAAGAAAAATCAGATAAGGTCCCCAATGCACTTTTGCATTTTATTGACATTTTAATTAAGACTGTAGTATACTTCAGGGATCTCTGCACTTAAATAGAAACCATTTTAATATGCTACACTGGCAAAGAGTAATGGATGAATACAGACCCATATTCCCATATGTTTTATGGTACTTAGTGATTCTTTTGTACAATGTATTATGATGTTAAGAAATTTTATGAGTTTCTATTGGCTAAGCTGAGCCATATCAAATTATAATTTTGCTCAGTGGATTTTACTGTAAGCAGATTAAATAGGGCACGTTCTGTATTTATTGTACAGTTAGAGCTGCCTGTTTTTGTTTTTCCTATTGTAGTCTTCATTTAGTTTTCCCCTTAAAGTGAATGTAACAAGCATTATATGAAGAAATCACTTGGCTCCATTTACAGTGGGTTGGGTGGTTGTTTGCTGGATTTTCTATTTTTTAATAAAAGTTGTTGGAGCTGAAAGGATGTTGTTCCCCTGATAATATTGATCTGAATGAATTCTTATCCATTTAACTGCACCACTGATATAGCTATGAATATTTTTCTTTTTAAATAGACAAGTTGGCATCTAGTATTAAGAACTGGGGACTCCAGCTAGCCAAGAGAGAGGAGATTTTTGGTCCCATTTTGGCCCCAGGAACAGGACCGTGTGTCAAAGGGCTGACAAATGTAGTTTAATGATGCTTACTAACTCCGGAGTTTTGAAGACTTTGAGTAACACCAAGTTGTAAACCCGCTCATGAGCAACATGAGAAAGTGTGAATACCGCTCCAGGACTAAATTAAGGCAGCTCAAATGTGTAACTTAGTACAGCATCCAATGGAGCCCCTGTGGTTGGAAGGGGGAAAGTGCTAGGGCGAGATGCACTGGTGTCAGGCCAATTGCCCTGGCCACCGCTGTCACGTGAAACAGCTGGGGTGAGAACCACAGGCATGGTACAAAGTCAGGCTGAACATTGATAGCCACTTTTATTATTACTATTTTTGGATTCTTCCCTCGTGAGTGTTTCTGCATAGTAGGCCAAGCCAAAACCAGAAGGTTCCAGACTTGAAAGGTTATTCTCATGAGAATGTCAGTATAAGCAGTCATCCTCCATATCTTAATAGCCATCTCCAAACACGTGAGAGCAGATGAGTGTAATGGAAGGGGAATGTTCCAGTTGGTTAAAAATGCTGATTCAGCAAACCCCAAACTTTTTGGGGAAGGTATTAGTACTAATGAGGGTTTGGAGAAAAAAAGGTCCTCAGTATTCCATTTCTTTTGCACTAACAAGATTTTAATTCTGAAATTTTAGTTTAGGAGAAAAGATTAGGAGAAGAAACTACATCAACTTTTAGACATAATCCTTACGGCATAAAAGAAGTGTTGCAGTTGTATGTGGAGTCTGAGATTATCTGTCCGTTCAAAGTTTTCAAAATTTTAACTTTTGCTGGCCTAGCATCAAATGGAGTGGGAAAACTGGTGATGTCTAAGTTTTCCTGGTGTAAGAATAAGAGTCCCCAGGTCACTCTCACATTAGCACGGAGAGAGTATTGCAGGAAGTAGACAGCAAAGGGGTTTACAGTTTATTTTTACAATCCCCACATTAAATGCTTTTTCCACTTCCAGAAAACTTTGACTTCCTCCTGAATTACACTAATTCCCAAGTATTCTGCTACTCTACTTTTCCTTGAAAGCCAGCTTCACTAAAGCACTGTGTTTTTTGTTGTATTGTGGTAAATGATGTTTTAATTTGGAGGTCAGTAAATGAGAGAAATTATGAGGAATCTGTTTGGTGCCAGCACCACCAGACAAAGCTGCCTTGAAATTTGTAGATGAAGGAAAGGAGAATGCAGTACAGGAACAGCACTCAGTCATTGGGGCTGTCGATAGGTGTGCTTAGAGATGGGGAAATGTCTAAAAAATATCTTAAAATTAGGCCATTTGAATGCAAAGTGCATTAAAGTGTGTGGGTTTGGGTTTTTTTTTTATGCTTTCTTTTAATACATTAGAGTGGGATAAAAAAAATGGGAAAGTGTTGCATTCAGGGTTTCTCACCCCTTTTCAGGTTTCCCATCCTTTTTCATGATGGCATTGAAATGTTTTGTACTTTCACCGTTTACAGCCACACAGAAAAACTTGAAGTGAAAATCATCCAAATCTCTTTGGGGCCAAACTGATCCCAGCAACAGTTTGAAGCCCTTCAATCCTTCCTCATCACTGATATGACCTCACTCCTATGTAAAACATAGTGAATGATAATTTTTATGTTACTTTCCCTTTCCAACCTAATGCTCTATGAATCTTCAAAAAACAGAAAAGGTAAAATGAGACCTGGACTTTCAGGTCCGTTTGTCTGCAGTTCACTGGTGGGTGATTCCTCTCCAGATGAGGTTTTTGGTGTGCTTCAGCTAACTTCTGCCAGAACAGGCCCAGTATGTCACGGGTGAGAATGCTTTACTGGCACAGGGCTGAAGACAGCCTTTGCCATCTCAGCTATCTGTGATTCATTAATTGATTTGATTCATATTGCTCATTTGGCTTTAAATCTATCTTCTCTGAGCAGAAAGGTTTCTGCCATGGTGCATGACAGCATCTGTCAGCACCTGCCCTTGTTAACCAAACCATCCACAGAGACCTCATGCAGAAGACTAAAGAGAAGTAAAAGTCTTACATTAAATTCAAACCTTTCCGATCCAGTCGTGCTGACATTGTTCCCTGCTGCCCGATTAGGGGGATCCCAGCCCTTTTGTAGATGGCTTTCTATAGCTGTGGCGCACAGGCACTGGGGGTGGTGCCAGCTGGGGAATGTGTTGGTAAAAATTGATGTGTAACTCCAGCATTTTTTACATTTCATCACAGAGGAGGTTTTTAGATGTTTAGTGTAAAATACCGGTTTCCCTCCTTTAAAAAGAAGCAAGACACCTCTCGATCTTCATTTCCTCTCTCTCTGGTGCACTGACGTGTATGTTTAGGCGTTATCTTGCATGTTTGTACCTATGGAGAAACCAGTGGCATGTGACTAAGTGTGCTGCTTGATCAGGCCTTTGTCTGCCTGCGTGTTTGGGTAGAGCACAGTTCCCCCCTTCCCCTTCATCCTTGTTAATGTCTCCTTTTTCTTAGTCCTCTTCCTTTTTTTTTTTTCCTTCCCCCTTCTCTCCCTCCCTCCCTCTATCCCCCCAATTCCTTGCAACCTTCTGCCACCCACTGCTGCTTCCTCCCTCCAGAGGAACTGATAAGCAGCTGGTTTTGGAGGCAGAGCTAATGCCATCCCTCGGGGGGGTGTGGGCGAGGAGGGGGGTTCTGGTGCACGGGAAACCGGGTGTCCCTCATGGAGAGCGGAACAAGTCACCTCTGCAGTCAGCACAGCAGCCACCCGCCTTAGGCCTAGTGATGCCGACTTTATCTCCAAATTCAGATCTCCTGGTTCACAGCCCCATGCCAGACATGTGCTTTTTTTTAGATGCCTAAGGAATTCCTTGGTATTAAACTTAGAGAGAGACAGGGAGAGAATGTGGCGGGGATACATTGCTTTGTCTGTTTTAGCATGTGCTAACAATAATTCCTGATGCCGTCTCGCAGGGGAGGAATACTGCCATGGTAACTTTTAATATAAGCATGAAATCAGCAAGCTCCACTCTGATATCTCGCGTAATTAAATAGCTAATAATGTACAATTGTAATTTATACTAATGCTTTTGATATTTTGTCTTTATCTCAGAGCCCTTACCTCTTGGCGAAGCATCGTATCAATGTGGACATGGTGCTGAGGGTGGGGCAAGACAAGAAAGGGATCGGGGGATACCTCATTATAAATGTGAGGCTGGCGCATGAACCGTGTCTGCGGCAATCAAACAGCTAATTGTTATGATTTTGCTGATAGTGTCTTAGCTGTAATATCCTGCACTGTGTCATTTTTTCAACCCTTAATGTAACACATTTGCATATCGAACCATCGCAGTGACTATCCTATCAGCTGTACTTGAGTGTGTGAATCAAAAATGCATTGTTCCCTGTGCCCTTCAGCATATCGGATCAAAAAGCAAAGCCAAGAGATAATTTTTATTTCAATTATTTTTTTTGGACTTGGAGAAGTAATCACATAGACAGTTTCCTTAAAGATAAACCCCTTGCTCATGCATGCATTAAAATTCAGCTTGCAAGGCACCTAGTGTGGCTGAAGCCTAGATAAAAGAATTGAATTTTTGAAAAAATGGGGGGAAAAAAAAAAGAAAAAGAAGAGAAGCTGGTGTTTAAAGTGTCCTGTGAAAGAAAGAAGGCATTTGGCCTTAGGCATGTGCATCCACTAGAGACAGCTTCAACTCTTATAAAGTGGGGAGTTTTGTGTGAGCACAGATGCATTTTGTTTTCCTATGAGAAAAAGATGATTAAATTATCAGAAACAAAGATAAAAACCTAGGGCTTCCTGGATATTCTTCTTTTACCTCCCTTGTGTCTCACTTATTCCTACTGCTTAGCAAAGGTGCTGACTCTATCTCTCTAAGCTTTAGTTTAAATGTCCAACACCGCTTATTAATGAAAGTAATAGGCTTTTGTTTATTACATGTAATAATGGTGAATATGACTATTTAATATAAATCTGACATTTAAATTCCACTTAGTTCCGAGATTCGGTTGATATAAACGAATAACTCTTTACCCTAGAGTAAAAACTCCCTCAGTCTGCATTTTAAAGCATTGAAGTTTTCAAAGTAATCAGTTTTTTTCAGAGGAACCAAATTGTGAAGACATCTGTTATGTTATTAATTTCACATAAATCTTAAGCTCCTCAAGGCCTGAAATGAGGCTTCATTCAAGCCGAATTAATGAAACATGATTGTAAGTCCCTTGCATGGAAATGCTGTCATACAGTATTGAGTTGCTTATAATCACTGAGTAATCTTGCAGGCTGCCAAGGGAGAGCTACTTTAAATCCCTCCATAAAACAATATCTGAAAATATCAGAACACTAACTATATCCTGGAAGATTAATAGCAGATGAAAATTTCTATGAAATGAATCATTCTTTCTCAGTAAAGGATACAAACATTTCCAGTAACTGCAGATTGTATAATATAAAGCACAATCTACGATCCAGATGCGAGTTGCATTTAAGCTCTGAGATTCATTCTAAATACAAAATTGCTTAAGTATGCAAGAATTCTATATAATAGAGAAAATGTTTGGAATTATATAGGTTTCTAATTCAATATGGCCCAAATCCTGAAGGACTTAGTCAAAACTCCCACTGACCTTTTTTGCCTAAGGAAGGGACTGAGGGATTTGGCAATAGGTGTAAATATTGCACTGAGCAAATGATAACTAATCATAATGAGTGAGAAGCAGCATACTAATTTTGAATTCTTTCTTTGAATGGTATTTGATTTTTTGTCTTTTAATTGAGCAAATGAAACTTGGTATTCCTTTTTAAAATAATAATTAATAGAACAGTGCCATACAACTAATTTTTCATGTTGAAACAGGAACTTTTGTGAGACTGAACTGCCTTAATCAAACTTCAAAATACTACATTGGTCTCCAGCTGAATTGGGAAATAAAAATCTGTATATGATATTGATTACACAAATCTTCTGTGTCCTGTTAGTTTTAATATTTTTTTCTTTTCTCTTTTCTCCTTAAAAAATAATTTAAAAAATATTAAAAGATCAGATGATTAAATACAAAGGCAATCCTTTTAACGTAGTGGCATATTATGCAAACTTAATTATAAGGACAGTATATACCTGGGGTATGGGATACTTGGTAATTACTCCTCAGGTAGAAACCTTAGTACCAGTGGTTTCTTATATAATGTAACTTTAGGTGCAGCTACTTGAACCTGCATGATGCAATGCTTCAAAATGCCAGTCATTTCCTCCTGGATTTTCATCTTGAAGATGTTTACACTTTTGCCCCTCAAAACCGCTATTCTGTCAGATTTTTAATATACTATTTTTTTTCTCTCAAATGTTTTTGCTGAACATGATCAGTGCTTAATTAATTATAAATAAATAATTACAACAGTTGTATGTATGCTCCTGGTCAGCAGCTGTTGGTATTGAAAAATACTTTGATGTTTTATACAGGGGAAGTGAGAACAGTTCTAGGAGCTATAGTTGCAGAAGACTTCTATGTATTTTGATAGAATGAATAAGATTTGTATTGCAGTTCTGGTCATATCCCAGCATTTAGAGTTTTCTTTAGGTCTGTAACGTGATAGACATTGCACACATATACAACATGAATTTTTAAGTGTCGTTATATAGTCATTAGGGCAAAAGCTTTTATATCATTATACTGTAGAATCCTGGCATTGCTAGGTTGGCAAAAAGTGGACCATCAGAATTCATCTTGGTGGTAATTTTTAGATAAAATTCTGTGTCATTCACAGAATAAAGATGCACTAATGTCTAGCTGCTGTACTTGAAATTTTGACAACCTCAGTATGAAAGAAAAAAAAAAAAGACCACAACAAAAAAAAAAGGCAGCTAGGTCTACATTTTACCCATTAGTCAGATTCAATATTACTTCAAAGATGTTCTAAATCTGCATTTGAGTACCATATGTTGACACTGTGTTTTGGACACTTGAGATTACTTGATGTACCGCAACCATGACTTGTACTCTTCTTCTGTAATCCTTGTTCTCCAGGGCATTACTGAATTCAGAGAGAAGCAAACAGAGCAGGTTTTCAGGGGGTGTGGGGGGGTTGTTTCTGATTTTAGGGGGGGTTTACTGTCTGGTTTGGGTGCTGCTTCCTTGTTCACCTCTGCGAATCCATGTCAAAATAAACAGAGACCTTATCTAAAGAGTGGCACACTTTGAAGTGCAGAGATGCAAATCCAAACATTGCATCACACTGTCAGATACAGAAATTAGCAGCATCCTGCATGTCCTTTGAAGTTTAAGGCTGTGCTTCCATGGAGTGTATTTTCATAGAGAAATCAGATGGAAGCTATTCAGACTCAGATAGCAATAATGATTTACTTGCAGTAAATCTTACAGGTTTTGGCCACACTTAGGGTATGATTTACTAAATACTTTTTGGTCAGATGTTACTTATTAAGATATTACTCCCTCCCCCCAACTATTTTTTAATTAAAGGCTAGAGATCTAATGTGCTTATTTTCTCTACACATATGTAAAAAATCAAATAACTATTATATACCAGATTATTTGCTTCTTGCATCTTTTTAAAATACTGTGATTTACAAACTTTGATAGAACTACTTGACTGTAGCAGCTGTTTAATCACAGTGGAAAATATTTTAAAATGACAACCTCAGTGGTGGTCTGTTCTGAACAATGAACAGAATAAAGTAGACTGGAGGTAGAAGCAGCACATTGGTAACAGCAAAATGATCAGAGGCACTAAATTCTAATGTTTAACTGCTTTTTAAATAAATACTGTCCCCTCTCCATGGCCCTGCAACCAATATGCCATGACTGCAGTTCCCTCTCCCCTCTCCATCCTTCCTCACCCTGCTGGCTTCTTGCAGTGCTGGCTGTCTCTCAGGGTGCGTTTGCGCGGTGCATAGCACAAGGGGAAGGTCCAATTTCTTACGTCTTATAGCAAAAAATCTTAAAGCCGGGTCCAAAACTTTATTCAATTGGCTTTGGGTCAGATCCAGCAGACCAGATTTTATTCGGCTACATTTGTAGGTCTTCAACACCCACAGCTGAGGCCAGATTTTTATAGGTGCTTAGCGCTTAACAGTCCACAGTGATGGTTGGAAGGTGTTTGCAAAGTCCAGTCTCCTTAATCAGCAAAGAGAGAAGGTCTTCCAGAGACCACTCAGAGCACCTGAGCTTAAGCTCTAATATTTGTTCTGCTTCTTGAGCACTTTCCTCTCTTCACTGTCAATACGGCTGGGAAAATAGCACCCCTTGGGTGAAACTCTTCTCTGTGGAGATTCCCGTTGTTCTCAGTTTTGGATCTTTGAGTGTAGGAAGCTGGTGAACCACATTCATTATATAATGGGAGAAAATACCATTTTTTAAGAGGAATGTGTGGTCTAGATTAAGATAGTATTCATATCTGTATATCCAAAAATCCTGACCGAGAGCCTTATCTCTGTATTCAGGGTCTTTTGTGGGCTTCTACCACCATAGATCAAAAGAGAATATTTTATTTTTTTTACAGTTAAAAGACCCATAATTCTTTTATTATTATTATTATTATTATTCCTCCTTTTATGATTCTGTCCTCAAAACTTCTAGAAGTGAATTGCTGCTGCTACTGAGTTCTTTGGGCTTACACTGGCCTCACAGGGGGGACTAATGGGACTCTATTTATGTAGTATAATTACAATTTGCACAACAGGTTATTTGGTTGACCATGGTGGACACTTATCTTTCACTTCTGATGGTATCATTTGGAGAGAAAGGAACTTTGCAATATAGCTGCAAAACACTAATGCATACATGTAGGTGGATGGGAAGCATTTATATAGCCATATATTATATCCAAACCCTGAAAGGTGGAGGAAGGAATTCAAGAAAATGAAACTGCTTTGAAAAGAACAAACCATGAACTAGATCTATATTTTCTTTTTTTCCACTGGAAAAAAATAGAAGCAAGATGGGAAAAATGAGATTATTTCACATGGTTCTTGTTGTTATGCAGATTGCCTCTTTATATCCATACGTTCAGCACATCTGGCTCCCTTGTGGGTTTGCTCTTTGAGCTGGGAGGAAGAATGCACAGTGAGATTAAGGGCAAAATAAGGTGGAAGGACAGAAATGGAGAAATAGTTGTGGAGTGAAGGCTAGCTGGACTAAGGAGGATTTCCATCAAAAGCCTACAAATCTGCCTTCCCTTCTCTTAAACCTTCCCATCTTACTACATTGAAAATTGCTTGCTCTCTCCAGCCACCGTGTGAGCGGTCAGGCTGTGGGTGCTCTGTGAGCAGTGCCTGGCAGGCTGGCCAGCTTCACCTGCATTTGCTTCTGTGCCCTGGTTTTCCTGGGCCATGCTGCTGTCCCTTGGTGTTTTCCCTTGGACTGTAAACTCCCATTGGCAAGGGCTGTGCTCTGCGCGCTGGTACTGCTGCTTGCACTGCAGATGACTTGGCTACTGTGGTAAAGTGAATAACGCCACCACCCTTGTGTTTTTGTTACAAAATAAGGGCAGAAGCGGAGACCTCCCCTCATGGTTTCCCAGGTGAGAACTCATGTGTAGGTGCTTTGCTGTGGTCTGAGCGGATGGCTCTGGAAAAGCTCCCTGGGGAGTACAGGGCCATTGCTGCAGGGCAGCCTGGTACCTGCTGCAGGGAGGTGCTGCAGCGTTGTCTCGACTGATCCGAGACCATGGGATGTGCAGTGCTGGAGCACATGGGAAGATGACATTAGAAGCAGACTCTTTTGATGAAAATTTTACTGCACCACTCATTCTTTTAATCATGGACCATGACAAGACTTTCAAAGTCTCTGTGAGAGACTTATTGTCAACGTGATGAACCTTGGGGAAGGAAGATGCTCATTAAAGCACCGATGTGTTTTACACAAGCACACACACAGAGGAAGCCTCGAAGTACCCATCCCACATATTTGTTTGCATCACAGAGTAGATGGCCAGGCTCCCTTTGAGTCAGGCTGCTTCCATACTGAAATGCTGCTTCTAATTTATTCTTTATTCTAAAATACAGAAAATGCTCAGAAATCTTGGGTGTTCCCTGCTGTGAGGTGTGAAGCTGCAGAGGGCCTGCCTGGCTTCAGTCTCAGAAATCAGTGCTGAGGCTCGCTAGATTAATCTCAGTCCCTAGAAAAGAGCTGAATGTTTTGGTCTGCAAAATGTTTATTGAGGAGCGATTTTCATAAGTGATACTCTGCATTATAATTTGGAAAAAATTCCTCCTTGGAGGAACTTTCTGGATCAGATTCCTTCTGCTGGAAAAATCTTCCCTCTGCAATTCAAATGAGCTATTCATAGCTATACAAGAGAGGCTGAGAGGGCTAACGTGTTTTAGCAGGGTAAGCCGTATCTTTTATCTGTTGTTATGCTTCCAGCTCCCCGTGCACTACATGACCAAGACAATGCACCAAATAGGTCACATGTGTAAACTAAATCCTTCTAAGATGTTAGCACCACTGCCACCCTCTCCACAAACTGTTCTCGACTCTTCTGAAAAAAAAGCCTATTTTACGCTATTTTCAAGTCAGGTTTTTGAGTTTGTTTCCCACTCCTTCCCCCTTAGAAGGTGAATATATGAGCTTTACCGAATACTTTTAGACACGGGAACACAGGGCTGTCCTTTAAATGCTTACAGTGGATAAAGACAAAGAAATCCTATGAGCTGTGACAGCCATATAACTAGTCTCTGATAGCTGATCCTTGCAGTATGTCTGTGGTTAGATATACAGCTCCCCCAGTGCTTCCCTGCGGGCTCTCCTGCCTGGTGCTCATAATGCAGGCTGCACTTTTGGATGCTCTGCTTCAAGCTGAAGGGGACCTGGGAAGAGATCTGTGTTTCGGCCCTGAGCATTTAAAGGTTGTCACGACACTTCTTCTTCTTACTGAACAGGGGAGAATTGCAAGCTGGTCCCCTCTGGAGTGCTGTTTGGCACACAGATTTTGTTCCACCGGTGCTTTCAAGGTGAACCCGTTAATTCAATATGACCCTTTTAAGAACTCCAAACATTACATGCTACAAGAGGGAAACAAAGCACTTAGTGGTATGAATCACGTTTTAAGATGGAGCAGAGGTGGTGTTTGTGTTGCCCTGAACAATTCCATTTTCAGTGGAATGACTCTGTCATAGGGAAGGTTTTGAACTCATTATGACTAATTACTTTTTAAATTTCAATGATTTTGGTTTTGGGGTTTGGGGCATTGTTTTGGCTGGCCTAGGAGCCTTGTGACTCAGTTTACATGGCCAGTTTGTTTGAATTATCTTGTCAGTTTAGAATAATCTTAAAACAGTACTCTTGAACAGTTTTCCTTTCTATCAAGTCTCTGCTCCTGAAGATTTGCCATCAGAGCTCCTGCTCATCTGCTCCCTTGGTCTAAAGCATCTGCTGATAGAGTCCTGAAGAGGACATGAGAACGTGCTGTCATGTGCTGTAGTGTCTGTCTCCTAAGGACTGTTTTATTTAATCTCTACAGACTGAAATTGTACTCCTGTGACTTACAGCAGAAGACTGGTGCCAGGTAGCTTGAGTTTAGAATCTGATTTTGGCCTGGGATTATAGTAGTTGCACAGAGGGGTGTTTTATTTCCCCTGGCTGATGAAGGAAAAAATCTACCATTTTCTTTTTCATTAGCCTAGCACCCGATGGACAGTCTTGCTTTCCTTAAAGCTTTGTTCATATAGGCTGGGTGTAACCAGTGTGAAGTGTATCTTGTTGCAATGAGTTTTCTGCTGGGTAAATAGATGCTTCTGCATCCAGCCCAAAGCAGCCAAATGTGTGATGAGAGGGGCAGTGATCATGGATGTGCTCTGCTTATGAATTTCAGCTGAGTCCTGTATAATACTGTCATATATTTCATTGATATCTGTATTAGACACAGATCTCGGCAAATGGTTAAAAATCTTGGAGGATGGAAATATGACAGGGAACTGTTAGTTTTTTAAATGTGCAATGTTTAAGCACTGCACATTTCAACACCTTTTCTGCAGTTGTTATCCTACCTTGAATTCTTGCTAGGGGAAATTAGTAGGAAACTTCTGAAATGTTGTTACTAGGAAACTACTGAAACATTATTTCAGTAGCATTTAGCATCCTGAACATTTTAATATGATTTATGCTTAGGAATATTTTTTGGAGAGTCTGGTTGATATTGTGACAGTCATTGAATGCCTTCCATTCACTGCTGGCTCTTATGCATGAAGAGTCATTTAACAGCGGTGCTGGTGGTAAGGGGGGAACCGTAGGATGGGGAAAGGGGACAGAGTAGCTAGAGGTGACAAGAAGGAAAAAAATTGCTGGATTTATTTGTGGAGGGCTGGAGCACACGTGAGAGAAGTAATTTCAGAAAAGCAAAGGTAGATCTGAGAATGCCATCCCCTGTTATGCAGAGCTGGCTGGTTTGTGTGCATTGGTGACACACTTTGAAGGGATATACAAGTGCTGTTCAGGTGAAGCTGGTCACGCTGCTGTTGGTTGTGAGCTTTTTTTCTGCACTGTCTGCAATGCTCAAACCTACATATTGACTGGTAGTCATAGCATGGCTTAGGCCGCTGGAATATCTTTGTGCTTTTTATAAAACAATTTGGTATTGAGTTTTCTGCTCACACTTGCCTTCTCTCCCCACAACTGTGGCTGCTATAAAAAACATTTTAGTACTTACAAATAAGGAAAACTGTAGACAATCTATGAAGAGTCTTGCAAAGGGTCCATGCATTGTTGCAGTGAGGCAGGAAGAGAAACTTACAATTCATGAGTAGTGAAAGCTTTCTTTACTTCTGGGATAAATATTCCAACCCGTTAGGTATACTTTATATGTAACATTTACATCTTGCTGAGTGATTAGTTTAAACAGCTATTTTTATCCTGCATTTCAGCCCACAACTCTCTAATGTTAATTAGTATTAGGAAGGAAGTATGTTTTCTTCACATGCCATAGCAAATGTGCTTTATATAATGATTACAGAACTTGTTTGATCTTTTGTTTTTACTGAACACAGTCTACAGCACTGACGGCAAACTGTTTGGTTTTAGTTTTCTTGTGCCCTGGGCTGTTTTCCACTGTGTGAAATTGCTGAACTTTTTTTTTTAGGTGTTTTTTCACAATCACTGAAACTGTTGGAGTAAGATAGAATTTCACCATGAAGTTTCTTTGAATTGCTGTCTTTCAGTGAACAGTTCAAATAACCCCCTGCCTCTCCCAATACCAGTTTGAGGACACAGTTAAAACTGATAATGTAAGAAGTTTGGACAGAGGGGTTCAAAGGTTGGTCACAAGCTGTTCAGGTGTTGCACAGAGGATGTGAAAAGTGTATTGAGGGTGAGGACACAAAAACAGGCAAGGCTTTAGTGAGTGATCATTGCCAAATATTTAGAAATAAATTTTATAAAACATCCACAAATTGGGCAACCAGGAGAGCTTCTGCTGTTGTTCCCACTCTACATTCATGATTGTAAATAATAGAGAGACAGTTTTAGCTGATATACTCACAGATATAAAGGCATAATTACAGAATTCTTAAAAGTTATTTTCTTGCACTGTTACAAGCGGAGGAGAGCCACTGATTCCAACCCTTTAGCTCTAGGAAGGAAAAAGTATGAACCTGAACACAAATTTTTATCTTCCTTTCTTAGGTGCTTTGAAACTTTAGATTTAACACTTTGTCTGAATACTCCATGTCTACAGTTTTGTAAAAGGTTTTCCTCCCAAAATTTCTTAGGACTTCATAGAAAAAACCCAAAAAACCATAAAAGAAACTGTTCATCGTGCTAGACCTGTATCATAGAAATCAACTTGACGTTTCTCTCAATTAATTTAGGATAGACCAAGATGAGAAATAGACCAAGATTAGAAAGCAATTAGAGTTGCTTTCTAGTTGTGAACGTGTTCTCCAAAGTTGTTGACATCTATTAGTTTTGTTTTTCTTAGAACCAAGGAGAGTGGCGTACTTCTTTGTAAACAGTTACATCCCTGGACCTAAGCACTGATCCAGCAAGTAGGCACATGCAAGTCGGTCTGGAGAAGTTAGTAGGTCAAGGGCCATCTGTGAAATTTTAGGGAATGGACTTGAACTGCATTGCAACTGAACTCTAAATTGATTGACAGAACTGATTTCTGCAAAAACCGTGCATGCATTTTGCATCATCAGGGGCTACGGATGCAAATTCTAGTTGGTAATTACCAGATCTGTGGTGCTTGTTCATTAATTAAATGTACCTCTGGCATCCAGTGCTCCTACTTGAAACATGCTGGGGCTTAATTATGACTGTACAGCCTCTGTATCTGTAGGTGTGTGTGCATCTACACTTGTTCAGCGCCAAGATTTACAAAAGAAAATGAAGTAATTATTTAGGGTGGAGAAGAGAGTAAGAAGGAAAGAAAGAAAGAAGGGGGAAAAGAGTGAGGCAAAGAAGAGAAAGAGGAAGAGATGAACCTGGCCCTGTGAGGAGCATGTCTCCTCCTGCCCCTACCCTGACAGGTATTCAGTCAGGGTTTGCTGTTCCTGGGATCAAATACATTCTTTTGGAATAATTTAGAAAACTCAGTCTGTCTCAAACTGTTTGTGTCATGATCTGGGGCTCAGTGTTATGTTTAACTTGCCAGCAGGAGGGATCGGTGGAAATACAGATTGACTGCCCCGTGGTAGCCGAACCCCAGCCTTCCCAAGGCTCCCTCCCTCACAGCCACTCCTGTTCCTCTGCTGCCTTTAGCGCACAAGTTCCCATGGCCGATGCCTTAACGGGGGCGAGGTTCATCGTTTTGTAGGTTTTGTTTCAGTTGCTTTCTTCTGATAGTTTATGAAAGGGAGATGTTTGGGGAGGGAGGAAAGCGAGCCTCCTGCCCCGGCATAATGGGAGCTCCCGGAGCAGGTGAGTGACAGTCAGTGGGAAGCACTGAACCAGAGGCCTCAGAGCGGCTGGGCGCCGAGTCATCAATAATGCAGAATGAATTCTTGCTTCCCTCAGAGCTGAGAAAATAATACCCGGCTGGAATTGAGCGAGCAGTAGGGGACACAGCACCCTTGAGACTGCGGGTCTGGAAATCCTGAAGGGGAGAGCTTTGGAGAATTGAGTTTCTCCCTGCTGTATGCCTGATTTCTTCTCCTGCCCACTAGAAAATTGAGAAGTCAATTGGCCTTTTATTGTTAGGGTTGAAATGACTTTTTTTTTTTTGGTGTTGTGCTTTCCAATTAATTTTTTATTGAATTTTGAGAAAGGTAGATTTACAACTGCTACTGCAAAGGAGGAAAGAAAGAAATAAATATAAAATACCGAGGCAGGGAGCTGGGCTGAGCCTGCGCCGCCTCAGGCCTGAGGGCAGCTCCACTCCCGAGGCAGGCGGTGGGCCTGGTGGAGCCCATGCCCGCTGAGCGGTGTTCCCCTCCTCAGTAGGGCTGGAGTTAATGAGTTCTTAATGATCCTCACAGGGGCTGTGTGAGGCGCTAACTAGTACCTAATGCTCCTCACAAGGGCTGTGTGAGGAGCTAACTAGTACTTCATGCACCTCACGAGGGCTGTGTGAGCTAACTAGTACTTCATGCACCTCACAAGGTGGATATTAAGGTGAGTACTCATTTCAGTGTTTGCAGAGAAAACCACCCAGCACTGTGTGACTGTAGTGTTGTTAAGGCCCCGGCCTTGCGGGCTGTTTGCCACAGCTCGCTGTGCCCTCACTGCTTCCATGCCTTCGCCGCTGGCCTGCTGCACAAGTGCAGCTGTAGCAGGGCATGCCCCAGAAACAGCTGCTCTAGTGTGGTTAATTGGTTGTTCTGAAAACGTAGGCATTACACATGTGTGAGATTTTACATTGAGTGTAGGCAGCCAGAGGAATACGTTCCCATACACATGTGTATATACACAGTGGCAGGGTGGTAGCGCCTGGGTTCAGACTGGCCATCCAATGCAGTTCTTTTCACCAGATGAGAAGCCAAGGGGTTTGTTTTCATCAATGCCTCTATTTTATGTATAACAATTCAGTTATTGCATAAACTCACTTTGAGTTATGATTTGCTAGTGAAAAATTTAGGTTTTTCCATTTGAGGGTGAAGGTCCAGGCTAAGGGAAGAAGTATTTGTTCCTAGGGTTGGGGTTTTTTTTGGTTTCCAAGCCTTGTCCAGAACCATTTTAACTGGAGATAGTGTAAAAGCAAAGGGCACCCCGACACTCATATAACACAGTTCCTACATGAATAATGAATGATTTGTGAAGCTCGCAGCCACTGCTCCAGCCCTCACGTAAACAAAAATGCAATTGCATGAATAATTATGTTGAAAGTGAATAAAATAGAGACACCGAGAATCCATTTTGTTTTTAAATCCAAGTATTTATGCATGTCATTCTAAAGCAGGTATCTGTAATAATTAGTGCACGGTAATTTGTTACCCTCCACCTGTAGCTGTTTTTTACAACAGGAAAATCTTATCACGGTACTGCTCAGGAAAAAGAATCTCAGGTCACCTTGCATGGAAAAATCATTGAATCTAGTAATAATCGTTTCAGCTGATTTTAATAAATGTAATCCTGACTGTTATGAGTTGTGCCATCTGTAACATTATGCAATGTATCTCTGATGTACAGGAGACGTGACATTCTACGTGGAGTGGTAGTGACGTGACAGCGTCTGATTGCTCTGTTCTGCACTGCGGTGGCAATGTTCTTCTGCAATAGTAAGGCTTTTATTTATTTTTAAGATATAAATTAATTTGCTTTGACCTAAACCCCCTTATGTCATAGGTTCTGATACCATTATTTAATTTTCATTTTATTTTGTTTTTGAAATGGCCACGAGTGAAATGGTAACATTGTCTAGCTACAGCCCTTAGATTATAAGAAGTTCCAGATATTTCTGAGATGATCTTCTGATACAACAATTTGGCACGGATGAAAGTCTGGCTTCCACTTTAACAAACTGGAATTGGAAAATATTTCTTACTTATCACATATCTCTATATCAAAGCAAAGATGACAGTGATTATTTACCAAAAATTGGAGGCATATGTCAGGGCAGGTTACAGTCTCCTAAAAATCTCTAATATTCAATAAAAAAAAAAGAAATTGGATTCACCTTAGATTAGATGGTGGATTCTGTTTGTTTGAGCTGTCATTCTGCCCTGTTTTGGCAGGCTGTGATTAGAAAATTATTATTCCGTCCTTAATGTTTAACTACAACCCTGAAACCATGTGGGCAGATTAGCAAGAATTGCAGGTTCGTGTTGGTGTAGTTGATGTATTTTCACACACCTCCTTTGCACTGAAGGACATTTTGCCAGCTTACATCCCTGCGGTTTCATGCATTACATCTGGCTTGCTGAGAGCTGGGGAGAAAGGGAAGGCTGAAGATTACATGGCCTCCAGCATTTTGTTTATGAGAGCATCCTTCTAGCGATCAATGTCCGTGTGGGGTAAAAGCAGATTTCCCCCTTGAGATGAGAATCAAGCAAAGTTGCCAAATGCACAATCTTCCCTTTCAAACATTCTGCCGCTTCTGAAGTGGGAGCAGGCAGGCTTAGCTTGTCCAAGGAGAGAGGAGGCAATGGCAATGATCCCTGAACCTCAGCCTGGGACCAAGCTTGTACCTCTGCTGCAGCACTGGCACAGCACAGCAGTGCTTTCCTCTCCATGACCACCAGTGTCCGTATGTCTCTCTTCATTGCAGGTGGCCAATGTTCTCATGTGTGAACTGATAGAAAATGTAGGTTATGCCACCAAAAACTCAGAACAATCTTGTTTTCACTGCGCTGAACATGAGTTGGAAGAAGTCCAAATGTACAGTAAAAACCTGAGGTTCCTTTTTAGGCAAACCTTTTCTTCTTTGCTTTCTTTCTGTTTTTAAATAGAACTTGAGTCAGGATTTCATACTCCCTGCTAAAAACTGAGCCGTATAAAACCATGATCTCCTAATAGTTTTGAATGGCCTTGCTGAAACCCAGAAGGTTGCTAGAAAACACTTCCTACCTGCTTTTTTGCTCTCCTACATGTAAGGGGAGGTCACAGTTCCTGTAGCCTTCAATAGGCAGTGCTGGCTGAGACATCTATTTAGGAGCTGCTTGCAGATAGTTCAGAAGCAAGGCTTTCACAAACCCTCCTTAGAAATGTCAGGATTTTCTGACAGGGGTTGCTGTTGATCTGTACTCCATCGTAGACACTACCACAGGCGATCTTTCACTTGCTGAAATAACTAATCACTTACCAGTCTTTAGGTGATTTCCCCACAGAAGGCAGGTTTTACTTGCTGTGGTGAATCTGAAGCGCCTTAAATATTATGTGATATTCCCCATGAGAAATGACTGCTACGTCAGAATAGTTGTGTATGTTTTGATGAAGTGTGGTTGAAAGTTGGGTAAGGAGCCGGGTTGACTGTCGGAGTTTCTTAGGGCACGGTGTTTCTGGGCTACCAGCAAACAGTTGCCTCACTGGGTGTTTGGTAAGCAGATAGTCTTATATTTTCTGGACAACACCTCATAAGACACTCAAATATTTTTGAAATGTGTTAACTGAGATATTCATAAAATTGAGTGAAAATAATATGTCTTCTCAAGAAATATTAAGACTACTTTGGGGGTGGTTTATGAAGCTCCAATCTTGCTGCTTTTGCTGTTGCTTGGATCAGAATCACTCAGAAGGTAAATGTCAAGACATATAAATGATATGAGAGTGGGTCCTGCTGCAAAGGATTTCAAAGAATGGTGCTTGTCTAGTGACGACAATATCAGGGCTCAGCCATGCACCATTGAGGTCAATGGGCTTCTAGAGAAATCACATCACTTCATTGAAAAGCACATTTTTTTCCTTATTTATTTCCAAATGAGTTTTGTCATGCCATATGAGGAGCTGCCTATTCAATGGCTTGGGGAGAGTGTGCTGGCTTTTCTGCACCGATCTGTTTTCTTTCTTTCTATGTGGCATGCCACTGCCTTCTATATTATAACTGGGCGGGGGGGGGGGGGGGGGGGGGCAATAGCAATGGTCTGCCTTCTCTCCTTTTGTTACCCAGTTATGGGTAATAGTTCTTTGGTACTGTCGAGATGGTATGAACATGGATAGCAGAAAGCAGGCTGATAACACCTCCTTTCATTGCACCATGTTCCTGAAGGCATGACAGTACACTTGCTACCATCCTGTGTTTTGGTTCAGACACAACGGAACATAACAGAGGGTCACTGCACCCCTGTACTCTCCGTGGAGAATCTGTACGTTCTTCTTCCATGGCCCCATCCTCTAACCTCAAATACAAAGTTCTTTAGACAGAGAAATGCATGTTTTCATCTTTTGTAATTGGAAAAAGACATATCAAGCTAAACCACTAAATGTCCATGCACTGAAAGAGATTTCACTATAAAAAGAATGAAGCCCCTGTGGAATTCGTTGCATGATATTGGGTCCTTTTGTTCACTTTGTTTAAAAGGGAGCTTTGCGTTATAGCTCCTTTCCTTCTCAGCAGATTTTAACTGTATGTGAAATACCGTATCTGAGATGTAGAATTTATCTTAGTCTATCAGCTGTACTGCTGTGTACTGGCTGCCGCTTTGTAATCCACTTGTGAAAATTGTATGATGTGTTATCATACGTAAGGAGGATACAAATATCTGTGTAGATTTCCCCCATTCAGCCGTGGAAGTCGTACTGTTATAGGTCCTCTGTTTAATCCAAAAAATATAGCTGTAATAAAAGGAAAATAAACCTAATTGAAGTCCTCTGTCTATTTGTGCCTGTTCACCCTTTGACCAGCTCCAAAACAGAGACTACGTATCACTGATATGCTCCATTATTCAAATGTTATTGAGGGGTTATTTATTTTTATTTCAAAAGAAAATATTAAAAGTAAGGAAATAAAAGAAAAATAACCCCTCTTCTGGACTGATGGAGAATTTATGGGTATATAAATGAAAAGATCAGCTAAACTTTACAGTGACAGAGATTTTATTTAACAAGCAGAGTGGCTTTTAAATTTTCATACCACTATGCAGTATTTGCAGATATGCATACATGAAAGCAGAGATCAGAGTTATAGTGGCTTGTATAGAAAGGCAGTTGGATATCAGAAGCTAATATTTAAAATTGAGGCCTGAGTTAAGACTGTATTTTTGGTGTTTTGCTTTCTGGAATGCTATAGTTGTACGTCGGGGTAAAGCCTGAGAAACGGCATGCAGAAGTAGGCTTCCCAGTAAAACAGTCTCTCTAAAACTCATACATGTGATTTATTTGTGTAATGTGTTTCTCTTGCCAAAGGACCTAGTTTAGGCACCTATGGAATTAATCTCATTATTAAATTACTGAAATGCTCTGTATAATGGCGGAAAGAACTTGTCTTCAGGTTGAAATGACCAGTACTTGGGTCTGGAGCATACGTGCAAATCTGCTTTGGGAGTAACTCCTGGTTGTTAGTGTGCTGGTGTGCAGGGTCTTTGTGAGTCACGGCAAGCTAAGGGACAATTTTTCCAGTGTAAATCCTTTAAATTGGGACAAAGTGTAGAGAGAAGATGCTGCCTTGCCAGAAGAGGCAGTGTTGTAGTGACAGGAATTATTGACAGTGCTAGGAGGGATCCAGGTTGCAATCCTTGCTTGGGGTAAGTCAGAGCAAGGGCTGGACTACAGTTTCCCAAATCAAGATAAGTGATGTAACCAGCAATAATGGAGCTTCTGTGTCTCTGCAGAAAATTTGCTCTGAACCTAACTGATCTTTGCCAAAGATTAATCAAAACCAATAATTACTCTGAGCAGAACCCATTAGTAAGATATTTTTGAATAATGTTGGTCTAGTATTTTACAAGCAACAGTAATTGACCTATAAAGAGCACTTTGGGATCATCTTCTAGATAATCTAAACCAAACTACCATCTGAGGACTGCAGGTGAAGACAACCTGACCTCTGCCTCAGCCTCAATGCTCTCCTGTGTGTTTGGGCCAGCACAGTGGGTTCAAGGAGTTGTTGTGAGGAATGGATGGCGTGAAAAGCAAGGAATGAGGTCAGGACATGGCTTGTTATCACCTGCACAATATATAATGAGAAGTCAGGCCAAAGACTGTTGCCCTCACACAGCAGGAACCAGGGCAGGGGTTCTTGCTGTGGTGTAGCTTTTGTCCACCTGTGTAACAGGGCTCACAGCCCTGTCATAGTACAAATTATGCATTTCCCACTAAAGCAAAGAGGACATGTACCTTTGGAAACATTGTGTTTTTAGTGACCGATGGAGCTGCGGCCTCTCTGCTGGTGAGCAGTTTGTGTCACATCCCTGACATGGTTTCAGCATCCCTTTCTATGGGTGACTGTGGTGCATGCTAAGTTCACATCTCCTTGTAGTGTATGCTTCAAATGTACAGTTAATATCCAGCAGATACGTGGGAAGGCAAGCAAGCTACCTTTCATCTAATGTTTGTAACACAGAAAACCTTCAATATTGAGAACAGATAGACTGGAAGGTAGGTTCACATCTCTCAGCAAGAGAGCTGTAACTTAAATCTAATACACCTGATCAAGGCTTTCTCTCTGCCTTGTAGGTATTTTAATACAAATGTGTCTTTCATTTGACTGATTGAAGGTCTCCAACCTGCAATAAATGAAACATCTGATCCCCTTGAATCCAAATCACTTTTTCTTTGATTTTCTTTTACTTCTATTTCTTCTTTCTTTGTTCTACGGCTAGAGTCGAATTTCCCTTTAGAAATTGAAAGAATGTGTGTGGGTTTTTCTGCTCCTCTTACAGTGAGCCTGTGCAAAGGTCGAGTGGCTAGTTGACTAGCATATTAAGTCAGAATTCATTTCACAGACAGTCTGTAGTGATGTGCTTTACATATCATTATCACGCTGAATTGAGGGAAACTGATTATACAAATTAGTTACTGTACATTATTCTCCAAAGCCTTTTATTTGCATAACCAATAGATTTTATGCAAAGAATATCCTGAAAAATGATACATGATCATGTATAGTTGAAAGAAAGTTGTTATTATCTAGGTAGGAAAATAAGTAGGCATTATTCACAATTTAAGTTTAAATTATTTTGTATTATAATATTGAGTGTATCAATTAGCTTATGCCAGACGTAGCCTTTAAAACACATTTCCTGTAAACACGATTGTGCCTGCAATCCTGAGTGCTGGGAGCTGCTGATTCCAATGTTCTCTATAATTATGTCTTTGTATGAATCAATCAGTTTAAATATAGAGCGACAGTCTGTTAAAGCCATGACCTCCGTTGGGTTTATTTTTTACTTGGGTAGTCACGTCTCTTTCCAGATGTCAGTGACATAATTTGTATGCTCAGCATTTCTTGCGTGGAGATTTTTTGGGGGGGGGGGGGGGGGGGGGGGGAGGAGGGGAGGAGGACCTTCAGAAGGAGATGGGAGTTGGAAATATTAAGCTGTAGAATCATTGAAAGCGTTGCTTTTAATCTATAACTATAACCATGTTTGTAGTGAAGTGTTAACTCTCCTACACATGAACACACTTAGTCTTTGCATAGATATTGCGCTGGGTATTAAAATGTATGTCAGGCTGGAGAACAAAGAACACGTGACATTATGGACTGAATTCATAGTTACAATAAAAGGAGCAATGAAAATTCAATAAGGGGACTGGAACCAACAGTGTCTTTGTACTTTTTATCTCTGCTAGAGTTTCCAGAGGAACTGTTAGTGATTAAGGGCCTCATCCTGTGCATGTTAGTGAGCTGTGCTCACTGCCCTGCGAGCAGTGCCAGGCACTGAACGTCGGCGCGATGCTGGGGCAGGAGCATGCAGCACCCGCTTTCCCCCACAGCTGGTGGCTGCTGATGGGCTCAGGATGGGACCCGACAAGGAAAGGAAAGCAGAGGAGAGCAGTCATGTAAAGTTCATTTTACCTTTATAAAACTTTCTAGGGATTGGAAACATGCAGCAACATCCAGTTGGCAGAGGAGATGAAACACTGCTGTGTGCTCTGTATGAAAACTAGACTTTATGGTTAGTAGGTCTAGGTCTCCAATGTAAAAGTTCTAAAAATAAATCCTTAAAACTGTTGCAACCCTTTTCACCATTTCATTTCCCTTACATTTCTGTGTTTTCAGTAAACACATCTTTGATGCTAAAACTGAAAGCGGTTTATGTGCTATGATTTTATTTTAACAGAGACACTCACCTTACTTTAACTTCAGTGGAATGGGACTGTGTTAAAAACACCGATACTTTGCTCTGGCAGGATGTTTGGATGCAAGTCTGTTGCGTTTCAGAAATGTTTATTTTTCAGTGAAAGTTTACATCTATTTTATTAATCACAAAATTGTAGTTTTGAAGAATAATTATATGGAACATTCCATGTGGTATAAGGTATTTGTCTACATTTTAATTAGAAGGAATTATTTGATTTCAGTATAACCTGTTTTAATTGCATTCTTTGTGCACCTATAAACTTTAATAGCTGTAGACACTGATGTTATTTGGGGAGTTTGTGTGATTATTCATCTAACATAGTTTCAAGGGAGCTACATTTTTATGTCTTTTAAACTTTCTAAATAATGATCGAACTTTCAGCCTTTCCTTTGTATTTTTTCCTTGGATTAGTTTCAAGTTGGAGTGAAAGCCAGCAATTGTGAGGTAGCGTGGATTTGACATTTTCTCATGTACCCTGCATATTATTTGCAGTAAGATTAGCATCAGAAGGACTGACTTAGATCAGTTGTCTTTGCTTATGCATGCCCTATGTTTCTCAGATTTTTTTTTTTTTTAGCTGAGTGTTTGTGTCACAGAACTTGCCAGGTAGAGTGAGGTGGAGGATAAAACGAAAGCAAAGAAGGTAATGTAAAAAATTAGAGACATTGGAATGGGTACAAAGGAGAACTCATGTTCTTTGAAATTACAATCCTGAAATGAGCAGCAATGAGCTGATAAAGCAGCATGGATCTGTGCGGATAGAAGAGGCTGCTTAAACTCAAGATCTAAATGATTTAAGCATCTTAGCGTATGGATTATAGTTGTCCTCAGCTAGGGGCAAATCCTGTCTCCAGTGACACGTGCACCCATTTAAAATCAATGAAAGCTGGAGATGTGAGAGACCAGGTTTTGTGCGTTAGCTTTTGTCTTGTGTGACTGTTAGCAGAGAGTTCCCCTGAAACGCATCTGGGTAAGTTAAACTTGTCACCCTTGTGACAAGAATACTCACATAAGTAACCATAATAGTATTAGCTCTCACAAAAAAAAACATTTAAAGAATCTGGCCTTTGGCTAGTAATATTTTTCAGATGTCGCTTTGCTTTTAGCAGTATAAGAAAAATTACGTTACTACCCTGGATAGTGGATTTATTTTGAAATGAAGTAAATGGCAGAAATGCAGCTCTCTTCTCCACCTGAATAAAACCTCTTGTAAGTTCAAAGTGTTCAGGTACATAACTCTAAGCTCTCCCTTCCTCACACACAGTGGGCTACCTAGTTTTTTTATAAATTCGCGTTAGGATCTCAGAGCAGGGCTGCAACCTCAACTAAAGTAACTGCTACTTTTATTTCCCCATGACTTTGGTTTTGTTTTAAGATCTGAAAAGACCACACAAACCAGCTGAACCGAGCAGGAGGAGAGATGAAAGATGGAGATGGTAATTTTCAAAAAGAAGTTGTGCTGCAACCAATGAGTTCTTTATGACTTCTACTTGAAAGCATAAATCAGCCCAGGTTCAATTAAAATTGCATCTAAATTGAACTAAACGAGCTTTTCCTGGTTTGGAGTTTTCATATGAAAGTGTTGCACATCTCTGAATAGCAATGGCGAGTTCTCAGGATGCTGAAACCGTGAAAGCTTTGAAGAGGACTGTGATTTTAAAGCCCACTCCTGCCTCCCACCCAATATAAAACTATATTTTATAATGTTGAAGGCTACATTCTCCATAAAATAAACACACAAACAATATTTAAATACTATGTCTTAGTTGTTAATGTTGTCTTAGTGTGTTAAAGTTAATGGTGGTTTTGGTTGGCTTTCCAAAAACTTGCTAAAAAAACCTAGGTCTTGAGCATGACTGCAGGTAGCTTCAAAAGGTTAATTCAAAAGGAATTAACAAACCCCTTTCTCTGGAAGTGAAGTAGCAGAGGCTGAGCAGGACCAGCCTTTGCGTTCAGTAAGCTGTCGGGCTGTCTGACAGGTTTCTGTTAGCCTGACTTGGCTGAGGTTTACCTGAATTAGAAGGTAGCAAATTGGCAACATCTTTTTGGTGGAGATGTCATACTAAGATTGACTTTTTATAGATGGGTAAGCAAAAAAGGCCTTGAAGAATCATCACTAACACTAAATCTTTGGCATGAAATGCATATGGAGTCTGAGAAAATCCTTGCAGTTTCTACTGAAATGAGTAATTGCAGACAAGTCCTTTAGCACTTAGTTACTTTAAACAATCAATAAATTCTTTCTTTATAGAGGACTAGTAAGGACCTGTAAAGAAATACACCCACTTGCAAGGCTTCTGAAACCCTTGCCTGCCAATGGGAGCACATTGACTCCTTTCATAGTTCTTGCAGATCCCGTTTACATAAAAACCCAGCCAGCAAGCACTCTGCTAAAAGCTGCTGGTTTAACGTGGAGGCATTTTTTGAGCCAGAGCCACTTTATGAAGAAAAAATGCTTGTTTGACATAGACCAAAAATGACAGTGTAAGTGGATCACCTGCCTGAAAGGCTCTGAAGCAGTACGGCTGTCCGACCCTCATGTCATCCTCTCCTGACCCCTCAAGAATTCCTTTGATCTCCCATGAAGACATCAGCCTCCAGGACTGTCATCGCCCCGCAGATGTCTGCCCCGCAGGAGGCAGTGGCCTGCCCAGGTACAGGTGTTGTGGCTGTGGCCATCCCTGGTGTGCTCCAGAAGCTGCTGCTCTGTAAGGCTGAAACGTTCAGCGGAACAGCTGCAAGTGCATGAATGATGGGTTTAATATTTAAAAAACTTTAAAAAGGAGGAGAAGGGGCAGCATTTTCATATGCAATCTTTTCTCTTGTTGTAATGCTGCCCATCAAATTAACAAATTTATATTGCTTTTGCTTATTTTTGAACATCACAATTTCACCAGGCAATGGATCGCTTCTGTAAAGATTTCTCATCTGGACAGCAAGGCTTCTCTTGTGGTCTTCAGTCTTGATGTAAGTGAGCATGCTGACTCACAAAGCAAAAGCTGAAACACTTGCAAAGGTTTTGTATAAAGTCCCTGGTTATGAGTTACTCACCTTCTCATTTTCCAGACTGGCTGGCCTTATAATGCTTGATACTGCTAGGTTATTACAATTCTGAGGAGTTTCACCGATTTTGCAAGGACTGTAGTAGTTTGCACTGTGGATGAGATTTCAAAGCATAATGAAAGCACTTGTGAATCTGTTTTACTTCATGTAGCTATGGACTAGGAGAGCCTGAAAAGCAGTCTCCCTGCTGAGCAGGTGGCAGCTTCCAAACAAAGGGTAGAAAATTTAGGACATCCTAATGCGATCACATGACATGACCCAGCTTACAGACACCACTGAGCATCAACAGGAATTGTGTGCCTGGGTCCTCTAGGACCCTTTGGGAATCTCATCCCGTACAGGAGGGCTGAGATCCACATGGTACAATCAAAGTCCAGCCAGATGTAGCAGGAATTTGTATGCTACTGCCTGACTCCTTGTATCAATAAAGAGATGTTTTTGTAAAATATGAACAAACTACAGTTTCAATGGAATGTAATCATTTTCAGCTCGATTGTGCTGATGGCACACAGCCCAGAGCCTCGCAGCAGCCTCAGAGGTAACACGCCTTCGGGAGCACAGCCTGCAGCCAGCCCTTCACCACAACCACGTGTGGAAGGAAATGAGCCTGTACCCTGGGCTGTCCTCACCCCCGCTTCGGACTGAATTGTGCCTCTTGGTACAAGGAGGGGAGTGCGTCTCTACCCAGTCAAGTTAAGTTGCATAAAATCCACTTTTTAAATTTCAACCCCCTAGTCTGAAGGGTTTTTTTAAAAAAAAGTAAAAATAAAAATACTGTAAAGTCACATTAAAAAAAAGCTTTGGAATTTTGCTTTTGATCTTTTTAATTTTGTATTTGTTGTCTTCACTGCAAATATATAATTTATTTTGGGCAGTTTGGAAAAGAAGCAAATTCAAATCACTTCATTCTATGAGTATATTAAAATGTGATGTCCCAACATCATCACAAATCTGCTGATTCACTAAAGGAAATTTAATTGATGCTTTTCTAAAGTGCCATTTCTGTGAAAACAACCCTTTTCATCAAGCCAACCAACCCACAATATTTTGGCATTTTTCAAATAGCTCTTCTGACTAGTTCTGTCACAAGCAAAAGGAAAGATACTTGAGAATCACCCCTGTCTGGTCCTTTCTTAAAGTTTTGCTTACCACTCAGCAAAGCCTTAGAAATTAGCCAGCAGCATGAAATGTATCACACCAGAGCAATGCATTTCTTTAGCAAATGGACTGAAAATAAAGTAGGAGTGCATATTTCTCTCGGTTGTAATAAGTTGATGAACCTGTCAGAGCAAAAGACAAACTGCTCTGACTTCTCTGCCTGTTAAAGCACAGCAGCCAGGATTGTAACTGAGACATCACAGGACAGGTGCTTTGAAAATTAAAGAATTTAAGTAAAGGATCATGTGGCTTTCCTATATGAACAAGAGGCTGATCCTTGCAGATTTCAACACCCTACATCCCTATTTGCTCCTTGATCGTATGTCTTTTATGTTAATAAATAATCCCATAGATTTGAAATGGCTTTTCACTAATTCATTTCTGTGCAGTCTCAGCCTGTGACCCAGCAGAAGTCTAATTTAAACCTTTAAAGGTTATTTTATTCAGACGTGAATTTCACCCTATTACACATAATCACTGCTAATCATTGAGGTGATTCACAGGTATGAGATGCAGAATCAGTTCCCAGGTATGCTCTCAAAAAGCTGTAATTTTGTTAAAAAGCACCACAGCTCTAAGCAAGAATGGTGGTTCTGCAGAATCTAGGAGCTGCATTGCTTCTGCCTTTTTTCTTTGATTTTTCTTTCTTGTGCTACAGATTTTAAATAAATCAAGGAAAATGTATAAATTCCACACTACCCAGAATGTTTAAAATCTTATTAGAACTGGGCCTTAACTGTTAGCTGGAGGTCTGTAAATATCTGCAGTAGTTTACTGCTGCTAATGCTGTAATTACATTTCAGCACTGACACTTAGGCTTTTTTGTGTTTGTGTTCAGCAGTACAGTTTATTTGAAAAGTGCATAAAATATAAATATCTAAACTTCAAAGATGCTGTAGTAGAGGTAAATTGCCAAATGCTCTGTGATTTTCTCAATAGTTTTATGATAGCATAAAGCCAGTGTTTCATCAAAGAATTTTTTTTTCTTCAAGGAGGATTGCACCAACTAGGTATAAATTATAAATCATACTCTGTTTTACATGTGAAATGGGAGCTCTGAAGTGTATCACACTTAAGCAGATGGAGGCTAGGTGTTTTCATGTTTTTCTGAGCCTGTTTTGTTTGTCATGTCATTTTCTATATATTCTATCCTAAAATTCCTTTGCACAGGGGCAAGAAGCTATCACCAAGTAAATACAATTATTGACAAGTGTTACTAGCAGCAGGGGGCAATGACAAAATCATCAGTAACACACACACTCACACAAAAGCTGGAGTGACATTTGTAACGCAGAGTAATGAGCTAATTGAGCGGCTCTTCAGGTTTCATGACATCAGAGATTTTATATAACAAAATGAGTGATCAAAACCAGTGAATTACAAAATGCTAAATATATATTTGTTCAGGCAGACAAAGCTGTTTCTGCCTTTATTCATTCTAGAAGCGTGACTGAGTTTTGGTGCAATTTAGAGAATTGGAAGGAAACAGTTTAGGAGGATGCTGTTTAAATTACAGCCTGTTTGTTCATTATTGTTAATAAGCACTATTTTATTGCGTTTACAAATTGCAAATTGAGCTGAGATTTCTTGTTCCTTTGATAACACCTTTGCTACAAGGTAATAACATATTAAAATCATATGGCATTTGAATGAAATTGTTTCCTGGCTCCGTTCGCTTGCAAACTACTTTTAAGAAGGGAAGGGGGGGGGGGGGGGGAGGCAGCAGAGGGAATAGCTAGTTTTGCAGGGCAGAGATGAGGAAGCGCAGCCTCTGTGCGTGTTACACAGGCAGAGATGAAAGCAAAAGAACCGAGAAGCATTTTTTAGCCAAGAAAATAACTGGCCTGAGCTCCATAGACTTGGATTAAACCAGCTGTAAAACAGAAATTTCCGTCATTGTTATTGACCAGACTTTGAACGCTTTTATCAGCTGCATGTGTTAATAGCTTGTTAATGATTGATGGTAAGGTCTTTTATGACACCAAATGAAAGTGAGAAATAAGTGCAGGATATCAAGGTGACTATTGCAGTCACACTCTTTGAGTAGCAGTCTGCAGAATTTCAGCTGTGTTTTAAAACATTTATGCCTGCCAAGATTAGATAGGTTACGCTGCAACTCAAGATAATACAGAATTACCCTGACTGTGCTGTTCATTCAGCCCTACGTTGAACAGTAAAAATACAGCGACCCTCAAAATGAAAATCTAGATTTTAGAAGGTGATGCAATTCTGCCAGAGTGTGTAAAGGAAGGTAAAATGCATAGATGACTTGGTATGCGAGGCAAATAAATACCAGATTTGCAGAATACTGTCTAAAGAGAGCCTTGTTAAAATTGCTCGAGTATTTCAATTAGGGATTTCTTACATCCTTCATTTCACCTGGTTCAGCAAAGCAGTTCAGCATATGCTTAAGCTCCAGAAAAGTTGGTGCAGCACATTTGCACAATGTACTTCTTGTCTCCATCAGCTATGTATTCTAGAGATTAACACAGCAATCTCCATATTAGCTTAGATAAGCCTTTGTGCTGATTGTAGGTTATTCTATGTGGTTATTTACTTCACATGTAACCACACTCCTCCTCTCTTTTGGCGAGTAAACTAAGAACTGACAGAAATCTAGAAACACTGGGTACCTGGTATCTCTTCAGGAAAGAAGAGGAGATGTGTAGGTGTCTGTAAGATTTAATATGCATTTATTTTTCTCTGTTCACATTATTCCTTTTTACCATCACTTCTTCCCTGTCATAAATCCAATTAGTGAGCTTTCTACATTGCAATAAACTGCTCTTCAGGAACAAAATTTGCTTTGTGAGCAAAGCCTTTTTCCTACAACACTATTGTAATTTTCTGTTTTTTCACTGCCTTGCAAAGCATTTAAATAAAAGCAAAATAGGCTTTACCACTGCATTTACTGCACTGCTCCCTCTTCCTGCAAATCGCTTTTTCCATCTTCAAATAATTTTGCTCCAGCAAAAATTTCTTACAGGGATGAAACAAAGATATATGATAAAAATATAATAAAAATCAAAAGAGATGCATAGTTCCAACCCAGAATAAGCAAAAACCTAATTGCTGGTGCAGTTGTGTGAGATGGGAAAGATCCAGGTTGAAGTCCCTGGTCTGAATCAAGGACTTAAACCCAGATTTGTCACGCTTTGAACAATTGTTTGAACTGCACAACAGTGCTGTGCTTTCTAGGTTTGAAAAAAGAAATTCAGTTGAATACCTAACAAAACCCTCCTGCAAAAGGGATTGTCAGAACTGGTATGTTCTCGTAAAAGTTTTATTTCCTGCTAATAGATATTTTCTGAGAAATATTACAGGTCATTTTGTTCAGCAATTTCTTTTCCTTCCCTTTAACCAAGTGAATTTTGACTCATAACACACTGCAGACTTAATTACTTTGTTTGTTTCTCCAGTCTGTGTTAACTCTCCATGTTCCAAATGTTACAGAGTTTAAATAGCATCAGAAAATATTGTGAACCTTTCAAGATAACTTTGGAATAGAGTAGCCCTTGATTTTAACTGTCAGCATGGGTTTGGGTTAATTTTTTCTGTAGTATTGTGGTAATGAGTAATTCTAGGAATTGGGAACACTGCCGTATATGTAAATGACACTGGTGAATTGTCTCTGGTCACTGTGTCCCTTATTCTCATTATTTATTCATGCTTCTTTTTTCTCCTCAGAAATAACAAATTAAACCTTAGGAGACTTGGAGGTTCAAAGGGTTGGTCATTAGTCCAGTTCTGTGGAGATTAGAACAGGAAACACCATTAAATTTAACCATTTCAGTATTTCACTGAGCCTGAATTCAGACAGCACTATCACTTTCCTCTAAGGTTATACAAAAGCCTATTGTATTATATAGAAACTGATTTTTTTTTTTTTTCATATCTATTCATTGTAAGCAGTTCTTTCTGGTTTCAGAGACATTAGTGGGTTTTAGATATTCCTTTATGTAGAATAAAAACCAGCAGAAAACCTTGTTGAGTTTTCTGCCTGCATCCACCGCCCGAATGTGCTTTCCTGACTGGTTCATTGCAGGCTGGAGTTCTTACAAATGAGACCAAGGCTGCAAGGGAGTGATATCTATTAGCAAATTAAGAAATGGTGGCTTTGAATATACAGTAGTTATCATGAAAATGCCAGCTTTCACTATAATGTAGCATCACAGGATGATGGCTCCTTTTTTAAAGGAGATTTCTGTAAAGAGCTGTTAAGACACGCTGACTCTGTAATAGGAACCACTATAGAACATGTACATATAGAAGAGAGGGAGAAGTGGCTGAGAACTTGCTGTTTTCAAAACTGTGTCCTTTTGCATAGCCTTTAAAAAAACCAATTAGCAACAGTGATGCTACAGAGGGCGACTGCAGCCCAGCAAAGCCTGTGTGCAGGGCTGCCTGGGCAGGTGTCTGGAAGGGCCTTGTGCAGGAGGGTGCCTGCCCTGGTGTTGCTTCCCAACATCCCATTGCATAAAGCAGCATGGGCACATCGATGTCTGCAGGTATCAGTAAATCACTGCAGGAATGACTGCATCATCTCCTGCCTGTCACTTACTCTGCAGTTAAAGCCCCAGGAAATGAGAAAGGTGGGTCACCATTTGGGGTGAGTACAGGCACATAAGCAATCACTCTGGGTCGTGCTGTGCAAGTTTTGTTGAAAACCGGAGGCTTCTGAATTGCCACAGTTTTGACATTTTCATGTCTCATTGTAATTTACCAAAATTAATAAAATTCGTGTTTCACATAGTCATTTCAGCATGCCTACAAATTCTCTCTGCTTACCATCAGTAGAAAAACACTTAAAGGACATTGTTATGCTTATTTTACAGAACAAAAAAATGTATAGGACCCAAATCCTTCCTGAACTTGGGTGTCAGGAAAAGCTGTGTCAGCTACATGCAAGGGAATTGGAAATTTGTCTAGTGTTGCAGGAACTGAAAACAGACTGAAATCTGTGCCACATGGACAAAGCCCCAAACCAGCCAAGCCCAACGATGACTCCTTGCAGAAGATTGTGGCTTTTTTCTGGTTTGGTGTTACCTGGAAAAGCAAACTCCTGGAAAGTGTCGGTCTGCATTTGTGAATATATAGCAATGGTCCACCTACCTGGCCAAAAAGCAGAAATGGCAGCACGCTGGGAATTCCCAGAGGGTAGAGAAAGGGCGGTTTTGCCTTGATAATGCTGAGGAGTGAGGTGTGCTCCTGCCCGGTGAGCAGGATCTTCTCTGGCCCCGGGGTAATGCAGAGATTATTTGACTGTCACCAACACAGTTTGTCAAGGAGATGCACGCTGGGAGCGACAAGCACTCTGAAGGAGTATTTGTAGTGAGTCAGCAGGTGCTGGTATGATACAACAGTCCAAAATATCTGTCAGGCAGTGGTGTAGTGAAGGTGGATTAATTTTTCTTATAAATTTACAATAAGCAGAGAAAAAGTCCACAGCCATCAGAGAAACCATTTGTTACAAATTGTTTTTAACTAATAATAAAAAGTTGTGGGCTAATTAGGCCATGAAACTGGTTTCATTTTAAGAATGTTTAAATGCACTGGGACTGTCTCTGTTTTCGCTGCGTTTAATGAGAAGAAGACGATAGCGGAGTTTTGAAACAAAGATAGAAGGTGTTGCTGATGAGCCAACCAAAGGTCCTTGAAAGTGGAGACAGCTTTTTTTCCAGTAATCCATCTTAACCCTTCAAATATAATTTGATTAATTTAAACTTTAAAAAAAAAATCTGGTTATTGCTTTATTTCAAGTGAGAAATTCTCAGAATGTTAAACAGTTTAAAATGTGTTGAAATGATACCACTGAAAGATGTTTCTGACTTCAACAAAAGAGCTTATTTTAAAAATAAACTCTACAGATATGGCTGTGTCTAAAGCAGAAAAATCTCTCTCTTTTGTTGCAGAGCAGGACCATTATTAAGTATCTTGCATTTTACTCATATGTAAAAAAAAAAAAAGGGAGAAAAAATGTATTTGTATTCCAAAAAAGAGACAAAGTAAAAGGAAGAGAATGTGGCCACACACTCAGCGGTAAAAAAATATTGCCTCACTGATAAGGTTGCTTGTGAAAGTGGTCCCTGAATGTTTTCATGGTTGTGAGACCTTTTTTTTTTTTTTTTCCTTACCATAGTCACACAAGCTGTGTGTTGCTGAGCTCCTGCTGAGCAACAGTGGAGGAATTACTGGAGCTCCATTCACAGTTTCAAAACTGTTTTGCATTAATGGACAGCCTGAACTGGATTTGGGTTAGGTTTCACTCTGAGCTGTAACTCTCTCTCTCTCCACCCCCTAAAATAATAATAATAATTACAAAAGTATGAGATAGGACTAGCATCTCCGCCTCCTGTTCATAACCGAGCAAACCAAATATTATTACATACATTATTGAAGGGGTGAGGAAAGTTAGAGGTCATGAACTGAGCTGTATGAATAGCTGGAGGTCAGATCAATCACAGCCATGTATTTAATGGCTGAGGCTTCAGCCTGTAGAGACTGGTTTGGTTATACCACCTTCTACCAGCTGATTGCATATTCTAATTTAAACCACAAATTAAATTAAATAGCTAAGAAATACATAAACTAAAGAATTCTTCAGTGTTTAGTAGTCAAGTAACGAAACCATTATTGTTTTTCCTTTTATCAATGTATGGGGAGGGAAGGGAAGCTACAGGCATGAGGATACTTGGCAACGAGATACTTGGCAACGAGGCAGAATTCAGAGCAAAATAATACCTGTTCTGTGTCTTAGTAGTGATTGTATGGGACAGGCTAGTCAGGAAAGAAGGGAATTGTCTGACATGAGAAATAAGACTTTTTTTGGAACATTCTCTGAATCTCAGTGGGTAGCAAAGGATCTCACGCTAGACACCCAAAAAATAATGCGCATGATACCACTGTGTCCTTTGAATTTATCTCTAGGATCGGAGAGACACTTTTAATTGCACCTTTGGATTTAGCATTGCAGCTTTGTCCGCAAATACAGAATTTTGCTAATGGACTGGGAAGGGAAAGGGGGGAAGGTGGGGTTTAGGGCAAACCAAGCTGGTTTTGTTTGCATCAGACCCCTTTGAAGTGGCAGCAGTTTGTAGTTTCTTTGTGTTTTGCATTGCTACCTTTTCACATCTGAAGATTCAAACAATAGCTCCTGGTTATTATCCCACATATTATTGATTAAAAGCTTTGACCAAAGACCTTCCATCTCACTTTCCAGTTTAGTGTGATTTACTTTTCTTTTTACTCCCTGTAACATATGATTAATGCTGAGCTAGAGAGTCCCAGTGAGATGAAGCAGAGTGTCAGGTAAGATTTGTCAGCTCGGAAGTATAGATTATTTTATGTTTCTCGAACTTTGTGGGCCCAGGGAACACAGATCTTGATTGTTAAATCCATCCACACTTTCCCTAGGGCTATAATATGCCAAAAACATTAAATAGCCCACTTAATACATAACCTCATTCTGTATGCTTGACTATTTTGTTTTTAATTTTTCTTCCCTTTCCAGGCTGCTCAAATGAAATGGGATCAAAGAAAAAAAATTATCCTCACTGGATTTTGTTAAAATATTAATAGGTTAGGGTTGACTGGCTAAATTGAATATCTATGCTGATCTTGCTTGCATGTTTAACTTGTGCTTAGGAAAATATGTTTCCTAGGTGATAACCTTTTATGTACCAGCCTGACTTCATTGAAATGCATAGAGATAAAAATATGTCACACTCCATGGCCATGATATTCTTGTGTGGCAGTGTGATTATTCAGATGATAATTGACCCCCACCTGTAGACAGCTCAAATTCTGTAGTCAATCATTCCATTTGATGTTAAAATATGTGAAAGTACAATTATATAATTTACATTACAAATCATCCTGAATGCCAGGCATCTCAGAACTACTGACAAACGAACGGGGAAAAAGTCAATAAATGAAGTGAATTACACTAGGCAAAGCATTCAACTTTTCTTATTTGCTCCTGCACAACAGCTTTTATGTGGGTGTTGTTGATGGATCTCAAACAGATACTGCTTAGTACTGAATTTGACTGCCTTTCAGCCCCTTCCTAACTTTGGTGATATTTTCTGGATAAGAATACCTTCTTTCACTGTGGAGATGAGAGTCCTCACCAGCAGATAAAAGTAGAAACGCATCCATGTCAGCACAGATTTATGCAGCAAAGACTGTAGGCCAGTGAGTTGTGCTCCAGATACTCCAACTTTTAAGCTCCTGTTTCTGTAGGCTTTGCTGTGTATTTTAAAGCTATACAGAGCAGTTAAAGAGCACATTTGTACATTCATGGATTGCTGTTTGTCATGCACCTGATTGAGGCCTGTTGCAAATTCTGTTGTCAGTGCTCAAATAATGTGGGCGAACGAACCCAAAACAGCTTGTACTGCTCCTGCATAGTAAATGTATACAATGGTGGGCTTAGGTGGTGGCTCTGGATTATGTGAGTCTGTCTGTCTGAGTGTTGCACACCAAGAATCTAAATTTCATGTGAATTTTATGGTAGGTGAGGATTCTTTTAAATATTACTGTTTTTCTCCTCAAATTGCTTTGGTTCCTTCAACCCCTTTACAGCAAGCCCCATGACACAGCTGCAGATAGTATCTCAGACACGGACTATTCCTGAAATTTCAAGCCTAGGCATTGTAATCCTCTATTTATTTATGATTACTCAAAAAAAAGAACCACTTTCTTGAGCAGATTATTCCACTGGAGCATTCCAGTCTGCTGAACAAGACAGACCCAGCTCGGGAATGTAATCAACCTTTATAGCAAGAGAAAACCCAATCTTAAATCAGTTGAGGTACCAAAAGGTGAGCCAAAGCACCAACACAAAACACTGCTGCTAGTAAAACAGGACTTACTGCTTCTCTCCTGGCTCTCCTCATGCCATTTTAGATGCTTACTTCTTAGTTTCATACTGAAGAGCCATAGAAAATTGCAAGTGATAAGTTCTTCTGTTTAGGTTTAAACATGGCATTAGTTTGCCTTAATATACTAAAGACTTCGTCAACCACAGCTTCTCCCTGTTGATGCTGTCAGTAACCATATGGTCACAACTTCTTCACTGAGAACACTTAGGTTCAGATAATTTTTGGGAACAGCAGTGTCTACACAGAGAATTTATCAACTGAGCAACCACTGATTAATAATTAGTGATTCCTGCTGGTACCTGATTTCATTAAATAATTATAAATCATAAACAAGTTAAGAGATAATGTTGGCCTGTTTACACTCTATCTGCAACAACAAAAATAAGTGGACTTCATATCTAGCTCTACAATGAACAGTTGTACAGTGAATAGCTACATATTGAAATGAATGCATGTGGCTTAAGCCTCTATTTCTTACTAAGCAAGCAACCCAAATATAATTTTTAATCCTGACCTTCATATTCTAAAATTGCTAAGTAGTATATTGTCCTTAGTCCTAACATGCCTTGGAAAACAATGTAAAATATCTTCATGTCCTGATGTATATACTCTTCTACAAAAATGGGCAGAAATTATCATTCCTTCAGCTGTTCTTTCTTTCATAAAGGTGAGACCTTTCATAGAAAAAAATCCAAATGATGTAAGATTGATAAAAGTATCTGATTCCCAAGCATGAATATTCTAAGAAATGTTCATCACAAAGCAACTGTGAAACTTTATGTGCTCAAACACTTCATTTTACAAGACGAAACAGAAGTTAAGAAACATCTCAAACAGCCTGAACATCCCTGATCTGTGAATGGAAAGACCTTATTCAAAAGGTTCTGGTTTACCATGCAATCTTACTTCTCTGCTCCCAACGCAAAAGACAGGTATCTTTCCTGGCAATTCTCCTGTGAAATTTTAGCTTTTCTCACCACACTTAATTTGGGAGTCCAAGCAGAAATGTCCTCATCTAATATTTTGTCCCCCTGAGCTGCTGCGAGAAGGAAGAAATTCCCAGTGTTATTCAATGTAAAGCAAGGTTGACACAGTCCAGGTAACTTCCAGACAGGAAAATACATACTACATACCTCTCATTTTTTTTTAATTTTTTTTTTAAGGCTGTTTTCCTTAGCTTCTTTTTAAAACAGACTACTACCAGGAGCTGCATTCAGGCCAGCCGTGAGTGGCTGCATTTATTCTGACCTCAGCAAATTCCTCAGTCATTATCCCAGGTGTGAATTTGGCCCGTTGTCTTTAATTAAAGTTCCAGTCTGCTCTCAGTAAATTTCACACCCTGTACAAGCATCAAATTATGTTCTTCAATTAGTTGTATCTTTTCTTCTATCCTTTTAATTTCAGGCCCATCAAAGAGCTGGTTTACTAAATCAATTTCAATGGGAATTTACACATTGTGAATCGTAATGGGATGCAAAATTGACTTGGCTAATGAATAGTTAGTGGCTTTGGGGTTAATAGTTTTGGGTTTTTGTCTCAGGTACTTTGTATTAAATTTAATTTTGGTATTGCTTTAATGAACACAATGTATTACTTCTTTTTTCGCCCAGGCCCATCTAAGGTGTATTCTCTTTGCCTGCCTCAATTGATTTGCTTTATGAATAACTGTATGAGGTTTCTGTTTAAGATAAGTACTTCCGCTTGTCCCATTTCTATGCGCTAAATATTTTAGTCTGATGTATAAAGTTTAAATAGAAAAGAGTCTGTACATTATAACAGGGATGAAGCAGAAGTTACTTTAGAGGTTACTGCCTCCTGCTGCTTTGTGTGATCTGTCATAGAACTGCTAATAGCAGGAATATTTTAAAAACATTAATGGGACTCCTCTACAAATAAAAATAAACAGAACAGCTATCCTCATACCAAATTTCAACATTGGTATAAACAAAACATGTCACCTCCTCACACATTTTTGCGGTTCCAGTTTAGGAATATCAGTTTAGGGATATCAGTTTTGCCTGGGCAATACTCGAAAGTTCACATCAGTGCGGCCTCCATGGGCTGCCCCATGCAGGCTGTACGAGTCGCTGTCTGGCTGTAGGGACTGGATTTAGGCAAGCCTAGAAGAAGTGTGTGTAAAAGCTTCTGTCCATGCTGTACTAGTTTTATGACGGGAATGTTACTTTCAAGTTCTAAGTTTTCATTACCTCCCAAAATTGATTCCTTTTTTGCACAGATTTTTAAAAAAGACAGTACCGGGAGGTGTAACGACTGAATCAGTTCTCTTGTAATAGTCTTGCAAATAGCTGCACTGTGGATAAAAGTACCGTTCCCCAGACAGTCTCTATCCCAGGCCTACTGACACCCAGGATCTATTGAATCATCAAGATGCTAGGGTCAAGAGTCCCATGAAAGAGCTCTTCTGATCCATCTGCTGCCTGGCCTCTTTAGAGAAGGCTGCTCACAAGGGACTTTAGGTGCGATTTTGACAAGACGCTTCTCACCTGGCCTGTTAGCGTGTGTCAGCACAGCCACGTACCAACTTCTCATTCCTGGGAAATGATGTCTAGAGAGCTGGGGCACTGTCCCTGTCACCGCTGGCTATGACACCCCTTGACATGAAGTAAGTTTATCCATTGCAACATTGCCAGTTTTTCAATGGCCCATTGCTTGGTGTGTGGGCTATGGCACATCATTTCCATATGTTTCAAGGTAGAGAATCTAACACTGAGTGCTTTTTAGCTGAGATTTTTCAGAACAAAGAAGAGAACAGAAAAGAAGCCTGAGGAGATTTTTGCCCCAAGGTTGAGAGTAAGAGAGCATTTTTATTAATACAGATAGCCAGAATTTTAACAGGAAGGATTTTTTTTTTTTAATGCAGTGGGTAACATGAACGCGTGCTTCAGAGCATGGGTCTGCGTTGAACAAATGTGGTTTAAGTTTTCTGTATTCAAACATATTGGGAATATAAACACCAGAGAAAAGAGAGAAGACTGTTTAAGGGACAACTTCAGCAGGATAATGAATGGGTATAAGATGGCCAGGTGTAGATTTAGTCTTAAAGTGGATGGTTTCTGCCTGAGGAATGAAGTTCAGCAACTTCCAGAGGAACAGTTGAAATAAAAAGACCAACTACAGCCCAAATTTAGTTATCCATGAATTAACTGTCTGAGTTTCAGGTTAACTGTACTAAAGACACAGAAGCATCTAAGCTAGCTCTCTGAAGAGCCAGGTCATTTCCAACTGAGCTGGACATTCATGACATGAACATGACAGTCCTGCTGCCAGTGGTGAGCTGGAGCTAATTAAGCCCTGCTGGACCTGAGCTCACTTCTACTGAGGTGCTGGCATGTCACTGCACCGTGAGCTGCACTGTGTCCCTTAATACCTGTTTTTTCTAGTTTTTCCCATTGCACAAGGTATCCTAGTATCCCTTGTTTGCATGGATAATGGAGCCTGATCAGATTTTGAAAGCAGGTCCTTAAGCTATTTTGTAAAGGCAACAGTGACTCTAGAGACCTTGTGGTCTCACATTTTCTAAGTAGAAAGTACCTGGACAGGTAATTCCATATCTACCTTTGTCAGTATATGCTGTACCTGCCTATGCAGACTGACGGTTACTGCAGGGAGGGCTTGGGCTGTGGCAGACTTCTGTGCGGGTCTGGGTCAGCATTTGCAGTGTTTCTGTACCAAGCATTGCCGCAAGAACTACTGCAAACTGCATAAAACTGTTATCTGTAATTTGTGGTTCTGGAGATAGCATGTCTAAATCTTTTCCGTATTTCATATTCCTCCATGTCTTTACCTTACATTTATTTTTGGAAAAGATTTGTGTCAGATTGTTATGGAAGGGGGCCTAAAATATATCAGAGGCTCTAAGGTTTTTATGTACATCAATAGTTTTTTCTGCTATTCTTGTCTTTTCTTGCAAGGGAAAAGAAAGATGACTATGTGCAAAGGAGGAAAAAAAAATGTTCTCACGTAGAATTGAAATGTGATAGTACAAAGTTCCCTACCCAAATATTTGAGAGACAGGAAACACGCTTAGATGATCAGTAGTGGCTGTGATCCTGTCAGGAAAACGCAACTTAGAAAAACTTGGGTTTGATAACCTCGGCTGAAGCACAGTTACTTTTGGAGATACTGTATTATCTTCCTATTGCCTTCTGATAGCTATATGAGAGAACAGTCGGCTGACAGTCTGTCGGGTCCTCTGTCTGTTCTCCTCGATACTCCCTTTTATCAGCAGTCACCACATTTCTCTTTCTAGGGTCAGATCCAATACCCACTGAAGTACATGGAAAAAATCCCAAGATCCTCTACCCTGCTGTGCTATATGAGCCAAAGCATGGGTTTTAGAGTCCACTACATCTGGTTCATTAGATGCTGAAATGAGTTTTGCCAGAAAATAATGACTCCCTCCTATAGGCAGTGTGTTACATTTGTAAGAAAGGCACAGTCAGTGAACTAACCCAAATCTCCTAATTCTGTGTGTTCAGGCACAAAGGGCTTCTTGCTGATGGACACCAGCACTGTTCCCAGCTTTACACTACCATAAAATGTCCTGAGATGTGTATGGCTTGGTTTGTTTTAAAAGAGGGTATTTTATTAATGAGCAAATATAAGAAAAAAATCTTTGAATGTGAGCCTCAGTTTAAGTAAGTGTACAGTACAGGAGGGAAAAGTATAAGCTGCAGCTGTGTTTCTGCAATGGACATGATTCTAGTGTTTTAAAGTTCCATACAGCTTACTGAAAATAGTAGATATGCTAGTGCAGCAATGTATGCAGCTCGTACTCTGCTGCATGTGTCTTACTGACTGCGCTGCTTGTTTTTGAGCCATTGTACTTAGAATAAACAATGGAGAGACTGCTGCAGTATTGCTGGCATTACACATCAGGCATTAAAGACAATTAATGGGCTTTAACTTCCCAAATTACTTAAAAGCCTTCAGAAGAAGTCTGGAGAATAATTTTCAGTCATTGGAATGAAAATGTCACAGTTTTGTGCTTTGGTAAATAACTGGTTCACAGAGATGTCTTACTTATCACTGTGGTATGCTTATTCATTAAGGGCTAATTGCAGAGGTCTCTAAATGAAACACTGCAAACCACATTCCACTCCAGTGCCAGTTTGTTTAAAGTCTGCAAAGCTTTATTATTAGCATGATTTAATTATGAAAATGGCAACCATGGAGAATTCTGAACACATTCTTTCCCTTGATCATTAGTTACAGGGCAAAAATGAAACACTTTCAACAATGAAGGGTTCATATTTCAAGCTTATACAGTAGCTGCTAAAAGGCTATACTCAGAAAATCAATTTTATTAAAGTCCTTCAAGCACTAAAGGGACTTCCATGCAACTAAGCAATTTTAAAAACATGTCCACAAGCAGTGACTTTTTGATTCATGTTTTTAGCAGGGTTATATTTTCACTGTTTTCAATATTGTCCCCCAAAGCAGGGTCAGAAATGGTTTGAGGAGGGGAGAAGAGGTGAGCAAAGCATGTTCTGACATAGCTGTGACTTGCATCCTTTACCTTAAGGTACTTAAAAGAGGACTATGAACTGGATCTGGGAAGCCTGGCATGCTCTTAACTAAACAGATCAAAAGTCAATGGTGTTTTCACCTTTTCCAGCTTTCTTTTGCAGCCCAGGAAATTAAGTTTGGGGAGCTACTAAGAAACAGTGTAGACTGGATTTTTTTGAAAAATGAAGCTGTGATTTGAGCTAAAAATAACAGGAAACTATTTTCCTAGCGATAAAAGGGAATGACATGTATGGTAAAGGGATGAAAAGAGTTCATGTATTGCTCTGCTCCTAAAGAGATGGCAGGGAGCTGAGAGCTGTGTCCGTGTTTCGGGGCCTAACATCACTGGACCAATGGAAAATTGACTGCAAGTCCACCGAAATCACAGAGTTGTAAATTATTGCCCTGATCCAAAGTCCCTTGACTTCCATGAATCAAAACTCCTCAAATTAGTGGATAACTTTAGCTAGGGGAAAGAGTGTAGAAAGTCTAGTGCATCCTGAAATCTCAGAGGATAAAAAAGTCTTAGTCTTTATATGCCTATCTATGTGTATAACTGACATGCCATTGGTTGTCCACAGGACAAAATAAGCTATCATCTAAAATCAAGTATCAATAAAACATTGCTAATGAAGTAAAAGATAAAGAGAAAAAAGAAACAAAAGGAGATGAAATAGATGCCTTAGAAGGGTTGTCACTACCATTAAGAAAAATGTGTGAAGCAGAACTATCCCCTCTTACCTATAATCCAGTTTTACTTTGTTCCTTGTCATTTATATACCTGCTTTCCACTTTTTCTGGTTATTTCATTTTTTTCAGATCTGTATTCCCAAATGCACTGTCTTTTTTTCATTCAATAGCCCAAACCATTCCAGATACCCAAGTATGCTCTTTAGATAGATGAATAACGAGCATCATTTTTTTCAAGTGTGGTATCTAAAACATAAGAATGATTGCTGAAAGGTGCTGTTGTATAAGTGTTGTTTCTGTGTCTCCCATTTAAAAAAGAACATCACCCATATGAATACTTCTGTGCGGTTTGGTAGGAAGAATCCGGTGTCTGCTGTTCAGGCAGGGATATCGCAGCAGTTCGGATGTGCCTGGGAAGGGCTTGCTGTGCTCAGAGCAGGCGACTGCTTCTACCCTGCTAAATACACAGGGCCGGTAAATAGTTTCCATTGTATATTTACAAAAAACAAACCACCACAAACTCTCAGCCCAAAATAACTCAGGTCCCCAAAACTTTGGCTGTATTTGTAGTGTGTGGGCAGGATTTTCAAATGCATAATGTTTGGCCTAACGGTCTTCCTATTTAACACGGTTACGAACCTTGCATCAGCTTAGTGGAAACAAAATGAAGCAAACTGGCAGTGACTTAGAAAAGTGCATGCTTGTGTGTGCATCCAGTATTCCAAATATTCCATGCTGCAGCCACCGAGGTCAGGCCAACATATTTTATCAATTTTAACGTGTGAATTAATCCAAATTCTCCACGTACTTTGGATTTAGCAGCAACGGATCAGTGAAGCCATTACATTCTTTTTTTTTATTATTTTTATATGATGGGGTTGTTAGACCTTAAGTCTCTGGTGACAGCAATAAATATCCATCATTAGGTATGAGTGATTATGACAGACAGTTCTAGTTCTGCCTATGAAAGATTATTTCCTTCTGCAGCCATAAGGAATGCAACTGATGAGGGAAAAACCTCTTCTTGGTAATCTTAAAATACATAAATCAAATTTTTTGATCCTAATGTTGGTTGTGGTAACTTTAAATCGCATAAAATTAGGCATTGATAGTGTCTGTTTCTGCAAAATCTGGAAATCCTACAGGAGCAGCCCCATTTGGGCTCTGGTTTTCCTTGTAGCTCAGCCACCCCAGCTCCCTGCTTCTCATTACTCTTAACTGTGCTAGTGGCAGGCACTCAAATACTACAGTGAGGAACGAAGCTTCAAGGGATCAGACCTCAACCAGTCCAGGAGTGCTGGGTCTCTTGCCAGCCTGCACTTCAGGCCACACTGGTGGAAGCGGGGCAAGGAAAGGCAGCGTCGAGCAGACAGGATTTTCCTTGCAACATGAGTTGCTTGGCACAACCTCAGTGCAAGAGCCACCTCAAGTTGATATGGGGGAAGATGGTACAAATATGAAATAAAAGCAGTCATAGGTGTCACGGTCCTTGTTGAAAATGGGCAACAGAATGAATTGTGGCTCGTTGCTGCTGCTGGCTGAGAACTGGGTTTTGTCTTGCTCAGCAGCAGTTTAGAGAATCCTGCACAAGTCTGGTTCAGAGTGAAAAACCCTTGGGTTTAAAAAACGACAAGTGGATTATTGGGGCGGAAATATTTTTTTGGCCTATAAATATATGTGATTAAAACCAATGTTTCATTTCTGTGTCAAGATCTGGATTCTTATTTTATAGAAAACACTTGAAAAGTAAAATAAAAATGAACTTTCCCTAAAATTATGATTTTAAACTTTCTAGACTACAGAAGGATCTTTACCAAAATAACATATATTCATGAAAGGCTTCTGATGTTCCAAAGGAGCCACAGCCACATCTGCAAAATCAAATGGGAAAATGTTTTCCAGCTACACCAAGTTCTTAATGTTACTCACGCGAAGACGAGCCCAGCCTACCCAGGGTATTGCCTGGTTCTCCTTCGGCTGGGCTGTACGTGCTGGCTTCTTGTGCTGGTGGCTAAGGAGAAAAGCCGGTGTCCGTTCCCTCCTGCTGCTGCTGAGCGGGACCCTGTGGAGTGCCATTCGAGATATTAGCTGGATGTAGTGATTCAGGACACAGAAATCCTCTGACCACCTCTTTGCTTCCCCCACATTCGCTCCGTGGCTGCCACTATCTTAATCTGCACTTTTTCCTCAGTTAATTTATGTGAGCTTAGCCTGGCTTTTGCCATGTTCTTTTTTCTGTTGTTGACATTATTGACCATTTTGGGTGGTGACAAACAACTTAACAATATCAATAACAATTTATTGGGTACTCTAATTAATGAATTTACCCTGTGACCCAGTTGCAATCACGACTGTGCAGTCAGTATAAGCCTGCAGAGGGAGGAGCAGTACTCACAAACTCAGGTGCTGTGTTGAGACTAAGTAGCCTATGAAATTTTCTTAGATTTCAAAAGACCAAAGCACAAAAACCCTTCAGAAATTAACACAGTTCTATTGATTTCATAAGAGTTGTAATTATTTAAATTCAGAGCAAACCTTACAAATAATCAAATTTTCTAACAATTACCAAAACCTGTAAAAGCCTCTTTATTACATTTGACTACAACACACTTGTTTATTTCAGTTTAGAAACAAGTAGCTGAATGGATAGGAATATACAAATATTGGGTTTAAAATAAAATATTGTAGCTGGAACAACAAATTTAATATGAAGTGGTAAAAAAAAAAAAAAAAGAAGGTCTAATAAGCTGCAGTAAACTTCCACAGGTGGAGCAGGAGCAGCTTTTAGAGCTGCAAGGGGTGGTCCCCATCAGCTGTCCCTAGGTGCCCCTGTGTGCTGCCCCTGCCTCCACCCTCCCCAGGTGAGGCTTTGCAGCCTTGTTATTTCTGCACAAGTCCAGTCTCAGAGATGTTTGTTCTACCCTGTGCTTCCATCCCCATCATGGGGACAAAACCCCGCTCTGGGACCACTGGGTGGGTGGGAGGAAATGGAGGCAGTCCCTTTGGGGGGGCGCGGATGGGGAGAGATTTTTGTTAAGCTGCTGTTTGGAGGGACCTCTATGGGTGATGCCAGAGGTGGTCTGCTGCCTGTTCCCATAGGGGTCCAGTGCATAAATGAAGGTGTTCCCAGTTCCTCCTGAGGTGCTCTGGTCCTCCTTGGAGAGCTTTTTGGTATGGGCTCTGGCCAGGGCCTCTAATCAGTGCTGCATGATGCTGTTTGTTGAAACAAAGGTAGAAAAATAGGTACAACTACTTAGTATCTTCCTTTGCTCTCGCCTTGCTTGCACCCTGATGCTTTTAAGGAAAACATAAAAGTAGGGCAGAGTGGCTCTGTCCTTCACCACTGCATTGCTGCTTTTCTGGAACGAATGCAGTAACAGCAGGAGAAGAATTATTGGTATCATAGTAGGGAAGATGGCAGGGAAGGAGCCTACTGACAGTCAGTTCCTGTGTAGGTCAATGGAATTTCACGTATGTTTGTGTGACTGGACACTTACAAGTTCCATTTAAGGGGAAACGTCTAAGGGGGTCAATTTGTACTTGCTTCGCTCTCACGAACACCACCCACATTTCTGGGTCCTATGATGTATTTCATCACATACTCGTTGAACACGTTTTTTGCCTTCTCTATTGCTATTTCATTGTCTAAGTGGAAAGGAAATTTAATAAAGTTTGATTATTTTTTAAAAGATTTTATTTTTATCTGCACTTTCAAAGCCACGATACTCAAGTAGATGAGAAATTCTGCAAAAGGAGTTCACCTGGTGGCTGGCTGCATGCATTCTGCACAGATGAAAGCCCTGACCCCGCAAACACACTCCTGTCAGAAGTCCTTGATCTCATGGTAGTCCTTAGGACTGCTCGGATTAGAAAAGAATTGCAGGATTAAGTCTTAGTAGTTCATTTGAAATATAAGACATTGGTTGCTTAATCTTGCAAAACAAGGCTCTCAAGGTTTCTTTTGCTTTAAAACAATATAAATATGTTCATTGAGTCATGAAGCTCAGTGGAGTCTTTCAGGAGATTCCTTTAGCCATGTGAAACTGAGGCAGCTGCAGTAGAAATGTAAATGATTTTTATCTCTTCCCATCAATATAGTAAAGGAGTTTATTTGTCAAGTAATGAATATTTGATCCCAATGTTTGTGAAATGCCCAGAAGCTACCTCCAGAAAACCAAGTAACAAATTCAACTGTAGGAATCTGTGGCTGTGTTTTCAGAAAGTTTGAAGATGTGGGTTTGGGTGGAATCACCACCGGAACACAGTGAGTTGGAAACAGTAATCCCAGTGAGGTTCTCCACCTCTGATGGTACAGCTGCAGAGAGCCTGGGTGGTGCTGGAGGATGCTGGGCATCCCAGGTGCTCTGTTGCTGTACATCCAGAGCTGCTGCACTTGTGCAGGCAGTTAATAAGGGATCTGATTCTAAACTCAGTGATCTCAGCCAGGCTTTCCCCCAGATCCTAGTGCAGTTGTTCTATCCTAAACTTCTGATCTTCTTGCCCCTTTCTCAGAGCAATAGCAAGGGAAGGGGAAGTCTTTTGTGCCGGCAGGCTTGTCAAGCTTGGTGGCAGGGATCAGGGGAAGCAGTATGTGTCCGCTGAGGCCATTTGTCACTGACGCTAATTTCAGTATTTGAAGAGCTAGCACTTCTCTGCTATGGTTGTTGTGCAGTGCGGGTTTTTGGTCTTTTTGACTAGCTGTTATTTACTGTTTTGTTTATACTGCTGCAATGCAATGCAATGTGCATGCAGGCAAATTGTGCAGAACAGGAAGGGAAGCGCTGGGCTGTCGCTGCGAGCAGCATTGCATGAGTATTGTCACAGACTCGGAAAAATGTCTCTCATGTACAGAATGCACTGCTCTATTTTTTTTTTTAATGGCTAAATTATCAAAGTATTCATTTGAAAGCAATGGCACTCTCATGTGTAAACATTTATGAAATCATTAACTCTTCCCTTTTGTTTGTTTTTTCTACATAATATCAGAAATTTGGGGTTAATCATTGTAAGGGCTTGACTTAGATTGACAAAAAACAAGTGCTTTACAGCCTGACACTTCATCCTTCATTCACATCACCACTCTACTTTTGTTTAGTTTCCTAAATCGGTCAGAGTTAAATCCAGACTGTCAACTATAACTTTGAACTTCCTGGCTTTCCTTGCAAGAGTACATGTCTCTCTTTTTGGTTTTTTGGGGTTTTTTTTTTGTTGTCGTTTTTTTGTTTTTCTTGTTTATATTGATCTTACGATCTGACCTACGAAAGAGTGATGGGGGGGTTCCGGAGGCCAGGCGCCGCGCTGCCATGATGGGATGCAGCAAGTAGAGGGAGCTGCGGAATAATGCAGCTGCTTTGCTTCAGCTGGCGCCTTCTGCATGGCTCTGTTACTCCTCTGAGGTCTGCAGTTCTGTGCTGCTGGCCCCAAGCTTAGCTCTGCTCTGCTTAATAAAACAAAACTGGAGAAATCTACATCATAAACAGCAGGCAAAGATACTCCTGAGATTTTAGAGGCCTAACAGGCTTCAGATAATGTTTGCAAGGCACAGAGATGGCCAGAGTATACAAGTCGGAAGACAGATGCCAGTAGGAATTGATCATAAAAGTGCCTTAAAATGGTGTTACACAGTACTAATTGATTTGGGAAAAATTATCAGTGTATCCCAGGTACCTAGCTAAGGTGTGCAGGGAGCGATTATATACCAGCATTTATATATATAAAGCGGTTATTTACCTTTTCAGTACTGTCATAAAAGCAGTATACGTACACAAGGTTGTTCTTGGCCTTCCCTACCTGAAAATAAACCTGGGGGGTTTCAGGCACTGCGTGGGGGGCTCTCTTAAACCCATGGCTGCTGCTAGAGTTTGAACGACTTGCTAGGGCTGAGCTGTTGAAGAAACCCGTCTTTTGGGTAAACTCCAAAAAGCCTAACAAATTTACTATGTTAGTAATTTATGTTAGTAAATAAAATAGTATTCAAGAAAAAGTTAATTTGTTTTAAACTTACACCAGTAAATTGTTTTCAAACAGCAAATTGTAAATTTTTCTCCTGCTAATTGGAGGTGGCTTTTTAATAGACACATTAGGTTTGTACTAGAATGTTCTGCTTGATCCTAACTGGTCTCACTTTCTAAACAGAGATTTGTTTTGAAAATGCTCATACCTAGTTCAGAGTTCACAGACACCAATAAAGTTTATCCAGTGTCAGAGAAATCAAAATAATGCCCCATAGGTCTAGCAGTAAAACAAACAAGAGGCTTCTGCTCCCTGCTTTAAAAACCCTCATATTTTTAGTTATAAAAACAACTTCTGTAAAATGTGCCCAGGGAACAGAGCTGGAGCAGGGCAGGGTATTACCCCGCACAGCCAGAGGCTGATCTACTGTAAACATGACGACAGCAGAGGCTGTTTTGCCTACATGGTTGTAAGTCTGTGTGAGTTTCAGTACCCTTTATAATAATTTTAACTAACAAGAGAAGTTAATTTCAAATAACCACACTAAATTTAGTTCATGAATCTGATCACCCATTGCCAACACACAATTGAAGTGATTAATAAATATAGTGTATTTGTATATCGAGACAGTTGTTACTATAGACAAAAATTACTTTAGGCTGTTCTAAGCAAACTGGCTGTGAATATTTTGCTGTGAATAGTTTGTGGCTGCACTTAATCAAAACTAGTATCTTCAGTATCTGTAGTTCTAACATCATATTGTTCTCATCATCTAGATTAGTAGATTTTTTCATATAATCTTCACATTTTCATTTCACCAAGTTCAGAGTTCATTCTGAATGAGTGTTGTTTAATGCCCACCTTTTCTGTGAAATGGTCTTCCCAGCACACTGATTTATTGCTGCAGTTGTAGAAAGCACATAAACACAGCCGAAGTGAATTAGATATTTTGGGAAGCAAATATTAATGAAAGAAGTCATAGCAGCTGTGCATGTATTGGAGAAAGCTTCCCGAGATTGAGCTGATTTTAGGTATACATTGGATATTAACTGACTATTTGATTACATGTAATGAAGTTACAAGCAGTTGTAGCTGTTTTTTCTGTAATACCAGCTAGCACATACGTACTTGGTAGTTCTGCTGTCTAGAAGTCATCTGGTGTTTGGGCATCTCTGCAGTGGTATTCGACTGACAAGAAACTTTGTGTTTGGGAAGGATCCGAGAAATGTTACTCACAGAAGCACCACTAGTTATGGATGTACTATACTGACATCCTTTCCAGTTGGGTCCCCCACCTTCAGCCCAGGAACTGTAATTCTCGTTAGTGTCAATAATCTGTCGTAGATGCCTGTAGCTCTCAGGCTGCTGAGTTTCCCATCAGAGCACATCCTAGCTGGTACATGAATTCCCCACTGCCAGCTCACTCAGTGGGCTTTGCTGGCCTCCACCGAACCCCACACCCACATCTTTACCTGAGCCAACAAAATGCTTTTTCTAGAGAAATGATATTCTTTATTTTTTTTAAAGCTCTATTGACTATATTCAAAAGAAGGTATTTCAGAGTGAATCAGTGGAATAATTTTCAGAGAGAGCAAGAGGGCTTTTCTGACCCAGTCTTGTTTCCTGATCTGCGAGCCTGGGGAGAATACACTGTATTATTGTCATTGCGCTGAAGTCTTGGACATGAGGGTTTAGTGTTAGCAAACAGGAGTAGCTCCACTTTTATTTCTCCTGATTTACATAAGTGTAACTGAGCTCCACATCTCTTTTTCAAAGATTTGTTGTGCCTTGAATGTGCTCTCTCTACCAAAGTGTAGTGTGTAACATGCACTTGCTGCCTTTTCCCTCCACGTTTTTGCTAGAAGATGCCAACTTTGTGCTCTGTTGTAACAGCTCCGTGGCTTCTGTTTGATTTTCCTTGGAATTACTTTACATGAATCGAGACCATCTCCCTTTTCACACTCCCTATGTGTAACAAGGCTTAAGAGCACAAAGGCCCTGTGGTACACCAGCTAAGAAGGGCCGAACCCACAAGCCTTGAACTATGTCACCCAAAGCAAAACCAGGTGACGGAGCTGCTCGTCTGCTTGTGCCCCCTCTTTATACCCCAGTTCTCACCAGGGTCTGTGCAAGGCTCCGCTAGCATCAGCCTGCATGATTGCACCTCCTGTTAGGAAACTGGTGATAAAAAGACTAGATTACATTCTTGATCCCTTTGTGAGGGGGATCGGTTGGTTTATTTTTAGACCATGGCACCTCTATTAACGTTATGGGGCTGTGAGTGAGGACTGAACTCGGGAGGCAGAGTGAGCAGGGGGGTCTGCAGTAACCCCTGCTCCCAGCATATTCTCTCCTCTCGCTCCCTGATGGCAACGTGGCAGAGATTTGTGCCATTCTGCACTAGTGACTTGCCCAGAAGCAAAAATTCTTATTTTTTTACTAATGCTTTATTTGAATTTAAGGGATTGATTATGTTTTGCAATGGCCTAAATGCCACATCAATGGTGTTCATTGAGAGAGATTATTATTGAGTGGATCAGATAAATATGGCCTACAAATGTGCTGATTTACTCCAGCTTGTAAAACAAAACAGTTTACGTATACAATTTAAACATTCTTTCTCCTTTTTTTCCCCTAACCACATCCCTTGTGTGCATAATTGAGATTTCCTTACCACCCAGAAGATAGCAAGGGAATTCTTGAGGGTTTGGGCTGCATTTTAAGCGGGTGCAGCTGGAAGCGCAGCCGGGGTGCGCAGCGGCTGCTGGATGCCGCACACCTCCAGCAACACTAGAGAGCAGGCTGACACTGCTGGACTGCTGCGCTGCGCTGGCTGAGGCCCTGCAATCTGCTGGAAATGTAATAATTGCTCTTTTATTCTTTAATAAACACACGCCACATCATACAGAGAAACAAGGTGAGAGAACGAGAGAGAGGATATTGCATTCTTCCACAAAGGGCTGCTCAGTTTTATTTTATACGGTGTGGGTTTTTATACCAGCAGAACAGTCTTGTTATTTTAAATTACTCTTCCATCTTTCCTCCTCTCCCCCCCCTCTTTTAGTTAAATTAATGTATTGATTAGAGCCCATTAGTGTGTAATCGATTGTTAATTTGACTCATCTTACAAATCATGTTTATCTTTATCAATAAATATATATATATTTCACATCTCATTCCAGCAATAAACTAGCAAAAAACTGGGCATCCAGAACTGAGGCTGGAACTCCAGCTGCAGATGTAAATATACAGACTGAGATAACTTGCATGTTATTAAAAATATAGATATAATTTGTAAGCAAATTGCTAGAGAAGAGATGAAGTAAGGAGGATTAGTAGGCAAGTATGGAGGGAAATGTGTGATTTTTTTTGTCTGGTTTATTTGTCACTTTTTTTTCCTGAACAGACAGGACTGGACATTACGATATCACGGAAATATGGCAAACACACTGCTTTGTGTGCCGGTGGTCTGGCACTGATCACTTCAGAAACGAAACAACTTGTGTATCTGGACTCATAATCTGTGATTGAATCCTTGGGATGCTGTGTGCTCCTGCACTGGCAGCTCTGCAAACTTCCCGGTTGACTGTAGATTTGATTTTGATGTAGCAAAAATGAAATATGCTAAATACTGAAGGTATTTTTAATTTTGAGACCAGAAAGAATATGATACTTTTTCAAGGCTAGTGGAGGAGATATCGCCATTCAGGCAATAATCATTGTGCTTTATATGGGCAGGATCCATGTAGATACCAACTAATCCCCTCCACTGAGGCAAGTATAGCCGGTATTATTATCCTTGTGTTATGGATAAGAAAATTGAGATGAATAGTTAGCAGAAGGGCATATATTTATGTCAAAGTTAGGATAAAAAGTTTAAACCAGTGAAGCTTTACATATAATGGGTAGTTACTGATTAAATTTAAGATAGAGTCTTGCTATTTGCATATTTTTTAAATCTGTCTTTTGGAGATGAGAACTAGGCTTGCTTGTGGGTTGCTTGGGGTTTTTTTTCCCCTAGTATTTACAGTAAAGAACATGTAAAATAACTAAAAATGCAGTGGTGACTGAAGGGAAAGAGAGAAATGCTTTGGGTGAAAGGTACTGAACTGTTTCAAGCAAAAAGTTCCTTTTCCCAAAAGCCTGAAGTATTTTCCAAACAAGGAATTTTGAAATAACATTTTCACTTCTGAATCTCACAAGTTCGATGAAAACATTTTTAAAAGGATATAAAACCACAAACAGTGAATATGTAGGGTCAGCTTATTCCAGCACAACCCCTTTTTTTTTTTCTCTCTCTCTCTTTAATATTTTAAACTCCAGACAGGAGACCCCCCTCCCCCAAAAAAATATTTTATTTAAATGGATTCTTCTCACAGTTCTCCTATAGATGGCTTTATTTTTCTCCAAATATGTTTCAACAGCAGCCTCTGTGATCATCTAGTGCTGGATAGATACATTCCATATGTTTCTCCTTTTAGGAAATATGACTCTCATATAACAGCTAAAATGTAAAGGCCAGGAAGATTTGCAGAACCATATAGCTTATTAGCCCATAATCCATATTGGAAAAGACATTTGTACAGTACAAGATACGCTGTGCATGTGTGGATGCAGTCAGATTAGTCTCTAGCAAGTCTGCATCGTTGAAATTTCTCACCAAGAATGATCACTGGGGAAGTTAGAACATGAAGGGCCAAACACAACTGAAAAAAATGTTTTTTTTCAGTTCAGCCCTGTACAATTTCTGTAATGCAATCTGAAAAGCAGCACACTTCAGATCTGGTCCTAAATGGAAACGTTGGATCATATATACTAGTATCCGGGGAAATTCTGTGGGAATGGCTGAAGTTTCGAATGAGAATCATGCACGAGTTAATGGATTCTGTGTAGTTCAGGCTAAGTTTTGCCCAGTGAGTTTTGGTGGAAGAAACAGTCTTTGTGACATGGGGTTTGTGGATTAGATGGAAACAACTGCTCCAGCTCTTGTCTGTAACCGTTCGACCTGCTCTGGCCACTGGAGGAAACACCTCCAGTTGCAGCTCCAGCTCCCCAGCAGCAGCGCTGCGCAGCCAGCACGCCCATGGCTGGCCAGCAGGCACCACCAGGCCAGGCCAGGCAAGATCTGGTGTTCTCCATTAGAAGCTGTATATTTTTATCTAGTGCAAAATTCTGCAAGTGTGAAAATGCAAGAGTCCCCTCCATTGTTCGTAGGAAGTGCTGGAATAGCTGTGCTGTTGCATTTAATCCCATAAACCCAAGCTGCAGAGCTGGATCCAGCTCTGAAATGTTCTTTCAAGTTCTTTATGCTGAGGTCTTTAATTAGCACTTCCAGAGCATCAAAATACCATGGCACTGTGCTACTACTAATGAAAATAAACCCGGAGTTGTGTTCCTTGGTCTGTTGACATTTACAGTCGTGAAGCCTTGAGCTAGGCTGGGAGCTGCTGCTTATGTGTAGGTGAAGCTTCAGTGCAGCAAATACGGACCATGCTGAGGCACCAGAGCACAACCTGAACTCCAGACCTGGGGCAGAAATCGGTGGGGCCGTGGCTGCAGTGCTGCCTACCCCCCAGCTGGCCCTGCCAAAGGGCCTTGCCTGCCCCGGTGGCTTTGTCCTGGCTGGAATGCTGCTTTTACTGCCTTAGAGGCTACCTCAGGGCTTGCCCTGCTGTGGTTACAAACTTTAGGATAATTTGGCTCAATTATTATTTGAGCTCAAATATTCTTTAGGAAACCATGATGATGCAAAGAAATAGGTGCTGCGAAGTATGTTGTGTATGTAAATGGCAGCAATACAGCTGAGTTCAATCCTTGCCCTTAAACTGATTTTGGAGCATCAGGATTTTTGCCAGTTGCTTGAAACATTCAGTGTTTCAGTGATAGTTCGGGGAGGGAGTCGTCCTCCACGTGCTTCTGGCTCAAGGTATTTCTAGCTGCCTCCTTATGTATGGGACTTGCAGAAGAGGAAAAACTGAATTGTTCCCTCTCATTTTCTTGTGTCATAGCTGTTTTTTTTCTAAATATAAACAGATAAATATGTAATGCCAGAAAGCTTAACTTGGATAAAATGTGGGAGAGAGGAGGGGGAAAAGGAAAGGCTTCACAAGCTAAAAGAAGTGCAAAAATATTTGTGCTGTATTTTAGTCTTTTTTATTTCCTTTTGGCTTTGTTTGTCTTGTGGCATTAGCGGGATGGGCCCTACCAATTTTGCTGGCATGTATTTGTAACCCAGGAATGCTTTTTGGCAGATGTAAAATTAGAAACAAATTTCATGTGTTCTGCAGTGCCCTCCAGTGCTATAAAGGACAGGAACAGAATATGTGGCTTTGTCAGGACGACTCCAGGAAACCACAAAGAAACAGAGATTGGAAACAAAATCGGGGAAATAAATAAATAAAAAAGGAAATAAACCCCCCATAGCAGATGCTGCACAGCTTGGGAGGGGAGCGTGGCGCAAAGCTCCCCCGCCGCACTAATGGGAGCAAACAATGGGGCCCTCAGTGTGACATGGAACAAGGGCGCGTGATTCGGGATTCTTTTCAAATAAGTGGTTCCAGGATTTCGAGGCGAAATGATGCTCTGAAATTTACCTGTCTATTTTCAGGCGTGTGAATAAATAAAGTACTGCTCCCCTCCCCCCAACGGGATGGGAACGCTGTATGCTCAGCCCATCAAATTAAACACAGGCAGGTTTTCATTTCCAAGCCTGCATGTTTGGAGATGATGGATGGTGAGATATATGTCTCTATAATGAAGGTTTCATTACGAATTTTTTAAAATGTGCAACATAGCTTCTTCATTTCCAAACAAGAAATGCCATTCTCTTGCTTGTAGCTCCTAGATCCAATACATGTGATATTGCCAAAGGAAATGATCAAATAATCACTGAATATATTGATTTAATATAAAGTTATATTTTCTCTTGTTTTACTGCAAAGCTTCAGAAAACCCAAGTGGCATAATAAACTGCATAAATAATAACAGGGAGGAGTAACGATAGGGTGATTAGAGATAAATGATCAGTGGGATCATTTGGTTGCAAGTATTCAAGGAGATTTAGCTTGTCTCTGTCTTGTCGATGCCCTGTTGCCCACTGCCTACAAAGAACCAAGCGATCAAATTGTCACAACTCAAACACTTACAGAAAGCAAGATTGAATAAAGAATGTATAGAAGCCACTTACAATTTAAAAACAAAACAAAACGTGAACTCTTTATGCACTCCATAACAATTTTTCCAATTGCAATAAAAACACCTTCTAGTGTATACAGGTGATAATGGTTGATGAGTAGCAACATTCAGTGTGCCTTGTATATGGACTGGGAGTTGGTCCTGTGTATAAAAGGTTAATCTTTATTTCAGGGAGATAAGGCACTACTGAAATACCTACAGTCTGAAAGATGGGCTATTGCCCGTGAGTGATAACTGGCTGAGGGAGTGGTACTGATGGAGTGGTTCTGTATGAGGTGTCATCTAGGGGAGTTGTACTGACCTAGCTGTAAATGTGGGGAAAGGGAACCTCTGTAAAATTGCCCAGTGGTTTTCCTGCAATTACTAACTCGATTTCATGGTAACCATTTTTCACCTTTCCTTCTCTCTACACTCTCCCAAGGAATTTTTTTTTTTACTTTGGTTTGCCTGTATGTGTGCAGTATAAAAGTGTCCACATCTCCTTAAACCTCTCTCTCTGCCACTGTAAATGTTGCCCTCCAAATGCAAGGACTTCGGTCACCTAGTTTTGTCTGGCATTGAAATGTGAAAGTTCAAATAGCATTTTGTGATTTTTCTGGTAATATTGTGTGCAGCCTTTAGTGTCATTACCCCAGGGCTGGCAGAGTTCTAGGAAAGAGGGAGACTTCTAGGAAAAACCCAGCAGCACCACTTTCCTCTGCCCCTGCAGTGCTGCCCCCCATTAAAAACACATTACGCACTAGCACTGAGAGGATAAATTAAAACCACCCAGACAGCTTTAGGTTATGTATCTGAGTGCTGAATCCATCTGGTGGAGGGCTGGGCTTTTGCCGAGGCTGGCCATGCTGGTGAGTACACATGTTGAGAGCCATGTAATACTGTCCTAGTGCCCACAGTCACAGTCACTAACAATGTTTTCCTCTTGCTTTTTTGATGGAGTCTTGGTCTCACCCATCCAAACCGGATCCTGTGGGAGGGTTTCTTATGTTGCTTTCTTGTGGACTTCCCTCTTTATCCATCAGTGGGTGCAGTGATGAATTTCTGTCATGGGAAGACTTCTCTGCACTGCTTCCTGTAAAGGTCAGGGAAGGAACGAGCCCCTCCAGGGGAGTCTGAGGACACCCCCAGCGGACCCGCACAGGAGTCCTCCGCAGAGCCAGCCCACTCCTTGCCTAAGCACTGAAATGACAGAGCACATCCCGGTATCATCATCTGAATTTGCCTCCAGAGTTTCTGGTTTTCTCTTGGAAGTTTTCTCCACTGGACACTGTCTTACCCTATGAGGAAAGGATCCAAGTATTTGACACTAATCTTACAGACATTTTATATTTGGCTTTCTTTGAAAGTTGATTAAATGCAGCTTGTTATCCCACTTCTTTTTCAAGAACTTCTTTTTCAATAAACGGCACTGCTATCACAAGAACAATGTACCTTGAAGCTTCTGCCACTGCTGTGGCAGCATCGTGCCCAAGCACTCGTTCTACCTAAGGGGTGCAAGAGCTAGTGCAAAGAAAGTGTAGTAATAATTACAAGCTTATAAACTACTAATAATAATTAGTCTATAATAATTAGAAGCTTACAAGAGAGACCTGCAGGATGAGGCGGCATATGGGGGGCTGGGGAACGTAAGTAGCAGGCAAGACCTTTGGGTGACAGTTTGCCCATCCTTTGTACCAGTGTACCTGCCCAGGCCATGTGCTCACATGGGCTACATGAAGAAGTCTTACCATCTTTGTCATAAAGAGCTGCAAATCCATTACGCAGATTAAATTGGATCATAGCAATATTCTTTAAGGGAAGGAGGACAAGCGAAAACATCGTAAAGCTCTCTTATACCTTTATTTCTGTGGCTGGATGGGAGGTTTAGAATAGGTTTTTTAAAAAAAAAAAATCTCACTGGAAGGTTGGAATCCTGACAAAATAGGTAACACAAGCCACAATGGACTATCATAAAGGTATCATTATGGTCATTTTAGGGAATGTATATTACAGAGCTCTGTGAAATGTATATTCTGTATTCAAGGTCTGATAAAGTGGATTATTGACAGGTAAAGCCATAGGCTGCTTCCAAGTTAGTAACTTGTTTTTCTTGCACTAATAGGGATCCAGTAAGTTTTTAAAAAGGGAAATTAATCCTCTCATGTAAGCTACCAGTGGGTGGAGAACTGTACCTGAGATCACAGTACTCAGAAGTTAGTAGAAATTAAAGCTTTTTGCAAACTGAAACCCTATTTTCCCTACCAAATGATTGGGAGATGATTACTTCTGTATCTACATGCTTGAAATAGATTGGGTTTATTTTATTTTTTTAAAACGTTTGAGTGTTGAATGCTGCATACTGAAAAAGCAAAATTAAATGCTTGGAACTTCTTGAATTAATTCTCGTGGTGCTCTGTTCCCTCCTGGTTACTGTGATGTGGGCAGCATTGCCACTACCAGCCACAGCCGCCCATCAAGCCCCAAGCGTACCTTTGCCTCGCTTTATTCTTCTGAAGAAAGCAAAGAAGAAAGCAGCTGGGTTAGAAATGCTGTAGTGCTCCAGCGGGGAGGTATTGCATGTTTGTAACATAAAACTTGGATTAAGTCATTTTGAGGTGGGTAGCATTCCGATTAAGGATGGTTGGTAGAACTTGGCTGCGTGTCCAGTGCATGCCTGGAATTGGGCTGTTGCCTGAAACTCCCTGTGCGCCTCTTGGGCTGCGCTGCCAGAGTGAGCAACCGACACCTGCAGAAGCAGGCAGCTCGTACCTGCCATCGGGCAGAATGGAGGGAAGCGGCAAATGCGCTTTTTTGGTGTTCAGTCAGGCTTGGCTTCAGCCCATCTCACAACAACTGACGGCAGAGCCGTGGCACTTGCCACCATTATGGAATGTCTGCTGGGAGTGTCTTTACATACCAACTTATATTATTATTATTATTGTTGTTGTTGTTGTTAATATTAATATTACTGCTGCTGCTACTACTACTTTCAGCAGAACTTTCCCTAGATGATCTTTCCTCCGTCAGCCCCTTTTTACACCCCAGGAGAATGTAAGAAATGGTTTTGGCTACAGCTGGAGTCATCTGCCTCAAATAGAAACGGCAGCGCTTGGTGCTGTTAGTGAAAGCTTTGTATTTGCATGTGTTTTCTGAGTACAGAGACTGTGGGTACTGCTTTCTATTAAGGCTACCCACTTGCCATTTCATACCCAATTTTCAATTGTTTCTAATATAGCTGAATGTCAGCTGTTTGCTTGTAATTAGAAGACTGTGGGCAGCTCTCTCTTGCCTTGGTGGTGATAGCAATCTCATCCTGTTCAGCATATGTCTGTGCAACAAATCCAGGTGTACTCGTAACATGGGTTGGCTGCCAGGGATGAAAGGTACCTCCTGCTGCAATGCAAATGTGGCAACACAGGTAAAGGAGAGATAATTTATTAGCAGTGAAGTCATGGAGCCGTGGGCCACCGATTGGGCAGGTTAAAGCCAGCATGAACGTGCTCAGCTGAGCTACAGCCTGACATCAGTGTCCCAAGGGACACCTTCTAGCATGGTAAACTTTTTGGAACAAAGTTTACTTCATCTTAACTAACACAGATAGGTGCTGGGCTGGAAGCACAGAGGATATTCTCATGGAAAAACTGATCTTTTAACCAACCAGCAGAGTCGCAGATGAAGTCATGTCATAAACAGCCTCTGCCTGAAATTTTAACAGATAAATCACTGCGAGCCATAGACTGGTGTGTATGTTTTGAACCCACATAAGCTTAAAAAATGTGCACATTCTTCTTGTACATGTTCTTCCAACTCTACCCCTTCGCATGAAGTAACATATTCCTGTGGTGGAGACCACTGAAAAACACGCTGCCTGCCGTGAGGGCGTTTGTGCGTGCAGCAGGGTGCTCGGAGAGGTGCTGGTACAAGCCGCTCCTCCCCAAGGGAAAGAGCTGGCAGGAGCTGCCAAGTCTTGCTGAAAACGCAGTGTTTTCCAGCAGCCTCTCCCCTGTACCCCAGAGGTGAGAGCTCTTTGGGCACAGGGAAGAGCTGCAGCTGGTTGCATCCAGACCCAGGCTTGGTGCTGCGGTCACGCTCAGCTCGTCTCAATAGCAGAGTTATCTTCAGCCTTGCACAGCTCCAGCTGCTGCCTGCACCCTGCTCACCTGCTGCTTTCTGTTCAGAGTTTGTACCTGATTGTTACTGAAGCTGTCAAACAGTATTTTCCCTTGGAACTCTTTAAAAACTTCCAGAAACCTCTATTGGTGACTGAAGTAAACTACTACTTTCATTCGGTAAATGCTACAGTTTAGCAGAACTACTATTTTCTCAGTGTTTACTCTCATAAAGAATGATTTTGATGGTCACGTGTTTTCTTTCAGAGATTTGTTTCAAAAGATAAACCTAAATATTTAGCTGACTGATGAGAAAGTACAAATTTTACTAGCTTGTTCCCAAGAGTGTCACAGGATATTGTCCTGCCACAGGGATTCCTTCTGAATTTTTAGAAAGACAGGGAGGGCAGGGGTGGAAGGAGATGCCTGACTACCTTTGGTAAGTAGAAAAAGCAGCTCTAGGATGACAAGCCCTGTGTTAGGTTTCTGAAGAGAGCTTTAACTCCGTATGACATCCTTTCCACTTTAAGTACTCTAAGTAGCCCAACGATAGCAAATTTACGATTATTTTGGTTTTGTTACAGCTCCTTAAGTTTTCAGATTTCCTTCCAGCGTTGCTTTGCTTTCCTTTTTCATCTTGCTCCTCCTTGAATATGTCTACGCCGGAGGTGGCAGAGCAGGGTAGAGACACCCCAAGAGTGTTTTTGGATCTGGTCACGTTGGCATGGCGTGCTCAGCGGCGTGTGGACATGCCTGAGATACTACACACACAGAGTGCTGGCCCAGGCCACCGGCTGTATGAGCCTCTAGTGCAGACTGGATAGGAGAAGGGGATTCAAGCTCTGCTAATCATTACACTGATCCCTGGTGAGCTGGCAAATGACCTTGCTCACAGTGTGTAAAATAGTGACCCCGCACTGCTCTGGATTAATGTCCAAGGAGCCATGAGCTGCCATGCGGCAGGCGGGATCCGTGAGCACGGTGAGCAGCAGTGTCACGGCACTGGCTTCCACCACTATCTCCCAGTTAGCAGAGAATCCTTGGGCTTTACTCACTGCCTCACTCCCTAATATTGTGCTTTTGTTTTCTGCTCTTGCACAACTTATGAGAGCCATTAAAATCGTGAAAATTCTGGAGCCCTTAAAAGAAAAAAAGTTAGTGGTATTCCTGTTCTAGAGATGGATCCTGAACTCCTTACTCGGGAAAACCTTGCAGTGTTTTCAAAGGCATGTTCTTGAAATCCTGCTGGATTGGTCCCTGTAGTACATGAGTAGTATGAGAAACAGAGAAAAGCCCTTGACTATTAGTGGGTTCCGCTGTAATTCAGAATAATACCAGATGTTTCATTATGTATCAGCTGGCTATAAAACTGCTTCTTTGAGCCATTGAACAAAGACAGTTGACAAAAGAAAAATTAATGTTGTGTCTTTGATCTCATGTTTTAAATTTGTCTTTTATAAATAGTGATGGGTTCTGGTTAAAAACACTCTAACAATTTGTTAAATATGCAAATGTCTGAAGTTTCTTAGCAACAGAACAAATAAGTGTTTTTCTTCTAATATAATATGTATGCTAGTTTAGTAAGCACACAATAAGTTAATTAGGCTGCGGTTAGGTATTATTTGTAAATGTCATATTAGCATGCTGTTTTGTTTCTTTGTTGCAACCAAAAGCCTCAAATTCACTGATGTCACTTAGTGCTTGTTGGTTTTTCCTCTAGTTTTGAAATGAGTTTATTTTTTAACATACTTGTGGGCAGAATAATGATTTATTAAGTTGTGTGTTTATTATTGTTTTGCTTGGTTGTAATGTCTCATTGTCTTTACATTGTTAGCAATGTCAGAGATTTTACAGGGAAATTCTAGGAAAGTACACATTACATGTGTAATAAAGCTGCTGCAGTTTACTATGATTAATGTTGTTACAATGAATACCAAATGAATTAATAATGATGGGGCCACTTAATTTTAAAATGTTGGCATTTGTCTAAATGCTGCTCTGAGAGAGGGTGGAGGAGCTTGGCATGGTGGAAATTGGATAAAGCAGCATTTTTGCTGCCAGCATCCAAGCAGCTTGTTTCTCTCCAAACATTTACAGTCAACCGTTAACATATTCACTGCCAAGTAGATTTATGTAAATCTAGAAGACCTTTTCCTATGACTGTAAAATTTCACTTTATAGTCTTGTGTTTTTCCCCTCCTCTAACAAATCTTTCTGCCAATAGCTCTGCTGCTTCCATGGTCTTGCTGTAGCAGGTGGGGAGAAGTTCCAGCCCCATACGCCTCTGGGTTGCTGGCAAAGGCAAGGAATGAGCAAGCATATTCATGCAAAAAATCAAGCAAGAAATAACTTTCTTGTGAAAATTTTGAAAGTTTGAAACATCTCGATCAAATCACATTGCTAATCCAGGAATGCTTCCCTGACAGTCTTGAAGCACATTTCAAAGTGTCTTAAGCCTCACTGCAGCGGTCCTATAGTCCTTTATCAGTAGGGAGTAGTTTTAGATGAGGCTTTTTCGCCTTGATAAAGTATCCAGAAGAGTGGAATCATGAACTGCTCAGAGCACTTGGAAGAGAATGGCTGTTTGTGGAGGGAAGCATGTGCAAGTTGCTGCATCCACCCAGCTGAAGCCCGGCTCTGGGACTGGACAAGAGATGCCTGGGGAGAGACAGCCTTGACCCTGTGGTTGTGGTAACATTTTCATCCAATTGAGAGAGATACTTTCGCCATGTCTGAGAATTTGGAGACAGATTTTTATGCATTCTTGTAACTTCAGTTTTCAAGTAGCCAGCAGAAACTATCCATTAGGTCCTTTCTACATGCCAGAAGACGAAAATGATTTGTTCCTCTGAATTTTTATGAAACAAATAAGCTTTTCTACAAAAATCAATAAAGATACCATGGGTTACTCCTGCCCAAATATATTACCCCTAATCTAGCAGGTCAAAGGTCACCAAAGTTGTTGACATTACTGAAAGTGATGTTCTGCTGTTGGTCAGTTGTGCTGAACTAGACAGACATTCTCCATCTCCGACCTCAGTTTTGAATTGCCTTCTTTCTCACTGGATCATCTCATTTTGCGCTAGTTTATATTGCCTTTCAGTCATCTAAGCACTAGAAAATCATCAGCAAGACAGTCATCTCCTTTTATGTGCATAGACCAAGTGCTATAAAACTGAGCAGGCAATTTTATGAAGGAAGGTGAAAGGAGAAATCCAGCAGAGGTGAGATACGATTGTCACGTTGATGAGACTGGAGAAAGTGGTTTGAAATCAGCTGCCTCCCTAAGGCGTTCAGGTTGCAGGAGTATTTGATGGTGCTTTCCCTGTTAGTCTTTATTGTGAATGTGAGAAATGCTGCCAGAAAATGCCTGTAATGGTACAATTCTTTTTTAAAATTGTTTTAAACATAGACAGAAATCTAGTAACAACTCCTAGGTGATAAGGACTCCTCTACTTTGGAGTTGCAGACTTATCCTTCAGTGTCTGTATTTTGTAGCATTTCTGAAAATCAGCCATGATCTCTAATGGACCTTTTGACGTTTTCAGCTCATTCATGATACCTGTACAATTGTTGACCCGTTCCGTGGCACCCACTAACAGAGCCCCGTGGTGTGGAACTACTCAGTATGGCACTACTCCTCACTGGAGTATCAGTGCTCGACTGCATTTCCACATAACTTTTGTCCATCTGCTGTGTTTGGTCAATGGCAGTGTTGTAATTCCTGCCCTGAGGCTTTCCTTAGGGATCAGTGCTGGGGCCCCTCATACGCTCTATCTCTCTAGACACCATTTCCAGCAGCTATCGCTCTCCCATCACTGCAGGATTTGCTGGAGAGGCTGGTACCCGAGGTACACTGAGCTGCTTTGTTATAATAAGCAATTGGGCCCCTTGTCTCTTTTTACTTTCAAGCACACACATAAAAAATCTTTCTCAAAGCTGTTGCTGATGTACATAGTTCAAACGGTTTACACGAGTGTATCTTAACCCAAGAGAAATTTTGGGTGGCTCGTCCCAAATATAGCTTCATGGAGGTGTTGTTGCTCTCTGGCTACTGCATTTACCCATGGTGACTAGGTGCGATGATGCTGTTGGGTACAGCTGTAGCAACAGTATTACAGTGCTTGGATCCCTACCAGCTTGTGGCAAACTTCATTACTGCAACATCTCTGGGAGCTGAAGGTGATTGGACTTCTCTTCTTTGCAAAAATTTCATCGCATCAGCAAAGTAATTTTATTATCCTGGAAGAAAATGTTAGGAGCATCTAGATTGGCCTCCTGTGTAATGCAGGGCATAGATTTTTGGTTTATGTTTTCACTGTGGCACCCATGAGCTCTCGGTTGAATTAAAGAAAGCTGGGTGGTTTATTTTCTAGGAATCCTAGAGCACCTTGAATGATGGACCTCCTTCCCAGTAGTCTGTTCAATTTATTAATTATTTTAACCAGTAATTTCATCAAAAGCTTTTAATTTTAGATGAATCTGAAGCCTGTGTTGCAGGTTGGTTGATTTTCCCATCTCCAGGGATCACGGAAGGGCCAGACGCAGCAGTCTGCACGTGTTTTTGCAAGGATAACTGGTGCGGATCAGGTACCTGCCCTCTGAGGCTTGGGGGCACCGACAGCTGTGGTACCCACCAGCTTTGAAATGGTGTTTATGAGCAGGATTGCAGAGGGGAGCTCTAGAAAGAGGGGTTGTCTTGAGGTCTGGCGAAAGTAAATGGTCTGAAGAACTGAGCAGCGACCCTCTGTGTCGTGTGGCTGTTTCCAGCTGCCCCCAGCCCTTGTGAGAAACAGGAGGAGGGTGGGGACACGAGAGCGGGATGTGCCCCTGGCTTGTGAACAGCTCTCTGGCCCTGCATGCGAATGAGCAGCACAGGACTGTACATGTGCATTTGGTTAATAACCTAAAATCCAGCTTAATGAAAAATCAAAGTTCCATAATAAACCAACCTCTTGCTAATTTAATCAGAGGTAACCTGGATGTCCCCTTCGGCTTGAATCCCTTTGTGGTGGTTTGGGTGGTTCTGTCATTTTGGCCAGTGTGGTTTTCTTTCTTTCCTCATTACGGCTGATGTCTGTCTCTCTGCCGTTCTGTTTTCCTTTTTTTCACTTGGACTGTAGTGGCCTTGGCTGTAAGATCATCTCTGTCCTGTGCTGAGGTGACACCGAATGTGATACGGCTGTGATTGCTGCCAAAGGCTTCTGATGCTGACAGAGGGGGGATCACAAATAGATGGAGGGTTTCCCAAGGGTCGTGGGCTGTAACAGGTTGCACAGGAAGTCTTTAGTAAAAAATACTTTGCTTTTCCTAAGTCTGTGCAAAGCAAATCTTAACTTCTCACTGAAGTATGCAGGATTTTTCTTTAATTTGTGGGTCATAGAGGAAAGGAAGTTTTACAGCATGTGTTCATTGAATTCCAATAAACACCCAGCAAGGGCTATACATGCTAATTAAGAGATAATGTTAACGGGCTGGAATGTTGTCACAGGATTACGCTTTCCTGCTGCCACCAAAAACATTGGGGCAGGTATCAAAATAACGGTTACAGGCATGGAGCCATAGTTAGCTCCTAAAGCAGGTACCCCCGGCTGCAGCATGGGGCACGACAGTGCCTTTGGTTGTGCAAAAGAGCGGATGGAGAGGGAACCGGTCACCCAGCGGACAGACAGGCAGACGGGTGGACAGTGTGACAGACGCCGTGCTATTGTTATCCTGCCCCTTTCCCACCGGCTGCAGCAGGAGCCTTTGTCTGCCGCAACCAGGCGGGAGGGGGCTTGCCACAAAAGAACAGTTTGGTTAAAGCGTTCCGGTGTTTTATGAATAAATTGGATTCTACTTACAGCATTATTAACCTGCTGTATTCTGACGGGCTTAGGGGGAGATTATCATGCGCTTGAACAAATCAGTATCCACAGATCCACACAAATACCGGGTTTTAACAAAAATATACTGTGATTAAGGCACACAGCGGATCAAATTCAGCCCCGACTTACACCAGGTGCAATCTCATTGATATCCGTGGGTTAAAAAGCAATTTTTACAACTTAAAGCAATCAGAAATCAGCTTAGTGTACAGACTTACTAGACCAAAATAAGGCCCAAGAGACTGTATGCTAAGCTGATTTCTGATTGCTTTAATTTTTTTAAACTTTTATCAAAGATTAATGGTCAATTATCTGGCAATCTGATTTTCTGGTACAGATTCCATTTGCATAATTTCATAGACGCTTAAAATATGACCAGACTCTAATCAGTATGAAATGGGTTGAGGCATGGCTTGGTATGGCTGATCAAAATCAGCCACAATCCCTGTAAATATGTACTATTGCTGTAGTAACGAGGGCGGTTTTAATAGACTGTCGTCTGAGCAGTAAACAATCGGTTTAGATCTTTGGGGGTTTTGTTCTCTGCATGGCTAAATATGACTTCAGGGCTAATAGGCAAAAGTATGCAGTCAAAACTTGCTCTCCTTCAGGTTTTTCATTATGTGCTTGAGCACCACTGTTTCCGCAGGTATTCCTGCCATTTATCTACTTTTGCTACAAGACTTGCAAAAACGTCCATCAAACTGCGCACACAGAGGTTAAAGTGGGAAATACTCTGCAATATTTGCCCACTAGAGTAATCTTTCCTTAAGTCATATGAGTGTGGAGTACCACTCTTTTGTAATATGTCCCTGAATGAGAGGTTAACCCCCCCTCCCTGCCTCACTCCCCCCAAAAAAGTCCTAAAAAGCGTATACCCTGGGATTAACGAAAGTTGATTTCCCAAAGAAAGCTGATAATGTGGATATTTCAAGGCAAGGAAGGACAGCCAGTTTCTCTGCTTCTGCTCCCTGTATACATCATGGGCCAAGAGAATGCTCTGGCAGCTGGATGGAACTGCTGGAATACATCCTCTAGAAAGAAACCCGATCTTGATTTGGAGGTGTCAAGAAATGGAGAATTCACCATCTCCTTTGATCATCTGATCTAGTGCTTAATTATTCTTCTGTTCAAACGTGTTCCTTATTGTTCATATTTTTCTGCTTTACCTCCAGTCTGTCAAGATTTTCTCTGGTACCTGGCTGTCATGCACTGTGCTACCTCTGTCTCCTTTTCAGTTTAGCTAAACTGATCCAGCCCTTCAAGGAGCCATCAGTGTGGCACTCGACGGTGTGCAATGCATCTGTGTTGGCTTTAATCCAGTCCACTTAGCAACAAAAGCGATGGAGACAGCCAAAGGATGACTACAGGATGAAGCCGACCACGTGGTGGACAGGCTTATATAGTTAATGCTGCACCCTTCTGCAGCTGTGACATCTCTCTTGATGTTACCAAGCCAAACTAGACAAAATCCCACCTCCTTGCTGCAGTGCAGACTGAAGTGAGCCATATTTTCCAGCTCTTTTTTTGTTCAGGCTGTTTGGAGAGGGTGGGTGTTTGTGCTCTTTAATCTTTCAAGATTTCTTCCAAAATAGGAGCCTGGAATTCTGCTGGTGTTCTAGTTGTGGTACTTTGCTGTTAAGTGATGGCTATTTCTCACTTGGAGATTTATTCGGAGGGTTTTTAGTCTGGAGAGATTGAGAGCCAGTGGGTCACCAGTTGTTTAGTTGCCAGGACAATCTGCTGCCGTGGAGGAGACCAGCTCCTGGGTCTTGGGACAGTGGGAAAGACTGTCTCACTGGCAGGCATTCCTGGAGATACCTCTGAGCCCAGGTCCACCAGGAATATGCAGTTTGGGAGTGCTCAAGTGTGTGTCAGACAGCCCGTGATGAGGGGCAAATACGTTCTGCATCTGCCAGTGGTTTGTGGGGTTTTGGTGGCGTTGTTTTTAAAGGAGAAAAAAAAAAAAAAAGTGGGGGTGATCAAGGGTCCAGTGGTTTCATTCCCTTTAGTATATCAGTGTCTGACATGGTTAGGTGTCATCGAAAAGGACTGAGCAAATTGGTGGAGAATGTTAAAAGAAAAAATCTGGTCATCCTGCCACCCACAGCCAACTGTGAGACAGCTTCTGCTTGTGTATGGTGAGCTGGCGGGGGGGGGGGGGGGCGGGAATGCTCATGTCTTCTAAATCTTTTTCACTTCATCGCAAACTTTCCAAGGATGGGAGTTATAAACAGCCAGAACTTCTGTACTAACCCAGTTCCTTCCATTCTGGTTTATCCATAAATACTAATTTTTTATAAATCTGAAAATAAATGCAGGGAGGGTTCCTCCCATCTTCTGCTGGTGTTATAGGTCACAAGGCTGATTACTCATCTGTCCTGTAAGTACATGATGCACATACATAGAGAAATGGGTCAAGAGAAAGCTAAAGTCACAGAAAGACATGCACAAACTTTGGGATTTGTTTTCCTTGGTGGTTTGTGGGTTTTTTTTCAAGTCCTGGTTTGATTTTTAAACCAGGTGAGCTTCTGAAGACAAGGAGTGCAGGACTGGCAAAGCCTACCTTCCTCGGGTCCCTGAGTCCCACTCCAGTGGTCGGCAAAGAAAAACAATAAGCTTGTTCCAAATGTTGGTATGAAACAAAAAGAAGACTCCTAGATGAGAGAACTCAAATTGAAAGAAACAGTAGATTTCTGGTTATCAAAAAATATAAGAGTCTGTGTGTGTAAAACTCCATTCACTTCTTTCCACCAGGGACCCCCTTGCAGAGCTTTCTCCTCCTGGTTGTGTTCATTTCTTTTGTTGTTTTGCAGCATCTTTTTGAGGTGGGTTTTTTTTGTGTAGCACCATTTCTTTGTACTACTGATGTTTCCTCCCAAAACATAAACAAAAGGAAGAGAAATGCCTTATGGGGAAAAATCCTATGAATTATATAAAGACACTTATAATTTATTTTAAGACTTTAGAACCGCCTGATAAATTTAAACAGGTATATATATATATAAATATAAAACATTACTGTGGAGTGCACAGAACAGGAAAATATGGATCTTGAAGATTAACAGAAATTAACCTGTTATCTTCCTCCTCCATTTAGTTCCACAAGATTTTTCTGCAAAGATGTGAGTGAGTACTATGGATCTGAACCTGAAATGTCTTTAAGTTTTCGAGTATTCAGGGTCAACTACCAGAATTTTATGGTGATGATCGAGTTTCTGAGAAAAAGTCTATGAAGGTTTTGTTTTGACCCCGAAAAAGTCCCCTCCCAGTGGAAGTCTCACTCATATGAAGGTCATGTTAATATATTCACTGGGGCTTCTACTTGTGAAATTAAACAATAAGAGATGGTTCTCAGGTTTGTTTTGGTTTAAACTGTTATTTTAGTTTAAGATATGGTAAAGTGAAATGCAGCTGTGGAAGACTGTTGTAATCTTTGCAACAGTGAGACAAAACTCCAAGATGCAATCCTATGATATGTGAGGGCTTGCAGTCGATCTGGTTTTTTTCTTTTAGAAACAACTATTCTTGCCCTTTCCATCATAAGAAAGCTTCACAGTTCTCTGAATTTATAAAAAATGCCTATTTATAAGCACAGGTATATATTTAGGTTTATAGCTCTGTATTTATAGGTCGCATTTTTTTGAAAAGTTAATTACAAAATGTAAAATTTAACGTTCACTCATTTGTTCCTCCCCACAAAATTCCCACGTTGAAGTGTCCAACCTGTGCCTGAGCAAACACTGCCGGCCGGTCAGCTCTGTGGTAGCTGAGCGGGGGGCAAGGGGTCAGGGAGCGGGTCTGCACGAGCACGGGGACAAAAGTTGTTACGAGTTCAGTACCTGGGGAGATGTGTGTCTGCAACATCCATCAACCTTCCTCAGGGAATCTCATGTGATTCTGCTAAAGAATAGGGGTTTCTTTCTGTTTCGTATTTATGCAAATAAAAAGTGAACCGGAAAAGACATCAATGAGAGTGAATTGGCAATATCAAGTCAGTTTTACGGCCCGGTCTCAGTCCTCAACAAATCAAGTAGGAAAAATGTGTCATTTATCAATATAATAAACAGGTATATTGCCTCTAAACCCAAACAGCTCTCTTGCAACCATGTCTTGGAGCAAACAACCCATATCCTTTGCAAAGCATTGAGTAGGACCTCTCTGTATCACTGCTTTCTTTAGTCAGTGCCACTGGCCATCAAGCTGCCAGCATGCCATTTATCCAGCTGTGAGCCACCGCTGGGAATTTGGCAGGTTGGGCTAGCTTCTGTTGGCACCTTATGGAGGAAAATACCTAGATTTTCAATGCACTTTATATAGGGTAAAATTGTGTTCCAGGCTTTGGACTAATAACCACTATTAGCAGAGCTTTATAGACATGTCAGTGTACCTGGCTGGAAGGCTGGAAGGCTGGAAGAAAATGAGTGAGCTCTAGCAGAGATTTCATTATACCTTCTGATTTTGGGGGACTTCATTTCTTGCTTCACTCTGTCTTTCCCCTACTTTCTATCTCAAATAATTCTTGTCAAAAACATCATTTTAGTCCTTTAAATTATACTTTCCCCCTTGGTATTGCCCATCACAGATTTGTATAAAAATATGGTTTAGGTTGTATTTTCAATTGTGCACATCACTGCTGTGATTTGCATGATCAGTCATAGCAATTGCATGTAGGGGAAAGAAACAAGCATGCCATTCCCAACCAGCTCAGTGAGCACAGGGCACGAGTACAGCCCTGCGGCCAGGATTAATCCCTCTGGACTTTAGGAATTTCAGGTTATTGCCTGACTCGGGAGCACGGCTGCTCCAGGTTCCTCTAGAGAGGAAGACATCTCTGAAACTGTTCTGGGTGTCAATGGGAGAAACTTTTTTCCCCATTTATTTGAGATAGTGGCCAGAGCGCACATAGCCTCATGCTAGGGATTGGCTGAGATACGCCAGTCAATTTAAGAAATTATGCAATGCCAGGCAGATGTTTGTGTTCTCCCACAGTGATTATAGGAGCTTTGTTTCTGTCAGAAATCAGGCCAAAAGTTTTATTCCGGAGAACAAAAACCAGCGTGTTCTGAAGACAAACAGTGTGCACAGAGTTTTCTCTGGGGAGAGGCTGAGGGAACTAACCATGCGACGGATGATGTTCAAGGTCCCTTCACAGACTGCTGCACTCATGACTGGGCTGTTTGGGCTGCTGTGAGCAAAAACACAGACCTGAAGTTTCGGTCTATCAATGAAACTCTGGTGACTTCCATACAGTAGTCAAGAAAAAACCCACTAGACTTCAGCGTGGTTTTCCCAGGAGGGATAAACACTGCTTATCGGTGAAGCTTAGAAAACTATAGTGCATGAAACTGTAGTGCACTGAATTTCGTAATTAATAATCCAAGTGGTGCTAATTTTGTCATCGTTCTTACAGGTCTGATGTATGGGCTGTACCAGTCTGACCTGACGGTTAGCAGTGAAGGGGGCAGTGAGAGGCGAGCACTGCGCTGTGCTCCAGAGAAGCCTTCGGACTGAGACTTGGGCATCTCTGCACAAAGAGAGCACATAGTTCCGCGAGGAAGTGGGGATCACTGGGTCACTGCTGTGTCCTGGTTCTCCTTGGCTCTCAAAATGTCATTTGTGAGCCTTTGCAAGTTAAACCAATCTTAATGCCATGCTGAGTGGAGCTGGAGGTGGTGCAGCCCTTGGCCAGCCTCAGGATTTGGGGTGCAAAGTGACTAGAGACCATCTTTGCTCTTACCTTTTGGAGTTGTGCTCTAAGTCCAATTGTCCCTGAGCCTACACTCCCACACCGTAATTACATCTGCTTCATTTACAGAATACCGTGTATTATATTCGTAGCCTGATTTTTAAATGTGTATGAAGGGAAAATGAGGTTATCTTATTGCTGTAATTGAGAGGAACTAGGACAAGTTTTATTAATTTCCTGCCACAGAATACTGAGTAAGCCAATATTTTACGGGCAAGTTCAGGGAGAAGAGTAATATATGTTACATTTCTGAATTCTGGAGGATATTTGGAGAGTTTTACTGGCAATTGATTTTTCTACAGGTAAATTGTAATGGTTGATAGGCAGATGTGCCCCTAAATATAGTGTCTCCACTGAGATGCACTCACTAAGGGTACAATGAAATGGAAGCAGAAGGTGTATCAGCTCTGCTCTGACAGGCAGTGAGAAATTGGAAATTGGAAATCCTGCCTGTAGAAGCTGCCTTTCCCTCAGCTAAGGCAGCTGTTACTGCACTATCTACATTACTCTGCATGCTGAAGGTTCACAGAAACAGTATACGCGTATCTTTAAAAAATCAGTACTTTGCCATGCGTGTTAAGAAATTATTTCTCCTTAGAGACATGACTTTGTCCTGGTCTGCGTTAACTTTTACCTACCATTATTTTCTATCATTCCCAAACAGCGCTATGTTTTTGTAAGTCTTCAGTTTTCTGTATCTCTGTGCTGTATCAGCTAAAGATTTAAAGCTCACACTTGATGTTCAGCACTGGTAAATGCTGCTGAGCCCTTGAGCTGCCAGGCCTTTGCGGAGGGGTCTGCGGGACACTCCTGGTTGTGCAGCCCTTGGAAGAATGAGCTCAGGTGGTTCCAGGAGGAGGCACTTCTGTCCCCAATGACAACATCCCTTCGCTGGGGCTCCTGTCCCGTGCTGCCGAGGGGATTCTGGGTGAGCAAGGGGGTGGTCGCTGTGGCCTCGGAGGAGGCAGCAGTAGTGAAAAGAGCAGGAGGGACTGACCCTGTGCATGAGAGATCATCTGCTTTCGGTTGTGCTGCTGCTTGTTGTTATAGGTGGGTGAGCGGAGAGATTTTCACCCTGTTGGTTTTACCTGGTCCTGAGGATGTGTGGGCTGCAGTGTGCCAATGAGAATGAGTTAGTACCATCATCTGCCAGCGGGGTTACCCTGCAGTGCTTTTGACCTTTCTTTGGGAGAGAACAGGCAAATAAATGCTGAGGTGGTGGCTGGACAGCAGAACTGCTGCTGCTCTGGGAGGATTTCAGCTTCATTTCTTAGCAGTATGGGGCTGTTCACGTTTTGGGTCTTTTCTTCATGCTGCAGTGATTCATGGGGACTCATTCATTCATCTCCTCGCTCCCTGAGTGGCTTTGGGATATTTCAGAATTATCTTCCTGTATGGGCAAAGGTGAGATCTTGAAAATATAGAGCAGTGCCCTGAAACAGCAGTGTCCTGGGTGTCAGTTAGGTAACGGTCAGGCTGTGGTACCTGGCCAGGGCTGGTATCACACATCTTGCTTCTGTTCCTCTTGAGTACTTAGCATTCAAGGGAAAAGCAGCTGTCCTTCCTTAGTCACTGATGGTTCTGGATCATGGGCTAGCAGGCTGGTTTGCTGCTGATACAATGCTGCAGCAGAATTGCCCATTCTTAATATGATCACAGCTCTGCTGCCAGTGACACTTCTCAAAAGCGCTTTGTTTGTCCTGTTGTCCTGCGGGTGTAACAAATGACCCACTTTTCACTCTGGGGAGCTCTCCGCAACTGTGCTGTCAGGGAGACTCATGCTCCACAGGCAGTGCTGCGCTCCAGGAAAGGTCTGCTACTGTGAACACTGCAAGAGAGCATCGGCAGAAAGGTCTGAGTGCTGCTAGAAGCAAGTTACCCTCCTGCAATATGTGGAGCATTTGTTCTCCTACCAGCTGAGCATGGTGACCAGGTTGTCAGACCTCCCCAGAATAAATTGCAGCTGGAGGCTGCGGAGTCGCAAAGCAAATGGTCAGATAAACAAAATTTAACTGGGAAGCACGAATCCCCAGTAGGCTGCTGACTCGGAGTTCCTTGTTGTCCAATTCCTTGTGCACTAATCCCTTACTACTGCTGTGCCTCACATGTTCTGCGTAGGGAAAACCTGAGCATGGTGATGTGGATGACTGATTTTTCTGTTACGTGTAGCGAGCAACAGTGGGATCAGTTGTGGCAACAGGGAGCTCAAGTTGCTGTTTGTTTCTTATCTGTTCAATAAATTTAAGATGTTCTAGTAAGCAGATGGCTGTAGAGGGCATCTTTTAGATGTTGTACATTGACGATGTGTGTATTTAAAATTCAGCAGTGAATCCACTTGAATGAGTCATCCTAGTCAGGTGGAGGAGACTGTACTGTTACATTTTTGATTAAAAACTGGAGTTAGCTTGCACGTTTCACATTTAGTCTGCAGGCCAGCTCATGTGGGCCTGTTTTTTGGAATGGTCTGCATGGCCAAGGGCACCTGCCCTTCACCAGGCAGGCTGACAGGTAATCATGCCAAGTCCCTTCTCTGTCACCCCAGGCAGTATTTGGGGCAGGCTGGCAGGTTCACCAGCCTGGCTGTCTTGTCTGGTAATGCAGAAATTCTTCCACACACACCTCTTCATCAATGAGCTGGTGCTATGGCATGAACTCAGGACTTCCCTAGTAGCAAACTCGCACTTAGAGCTGTGCTGGGTTAAACAAAAGCAAAACAAAAGAAAAAAAAAAAAACCAAACAAAAACCCAAACCCAAAAGTATGGTTTTGCTGGTGCACATACCGAGTATGATAGATTTAAATCAAGTTTAAGACCTGTCTACTGTAATTTAATCCATTAAGCTAAAGTGGACGTGCACATGAGTTGGAAACATCCTGGCAGGGGTAACTACAGCCCCTCCCCATACACTGTAACCTTCCTCTGTATCTAAAAGCATTTTGCCGGCTCCTGTCGCGCTCTGCATGTGTGCGTGCTCCAGTGGGAACAGAACACCAGACACAGCCATCCGGGAAGCTGTCCCACCAATTTCAGCATAATACAGGTCCTGAGAGTATCTTTCCCATAAAATATCTTATTCTGGCTGAAACCAAATATTGGCAATTCACTTTTGAGTAAATGGGAATTCACTTTTGAGTAAATGGGCAATGATTTTGCTAATCCCTCTATAGCAAAACTGTGTCTACTCAAGAAGGAAAGTCTAATGTTAGGGTCTGTTTGCTGAGGAACAGGGTGCCAGCCTTGGGAGAACATGTCTCAAGGAATCACTCCTTGCCTCATTTCATGCCAGTGGATCCATAGGTGTCTGCAGAAGTCTCCTGTGTGTCTGTTCAGGCTCCAAGGCCTCCCTTGCTCCAGCGGTACACAAAGCTGCCCTAATGACAGGGAAAGCTAGAGAGCAGTTGTCTTAGTTCTTAAACCTGCACATATTAAGATTTAAGAGGTAGTGATTGAACACTACAATCAGTTATCTTATTGCCCGGACACCATCCCAGGAAAGATAGATAACATCTAAAGCACTAGGAAGATGGTAAGGAAGAAAAGAAAATGAAAATCTGCTCAGTTTTCTTGAGGTTTTCCCCTCAGGCCCTTCAGCAGGGCAAACATTACTGCTGGGTTACTAACGGCAGTAGGGAGTACACCTTGACAGCAGCAGAGCAGTGTATTAGGGTATTTTCTCTTCTTTAGATGAAAAGCCCAGCTTTTGGATTCAGGCTAAAAAAAAAAAAAAAAAAAGTATTCAACCTGCTAAGTAGATTGAAAGAGAATCCAGATTAAATAAATCATTAAATCATTCCAGAATGTTATCCACCTGTTCTGGCCTGTAATTTATTTTCAGATGAACAGTAGGTAAAAAAAAAAAAAAATACAATGGCAAAAATTATTTCCCCTTAACAGATGCTTTGATCCTGAATTGACACCTGGCCTGGAGAGCCGCTTGTGCAGCTTTTGAGATCATTTTGAACTAATTGCTCCAATCCACTGCTCCATAACCTCAACAGCCACATAATACTAACACTTCTGCTGTAGCCACCTTTGAAGAGGGATCTCCAAGGGTTTTGCTGCTGCAAGGCCAGTAAAAATCATCCCTTCAATGTGGGATGGGAAATCTGTTTGAGGGGACCATCAAGTACCAGCCAGCTGGGCGTGAGGGGTCCCAGACCATTTCAGTGTCAGGGTCACTCTCCTTATGTGCTGGTACGGGAATAAAGAAAGGTTTCCTCTCTCCTGTGTTCCTTAAAGGAGGGTTGTGCTTCCAAAGGCTGGGAAGTGCTCATCTGGGTAGTTACTTGGGTTGTCCAGACCTTCTCACGTCTCTCGGATGGTTCCCAGTGCTCTCTAGGAGAGCACCAAGTGTGTTATGTGCCACCCGTGTTGGCCGGGGGTGGGAGGGAGGTGAAGGGCTGGGAGCAGGTGACCAAGGATGGAGGACAGCACCGGTGCCGGGAGCATGGGGCAGGTGAAGATGATTGTTGCCCAGCTCTTCAGCATCTCCTCTCTGCCCAGCTGCAGCTGAAGGCAGCCCCAGCCCCAGCCCCCCATTTCACGTCTCTCCGGTGTACATTTAAACAGATTTAGCCAGCTCGGTGGACAGCTTTCACAGGAATTCTCCCATTTCCCGAATGCAACAACGTTAAAGCAGGAATCCGGTGCAGCGGCCCGTCTGGGGGGGACAAGTAGGGGCAGAGACCCCTCAGCCCGAGGTGCGCGGTGCCCAGGGGAGGGCGGGGGGTGCCCATCTCTGCCCTCCGCTGTCGGGGACGGCTTCTCTCCTCCGTAAATCAGGCTGACACACTCCAGCGCCGGGAGGTTTACTGCCGGCCACAGCCCGGCTCTGCGCTACCTGGGGCCGGGCACCGGGGCCGCTGCCCCCGCGGGGAACGGGGCCGGCCGCGGGGGTCACCGCGGGGGCGCAGGAAGGGCCGGGGGTGGCCGGGGAGCCGCGCCGTCTCGGCCGCACAAAGCCGCCTTGTCATCGCGGCCTCCTGCCCCCGCCGAGCCCGTAATTGTCTTTGACAAAACTTCATTAGCGAGCGCGGCGGCGGCGGCGGCGGCCCCGCGGTCGCGCTGCCTTTGAGCGGGCGCAGCCGAGTGGCGCGGCCCCGCCGCCGCCCGGGGCCATTAGCCCGGCAACTTTGTTTGAGAAACGTCCCACCCCAGCGGGGGCCGCGTCAATCAGCCCTGCCGCCTGCCCCGCCGCTCCCCGCGGCCGCTAATTGGGGGGCGATGCGGGGCTGGCGGAGCCGGTGCCAGGCGCGTCCCAGCGGGCTGCGGAAGAAGGGGAGACCCGGCCCTTAACGAAATCGGGGGGGGGGGGCTTTCCGGCGGTTTCTCGGCTCCCCGGCTCGGGGGCAGCGGGTGCTGCACCTTGCGCGTCTGGCGCAGGGGGGCGAGGGGCACTGGTGGCTGCGACGGGCCGGGCTGCGGGACGCCGCGGAGGGGGGGGGGGGCTCGGCGCTGCCCCGGCCCCACCGCCCCCATCTCCCCGCCCCGCAGGAGCGGGCCCGGAGCTCCCCACTAGACGTGGTCCTGCGGGGCCCGGCTGGCCCGCTCGGGCGGCCAGCCCCGGCTCGCTCGGAGGGCTCAGCGGCATTGCAAAGCCCGGCCTTGGGACATTTAAATGTGTTCACTGCGGCACCTCCGTGCCGAGTCTGTTCCTGGGACACTCGGGTGAGCCCCTTAATTTAGGTTTGTGCCCGGGCGCTCGCAGGCTCCGCTGCCGGTATTAGTTCTCCATCAATCTCCGCTCTGGTTTTTAATCAAAACAGTATTCGGAATATGATTCCCGGAGATTATATTTTGAGAGATTTGCGATACATATCTTGCCGGCATGACAGATTGCAGGGGAGTCCTGGGCAGGCGGGATAATCTGCATCTCGCTCGCTTGACCTTCAGAACTAGGGGAGCAAAAGTAATAAAGAGAAAATAAAAAAGTCTTAATGCTCCCGGAGAGGTTACCTTCTTACTGCCTTAAAAAGACCTCGACGCCCGCACCCGACTAATGAACCGCGGCAGGGGGCTGCGCGGCCCCTCGGGCGCTCGGAGGCCGGGGCAGGGCCGGGAGCGGGGCCGGGAGCGGGGCAGCCCCTTGCCCGGCTCCTGTCACCTCCCGCGGGCAGCGCAGGCGCCCGCTGCGGAGCTGCCTCCCCGGGGAGCCCCTGCCACAGCCGCCGGGTCGGGGCGGCCGGGCCCCTCGGCCGGGACACGGCGGGGAGCGGAGCCCGTCCGCGCCGCGGGCACCGTGGGGAGCCTGCGCCAGGTCCCAGGGCAGATACTACCTGTCCCCTCCGATGGGAGAGGAGGGGCGGAAAAGTCGCCTTGCAAGAACCCTTCGAAAGGGCCTAACTAATACTTTTTATTACAAGCCCTAATCCTTCAAATCCGACTTGAAATAATGTTTATCTTTTCGCAGCTTAATTTCCCCTACTCTAAGCTGTGGGTCACTGCAACAGACTGCGGCTTCTGCACCGCCGCTTGCCCAGGGCTGCTTCTGGCGGACCCTGCCCCGCTCCCGGCCGCTCCGTTGCCGCCTGCCCTCCTGCACACGTACCCCCCACACACACTCCCCCACCCGGGTCCCTGGGAAGCCCGGCGAAGTTCCCCTCCTTTGCCAGGTGCCCCCGCAGCCCGGGGGCCTCTCCGCGCCCCTTCGCGCAGCCGGGCCGGGGCCGGGGGCAGCCCCCGCCACCTCCCCGCCTTGACCTGCAGCTTCTCCTTTCCCCTACGAGCTGCTTCTCCGCTCGCAAAGCCAGAGGGCTCCCAGCTCTGCAGCCCCACTTGTCGTGGTGGCCTTTGGTAAACATATAGAAGCCTACTAGATATTCAAGATTGATTTCCCTGATTTATTAAGGCAGAATTCATTGGACTCTATTGACCACAAATGACTTAATGTAAATGTTGACCCCGGTGAACTTGGAAATAGCAGGTATCGGGTTGATCTATAGATGACCTCTTAATTACCACAGTTATTAATTTAAATTATTGCCACTGGTTCTAGAGACAGGAACAAAGAAACATTCTTTCCTCATCCCTGCTTGGTTTATTAGTCTCAACACAAAGTGTTTGATGACACTTTTAATTAAACAGAAATAATGCAGAGATACGGTTTCCCTTTCTTGTCTGTCCTGTAAAGTGCAGCGCTGCTCTTTTCACTGACTGACGGCGGTGACCCACTAACAACGTCCTACTTCGCCGCCCGGTTGCCACCCGCTGCCCGGGGGTGCCCCGGCCGTGCCCCGGGGCGGGCGGCGGGTGCCCGGGGCCGGGGGCCGCTCCGGCTCGGGGCTGCAGAGCTCCATGGGTCACGGGACGGCCTCGCGGCGGTCAGCTCATCCGTGTTAATTACAGACTCGGAAAAATACTGTCAGCGGTATCTGTGTACAGCGACGGGAAGTACAACAGCCCGGCGTAACCTGCGCCGCCTCCCGGGCACGGCGCGGAGCGGCCGCACCTCGGCGGAGCGGGGGACAGGGACGGCAGGGAAGGGGAAAACAAACCACGTCGGGGGGGGGAGGTCAGAGAAAGATTAGTCTTTCTTGTTTGCTTTTTGTTGGTGGGTTGGTGGTTTTTTTTGGCAAAGACGTCGATCACGGGTGTTGAACGAGCGGCGAGCGGGCGGCCGGGGGGCGCCGGTCCGCGCCTCGGCCCCATGTGAGCAGCACGCTGCGCCGCGGCGGGCCGCTCCCCGGCGAGGGCAAGGCCGGCAGGGCCGCGGGCCGGGCCGGCGGGGCGGGCAGCTCCTCGCCGGGCCGGGGAGAGCTTCCTTTCGTTGTTTCAAGCCGAGAGCCTCGCTGCAGCCGGAGCCCCGTCGCCAGCGCTTGGGAAGGGGCGGGCGGCCCTGCGGGAGGGAGAAGCCGTGACAAGCGTTTCCCGGACGGGCTCCGGCGCCTGCCGGGCCCCGCCGGTCCTGCCCGGGGCGGGGGGGTGTCGGCCCGCCCGGACGGGGGCCCGGCGCGGCACTGCCCAGGCCGGGGCCTCCCCGCTGTCCCGGGGCCAGGCGGGCGGGCCCTGCGCTTCGTTCGAGGCCGGCGCCGGCCCGTCACCTACCTCACCTCCGCAGCACCGGCCGGAACGCCGTCCGCAGCCGGTCCAGGCAGGTCCCGCCCAGCTCGGCGCCTCCCGGGCCGCCCTTGCCGCCCCGCCCGAAGCCTGCACAGACACAAGCGGCTCGCGGTGGGCCCGGCCCGGCCCCGCCGCCCGCCCCTGCCCGCTCGCTTCGAGCGGGGAAGCCTCGGCCTCCGCCCCGCCGCGGGCGGGGCGGCCCGCCTGGCACCCGGGCACGGCTCCGCGCCGCGGCCGCGCTGGGCCCGACGCTCAGCGCCCGGGCGGGCTCACGCCGCGCCCCGTGTCCCGGCCCGGCCCGCCGTCCCGCCCGCCGCCGCGGGTACCTTCGCCCGCCGCCGCGTACTGGCACGGCTCCCCCAGGCCGCGGTGGGACGCGCAGCTTCGCGGGAGCGGCTGCAGGTTGAACGCGGAGCTCCGGAAAGCCTTGGCGGGCAGGGGCTGCTCCCCCGCCGCGCCGCCGCCTCCCTCCGCGCCGCGGCCCTCGGGGCTGCCCCTGCGCGCCGCACTGGCCCCGGCGGTGCGCGCCAGCGACCAGATGCGCGGCTTCTCCGCGGGCGCGTAGGGCGGCGGCGGGCCGGCCGGGGCGAAGTCCGCGGCGGGGGCCTTGGCGCAGGGAAAGGCGCGGAAGGGGCCGGGCAGGCTGCAGTCGCTCCGCCGAGCCTCGGGCAGCGCCGCGCCGAGGCCGGGGGCTTCCTGCAGGGAGCTGGCCCGGCCCTTCTCCGGCTTCCCCGCCTCCTCCTCCTCCTCCTCCTCCTCCAGGTCGTCCAGGTCGCTGAACCGCAGCTCCTTGTCCTCCTTGCAGCTCTTCTGCTCTGCTCGGACACACAGCGGGGAGGAGGGGGCGGCGGGGCGTTAGCGCGGGTGCGGGGAAGCGGGTGGGGGGTGGGGGGCTCGAAATCGGCCGCCACTTCGAGCTACTTCGAGGCGCCCGTCCCGCCTCGCCCGCCTACCTCTGCCTTGGCTCTCCGCGCTGTATTCCTCCTCTTCCCGCGGGGCTTCTTCTTTCCTCTCTTCTCCCGCTTTGTTCTTGGGAGACCAGGTCATTTTGTTTTCCTTCTTGAGCCTCCGTCTGGCGTTAGCAAACCAGGTGGACACTTGCGTCAGGGTCATTTTGGTGATGATGGCCAGCATGATCTTCTCTCCTTTGGTAGGGTAGGGGTTTTTGCGATGCTCGTACAACCAGGTCTTGAGGGTGCTCGTCGTCTCCCGCGTTGCGTTTTTGCGTCTGGCCGAACCGCTGAAATCCACCGTCCCGTACCTGCTAGGAGATGGTTAGGAAGGGAGGGGCGGCGGAAGACCCCGGCCCCGCGGCAGGCCGGCTCGGCCCGGCCCTGCCCGTCTGCCTGCCTGCCCCTGCCCGCCTGCCATCGCTGCCGAAGTTTTGATTTTAGCTGACTGGTGCTCCCGGGGCGCCTCGTTTCTTTTGTACAACGTTTGTCAGGTCGGAGCCCCCCCGCTCCCCGCCGTTTGATGTCGGCCGCTGCCTCGCAGGGGGATGCTAATGCTGCTGGGCGCTGATCAAAGGGGTTTTACCTGTCGTACTGGTACTGCCCCAAGGAATGATCGTAGGAGTAGTAGGCAGCGGGCTGCGCGATTCCCGAGTGCAACGTGCCGGTGCCGTCCTTGATTTCATACTGGGGGTTCTGCAAGGCAAGCGGCAGCGCTGGGCGTCGAGCCGGAGGGGACCCCCCCGTGCCCCCGCCGCCCCGGGTCCCGGCGGCAGCCAAGTCCTTCGCCGCCCCCAGCCCCCCGCCCCGACGGGACGGCGCCGGTTCCGCGTTCCCCCGCCCCGCCACCGACTGCTACCCGGGCAGTGAGCCGCCTGTTGAACCCCCCTCCCCAGCCCAGCCCCGCGGCGCGCTGCCCGGGCGGGCACTCACCAGCGCGGTGTAGAGCGCGGCGGGCTCGGCGCTATAGGGCAGGTAGTTGCCGTAGCCCTGGCCGGCGGCGTACGGGGCACCGTACATGCCCAGCGCCGCATTGAGCTCGGCGCGGCCGGGCGCCAGCAGCCGGCTCTCGTACGGGGCGCAGCAGAGGGAGGCAGCGGCCGGCGCCGAGGAGGCATCCGGCACGGAGCGGGGGGCGGCCTCGCAGCAGGTCGTGCTGGGGCTGGCGGGCACGAAAAACTGCGGAGAGGAGAGAGCGGGACGGCGCCGAGTGACTGTCGAGGCAGCCCCATCGGGAGGAATCTGTGTGCGCGTCTGTGTGTGTGCGGGGGGGGGGGGGGGGGGGAGGCGGTCAGGAGGGGGATAGGAAACCCGGGCTGAAGCAACTAATTATAGAAGCCGGGAAATAAACGGAATGGGAAGCGAGAGCCCTCGGGAAGGGGGCACGATTAATCAAGCAGGCAAAACTTTAAGGAAATAATTGTTCTCGAAAATGGCAAAAGATCCGTGCCGCTCCTTCCTTCCCGCCCCAGCTCGGTCCATTTGCATTGATTTAAAGGCAAGAAGTTGCGATTACAGTTAATTTGACAATAGACAAAGCAGTTAATATGTCAGCTAACGCAATCGAAGGCATTTGATTTCAGTAAGTTCAAGGGGACAGCTAACTTCCCAAGCGAGGGAGGCACATCTTGCAGTGATTACCGTGTATAAATAATTCCATCCAAAAAAATCCTGACTCGAGGTACGCTATAGCGACGACTTAGTTAATACACAGGGTGCCTGGGTGTGGGTGTGGGTGGGGGGTGTCCTTCGGAAATTGTATGGGGAAAAAAAAAACCCCAAACAACAACCCACCCCAAAACCCTCCCGACAGATACTAATAAAACACAGGAAAAGGACCGACCCGGGGAGGAAGGGTGGGGAGAACGGCCCAGCCCGGTTCCGCGGGAGCGCCAGTGCAATGGCGAGCGGCGGGTCCCGCTACCCGCACACCCTCCGCGGGTGCGGGGGCAGCGCCCGGCGCAGCGCGGCCGCTCCGCGGACTCGCAAAGCGGTCACAGCCAGGATTTATGTATTTATTTGTTTGTTGCACTTAAAACTGAACGGTGGAGGGGGGGGGGGGGGAGGGGGGGGGGAATTACCGGTTTCCTAAACGCCTTTGCTGTGCACACTGCGAGTTATTTGTTTAAGCCTAACACAACACAAACGAGACATAAACACACACGCACATTTTTTAAAAAAAGGCTCCAGATGTGCCCTTTTAAAAAAAGACTCTAAGTAAGGGAAAGGGAAGAAAAAAAAGGGAGGGGGAACAAGACATCTGGACAGCAGCAGCAGAATCTAAACAAAAGTGAGTGCTGCTCACTCGCCTTACCTGTGAAGTGGTGCTGTAGGGGTATCCGAACTGAGAGAAGGACATAGTTGCTCCTTATTTTTGGACCATAGGCAATATTTTCCCCCCAAGATCGATTGTAACTAAACCCTGCTTCAAGATGCACCTTCTCACACACACATTTCCACGTATGGCTTTTTTTTTTTTTTTTTTTTTTCTCAATTATAGATGATTGCACTTAAGAAAAGCAGCCAGACATCTGAGGCGGGGGGGGGGCGGTGTGGGGGTTGGTGCCTGGATTAAAAAAATAGGCTACCCCCCACTTCCCATCGCTCTTAATAAATATGTTTGTATAGAGAGAGTTTAAAAAGCCACCCCACATGTATAGAGAGTTTAAGTGCAAAGGGGCTTTTTCAAAGAGGGGGTGAAAATCACGTAGGGCTTGCAAGATACGGAGCTTGCTTGTTGTATTATTTTCTGCTCTATAGGTCTTTAGCGTTCATCGGTGGGCGAGGAGCGGGGTGACGTCACGGCCCTGCCGGCAGCGGCAGGCAGCGGCAGGCAGGAGCCGGCAGCGGCGGGCAGGAGCCGGCAGCGCCCCGCGCCCCGCGCCCGCTCCCACCACTTGTTTCATGTTGGTTTAGTGTGTGCGACACGTCAAGGGCAGGGACCGGAGGTGCGTCGCGGTTGGCCTCTCCCCCCCCTCCCCCTCTTTTAAACACAGTCCAAATTTATAATGGGGAGGAAAAAATATACAAGGGGGTTGAGGGGGGGTGGGGGGCACCCAGCAGCGTGCCCCCCGGGCCACGCAGCCCCGCAGCTGCGGGGAGAAGGGGCTGTCGGGGTCGGGTCGGCCGGCGCAGCCCCCCGGCCCTTCCCGCTGCCCCCGGCTCCCCCCCGCCTCGGGGCCGGGCTCTGCTGTGCAACACGGCGCGGCTCTCGCACCGGAGCCGGTTAGTGGTGCCCCCCACCCACACTCCGCGGGGTCAGGGCTCGCCCCTCACGGCCGTGCGCTGGGGCACGCTGGGCCAGGGCAGGGTTCCCCGAGGGGCGCTGAGCGGGGCATCCCCTCCTCCTCCCTCGGACCCCAAACGGTCCCAGCAGGAGCGGCGAGGGGGGTGTGGGGGGGGCGGGGCCGCGGCAGGTCACTGGGGAGGTGATGGATGGCCCTGCAGCCCGGCCTGCCCATTACCGCTACGGCGTAATTGCATCAATTAACAAATGGAGATGCTCGTGTTTAACCAGCGACTTACATATTGCGAACTTGCCTTCGAGGCGAGATCCCCGGGAGGTGAGGGGGGATTCCCCCCCCGCCCGGCGGCGCTGCCGGGCCCGGCCGGGCGCGATGTCCTGCCGGTGGATATTAAAAAAGAACAAAAAAGCCGCTGACTCGGCCCGGGGCGGCCCGGCGGCACCTGTCCCGGGCAGGCCGGGGCCGTGCCCCGCGGAGGCGGCCGGGAGCGGCGGGCAGCCCCCGCGCCGTGCCCGTCCCCAGCCGAGCGGCCCCGCTCCGCCGCTGCCCGCCGCCCCGCTCCCCGACGGGTGGCGCTGACGAGCCGCGAGCGATGCGCGGCGGCCCGGCCCGGCCCGGCTCCCGGTGCCGCCCCCGGTGCCGCCGAGCCCGGGCGGCCCCGGCCCTCCCCGCCCGCGGGCAGAGCCGCCGGCGGCCGCGGCTGGGGCAGCCGGGTTCCCGCTCGGGGCTGCTCCCCGGCGGCGGCTCCTGCCCGGGGGCCGGGAGCGGGGCGGGCTGCCCGCGCCGTCGGGGCGGCACAGCACCCGGCCGCTGCCCGCGGGGCCGGGGCGAGGAGGGGGCGCAGCGGGGGCGCCGTGCCCGCCCCGCCGGGGTGAGCGAAGGGGCCCGGGGCGGAGGGACGCTGCGCCAGCCCACTGCCATCGCCCGCTGCCCGGCGGGCAGGGCAGGGCGCTCGGGCGGTGCGAACCTTGCCGTTTTGGTCGTCGTTAACGGGGGCAGTAACTTCAGAAAATTCATTAAAGGACACCTTTGGGTAACATTACAGCTAATTATTTAATTGCAAGAATCCCTATGGGGGAAATTATGCTAATTATAAAGTAATAAACCCACTTGTTCTAAAGCACTTAATTCAGCAAAATTTAGTCATTTTTTCACCAGAACACTTCTTACATTATTTGATGAAAGAAACAGCAAGAGTGGCTGTGTGCTCATCCTGCCGGTGCTTAGAACCCGTGGGAGCTGGCGCTGTGTGCTGGAGGGTCACTCGCGGGGCCCCGGCCCTCCTCACCCATGTGACGAGCCCAGTGGCCGCTGAAACCAGGGTGGAATCCACTGGGCAAAAGCACTTTTATAAGAGATGTAACGCAGATCAGTGCAGACATCGTGTCTGCCAATCTTTATTGTGCGCAATCAACGTGAGAGCAAATGTGTTACCTGTCAGGTGCGTTGTAGGTGGCCTTTTGCAACCCAGCTCTCTCGCCACTTGCAGTGCTCTGCCCTGTGGAGATGTTTCTGTAGCACACTTTCATCTATACATGCCCAAGAGCTGCCCAGGCAACCTTTTTAATTGCCCTTACAACCTGGAATGTGAAATGGCATTAACAAACCCGAGTTCTATCTCGCTCCCCAGCTCTTCAGGAGGACACAGACTTTTTGTGACAGCTCTTTGTGTTCTGCCGAGCCCTGCCCGCATTCACCCTGTCAGTGTGTCACTGAGCGACCGGACTCACCATGTCAAAGCTGCCCAAACACCTTTCTGCAATTTGTAAATATTGGCATAAACCTTCTGTTAACAGGTTCTTGAGCTCAGCCTGGTGGAGGGCAGCTTTGAGGAAGGTGCATGCAATTTGCCGTTCTTTTCATCACAGGGAAACAGCTTCAACAGCCAGATTTCCATTCTGCTCATATGCCGCGTCTCGGAGAAGCATAACTGCTGCTGTACGTGGTCACTGCAGATTTTTCTTGATCTAAATCTGTACCATCTCTCTCCCTGCACACAAGCATATCGTCCCATCCCCACGGTGTACGTCGCCTTCACCCAGTTGTCCTAGCGAGGGCTGTGCGACTATAAACGCCAGCAAAACCAGAAAATGATCTCACTTGATTCACAAACTTTTGTTCTTGAAAGAGGGGACTGTGAGGCTTAACTGTAAACATTTCTGTGAGCAGTTCCTCTTGAAGCAAGGCAGGAGTTCAAATGAAGCCTACGATGCAATTTTTAATGCTTTTAAAATCAACATCATTTGGTTTAGCTCTGATACAGCTTTGCTCGGGAGGTAATTGCAAGGGGTGAAAGTAACAGTACGTTCTTCCCACCAATGCAAATTCAGCTGCCGACAACTGCAAATAAAATAATAGCTTAATTGAAACAAGCGGGGTAAGAATAAAGCAGCTTCAAAAACATGTAGCAGAAATGTGGCTGAGAAGAAAGTGTCTTTATATTTTAGAGTACAGGGGGATTTTTTGGCTGTTTCTTTTTTGTACTGAGAAAATGAAAATTCTTCAAGTCCATGCATGAATAAACAAGTACAGCTGGGCAGCCTAATACATAATTTATATTGATCAGTCACTGCAGATTTAACTGAATAAAGCCAAAATGAACACTAATTGTTTTGACAAACTAAAATAGTGTATATGATGGTTTATTGTGAAGCTCGCTGGTTACTGCTCTTATCTCAGTGGCTATTGTCAAGACTGATTTCTGCATGAGAGGCAGAAAAAGATGAAACAAATAAGGACAATATTAAGATTAATATCTTGTGGAAGATAAAGCATTTTAATTGCTTAACTTACAAGCAGAAAATAGAACTGTTTTCAGGACAGAGGGGAGAAAGCACGGGACATACTCTGATTTAGGGGATGAGGTATAATTGCTGAGATAACATGTGGTGCCTTGTCAGCTGAGGGCTAAACCTGAAAGTAGATTTTTGGGTTTTTTAGATCACTTTTGAAATATATCAGGAATAACTTTGATTGCCTTGGACACATGTCTTCTGAAAGGGAACATCTAAAAAGATGTTAGTGGATTTCCAGAGAGTTATGTAAGTAGGCTAGTTAATCCAAGAAGCTGCACAATTTTGCTTTGGTTTTGGTATGTGCAAAGTGGAAGAAATACATGGGTGGGCCTTTACTTTGCTTCTCCAGACCCTCTCATTTAAGTGGATGGCTAAATGAGCGCCATGTAAAATTTCATCTGGAAATTAAGTAAGAGACAGACAAGGGTAATAATCCTTTTCAGAGAGATCCCTAAGTAGCACTTCTGTATGGGCGCCTTTCATCTCATCGTATAGTCCTTCAGATTGGAAAAGACCTTTAAGATTCTCTAGTCCAGTGGTTCACTTAACACTGCGAAGTCCACCACTGAACCATGTCCCTGCGCACCACATCAGCGCATCTCTGTGTGATGGTGAGCTGCTTTTTCCGAGCAGCGGTCCTCTGTGGTGGCCTGACCCTGCCACCTCACCCTCCTGCCTCCTCTCCAAGGATCGGCAGCTCCACTTGGCTCCCATCATCACTGATTATTTAGAATGACGTATGGATTTGCTGACTCTTAGATCATCACCCTGTTTGCTGTGATGAAGTTTTAGGATATGGCTGTAAAATCGACTTTTGGGCTTGGGTGTTCCTGGGGTTGAGGGTTGGTTGGATGCAGGGCTGTAATCTGGACTATTCTGTGCCTAGAGGCAGCCAAGCAGGGGGAAGCTGGACGTGAATCTTCCCCATGCCGTGCCAAGGGTGGGATTTTCCCTTGGATCTGGAGCCATCGTGAAGCCTGGCTTCTGAAACTGTACTCGGCTAATGAGGAAATACTCCTTTTGTAAGAGTGCTTTGCATCAGGGTGATCCAGTGCTTCCGTACCAGCTGTTTTAGGGTTGTTTATAGATTATCCTGTAAAGTGTGAGTTCTTCTGGTGAAGACGGGTCTACACAAAAGTTGTGGGAACTTCAGCTCTGAGGACTTGTTTGTGCTTTGCTGAGCTATGGGCTAACTAATGGCAGAAGGGTCAGGGCAGTGTCACAGCTCTCATTCAGGCTAACCCCTCTGTGGATTCAGTTTCCAATAAAATCAATAGAAATAATTTTGAATATTTTTTTGTTGTTGACAAAGCGATTGCTGTTCTGACACAGCTTGAGCAGGATATTGGGCTCACCAGGTATCAGTGCTTTCATGGCCTTTGTATCAGCTGATGTGCAGTTGCTGTGAAGGAGGCACTTGGCTGCAAAGCTGAGGGGTTTAAAATTAATATCACCTTAGGTATAGTTTGTCATTTTTGTTCTGTGGCAGTGAAGGACAGTTTTGTTCCATTACCTAGTCTGCTTGCTGTAATTTCCAGGATCTATTTTTTAAATAGCATGCTGGTTGCATGCAAAAGCGCCTTATTTTCCAAGAGTTATCACCAATTGCACTATTAGACGTGGATGTCAGAACTGCTTCCTTATTTATTTAATTTGTAATTTACAAAAGCCCAGTTGTGTTTTTTGTATCTTAAAAACTCAAAGACTTTATAACTTACTCCAAAACTAGAAGACACTTAACCCAAGTCAGTCAGTTGGCCTTGAGCCTCTTCATTAGTTCATGTCGGAGTAAAGAAGGGGCTCAGTTTGACTCCACCTCCAAATCCTGCCTGAATTAACTCCATTTTGCATTTGTAGAAACAAGTGCAGAACAGGACCCGCTGGGTAGTTTGCTGAGGCCTCTTCTGCTGGTCTCCTTCAGGTCATTCAGATTTTTCTCTGGTCTTTCCTTCCACTGGTATTTCAGGCAGTACAGAGTGCTGGGGGGGCACTGGGGAGGAGCTGCGGTGGCGATGGGCCATCTGCAGCCCACTACTCTGGGGAAGCTGGGACCACTTGTGATTTCACACACAAGCAGCACTAATCTACAATAAATCTTATAAAATCAATAAAAATATGGAAAGTATATCATTTTTAAAGAAAAAACACATGAGACATGGCCATTAAGGGCACAGCCATTCTAATACCTGTGTCTGGTTGAAACTGCAATTAAAAACATTCCAATAATAAATCTACTTTCAGTCTCGTTTAATGCTTTTAACTTTCTTGAAAGTTCAAGCTGGTATCCCAAAAATGTGCCAGGACTTTCACAATGTATTTTATAGACTCATAAATAAATATGGCAATTAATCTAAGCTATATTTCTCTCCTATTTGATGACAATTTATTATGACACTCACTCATTCAGTGCACAAAAACTCTAATGCACTTAAAATCGGATTTCAAACCAAACGTTTTATGGGAAAATATAGTATTGATCATCCATTTAAAGATATCATGTGATGATTCATAACCTCCTATAAAAAGGATCTTATGAGGACATTCAGAATGAGTTTTGTGGACCATTCTTGCCACAAAATCCAACATACGAGATCTATAGTTCTTGGTGATGTTTTATATTTCTGTTTGATGTTTTCACCTATAATGTTATTGTGGTTTATGATGAATAGCAGCTTTAAAATAAAACATTTTGCCTATCTAACCCGAAGTTGAATAAATAGAGGCTAATCTGTTAAACATACTAACACTTTTTGTCCTTTTACACAAAATAATGCACAAAATTTGTTCCTTTCAAGGCTAATTTCCACAATTTTGGATATGTTAATTGGGCTGTTAGTGCAATACACATCTGCTACTGTGTCCTTTAATAAAACGTGACCCAGGAGTCATCCTGCTCACTGCTGGTTCTGTGATACACCCTCTGCCACCCACTGCTTGGGAAGCTGCAGCAGCTCATGCTTTGACATGCCAGCAGCAGTAATCTGAAGTCTGCTGTCCTGATTGCATGGTGCATCACTGGAAATGTTTTCAAAGCTGAAAAACTCTGGAAGGTACATCCCCAAAAATGCAGGTTCCTGGGGTAATTTATTTGAGCTTGAGATTGGGTGCAGGAGGAAGGAAGGGGATCATGGCACGTACGCTGCGTATGGGTTAACGTCCAGGCTTTATCATCAGCCTGCAGACACTTTTCTGTGGAAATGCTGCTTTTGTTTCTCCTGTGCGTGGATCAGCTCTTGGAGCCTGGCTGGGGCTGGTGCACAGCCATGCTGGTGGCGAGCATGGTTTCTGTGAAGAGGGAAGGTGAGGTGGAGGATAAAAATGGGAAATACCTTTTTCTGCCTCCATAAATAGTTAGTGTCTGCATTTGTGGACATGACTGTTCCCTCCTTCCTCCCAACTCTGCCTGCCCGCTGCCTCCCTCAGCTCCCACGAGGGCCCTGGCACGGCTCTGGGCCGCAGGGGCATCAGCAGACCCTGGCTGCACCCCAGCCCCCAGCCCCTGCACCTCCAGCCTCGCTGGGGACAGATGGCCCGCAAGTGCCTGGGGTTTTGCAGCAGCTGAAAATAGTCGACTTCTCATGTCATTCTCTGAGGTTCTTAATATAATGATGTTTTCCTGTTTGAACAGCCCGTAGTCATTGCCAGCCTAATTATTTTCTGGATAGCTTTCCTTAATGCCATAGGCTTTAGGTGGTGACACCGATGCTTGGAGAGACAGCAGAAGGAAATAAGTAGTGAAGGCTAGAGCACTTGGTTAAAGAAGAGTCTCATTTATAAATCAATTTTAATAACATATTTAAAAGCTCTCACATTTGCCTTTAATGTGTTTCCATTTCCCCCTTGGTCATTAATATTTAAAATATTTTTCTTTACTGATCTTTTTTCTATTGTGTCCTTCCTAACTTTCCTTTCTCTCTGTAATCTGCAAACAGCAAGTTTTTGAGAAATGCGTAATCCATGAAAACCCCAGATAATTTTGTACAGGAAAAGCCTTCAACCCAATGAAAGAAATTTCAGAGGAGTTGACTAATTGTTTAAAAGTTATTCCAAACAGTTTAAGTCATAAAAGAGTATATGTTTTCGCTGATGGACTTTCAAAATGAGAAGGCGCCATTATTTCTACTAGGAAGTAACATTCAGCAGTGAACTTTTTTTTTAAAAAAAACAAGCCTGTGGATAACATTTTTCAGTAAGCTTGTTGTGGAGGTGGCTTTATTCCAGAGATGATTTAAGGGCATGAGATTGCTGGAAGTCCGTTGAATTTGCACGCCAGGGGCCTGCTTTACTTTTGAAAATGGGATTTCGGTTCCTGGATTGTACATACCTCTCAGGTGGAGCTCATCTCTTCAAACATGCTGTTAAAGAGAAGACAAAAGGAGACGGCTTTTGGAGGATGGTCAGTGACTAGTCTCCCAGGTGGGGCTGGGTAAAAACCTCAGACATATGCTTTGGAGGGTTCATCACGTTTTGTAAACAACGTTCAACTCCAGCTGTGCTGTGGGTGATCGCAGCCCCAGGTGGATCTAGCAGCTGGTTTAGTTGGAGATCGCCCAGCAACAAGAGCAATTGCAGCTCCATTTGAGGATGGGTGAAGAGCTGTTTCTGTAACACCTCGGTTAAGTGGATCTGTTACACCTGGAGCAGGAGGAAGGAGCTGGGCTGTTGTTTAGGATGAAACGTGGCTGGAAACAGGAGCATGAGCCATGTGGCTGCAGGACTGGGGCTGCCCAAGGTGGGTGAGAAACGTGGTGGTGTCCCTGCTGTGCTTGTGTCCCCTGGCTGTGTCTGGGGAGTGGTCTGGGAGAGGCAGCGCCCAGTAAGGGTCTTCCTGGGCACCGGGGGAGGTGGATGGGCAGAGGGGCTCCCAAGAGGGGAGGTGGTTTCCCGAGGCTGCAGAATAGCTCAGTAGCAGAGGTAGGAGTTACCTCCCTCCTTGGTCAAGGCACACAGTGGTGTGTGGCTGGAGTAGCGTGCCATCTTGGAGGAGCTGCGGGAGCTAAATGTAACATGTGAATTCTCCGGAGACAATGGGGAAACCCCCAGAAAACTGTTTGTATATCGTGGGGAGGCTCTGTGGGCAATGAAATGCTGCGCTTTATTGTGGAACAGAGCAATGACTGCTCATCAGAGCCCCTGGGAAGGGTTTAAGACACTTCACAATATCTGTTTAACATTTTATTTTAACTTTATTACTTTAGTCATTAGTTTACTGTGTCTAGGAAGTAGATTTCCTAGCTTGTGCTAGGTTTTTGTTTTATGTTTTTATGTATATATCCACACACTGATAGTATTCTCAGTCTATTATTCATCTATGAATTCTTCATGATCTGTAAATGGGCGATGAAGCAAAGAATTCTAAAATGTAACAAAGATGGAATGGGGTTCTGTAACTTTTATTATTTTCAAGGAAGAGTTTAATATAAAGATCATGTTGTCTGATGTTTTAATATCTACCAGGGAAGTGCTATAGCTACTGTGGTTATTTTGTGGGGTTTTTTTGTTTTTTCTTCTTGTCATCTTAGTAAAATATGTACTGTTTTTTGGGTGGATGGGTTTAGCACCAGAGATCTGTAGTGGCAGAGGAGACATTTGTATATATATTTCACTAGCTGACATTGAATGTGTAAGATGAGTTAGTTGTACCAACTCCTGATGCAGCAGGTGGTGGTTCTGCCCGAGTGCCTCGCTGGGGATGGTGAGGTGACCCTGCAAGATGCTGCTTCTCTGAAGCTTCAGTTGCACATAAAAGCACAGGCTCCCACAAGACTGAACCCTAAATGATGGACAAAAGCTTGTTCCTCTGCTGGTCTGTTCCTCATTCATTAACTCCCAGTGCTTCTTTGATTATGCAGAGCTAGAAAAGCCTGAGCAAATGTGCAGTGGGCGGTGCTGGAACAGCCTTGCTTCGAGGACCTCTCCTGGCTTGCTTGTGCTCCTCATCACTTTGTAGTTTTATGGTGTAAAATTACTCAATGGAAGTATTGTCCCATGCATTGTTTTCTCCTTACTCTTCTGTTGAGTCTAAATATTTGTTCAACCTCCTTCCGCTGCTTGGAGCCTGACTGTTACAGGGTTTCATTGTGGAAATAACGGATTGCCTCCCTCGCGTGCTGTGCTGGGGAGGGACTGAGCAGGCAGGGCTGTGCGCCGGCCTCTGTTGGCCCTCAGCATCGCAGCTCTGGGCAGAACTGGGAAACAGCCCCATTAAATTTGCCCCACAGCTCTGCCCAGGCTGCTGCTCCTCACAGACAGCTTGTGTGGGCGTCCGTGTCTCCCTGTAAGAGGGTCACCAGTCCGGGGGCTCTCTGTTTCAGGGCTGGGTGGCACCATGACCGCAATGGCCACCTTTTGTCACCTCTGTGTCTTCGGTTTGGTCACGTGTGCCAAATAAGCCCTGGGCAGTAGCAAGCTAAATTGAACATGTACCATAATATGAATAGGATTTTACTTAATAATCTTAATTCCCTTATGAATGACTAAATGCCACATACAGATGGTATGCAATCAGTCTCTTTAGTATTAATAGATACATCTGCAGGTGCAGTATCCAAAGCTGGTAAATAACATATTGCTTGTAGATCTAGTGAGTGAACCCTCCAGGGAATCATTCAGACTGGCGTGGGAAGAATGTCCTTAACTGTGCCAAAGGATGGTGTTGTGTGTGTGTTTTTTGTTTGGTGTTTTCTTTCTTTTTTTTTTTTTTTAAGACTGCATCAGTTTAGTTTTCTCTTGTATTCCTTTTGTACTGTTAATTTGCTCCTTAGTACTTCCAGCCTAATTTGTGCAGTGTAGTGATGAAGCAAAGCTGTACTATTAGAGCTAAGAGAATGATGGGTAACAGTGAGGGTTATCTGGCAGATCTTCAACATCAGAAAAATGCAGAAAATATAAACCCCAAGATCCATCATAAGCCAGACTTGGCCATTTATGCACAGTATTGCACTAGTGTGCTCCTGCAGCCCCGGTAGTGGAAACCTGTTCGCTGTGTCGAAGCTGAAGGCCACGCAGTGAGCAGCTGCAGCCCAGGGCAGCGTGCCGCCTCGTTACGGCGGAGCCAACTCCGCTTTCTATCAATGAGACATTGTTAGGTCAATTTAAAAGCAGAGCCTTAAAGTCACTGTAATTATGCAAATGTTGCCCTTACTATTACCACTTTTGTCCTGATAGCTTTAGCTTATATTTTACGAATGAAGTCGTCACGTTTCATTATGCGGTTTGCTGCCCCGTTGCTTTGGAGATGCTGTTCTCGCTCTCGGGTTCGGCCGTTCCTGCCCCTGTGGTGTGTGCTGTCCCGCAAACTGGGCCACCCGTCTTGGCTGGTGCCTGATGTGATGACTCTGAAGAGTTCTGTTAGTGTTCAACACAAGCTGTGACTGCCCCGAAACATCTTACTTTCTCTTCTCCCGAGCGTTTCCCTGCAAACGTTACCTGTTCTCACCAAACTCCAGTCAGCCTAGTTTGTTTGTCAGAGGCTTCAGAAAAATCCTTGGTACATTTAATGATTAAACTAGAAAACCAGGAGTGTTTTGGGAAAGGCAGTGCAGGTGACTGAGATTCATTGGTTTGGCATTAGCCTAAAACTGTTTCTGTTAATTGGAAGCTTTACCATTAACTCAGTGGTGGAGTGTGAGGCTATTAAACAGAGCTGGTAAAATCCCCAGGTTTTCCCACAGCGCAGTGGAATGGGGCTTTTGGAGAAAGACCAGCAAAAGGCAGCCCTAAACATCAGTCCTTGCATGATAAGAATTATATCTAACAAAAAAGAAAAATACTTGATTGCAAAAATCACTTGCAAAATCTTGTGTATGTTGAGGTTATGCAAAACAGATTAAAATTCTGATTTTTTTTTTTTTTTTTTTAAACCAAGGAAATTAAATTTGGGAGCTCTTTTTATTTGATGCCCCTCTTGGTCCTGCAGGCTTCCCCCTGCCCTTCATGATACTCAAATCCAGTGCCCATGGCTGTGTCTCGGGGAGCAGGGTTTTCAGCTCCCTGCAATGAAATATTCAACTTCCTTGGAGAACGTTCGGGCTCAAGTTTTGCTGGTTTAGGGATTTTTTTCTAGAGATATTTTTGCAGAATGGGCAATGGTAAATCTTTAAGAAGCCAGTGTGCGGAGAGGCTGGCTACTGCCTTCCCAGGGCCAGCTGCTCGTGGCTGCCTACATGGGCCTGAGCGACGTGCTGCTGACAGAGAGCTGCTTTCCTCTGGCTTGGGCTTTTGTTCTTCTTTTCAGCTTGCTTAGTGGAATCAAACCTCTCAGAGGTTTTTTGCTGACATTGGTAGTGTTGCAAGGAGGGCTGAGCTTTAAGTCTCATTCTTAAGTGAGTTTGGCCCAGCAGACTCCATCCAGGACTGCAGTGCCTTCACTGGGGCTGTCTGGACATCTCTTTTCCCCTTAAAGAGAACCCCTGGTTTAACAAATGCATTTTTTTGTCTTAAACTCCTGTAAGCCCTCTGTGTGTACTCATCATCAGCCTGACTCGGGTTTGCTTGCAATTGGACTTGAACAAGTACTAATCGGTTTAAATGCATCTGCAGTTGGGTTTTGCATCGGTTCAATGAGGTCAATTTAAAATTGATTTCCTAAAGCTATTGCAGGGCTTCCTGTATTGACAGGTCGAAGAATTATTGAACACCAACTTAGTAACAATCCTGTTTGTATTGCAGCGTCTTCATCTCCACGTCAGTGCCTGAGCACGTCAGGAGCCCCTGTTTGAGTTTGTAAATCAGAAGGCAGAAAGAAATAAAAACAAAGAGCCATGTGAGTAGTAGTCCCTTTCGTGAATCCAGGCCATTGTTGAAAACACATCAAGCCGTGGGTAGATAAATATTTTTCTGGAGTCAAGAACAGAAAAGCATGTGACACTTCAATTACCACTGTTCATATTTAAATGTAAATAAGTGGCTTCTTTACTCTATAATTCAACAAACCTTATAATTATGATCTTATGATATTTTCCTAACGCTTGCAGCAACATATGGCACTTCAATGAGCAAACAAGGCAAGAAATGGAATTAGGAATTTCTGTGATGTTTGTATGTGTATTTGTGGCTCTTTTATAACCCCTTTGTTTTAAATACCTCATTTCTTAATTTAGCAGTCTATATAATTGGAATAAATTTACATGGAAGAAAAGTGAGCCTTGTGGTTACTGCTGATGTCCTTAATCTGATGTAGAGGTTTTGCTGGAAAAAAAAATAAATCCACAACTCCAAGCAGCTCAATAGCAGTAAAAAATATTGCCAAAGCTAAATGATCATTAAGGACTGCATGGGTCAGTGCCTTCTTAGAGTAAATTATTTTAGCTCCTGCAAATCCTTCTGTTCAGAACACTGTGCTGATCGTTTCAGACTACGATCTGTGCGAAGGCTATAAAATATTGATTTGACTTGTAATGTTTCTTGATATCTATGACTCAATTCACCAGACCTATGCAATATCAAGGCTTGAACTGGTGAGAACACTCAGGCCCTGACCTGATTCAGTAAAATGCCTCTTAACTGAATTTTGATAATAATGTACAGTAAGGCGCATAGCAGTTCCTGGGCTTACTGATCAATATGGGAAGTATAGTAATATTTTTATACCGAAAGATTTTGTTTATAATCCCCTTCTCCAGCCTTTGACCCCCATTCTGCTTTATGTACAAGTTATTATTTGCAGTATACTAAACTAAAGAGAAGGGAAATGAAGCTGGGTACTCCTTAGGCAACAGCTGTGTTGCGGTGCCTGTCTGTACAGCACCGTGCTGTTCTCCCCTGGCATCCCAGGGAAACACCACCAGATCCACCGTACATAACCATCGCTGGGAATTGTCTTGGAGTTCGAGACAAGTTTATTGCTTGTACGTGACCCTCACTTTAGTGAGGGAATGCCAGAGCCAGCTGGAATGCAGTGGAGGATGAGGTGGCACTGAAAAAACATCCTCCAGTTTGTAGGGGTGGATGATGCTGTTTGGCAAGGGAAAAGCGGCAATGAAGGCTTGCTTGGCACTAGGTTGCCCATCATGGATCTTAGAAACCCAGGGTGTTGGTTTTTGCAGTAGCAGAGCTGTAGGAAAGCCATCCTCCTGCAGCACTGCCCTCTCGCACTTGAAGAAATGGTGTATTTTCTTTAAATGCTGCTGCGTGATATTGCAGAACAGTGAGCTTAGAGGGCTGTGTGCTCCCTTGGTGAGTGATGGGCACTAAAATATGATTTCAGGCTTCTAAGATACCTGAGGAGGTTTGTTTTCCTGGCCACAGAAGTACTTCCAGAGTTTTCGGGGCTTCTTGACTCTTCTAACCAATTTGGTTGCTGATGAACAAAGAACTGGTAATTGAACTGAGTTGTGATTAAATAAATAAAAAGATGGGGAGGAAATCAAACTGTGCCTTAAAAGGGAGTGCAACTACAATGACACTTATATCACACAGTCTAAATGATTGGGATGGTATAATAAAATATTCAGAGCTTCTTGAAGTAACATGTTCTATAATATACATTTTAAAATAGCGTTGGGTGTTATTGGTTGAAAGCAATTTATCGCTCGCAGTGAATGTTGGATGTAGCTAGGCTGTTGCACTGAATTAATGCTCAGCTTATTTCTTTTATACTTTGTATTTTGCAATATCCTCCAGAATTAACATTGCTATTTGACATGTTGAAGCCAATTCATGTCTGCATGGTTCTTCATTTTATTGGGGGGAGAGATGAGAGCTGGTGCTTGGAATGGGTCACTCCCTGCAAAGCACGGCACTGTTATTCTGAAGCTCTGGCTCAAGGAAACTGGCTTCACAGTTGCTGCTGTTCATGTCAAGGCAAGTGTTGTACACAATATATGAAGTGTAGCGTAAATAATTTAACTAGCCTTTGAACATGGAAATAGCGACATGATAAAGTAGCAAAACATAACAGGTTTCCAGCCAAACACATCACCGACTAGTTAGCCTAGCTAAAACAAACGGGTTTTTTTTTCCTCAAGTAAACTGATTTAAATGCAAGGAAAAGGCTGCAGAGAGCAGTGCTTGCAGATCAGCAGCACCCCGGTTATTTGCAGCCGCATTAACTTCTCCACTGACAGCTGAGCTGGGACTGTGCACGTGGGGAAGAGGGAAGACAAAAGTGGGTGCAGTTGTGTGTATGATGAGGGAGACTTACGGGCACCTGTGGCAACGTTCCTGATGTTTCACCGTGGCAGTGGCACAAGCTGGGAGCCTTGGAAAGATCCCAGGTCAGACTTTGAGCTGGAATCATCCCATTGACCTCAAAGCACTTCAGATCTGCTCATTCACCTGCAAAATTTAAGGGTAGTATTTTTTCCCCAAAATACTCAGAAGTAATATTTTTATTGCTCCAGGTGAATGAGTTGCGTTTGTGCTGCAGGCTCTCTGGAGTCTGTTCCTCCATTTCCGATAGCATGTAGGCACTCGAGTTTTAAAAGCCACAGTGCCTTTGCACCATGGATTTTCTTCAATGCAAATCTAATTTCTGAATAAACCTGCAGGACTGACACTTGTGTGAGTTTGCACCTGCCTGAGCAGGGAGGCTGACAGCAGCACACATGCAGGAATGCTAAGCTCCTTTCCTGATCCAGAAAGGCAAGGAACAGCCCTTGCAGAGGGGTGCTCTACTGGATATCTCTTGGTTGAGTTGTTGCAAGATTGTGTTGTGTATTACCCTAAAAAAAGCCTTAGGCACAAGATTATCTCTTCTTGCACATCTCATTTTAGGCAGAAGCAGCAGCGTGTAGAGAAGGCAAATTTACTATTGCAACTATCAATAAAACATAGTTTGTCTGTTAAATTAGTAATTGTGAAAAAAGCTCCCAAGGTTTTTATCATCACCCCCCACTTTTTTTTTCTTTTTTTTCTTAATTATTACAAAGCCAGTTTTAAATCTTGCCGTAGGTGGAAATGTGTCCTCCCAAGAGTGTCGATGCTTAAGAATCTGCAGGGTACCCAAGGACCTTAATGTTGGCCAATGGTGTCAAGGGAGGCCTAAAGGAAAAACTAATAATGATTAAGTTAAACGGCTTCAAGTACTATTTGGGGCTTGTTCAATTGCAGATGCCTTTCCTGGGGGTATGGGTTTCAGCTTGCTGAGCAGTGGTGAGTGGGGGGGGTCAGAAGGCACCAAGGTGGGAAGTGATGATGTTTTCAGCTGTCTTTGTTCGCTGTTGCGGTGGCAGAACTGGGAGCAGCCTCCTGCTATGATGGTTTATGCAGTTCTGTAATTAAGGCTGAAATTCCTTTATTATAAAGCTTGTTTTCAATGTGATTCCTTCTTTCTTTTGGGGGGGGGGGGGGGGGGGGGGAAGTAAGTAATAATAACCTTCCTCTTGAAGCAGTATCTTCTGGGATATTGGGTAAAAATTGGGGGAGTCTTAAAAATGATGATACTTTAAATATGTTGGCTGTGATTTTTCTTTTTAAAATTTATTTCAGTACTTTTGGGCTTATTTTTAACTCCTGGAAAGCTTGGCTTAGAAACTTGATTTGTTTTGTTTGGCTGGACTTACTAAAAACAAGGGTATCTGGGTGTATTGGAGGGAAATATGAGGATTAAAGACTTGTTTTGGTGCATAAAAATTACTCTTTATAATTTAAATGGTTAGAATTGTAAATGGAGTTGTTTCTGGCTCAGTCTGCTGGAGCCAGATGAGCTGAGGGAGAAGGAAGTGGGCAGGAGAAGCACCTGGGGGGGTGGGGGTGGAGGGACATGAGGCATGGAAGGGCTGTAGAGGAGGTAGTTCAGGGATGGCGTCAATAAATTTGTGGACCTTGGGAAGCTATAGGGCCAGTATGTCACTCCTTCATGTATACATTGATTAAGTTTTCTTAGTTAAAACTGCTGGGTATGAAGCACAGCAGGAATGAGCAGTACAGCAGTGAGGGGGGCTGCTCGTCTCGCCCTTTCATGCCTCGGGCCAGGTTCAGCGACGAGGGTCTTGACATCCCCTTGCAGTCGTTGACCTCCCGGGGCTGCAGGAGGGCTCTGGCAGGTTGGCATAGTGCTCTCTGAACCAGTGCCGACAAGGATGGCGTTTGTGGTGGGACGAGTGGTCGGTGCCTTGCGTTACTGACGTCCAGCATGAGCCCCAGCTGTGGGCACCGGGACTGTAGAATAGCCTTTTTCTTAGCTTGCTGCAGTTAGGCTATTACAAGCCTTCAAGGAGACAATTGCTTCATATCCGCTGGTGTGTTTGGATGATTGGAGGGGCACAAGTATTTATTCCATGGTAATTCCAGGTTTAATCAAATGCACATCTTTGATAGTGGGCACATGATTTGTTGCGGGTGCATCTTTTTCACATTGTCTCCTCTGTAGTACAATGCATTGGAAACACAAAGAAGAGGATGACTACTGGACTAAGGATTAGTGGTCTTTAACTCTTCACGCTGCCACAAGCACTGGGAGAAGATTGTGGCTTCAGTGTTGTTCAAAAGTAGGAAGGGAGACAGGTGAACACTGCAACCACAGAAGGGATGTGGAGTAACCCCAGAAATGGAGTTACCCTTCGGTTGGGCGGCAACCTGGTGCAGGTGGTACATGGTGGTAGGTTCAGAGTCACTCTGCCTTGTTGGCTGTGCTGTCTGCAGCAGCTTCCAGTGAGAACGAGGGCGATGGCATGGGCAGCTAAACCTCACCAGCTACTCAGGAGAAGCTCTTCTGCCTTTTGCTTGAGTAGCATGGCCTTGTTATAACTAGTCCCACAGGACTTAGCAATACTTGGTTGACTTTCTGCTACAGAGGAAACTTCAGGCATCGTATTGATTTGGCCAAAGATGTTATATGTGTATTAATTTGCCAGAAAAGATGTACAGAAATGCTAGTTCTCTGTTTTAATACAAACTCAGCTGTTTGCTGATCAGCACTGACTATTTAAATTGACCAATCTACCTCACCCTGGCTGGAGATCAAGGGATCAGCACTTAATTTCATTCCTTGAATAAAGATTTTTTATATATATATATATATATCTCCACATGGAAATACCAGAACATGAAAGGTTAAATCAATATGGAGTTTTACATTGCTTAAAGGGCATTTGCATCAAAGCAGCCATGAATGCAATTCACTTGTTTAATGAATTTTTTATGCTTATTTAATGAATTTCACAAAGGTTTGGTGTTTTTCATAAAATGGATAAGGACTTCCAGTTTTATGAAATAATAAAAATGGAACTGAAGTTATGAAATGAGCAATCTCATTAGTTAGGCATGATATATTCATATGAAAGTGTACATGTTTCTGAATTATTGCAAGCAGCTCTATTGCTCGAACTGTTACTTGTTATAATAGTATTGCAAATACGCCTTTAGTTAAGATATCAGAAAGTAACAGAAGGAAATTAGATTTTGATTGCTAATAATGATTTAATTAATACTTACTATATTTAACATACTATGGATGCGTTCTTTCAAAAGTGTATGCTTGTGTTCTTCATTGGTAGATAGTGAAATGCAGCACTATTCGTAGCCCCTTTTTGCTAGGTTTCTAGCTTAATTTTGTGTTTGCTGAGCTTTACCCTCTGTTTTATTATCCTGATGAACAGAGGAAAATATGATGGTCTGCCAGTAGTAAGCATGTGCTTTATTTTGCACCTTGGTGCTTCTGTGGTGTACTCTTGGAATTGTGTCGTCTCGTTAAAAAGTTCTCCCAACTTGATGACACTTCAGGAGCAAAATGAGATTGTGTGAGCATCTTTTATTTAAATACCTTGTCTGGGTGACCGTATACTGCAACTACATGTTGCTCGCTGGTGGCGTGCTGTGGTCCTTTCCAGTAGCAACAGCAGCAAAGCTGCTCCTTGCCCTGCTGTTTGGAAAGGACAGATGGATGTAGTCATCCTGTGTCCTTGTGTGTTTGAAAGCTGCTGTCCTGAGCTTGTGCACATGGTGTTACCTTTGAGTTCAGTGGGGTTGCTCATGGGCACCAAACTACAAGCCTGGGCCAGGGTTTATATATGTATATATATATTACATAACATAGCCATAGTTGCTATGTGTTGGCTGATTCCTGTTGAGTTCTGTGTGTCTCCAGGCTCGCTGGCCACCTGGGTTCCACTGCACCAGTTAGGAAATGTACCCCAGTTCCATTTACCAGTCTGGGTATTGCATTGTGCTAGGGTTATGGATGATACCAGCGTGTTACCTTCATCCCTTTCCTCTCCTTCTTCAGCTATTGCAGCCAACCTTCTTTCACTTTCCTTTCTGACGTTTTGGAATGACTTACGAGCGCCCTATCCAAAACAGCCTTTATAGTGTGCCAGAACCAGAGCCGGAGTACTGTAACTACATGCAGCTAAAGCAGCTCCAAGTGGAGTAAAGGAGTCCCACTGCCCAGCCCTGCTGGTTTACAGCCCTTCACGCCCTGCCAAGGCAGCAGGCAAAAATATTGCAGTAATAGGAGATAAAGCGGGGCTTTTAGAATTAATGATCTTGCCTTATTAGATATCTACTGTGCTATACTCATAAGTATTCTTATGAAATATATGCATTAAGACACAATAAGGCAGGGCAACACGGGAGGGTAATGGTCCATCATCAGTAGTTATTAGGGGAAAAAGAAATGAAAGGCTTTTTTACCCGTGAAGTGTTGCTTTCCCACTCTTTGAGATGCTTTGAAGCCTTCCTGTGATTGTATAATTAGCCAAATAAGACACTTAAAGAAAAAACCCGCAGCTTTTACATCTGCTTCTGCTGTGTCACCTCCTGCAAGGTGTCAGCGTGCGGGTGGAGCTGGTGCTGTGCCTGTGCCGCAGCGGAGCTGGCTGTGGGGCAGCAGCTGCCTGACCCCCCAGCGGTGCTGGGTTGGGGGGTGCCTCTGCTGGAGCCCCCGCTGAGCAGACCGCTTGCTCTTGGAAGCTTCTGCTGCTGTATCTGCACGACTGGCAGAACTTGTCCGGGCCAGGCGCGGGATGATTTTGCACAATGCAGTTGTCTGTTATGCCTCAGGCATGTAAATACTGGTGTATTTATTAGTAGAAATCAAACGTAAGGTGATATGTCTTTTACACCTTCAAGACTTTACAGAGCAGGTTGGGGTTCTGCGTGCTCACACACAGATAGTGCCACTCCATGGAGGGGGTACATGTAATCCAGCATCTTCTAGCTGGGGAGGCTGCTGGACCACCCAGAGCACCCAGGGCCCTGTCCCCTCCCTTTCCCAGGATGGACCCTCTTGTCCTTTCACAGAATCTGTGTCCTTGCAGGCTAGAGAGGAAACAATGTGTTGTTCCCGAGGCCAGAAGTGTTTTACAAAAGCAGCAGAAGCATGGCGTGGTTAGGGGATTATTTTCCCCCCCCCCCCCCCTCCCTGTATCACTCAGTGAATCTGTCCTTGAGTCGGGCTTGGTACCTGGGACTCCTGAGGCCATGGCAGCAGCTTGGCTGATGCTCTGGGTTTGGAGGTGAGGCTCAGGAACCCTCCTGGAGCTCAGCCAGCTTAATTACAGTGCACCCATTGTGGGCAACAGTACCTGAGAGTTTCGTAGCATTGCACCAGATTTAATAACTAGCTAGTATTTAATTTGTGGTGTGAAATAACATCTCTTATTATATCTAACGTAAATATTTACTTGAGAGATTCGACTAAAAAAACATTTGCTTGCCTTCAAAGCCTATCAATTTCTCATCTGTGCCTGACAAAGAAAGCTTTGAGTGCTTAAATTCATTTCTAGAAATTAAATTACAATTTTCAACACTAAAGCTTCTATGATTTCAGACACCTTTCCTTTCCTTTTATTGTGTTTGACAGCAAGTGGACTCTCAAGGTAAGTGGAGGAGTGTAGTCCTATGTAAATGTAAAGCATAAAATGAAAACTGGGGGGAAGAAAAACATTTAAGGTAGGAAATTAGAACAGTTATTGAGTTCCACACTATGGTTAATGAGTGTGCAGAAAGAAAACATCTTCTTGGCCTAGTGAGCTGGAGCATTACAACTGTTGCAACACTTCTTCTGTTTTCAGAAGGAAATAAGTAATAACCCCGACACATGGGAAGTCTTCAGTTTGCATTTTTTAATGCCTCAGGGGAGTGCAGTGTTTCTGGGTTAGAATCTGTTAAAGTTTTCTTTAAAAGGCAGGTTTTGTTCTGAAACCAAAACAAAAATTAACATATTAAGCATATCTGTAGGTCATGAGTGTATGGGAGAGAGCTTGGCTGCTTCACCAGGGCATGGCTTTTTCAGAATTGCTCGGTTGAGGTTATAGGCTGTGGAGGAAGACTGAAAATTACTGTCCCTCACTGAAATAGATTCAGTGTATTTGGGACATATGCTGTGTTGCCCTGGGTATAATTAAAAGCAGGCTGTAATCACACTGGGCGGTGGGGGGCTGTGCACAGGTTCTCAGTCTTGGGGTTGCTTTGCTGTCCTGCTGGGGAGGGGAGGCTGGGATGGGATGGTACTGCCCAGGTGAACCCTCTGATCGTTCACTGACTGCAGCCAGAGGTCATAAATGTTACCCCTCTGTCTGCAGGCAGAGGAGACGTGCCTAAAGCTTGTTGGGGATGTGCTGCAGCATCCCATTGAAGGTCCGGTCCTTCTGCATTGCTGATAAGCTTATACTGTCCTCACCACTTATACTTCAACTGGACTTTTCTCACCTGTGGCTGGTAGTAAAATATCTGGGCTACATTGTCCTATGCTGAGCTGAGTCCTGAGAAAAATTAAGTGATTAAGTTTTTAAGGTACGTGGCATGATGTTGTACGGTTGAAAGATACCTGAAACCATTGTGAACACATCCCTGTGGTTACAGCCAAGGTATAGTGCCATTTGGCCTGAATTAATAAATGTTGCTTCTCCCCGGGCTAATTAGCTGGATGGAGTATCCTGCTAACACAGCTATGCAGATTCTACTGTCTCACTGAATGTCTTATGAGGTACAGTGCGTAGTTTTGCATGCTGCTGCATTGTGCAGTTTAGAAATATTCTTGCACAATTCATGTGCTATTTAAAAATCCCTTGTATGCAAAGTTTGAAGTATTTTCATCTCCTGATGACATTACTGAGCAAGTTGATTGATATTTAATCTTTTTCCAGACTAATAAAGTCATTATTATTGACACAGCATGAGTGGCTTCCTTCAGTCTGACAAATAACATCCCAAACAGAAGTAACTGGGGCGGCTTTTTAAATGACACTTTCATTGGGAAATACCTTGGGGCCAGGCTGGAGCTTGCAACTGGAGCTGGAGAGGGGATGTTTAACCTCTACTTGGTATAAATAATGTGGGACAGGCCAGGGACCCTCAGTCTGGTCCCTCTCCTGGGCTGGGAGGAGCGAGGTCACGATCATGGGAGGCTCACGTGCCCAGGGACCGATTCCTGAGCCTGCCTGGGCTCACTTGCCTCTCTTCTGGCCACAAATTTCACTTTGGGTCCTGAAGCTAAAAGGTTGACTGACATTAGTATTTTGGAAAAACAGCCAGCTTGTGCCCAGCTAGCATCAAGCCCCCATCCCGTCCTTCCACAACCAGCTTCTGGCAAAGTCTTCTGCTTCGAGCAGAAGCAGCAAGGCTTTGTTTCTTGCTGCCCTGAATGGCTGGGAGCAATCGTGTTTGTGCCCTGCCCCTTGCTACCTCTCAAATTTAAAGGCTGCTCTGAAGTTTGTAGTACCTTTTTTGTTTCCCAGAGATGTGGAGCTTAAAATTAAATGGTTCATATCTGGATCAAGATTAAATACTTTGGGTCAGGGCATAGTCTCAGATGCCCTGCAGGAAACACAGTCAGTGGTTAACCTAATCAGCTCCTGTAATTCCACCAAATTCAGCTGAAGCAGCGTTTCTCCAGTGGAAGGAAACCTGAAGCTTAATAGTAAGCATCCTGATTTTTTAACTGTGCTTGAGAATAGTTTTGGCTCTGGTATTTGGACCACAATCCAGCAGCAGTGTCAGGGCATTGGTTAGTGCTGGTGCTCAGCAGCTGGGTCCCGGGGCTTCATAAGTGTTGTGATGCCTTTTGCTTAGTATCATTAAGGGTGATTCTTTGGGTGACAGTAGTTCAGAAATTATATTGCCGATTTTAAAAAAAAAAAAAAAATACACAGGCAAGTCTGAAACTAAAAGGGATGAAACCAAACCAAAAACTTTACTGGTTGTCAATGAAATCTGATTTTTATTTTTGTGTATGTATATTATGTATACGTAGATTTCTTAATGCTTCCAGAACTTGCAGCCTTTGTTGGAAAGGACCCTGATCTGTGAAGGCATGTCCTCTGTAAAACAGAGCGGTCGTGTTGAGCTCCAGCCTGCAGAGAAGCTAGGGAAACCTGGGCAGGTACTGTGGGAAATGGCGGCTTTCTGCAGGATGATGCTATTTTATTTGATCCATTCCAAAAGCCTTAAGATACTTTTGGGGGAGATCACCAGGGGGATCGGACATCTGCTTCCACTTGTGCCTTTGAAACTCTTCCTTGCTTTGTGTCTTTTTTTTTTTTTTTTTTTTATCACTCCATATGCACCTTATGAAAGAAGTTACTAGGAAAAGGCATAAACCAGCTTGTTTTGGGAGGCTGGGGTGACCCAGGCTTGGTATGGAACTGTGCTGCTGGCCGTTGGGGGCTCCCTGCCTTCTCCAGCACCACGGTCCCACTGCGGCCCCTTGCTGAGAGGCATCTGTAGAGATTTTATTTTTTTTTTTTTCCCACTCGCAGAGCAGACTCCCGGTGGCATCCAATGCCTGCTAAAGTAAAAGGAGAATCTGATGGGGCCCCAAATGTCAAGCTCTCGGGGCTGCTACATATTTCTCTACTTGGGGGAGAGGCCAAGTGTTTGCAACTTTAGAATGTAAGACGTAAAAGCACTTGGTTGTCACATGCCATTAGCTGTTTAAAGCGTGACATCTCAGGAAATGCTTCATCGTAATCCTCCAAATGAAGAAATCTGAAGTGAACTTCAAACTGTTTGCTCAGTTTGGGTATCGCGTTACAGGGTCAGATCGTGAACTCGGAGTTGTACCTACTCTCAAATTGGTTTAAACTGCAGTCAGACAGTTCAAGTACCAAAAAATCAACTTTCACATTTTCTTTACTTTTACGAGTAAAACCTAGGAGTAATACCTAGATGACAAAGCTTGCCCACATACTCTTCTCCAGCTGTTTTCCCTGAGACACCTTTTGCTCTGCAGCACTGTTAGTTTAGCTTTATCATCGGCTTGAGTTTGCTTTCCTCTTCCTGCAGCCAGATGAGTAATGGGAAAAGCTGCACTGAAAGTATATATGTTGGCTGCTTTTGCTGCTGTGTCTGGTTGTATTTCACCCCAAAAAGGAAAAGCTTGGGTCTATGATGCTATGTAAGACAGAGACTTGTTCTAATGTGTTTGGTTTTGTTCCTCAGTAGTATTTTAGTCATTTTTGCTCTTGTTAAGCGGTCCAGCAGAAGAAGTGTATGGTATGTGAGGACTGGCAATCGTGGCTTGCCAAGGCAGCCAGTGAAAACAGCTTTGTAGTCATCCTGATACGAAACTGTTCCACTAACAAGAGTATGAAAACAGAAATTACATAGTGTCGTGTGGAACAAAGTTTATTCAACTGTGATGCTCGAAGGTCTTATTAAGCTGTCAGTTTGCTTTGCCCTTGATTTTTCTCCACCAAAATTTAACATGGTTTCAGTTCTCAAAGCCAAACCCTTCCAAACTGACCTCTGTCTCCACCCAGGTTAATGCCCTTCAGAAAGATGTTTGTTACTTCAAGATGTTATGATTATGTCTCTGGTCAGAAGTCCTTCATTCCTTGTTTATTGTCTTTTTTTAACGTCATGGCCCATATTTATCCCTGTGTAACTCTAGGGGACTAATTTGCCTCTGAATTCTGTTAATAAAGAGTGTGTGTGTGTGGCTGGTGCGCTGATACCTGTGGAGCATGTTAGCTGTCCCTGAAGTTACCCAAATTAAATCCAGGGCTGGGTGAGAGTCTTTGGGCAGATGAGTTTGTGTGAATCCTTGTGAAGAAAGCACAGACACTAGTAGACCTGACTGAATTTAATGGTGGTGGTAGTAACAAGATAACAAGAAATGCATGATTACTGGTGATCAGGGATAGACTTATTTCTTTAAAAGGTATGTACAGTTGAGTATTGCTTTTACTTTTCTATAAAACAACCTTCTCCTATTATTTAATACAGGGAAACATATTTTCATTAAAGAATGTTATTGGGATAATTTTTGCTTCATTTCCATTTTATTCCTCTCTGATTTACTTGAAAATACAATTACTGATGTTTGTGTGTCAGACTGCCTCCCACGCTGCACTGAGCAGTTGTGGCCTTCTCTTTCCTGGAAGAGTCCTCTGGTCTTGACATGGGTGTAAACCAGGTGTCCATTTGGTTAGTCTTCCTACCGGTTAGCACAGACCCTGCTTGTCATGCTGTAGGTATTCGTCATCCCGCTGCTTCTTTGCTTCTGCGCAGCATTCTGCTCAGGCTGGGCCTCTTGTAACCCGTCTTCAGGTGAAGGTCCCCTTAGGAAAGGGGAAGAGGGAGGCCATCGCGTCTTACAAGACCAGTAATAGCACTAAGCAGTGACCGTGTGACTCATCTGCTTTTACTTGTTTTAAGATTGGAGACCAAGGGATAAAGAGAACTATGAACTGTTAAGAGGTTTGTCTTAAATTTGTCAATCCCTTGTACAACATCTGCACGTTGTTTCACTTCCTTCCCCGGCACTTTCGAGCGCGCCGGCTCAGCGAGGAGCAGATAGCTCAGTTCATACAGCAGCGCTTCTGTAAACTATACACAGTTGGGGAATGTGCTTCTGGTGGATTTGTTCCATGAAATGCAAGGCAGGATTCATGAGTACATAAAATAACAGCCTAATCAAAGAAATAAACAAGAACAAGTCTGTAATCTTCACAAAATTGGGGGAAAAAAGTGCTTCTGATGGACTTGCTCCTACTGTTTTCTTTGTAGCTGTTTCCAGAGCTCAGACCATCTGTTCCTTGTTGTAGGTTGTTAAGTGAAATGTGCTGCCAATACAAATAGCTCTGCTTGATGTTTGTTTGCATAAATTGTTTTGAAAGCTTCATGACGAATTTTAAGGATTACTTACAGGGGTAGGACTCTGTGGAGGAGGAAATATAAATTTGATGATGCATGTTGGAATCCATTAATTTGTTGGAATTTATTATAAACGTGAACATCCTATGCATTTGTTGAAGGGGAGGGAAACAATTTCAGCTTGAGCTCAGAAGGTTACGGTGACGATATGCTAACTTGGCCACATCACAGTAAACGTGATCAATCTGCCTTCACAGCTTTCTAAAAGCACTTGCCTTTACTTACCCAACCAAGCTCTATTCAGTATATCCAACTCGCAAAAATCCAAAGTAGTGAAATTTGTTTGGGGTTTTCTTCTGCCTTAGGAGACTTAGAAACATTTTTTTTCAGCCTCTTGGCTATTGGAGAGTTGAGTGGGATCAGTGGCCTTGAAATGAGTGAGGTGACAAAGTGAGGTGAGTGGAGGGGAGCCATACGTGGCTGCTGTTGGCTATATGGTGTACCGTGACCTGATCCGCAGCAATGTTGCGCCACGTATGCTATAGCACATGGCGGGGATAATTCCTGCTCCCTCAAACTGGTGATCTGAAGGCTGGTAGAGGCTGAGGGAGGGAATGTGCATAAGGGGAGAGAAAGGATTTGATTAAAGCCATCTAAGCTGGCGGCGGAGCTTGTGTAGCCAGCCTTCTTCATCCTGATCTGTGTATGTGATGGTGCTGCCTGACAGGGAAATGTTTGCCAGCAATGGGCTTGGAGCAGGTTTTACAGAGGAAACTCTTACCTTGCAGTTTGCACCTCCTCTTAGCAGAGGCTTAATTCTGGTGGCTTATCTTTAGCCTTACTGTTTGGGAAGTTGGGCTGAAAATCAGATGGTTACCTTCTTTCCCATCAGACCTTTGAATCTGGATTTTGAATGACTGGGCAGTCAGATGTTCCTCTTGTCTCTATGAAACTGTACATTAAAACCACAACCGCACATACGCGCGCACACATGCTCCTCTGCTGCTCATCACAGCTTCGCAGTGGTAATTCTCTGGTTTTAAGTGAATTGACCTGGCTGCTTTCATCTTCAGGTAATGCAGCCCCAGTTTATAATTCAGACCAGGAGCTTATGGAGATTTAGAAAGAGGCCCAGAGCTTTGCTTTACTGTGCCAGTTAAAGCATTTATACTGATGACAGTTAAATTGTTGAGGGCTCTGTTATTCATTTACATCACAGACACTAAGGTCCTCTGACGACCTACTGCAAATGTAAGCCAGATGTACCTAAACATATCTATTGTACGTTTTACTTCATTTCAAACACTTCTCCTGACTTTCAACTCAAACCTTCTGTCTGTCTTGTCATGCTGCAGTATTTAATGATATTTTATTGCATTAGTTCACAAAACCCTTGAGTTTTTCAGTTGTCCTAAGCTAATGGACTGGATCTGTACCCATTTGCTAATACAAGATCTTTTTTAGTAGGTAGCAGAGCTATTAAACATAAATCAAGGTTTCCGATAAAATATTAGGTTTCTGCTGCATCTAACAAAAGGATAGTCTGCAGTTTTACCTGATTATTATATCTTACAAGCTATAGTTAAAGCTTGTTTGGGGATTTACTGCATTCCATACCTAGTAATTTCATACAAATCCATAATGATTATTTTGTATGTTTTAGCTCATAAAAGAAACCACATAGTTTGCTAGCTGTAGAGATGAGAGCCATCCTCTATTATTTTCTTTGGAAGGACACACTAAGTACCTAGTTTTGTTTTCTTTTTTTTTTTTAAAAAAGGTATTTCTTCATTATTTAACCTGTGTATCAAAAATCGGGCAGTAAGGCGGTATCCTGCCTTTAAGACGGAGCTAGCCTGCCTTGCTGCAGGGAGAAAACCAACACTTTGCTGTAGCACTAAAATCTTCATGTATTTTTTTTTTTAAATAGATTAAAATAGTAGAAGCTTTGGGGAGATTTATAATGTCGTTGTCATACCTTCAGGAGTGAACAGGTGTCTCCTATTCACCTTTGGAGCAGGGACCCTTCCTTTTGGAAGGAAAAGGTTGAGTATTAGGCATGTTCTGTAGTGCCGGCTGTGGAAAGCGCTTGAGCACAGGCTTGGCTTAACACTGTTTTCTGGTACATCCTTCCAAAGCATCTCCACTCGCTGCTGCTACTTTTAAGAACACGCTCAAGTCCTTCTGGAGCAAATGTGATGGTGGTTAGGCTGTCCTTGAAGCGTCGCTCTTGAAAGCGCTGAAGGATAGAGTTCAGAGCACGTGCTTTCTGAGTGGGATGCAAACGATATAACTGCACTGTGATTTTTGTACTATAGCAAATAAGAAACATGCATCACAACTTGATCTAATTTTTACCTGTTTAAATCTGGAGGAACTTTACAACAAACTTTTGGAGTTGGCTTAGAACTACCCATTTTCAAATGGAGCACAGCGTAGTGTGTTTCTTGGCCAGAAGTTAAGTACAGTTGAATGGAGCTGGTTGGGAACTTCGGATAAAAAGATTTCTTTGGAAATGCAGATGTGATGAAACCAAGTTTTAATGAAAAAATATCTGAGTGCTGCGGGCTGAAGATAGAGGAGGGAGCAAGATGGGGCTGTGCACCCAAAAGAGCTGCAAGCACGTCCCCTGGGATATGGGAGTCACTGGCTCAAGTTCCCTCGTTGGGATTCAGAAAAATCTAGTCTCTCACGACTCAGGCTTGTGGTTAGCCTTGTTGTTATAATGGGGTGAATATGTCACATTTGGGGATGGAAGGATGAAATGTTTTGAAGCTTTGCTCTGGAATGCAATGCAGAGAGAAAAACCAGCTTAGAAACCTCAAACATTTCCTTGTGAAACAGGGTTCTTGTTTGTAGTTTGCAGTACAACTATGTTTTCTTTCTTCAAACTTCAGTTTACCCTGGTTTTGAGGCAATGTTACCAGCACTGTAATTCTTGTAGTCATCTGCTGTTGCAGTATCCTAACAAAGCTCCTAAACAAAGCAGTGTATTAAAATGAAAATTCAAAGAGTTGACCTATGGTGCTGTTGCAAAGGAGCAAGACAACAACCACACTTCTAAGTAGGTTTTGTGAATCTGTTTTGCAGACCAGGTTTGGGCTGATATTTTTATTTGGGTATTTATTTATCTTTTAGCAAGCAATCTTGCAAATGCATCTGCGTGGTGGCTGAAGTCAGGCTAGTGATATCGGTTGCCTTTATACTAGCTGGTAACACCAGACTGACCTGACGGAGGCTCTGTTTCTTGAAAGAAAAAGTGTTAATTGTTGAGTGTGTGCTATCATTTAAAATACAGTGCTGTCTAAACACGTGGGACATGGCGTCCTGTACCACTGAAAGAACAGAAGCAAGCATCGTGTATTTGCTGATCAGTGGATACAAGCAGTTTTTCTTTCAATGTGTCCTCACCCGCCCCCCCCCGCCCCCCCAAAATATCCCCACATCTAAGCTTCACAAGTAAACCACTAGAAATAACAAGGTTCGGAATGTGATCAACTTAACGAGCATTTAGAAGACAAGATAACTACCGCTGCTGAAGGTCACTGGCGTGTGCCGCTGCCTGTGCGCTGAGGCTGGGGGTGAGTTTGTGATTCCAGGCATCTCCTCTAGCCGTTCGGCTTCTGGGGTGCTCCTCTCGACGGGGATGCTGACTTGGGGGCCATGGCGTTGGCTCTGGGGATGACCCCAGCTCTCCACTGGATGTCAGTGTTCCCCAGGAATGCAGCTGCCCGAGCACTTATCTGGCAGTAAAAAAAAAAAAGAAAATAAAAGGGGGGTGGGGGAGAGAAACTAAAGAAAAATTAAAGAGCAAACCAGCCTTGAATCTTTAGGAAAACCGTTTAGAAACAAGTTTTGTGACTGTTCAGCCTTAATTATAAGGCGAACCTCGGCAGAAAGATCATGTTTACACTAAAAGACATCTTACGTGACTTCCGAGCTCGCATGCCAAAGAGAGTTGGGTTTAGTTTCAGAAAAAACAAATGAACGTTCTTCACTCATCTCCCTACAGTCCTGATATTTTGATATGCTGCAAAGTGAGTGATTCTGGTTTTGTCTTTGACAGTTTTTCTTTTTTCAATAGCCACAAAAAAATAATTTTTTCTAATCGGTGAAAGCATGAGTGTGTCACTAAATGATTGATTGCTTGCTGGGTTTCAGCCTTTGATAATTAAGCTTAACACAATGTCTCCTCTTCACTAGGGAATGGTATTGTGCCAGTTTCAAAAGACACATGAAAAATTGAAATTAGAAAATAAAAACCTTTTAAAACCCAACTGCTCCCATCTGTTGCGCGGTTCAGAAGGGAACATAACAGTGGAAGAGGCACAGAGTGCAGAACACAGGAGGAGGAGTGGTGAGCTCCTTCTCGAGCTCCACCTTCCACACTCACAGAAGTACCTCCATGTGAAGTTCTTGTTTCTTGAAGATCTGTCTCTGGTTTTTTTTGCATGAAAATGGATTCACAGAGAGGGAATTTCAACAAGGATTTTTCTGAACAGCTGACTCGGATTTGTAGCACATGTCCAGCTGAATCTTTACAGACTTTAGTTGAGAATGTGTTGAGTGTGAATATGTAGCCCTGTATCTTCAAACATGTGGCTTCTTCTCAAAAGGGAAGATTTCTAAATGGAAGTCCAGAAGATGGTTCTGCCATGATGTGGGGTATATTCAAGGGCCTCTCACCAGTTGAGAAAAACCACCTCTGAACCTGAAGTGGATTTTCATCTTGAGTTTGCTCAGCAACATTAATGAGCCTTGTGTTTTAGCAAAACTGCCTTTCTCCAGGCTGTAACAAGGTTAGCTCCTTCGCTCAGACTTCAAGGTTTAGGCTGGAGTTCTTAACCTAAAAAAATGACACAAATGTGTGGGAGCCATAGCCGACTTGAGAATTATGGTGGAGTACCAGAAGCGAATGTCCTGGTGTTCTGAGTTCTAAGTATCTTCCCTGCTAAGTCTCAAAAGAATAGCAGTACGCCAGGACCAGGGCGTGATGTTACAAAAACTTGGAGACAGAAGTCACCATGCATCTTGTGGGAAGCTTTGCTTTGATAAAGACTTTTGACCTATTACTTAGCTCGATTTAGACAGTCAACCTAAGGTGAAGATGTCATCTTTTCCATTGCAGGGCCCCTTGTGGAGGAGTGAGCCTCTCCTCTGGGGACAGGAGTGACAGTAGTGGCAAACCAAGCCATGAACTGACCTTGCTGCATGTCCCCCATGAGAGAGGAGATGCGTGCGTAGGGAGAGGCACGGAGCAACGCTGAAAGGTAGGTAAGGCTTGTGATGGTCTCATACGCCTGTGGCTTTCCAGAGATGTTTGTCTACATCTGGGGCAGGTTCTTCCTGATACTTAGCTGTGCATGGCACAATGTTGAAAAAAAGCTGGAGTAATGCACTGAGTAGGGATTACACACCTTTCCCTGGAAGTGGCCTGTGCTCGACGTAAAGCAGTGAGCCCAGGTTAATTATCTCCGTGTTTTGGGACAGAACGTATGGGTCTGACTTCTCAGATGTTTAAGGACAGGAGAGAGAGCAAACTACCTTTATCCAAAAGACACCCTGAACCTCCTCTGAGACTGGTAGCCAGATCTGATTCAAGAAAGAGATTCCAGACAAAACTAGAAAAGCCTGGGAAAAACTTTCTTTGGATGAAATAGCTGAGGTTCCTTCTTGGTCTGAGAAGCCAGGAAGTGAGTAAACTATTTTCCTCTTGCTTTGGTTAAAGATCTGACTCTTCTTAATTTTTTTTTAATTTTTTTTATTTTATTTTATTTTTTAGAAGCTCTTCAACCTCTGAGCTCCTGGAAAGCTGAACCAGAGGGGTTGACTGATAAACACTTCTGAAAAGTGCTTAAGGTTGTCAGTGTTGTCCCAGCTTATTACTGTCTTGTCTTCTGTAAACTCCTATGACCCGTCATGTAAAAAGCCAAATGGAAATGTTTGCTCCGTGGTTTTATCCCGTTTTATTTGTTGCCTTGTTTCCCTGCTTAAACTGTTGTAACATAGGGGGCCAGGAGTTACAGTATTTAATGTCTAATGGATGTAGGCAAGCAAAACTGTGAGTAAATGAGTTGCTGTGATACATTGACTTTTCTTTAGTGAATTAAAGCAACTTGCGCATATGTGACCTATGATGAATTTCGGTAAAAGTTGTGGTGCTAAAAGTGGGATTGTGCAGCAGGCAGTGGAGTTGCGGTCTGGGCAGTCAGAGCTGTTTTGAGTTGCACCAGGCAAGACTCAACCTTGTAACATTTAGATAGGATGCAAAGTTATTTGATTTGCTGTCTTTAGTCTTCTAGATTAAATTATCATATACAAGGAAAAGAAAATGGCAAACAACATAAATATAAGAAGTTAGATGCTTGCCTGTAGCTTTAGCAATGAATTGTCTGACTGACACTTAAGGTGACTTCTGCAGATTGCTAAGATATTTTCTGAATTGGATACAGCTGGGGAACTGTCTGATAGGAAGCTGAAAACTGGCCTGGCCTGTAGTGTCTGCGTGTCTGCAGTCAAACATGATGAGAATTTCCCCCCCTCCTTCCCTCAACTTTTTTGAGGTGCAAATACCTGTAAAGCCCTGACTGTGCCAGACCTGAAGGGATATAAACCTGGTGAACTACGCTGTATTCCATACATTGCAATAGTAAGTTAAGGATCAAACCCTGAAAGGAGCAGACTGATGTAGCCTGACGGAGTGTTGCATCCACCCCGGCCATCAGCTGCCGAGAAGCCAGGCACAGCAATCCCGTCCCACCTACGTTAGTGGGAAATCTGCATCTGGGCTGTGAATTCTGTATGTGATTCTTTGTAAAATGTAATCTCTACCATTCATTCCTACAATGTGTTTTCTTTCCTTCTGACCACCACACAGTGTTTATTTGATCATGCTGAGAACCCACATCTTATCTGGTCTTCTAACTTTTTTCCTTTTGGAAGAGATAACGGAGGAAGGGGGAATCGGAGCGGGGAAGGAGAGTGGCATTGTGGATAAATAATCCTATTTGCATCTGTGCGGTTAGCCACGGTTGAATATTGAAGCTGCTGTTACTTTCAGTAGCCTTTGCAATGAGACTGAAATTCTGTTTAATTTTTACTGGAACTGTAGTTTTGGCTTTTCATCTGAGAAAGATGCTGAATTTTCTCCATGCTGGGAGGTTTACTGAGTTCAGGCAGTGCATACATGAATTAGAAACAAATAGGCTTAATTTCCTAAGGTCTTGCAGGACTGTTAATGGTTAAGCCTTGCTAAGGGATTGTGCTTTCTTCCTTTACCAGTTCTCTCCCCTTCATCTAGAAGAACAACATTTTTGCTTCATACAGTCACTAGGAAAAAAAGTTACTTTGTAAGTGACCCTTGACTATATTGGCTCTTGTGCCTGACCCTAGGTTAAAGGATACAGAGATAGCTCAAGCCTGCTTTTTGTCAGTGTTTCCACTCTACAGGAACTCCTGGAGATGCCTTGGTGGGAATCCAGTGATAAAACTGGAGCTCATTTCTCACTTACAGAAAGGAAAACAAAACTGAGGAAAGAATGTTTCCTGCTACTCTTTGGTTAGTCGATAAGCTTAATTGGCCAGGCCTGCCTGCTGTACATTGATTGTACCTACTAATAAAAGAGCTATTGATTGGCACTTTATTTAGCACTGGCTTGCATGGACTATAGTTCCTGCTAATGTTATTACTACATCAACCTTTTCCTGTTCCCCAGCTCTTTAGCGCTATAAATTATGTCAAATGCCACCAGTGTTTTCAGTGTTCTTGGATGGTTTTCTTTAAGTTTTTGACCTCCTTAGTATGCAGTGTGTCATCTCTAATACGTGTGAAAATGTCTAATGGGATGCAGGAGGAGTGTAGATGCTAACTTCCCATGAAAAGGTACTGGAATTGTTATGCCTACATCTTACATTTTAATTGGACCTCAGAAATCAAAGAAATTGATATTCCCTGACATCTATTTAATGTGACTGTGATTAGTGAGTGATGGTGGCAGATTAATGGAGACAAATACCTATACCTGGAAACTTGCACTATCTTCATAACCTTGCTATTACCAGTAGAGGTCGGTGTCCAGGCTCCTGTCTATAAGCAAAAGCCCCAGATAATGTAAAGATGGGAACTGGTTAAATAAACTTAAGAGACTAAAAGCAAACGTCTCCAGCAGTCTCAGGGTGTGCAGGCTTCTTTGCTACCAGTGCTCGGGCTGTCCTGAAAGCAGGAATGCCATTGGGATGGAAGAGTCTTGCTTGTTAAAGCCCAGAGCAATGGTCCTGTGCCCGTTGCAGGAGCAGGTCTGGGACCCTGCTGGTAAGCGCTGCTCTTGATCTCAGGATGGGAGGTTTTGGGGCTCGAGCAGGCAACTGGCGTTTTCAGACCTGGTTTCAGTCCCTAGTCTGCCATAAAAAGTCTTGTTACTGCAGATGAATGATGTCACCTTCTGCATCCTATTATAATACGAATATTGATGGAGCCTAGCACGAGAGTCCTGCCTCAGCCGAGGGTCTGCCAGTGCTACTGTCATGTAAACTCTTTAGTGTGTTTTACAAAGAAAATGTCTTGGACATCAAAAGTTCAGTAGCAATGAGCAAGAACAGCTGGTCAATACTAGTACGTAGTCTTTTTTTTCTTTTCTTTTTCTAGATGATAACAGTAACAAAAACTAAACCCTGGATATTTTGACTGCTTAAGTTGTACACTGGTTTGAAAGGAGTTTGGTGTTTCTCTAAACCTCCTGATCAAGTTTCAGACTTTGTGGCTGGGTGGAGGTTGTTCATGTGGGCATTACTTAAAAGCATTAACGCTGTTGAATTGTGAAGTTAATACTTACTACTTTACCTCAAGTAAAGCTAGCACTGTACTTGGTGATGGGGGGTAGGGGTAACAGAGGGGAGGTTGTTGATTGTTGTTGTAAGGAGTCACTATTAAACGAGCATTTGCAACGTGGGAGTGCTGAATTAGTAGTATTTTGTCCCAGCAATTCAGAAGTGGGTAAAGTATCTCTGACCTTCTTTCTGCAGATCCCAGAAACTTGTGCCAGCCTTGTGGGTAATAATAGGGGAACTCTGACCACTCAGGACAGATGTGTGGACCAGATGTCAGAGGTTTACCTGGCATTTAAGTGTAGAGATCGTAGCCTAGGCTTGGGAGAGAGCTCTCTGGAAAGTTGTAGTAGGAGCTGGAAGATCCTGAGGTCTCTAGACCTTGGTCTTCTGCGCTTTGGAAAAACAGAGCAGGAACTCACTTCTCTGTGGACTGAAACAGTAATATAAAATATACTTCAACTTCTTGTTTGCTTTCCTGCACGTTACCCTGACACACAGTCACTTGCATGTACCATGGCAGGTCAGAGTCGCAAGCAGATCTTTGGAAACATTTTTGAAGTATGTGCTGGTAAATAATTATGGTGCCAACAGCCATACAGAAACTGAATGGTGAATTCAACTATAAAGAAATTAAATGGTCCCTATTTTTAAAGCTTTTTTTTTCACAAAGAAAAACAGTAAGAAACTTTATTAGCAGCTTTCTCCAAACATCCCTTTCAAATGTAGGACTGGTGTTATCTGTTTTGCAGGACAGTGGAACACGTTGCAAGAAAAATACAGTGTTCAAACTCTGGTTCCTTCTCTGGAATATTTGCTTTCTCCACTGTTTTAGTTTATAACATGACATATATAAATATTACCTGGGAGAATCGTTGAGATATATATGTAAATACACTGATACCTACATTGCGTTATGATTAATTTCTATTTTGATACAGAAACAAAATGTGTGTTCTTATATGCGGATCTTTTTTCTTTGCATCTCTGTTCATGTATTTCTTCTGACATAAAAGCATTTGCACTAGTATGTGCTGTAGGACATTCTTAAATCCAGCCCAGAAATCAGAGCTGGAAAAGGTGTGACAGATCCGCATTGCAGACTTCAAATAGAAGATCTCTACTAAAATGGTAAATTAGTGAAGAACTTGGTAAACTTAAGATCCAGGAGACCTGGCTACAATTCATACTCTAACGTTTTTGCATTCTCCCCCATGCCTGTCAAATTGTCTTTCAGATGAAAAAATTCTTTGTGGTTAATGAAATGTTGGAGACAAAGTGTAGCTTGTTTCCTCATATCAAAGGCTATTTCTCCTAACATTTATTTCTGATGCTTTTAAAAGAACCTTGTATTTAAAAAGTGCCTTTTTTTTTTTTTTTTTCAAGAAAAAGGTTTAGATCTCAAACCATAAGACTAACAAATGAATCTACATGACATCCCAGAGAAAACAGTGGTTTTTCTCACAGCTTTAGAGGTTTAATCTGCAAAACACCAGCATGTGAGGATGATGACTGGAGGCAGAAAGCCCAGGGCCTTGGTTTTGATACAATTATTGACTTCAGAGAGCATTGCTGATTTACAGCAGGTGAGGCTCTGGTTCTGAACTGCCTGTGGAGACCTGACATCCCCTGTGACTCTTGGGAGTTTTATAACTTGGTTCTCCCTTCTCACTCCCATTATAACACATGTGATGAGGAACAAATCACTTGCGCTTTGCCTAGTAGTGCTCTGTTACAACTTCAGTGGGTTTTGCATTGCAATTTTTACTTTTTGTTTCAGTGGCTAAGCTTTTAACTGGTGGATATTGCCCTGCATTGATGTATAGGAACATTTCTCATCTCCTCTTGCCTTTCATGAAGTCCCTGTTCCAGTTTTCCACAGTGCCTCTAACCTTGGGGTTGGTTTGTGTGGCAGGAGCTTTATGTGGAATTCCTTAGAGCTTGTCGGTTCTGTCAAAATGGTACTTGGAGGAAACGCGTCTAAGCTCCGGCTACTTGTGTGTACACAGGGAGACAACCTGCTCACGTGCCACAATGCCACCTGGCCAGCTTTGAGGCTTGGCTTCTCCTCCCAGCCATGTCCTTGTCCTGGTTGGAAGGCTCAGCGTGCTCACCTTTCTCCTGGGGCAGAGATTTGGTACAACACGGACTCGTGTGGGCAGAGCTATAGGTGCCACTCACTGGGAGCCTCTCGTGCTTCCCCGCCACAGTGAGCACCTCCCACTCCGTTAGCCTGCCTGTTACAGACACACGGTTCAAGGGAGCCCAGAGGTTTTGCATGCTAATTAAAGATAAAACTTACTGTAAGCAAAGCAAAAACCAGAACGGAACAGAGAAAGCATAATATGCGTGTGTTCTATTTATCAGTTGCGTGTGCGATTTAGAAGTTCAATAAATTTGTCCCTGTAATTCCAGCTGCCGCTTGCCCCGGAGCCTGGCAGGGCAGGGCTGGAGTGGGGCGGCCGTGCTGGCGGTGGCTGCTCCAGGTCTCTTTAGCCTTGCTGGGCTCTCCTGAAATACCGCAGGAGCGGCAAGAGCCGGCACTGTACAGCACCGTGGGAGTCAGACTGTTGCTGGAAATTTGAAGCAGTTGTGGAAACTCTGCTGTGCCTGTGCACACTAGGACTTGCAGTGGTTTATAAATCTGACAGCCTGGCTACCTTTCATGGGGAGAGGGGAAAGTTCTCTAGGATCACCCCCTGCCAAACTGCAACTGCCTGCTCCAGACCCTGAAACAAGTAAAGCCAATGTTCAAATAAGGACTAGAAAATATGAATGTGCACCATGGCCAGCTATTTTAACAGGGCTGTAACTACTGCAGGTAATGTGACATCCCTGTGCCCTGCACTGGCATGAATGCCAGCACTGGGATGCGCGTAGGAAATGCTCTGAGAAATACCTGTAAGAACCAACTGAGGAGTAAGATCCTTAAGAGGAGAGGTTAGAGAAACGAGGGTGTCAGCCTAAAAATCGAGACCACAGAATGTGAATGTGGGTTAGAAATTGGTGTCTTCTGCTGTTAGTGCTCCTTCCTGCTGTTCTTCCACTCTGAGCTCGGCCCCTGCTGGGAAGGATCTGTTCTTCAACTAGTGCAAGTTAAAAATCAGCAAGCTAATTCCATAATTATTTTTCAAGAAGCAAAACGCAGCTTTACAAGTTGCATTCGGATATACCAGGGTGTGTTTGACAGTGCTTCATACCTCGCAGTGCTCCCAAGGCAAGTATTAATTGCCCCATAAAACACACTCTGTCGTGTCTTGCAGCTCGACGTGTTACACGTCTGTGCGAACTTGTTTTATAGCCTTAACAGCCCACTACTGCTTCGGAGAAATGTTTTCCTTTTAGTGGGGGGAAAGAAAAACAACATTTAGAAGTATTATAACGGTGACAAGGAAGAAAGAACGCTACAGAATTTCCACTGGCCAGAAAAGCTGTCAGAGATTAAACACCTGTTATAAATGGGTGCACATATATTATTTTGTATTAAGGAGTCTTCTGTCTAGAGAACAAATCCATCTCCTCTAATTTGAGGCATTACCTGATAGCTGAGGCAAATGCTGCTTTAATTTGACTTGGGGCAGAAACAGGAGGGTATGTGCAGCTGTAGCCACATCCTGTGGCTCAGTGGTGCTCCGGCAAAGCGGTGCTCGGTGCTCCAGAACATGCCGCGGGCTTCGTAACCTCATTGCCGGTGAAAGCCAGTTGCTGTGGATCTGACTGTTATTTATCTAAGACGTTTCCACAGTAATTATGGCAACTGAAAACAACAGAGTGGACCTCTTGACTATTGAGAATTTTAATTGTCCTTTCCAAGTCGTCTTGTTCCCACTCCCACATCTCCAGGAATGAGAATGAGCCCGCCAGCAAGCAGATTACAGCCTGGCCCCAAAGATTTGCACGTGGTGTAGCTTCACTGAGGTCAGAAAGGATTATTTCCAATGTCTAATTGCAAGCATGTGGCTGAGCGTGTGGGGCCAGGTTCCAAATAAAGGAGAGAGTATCCCTGCATATACGTACTAGTAGGTGTATAGTAGTAGCACCTGGAATAGTTTGTGAGAATATACCCTTCCAACTAGTTTAGGTGCCTGCAATGCAGGGCAAGTCTCCCTTTATACTGAATGGGAAGAGGTGCTTTTCCTAATCACCTGGAAGATTACCTTAGGTTTGCTTCTTCAAAATTATTTCTGAGGTTAATCTGTGTGATCAGAGTAAGCTTTGTTCCATGTCCTGTTCCTTCCTGGTTGTCTTCTGAATTGTAGTTGTGAGCAGGCTTGTAGGCAAGCCCAAATAAAGGGATTGAAACTTGCTGTTCCTCTTTAAAAAATGTATTTTTAGCCTATTTCCCCCCTGTGCAATAAGTAGTTAATACTGGATTTAGTACCCGCTGTGCTGTGAGCTATTACCTTTGTGATATGGGAGCATTTTATAGCCACTTTTCACTCCATACCGCTGGCAGAATGATTTCATGATGTGTATAGATGTTGAAGATTCAGATCTCAGATTTGTCCATGTGTTGCCAAGTATCTAGCATAGGCACCCAATTAAACTATAATTTAGTTTTTCTTGGTTTGTGCTTTGCTAAATTTGGATGATTTTTCTGCTTTTAGCTCAGAAGTGAGGGAAGAGTCAAAGATATTCAAGTGACAAGTTTCTGGCAAGGAGATCATTAAAACCTGCAAAACCACAATTTTCTCTACCAAAACTAAAGCTGAAGGCCTTGCCGAGATTTGGGCCAAAATATTTGTGTTGCTGCATATGCTATATAATATACACGACTTCCATATGGAATAAATACATGATATTTTCAGGCACTGCTGCTACACAGTAGTTGAGCAGGAGATTGTTTTTATTTGCAAGTAATGTGCTGTGAAGTGAAAGGATACTCTAATTTATAAATAAGTAAATCTTGCTTTTACAGGAGTTAATTCCATTTTATAGAAATAGTTTTCATTTTACAGTTGTAAAATCAGTTGAAGTTAGAACCTAATTCATAAACAAACGTTTTGAAGATTTATGAAGCATTCCCTTTTTGTTCTCGGGACACACAAGGAATGTCCTTCCCCCACCCATGTAAATTATCCCTCATGAAATCCAATTTTTTTTGATTTATCCATCCTCTCTACCCTGGCTTGCAGGCTAATGTATCTGAGAGCTACAGCATATAACAGTCCCTTAAATCAAGGGGGAAGAAGTAGGCTGGTTAAAGTAGATCAAGAAGTTGAAGGGGGTGGTTCCACAAACCACTCCTCATGTTGGTGTCCTTGCTGCTTCCAAGAGCTCAAGTTGTTGGAAGAGCTTTGTGCTCTTAGCGCTGCATGGGCTGGTGCTGGGCGGTGTGCTCAGCCCCCTCCTGCTGACGGGGAGGTGGTCCTGTGCCCCAGGGCAGAGATGGGAGCCTGGGCAAAGCATCCAATTTTGAGATGAAAGAAAATGCATCTTTTGGAAGAAAAAGTAGGACCAGGAGCAAAACCGAAAGGAGGAAGGCTATGCAGTTTAAGACTGATAGTGTATGAAACAAAAGCTCTTTCTCACCTGTTGGAGACAGCAACAAATAAAACTCCCCACAAACCACGTGTGTATTCAAATCCTGTGATTCACATGGCTTCAAAGGGAGCTCGTGCGAGGGGAGCAGGGTGGCATACTTTGTAAGAAATGTGATATTTTGTCATTTTGATGTACACAGTATCTAACCCTTAAAAAAAAAAAAAAAGTTTTACAATCCCAAATAGTTCTACTTAAGCTTCAGTTTCCTGGCTGGGTCTTGTCACAGAAATCCCAGGTCATGTCTGTAGAGTAAATGGTTTGGGAGGCAGTGGCTCCCTGTCTGCCTAGAGCTCCAGGAGGGACCATAAGCTCAAGATGGCATCTTGAGCGTAACATTGGAGCATTAGGTATTTCTTTGTTTGTTTGGTTGGTTTTTAATACTTGTAATTTCCTTGACAGCAACTGGCAAGATGTTCCTGGTCAGGTTGAGAACCTAAATTCTGATAAAAATAAGTTTATCAAGAATTATCCCCACCAAGGCCAAGTTGAGGAGAAAATACAGAGGAGACTCAATTTTTTTTTTTTTTGAGGTCCTTCTAAAATAGGGCCGCTGCCAAGGCCATGGAACTCCAGGGAGAACCTTAGGCCAGAGGCATGGAGAGCCCTTGTGGCACAAGGTCCAGGAGCAGCGTGTCTGCCTGCAGGAGCGCGCTGCTGGTGCCTGCTGAGAGCCTGAAACTACTGAGGGGCTCCGTGAAGCATATGGGCTGCCAAGTATTTGGGAATAGTTTATTGCTAGACGGACCAAATTAATTTTTTCCTGGGAACATCAGTGGGAGTAACAGGATTCAATATGCTTAAAAATTAGGCATAAGGTAGATGCGTTGTCAGTCTCTCTACTTGTTATCAGTGGAAGAGACCACACAGTTGTGTTGAGGGAAGTAGCCTGTTCAATTCATGCCTGACTTGCATGAGCTTGTGCAAAAGCAAACTTGGTTTTCCATACATGTCTAAGCAAAGCATAGGCATTTTTTAGTGATGGGGTTTAGCAAGATGACTTTAAATTCCCATGGTGAGGCAGCTGTGTTGCTACACACTGGCCATAAAAACTACATCTGTTAGCCAGGGGATGGTGTGTGTACACAGCGCATCAGGACACATCAAGTTAAAGCTTTGCCCAAGTCTGCAACAACACAAAATTCTGTTAAAACAGTGAAGTGACTTTGTTCAGTTTGGTATTGTTTACCTCTAGGCTGTGGCTACATTTGAGTATATGAAGATGCATAAAGTAAGCAGATACTTCTCTCTAGAAATACCATAACTTATCTACTAGCCGCTTGTAAATAATAGCAATGTAATTTGCCTGGTAAATTACTGGGAATTAAGTAGGCTGCTTGTAACTTTCATAGCCCAGTGCAGCAGCTGAGGCTGCGATGTGCTACACGCTGTTTGCATCTAGAATTAACGTATTTTTGCTGACTAGATGCTGCAACTTATGTAAACAGAAATCTATTCCTTACAAAGCGTTTCAAATAATATGGTGGCAGATGGCTAGGTAACACGATCAAGGGAAAACAACATTACAAAAAATAGGAATGGTATCAAGTGGTGAACTGCAGAGAGTTTGTCACGAAGGAAAGGGAAAATTATACTTGAAAATAGTTACTGCAGCTTTGGAGTTGCAGTGGTGTTGGAGATGGGATGAATTAGTGTGTAATGAAATCTCCACTCACTGCGGGTCAGGAAGGGAACTTGCTTTGGCTACAACATGTTGCAGCCTCTATTTTTTTCTTCATTAAGGAATTTCTTCATTAGCACCAAGTATCTGGGTCTATCTATCCCATAGTGATAATTCCCAAAAACATTTCTGTACGTAAAACCTGCACAGGTGACTGTACGCATAGATTATAAAATACTGATTGTAATAACTTGAGAAATGGTCTCTTGAATCTAAATGGAGGTAGGAAGATGCATGGTTCCTATCGAATGCCTTTACTGGGGCAGAGGAAGTAAGTGGCCAACAGATAAGCATATCCTTATGAATAGAAACATTTATTGACTAGTTTGAGACAACTCAACATTTAAATCAGTAGTAGCATCTTTTAATATTGATTAAGGTAAATATTCCACTGATAGCATTAATCAATATATATTAATGTGTAAATCAACTTGTGATGTATTTACTGTATGCTTAATGTTTCTGAGTTACGCGCTTCTGGTTTGGAAACAATGAACTGGAGGCTGGAAATCATTTTGGTCCTGACAAAAAGTGCTGCCTTTCTTAAAACATTTCTGTTTTAGGTAATTGGCTGCAGCACCTGACAGCACCGCTGTCGCCTAATTGAAGCCGTGTCCCAGCAGTGCCACCATAAACCACACTTCCCAGAGTTCATAACCAGGGCAGGTTTGGAGGGGTGGAAGGGAGGGCACCAAGTTTTTAAAGCTGCAATATGATCCATAAAGTCTCAGTAATGGGATCATTTTGAAAACATCTCCTTAAATAAATCATGTCACATCTAGGAAAACGTTTAGCTGTAAGAATTGTTTGGCTAGAATTCTGAAGCCAGTCAGTCAGGGTTGCTTGATCTGAGCCCAATTCATGAATATCAGCCCATGTTCATGAATATTTAACAGGCGGGAACTAATATAATTCATATGGCCTTGCTGTTTCAACTCTCTATACCGGCTTCCACATTCTTGCCCAAAGCATCAGTGCCTCCACAGGGGAAATACCATGTATCTCATGTCCCGTGATGCTATCGCATACATCACTTACCTAAATATCACACTTACTGCTCGGTATTACACAAACTGATGATTACCCTGAAAAATGGTTTTCGGTATCTGTTCGCTGATGCAGGATATGGGTTAGGCTCAGCTCAGATGGTGGTTTGGCCCCTGCTAGTACGTGGCTGGAGATTTCTGTTATTCAGTTGCACTTCAGTAGTATCGCTGTGGAAGAATGAGCTTGTACCAAAAAAGTGAGACTTTTTTTTTTTTTTTTCCTCCTGCTATTGATTCCTTAAAGGAGTTTCAACCTTCCTGTGAAAAACCACACGATATTACCAAAAGTCTCAAAATAGGCAAATATACCAAAAGAGATAAGAAACTCAAACCCCAGCAAGTCTAAGGCAGCTTGCCATTAATCTTTTACAATTATATGTTCATGTTCAGTGGGATATTCATATGATCTTGCCCTCCATGGAATTGTAATTTGATGACACTAATGATTATTGAGGAATAATTTTTTTCACTGGGGAGAAAAATGTAGCATAGCCAATTTGGGTGATGGCATAAGTGATTCGATGGTTTAAATACTAATAAAATTTGAAATATCTTAGGAAGGGTGAATTGGCAGGCTTTTTTTTTCAAGCCCACTTAAGTAAAAGTAATTAAAAAGAAGAGAAAACCCAACATAATTGAGGCTATTGATACTGGTGAGGGTTAAAAAATAAGAAAATGCTGTGTCAGTATCTGTCCTCGGAGCCTGCAGAACCCTCAGGCACCATATTCACAGTCATTTCAGGCAAGTAAATAACAAAAAGAGAAACATATCTTAGGCCATTGCCTGGAGAGGGGCTTAAAAATATTAAGAAAGAAGACAAGAACAATAAACAGTCCTTGCAGCTTTCCCTGAAGCAGGAAGACTGTCAGGAATAGCTCTTGAAGAAAAAAAAAAAAAAAAAAAATTAAATCCAGGAACTTGTGGGCATGAACGAGCTTAGCTCTGGTGATGTTTCAGTGACATACATCAAAGCATACTTCTATGTGTAAATTTGCCTGACACATTTTTAAAGTCTCCGTGGGGTATTTGCTGCTGTTATCAGTTAAACCTGAGAACCCTAATTATATTACATTTGAAATTTGATGGCCTGTTTTATGCAGGAGGTCAGCCCAGACTGTAATGGTCCCTGCTGGCCTTCATATTTATGAATGTAGTAAGTAAAGGGTCTCATCCTGCAAACACTCAGGCAGCTGAGTGTATTAGTGTACAGTAGGTGACTTCAATAACATTGCCCATCGGGCTGAGTAAGGCTATATTTCTAAGTATTTGGAAATTCCAACCTGAAGTATACCTATCACTATTTCCTTAAACTGAAATATTTACTGCTAAAATGCCAAGCTACAAAATCTTTTACATACGTTATACGTAAGGGATGTTTTTAAGTTACTCCTTAATTCTTATCATATCTGTTCAGGTGTGTGCTGTTAATGCAGTGTGAATCTATGGAATGGCGATGTCTTTGGGTTAGAGAGAAACTTTCCTTCTGCTACAGCGTGAACCACCAGCTCTCATCTTTGTTTTATAGCCTGTTAGTGGGTGCGTCCATACTCTGTCATCTCACGCTGTTGTAGGTACAACTTCTAAGACTTACTAAAGGGAGAGCTGGTTTTGATAGTAACTCATATTTTCACATCTCCTTGTTTCCATCCTGATAAAACCATGATACTTGGACTAGTATAGGAAATTTCACTTGCATATCTTGGATCTGCACGGTGAGGGAGCTGACACTATTTTAGCTTTCTCTGTCACCTCAGGATGCTGCTAATGACTAGGAGGTTGTAAAATGCACCTTCCCCTTGATGCTTCTTCTAGATTGTTAACGTCTTTGATGCATCAGTGTCAGGAAATAATGTCAAAAACCAATCTTCTTAAAAGCCATTGTAGGGAGTTGAAAGAAAACTCAAAACAACAGTAATACAGAAAAGCTGAGTAAAATATCTTTTCTCATTCAATTTAATATGCAGTCAGAACTGAGCCCATGTAATGACTTTTTTGTTTATAAGCATATAAAATTAAGTTACTGGATGTCTGTCTTACTAAGATTAATATCAGATAGATACCATAATGTATTCTCTATCTTAGCTTTTCTTGATAGCTGTATGCATTTCAGTCTATTCTGAAAAAGCCTCTTAATTGTGAGTAGATCAAGTCCCTTTGTGTTATAATTCCCATCCAATCTTACAAGCTGGCTGGTTGGATATTGGTTATCCAAGGAAAACCTAAATGGTACAGTATGAAAGGTGCCTTACCTGGCACTGCCCTTCCTCTCACACTAACCATAGATCCGAGGTTGTTCTTAGCAAACAATTTACTGGCAGAGCTCTTGCAGAGTAGAGCAATCCCTGCTGTGGCAAGGATTTAAGAAAGGTTAGGTTTTTTGTAAGACAAGTATATGGTCCTGGTTGTTATATCTCGCTCTGAACTAGGTGATCAGTACTTAATCCTCCCACGTGATGAACCCCCGTGTGATTTGAACACAGAAAACAGCTTGACGGGGGCCGGAGTTTGAAACTTGACAGTAGTCTGAGCATCTTAGTTCACAAGCTCAAACTGAGACATCCCCAAAAGGTCTGATGGCAGAGGCATGTTGTTTAAAGATTACTGGAAGTCAGACCCATGAGTACCCATTAGCCTGGAGACTCCAAAATGTGGTCAATGAAGACTGCCCTGCCTCTTCATATGGTGCCTAAAGGAGCTTAAGGATAAAGTAAGGGAAACATGCATAAAGGGGGCTTAAGAGAAAGATGGGGACAGGCTTTTTAGCAGGGCCTGTTGCAATAGAATAAGGGTTGATGGTTTTAAACTAAAGAGGGTAGGTTTAGACTAGACATAAGGAAGAAATGTTGTATGATGAGGGTGGCAAAACACTGGAATGGGTTGCCCAGAGAGGCTGTAGATGCCCCATCCCTGGAAACATCCAGGCTGGATAGGGCTGTGAGCAACCTGGTCTAGTGGAAGATGTCTCTGCTCATTGCAGGGGGGTTGGACTAGATGACCTTGGAAGGTCCCATCCAACCTAAACCATTCTATGATCTGAAAAGGAATGGGGGGGACCCTGGGCAGAAGTTCAAACTGCATGTGTGCTGATGCTGTTGCTGTGTGGCTCTTAACTTGGGCTGCTCTGCCAGTGCTGCTTGCGAACAGCCGTACGAGTCCTCATAGCTTGTGTGTAATCCTGCCCACGTCAACGGGTAGGAAAGAAGAGAGAAGATGAGGTGGGGCTAGAAGAGTGGAAGCTGCAGGCACTCACAGACTTCTTGGTACCATGTTTCCATTTATACGTGCAACACCCGTGGAAGAGGGTTTGTGTTAGGCACAGGGATGCATTCACAGATCCTGAGCTGAGCTCCAGTGAGGAGCAGTTACAGGAGGAGCCTCAAAGGCACTGCCCAAACTTTTCTGGGAGCACCCAGGATTTCTTGGAGATAACTCAAGTTACTAGTAATCCCTAAGCACTGACTGGACCCAGTCTGCGGGACCAGATCTCCTCAGTGCGAATGTGAACTTGCTCCAGGGAAGGGAGTGAGGGCTCGGGTGATGTGAGACTGATTCTCTGAAGTGCTGAAGAGGGCTAAAAAACCCTGAAGTCAGAAGACAACTTTCACCAGGGAAAGTGGCTCACAACTGTTCCATCTCAGAGCTTTGGCTTGATGCCACAGTCTAAGCCTAAATAATTTGTGATGGAATGACAAAAGCTCCTTTGGCTTTCATGTTACACTGCACCTTCTGAATTTTTTAAGGATTGAGTCCTAGCTGCTTTATATGTGGGTGGTTTTAGATTTAATGAGGTGCTGCTAATTTTCAGTTTAGTCTATTTATTCTTCGTTACGAGGAGCAGAAGCAGCTGCTAATTCCCCTTGAAACTGTTCATGTGGAGTACCTGCACCCACCCACATATCCTCATAAATTGTTTTCTGAACTAAAGGGAGCCCTCAGTATTCATTTACTTGCTTTTGGCAGATTTAAGTGGGAATATAAATCTGCATCCGCTTTTTGATTCACAAATGCATTTTATTCCATAAAGAATTCATGTGGCCACATATGAAAACTGCACCTCTGTTTCTGCTAAGTTATAGTCTTTCCCTTCTGTCAGATTGTTTCTCTCCCGTGCCCCCATTTGCCTGCTCCCATATTGCTAAATAACGGTAGTTTTAGTATTGCCAGAACAGAATATTCACTAGCAATTCTCAATTCTGACATCCTAAAGCCCTAGAGTCACATTTCAGGCCTGGATGGCACTTAAAGGCCCATAATCTTTTGCTGAATGGGTTTTGCAATACGCAAGCTGAGGCAAATTATTCAGTTTAAGGACCTGGGCTGCTCCGGGAATTCAGGGCTGGAATGTGGTGCACGCCATTGTTTTTAATTATTTATTTATTTAGAAAATGTTTGAGCAGGAAAACCTGCAGGGATGGAACATTTCACATATCGTTAGTTCCTGGCACTGCAGCTTTGGAAAAGAAAATGCAGCCATTATACCATCCCTGGCACTCAAGTTCAAGTGCGGGGTAGAAAACTTGCCCGGAAAAAACCCCAAGAGTGTGGAGGGCTGGGGGGAGAGGAGGATCCTTGGGGTTCAGTCTCTTTCCAGTCAAGGAGGATGGGGTTTAGTGACAATAAATACAGTCCACAGGCTGTTCTGATAACAGTACTTTGATCTGTTTAATGTGGAAGATGCTTATTGAGAAAAAAATGACTGTTTGGGCTGGTGAATTCCGGGTAGTTTTCTCTGTATGACTTAGGAAAGGCTCTTTCAGGGCCTCTGATGCAGTTAGAAAGTGATATCAGGGTGAATTTAAATGCTACAGAAACCCCCCATGATGAAGGACGGGACTTTCATATTCTCTGGAAAAAAAATCCAGGATGTTGTAAGGATATTTCATGTAGAGGAATGAAGGCAGTGGGTTCATTAGCATTGATAACGTGCAGCTGTGGCCTTGCCTCAGAGGCAGTGGGTTGATTGACAGGGATGATGTGCAGGTGTAGCTCGTTCCCACTAAGTGGTTAAATAGCCCTGAGGATGGTGGGAGAGGGGGTCAGATGGAGGAGCAGCAGTGTGGTCTGACCTCTGGAGGAAGGAGATACAGCACAGACAGCAGAATCTGACCAACGGTAAAGTCTTGTTGCAGCCAACTAGTCTGATTGTGCTGCAACAATTTCAGCATAAAATTAATAATCTTATGTTATGGCTAATAAAAGATTCCAGATGACGTTCCATAAGTAAGTTGAGGGATTCCCCTTGTGAGCTGAGTCTGTGATACGACATGGTACATGAATACATATGGTAGCCTTACTGCCTTCCAGATGAGGTGTAAAATAACTCCTTGGCTAACGACAGGACAGAAGACTTCTTTAAAGGTCAAAAAAACCCAAAAGAAGAATAAATTGTATAGTTAATCCTATAAATATGTTAAAATAGACATAATCTTTATTTCCCCTGGTTTTAGAACTTTGTTTCTGCATATATGTTTATTCTGATGAATGCAGTAATTATTTTATGCCTTCCTGTTCCCTTCCCCTGTGGAGTTCATGGAGCATTACTTCAGGGTTGATGTGTTTGGTTACTCCAGGATCCTGTCCTTACTACAACATGGGTAAACGTTTTGGGTTGTGCTTGCAGGTAGTGCAGGTCTGTTAGGAAATCAGCCCTGAGCATCCAGATCTTCAGCTATGTTGATACTTTTTTCTTCCTCTGCTGGAGGAATTCTGCCCTGTGATGGAGTTCGGCATGGAAAGCAAAATAAGGGAGTATTTCAGAGGCAGGCTTCTAAGTGCAGAGTGCTTTGAATTAAAATGCACGATCAAAATTAGATAATCTCAGATTTATCGAAGTTAATGTTATACGTAACATTTGGTACCTGTAACCAAAGACCAGTGTAGTAGACCAAAACAAATACAGTGTGTATTGTAATGTTAGGGCAGCGATCCATTTGGTATGTTCCTTGCTCAGCTTGCATTGATTGATTCTGTGACTTGGGAGACATCTGAAGATATTTGCGGACTAAATTCTGACCTTTTAAATATTTTTTTTTTTGCTTTTTAAAGTATATTTTTAAGAAAATATTTCTGTGTAACATTAATGTGAACAAGAGAAAGCAGATGATAATGCAGTGATCATTCATTTACATTCATATACAGATTTACATGTAAGGGGCCAGGTACATGGTAGGGGGTTGTGGTTGTGGGGAGATGCTGTTGTGCACCAGCCTAGAATCTGGTGCAAATTTCCAATCTCTGTGGCATGCAAGCTCTGTAGCTCAGTAGTGCTATTCAATCACGTTACAGACATCTATTTCATACACTCAATTTTTTCTTCTGTTCCAGGATTTACTTAAAATTACAGAAGAAATCATCCTTTCTAGCCTTATTCCTCTTCTTGTGGTGTCACATCCAGTCAGTAGTCTCACCTGTGCCGGTGTTGCTGTCTGTGCGCGCCGGATTTCATCAGCCTACGCGGGGACCGACGCGTTGGCACGCGCTGCTGCTGCTTTCTGGCAATGCCAATGTAGTTTAACTTCAGCAACCTGAAGGGCTGGTGGTGCCAACAGTTTAAAGGCATAGCTTTCGTTGAACATGAAGTATTTAAACTCGTATGGCTTTCTACCCTCTGGTAAGAAAGTGTTGGCAGCTTTCACCTTGGAGCTCTGATAATCTACTTTTTTTTTTTTTTTTTTTAATTCCCCAAAGTTTATGCAGGCTAAGCTAGCAATGCCTGAGGTACCTTCGTGGAGCTGCACAGAGCTGCTTCTTGCCAGATGATAGGGCTTCTGAAAAGGGAAACTTTATCACTTCTCAGGTTTTTTGTGTAGTCCATCTCTCTAAACAGCTTTTTGGCAGTCTGGAGCAGTTTAGGTAGGATAACTGTAATTAAGACGCTGCTGTCAGAAAACTGCTTTAAGTAGACTCTGCTTATTTGTTTTAAAAGTCTGTAGGTTTTGCAGTCCTTTTGGCTGCAATTCTGTTGGAGTTCAGTGTTTAATGAAGGAAATAATGGTACTGGTCGGCATCACCTGAGCTTGTGTTCTGAATGCAGGTGCTACATGGGTGGGTGGGCTGGAGCACACAGCTTTGCTGAGGTCTCAGCCAAGACCTGCAGCTCTCAGAACTGCCAGGCTCATGTGCTTCAGCCCATCTCAGGCCATCAGAGTTCCCATCAAGGTTGCTGTCTTGTCACAGGCACCTGCTTACCACCCAGCACAGTCTAGGTGTATGGTACGAGCCAGCAGGCAAGCAAGGAACAAGGCAGGTACAGGCCAAAATATTAAAATAATTGGGCCATCTATTTACTTAAGCCTGTCGAGTTGCTGGGAACTTGAAGGAGTGCTCAAGGTCTTGGCCCTCCATTTAATGGGTCTCTGTACGAAGGCAGCAGTCTGGTTGTGACTGGTATGTTCATCAAGTTGTAAGACTGAAGAAATTAGCCGGCACCCTAGCTATCTGAGCCCATGATTTTTATCGAGTTGGCTGTCTTAAAGCATATGTTTTTGCCAAGCCCTTCACTGTACTCAGATGTAATTCACTGTTGATGTATACATGTGTTATAGCATCTAACTAATCTTCTTTGTACTCTGGAATAGGCAGTGCTGGTGATACCAATTTAGATATACAAATGTGACTCTTGTGGGTTGTGCTGTCTACATTAAAAAATTGTATGTGTATTATTGGACATATTATTCTTGGCATTTTCGCATGGATCACTGCCTCCAGAAACATTTTGTAGGTTTTATATGCTTTTGCACTGCTAAGCTGTATTCTATTTCCTGTATTTGCATTGGCCTAAATGGATTGAATTTAGCTAAAACCTTGGATTTTGTTCAGCTTGCTGGTGGAAATTTGTTTTTATTGTATAGCCAGATACATACAAAGTCTTGAAAAACAGAGGGTGTGGAGAATCAGTTGCTTGTTTGCTTAGAGTACCCCAGGAAGAACACAGCGTTATAGGGCTTTCTAATAGCTTAGTCCCAAAGCCATAAAAGTACTGAAGATGAGAATTACAAGTGTTGTAAGGAAGACTTCCCACTTAACTTGGGCTTGAAGTTTTTGAGAACCTCTAAAATGTTTGCCACTTGCATGACGAGTCCCAGACCAGGGTGAGTTCAATGGCTCATGGCTGTGAAGACACATCACTGTGTTCTGGTGACATCCTGGCATCTGTGACTGCAAATACCACCAGAGCGCAGAGAAATGTGAGGACTTGTGGGCTGCTATGACTGTTCCAGAAGTCTGATGGATGGACTTGCTGTGTGTTTCAGAGGAACGTTCAAACTTCACCGAAATCAATTGGGAGACTCCTAGATTTGGGGTGGATCTTAGGTCAAGACCCTCAAAATGTCTGAGAGTCTGGGTCTTAGTGCCAGGCTTGATAAAATAAATGCTATGTAAGAAATAAAAAGAGAGAAAGATAAAGCATATTAGAAAAATTCTATTAAAAAAAAAAAAGAAGATAATTTAAAGAAGTGGTGAAAGGTGTGGATACCTGGAAAATTAGTGATGCCAGAGATGATCTTCAGTGACTTCTAAGAAAAGTAGGGTTTTTAAAAAAATATATTTTTAAAATCTATATGTACATTTTAAGTTTGATTTGGGGAATTTTTAAAGGTTTTTTCTTGAAGAGGTAAAGTGCCTTCCTTCTTACTTTGAGAACCGTTGCTTTCCACATTAAGATCTATTTGAGGAGAGTTATTTTATCCAATCATGCAGAACTCATTAGATGCCCTAAACTCAACTTTTTCCAACTTCTTGTTTTCCAGGTGGTTGCCTCCAGGAGGGAATTCTCCTGCATGTGGCTGAGGTGTGTGTTTATTGTAGCTTTGTTTTCACTGGCAGTGAAGTTCTGAGGAGTCATTTCCTTCAGGTTTGATGCATCCCAGTTGCTTATATGAAGTGTCCCAAGGTACCAGGTAGATTGATTAGTTGGAGAAAGATCTGACCGCAGTACAAAAAGTAATTTTCTTATCTTAGAAAGATGTCATTATTGTTCATTCCTAAAATATGTCAGCAGTACCCAGAGTACCTCTAGTAACATTTGGGGATAGTCATGGCTGTTCCTGGAGGTCCAACGTGTCCAAATTGAAACTGAAACTGCAAAGCTCTGTGAAACACAAATGCAGTGATGTGGGGATTATGAATATAACAGGCTGTAGTCAAACCCTGTGCAGCCAATTCTGAAGGGTTTCTTGGTTCAGATTAAGGCTGACTGTATGAAAGATGGGTTACTTTCTTCACTTTTAGCAAACTAAAGATATTATTAAAAATAGTTTTATGCCGAACTGTTGATGCAGAGTCTCTCTTTCGGCTGGAAAAAGCTGGGATTCTGCTGAACCTGTTGAAATTCGTTGTTTAGTCCTTTGCATGTTCCTGTTCAGATCAACTTTCTATGGTGTCTCTGTTGTGTAATTCCAAGTGTCATAATTAAATGACTGACTAATGTTGACTTGCAGTATTTAAATGATCAGTTTAATACCTCACGAGTATTTTACATCAGTGGTCAACAGAGTTGGTCCCCATGTTGAAGTTGTCTCCTCTGTTGTTAGAGACAAGTAGTTAATATTTTGGGGAAAGAAAGGGAAAACTGAGTATGCAGATTAGCATGAGCATGAGAACAAAGCTCAGGTGGATTCTGATGTCTTTGCAAGCCAAAGATATAAAGAGCTATTAAATCTGAACCTCTATCTTTTTGCACATGAATCTTTTTCCCACTGTGATATCGAGATCATGCACTTTGAGTTCAGTATTCTCTTTGCTAGTAGAATAATGAATTATATAAAAGGTAGTTTCCCTTTGTCAGGTGTAAAAAGAAGAAAAATTTGGATCCAGGCTGCCTTCTGTGGTATAGGCTTCATCTACTAAGGAAAAGGAAGGACTTTGGTATTGTTTTGGATTTTTTTGTTTGGTAGTGGGTTTTTTTTCCCCCCAAAATAGGTGGCTCACGGGTTTTCTGTTCAGAGAGGAAGTTTTATCCTGAAGATGCTAAATCCTATCAGAGATGCTGTGGTGTGGGTGGAAATTTTATTCATGAAGTTTGTATATCTGAAAGACTAGGTGATGAGTTATCACCAAAATACACCTGTTGGGTATTGGAAATGCAATTGTCCTATAACCCAGATGCTTCTGACAAGGAAAAGAACTGTTTTATTGAAGTAGGCAAGACAACCTGGCACTTGTCTCATCTAAGACAAGGGAAAAATGAAGAGTTTTCTTAAAGGGAAGGCATTACATACATGACTTGTTCTCATGTGTTTTCTTGCGCCATAATCATCTTGTAATATTAAGATTGATGTGAAAGATGAAGTTGTGTTATTAGATGCATGGGTCTTTGTCCCTCAGCTAGTGATGGATTTATTAACCGGCACATCTTGTGTGCACGCTCATATAGTGGGTTACCAAGACTAGCAAGAGTGACGCAGAGGGTGCTTGCCACCACAGTTTCAAAGGCACCCACATAAAGCACTTGTCCATCAAAATTAGCTTCAGGCATTTAATGAGAACCACCCCAAGATACAAATGCACTTCCAGCAAGGCGTTGGGGTGTTTTCCCAAATGCATGGCTGGCAGTTGTGTTGAGATAACAGGAAAGAATATTCAGCAGAAAAGAACATAGAACAACCAGGAGAGGTTTGTGGGGCTTTTTTGCACATATGTATTATTCCAGCTTCTGGGTTTGGTCTTCCCATTACGTATCATTATAAGAAGCAAGTCATTGAAAGCATTTTGGCCTAAATTTCTCACTTAGTAACATAAGTACATTGACCATAAATTAACAGGGCTGCCTGGAATGTGAAGAAATCTTTATTTACAGAAGATGGTAATCTGCAATTACTCGGTTCAACATAAATAAGTTTTATTTTTATAGTTGGCCTCATTAATCTAATTCCATATGTCACAGTCAAGTATCATCTGGAATAGTCTGCATTATTAGTGACATTTTACTAAACTCTGTTGTAAAGTTACACTAAAATAGTGATTTAAAATACCTTATTTATAGGAATTGGACTTAAAATGCATGTCTGACTGTGCATGTGTGTGAGAAGGAGAGAATGAGCTATCAAAAAAGGAAAGCAAATTACTTTAGGAGCTATGTCTCCCTTCAATGATTAGTAATTTAAATACAGGACCTCTTTAGGGGCTTTAGAAATGAGGCCACTGAATCTGTTTTGATCTGGATTCCTTACAGCCAACAAAAGGGTTAACTGCCTGGAAGAAGGTGGGCATTTTGAAGTACATTTTGCCTATGAGATAAAGATCATATGAAAATTTACATGTTAATGGAACATTTAAGGGAAAAAAATTGCTCTTTGTCAATTGATTGTATAAATATTTTATCTAGTGTAATATTAGAGGAAGGCAAGCGTGAAGGCATTCAGTTTGAATAGTTTTTGAGAGGAAAATTAGGACATTATTGTTGAAGAAATAATATAAAATAGGGAGTTACAAGCACTTGATCTAAACTGTAAAAACCTTTCATGCACTCTGGCAGAAAGAGCAGATTAAATCCATAATGAAATGGGTAACTTTAGGCCTGCATAAATTTCCAAGCAGTCTCAGTTTCCCAGGAATCTCTCTCTGCTAGATTAATGGCTAGCAGCCTGCCACATAATGAAGTAGTTTGCCTTGGCAATGTGCTCATGAATTTATTATGGTGTCCACAAGTGTGCTATATGGCCTAGACATCTTTATAAATCCTGGATTTAGAGCTGCAGCGATGAGCCATTTCGGTCCTAATGGTGAGGCTGATTTATCACTGTGGTCCTCCACTCCACCCTCCAGCCCCCTCCCTGACAGTTATAAAAGGAAAATACAGGTCATATCATTGATGGAAATGAAATGTGAAGGTAATTAGATAATGCCAAATGGATATGGGAAAAGGTGCACTGCTGAAATTTTAAATATGTTGGTAATTTTTTCCTTGGAGCAATTATATCAGGTTGATTTATTTTTACAGTTTATAATCACTTAACTACCTGTGGCTGATTTTAACCAGAGCTTGTGCCTTTGGAGACAAGAAGTAGAGCTTTTCAGTCCACAATTGTTTATTGTAAATTCATTTATCTCAAAATACCTAATTTATTATGCAATTTACACAAGTCACAGCTCATTGCTGATGGGGAATAATGATTACCCATTTGGCTCCTTGTAAACTGTTCTCTGTGGCTTTATAAAATAATCAACAGTCAAAGCTGCAAGGATTTAAAGAATTCTATATTGAAACTAAAACTTGTTTGTGTTTTTTTTTAAAAAACACTGGAGAACACTAGAATACAAAGCAAACAGTCTAGAGATGTTTCAAACCAATGCACGAGTAGTCCAGAAATTACTATGTTGGATATTTATAACTCATATTTATATTACAGAAGGATCTGGGCTTTTAATGGGAATTTGGACATTTCCAAAAGAAACAGTAATGTTTTTTTTTTTTGCAACCAAGGTAGCAGAGCTTTGGGGGGGGAAAAAAAAAAAAAAAGCACTACCATGTAATAGCATGTTATGGACCAAAAAAAATAGATCCACGCTGGGGTTGTCAAAGGGACCTGAAGGAGTAAGAGGACAGCACTGTGGCTCCACAGCAGCCCTCCTGGGGAAAGCACTGAGCCTTTTCCAGCAAGTCCTGAGCTACTGCAAACAGAAACTTGCAACAGGTTGTTCAGTTCTTGGTCCCGAAGAGACGGCCGTTGTGAAACGTTAGTGATTTTTCTAATCTGTAATCTGGGGGAGAGTGGGTGGCCAAGCTGGGTATCGCAGGGTTTTGAATTGTTTTTGACTGAGTGATAAAACATGAGGGGTGTTGTTTTGTTTTGGTTTTTTGGTGGTTTTTTTTTTTTTTTTTTAACGAAGAAAAAGTGTAGTGCTAACAAGCTGGGGACAAGGCAGTTCTAGAAGTGCTATTCTGCTTTTAAAGAAGCACCAAATTATGTTCATTTTGGACTTGATACAAAGCTGTCTCCAAGTCAGCAGCACAACTTCTACCGCTGGCGGGTCATAGAACAGGCACAGAAAAACTCCACCTGGACAGTCCAGGCTTCCTCAGCTTCTTCTAACTCGCTTAATTTGATGGTAACACTTGGAATGCCTGGTGACAGCTATCAGCTGAAGGAATATTTTGGTAATTCAGGGGCTGGTAAACACTTGAATCACAACAGCAGGAAAAAGGAGCCAGGATGGTTGGGTGGGATCAAGTCCAAAGTTATCTTCTGATGTCTGAAAAGAATTTTGAGGCTCTGCCTTTGCAGAGGGAGGGACTTTCTAGGAGCTTACAGAGCTCCCTGTGTCTGGTCCATCTGTCTTTGCAACTTTAAGGGACATAAATTTTGCTGGGCTTTAAACGGCACTACGCCTGCAGCATAGTTCTCATTTTCTCCCTGAAGCAATTGGATGGAATCAAAGTCCTTTCTCAGCTGGAACAGAGTATTCGCTTGCAGTTGATCCTGCTTTTGTGTGTAACAAACTCTACTCAAACTGGGCAAGGAATAGACTTTGCCAACAGCTTGGAGTTCTACTGAGTAACCATTTCTTTGAAGAGATGCAACTTGTCTGTAGTGCCTTGAACTTGGGGAAGTGAGCATTGCCAGATCTCCATTCACTATAACTCTGCGTTAGGTAAATCCCTCTCTTGGCATGCCTGATTTTTGTCTGGTCACCCTGGAACATCATCTAGATGAAAACTGAGCTGCTTTCAGTGAGCCTGGGCATGCACAGCTGCTGAAATGTAGCATTGTGTTCAAAGCGAGGTCCTTCCTTCTAGGGCTAGTGATGGGTAGGAGAGCCTGCCTTGCTGCTTTTAAAAATAATCTTGCATTCCAAAAGCAGTATAGAAAGTGGCAGGTTTAAAGAAACTTAAATGGATCTACTGGGGCTTAAGCTGCTTCAACAGACCCCTTTTTTACCCAGTATTCCCATTCAGTGCTGAATTTGTCCCGGTGAGGACCACCTCTGCCTCCCTGTTCCTACTCCTGTATGTGCAGGTGTGGCTATATGGGTGCCTACGTGTGCACACCAGCACCAGAAGTAGTGGTATTTCATGGCTTTGGAGAAGCTCTCTTGAAGGGAGTATTTGGTTCATTTGGGACAGAAAGTGTCACGTCAGCGTGAGATATTGCAGTATTACTGATACCACTGAAAGCAAGTACAAATGGTCTCTCTCTACCTCTCAAAAAGCTGGTTTGCCTTGAAAATTTAGACCTGGAACCTGAAAATCCCTGAATGCATAATTATTCTCCACACAAGGGAAGACTATGTAATGGTTACACTTGGAAGGCTTGAGCCAATCTCTTCCTGGTCTTTCTCTGACTACATGAGTGACTGCCAGATGTAAACTTGGAGCAACACATCCAGATGAGTCCAGCGGTTTTTGCATGCCTTCCTCCCTTCCCCAGAACTAAACCCTACATTTTCTTGTCACTATTAATTCACATGGCAGTGGAGCAAGAAATCATCGAACCAAAGACACCATTAAGCTTGTCTAGACACAGAGCAGAAAACAATTTTTGCCCCTTGGAGATTACAGAGCCGTTTCACGTGTTTTCATTGCTGTGGACTTGAGGCTAAGGAGGGAGGATGTGGTGGTCACTGTTTTTGCTCTTATGTGCAACCTCTTTGTCCATCGCAGGGAGGGCTAACATTAAACCACCATTCTCAATCTATAGTTTTGCTGTAGGTCATATACAGTGCAGTTCTGGAGCAGAGCACTTGTGAGAAGTGTGTTGGATAGTAGTCAGCAGTTGGATGCATGTCTTTAAGTTTGCTCCCCAAAACAGCAGGTATACTCAAGGCTTAGCTGTGTCACTGCTTTAGTGCACTTTTATCCAGCGAGTGTTGTTTAAAGTACTCGGGTTCAGTAACGTGGGTGTCCGAGCTGCCACTCGCCTACAGTGGTGCATGCGAGGAAGACATGTGGCTGTGAGGCTTTAATCTGTAAACATCTGAATTTAAAGGCGATCCTGTGCAGAGGCAGGTGTGGACCCAACATTTTCAGGTTGCACACACCTGTTGTCCTTTTGCAACAGAGATGCTCTAGTTGAGTTTTTGTTATAAAACTGCTTTGTTTTAATGAGGTAACTTGTATGAAAAATAAGGACCTCTGGTTGCAGGGTCTCATGACCAAAGGAGGACTGCTAGAGCTGTAGAGAGGGGGGTAGTGGTGCCCAGCTTTAACTGAAAGATCTGTGGGAGTTGGGGGACAATATGGCCTGTAAGCCATTTCTCTAAAAAAATTTCTGTCTATTGATGGTAAAATTTTATGATAACATTGTAACATCTACTTACACTGACTTACTTGCACTTTAGTTTCCTGAAAATGCACGAAAACTTTTGTGGTTGGTTTTTGGATTATTTTTTTTGTTGCCTGGTAAATTCTCAGAAGAGAAAACTGTAAATGCTTCTACAACTGAAGTTGTTATTTTTATCCCTGGAGGAGAGTGCAAATGTACGTTCAAATGTGCTTTTAGTAAAGGTGTCTTGGTATAAAAGATGAGAGTACAGTTGTTGCAATGGTATTCTGCATCCATGAGGACTAGATCCCTAGTTTAAACTCTTGAAGTTTCGAAGGAGTCTAAATAAGAGTGTTCAGCTTAGGATGAAAAACTTACATATACAGGAACTCTTATCAAAAACCCTCTTCCTCCCTCTTCAAAAAAAGAGGGAAAGAAAAAAAGAATAGTTTTGCATGTTTTGTTGTGGAAATGAGTTGCAGATTCTCAGCATCAAACATTCAAGGCTGGAAGTAAATAATTCTTCATGTTCCTGGAGAAAATATGATAGGGATGCATATTTGATCAAAGATTTGTTTTATAAGTTTCCAGACATTTACACATCCCTCTGGGGCTGGCAGTGCTCCGTACACCGGCATAGGTAAGCCGCCACAATTATTTGCTCTTTGCCCATAAGTCAATTCCCGTCTTTCTGGAACAGGCAGTCCTGGCTCTTTGTAAATGCTGTTGATTTTCGCATAAAACGCGTTGGTATCTGTTGCGAACTAGCAAGTTCACTGTGTGCCATGACTGCTGGGTCCGGTTCTGCAGCCTCCACAGCTCATAGAAACGTTCTGAGCCAAAAGCAGTTTACTACTCCTTTGTGTAGGGGCTAGGTGGGAGCGGTAGCAGTAACACCATGTGCCACTGGCCTGTGTTACCTACAACTTGATGTTTTTCTATGGTTTCCAAGTTTCCAGGCATAAAAAGGTGCATGAAGTCCAGCGGGGAACAACCAAGAAGATCACTTATGTCTTCAGTAGCACATTCTTTTGGTTTGTTGTTGGCCTGATTGTTTGAGTTGTTTTTTTTTGTTTGTTTTGGATTTTTTTAATGCCCCCTGTAATTCCCTATATTCTGATGGCACATAGCCCTGTTAAGTCAATTTTAGTTGATGCTTTTAAGTAACATATTACATATTGGTTCTAAGGTAGCTAGATAACTCTTGAAAATATCTGCTGCCTGTATCTTAGTTTTTCAGGGGCTACTGTAATAAGAAGTCTAAAATTTCATTTAACTGAAGTTTGAGATTTAAAAGATAAGTACTGTTCATTTGACTAATCAAATAGTCATAAAAGCTCTTTTCTGAACTATAATTACATTTATTCAGTTCTGGATTTGATTTATTTTTTATTTTAATTGTCAGCCCTGCTACACCATGATGCTAATAGAAATGTTATTGCAGCCAATATGGGCTAAAATGATGTCTGATGATTATTAATGAGAGCAATAAGAAGGTATCTTCATATAAAGTCAGCATTAAAGGAGTAATTCATTTTACCTGATATAATTGGATTGTAGCATTTAAATAGCCTGGGACTTCCTCTTAATTGTGATTAGTTGTAGCTTCTTCCTTTTAGTACAGTATTTAACTCTTCCTCCACTACTACTTCTGTTTCTTTTATGAAGTAATTAAACATGAATTGCTCAGTGCCTTTTAATAAATATATCGGAGGATTTAGTAGCTGTTAAATGGAATAGCTGCATGTTAGAAATACACAGGGTACCCATAGCTGGAGGTGTGAAGCTATCACTTCACTCTAATGTTTTATATGGCACGTTGTTAAACAAATACATCAGTTGCTGCTTTGGTTGCAAGAATCGCAGCGGGTGTCTTTGTCAGAAGCAACTGTAAAGCTGAATTTTAAGAGAATCAAATGAAAGGAGGGTAATTATCATCTTTATTTTACCAAGGGATACGCAGGATCCACAAAGGCTTATCTGGAACTGTGGTCATCAAATAAGCTGGTCTGAAACATCAGTGTGCTGAGCCCTGAGCCCCTGTGTTCTCCTCCGTGATGAAGGGGCTTGGGTGACTGCACAGTATGTTGTGGGGGATGAATCTTGTTCTCTAATACTGCCCTGTCTTGCTATATCAGAAAAAATAACTGATTCAAGTGAACTCAGCCCAGCTGTTTGCTGCCCAATTTCTGGTGGATAAATTTTATTTGAAGATCCAGTCCCTTTAAAAAAAAACCAAACTGGTGTGTGGGGTTTTTTGTTTGTTTTTTTTTTTTTTTTGCCACCACAGACACGGGAGAGCACGTTTGTAATACTCCAGATCCACAGGTTTTAAGGATTTGAAACAAAACCTTGTTTCATCCTTCTATTCATTTAACTAGGTTTTGAAGAGCTCTAATGATTCAGAATTTAAAAGAATGGTCACATGGGAGCTGTGATATAAATGTTAGCCCATATTTATGACACTCTACTGTTAGAAATGAGCATCTATCAGGAGAATGGTAACGCTGATACATAGGAGGGCTCTCTGAGGACAAGTTAGAACTGTTTATCCCTTACTGAGAAGTACCCATATTTCTTTCTTATGCCTACGAGTGCACCTGGAGAGACTCAGAGTCTGGCTGCTGCTGGTAGCTCCCAGCTAATATACATTGATTTACTTTTACTCTAGAGTACATGAGGATAGATAAGAATCTGCTGATCAGTCTTCCGTGTCCTCTGCTATGTGTGTACCTTGCTTAACTGTTAGGACAGCCAAGCATTTAGACTGTGTGTGTGTAGTACCTTGCTGCTCCTTTGCAACGTCTGTGCTGGTTTTCCATGTTAATGAGGTGTAATTTGAAAACGTGTGAGTATATTTCCATATATATTATTTTGTATTCTGTGCAGTATTTGGATGTGTGAGGGAAACAAAATACCGATTGCTTGATGTCAGCGGTGGCTGGAGGTGTCACACAGTTGAGGACTGTTTCCTTTGATGTTTCAATGTAGTCGCCTTCTAAGGCATCTTCTAGACCATGTTATTTTGCAGCCATGAAGTCTGGTGGCAGCTGGGTTTTGCCCATGGCACAAAGCAGTTGGTTTCTCTAACATAAGTAATATCAGTTCTGTTAGGAGTGAGGCTTCTCTAGACGCCACTTTTGATGGCTTTGACATCATGTTAGTGACAGATGCGTGAAATCTGTCCTGTGGTCCGTGCTTATTGCATCAGTTGAGCTGGTGAGAGTTTTGAGTGTGGGGCATGAATCCAACATGTACACGAATTCCTGCCCCTCTTTTCAACTATGCCTGGCTTTGTGTTTTGATGAAAAATAATTACAGGACTTCAAAAATGCCCAATATAAATAATGAATGAAATTAGGCTACCACTAATCTATTCCAAAGGCTATAACATGTTAAAAGGAACTGCAGAGTTAACAAAAACTTCTTTTAAGACTGGCTCAAGGGCTGTTAATACTAATGACACTTAGCCATCCCATCCAGAAATTCGGAGGGAGTACAAGCAGAGGGGAGGGTTTGAGCTGATGTATATTTTGGTTTTCAGAAATGGGTGAGCAGTACTAGAACGCCAAAGAAGGGCTGGACAAGCTGCTCTGCAAAGCTTGTCAACACAGCCTAATCCTGGTGTGCAAATATCCCTGCCAGTGAGCCTTTCGAGAGTAAAAACGGATGGGCAGGTTGAAATGTACCTAATTACCTAGTGGTTGGTTAGGGTTTTCTGTGGGTAATTGTCCAGCAGAGATCGTTGAAACTGCTGAATAAGTTTACACTTGAGACCCAAGGGCAGGTTTCAACTTTGGTTTCCCGAGGCCACTCAGATTGCTCCATTCAAACCTTTATGAAAATACATCTGCACCAAACCAAGATACATTGTGATTCCCAAACTGTGTGGGTCGCTTTTGTCTAGGATTAGGCTCTGTTCGTTTTCTCTGGAAAGGCAGATCACGTTGGGAATTCACACTGCATTTTCTTTTGATCAGTTTCTCTGATAGAATTGATAGATTTTGTGAAAAGTTCTGAAATGTGAAGCTAATATTATGTATTACCACTACTGCAAAATTTCAAGTGTTTGTGACTAAGGTATGCCGGAAAAGGATGGATAGTCTTGAAAACCAGCCTGTGTTGCTTTTAAAATAAAGGTACCATTCCTCAAAGTTGAAACTGGCAATTCATGAAAACTCACATTTATGTAGTACACGATCAGTCTATTAAAAAATGTGGGTACTTGTGATTACAGTGTTTTGGAGTGAATGTGTCTTCTGTGCTTACAGTGCTATTTGGAAGCAGGTAGAAGAGAACTCTTAAGAAGAGAATGGTAGAATATCCTGAGATGGAAGGGACCCATGAGGGTAAAAATACATTGTTTTAAGATGGAAGAATTGGTTTCTAAGTCCTCAGCTGCTGCTGATCTGGCTTCTGGTGAACTGTAAAGAGGCTTGCCTTGGAAAGGCGGCACCGTGTCCCCTGCACAGAGGGGAGCTCTCTGGAAAATAATGGGAGAAATCCAGGTATGGAGCAGTTGGAGTTGTAGAAGGTAAAAGCTGGGAGGAAGCTTAAATAGAACAATGATTAAGAACAAACTCCTAATTAGTATACAGGTGAAAGTCCTTGGAAGAGATTATTATTTTTAAGCCTACATAGTTTTTGTGTTCCATTTTGGGGATGTTTTGACACGTAAGCCTTTATATCTTGATCCTCAGAGCACACTTCTGAAATTAGAAAGTCGGTACCTGCCCGTCTTGGTATGTGTTTTTTTTCACTGTGATAAAGGTTGTGTTTTCAGAAATGTTTCCTGAATTGGGATGTGGTTTTAAGCAGCTCTGGTGGATTTCTGTCCCTGGGAAGCCAAGCAAACTTTTGCCACTGATTTAAGGGTAGGGTTTAATGAACAGCTGCAGCTCTACTCTAAGTCAGTTAAGACTGCAAGCTTTCACTGCCTCTGAAATCAAAACCTGTGTTGTCTCAAATTAGGTACCTAATAGAAAAAAAAAATGTTTTATGAAAACGTTAGGTGTAAGTGTTTCCTTCGAGAATACTTCTGGTATCTGTACCATGAGTGGAGACAGGCAAAAATGAATTTTTTTGCTATCTAAAGAAGCCCATCTCTTTCAAAGAAGTGCTCCTGCTATTTTCAAAAGCGTTATTATTTAAAAATACAATTATTCCAGTTGCGTTTCTTAAACCAACTAAATAACAAGTACATTGTTATTTAACAATTAAATATTAAATAACAAGTACTTCTCAAGCTGTTTTAAACACACACCACAGAATTCTCTAACTTGTAATTTGAACACCAGGATCCCTCGTTTTTCTTGTGCCCCATCCGCACGCCCTGCATAATAAACGTTAACATAGGTAGGACTTTGCATCATCAAAGAAAAACATGCTCCTTGAAATATCACATGTATAATATATATAATCTTCATCATAAAATGACTGCATGTTTTCTCCCTTTCTGCCTTGTATTTTGTCAAACATACATTGTATATTAATGTAATGCTTCAAAAAAATAATAGATTGTTTCTGGTTCATTTAGCTGTGCATGTGTTATCTCCTTTTACAAAGCATATGCATGTCTTTTAATCTGCTATTAACATTTTCTTCAACTTTGCCCCCTCTCTTTTTTATTCTGGCAGTAGGTGAGGGAGGTTTGTTTATCCTGCTCCAGTTCTGGGGTATTTTCATCTTTAATCGTAGGTCAGGGAGCAGGGACCTCTCCGGCACTGTTGTTTTCCCCGGCTATGTAAATGCGAGCGTGCTGGCTGCACTGGTGGGACCTCCTTTCCCTTCAGGGTTACTTATGCAGCAGATGCATTGCCAATCCTCTTATTGTCCCGATATTGATCCCACCTCCCCATAATGAACTGTAACAACAACTCTATTATTCGCAGGTACCCGATTGGCTGAGGATAATATGAAATTAGCTGGCGTGCATCGGGCCTGTCAGTATCGATTTCCCTACCCAGATTACTTGTTACAAAAGAATAGAGCTGTCTGCACCGTAATTGAACAAGTTAACTCCTTGTCTCATAAAATGTAAGCCCATATTGATTGCCTACTGTAGTATGCAGAAGGAGGAAAGTTATAATGGTATTTAATCGCCATGGTGCTGAGAGGCCTTTTTTTTTTTTTTTTTTTTTTTTTGTGAACCAAGTGACAGCTGCTGAGAAAAGGCTTGAGGCTTCCTTGCAAACAGAAAACAGCAGGATTTTGGAGCGATCCGTAATGAGGGGTCGCGGTGAATAAAGAGAGCTCCTCGCTGCTGTTGCCTTGGCTCATAGCGCTTCTGCCACTGCTAAATGCAGTCCTTTTTATTTTAATTGCTCTGTGAATGGATGGCAAGGCACACTCTGGGTGCATGTTGGTTTCCTTAAGCCATGGTGTGTCTTCGAAACTTGTGGTTTAGGTACTCCCTCCTTCTAGGTATCAAGAAATACAGCTCAAAATTCAGAGTTGAAAACGTTTCATGAGCATGGAGGGTGCCAGTTGCACCCTCAGGCCAGTTGTGAAAGGGAAGGGAATGGCACATGATGTTTTGGGGAGCTGCTTGGCGTCTCCTGTCCTCAAAATAAGGTTGGATATTTGTGGCTGGAGAGCAGTCAGCCGGTGGGATGGCGACAGCTGCCCCGGCCGGCTCCGCTGAGTGCTGCTTGTTGTCTGAATTTGTAATAGCGGCTGCCTGTGTGCAGTGACATTTGAAAAAGAACAAATTACGGCGAGTCCACCAAGTGTACGTTTCATTAACAGCCAATGTCAGTTAAAGTGCGGGCTGTGAGCAAATGATGGGAGCCCTGCACGCGGGAGTAAGGGACGGCATCTCCCCGTGGGCGCTCTCCTGTGGGGTGACACCCAGGACCTGCAGCGCTATGCCAGGGCTCGCCCCCCAGGTTTGGGAGATGAGCAAAGGCCTTGGAGAAAACACCTTGTTTTCAGGGACTGACTAGCTCTCATGCTGCAGCATTTTGCTGTGCCGTTGTTTGGGTTTGTTGGTCTTCAGCACTTGATTTGTAGTTTCCTCTTGAAACTCACCTCTCCACATGCTGATACCTTTCTGCTCCTCTAGTTTTTGTTGCCCTTTCCATTCCCTCAAGTTCTCCTTTCAGTTGTTTTTTTTCCAGAGACATGACAAGAACTAAATGCAATACCTAAACATGTTATGCTATTTTTTTTTTTAATACTATGGGATTATATTTATTCCTTTCTGATTTAACCAGGCAAATTTGACAACTTGTCCTTGCCACTCCTCCCACAGACCTTAACGTTGCTGGAATTGACTTAGCTGTTACTTTTCCAATACATCCAAGGGAAGCAGTGGTTTGTCTTCACCTGCTTTCTATCCCATCATGCTTTCCCATCAGCTGGATTGGTTAGATTTTTCAGAACTGCCATGTAAGTTCCTCTTCCCTCCCTTTCCAACCTTGATTTTTCATACCACAGAATTTATTAGGCGGCATTTAATAGGGATACAAATGTGTGAGTAATGGCACCAGACTTTCTGGCATTTATTGCATTTCATTTTTTCTCAAGTGGTGAGGGGATAAGAGCAGATGATTCTGTTTTCCAGAAAAACTGTGCAAATCTAGAGAGGGTTCCTAAACAAAAGTAGAAGAGATCACGGAAAGTAGAGAAATGAAAGAATGTGATGCAAAACTGAGGGTAAGAGAGGAGATGCTTCAAATCATAGAATATAGGTGCGAAGCATGGGGTGGGATACATTGATATAAACTTGCAAGGATTCCCTGTGGATCCTTGAGGAAAAGAATCCAGATAAAGCAACAGAGGTTAGAAGCACAGTACCAACTGAAAAAAACCAAAGCATAGTGCACAATGCATGCTGTTCCTTCAGAAAGCATGGAATGTCACCAAAATTACCAAAATGAAGGAAATATGAAAGAAAAGTTTCAGCATGACATGAATCCACAGTTTTGCTTGCAGATGATGTTCTTTTTATCCAAAATTTGTGTCAAAATATTTTAAGAAAATGTACAGACATATTTATGTTCTCAAGTATGTTAAAGTGTATGCTAATCCAGAATGCTTTTGCATTCACCTTTGAATGCCATATTAGTTTAGTTGCCTTAAAACTAGGCTTTGAAGACTGAGTTTATAACTTAATCCAACCACACAGACAGTCTATACAGGTAGGTAGCAATTGTTACTGGAGGTGGTGCCTTCCTCTGTCCATTTCCATGAACCTCTGGGAGAAAAAAAGCAAATGAATCCCCATTTTCTGTGTTTACATAACCATCCACACCAGGGCAGATGCCAATTTACCATGACTACCTATAGTATGGCTATAACAGGCTGTATGGCATATGAGATAATGGAGGATAAATTGGGAGAGTGATGGAGAAGGAAGAAAGGGAAGTTGTTTGTGTTACTCTTTTCCACTCTTCACAACTGAAGGCAGGCTGCTTCACTGAGACAGAAGCTGTGTATTCACTCGGGATTTTCTGAAAACTTGAAGCTGGAGCGTGGGAGGAGGTAAATGCAGGGAGCTGCTGGTCTCAGCTGTGTGCCCACCTTGCATGCTGCAGAGCAGAAGGCAGATTTCTACTGCAGTTTTTAACTTGGGGTCTGGTTGGAAAATAAGATCGACAGGTAGTTTCAAATAGGCTGCTGCTCCCCAGCGATGCAGCTTTCATTCCTTCCCATTCTTAAAAGAGGATCAGTTGAGTGGTACCAAAGATTCCCCAAAGCTGTCACAGATTCGTGCTGCTTCCATCTGTGTCCAGTCTGCCATTGTGGACAACAAGATGGTAGTGATCACTTCCATAATTATCTTGATGCTTTTCTTTACAATTAACATCTTTCCCAATAGAGAGTACTTTTGTATTTCTATTTGTCTGTTTTAATTTCTTTAGAGAAAATTGCTGAGTTCTGGGGAATATCAGTCTGTTCTGCTTAAAGTCAAGGTCCCACATTCATGACTGTTACGATGTGGCTGTGAAATGTGTCATTCTGTGGAAACAGATGCATCTTTTCAGGATCCTGGATGTTTGCATGACAAGGTCTGCTGGGGCAATGCGTATTGCAAATACAGTTGTATAGAAACTGTGCGGCTATGGAAGTGTGCATTTTCTTTTCTGTTTGTTTATTGAAAATTGTGATTTCTTGGACCCATTTCATCACCTCTCCGTCTACCCATTCTCTTCTATGTGTCCCTGTTGTAGGAAAAAGGGATTTATTAGAAACATGGAAGAAGCAAAGTTAGTCCATGCCTGCAAAGCATTAGACAATTTTTTGCCTTCTACCCAGGTAATATGCATCCCTATCTTTTGGTCTAGGTGTTACAGTACTTAAGAGAATGGGATCCGGGTGATGACTGGAACTACTTGGTGCTACTACAGTACAAATAATAGATATCAATAAATGGGGTGGGGGTGGGGGAGGTGGAACTGAGACTAGGACATGGCCTTAGTGCAACTTAATAAATAATGCATATAAAATCTGCCAATCCAAAAGAGAAAAAAACCCAACATAGTATTGCAAGTATTTATTCGGGCTGCAGACTAAACTCACGGCACGTTGTCTTTGCTTGTAGTCCTTTTACGCACGTGCAGCTCTGTTGTCTGAATTCCAATTGCAGCCTTTGCACCAGGGTAAGGAAGAGTTGGAGGAAGCTTTGCAAATTGGGATTTTTTCATTGTTCTTTATTACCGTGAAATGCGAATGTATGCAAATGACTATTGCTGGGCATATAAAAAGACCTGAAGTAGGATGGTAGCATGTAAAAAAAAAAAAAATAATCCTAAGGTAATATATTCTTTTTATTTTCCCTGTTCCTGAAGCTAGATTGTTTATTTTATTGTACTCCGTGACAATTTTCATATGCTGACATTTCTGTCCATCGGAACTGGTAAATGTAAAGCTTTCTCTATATGCTCTGTCTACAAGATTTTGGAATTCCCCTGACCCTATGATAAGCTTGTGTTCTTGGGTCGGTGCTGCCAGATGTTGTTTGTGGGACACTCCTATGGATGGGTCCCTCGCCACAGGAGCTCTGTACTGCTCAGGTGGAGGCAACAGAACTGCAGTGAAAAGTTCAGGCTTGTTCTGCTGCGTTAATGTTTCTGATGCCATAGGCATGCTAGACCTGGTGGGCATGGGACAGGTTGATGCAAGAGGCAACAGAGCCGGTGCAAGGTTTTTTGGAACCCGAAGCAGATATGTTTTGCCTGTCTGCCTGCCTCTTGCAGAAACTGCCCATGCAAGGTAGCACACCATGTTACTGTACACTTGCTTTGGCCCAGAAGATAAACTAGACTGTTTTCAGACTGCTCTGAGGGCAAATTGTTACTGTAAAATGAATTATTTCCTTTGTTACGATTCAGAGTGCTTTTCTTCCCTGAGAAGCTGGATTCTGTATTGGTGTTCCAGGCTGCTGCTGTCTCCAGTCGTGCCACCTGACTTGCTGCATTTGGTAGACCTCATTTCTACTGAAGTATTTTGAACACGCCTCTAAAAAGATTAGTTTTCTTCAGCCTATTTTGTGATTTTATTTCTTTCTCTCCCACGGCACTCAATAACTATACTACCCACCTATTTTTTTCCTAAATATCTTTATTCTCTGTAAAACACAACCTCAATATTATTAATTTGTCTTTTTTCACTGTTGAAAGCATGCTTGGACTTCTTGCTTATGTATGTGTCTGGTTTGACTTTTAGGATTGATAGGAGAGAATAAGGGTGCAGAAAAGGCTAGTGGAGCTTAGAAGTACATAGAAATATTTAATATACAGGCTGAGAGTAATAACAAAGAAAGGATCTGTCAGGCAAACAGCTTGTGTTAAGAAGAATTATAGGGCTGAGACCCCCTCGAGGTAGCAGTTCACTCTCATTCTCTCCTCTATCAGTTGCCTCCAACCGCAACTGTATCTGGAGTAGATATTTTCTGTTATCTGTGTGTGACGAGTGTCTGCAACAGGACGGAGCCCACCTGGAATCTTTGGGTGCTACAACTGGAAATAATAGTAGGGAACCATCCCTCTCTGCTGATAATCTTGATATGCTGCTTATTGGGGTTTACCCTGCACTGCTGAAATCAATGAAAGTTTAACAGCTGACATGAGATAAAAATCCGCTTTAATTAGGTTTGTGATAAAAATGATCTTTGAAATTAAGGTTGCTTTCCAAAACTGAACTGAGTTGGGAAATATTCTATTAACCATTTAAAAACCTGTCCCTTTTGCAATCACTCTGCATTTCTGCATTAATACAAAATCATTATTGATTTACAGCAAAACCTTACTGTCTTGGGTTTTGATGTAAGGCAGAAAGTGTGAAGTATTATGCAGGACATATCTTCATACCCATACCTTCACATTAGACCACCTAAGCATCTTTTTTTTTTTTTTTTTTTTTTTTTTGGCGGTGGGTTGTTTTTTGGTGGTGGTTGGTTTTTTGTTGTGTGGGTTTTTTTTTTTTTTTTAAATCAAGGTTTGGTTTCGTCACTTGCTACTAATGAAATAAATGGCTTCAAGTTCAGCAGAATGAGAAGCATTTGCCTTCCTGCAAAAAAACTCTTTACTGGATACAAGAAAAGAGAATGGAGATACCCAAAGTTTGCCATAATGGCTTCTGTGCAGAATACCATGATTCTTTTTTTTTCTGCTGTAGATGTGTGAAAGGGTGATGTTTGGATTTCCCATTATCAGTTAGGTAAGAAATATTGATTAAAAAAAAAGGGGGGTGGGGAACAGAGAATGTGATGGTTCTGTAATAATCTCCATTTAAGGTCAGGCTGCCTTAATAAACACCCAGAGAGGTCAGGGCTGATTCCAAGTAGGAACTGAAGTCAGCGATAAAACATCCATTGACATCTTGCCATTGGAATTGGAAAGTGAATGTGGAACAGGGCATGGGCAAAATGTCTGTAACGTTGGTATTTACTGTTTTCAATTTCCCTTTTCTGCTTAAAAAGCCTAGAAACATGATTTAAAAGTTAGATTGAAAGAAGGTTGTATGTCTGTCCCTGGTAAGTCTCTCCCATTCAGCTGGTTGTACATACCTGCACCTCGGCATCCCCACACCAGCAGTACAGGATGTTTCTGGATTTTTAATTCTGCTCCGAACATGGCCTGCCCTCACAGACCCTGGTGATCTTAGCTTTCTGGTAATTTGTATGTGCATGTCTTACTCCCACCAGCAGGATTTCTTATGCTTTTCCAGTTCTGATTGTATGCAAGGGGGTTTCCAGTCTCTGTAACGAGCCAAGGCGAGCTCTGTATTTACTCTGCCTATTGTGAATGCTCAGATCTATGTGCAATTGTATATCAAATAACCTTGCTCCTAAGCAGATGAGTATTTATTTCAGTCAGTTACCCCTTATAATTACTATATTGAACCTAGTTGTCTATAAAATGGATGGTTTGCTTATACAGTTTACCAAAATAGTTCATTAGGGGTTAAACAAAATGAAATCCCATTTGCAAAGAGTATAATAAATTGTTTCATCTGTGAATTTAGCTGTTCTCCCTAATGCAGACATGGATGTTACAGTGGTTGTCCCTTGATAGGGTTATGGGTTAATGAAATGCTTTTTCTGTTGCTTATTTTCCTCTCTTCTGTGCTGAGTGATAAGTAGCTAACCAACGAAGCTTGTAATTACAATCTTACAGAAACCGGGCCGATCTGTATATAAATCTCACCATCCAATTACAAGATGTAATAATTTTGCACTCAGGCTGGTAATGAGGTCTAATACTTGTGCATGTGATAATCCCCTCTGGATGCTGGCTTGATCAGATGTTGGCTTTGTAATTAGACGGGCAGAAAATCATTATTTCATGTTCAGGAAAAAATTAGGTTGGTGGGAAGTTAATTTTCTCTCCGCTCTCTGAAGCGTAGACAAGAATTTAATGATTTAATCATGATTGTTAGCTCTTTTGCAATCAATTTGTAATGATTGTGTAGCAACTCTCTTCAAGGGAAGCTGCATCAGGGAGGAGTATGCAAACAACTGTCTAGGAGGGCTGATTATAAATAGTATCACATGTCTCCAAAGCCCATTAAAATCTTCTTAATGGTGACGTACCGATGCTCACATTGCATCCGGGCAGTCTCGAGAAAGGGGACCTGGGCTAGGTTGGTTTTGCCACGTTATGGGAGCTTCTGGGTGATTTGGCAGTCCCTGAAGTGCTGGTGGAAAGCAGAATGTGTGGGCTGTGTTAGCCACTCATGCATAGTCTCCTCTACACACTCCTTTTTTTGTTTGTTTGTTTGTTTTTTTCCCACAAATATTACCCGAGTTTCTATAAAGTGTGACTAAGGAGAATGTTATGAGTTGCTTAATCTGAAATATACAGCAAATGGGAAAAGGGGCTTTTAGCTCTAGTTGTGAAGGAAGAACTTGCGTTCGGTCCTTCAGAGTTCCCAGAAGAAATGATATTGACTGCAACAACCAAATATGCCCCGTGTGTTTGAGCATATCTGATTTATCAGCCTAATAGAAATAATTTGCTTTTTCCTTTAGGAGGCAATTCAAACAGTACATACTGCTCCATGAGTGGAGTGCTGAAAGTTTAGTGAATGGGAAATCCATTACCATATCAAGCAAACCCAATAAGCAAAATATTTCAGTAATTCCAAAACTGCTCAGGAAACTGGGTTGAATGCAGCTCAGAGAACTTCATCGGAAAGAGAAGGGGGGCATAAAAACAGTGGGATACCATACCAAATTCTGAGAGTGTTGCTTGGATGAGAGAGTCATGCAGTAGATCAGCTTACTTTGATAGATCTGGCTCAGCGGACTGAGAAGGATAACACATTGAACCTCCTATTTTCGTAGGACTTTATATTCTGACAGCTGCCTTCTGTTACATGGGGAGCAGCAGCAAACAGCCCTGAGGAAGGCATCTTCTTCACGTTGCTACTGATGTGCGGCTGAGGAATCTCTTTGAACACCATTCTGTTCTAGCAGCTCCTAGGTGGAGGGAAAGGAATTACTGTTACACTTGGAGTCCCATGGCTTTCTCTGTTCCCATTATTTTAGATGTGATTATGTTGTATTGATATGTTAGCTATAAATATTAGCTCTATTTCCATGCTGTGCTCTTGAAATTAAATCTGTATGTATTCTACGACATCGTAGGTGGTTTCCTTCCCCCGTGCTTCTTCCATGTCATGCTGATATGCCAGCAGTATAGCTGTTCTTTTTCAACAGGATCCAGAGTTGGGTTTTTATAAGGATTGCAGTCCAGTTAGAACTAACACCAGTTTTACTAGCCATTGTAACAGGACTGGTTCAGGTCGAGCTGGGTTCAACCATGTTTGCAAGTAGGCTTTGCAGTGCCCGTATGCAGCCTCAGAAAGAGGTACAGCAGCAACAGCACTGTTCCCATCAGATTTGTGAGTTTGCTTTTCCTTTCTTTTTTTTCTTTCAAGTGTTCAGTCAAGATGTGTTTATTTTCGAGCTGCATTAGAACTTCAAGTTGTAATTTCTGAAAAGGGGGGGTGGGGGAAGTGGGGTATTTACTCACATTTGAACCATGTTTCTCAGTTGTGGATTTTGTATCATGCTAATTTTGCCAGCTGACAGACTCTGCTTCAGATGCATGGCTATATGATGATTAAGAAGAGGAAGCATGTTCAGGAAAAATCCCCCTTTTCAATTGCACAGTGTAGTCTTTTTTCCCCGACCAAATTTTTCTATGGTTGGCACCAGATCTGATTTTTCTATCATTCAGCCTTGTCAAGAGAGAGGACTCCACATAATAGTCAAGTAATGCTTAATTCCCTGATGTTGCTACTCGATGATGTGCTTTTTGTCATATTTCTTCTGGGACTGAAGCCTTTTCAGTTGAAATCATTATTATTTCGGGTAAGGGTCAGGGAGGCTAAACAGCTGTTAGTGATCTAATTACAGGGTTTTGCAGAGAATCACTTCAAGTTTGTCTCACCAGTTCAGATCCATTCTAATTGCTATTGCTACTCAACTAAGCCAGTGTTCAAGTAAACCTCAGCAGAGGTCTGTGGGTGAAGATTTCCACATGCATGTCTCTTGGCTAATCCTTATCCAGCAAGTCCTACCAAATCTGTGTATATTCTTGGGAGCTTTGCCTTTTGAAACATGGGGGAAGGAGAGAAATAGTTGCCATAACATACAAAATGCTGTTACGTATAAACATCGCCTCGTGTTATTTGATAGCATAGGAGCTAATTTATATGAAATTATAGCAAGGAAACCAAAGCGCTGTCTTCAAGGGCTTTGCATCTTTTATTTAGTTTTGTTAGCTGAACCTTACTCATAGAAGTAGAACAAGTGATGGTATTTTCGGTGGTTTTGAAAATAAATAATTGCATGGAGGCTTAGATTTATTAAAAGATTTGAGTAATACCACAAAGATAAAGTCTATCTTTCTTTTTTTCTCTTAAGAACTTGCATCGTTTTGTTTGTGAGCTTGATGTGTAGGGAAGAGAGGGACTGGGAAGGAGAGGGAAGGCAGATAGCACTTCCCTCATAAAATATACAAGGAGCTGTGTGTATGGAAGTGTCTCTATGAATCTGTTTATGGCTCTTTTTTGACTGGCTGGCTAAATTACAGTTTCATTGCTATAAATCCCCGAGGACTTTTCCAGAGATGTTGTAACTAAAGCTGTGCATGTTGTGAAGTTCTTCCTACCTGTCACTATCAGCTGCAGATACAACTAATTTACCTATTTCAGTTAACCTCTCCAGGAGCAATGTAATTACCTTTTAAAAAGCTTGGTGGTTGTTGGGGATATAATATGACGTTTTCAGATGTTTGTCAAGCAAGCCTACAGTGGTTCAAAGCAGTTACGGTGTCCAGCAGCGCTGCCACAGCCTTTGAGCTGTGTTGTGGTTAAAAAGCAGATGCCAGAAAAAGAAGTATTGAAAGGAAAAGTTTCCTTTACGCTATGCGGTGGAGTGCTCAGAGAGAGTGATCCCACCAAGCAGCTCTGTGATAATGTTCCTCTTCCAGAAACCCCGCTGCACCCTCACGACAGCACGAGGAGGTAATGGATTCCTAGGGTATTCCCCAAAAAATTTAGTGGCCCACTACAATGGCTGGCAACCTGCATTGGCACTGTTTTGGCTCTAAATGGTTTTGTCCAAGCTCCGGGAGTCCCGCTAGTGCTATAAAGGACTGTATTCTGAGATGGCTTGCTTAGTGACACACTAGAAATACTTTTAATTATAGCAAGGAAAAAAAAAAAAAGAAGCCCTGTCTGAGGTATAGTGAAATTATATAAAGGGGTTTTGAGGTTCAGCTGCTTTTCGAGGAGAGTTGGGTCTGCCCTTGCTTTTCCTGTGACTTTGCCGTGCTCGGTCTGTGCACGAGCAATTGTACGGACACATCTCACCCGAGGAAACAAAACTTGCCTACGCTACAAAACCGCTGGCTTCTATTTCTAAAGTTGGACACCGATGGGAAATAAATTCTTAGAACAGATTTCTCTCAAAGCAGAGAAACCAAGTTCTGTTGCACCTCTTGCCTCGTGACTGTACCACTGTCCCATATCTTTTGCCTCTTTCGGTGCCAATGGGACCTGGCAGCGCATCTGCAGCTTCAGGACATTTCACACTTTACGTTGCTGACTGGTTTGCATTCAGAAGGCAAGTTCCTGGGTAGGAGAACCTCATGGAGAGTCTCCTGCCCTGTCTTGGTCCCTTTTTTCCTGTTACAATAACAGGAAAGTGGTCATTTTGGTTTACCTTTGTTTTACCAGCCATGGAGAGATGGCCTGATGTTGTCTTGATTTTGTGCTGTTTAGGACCACTTACAGATAAAACGGTGATAAATCTTCAGTGCCATTGTTTTGGTGTTATAACTGATGCCTCTCTGAGCATTTCCTGGGAATATAAGGAAGTGCTATGGGCCTTGCACATCGCAATATCAGCATTTGTTTGATGTATTTTTCAAGCATTGTTTGGTTTCAGGCACAACGGCAGGGTTTAGTTCTTTAAAAGACCCAGAATAGCAACAATGGTCTTTGGACAGACAGTAGAAATTCACTAATTCATAGTAATGACTCTTAGGGATTTGTTTTATGATAATACTTCATAATGTGCAAGTAAATGACAGTAGTATATTTTGTGAAAATAATGAAGTCTCAGTGAGATCACTTTACAACTTGCTGCTATTAAATCTTTGCTGAGAAGTAGGGAGATGTCTATTTTTTGCAGAAAATCATAAAGTTGGATGGTGAAATGTACTTTATTAGGCAGTCTAAAAAGAAAAACCATACTCGCCCATCCACTTCACAATTCTCCATTAACGCCTTCCCCCACCCACAGCAGTCTCCAGGTAACCATTCTGCTGAAGATGAGACGGGGAACTGGGAACTCTGCCATGCACCAGCTCACGCTATGGTTTTCCTTTCAAAATCTTCACATTAGTAACTTGCTTGATGACTTATTTTCTTACGAAGACAATAATATCGAAGTGCAATGTTAAATTGGTGAGAATGCCACCTCCTTGTGAAGTCAAGGGCTGAAACACTGGGCGGGCGCCACAAGGCTTTAGCAGAGAGGATGGTCCAAGTGGCTTGCAGAGTGCTGCCTCATGCTGAGCAGAGAAGTCCTTGCCATGTCCCTGGGCGGGCTGGAGTGTTCCCTTCCTGGGGAACACTTGTGCAGGTTGAGAGCAGATGAGCACGCCTCTCCTGTGAGATTAACCAGAGCAGAGCGAAATGCTCTTTGCTGGTACCATGGTCAGTGGGCTACTGCATCCTTCAGCCCATGTTTCCACATGGTGCAGGCAGTGGGTTCTACCTTGTGGAGTGGGATGGGCTTTTAAAGATTTCTGAACATCAAAACGCTTTCTTCTCGCCAGCAGAGTAAGCAGACACTAGGCAGGTGAGATCTGGAAGCATGAGCTTTGCCCCGACATCAGCCGAGTGGAGGATGGCATTGCTGCTGCAGGCACTCCGCTGCCAGGAAGGCATTGCTGTAATTGCAGATTAGCAGTGAGAGCTGTGGGTGCAGCCAACTGTCTTTGTAAAACCACGGTGGTGTTGCAACTGAAAATATTTGAAGTATTTTTTTTTGTTTATGTGATTATTTCCACACAAAGCCAATTCTTGGTGGTCTGGTGCATGGCTGTGGTAGTAATCGTGGACTGTTTTTTTTTCCTTTCTCTATCGTTACGCTATCAGCTTTTCATAATGGAGGCCCAATACCTCCGTGGTCATCTCTTCTTTTCAAAATTGACTGCAGTCTGCACTCTTTTCCACAAGTCTTTGAAGATTTTTGGCGTCCCTTGTTCATAGGCTGCATGTTAGGGTCAAGCTTTTGAGTCTCCTAATCACTCAGTTCTGGCACAGTCCCGTTGCCACTAAAGCCTCTTTTCATGCCTATTTAATGCCTCAGAAGTGCTTTCAAGTGGTCTTTGATAAATCATAGTAAGTGTTATTCCAGTCGCTCAATAGCAGTACCTGCTAGAGTCTTTTTTAGCTCCCAAGGCAGCCGTTCCCTCTTGCCTTATTTTACCAGTGACAGTAATTCATTCCACTTGAGCTGACTAGCTTATTTCACATTTATTTGCACATTATGAGCAGTGTCATTCTACTTACCCTTCAGACAGTAAATGGTTTGAAAAATGCAACTGTAACAAATATTAGGCATGGGGAGGGGAATGGGAAAATGGAACCTTTGCATTTGGAGCCTAAATAAAAACATAATGAATAAATAATATTTTGAAATTATCTCAATCATTGAGTGTATGCAAAATCAAAGGTGCTGCATAAACTTGCATTATCCCTTTGAGAATACATTTCTCTTTCCCGCCAGCTAGTTTAGCTTCCCTAGTGTGGAGTTAAATAAAATATTACCCATCAGGTCAGGAAAATAATTAGTCCAGCATTATTGCCTCCTTCCTAAGCAATCAAACTTGACCCATATGTATTATGCATGTTTGCGCCCTGCACATCTGAGAAGGGGGATGTATATAAACAGACGAATTTGGGCTCCATGTTTGCATACTGAGACAGTACTCCTACTCCCCTCGACAGAGAAGGCAAGTTGAAAAATTATCAGAGCAAAAGTAAACCATTTTTTTGATGTCCTGGAGTAATTTCTTTCAAGTAATCTTTTGCTGGCTCTGGCAAGTAGTTGTGAAAGCACCATAACTTAACATGATGGCAAGTTTTCCCCTTGTACATGACAAATTGCAAAAGTACAAGTAATGATGATGCTCTTAGCAATTTAGAAATGTGTTGTGTTTTGCTCTTGTAATGGAGACAGACAAAAGAGTCTCAGACAGGAGCAAAATAAGCTCAGAAGCTCCCAGAGACTATGAAAAGTCCTTGGGGTGAAATCGGGATGGTCTCGTGCAATTCTTATGAGGAGGCAATTTTCTTAAAGTCCCAATTCTAGGCATCAATGAAAATACAAGATTTTTCATCTTCATTCATGAAAAAAATAAGATTTCTAGCACTCACAGCTTCTAAAATCCTTTAAGGAGACCCAAATTAATATGAATTGGACTTGATGACAGCAGTGTTGTGTTTTGGTTAACAGAGCCCAGCCTAACTCATGGCCTCCAAGTGTTGCAGTGATATAGTGGCAGATAAGAGACCTTCAAAAGTGGGACTAAAATGGGGAATGATGGAGGTCAGGGAAATTGCAGCTCAGCACGGAGCTCAGGAGGTTGAATCATTTCAAGGAAAGGAGTTTTTCTTTCCTTGTGAGGTGTGAAGCCCCTTTCATTTTCTCCAGCTGTCTCAAGTTGTCTTTGTGCTTGCAGATCAGGCATGCTGTAAGAATCCGTTCCTCTGGGGATACAGAAGAGTGCTGGATACAAGCTAGACCTATTATTTAAAGTCCTGAAAACCTTCCCAGTAGATTTAAGTAGGTTTGGGGTCCAGAGATTTTTTTTTTTTCAGATTTGATCAGCATAGTTTTCTGCATCTATCTGAATCCAGTTATCTCTGTGTCTCCTCTGAACCCGTGTAGCTGGAGGGCAGCCAGGATGCAACTTTGAACTTTCCAGGCTAGGCTGAGTTACACTGAAGTGCTTCGGAAGAGCCACCTTTGTTTGCCGAGGGGTCATCTAGGCAGTACAGACATCAGCCCATCTCCATATTGTTTAATGTAAAAGCTTTAAGTGAGCCATAGGCAATCTTACTTAACACAGTGTTCTTGTGTTTTCTGGTATTCGATCTGGTACATGATCGAATGTATTGTTTGTCCGTAACTGGATGGATTAACAAGAACATGGGATTTCATACAGGGTGTCCTCACTTTGTGATGTTCTGTCTGACAGGGTGTGGCATGCTGGTATTGGATTGGTGTAATTTGGGGAATCAGATCGACCACTTAGTATATACTTTGCGTTTTTAATGCCAACTCTCTGTGGATGGACTCTAGCGATTTTAAAAAATCTGATAACACAAGGCAGTATTAACAACACAATTCTGGTGGGATTTTTTCTGACTTGCCGAACTCTGGATAGCAGTGCCACCTCTCCCTGCAGTTCCCAGTCACTCCCACAGAACAACACAGGGCTGAGGCTGTGCAGATGACTGCCACGCTGGCTGGGATGCCCAGCCCTGGTCCTTAGTGAGCCCCGAGCTCGGCTGAGTGTGGCAGGGTGATGCTGCAGTCACTGCAAGCATCCAGTGCTCTAAGCAAGGTTTCTCCTCTACATCCCTGTGCAGAAGTGCCATGGCTGCAATGCACATAAACACAGTTATTGGTGGCCTAGAAAGAGGGGCACTGTTGCTTGCTGTTATAGCATGGGATTGCAGCTGAGGTAACGCTGATCTCCACTAGCAGACCGTGCCATAACTGAAGGAACGTAGGTGATCCATGGCGTGGTTAAGCAGTGGTCTCAGCCTCGGAAAACCAGGGGTTTGTTTCTGCTGAATCTTGGAAAATCAGGTACAGTGGCTTGGGTTTCCTTCTATGTTAAAAAAATAACCCAAAATTCAAACAACAAAAAGACCAAAAAACCCCCCAAACCCAAGGAACGCTGTTTTCTTGAGCAGTGTGTCTCTGAGGCTGAGCGCAACCTTCACACATCACCCAAACCTGGGCAGCTGAGTGAAGGCAACTGGTCTTTTTCAAAACGGCTGTGTTCTGCATAATCTCACAGGACTTAAACCACATCTGGTGTTTCTAGGTGCTGCTGAAATACAGGAAAATTATAGCACAGCATTTCCATCAGCAGTGACTGAGTGACAGAAACTGTGGCCGAGTTCCTGCATTCAAGCTGTGCGATACGCAGCTGTCTGGATGAGCGGCAGAACTTGTTACAGCCTTTGCTCAGCGCAGTCATCATCTTCCCATCTTCATGTTAAACGTTTTGTCTATAAAGTGTAAGTGGAGCGAGAATCCTGAAGGTTTCTGTCCTCTCTTGTCAGAACTGACCATGAATTTATAGCACTGCTGTTGTAAAGTCATCTTTCTTGGGAGAAAGAGCTCTGACTAGGAGGAAGTGTTGAAAGTTTGAAGACAGAAATTGAAAACATCCCTTACCTAAGTCTGTCCATAACAGAACCCCCTCGCTTTGTCTCCAACGAGTACAGCCAAAGCAGAAATCCCTGTTTCCAACTTTTCTGTCAGTTTCCAACTTTCTGTTCATAACAACAATGATGTTCATAATAATACAAAGGTAGTTACTGCAGAGAAAATTGGGAAGACCCAAAAGCTTATCTTTGAAATTTTCATTGCTAGCAGACGGGGCGATAGTGGTAAGCCTGGTTATGCCTGCTTCAAGCACTTTGCTGCTCACTAATTACATTGGAAATCCTACTGTTTCAGACCCCAAAATGACAGCTGAATTCTGCTTAATGCTGTCTTCTCTCTAGACCCCCCAAGGTCTCCTCTCAATCCTGTTGGATCTTGCTACTCTTCTCTCTGGACGAGAGAAGTTACATCCCGGTTCTTTCTGGCAGTAGTGTGAGAACCCACTTCTGATGCTTCTAAATCATCCCTGTTATTTTGCCTCTTATTGCAGCAGAGGTGAGAGTCTGACAGGTTGGTCCTGCAGGGCCTGCACTCTTGGGCTTGTTGTTGACCTTGTCCAACCTTCCTCCCATGTCTTTGTCTCTCTTTCTCTGCCACTGTGAAGGTAAGGTGATGGTGTGTTATGGTGTGCCAGGAGATGGGCTTTGTTCTGTTCACCTTGGATATTCTTGTAAATGCTCTTGTAAATCATCCCTTCTCTGTGTGGTTATACCCTTTGTTTGCCTTGTTATTAATTGTTATAAGTGTTTTATTCCTGTTTCAATACAGTTGCCGTTGTCAGTTGAGAGTTCGTGTCCTGTAGTTGCCCTTGTGGCTATAGCGTGTTCCTTTCAGTTAAAGGATTTCAGGAATTGTTCCTTTGTGGCTGTATAATAATTAAACAGGGCTGTATCTTTGAATTGGGTAGGATTTATGGCTTGTGCATCTTCTGTCCTACATTTTTAAAAAGAAAACAGAATTATGTATTAATTGGAGACAGATGTTGAAAAAAAAAAGGTCTCTAATGAAACTCTGCAGTGCCTTGTCTTGCCGAGCCTGGTGCAGTACATCTGTTGTGGCTCAGTACAGAACCGGAGAAGCAGCGAACAGGCTGTTTGTTCCAGGCTCGCCTGCGTGGCCAACGAGCCTGGCTCCCTTCCTGGCTCTGCTGCAGGCTGCTTGCATGACTTTGTGCGAGTTCTGCAGCTTCTCCTCCGATTTGTGCGTGGTGAGGGAAGGCGTGCTTGTACGTCCCTAGAAAGCAATGTTGTGGAGGCAAATGCTCTGAAGAATGGCAATGTGGCCGTTTGTAGCAGGAACGAAGCAGGAGGAGAGGACATCTGCCAGTAAATACCTAAAATCTATATGGGATGTAATTATATTTCCAGGAGTTTAATTCTTAAATGCTAGACAAATGGGTGGGGATTTAGCAAAGCGGCAGGATTTGGTTTACTCAAATCCCATAGGCACCGTTGAAATGCCTAGATTCAGGGAGCAGCAGGAACTGTGAACATGGAGCGTCTCTGCTCATCCTTTGGGGGGGGTAACAGTGAGGCATGGAGGGTGGCGATGGCAGGCTGCAGGCTGTTTCCTTGTGTGGCTTCGAGTCTGCGTATGTCGATGCTTCATTTACCCTCCTCGCTCAGACAAATATTGTCCTTGCTGTGAATCTGTGATGTGGTGATTATTCTTGGACCTGCCTGCTTTGGTGTCGATGTGTATCTTGGGGTATATATATTAATGTTGGTGTGGAATCCAAAAGCTGATGAAACAGAAAGGATGCGTGTTGGAGCAGAACACAGTCTTTTCCAGCCTCAGGAGAGGCCTAACTTCACTTTCATAAATCCTTCGTTGTGGCACGCCAGCTTCTCCACTGCCATTGACTGTCGTTTCGGAATGCACGCACAAACGTACGCATAAATATATGAAACATTGCTTTTGGCTATTTCCCATATGGTTTAATTTTTCACAGCTCTGTAAAATCTCGTGTGCAAGTTCAGTTTTCATAATTTTTGTTGTACGTTAAAAGCAGAGTTTTGAATAATTGTGAAGAAAACTCCTTGTCCTTTTTAAGACAAAACTTTGGGTTGTTTATGACAGCACAGGGAGCTGTTATGACTCTCGGTTTTGAAAGTAACTTTAGAAACCTTATTCTGCTAATGGTTTATATTTTAAAAGCAGAGGGAATGATTGGTGCCTCCCTTCCTTTCCACTGATAGTTCTTTTCTCTGCTTTCCTCTTCCCACCTCTGAAGTGTTTATTCTCATGCAGGAATTATAGTGGCTGTTACAAACCCTGTGAGCCTACTGAAGCAGTGAGTTAGCTACTAATCCCAGTACTCTTTTCTTCTTTTCTCACTTACATACCCCTGTGCAGTTTGTATTCTATTTGTTAATTCCGATTTGATTGACTGTGGGCGTCTTTTGAACTCTGTAATCGCCAAAATGCCAGTGTTTCACTATGTAACTTAGTATTACATCCCTGTCCTGAGCCACTACATCAGATGTTGTAGACATCTAGATTTACTGTTTCTCTTTGTCTGAACTTTTTTACTCCCCTAACACAGTTCAACCCCATTGGTCTCTTGTTTCTCTGAAGCTCAAAGTCGGCAGGCTGAGACAGTGGCTCAATCCATAGGAAAAAGTGTGACAGATACAAAGACAAAAAATAATTAGCTTCTTGTTTGCTGTTTCCAAATGTAATACCACACTTCAAACAAGACATTGCTATTCCATAGATCACAGTGATTGAGTGCAGATTAAATTGTTGTCTTATTTATCTATGGTAGGTCCCTGTATGAGCCAAGCTCCAAGCATTGAAAAGAAAAAGTCCTTGCTGTGAGTGTCATATGTACTAAGTATAGACAAGTAGAGAGAGAGAGGAGAAAAGGAAAGCGAGGAGGATAGGCAAATTTTATGTAAGTGAATGTAATGAGTCTAGTAGCATTGCTTTCGCTAAGGATTTGAAGTATGGATGGAGTAAGAACCTGTCCAGTGCATTCAGATGGGTCACATCTGTGACTGTAGCTCTGATTTGGTGGTTGTAGCTTGCAATTTCAGGCACAGAAATGATGGGGGGAGAAGCTGACAAATGAGCAGACAACTGGATCTTGAATAGAGATGTAGATTAAATCCTCCTCTGTGGAAAATACATTTGTGCAGGAGAGCAAGAGATTCACAAGGATGAATACAGTGAGGGTACAGTCTCTCATCAGTGCCTCTTTTCTTTTTCTTTCATGCTGTTTTTTTAATACATCCTTACCCTTCATCTGCCACGTCTGTATATATACTTATTCTCTCATACAAACTCTGATCCCAGCACATATTCATTTTTCAAGGTATTGTTACTATGAAACACTTCTTTGTTTTATTATAAAATAAATAAAGGCAAAAGGGGAAGAATTACTTGTGCAACATACATCACTCCCAAATGCAAATTTCCATTTTCTGTAGAACTAGATGAGCAAAGAAAATGTAGAAATCTTGATTTTTCCAAATGTGATTCATTACTGTTTTTGAAATTCCAAAGCCCAATAATAACATTTTGAAGAATAAAGTAATGTCTTTTGTACATATGTATGAAGGTATTTTCCAGATGTGACACAGATCCCAAAATACGTTGCTGTGATTCTAGTACAATGTATTTTCCTATGACATCCCTTTTGTGTACCTCAATAGAAATCTCCTTGGAATTCAACCAAGAATTCTTTTTTCAAATTAATATTAGATTTTTTTTTGTTTCTATCGACTGTTATTAAGTAATGAAAAATGCAGGGGAATGTCACGCCTGATTTATTTTTAAATTTCTTTTTTCTTTCTCCTTTTTTGTTTTCCAATCTAACTGCTTATATGGCCCTTTATAATTGTATTGTCAGTGTGGTTCAAAGACAATGGTGAAAGATGACAAAGAGAGAAAGGAATTTTCAAAATCCAAGTGCATAAATAGGTTTTCTGGGGAACATCACAAAGGCTCTATTGTGCTACACAGCGGAGACAGAAAGGATACGTGCCCACCCTCTACCAAAAAGTGCTGCAGACTTTTCTGCAGGTCACTTTGCTGGTGTAATAAACCCTCTAAAAGTATTTACGGGTACAAAAATGTTACTTGTGATATGCCACTATGTTTGTTCCACTTATAATTCAAATAATTGCCTTAGGTAATGTTTGCATATTGGTTTGGTCAGACGGTATTATCTGTCTATCTGTCTCCTGCAAACTACTTCTGGCCTGAGAGCGCTCCTGCTGTGGCCGTCGTGGGCTGTGACGATCGGGTGTTGATAGCTGTGCTTGAACTGCGTGGTGGTTTTTCAAGGTCAATAAAAATATTGGGCTGTAAGAGGGGAAGCGGAAGACCACCGACCTCATTTCGCTTGTGGCTTTGTCTCAGTTCAAAACCCTCCTGATGCATTATCTGAGTGAGTCTTTGGGAAAAATATATTAATGCTCTCTTATTCGGTGCTGTTCTATTACCTATTCATCAAAAATATTGCTTTTGTGCATTTTTCATTATAAGATTCAACATTACCGATGTTAATAAAGAGAGAACTCCTTTTCTTTTCTTAGAAATAGAATATGTAAAGACATTGCCTCTTTGATGTTTCTAAGCCAATACAATATGTATTTGAATGAGGATAAAAGTCATTCTTTTAACAGAAGATCATCCAAGTCATTTCTGATGAAACTCAAGAGAAGCTTTTTTTTTTTTAAGAGATCCTTTAGAAATTAGGATTAAAAAAAGGGGGGAGCACCTCTTTAGTAGAAATAAAAGCTAATGGAAATAAGTCATGTATTTGACAGTATTTGTCAGGCTGCTGTTTCATGCAGGCCTGCGGTGACATCAGCCTCCATCACTGGGCTGAAATGTTCAGCAGCAGGTGACTTTCCCTCAAGGGGGGGTGGGGTGGGTGAGACCTCGCTGTCAGAGGCACGTATTTCACGTGATGCCTTCCTGAACTGTGAAGTTAACAGCAGGCCACATTGTGGGACTCCATCCCAAAATTCCCATGCTGCCAGGGAAGCTCGCATCACTGGCTAATTTTTTCATGTGGGAATTTTTACTGTGGATTTTCCACAGAGGATTGGGCAATATGTGACTTTCTGTTTAAAAGCTGCTATAAATTTGGAGCTAACAAATTTGGTGGGGTCTATGAGGCCTTGGGATTTGGATGCTTCTTGACTACTGTCCCAGCTCACTACAGCCTGGCTGCTTGCCTGTGCACAGGCACAGGGCGTGTGGTAGCTCTTCTGCATCAGTTATTGGCGTCTGTTTCCTGCAGAGGGTCTGCAATGAAGGAGCGTAAAGGGGGCTGGACACTTCCTCCACTGACTGAGCCGCCTCTGAAAATCTGTCTGAAGTTTGATCTTTTGGCCAAAATGTAAGAATGCTCCGTAGAATAAATCGTGGAAAAGTTTTCGTAGAGCCCAATAGGCATATCTGGCAGGAGAGCGGCAACTCACGCAGCTTTATTGCTGTTGCACCAGTGTTTGCTCCCATTCAAGTGTAAACCTATCCATGGACAAGCGCAGTGTCTTGAGTCATTCCCTTGCTCTGGAAGAAGGTGGATCTGTGCTGTGCAAAACTGGCTTCCTAGGAGCACCACAACACTGCCCGGGTTTGAATCTTAGATGGATTTAGGTCTTGGGCTGCAGTGAGGGATTTAGGGCTTCTCCTGACCGTCACGGTGCTGGGGGACAGCCGGGGTGGGGGTGGTGGGGGGTGTGTAGGGCTGGCACTCTACTTTGTTGCTGTTGGGTTTGGGTTCGTGTCTTAAGTTTGAATTGAACTTATGAGAACGGATGTATGGTTATCAAGAGAATAAAGGTTTCTTTTCTCTCAGAACATTTTCTGAAGTGAGCTAGATGTCAGTGGCCAGTCATCGTAACCCCTTTTCTCTTACCCCCAGTTCACAGCCAGTGGAAGGTGTTTTCTCTGCTCACCAGCCTGTGCCGCGAAGCCTGGCTGAATCAAAAGAGCCTCCCCCAAGCTACAGCGCTTGCTGGCTGGCTTCGCAGACTTACCGAGTGGCATGCAGGCAGCTTTTCTGTCAGTGTTTTGTTTTGAAAGTCCAACCTTTAACAAAGTAGAGGCTTCTTGAAGTGGATTCTGTGTCCCCAAATTTCTACTAAACTGGAAAGTGCTCTGAGCACGCTGTCCTGATGGCTGAGGTAGATGTATGGTTGGACCCACCAGGCCTGTTTGCAGGAGAGGGTGTTTCTGGGTGTAGCTGGAGGGGTAGGTCTGAAAATGTGCAAAAGCATCCATTACCCGGGCTGCTCTGGGGTATCTCTTAGGTGATCTGCTGGTATCTCTTTAAAAAAAAAAACAAAAACAAAACCCAAAAAACACAACACCCTCAAAATGTTGTGTTTAAATAAAATTATTAAAGTTTTAAATAATTTAAAATTATGTAAATGAATTGCATGTTTATTGAAATAATTAAATAAAACTCAGGGGCATGTGTTACAAGCGTTTTGAAGCGCCATTGGAGAGCGTTAGTTGCGGTGGTGCCGTGAAGCCATAGGCTGCTGTAAGGGGCTGCGTTGCTCCAGGGGTATTTTCAGGTAGGATGTTTTACTCAGCACATCCCTCATCTTCCAGAAGAGCAGAAATTGGCCTCTGGCCGGAGGGAGCAGCAGTGCAGACAGCACCAGTGTCTCGCTGAGCGCTGGCAGGACTGAGGGGCACAATCAGGAGGCTGTCCAGAGCCGACACCTTGTGTGCTGTGTCTCAGAGGTGGAGACACAGATGAGCACCCAGACCAGAAACCCCTGTAAGGAGGTAGGTTATACACGGGTGTAATGGGGGATGTTGTTCTCCTGTTACCTCCTGCAGATGCACGCCAGTAGGCAGGCTGTCAAGACAACCACCGAATGATGCTACTGCAATTTCTAAACCTTTTTAGACTGATCAAGCAATGCTAAATATTGTGCCTGTTATGAGTACTTAATGGTCCTCTTATCGATGGAAAAATACCTCCTGTTTCATTCCATATAGATAAACACACACAAACACTGGGTTCAGAAATCTCCAGAAGGAAGATGAGAACTAGGTCTGTTTCACTTCTTATAAAAAAAACCTTGAATTTGGACAATGCCAGGCAAGCAACCACCATTTGGAGAGGTTGAGAAGCAAAACTTGATTGTTCGAAATATTTATCTAGAAAATATATTGCTGCAGCTCTGATGAGAAACAACCTGCTATTCTGCATCTTGCATAAATCAAACATGCCTGCCATTTGCTAAATTATTACATTATAAACCATGTTGTAATCACAAAACTTTAGTTGTTCCATTTATGATCTCTGTGGTTTATTGTATTATTGGTTGGACTTGAAAGCTGAGGCTTTGAATTTATGAAGTCCACTAAAATATTATATTCCCCATCCCTTTCTCTAGCTGATCAAATGACTAAATCAATTGCTGGGGCAATGCCAATGGTATTAGGATCAATAAGCCTGTGAAATTTATTGTACATTTTTGTTGCTGTATAAAATTAGATTGCAGAGTTTATGAATGTTTATTCTTCTGAGCACTGGATTTCTGGTTTGCCTGAAACATACATTACAGTAGTTTGGTCTTTGCTTGTTATACGAACCTTTAACCAGCAATACTTTAAATGTATCCCTTTTAAAAAAGTATTAAAAGGTCTGTGGGTTTTTTGTAAGTTTCATCCAAATTAATTTTCGTAAATATTGGGTCTTTTTCAGGTCCTGAGCTTACTCTGTGGAGTGCATACTTAAATGTCTTGCTGAATGTTGGCCATGCAAAGAAAGTGGAAGCTAATGGAAACTTCCTTGATAATTTTATGGGGCTTGTGTGTGGTCTTACACATTTGGTATCGGAGATTCTCCTGCCCTTGACAGCTTGTCTTCTTCAGGTGGTTTAGCCAGTCTATAGTGAGATTTAATTTGATGGCTGGTTCAGCCAGCTCTCTTGAACTTTGGAAAAGAGGTGTTTAAATTACATCCTTGACTTTCTGCCAAGGAGCCCAAATTCCAGGAATGTTTGTCTTTGGGTATAATCCCACTGCGCAGTGGGTGCCCGTCGGGGTTAGGCTGCAAAGGAAGCATATGAAAGCAGTAACAGTCTTGAGGGAGAACGAATCTAAATGCTATATTAGGGACAATGCAAACTTCAACAGTCACTAAATACATATGAGGGGAGTGATCTTTCTAAAAATGTGTGCAATCCTTTCATTCAGTGAAGAACTGCTGATTCACCAGGGAGGGAGCTGATAATGCTGGAAACAGGTTTAGTAGAAAAGGCCTGGAAAGCCCGTATGTCTGTATAAGGAGCTGTGCATGTCTAGAACTGTGAATCCAGGTTATTCTTATCTGCTGGACAGATCAGGAGGTTGATATTCAAGAGCATATGTTTTAATCTTGGACTGGCAGATAACTGCAGGCAAGGCATTTCAAATCACTCTGGAAAACAAAGAGAAACGGGCAGCCTCCATTGTAGAGCTCCTTGGCAAAGATGACCAAAACACCGTACCTAAGGAACAGTATGTTACACACCACAAATTCTTTTCAGAGCTACTGGTTGAGTACCTCACATGGGTTTGAGTTTTCTGGTGACTCCCTTTTATTCCCTCTGCCAGCCTGTGGAAGAAGGCTGTAGAGGTAGAGGAGTGCTCCACACTAAATTTTCATTTCAGCAGTCACAAAATACAGGTTCTCAATTAAGCCAAATGTGTAACCGTGTCCTGCAGGCTGACCCTAATGAGAGGAGGCAGAGGAAGGGGGTGATAGTGCTGTGCTCAGTTAAGACCTAGATAATGTTGTCTATTTGAATTTTGTAGTGTTCATAAATCTCTCTTTCAGAAGGCAGAAGAGACTCTCCAGGAGAGCAGAACAGATCTGACTATACACAAAATACCGTGAAAGGAATATACTAAGAAAATGTTTTTCTTCTTGTCTTTGCTATTAATTTGAGGTGTTCTGCTTTGGCTAGAGGAGGTGTAGCTAGCTTACTCGGAATGTGGTTTTCCGGCTGGCAATGTCCCTTTCATGGAGGTTTTTTTTTTTAATAAGCATATAAACCTAGCAATATCTGTCCTCACCCACTGTAGAACAAAGAAAGCGTTTTTTCCACTAGACTACCAAACTTTTGTTAGAGGCTACAGGGACTTAAAGATATTATTTCAGGCAGAAGAGGACTTGAGAATTTGTCCTCTTGCATAATAAAAAATTAGGTCAACTGTAGCTCTGAAGTACCTTGTGCTGAAGTTTGTTTCAGTTATATAAAATGGTACTAGTATTTTCTATTGTCTCATCATTGACAATGGTTTTGGATTAAAACTTCATGATTTGCCATTATGCATCATGAACAGTGATCCATAAATCTGGAGAAAGGTGCAAGGGAAAAATAATCCTATGAATGAAATTTCGGATGCTGAAGGATCAGAGTGATAACAGCGATACCAGTTACTTCTTCCTACCCTATGTCAGTAGATTTCTAAGTCCTATGCTATTTCCTTTCTCTGTTCAGTTCTGGAATGAATTCTGCTTTGTGCCAAAACTATCCTGAGATTTGACTGAGAACAATCCCCCAATTTTGAAATTCTCTTCTGTCTGGAGGGTTCACCTGTACGCCGGTGCACAGGTGTGGGCTCTGGGATCTGCAGGTTTCTCAGCCTTCTGTGAGGGAGCTCATGAGCCTGTCCTGGTGCTGCAGCACAGCCGGGCCGGTGGCAGCGTCTGGTGGGATGGCAGTGTCAGCCAGGTGGACTTACGGAAACCTGAGTGACCCTGTTGGAGGTGCTTTAGGAAGAAAGATGTCTCGGGAGAACCTTTCAGTTTTGACAAACTGCTAAATGGTACCCTGCTTTTTAGTTTTCTTTTGGGTTCATGCACATCCATCTCTGTACAGGGAGATGAAGGAACAGATGCTTTCTCACGTTTCAGATGTGAACCAGCAAAAAGACCGTTCTGTCCCCATTGCTTTGCCTTCAGTCTTCCACTTTCACAGTGAACTGATAGAGGGAGGTGTAAATATCTCCTTTAGCTCGGGCTAGTGGACAGCAAGGCATAGGCTGCTGCGTCTTTCATACATGTACCTTGCTGTTGTGTGGAATTGGTTTAGGGGCTGGAAAGCATTGGTGATTGATGATATTTTTTTTTCTGTTCTTTCAGTGAGAGTCCTTTGTCCAAAATCTGGTTCTTGAGGCAATTCATCAGCTTTCTTATTGTGTTCAGTAGAGGTATATTAGACAGTAACATTCACTTTCTAATCTGGTTTATAGGCTTAAACATGAGTCTTAACAGAGAGAGGAGACACCATTCAAGAAACTGCAGGCAGTGAGTACTCCTATGTGTGATCAGTTTTAAAGAACACAGCAGTGAGGTTTGTAGTTGCTTGGGTTCCTAGCTGGGTTTCAGCCTGTGTAGGGTGAGCTTTGACAGGGAAAAGTTTATCAGTTGTCAACAAGAAAATGGGTTTTAACTTCATACTGAGCTCTGGAGAGGAAGGATGCGCCAGTGACTACGGCACTGGTTTCATGTAGGAAACCCAGCATGGTTTCTCAGCAGAGAAAACGGTCTGCTCTTAGGCAAGCCTGTCTGCCGTGATCCCAGTTACCAAGAAGACATTGGAAGTAATATTTCTTCTCCATTAAAACTGAGCTGATACTCCTTACAAATGCGTTTCATGACTGCTTAAGAATTCCAAGTCTCTCTAATACCTCAATAATTTAGAACAGATAAGCTTCATAGACTCTTGTTTCTTTCACGGGATTTAAAACTTCTTCCTTTCATGGCGTTAACCTGATGACAAGTGTGTGTGTTTTCATTTTGGTTAAAAAATTATTAAGTCTGGGAGGAGGGGAAAGGAAGGGTGGATAGGAGTTATATTAAAATTTTCTGCTTTCAGTTAAAATCTTTCCATGTAGTTTTAAAACTCTTTATAAAAACTTTTGTGAGCTATTTGGAGTGTCTTTACAATTAAAATGCTTAGTTAGCATTATGTAAATATAAGTTGGATGGGGAAAAATATGCTACTGCTACTAGCTGTGATAGTAACATAAAGGGACAGTGTTAAGATTTTTTTTGTTGTTTGGTCTTTCTTGACTGCAATATCTTTATTTTTAAAATTGCATTGAAAAATCTTTCTGAAATATTTATAAAGCACAGATATTGCATAAGGGAAGAACCAGAAAAAAAGAGTTCTTGGTACTCAGTTCTTAACATAGAGGATGTAGTTTGTATGAAGGGCAGTAAGCTACCCAGTAGCAGCTGTTAACATGAATGACGAGGGCATTTAGAATGTGAGAGACAGAGGACTTGAACTTGAGTTTCCTACATCCCAGAAGAGCCCTTGGTCAACTTCACAGCAAGTTATTATGGAATGTTCCTGTGTTGCTTTTCCCTTTTTTACCTAAAAAAAACCCCAAACAAATAAAAACTCCCAAACAAACTCAAATAGAAGAAAAAACAAATTTTAAAACCTCTCTGTATTTCATGCTGTAGAAACAAGTTAAGCATGACCTACTGTTTGTTCCTTCCTGAGTCAGAAAAATGTTTCTTATTATTCTTGTGCATTTGACTGTTGTGGTTTAACCTTCACCATCAGCTAAGCCCCACACAGCTGCTTGCTCACTCCCCACACAGTGGGATAGGGAAGAGGATCGGAAGAGTAAAAGTGAGGAAACTCGTGGGTTGAGATAGAGACAGTTCAATAGGTAAAGCAAAAACCAAGTACACGGGCAAAGCAAAACAAGGAATTAATTTGCTACTCCCTGTGGGCAGGCTATCTCCAGGACAGCAGGGCTCCATCACACGTAACCGTGACTTGGGAAGACAAATGCCATAATGCCAAATGTCCCTGTCCCATCCCCCATCTTTCTTCTTCTTCCCCCAGTTTATATAATCAGCATAACGTCATATGGTATGGAAAATCCCTTGGGGCCAGTTCGGGTCAGCTGTCCTGGCTGTGCCCCTTCCCAGTTTCCCATGCCCCTCTAGTCCTCCCGCTGGCAGGGCCCAAGAAACTGGAAAGTCCTTGACTTAGTACAAACATTACCGAGCAACAACCAAAATCATCAGTGTGCCGTCAACATTGGTCTCACACCAAATCCAAAACACAGCACTGCACCCACTACTCAGAAGAAAATTAACTCTATCCCAGCTGAAACCAGGATAATAGGTAACTTTCTAAATAAAAAACCACCTACATTGTTCAGGAGCCTAAAAATCCAATTTTCAAAATATTTGCTATTCAGGACAGTCAGCTGAATGGGACTGCACAGAAAAAATAAATGTTGTGGTGAAATAATTAGGCCAGCACTGAAAGCCAACTTGCACAACAGTGGCTGCAACTTGCAGCCTCCAGGGTCCTCTGTGAGCTAATTCACATGCATCTTGGATGCTATTTCAGTCAAATTGCTCCTCAAAATGGGTTTTTCTGTATGTTACTTCAAGTGCCTGCAGTCTGGACAGCTTGGTACTTGCAGGTCACCTCGTTGCAGTTGTTGAGTACAACTCAATCTCAAAAGTCAGTCAGTGGTGCCTCCTCAGTGGATATGGACTGAGGATGTTGGACCGTGAACATCTATTGCATATTGAATCAGACACCTGAGCTAATTGGTGTTCAGCTGTGACAATCCTTTATCCATAGTTACAAGATGCCAGAGTATATAATGCAAACATCATTGAAACAGAAAACCAATGTATTACATGATAAAGATTAGTTTATTGGTGGAGCACAGGTTTGTGTAGAGCTGTGAGGATAGCTCTTCCATGATGTACCAGTAAGTAGTCTACAATGTAATAATTTAAAACCATTAGTGGCATGTTGTTGTCGTCTTTCATTTTAATTGTCTTATGTCTTCTGCTGTATGTTTTTTAGCACTGGCACATATGCCAGACTTTAAAGAGCCTATTGTGGAATGTTTGTCACAAACAACCAGGTCTAAAAGGCTTGAGGGCATGAAATAAACATGCATTTACATTAAAAAATAATTGCTGAAGGGTTTTGCTTTGTGTTTTGCTTTTTGTCTTGGAGGAAAAGATGAAGTCTTTCCTGAATTTGGCAGGGCAGAAACATCCAGACATTAGTCTTCAGAAATGCAAGCAGGAATGCTGAGATGTTGGGGCACGAGCAAAAACACCCTGTCCCACCCTGTGCTGGCCCACCCACCTCTCCTGCTCCTTTGGTTTTAATGCTCCCTCCAGACGGGAAAGGCAAACATGTTAGACCAGGAATCCTTTGCTTCAGCTGCCTGACATATGGTACCACATAATCTCTGTTTCATTTTGACAGTGCCAAAACCCAACAGCCTTGAACAGCAGCCTTGAAATGTAATAGGATGAACACACAACGCCACAACAAAGCTGCTGTGTGGGGTGTGTAAATCTGTCCATCGGTTAACAAATTCCTTGTAATATTTGTTTTCAAGAAGAAGTTCTTCTGATCATCAGTTGGTTTGTTGGATGGGGTTGGCGTGATTTGGTTTTCTTTCTTCTGTTAGAGACAGAGCCTTGCTTTTGGCTGTCGGTATGCTGTATGTGCAGGATTTCTATTTCCAGCTTCCCATTGCTGTTTTGCTGACCTCTTTCTCACTCTGTAGGGAAGCATAAGTTAACACAAAGATTACAGTAAATTTGTTCTATGGTAAACTTACATCAAGAGAAGAAGCAGGAAGGCACTTCCACAAACCAGTAATGACTGCATGTCACTACAGTGTGGCTCATATATCACTGCAAATGACAAAGTGGTTTGAAGTGCATGAGAACATCAAAGGCCCCTTGTTTATTCAAGGTCACAGACAGATGGGATCTGGTGTATGGCAAGCCTATATGAAAGTTATGGTCGTTTGGAAAGGGGAATGGATGAAACCAAAATTGGAACAAGATGTAGCCATAAAGGCAGAACATGGCATGAAAAAAGATTATTGGCTCAGCACAGTTAAACTAAACTGTTTTTATGCTGATCAAGAAGGGGCAATATTGGAAAATGTTTGGGTTTTTTCCTCCTCTGAAGTGACTAATTTCACTTTTGGTGACTAGAAAACGTTTATTTTTTTGGTTAGGAGGTTATTTGTTGTATTTTGCATCTTTTAGAGAATGAGTCAGCTTTTTTAAGATAATGCAACTGCAATATTGCCTTTTTCTCTTCTAAGTTGGCATGCTGATGATGTAGATAACAGTATTTTATTGAAAATCACTGTTTCTGAGAATCCTACCCTTGAACATTTTCTCAACATTCTCATAATAAGGATAATGAAGAAATGCCTCAGATGTTTTAATTGCAAATTAATACATTCAATTTAGGTTTTCATCACCACAGAAATACTCCAGTGGCCTTTTTTACGTTCCCTTTCCTCCTCCTAAACCCAACAATTAAAAATAAAAGTTAGCTTGTTTTTTGTGGAACATCCAGGCGTAAACTCCATTTCCCCCCCTCACCTTTATTTCCAAAAGAAAAACACAGCCAGATTCTCAAAGCAATTTTAATCATCTCTTTGTGGTTGAGCAACTTAATGGTTTGGCTTAGATTTGCTCCAGCACAAGTGTCAATAATTATGAAGATTTGTTTTCCCAACATTTACCAGTCTCCTGCTATGGGGAAAACTTTGCCGCAGTCAGTTCATTGTTCATCATAATTCATGTTTTTCCCTGCTTTTTTTATTTCCTTATTTGAAGATGGCTTGAAGTTTTAGTTTCAAATTCTCAAGTGTACTCTAACTTCACCCCACCCACAAAGGAGAAGAGAAGATAATAGGGAGGGAGAGGAGGCATCTACCAACAATGACCTGCACATTTTCACCTCCAAAACCAAAGACATGATTAGTATCTGCAAAAACTGTTGCATGCAAGAAATAATTTCCTGCCCAACTTACTGAGTTAGTCTAGAAAATCTACCCCCAACCCTTGTATTTTCTATGGGTACGAATCATGTTTCTTGACTTAAATATTCCCAGATAGTTTTATAGCTACTGAGTCATGCTCTAACCCATTCATCCAGCGAACCCTGGTCCTGTTTCAGGCTGCGAGTACCATATTGTCTGTATAAATGTTTCCTGATTTAAGCTTTCCTATTTTTAGAGAATACTTCCCACAAACTTGTCAGGCCCCTAATTAGTGCACTGGACCACGAGGCATGTCAAACAAATTACATCATTTTTTGTATGTTGTAGAATGCACATTTATTAACTGGGTTTAATAATTGCTGAACTTGAAGTTATTTTGATTAATACAGAGTTTGAACCCGGTTTACTGGCACTCTTTCTGTTTTGGGGAAGAAACAAAGTCTCAAAACAAATGTTACTGGATTATAAAATTGATGAGAATTGAGTTTTTTAATGAGGCTTGAAAAATCTCAGGAAAATAATCTTTATCGTAATTAATTTGCAGTTTCTGTCTCTTCCTCTTTATCCTGCTAGCAGGAAAGAAAAAAATAGAGAGGACGAGGAACAACTTAAAACAAAGTGCACATTTTCCTCTTATTCTCCTATTAAGAATTAGTGGAAGGCACAGAAACAATAAAATTTGTCTAGAGATTTATTTGGTTTGAGATTTCTAGTCAGGTTTTGAGAACAGAATTTTCTGAGTTAAACCCTTCCAGCTTGCTTCTACATGGAATATACTTACTCCAGCTGAACTGCACTTTAGCTATAGAGTTGAGGAAGTGAGAATTTTCATCCTTGTAGTGTTTCCATGTCTCATCTCCTCATTGCCACAAGAGTTTAGGGAAATGAGCAGAGCCCAAGAAATACTCTGGTTCATGTAGGTTCTTGGTCTTGGAATGACACCATTACGCTTGCACCTCTACAGGCAGAACTGCCTCATCACTGGAAGACTCAGGACTTACAGTGATTTCTGAGTTACTTGCAAACCATTTTACCCACAAAACTCCATCATAAATCTCCTCCATTACAATTCAAGTTACTCTCCATACTTTCTTATACCAGCTTATAATTCAAGTAACTTTCTAAACCTTCTCCCAGAAGTGTTCACACAAATTCTGGACCCTCTGGCACTGGTACTTTTAGCTGGAGTCTGTTAAAGTGGGAAAGGAAAGGTTTAGAACAGTGTAATAGACTACGTCAGTTTTAACGGACCGACAATGATCATCTAGTCCAAATGCCCGAGCAAAGTTCCCACAATTGATGAAAAAACAGTTACAGAGAATTTAGCTCATTAAAAAAAAATGAAATACAGTTTAGGAAGTTTAAATAGCATTAATGAGAGAAAAAAATACAAAGTAGGTCTAAAATGGGTTTTGCGGTGTATTCTCACTTTGACTTTGGCCAATTCAGAAAGTGTAACTCGGGTGTTGATAACCTGAGTTTACTCTATATGGTAACATTAACGCTAGTAGAAGAGGGCCAGCATAATATCCATTATTCAGTTATGTCCTATCTAAATCTGTAAAATACCACTTAATCATGGTTAATCACTAGGTCAATTTTGTGCTGATTCTTTACACAGAGGGTGAATTTCATCCTTATGCAATAGATTTCCATGGATCTAACATATCTTTTAAGCTGCGCTTTCATATTACAGAAAGCCATCTTGCCTCTTTCAAGAAATACAGCTATTTTTTTCCAAGTTATGAGTGCTTCTTGCTGCTTATAGTCTGTGGATGCTGAGTGGTTCATTTCCCAAATGTTTACAGAGAACATCTAGTAGAAGAGGGGATCATGACTTTTTAAAATACCTATTTAAAGAAGACGTCCCAATAGTGCTGTGTAATCCAGTGCAGCTTCTCTCTTGTGGCCTAAGCCCACGGCAGAGCTGAATTGGTTTTAGTCAGTCAGAGCTAAGGGTTTTTTTGGCAGATGTATTTGACTATATTAATTCAAAATAATATTTTTAATGGGATGTAGAAGATTTTAATTGAAATGGCCAGATGGAGCATCTTATTTTTACTCATCTTTAGTATTATTTTAGGGAAATTTATTAGACTCTAGTTATTTTAATTTATGAATACTCTTTAACCATAACAGTGATACAGTTTTATGACTGAGATACTAGAAAATTCATCTTGTCTGCAATCTTACGTTCTTTAAATTAAACATACCAAATACAAAAAATATTTAAAAATAGACATTTTTTTTTCAGAAGTAGATTCTAATGTATGAAATATCTTTGGATCATATTTATCTCATTTTTGCATTCAGAAACTTAGAAGGGAGAAAAAACTAGAGAGTTTGGGTTTTTTAAACATTGTGAATCACTGTACTAACAAACTTTTTGAAGGTTTGGGTTTTTAGTTTTATCCAGTGTGTTTTGCTATGGAAGGATTCTTCACATAATACAGAGCTGGGTTTTGGTGGGTTTGGATTTTTTTCTTCTCCCCGCAACACCCACCCACCCCCCCTTTTTTTTTTTTTTTTTTTGTTTGTTTGTTTGTTTGTTTTGTGTTGTTTTTTTCTTTTCTTCTGTGTTAAAAGAAAATTCTCCTTCTGGTGGAAGAAGATTTATATATCCATAGCCACATCTCTGCCTCCCTTGAGCCAATTTTGACAATATGGCTCTTGTGCAATTTTGCAGTTGTATTCAAATGGTAACAGGCTGTGATCTGAAAAATGTAAGTATACATATGGTACACACGTGTGTTTCTATGGATGTCTATGCAGAATATAACATGCTAGCCAGTTCAGCAGGTAACCTGTGCATCCACATTTTGTTGCATTCATACACGAGCAGAATTACTTTCTGATACTATGGTGTCTTTCTGATGTGATGAAATGCTTGAGATATAAAATCTCAACACAGATCAGCTGTGTAACTTACAAATATCTGTGGTGTCTCTGTTTCTTCCAATTACTTTCATACCGTATGTATCCAGTAATAAATAATAGGTGTGTTTGCTGCCAGCCCTGTTCCATCAATCTGAGAGCCAAAATTAAAGCTGGGTTCTTCATAAGAAATTGCTGTTATTCAATCAGTTACAAAAAAATTTGTTTAGAACTCTGAGCCAGACTAGAATCCAAACCACTCTTTCATAGCTGCACAGACTTCACAGAATTAAGGTGAATGGAAAATAATAAAAATCTGTTCCTGTTGCTAGCAGCAAAGAATTATAGCTCTGAAATGGATTTTTCGCATAAGATAATTATATCCTAATCACAGCTGTGCTTTTCAAAGTTGTGCCAATTTTACAACATTCATCATTAAACACCTGGATTTGCATGTTGTGATAGTGTTTCTGTGTTGTATTTTACATATTTGATGAATACTGTAAGAGTGCCTCTCTATATTATTTATATATTGTTTAAGCCAGCTGAATTTAATGCTCAAAAGCTGATTAGTAGCCTAAAGGTATAAGGTTGCCCATACTGATCCAAATTACTTTCTATTGAAGCGTTCCATTGATGTCAATGGCATTATATGAGCCTCCATATGCAGTATATATGTATGCATCCACAGATTAGAAGGAAACAGTAATGAAGATTTCTGAGGTCTGTGAAACTTGAGCAATTCTGTATTATGAAGTATATATTTCAGTTTGCTACTATATTGGGGTTTACATTATTAATTTGGAAAAACAGCTGTGATTATTAACAAATGAAAGGTGTTTACAAAATAGGCTTGATGCTATACTCTCGTCCATGTGTATATTTTCTTCTGTGTGGCTCCAGGAAGATATATTGCTCTAAGTGTTGCTAAAAAAAACAACAAACAAACAAAAAAAGTCCTGTTTAAATCCTTCTTAAATACCTACTCAGGTTAAGTGAAGAGACTAGAATATGGAATGAGGCCTAATGAAATAGCACTTGAAGAAAAAAAAAAAAAACAGCCCTAGCAGTATTTATTACTTTCCTTGTAGTTCAAGTTTGATTTTAAACATATTTAGGAAGAAATAAAAATTTTTTAATGCCGAAACATTAAAATGCTTTTAAAAGTCAAAAGTTAGGTCACATTTCTTTCCAGTCTCTCAGTGAAGAAGTTTCCACTTCATCTGGGTATTTTCTCGTTGGCTTTTCTTTGTTATCATCTTTGTTGTTTCTGTTTGGTGTGTTAGTTAACACAACCTCTCCTCCTGTGTAAAGGACATGTTAACCTTCCATATTTGAAGAAAAGCAATTGGAGTGGAGGTGGTAAAACGGGTTTAAAGAAAGTATAGTGCAGAGATGGAATAAAATCATCGTATTTCAGTCTGACCTTGCTATTGCAGCTGCAAAAGCTCCATCTATATGTAATACATATAGTGGAAATTATTTAAAGGGTGTAAGTCACCATCTTAATAGGTGAAGGCAGTTCTGTGAGAGGCTCAGGTGAAGCAGGGCCAGTCTGTAACAATATGTAGTTCCTTGTCTGAGTCAGAGCAGGGAGTAGCGACAGTGTGCAGCTGTGCATGTATGGTGCCAGAGCTCCTTTGTCTCCCAGTACTTCCCAGATAAAATATATAATAAGGAAACTCATGCAGTTGTTGACCTTTAAATGTATATTATAGCCTTTCATTTCATGGTTTTAAATAGCTATTTTCTTATTATAATTTAATAAATGTTATGCCTACAAACCTGGAAAAATTGGCTTGTTCCATCAATTTCGAAGGAACATAAAGTACACTCTGTACTCTGTTGTAAAAGTTTTATTAAACTTGATAGCATTTAAAATAGTCTTTGAGAATTGCTGACACAATGATTCTAGGTTCTTCTTGGCTTGTATATAGCCCTAGCAGTGCTTGCAACAAGAAACTTATTTGCTGAACTTGTAATTATTACTGTAGTCACACCAGTCTCTGGCCGTAATGCCTTTCTAGGTCTCAGTGCATTAGATTCAAGGGAAGGGTAAAGATCATCTCAGGGAAGAGTTTGCCCTGGGGGATTTCAAGTGAGCAGATAAGAACATTTAAACTGTTCTGCAGCTGTTGAATGACAGGCATATTTTGTAGGGAAGCCTGGAGTGGTGCTGGGACGGATGCATTGATATAAAAGACAAGTCAGACTCAAGCTGTCAGCTAAGCCCATCTGTAAAGTAAGATGAATAGACCTTTGGATATCTTCTTGTATTAATGCGTATTGTAGAAAAGAAATAACTAGTAACACTGCGGAGGAGTGGATCCTCATCTAATAACCTAAATTCAGTGTGAGAGTTGCAAATGGCAATCCATATATGACTAAGGAAAGCTAGTTTTTGGGAATGAGCATTGCACTTGGATAAATATTCATGTCAAAGCAGAAGAAATTTGAAATTTGCATAAGTTGTGACAGTGACTCTAGCCTAAAAATATCCTTTCTTTTTAGTGGTTTCTAGTACTTGCCTTGCTATGTACTGTCTTGGTGCTGCAGGAACTCTGCTAAAGCCTGTAAGGGTTAACGTGACTGACCAAAAAACGTAAATGCAGCTGGTTTTGGGGGTCTGTAAGGCCTCAGTCAATAAATTTTACTATAAGAAAGGAGTAAAATGCTGGTAAGCCCTTTCCTCAGAAATTACCCAGTGGTAAATCAGGGCTGGGGAATGTCCCTTTTCTGACTGAAAGGACATCTAATCTAGAGAAGTTTTTTTTATGAAGCTTCTATACTGATCTTTACGGGTAAAAATAGTACCTGCACTGGGAGGGGCAGGGAGACCCTCAAGGCAATTTTTTGTAATTTGAACTGCTATTAATTTTTGTGGCATCTTCTCTAAGCTTCTACTAAACTAGGAATCAAGCCCTTTAATACTTGCTATGATACAAATATTTTATCTTAAGAAGGCAGTGATGAAAGAGGAGACACAGCGATATTCATTGCTGAGGAATTTCTAAAGAATGGAATTTCCATCATGGCTGCCTTTGAGCCATTCTCTGTTAAGAAAATTGTTTTAAAAGCCCGGCTATAATCAGTAGTTAGGCAATATGAGATAAAAATATGCATTAGAAAACCATGCTTATGATTGGCATCATTTTTAAACCATCTTTTTACCTTGGACATGTGGGACATGGGGCTCATAATGGAAATGCTTGAGATTTTGAGAGTCCTGCTGCAGTCCATCCAAGCCAAGTAGCATAACTCGATGATTGATGGAATTTTGGGGGTGGAAAGAAGAGTGGAAGATGGCTTTTAACTATAGCCCTGTGGTAACATATCTCTGCGTGGTGATACAGCACTCAAGGGGATGCTAAAAAAACCCTGAATTAATAAAACTGTGTGAGGTGAGAAAAGCCTTGTTGTAACAAACCAACAAAAGCATTGTCAGGGGCAAGGAAGAGAAGAAAACCCCGAGACCTCATCTCTACTTTGCTGACAGAGCGTAGTAGTCAGCCAAATGGTCATGTATTCTGTGCATTCTTTATATTTTTCATTTGTTTTCTTGGTTAGCGTACAACAAAGAACAGCAGTGATGGACAGAGCCACAAACCCACAATGACTGTATATATTACAAAAATACGGACAGTGCTTACAGGAAAGTGACACAGCAGATTTAAAACGTGTGGTAACGTTAAAAATGTCTCTGTTTATTCTGGTTCCCACACTTTCAGGAGTTACAGGCATATGCTTTTCCCTTGGCATGAATCTGACAGAGCACTTAGTGCCTACTGAAGGCTAAGTCAAGTATAGCAGCAGGGCCAGGCCCTGAGGCCTAAGTAGCAGACTTCATCATCCATCATCCCCTGACAGATGATTTTCTGCCTCTCTATTACATAGGGAGAAAATGTTCACACAATGCACAGTAAATACAGATCCAAGGAGGGGGAATCTCCTGTTCTTACCTGTGACCAAATTGTCATTGTTATTAAAAGCATTTAGTTCGCTTACATAAGGAAAAAGGTCAGGGAACCAACATTAAATTTAAGAGGTAACAAGGAATCAGAGCTGCGCAATTTCCTGTAATCTTGTTTCCTTGGAGCACACAATGCTGGGTGTTTTTGTAAAAAAGCAAAACAGAGAAAGAAAGAAGTGGAAGCTGTGTGTTAGTTTAGCTAAATAAAAGTTTCTGTATTTTTATGGACAGAAAGAAATTCTGTGTGTGTGTGAAACCGTTGGTAGTTTGAAGTACCCTGCGTGAGATGAGTATATTTTGGATATTGGTGCTTTTACCTGTATCTCTGCCATGCTGTGTTTGGGAAGGGTTGGGGCTGTGGTGGTAACTGGGCCGGGTGGGTTTTATGGAAGAGTGTGAAGGGGTGAGATACCAAATACTCACTGTCTCTGAGTTTACTTAGGTGGGAACAAATATCAGTATAGGGGGGTACCCTTTGTAATCTGCTGCACTTGAAACACAGAGAGGACCCGAGGTGAGAAACAGGAAGGTGGCATGCGCAGATTAGAGAGGAGCTGCCTCAGTTGCTGGAGTTGTTGGAGTGGTCCAGCCAGAGGTGTGGCAACTCGCTGAAAACATTCTCAGCTGAAACAGCCTAAAGATTTCTTTTTCTATGGATTTGCTTATTCATACAATGTATGCAGGAAGTGATGGCCTGGAGTTTGAGGCTGATGCAAGATTTGGTGAGTTATACAAATCTGGTAGAAATATATCTAATTTGTTATCATCTCCGGCCTGTGAGCCCCCTGAAATGGTATGTCACTTGAGAATATTTACAGGTCTCTGTTTCCAACTGAAGAACATATTTCTATATAGTTTTTACTACTTTGCCTTCTTTTGGGCTTCAGAGGCCCTTAGCACAAGCTGTGTCTATGCTGTCAGAGCTTTGCCATTGCTTTGCCCTGGCAAAAAGCACAGAACTAGCTACTGCTGTGCAGGCTTATTAACAGTAGACATCACAAAAGTGTTTGGATCCAACCCTCACCACCTCTGCATTATATATTCACCTCACAGGGCAAAAATACTTTCAAAACTATTAAGTCTTATTGAATTTTGACAAAGGAATCATCTAAGAACCCACTGTGATGATGACAGTGGTTTTTGGACATTGAAGAAAAATGTTTCTCTGAGAAATTCTTACATCATCTCTAGGTACTTCTATATGCAGCCACTAGGTAGCCTGAATAAATGCATACTTACTGAGGTGTAGTATTGACACTATGGTAAATGGAAGGGATTGTCTGGCATTTACTGTGTATGTTACAGAAAATTCAGATCAGCTCCATACTTGTTTTTCCTATCAAGGTCATCCAAACCACTAAAAAGTCGTGAACTGCGGAAGGAAGTTCTAAGAGTTCTCATGTGGTCATTGCTAGAGAAATCATTTCCTTTAGTATCCATATGTTCAGCATCTTTGCCTTGTTCTATCTCTGGTAAAGTTGTGGCATTGCTTTTAAGGGAGAAGAAGAGACAAAAACTTTCAGATAAAACTTTTTGAGTAACCTATTTGAAAATTGCCTTGTTGAATCATTACACTGAGCAGAATGCTTGTTTTGCTATGGTTATGGAAACAAGTAAGAAATTCTGCTTCTCTCTTCCTTCATAACTACTTTTTCCAGCTGAGGCTGAAGAGGTTATTTCTTTGTTGTCTTACCTTTCCAACCAATGTGCAAAGTTCATGAAAGGAGATCCCCCATTTGAAGTGATATTTCCTAAGTCTCAGCTACAGCCAAGTAAATTAAAATACTAATTGTAAACCCAAACTCTGCCAAATATGGTGCTTTGGTCCCATCCTAGAGTGTGACATAGAAAATACTCCGCTTTTTTGAGCACTGTTAATAGACTCCAGCTGGCTGTTTTTAAATGTGTGGCATTCACAGATGCTGCCTTTTTTTACTTTCATATCTGCTAAACTCTGGTGGACTAAACACATGCCAGCAATGCCAAAGTATATAACACAAACAGATCTCACTGACTTCCATAGGTGTGTTTGTTTTTTAATAGCATGGGATGCATTGAACCCACGTTATGTGTTTCTGCTGTGATTAGAAGGAAACATGGGTCTCAATTTGATTGTGAACCCAATAGTCCTCCTTGTAGTTTCTTCTTTTTTCACCTCAATTTATCAGCTCGTTATAGGTGTTGCAGTTGTTATGATCCAAAATCTCATTAGGAATATGTATGCATGTGGTGCCTGGTGTCCAAGTCTCTAACACAACTGATTACTAGGTGGCCCTAACCTGATCCGAGTCAGCCCAATTTTGAGCATGGATGACCCCGGAGGTTTCTTTTGGCCTGTTATTTTAAGATTCTGTGATTCTGTGTTTGGTTTCCGTGTGTACAGTATTCAGCTAACAAGATCTCATACAGGCAGGCTGGTTTTGTCCATAAAAATGCAATGGCCTTGGGGTATGTTGATCCACCCAAGTTTCTTCTTGGCAAGAGGAGCCCAACCTCTGGTTCCCGTTTTGCTTGCTTTTATAGCTGTTTCTGGGTCTGGTATGGGGTTCTGCCATGATGCAGAGGATTACTTTTCTGGGTAGGTACTCATTGCTTCTGTGGTTGAGTAGTTGGCTCAGTAAAACAGATGACTAGATGCTTTGAAGAAGCTTGCTGCGTGTGCTGGCGTGTTAGGCAGGCATAATAATAATGTAGGTCTTGCTACACTGCCTTGTGGCATGCTTGTTTGTGAGCTCAGGCGATTCCTGGCAGGAGTGATTCTGAGCATTGGGTCATCCAGAGAGAGCTGAGAGAATAAGCTGGGCTACAGACAGGACCCATGTTAGTGTGTTTTGTATATAGCTGTTCACATGCTGAGCAGAGTGAAAGAGTGATTTAGAGACAGCTGTATAGCATTCATCGGTGCTCTGATGTCTGAAGCTGGAGATTAAATTTCTGTGTAAAGGAGAACCCCCAAGACAGAGGTAGAAAGATTATGGTTTAAAGCAGGCTGATGGTCAGTAATTAATCCTTGCTGAAGAGTTTTCTGTGCTGCCATGCACTGACCTTCTGTAGCCTTAGCTGTGATTGCAACTGGTTTGAAATGTTTTATCTTTGCAGCTTTAGAAAAAAGCCTTTCTATAAATCAGAATTTTTGTAATAGTTTCCAACTAAAAGGCCTCATGTGCAGGCACAGCCACGTACCCTTTCACAAATGCAGAAAACCCCAACAGCTAAGGCCCAAAAGATGCAAGGAGCCCTTTCCGGAGAGCGGATGGTCAGAAGGAAAGGAATGTTCTTGGCAGTGGTAGAAAGAGAAGTCTAAAACACCTTTGCTTTGTATTTTCTTTTGCCTGTTTTATGCTTGTAATGAAACAGGAAAGTCTTGGTAATCCAGTACCTAACTGTGGTCACTGTGATGTAATTCAACTAATCTAATAAAAAATCTAAAGCTTGAAGCTTGGGGATGTGAAACCTTCTAGATTAAAGGACATAGGGATAGAGGTTTTGGTCAAGAAGGACCATTTCATAACCAAAAAGTCATTGTACTTGCAAATGACTACTGTTGTGACTAATTATTATCATACTTTTGGGGGGAAAGACAGTTGTTCAGTGAATGTATTTTTTTTATTCTTTTCTCCTCTGTTCCTCCAGTGAAGTTACGCTTTTTCATTCACTGGCAAAGATGAAAGTATCACTCATTGAACACTCAACAAGTTTGGTTTAATTTTCCTAGGTTTCTGAGAGGAGAGCCAGAAATCAGACTTGGAGTCTGTTGCTGCTAATCAAATCATGACAGAAAGGTAAGAAACTGTCTCTTCTTTTTTCCTAGAGTTTGGGCTTTGTCCCTTCTGCTCCTGCTGCTCACAGTTATATTTCCAAAACTTTGCATGTCATCTCATAGGCAGACTTTCCTGGAATTTAAATTTGATCCATGATTTTTTTTCTGAAAGGAAAAAGGTTCAACCAGCTTTTGTGACTAGCGGAAACTGGAGAAAGATCTCTGTGAAAGGCACATTCAGTTACTACTGCACGAAAGACTTGGGGTGAGGCCAGCAAGACCATTTGTGCAAGAAGATAGGAGGTTCACACATGGGTTTTATACAACTTTGTTGGGAGCATTCAAACCGTGGTTTCATTCTGGGATTAGTGTCTGGTGTCAGGTTTTATATTACATGTTCTACCATAATGAGTTGCAACAGGATGAGCAAAAATGGACAGGCAATCCCACCTCCAGATTTCCCAGCCCTGTCACTTTTAGCATTGTAATTTTACTTTTTTACTTTTCTTTATCTTTGGCTTATTAGCACAAATATTCCTGAGGACAGTCCACATCAGCTATTTATGTTCATAGACCTATTCCTATTTGTTCCAGCAATCTCAGCCAAGAACATCTCAGAATTGACATTTTTAAAAAGCTTTTGTTTATGGGAAATTTTACACGTTGGATTTTCCAAACACTCAGCTGGGGAGTGATCACTGCAAACATCTGAGAATACTTTAGCTCTTCTAATTCTCTTATGATGTCTTACTAATACCCAAAGAGGGAACAACTGCTTGTTTTATAAACTAGTCTGCCAGGTTTCTTCAAAAGTTGTTAACAGTCCCAAATTTTCTAAGCAGATATTTGTATCTTAAATACATTTTGGTTTGCTCCTCCCTAGCTAAAGCTAATATTTTCCCTTTGTGGCATGTGTCAGGACTAGCTTTTTCAAGCCTAAAAGGTCTATTGTTGGGAAGTTTTAAATGGAACACAAGCTAAATGCAAGTCTTCTGCATAGGAGTGAATTTTGCCCTGCTTCAGTCTCTCCTCCTTAAGTATATGTAGATGTAGACTGATCACCAAAATTGCAATTCAACTTTGTCTTTTAGTTCTGGTTAAAATAAATGCTACTGAATTTTAAAAGTTCAAATGTTCATTGAAATGCATACAGCACTGCCCCTGGGATAATACCTAAAGTATTTGTCGGTAAGCAATATTAATATACAATTTGCAAAGCAATAACTCGTATCCCAAGTGAAAAGGAAACACCGTGAAGCTAAAAGGTAAATAATAAATACTCATGAACAGGCATTCTGGAAAATCACAATTGGAAGAAGTGGTAAATCCCAAGGTTTTAGTTGTTTTGCTCTTACTTATTAACTTAGGTACAGAGTTTTGCTGTTTTCTGCTGGTGCCCTGGGGGAAAGCTCTGTCACTTTAGATGAAAAAAGAGGTTTTAAAATGTTACCAACATGTTCTGTCCTGTGTGTCCAGACTTAAAAAAAAAAAAAAAAAATAAAATGTGAGGGGAGGGGGGGCATTTTTGGCAAACAATAGAGGCAATAAAGGAGGCTTCTTCCAAATGTTATTGGCAATAATATTATTGATGATAAGAACCTGCTAGATGCTGCAGGAACATAGCAAAACAAAGTATTCATTCCTGTATTACTTCATGGTATGCTGATACTGGTCCCTTGAAATGCGTAGGAAAATGGGGAGGCTTTCTGGGACTAGCAGTTTAGAGCAAGTCTTCCAAACTTCACGATGTCTGCCAAGGACTCCTGGAAAACACAGACGTTTAGAACATATGAAACTGCCCACAGACTTAAAATTAAGCACAGGTAAAAGTGCTTCCTGGAGCTTTGGTTAGGGGACTCATTTTGATCAATGAATAAATCTATGACTCTTAGCAGAGACACTCCAATGCAGGAATGATGCCAGTGTTTTCAATCACAGTGCCTCTGCTGAAATAGTGATTGCTATCTGACCTACCAAGGGAAAGGTGATGTGAGCCAATGTGCTCAGGGAAACCATTGTTCTGATGTTACAATATAGTGAAGTTGCTAGGATATAGAAATGCTGATTGCGACCTACCCTCAGAACAATACCACGATGGTTGGCTGGGAACCACCCTGAAAGTAGGGAACAAAATTTTACAAGGGATTGAGTTCCAAAAATGGCGAAACAATTCAAATCTAAGACAGCTATCTAACTGGATAAGTAATGTGAAACATCCAGGCTGAACAGAAATAATTGGTGACACATCACTGCAAAGAAAAACTAGTTGAAGAAAGTTTGTAAAAATACCAACAGCAATTAAGGCAAGAGGCCTATAGGCTGAGTAATTGTCTTTAAAACACTGAGTACCATGTGTATTTCTTACTAAGTAAGTCTAAATATTAATGGTAATTTAATGGACAGATTTAAATTTATAGGTAGTAGGAATTTTTCAAAACTATTTTTTAGTAGTGGAAGTGGCTTAGATAATGCAATATCCATGTATGATTAAACCAGTAAAATCTTGATAAATTCAGCCCAACCATTATACTTCATTAATAAATAGAAATACTTATAGACTTAGCTACTAAAGGTGTGGTAGCCTTACAGGCTGAATTTGTACTAAGGAAGGGGAGAATCTTAAGGAGAGGCGTGCCATCCCAAAATTTTACAAAACAGCAAGAATCTCCTAAGTACTTCAGCACTTCAAAACATTGAGGTGAGGGCTAGATGGGACAGTGATGAGTTGGGAAAAAGAACTCAACTTTATCGATAAAGTCTGTCCAGGGGGATGGATGGATGGACTAAGGCAGCTGTGGCTTTAATGGAAAGCAACAGAATTTGGTGGGGTTTGCATCTTTCAGTCTAAAAGTTGGAATTTTGAGGAGAGGGCTTGCATTGCTTGTATCTACAAAAAACACTGCCCACTTTGTGTTTTTCTGGGTTGGTGCATGGATTAGCACGTCTTTTTTGTATGTTGAGCTCAGGTGTTTATGTGGATATGCTAAGTCTTACCAACTGGTACTTTAAATACAAATTGTGCTGTTTGTTCTGCAAACATCCATACATGGGTACACAGGAGTAGTCCCACTGAAGAGTAGAGAGTATTTATGTACCTTGAGGGACAAGGTCTGTTATCAGCTCACTCTGCGAGCTGAGCCCTCAGCACTTGTGTTTTAGGAAAATATACCATGGCTCAGAAGGTAGTTCCTATCATTCCTGAGCCAAATTCAGTGGCTTGCTCACAGCATTGCCGCTGTGTTGAGAAAGATTACCTTGGTAGGGCCACAGTGTTAATATTTGGCTTTCTAAGCACAATTACTTCATTATCGTGTGGACTGAGTATAATACAGCATGAAAAAAATCCAGTACTTGTACACTAGAAATAGAAGTATACTAGTGTTTTGAATAAGAGACTTCTCAAAAATATTTCCACCTTACTGGCTTCTCCAAGTCAAGAAAGGAAAATAGTTTTAAGACAGTGAAACAAAATTCTCTTCCCAGCCGCAGTATTTCCTGGAAGAGAAAAACTATCAATATGCATAAAGTAGGGAACATGCTACAAGGCTGGCCAAGCCTGCCTCCTGTGGATAGTTAATCTACGGCTATAAAATTATATTGTTCTTTGTATTAGTCTTAAATGAGTTGTACATATGTCCATTGTTGTCAGCTTAGAAAGTACAGTTGTGAAACCTTGGTTCCAAATGCTTAAACATTTTGTCATATGAAAAGAACTGAAAGCAGCCCAGTTTCTTCAACAATTGCATTAAGCCCTAGATGGCTAGGTTAGAAAGAAGTCTTCGCTAAGCATTCTTCACAGGGAAGCTGTAGGAAAATATATTTTTAAAACTGTTTAACTCTTGCTGTTCTGTCTGCATATTGTTTGGGAAGAAGACTTCTGTCTACATTGGTATTATTGTGGGTGCTAAAATTAGGTGAGTAATCACTGACTGACTTTATATAAGCACCTACAGCCTCCTTTCAGCAAATGATTGAAGTATTTGAGTTGGTTTAAGGATGGGCTAAAGTATACAATCAATGTGAGTTCTTTGAAACTGGGTGTTATATCTAATAAGGAGTTCTCTGTTAATCCAGAATCTGGCAGTACAATGAGCCATGTTAATAGTAAGGTCTGTGGGAGAGATGAGAGGGCAGAGTCAATATGGTTTGAGGTGCAGGTGACTTGTATTTGTATTAGTTCCCCTCCAGGTGACTTTGTTTTTCCTTCTGTGAATTCTGTCCTTTGCACTGGCTTTTCTTAGGAGCAGGGAGTTTGAAGAGAAGTCCTTTCAGGAGAAAACACTGCTTGAGTTAAAATATTGCAGAAAATGGGGACATACACCTTGAGTTTTAGATTTGGGGGAATTAATTTTCCCCCCAAGTCTGAGTCAGGCTGAAACCACAAGCACTGGGGGGCCTCAGGGGCTGTGAAGGACAGGTTGTGTGAGAAGTGATTAGGGCTCTGTGAATTGCCAGGCTTCAGCTCCAGAAAAAGTTGGAAGCATCAGAGGCATAAATTTAGTTTGTAGCATCTGATCTTCTCCCATGGAAGTCTCCACAGCACTAGAGCTTGCAGAAGCAGTGGTGAAGCCCAGCTAGCCTGGGTCCAAGGAATGAAACAAGCTCTACTTTGCCACTGACCAGTGCTTGCCTTTGGCTACATCCAGTTTCATCTACTTCCATCTTGCAGGCCACGCAAAGTGGCCTCACCTTGCATTTCCATTAACTGTGCCACGAGGCAGAGAAGGGCACACCTGAAGACACAAGGCACTGTTCTTCGCAAGCAGAATGAGCTTTGTGCTTAGACTCTCTTTACCTACTCTGTAATTTTGCTGCTCATCTGCATGTGTGTAGGTAGTCAAATACTAAAATTGTGTTGTAGCTACATAGTTAAATCACCTGAGTGGAAGGCAGAGTCCCGCAGGAGTGGCATCAGAGCTAGTATGCATGCCTTGCTGGCTGTTAAGGCTCATTTTCAATAAAGTTCCTACACCTGTTAGGCTTATGGCTTCAGGTTATGCCTGGCAGGTGTGATCTCTTTTTCCACAGCTGCAGCCCCTTTCTAATCTTGTAACGGTTTTAAGGCACAATTAGTGGTTTGACTCCTTTAAACCAGCTAAAAGGTCTTGTCCTAGGAGAAGTAAACAGTTGCATTCAAATTCAGGCTTCTTTCCCATTTTTGAGTGGTTTGCATGACTCCAGGTACAGAAGGAACCCTTCTGGACTGAAATTGAGTGATCAATGAACTGGTGAGTGATGAAGAGGCATTGCTTGCTCTTCACAATTTTTATTGTGTTTCTTTACACAGTATTAGTATAGTAGTTCACTAAATATTTTCCATTAAGAGGGGGGATTCTTTTGGAAAGGCAAGGACACTGCATTTTTCCTTTCCACTTTTGTTCCTGCCTTGTTCTGAAACAGCAGGTATTAAAAAAAAAAAAAAAAAAAAGGCTGTTAAGACTGTGCTGATGCAGTTCAAAAGAATGTAATGTTGATGTATATATTGTGTTTCATCCCATGTTTTAAAGATCTAGTACTAGAACCGAAAGGTCTTGGAGAGAAGTCCCTTGGGAAGCAGCCTTGTTCTCAAGTTTGTTAATTTACAGTTAAGAGGCAAAACCAGGGAAAAATAAAACTGATCACATAATAACAATTAGTGGGAGAGAAAAACATGTGGTGGCTAAGGGTTTTGATTTCAAAACTGGAATACTAGGTTGTCTTCCTAAACTGTTTAGGGGGAAAAAGGCTTAATTTTATTTTTTTCGTTTAAATATGCCTCTTATTCTCTAAATTTTGAATAGTGGTGTATAGTAATATAATGGTCATATTAGAAAATATGTGCATATAGAAAGGGTTGGTGGCTGCAGTGGCATAGGCAGCTCAGTTGTTGTGAGAGGTTAGGACTAGTTGCACACAGTCTAAAGCAGCGGGAGAAAATACCTCCAAAAATGTGAATTTCAAACTTTATAAATGGCTCAGGCATCAGTGGATTAGTATTGCTTCCAGGCTTGTCATGATGAGCCCGGCTTCAATTCCAAATAGCAAATAGCTTTGCATCATAATCAGTCTTTGGCCGGCGTTGTCTTTTCATCTGTGTGCCTCCAGCCCTCGGTGCTGTGAGCCTTCAGGCCTGACAGAGAGTTGTTTCATGTACCACATGGTGGGTAATAACACAGGAGGCCTCCACCTCTCTAAGCTAAAACGGATTCTTTATTAAGAGCGCAAGGGTTCTGCATTTGTAGATTGCACTCGGGCCATGTGCACGCAGAATAGCTTAACTGGTGTCCAAGCTCCAAAAAACGAAAACCAGTGTTCTTTCTTCCGAAGTCTGTGGGGAGATGCTGCAGAAACTGCCTTCACAGGAGTATTTCAGGAGAATGCATGTGCTAGAACAAACAGCTAATAGATGAATAATTTTGAAACTTAGGTGTGCGTGTATACATGTGCATGCATACACGCAACAAAATAACGTTGAAATGGTTGTAGGGAACTCTTTCTGGAGGAAGATATGATTTCCGATATTAAGATTTCTTGTGATTTATTCCAGAGAGTCTTGTTCTGTCACTGTTAAAGACATTGCTGAGCAAGATCAGTAACTGATCTGGCACGTCCCATTCATCTATTTACCTGTGTTGCACAGGAACAGAGGATTTAGGGGAATGAAAAATACTTGCTGCTCAGTGCATGTGTGTTCTCCATTGAAACTAGAAACAGTTTAGCACCTTCGCTCTGCTTGGCTATGTAATTTATTGGCATGGATTCCTAACATCATGCTGGTTTTTTACAAAAAGAAAGACTTTTTCATGTAACAAAATGTAGATAATTGCTTTGACATTTTGGATTAAGAGAGCTCTTTATCTTTCTTAAAAGTGATGATTTTTTTTGTAATTGTATTGTCTTTATTAATACACACATGATGGTTTGTAAAATTGATTCTATCTTCCAAAAAACCTAGCTGGTTAAAAAAGTAGAATAGCTGGGAGTGTAAGGCCAAAACAATGAGTTTGGGGATAGAGAGTCAGCTGATATGACTTTGTTCACATTATTCACTTAGGGAATAAAAATTAATATTTGAAAAATATATTAAAAACCTAAAGCCACCTCATTTTGCTGCTGCTTTTGGCATATTTGCCAAGGGACACAACTGTGTGTTCAGAAAGAAAATTGTTTCTGGTTTGAGATTCTACTAAATAATCCCTAGGTTGATTTAAAGTTTACTCCAAAACCTACACTTTCAAATTTGCCATGTATTTATGATGAAATACTGTGACAAATCTACCAATGCTTACTTTGTGGCATTGGTAGATTTGGGATTTTGGTGTATTAGTGTGTATATCAGCAGCAGTAATAACTGAAGCTCATGGTACAACTTATGATTGAATGCTGAGTTGGTAAATTTATATTTTTTAAAGTTTGCTGTTTTCATGACTGAATGAGGATCTTTTCACATGGAAACAATTGTGTGCAGAAAATTGCTGCAGCAATTTTGGAGGCCATTTCTAATTTACAAATTTTCCCATGCACAGTGTGTCCTTGTTTCTGCCTAAAAACATACTTTAACAGTCAAGTAATATAAATTCTTTAAAAATGGAGTTTTATACGGGAAATACTGATACCATCTTAGCTACATGCGTAGCAATTTCAAAAACGGACCCTCCCATGCATTTACACTGACTTTTCAGTTCTTTTCCTTTTTCTCCAGCTGCAACTGTTTTTTTTTTTTTGATGGTTACTCTTTTTGCCATTGAGTGTTCATGCATTGACAAGAAAATTCTCTGCTGTTTCCTCTTAACAGCAGGTTTTCATGAGTATTAAACCCCAAACTAGTTATGTTGATGAGGGAATATTTGAATCGTTTCATCAAAATTGATACAGTTACTTTCCAATTTCAGGACTTTCTTAATTTAAAATTTCTTCTTTCACATATAATACCTTTTCTCATCTAAATGGTTTTTCTGCCACATTCATCAATTTTTATGGTGCACTGTAAATTGTTCCCAAGTCTTTTGTGGTGATTTAGACAATTTATCTATTAACAAAATTGTAATACAAGAATACAATCATTTTCTGCTGCATGCCTTAAAGTTTTCAAGTAATAATACTTCTCTGTCAAAGATGCTGTGACATTCTAGAAAACAGTTTAAGTAGATACTTTACTGCCAATAATTACGGTGTTTCAGGAGGTTTTCAGTGAAGTCAGGCCCCTAATTAAGCATGGAAAGCAACTTAGTATCTTTCAGAATTATTTAATCTTTGAGCAGAAATCAACTAATTTATTTCTCAGACAAAGTAATTAAAATCCTGCCCATGATTTTAAATATATATTTCCTTCTTGGTTGCACAACTGATTCTCAATGCTTCATTCCTTACTAACTGCATGGTTAAGCTTAATGTATGCATAGGCAAATTCAATTTTGCTGTAGTAATTAGTATGCATTTTGAGGGGGAAAAAAAAGCAGCAGCATGCATAGCAAGGTTTGGTATTATCACATATATTATGCATGTATTGCAAGAAGAGATCACAGATGTAAATAGACCCATTAGCAATATAGATTATTTGCATTATTTTGTAAAGTTCTTTAATTGCACTATAAGAATTTTGAAATGGAGAAAGAATCAAAGGGCAAAACAACATTAGAAAGTTCAGGTAATGCAATGTGAATTCAGAAGTGAAGGAAAAGTGAATTAATTCATGTTTTTAGGAATTGTTCAGAAATCACCTAGCCTATAAAACTCATTTTCACAAGATTTTGCAGAAAGGAAGAGACTTAGAAGAGAAACAGAATTGGACTTTAAGTTAGCAAAGAGAGCTAAGAAATACTAACCCTACAGAGGTTCTGTGGAAATAACATTGTGTGTACGTTCTTGTCAAAACCCAACCAATCATATATTACAGTTGTGAGTTTTTATTTGGTGAAAAAGGTATCTCTTTATTCATCAGTGGTTTTGGTTTAGGGATTCTTAAGGAGGATAGAGGTCATGGAAAATTATGGATTATACACTCAGAGAAATAAGTATATATAGAGGAAGATATAAAATAATACCTAGAGTTTTGGAAGTCATGTAAGGTCCTATCTGTCTAGCAAAGGCAGTTTTTGACTAGTGAGGTGTGTAAAAGGGTTTTCCTTGTATGCAAGTTTTTTTCCTATCTGCATAACACACGGAGTTTTTTCACCTCTGAAACAGCCAGCAGTAACACCACTTAGAGGCTAGACAGACAACCACTCACCTGACCCACAGGAACAATTTCTAATCTACTGACCTCACATTTATTCGAGTATGATCTACTGGCACCAGGAGAATTGCGCTCCCATTGTTCGAGTGAAATACAGTAGGAGTTTCATGGGCAGCAGGAAGGCTGCTGTGGGGTTCCTCCGTCCTGCTGTGGTTCGGATGCGGCAAGCGCATTCCTGGGTCACGTGCAATTGTTCCTACATGTTTGATGATTAATTGACAGTGGCTCTTGAAGATAACTGACTCTGGTAATAATTACTGCCCTGGCTAAATATGTGCTATCACCCCACCATTGTTCTTCAGGGTTTGGAAATAAGTCATATGTTGGATTCAGAATCAATGCAGTCATTTTATGGTTATTTGTGCTTTAATAAAGCTATGGGTAAAGAATTCATTAAGAATCACTTACATTTACATGGCCTTGTCTCTTCTTGACCTGAAAGCTCTTATATAGAGCAAAATGATTAAAGTTCTTGGTTAGGGTAGCAAGACGTGTTGTTCCCTTCATCCAGTGGTGACTCTTTCCAGAGTGTGTGTAAGAAAAAGAAATACTGTATAAAAGGATGCATGATTAATCATACATATTTGTTCATGTTTCAGCATTATCTTCCTTTCTGTGAATATAGTAGCAATGAATAATTTTTAACATCAGAGGATGCAATCAATGAGGATTTTGGCTGACTAAGGATTTCTGGGTTTGCCCTATGAAAAAGCCAGTTGACATTCATTAGAGCTTAAAAAAAAATAAAATTCAATACAACTTTTTTTACTTGAAAGCCCAAAAGTTAAGCTGAAAGATGTGTCATAGAATCATGCCGATGCTGCTGAAATCTTTACATAAAAAACTCAAAATGAATAGTCAGCTTTCTAATTTCACTTCAGGAATGTTGAATGCATTATTTTATATTTCCTGGTCTATGTAATACATGTATGATATAAAGTATATGTTATATTTTAGTACTGTGAAAATTAATACATTGATTTCACATTGAGGAAAGTATATAATGGTATTATAATGATATTAAGTCTTTCGTTTTGTTTTGTTTTTGTCATAGGAAATTCTTTGTGTTTATTTAGAGAGACCAAAAAATAGGAAAGAAAATCCTGAATTTCCCAAAAGAATTCAGATTATAGATTTTTATCAGCTCTGTGACTGTGGTATCTGTATGAAAAGCTGCTTTTTCCTTTTAGTAAATACATTGGAGGGTATTAGCTTGATTTTTATGATGTATTAAAGTAAAAAAAGGTGCAATTTTTCTATTTATTTCCCAACAATAACATCGTTGTGATGGTAGCGTGAAGGTCTGCTCTTACAGGCTGTACAGTTCTTTCTGAATACTGAGCCAAAAGGATGATGAAGCAGACCCTTCTTCCTGCATAATGATTATTCAAACAGGTAGACCTGAAGTATTTGCTTTATCAGTGTCTACCATTTTCTCAGAGAAAGCTGTCTAAAAAAAGTGCTCTCGTAACTGGCCCCTTTTGTTGAGAAATTAGGAGAACCAGGCAAGACTCTATCTGTGTAAAGCTGTTCAGAGAACTTCCAAGCAGGGAAAGGAGTGTATCTCCTCCTGCTGTTGCACATAAGAAATCATTACTCCTATGCTATCATCTTCCTGCTCCATTTGTATGTAACACCCACCAATTCTCCCTTTCCATCTCTTCTTTTCTCTCACATCTCCATATGCTTCTCAGTTGAAAAAGACTTCTCGGTTAATCTATGAAATGTGTCCACTACTCTCTGCTTCAAAGAAATTCCTTAAAAACCAACCATATTTCAATTATAACGATTCCATGCTTGTATTTCTCTGTATCGTGGGTTATAAAGAGAATTATTTTAAGAAATGATGCAGCAGTAAAAAAGGCAATGCAAACTTAAGATGCATTAGGAGTGGTATTTTGAGAGGAAATGCTAGTGCTATTACAGAGGCTGTGGTACAACCTCAGAAGTATTGTGTAGTGTTGGTCACCCATGGACAGGAATGTTCAGTAAAACTGGAACAGATGTAGAGAAGGGTCATAAGGATTATTAAGGCAATGGAAAAGCCTGTTTTATGAGATGAAGCAAAAGGATTTAAAATGTTCTAGCACGGCAAAATAAAAGCTGAGGGCTTATGTTTTCTGTCTAGGATATAACGGTTGGAGAGACATAGGAAAGTACCCAAACTAACAGGTAACATAGAAGAAAACAATAGTTCATTAATAGATTTAAAGTGGTTTTTTTTCACTCTGAGGCCAGCCAGGACCTTAATGAAAATATAGGGGGAGAAGAGTTCTGTATCCTTTCATGGAAGCTATGTGAAATGTCGGGAAACCAGAACATGCGCCCTAGGAATTCCTTTCCTATGAATGCTGCAGCGTTGTAAGTTTTCTCCATTAATAATTTAAGTCTTTTACTTTATATCTCACACATCTGCTGTAAAAGATTTAGCCTCATGCTCAGACATTCCTTGTCTTCCACATACTTCCTGTGTGATATTAGGTAGGTCACTATGTCCTTCTGTTTTCCATGTGTACAATGTGTGTATTAGTATTCCTTACCTCAAAGGGATGCTGGAAGGATAAATATAGTAATGGCTGTGTTGGCAGAGGCAAGTAAATACTTTATCATAGGCAAGGAATCTCTTTGCATTCACACGATTTCTCTGTTACATGGTATCATTTCCATCAAAAAGCCTACGTAAAGCACGCAATAATAATGAAATGTTTGGTTAGTTCACTTACAGATACATGCATATCTGCATTTCCCAGTTTTTACAGTATAGAATGTAAAATTATTCAGAGCTTGTTCTGGGCTTCCCAGTATAAGAGTGATGGGCATGCTGGGGTGAGTTCAGCAAGGGGCCACAGGGATGATTAAGGAGTGTCTGTCTTAGGAAGGGTGGCTGAAGCTGTTCAGCCTGGAGAAGAGAGGGCCTAGGGGGACCTTATTAATGTGTACAAATATCTAATGAGGTAGTTAAGAAGGTGGAAGCAGGCTCTTCTCAGTGCTGCCCAATGACAGGACAAGAGGCAATGGGCACAAATTCAAATAGAAATTCTATTTAAACAAAAGAAAAAACACCAAACTTTTTCCACCTTAAGGCTGGTTGAACATTGGAACAGGTTGCCTAGAGAGGTTTGTGGGGTCTCCATACCTGGAGGTATTGAAAGCTGAACTGGAGCTGGTCATGGGCACCCTGCTCCAGCTAACCCTGCTTGAATGAGGGTGGGGGTTGGACTTGGATGATCTCCAGAGGTCCCTTCCCACCACGTCTGTTCTCCGTGATCTTTTCTGTGAAAATGAATGAAAGAAAAGGAAAACTTCCTCTTGTAAAATTTCTGGAGCGAGTCAATCTTTATATATTTCATACATACTGTTAAGCTAAATACAGCAGGACAGAAACCTGAGATTCTTAATAGCTCTTTGCTACCTAAGTGCATGGCAGCTTGGCTATGGTATGAATGGTGAATTTCATACCCGAGTGTCACTTGGACTCTTGCCATTGACTTCTGTGCAGTCAGGATTTTAGTGTAAATGTCTCAAAGTGGAGAGCCACTGTTGTTCTTAGAGCTGCTGTTTTCTTTTCATCCTGGACCAGTATTGATTTACTTCTCCAAAGGGAAGGCTTAAATCTGTATACTATAGAAGTATATAATGACATTTTTGTTTTATGCTTTGTAAAACAAATAGAAATGTACATCCTGTTACAGGGATCTGGCAAGAAGAAGAAAACTTGTGGCTTCTACAACAATTTTGTAAAATAAATGTAATTCCACCCTGTGAACAATGGAGGGTTAAGTTTACATCTGAGTCTAAATTTTCTGTAGTGACAACCCAGCACTCCAAAGGAGGAGACTCTCCCAGTGCAGATACCCTCCTCATTAAGTTACTTCACAAAATGAAAGCCTTACTGTTCTAAATCCTGAAGGAATATTGTAAATATATATTTTGTCATTCTTCCCCAAATAGTATAAATGTAGACAAAGAAAGCGAAGTGGGGCAATGGTTCCTTGAGGAGGAAGCCTTTTGTCTTAGCATTAGCTTGTGAGGGAAACATTGACCTGCATCTGAGAGATGAACCATGCTGAGACGTCCTGGAATAGCTCTAGTCCCGGTTTATAATTCCACAGACACTTCCTTTTAAAAACTTTCTAAATATCTTGTTAGGGCAAGATTCGCTGCCTTTTTTTTTTTTCTTTTTTCTTTTTATTTTCTTTTTAAAAAAAAAAATATCAGCTGAACTATCTAAAAAACACCAAGATCTGTCCCAGAGGGACTTCTTCCTGGACAGAGCTTTTTGTTCCATGATGAGAGACAGAATCAGAGCTGTCTAAATAATAAGAACCAGATTCCTGAAGTGTTTCTTTTGTATTTTTCTTTTTTTTTTTGGGGGGGGAGACTAAAATTTGATTTATTGCTCATTGTAGGGTCTGATTATCTGTTGTTGTGAATTTTCACGTGGCCACTGGTATATGTCAAAATGTTGTGAAAATTTAATAAAAGATTAAACGTTGAAGTGCATTTACATTATTTGTTGTTCTATTCCACTTCTGTTTAAAAAGTAATAATAATGTGCTATCCAGTCCAACAGCTGAAAGTATTCAGTAACGACTCAAATGCCATTAATGGCAAAATGTGAAAATGGAATACAAAATTCTTTCCAGCAGTACTTTTAGACTAATTTTAATTGGTCAGATAACATCTGTAAATTACAAACACATTTACAGAAACTAAAAGCTGCTTATGAAATGTTTGTAAGAGATTGAAATCAATTTGATTTTGACCCCTCAAAAATTATTATATAGCTAACTCATTAAACTACATTAGCTAGTCTCGTCTCATGAAATAAAGAAAAAAAAACCCAGGTCATGTGTATTGTCCTTGTCACTTTTTAATGCCAACCAGAACAGGGTTTATTCAGAACCAGTTGTTGGTACTTCTAAAATGGCATTGTCTTGTAAGGCACTAGGATGAAAAGACAAATGCTTGTAATATAAAATTTAGATGTATGTGGTGTCAAACTGGATAGTAACTCCAAAATGCTGTGTCAGTTGGTCTACCGATACACACTGCTATGTGTGATAACATTTCTCCCTTTAGAAGGTAACTTCATGATTTTTGTGACAACAGTCAAAGAGCATTTCTGTGACCTCATTTGCATTCACTCCTTTAGAAGTGATTTAACTGCCACAGTTATTCAGGCTGAGGCATGCTCCTGGTGGCACCTCCAGTGCATTCTAAACTTGCAGTAGTAAAAATGATAATGCTTTAAAATGTAGTGTATTTTTGTTACCATCAAAATACAGTAGCAGTAGCATGATTCCCCTTTACATGCTTGCTTAGGCTGCTGCCACACGGCAGAAAGTTGGCAGCTAGGATATCAAGGTTACTTCTCAGACTGTGTAAGTATACTGAATTATGGAAAAGGTGGGAAGAGAGATCAGCAGAGTTGCAGGTGGAAGTGTTATATAATTTGCGGAGGATTTTGTGGAGTGGATGTTTCTCATGGAGTAAAATATATTTTCTATCATCTCTGGGCATCTGAGAGGCTCTGGCAATGTCCATGCTTTCTTCTGTCTGCATGTTTTTATTTTTTATGTTAGGAAGAAAAGACTTATAGTAACAAAAGACCTAACTAGAGAAGTGCACAGATAATCTGATGGCAGGTGAATGAAAAGTAACGTATACTGGAGGGCAAAAATGTCTATCACTGTACTTTGTTTGCACTCTGCTAAATTAACTGTGTCAACTCAGGCAAGGGAATCCACTATCACTTTAGACACCTCACTGTGAAGCTGCAGGTAAAAAAAAATAATATTAAAGAGAATGGTGAAGTTACCAGAAGAATAGGTGACAACAGAGTAATGCCATGGGCAGTCCTGTCTGAATTACTGTGTGCAGGTACTGATCATTGGCTTTCAAAATTAAAAAACTGAAAGTGATGTTGGAAAAGTTGGGGAAACAAACTATTGAGGAAGGATTGCAGCCAGATGGAAAAGGCTGGCTGATTTGCCTTGGAAAGAAGGGGTGACCACTTAACCAGAGTTGGGAGGGCTTGGCAGCTCCACCTTTCATGTGCAGGATCAGAGCCAAGGTCTGTTACTGGGCTCTACAGAACTCACAGCAACTGTTAGGAGGAAAATGCTATGGTTTTAAAGGCCATTCTCTCAAGTTTTATGTACCTTGGATTCACTACTCTTGGATTTAAGTCAGCTTTATTATTTTAACTAGTTTACAAGGAGACAATATATGCAACTGTATATATTTGTCCAGCAGAGTTGCTTTTTTCCCCACTAAGCTTGTTCTCCTAGAATGTTGAATGCATGGAAAAAAAAGTTTATTGGAAATTATTGTATTTGAAAAGGGCCTTAGCTATTCCCCAGAAAGAAGAGAAGCGAACACAGGGTCAATTTACAACCTGACCTGAAAACACAAAGTTGATAATCGGCCATCACTGCTTATTGTATCTATGATCTGATTTGTTGAAATGCTCAATAAATCCACTATTAGGAGAAAAAGTGCTTACATGCATTTTTTTCTTAAAAAAAAAAAAATTTAAACAACAAAATAAAAGATTGATTGACAAGACATCAATAAAGCTTTGAGCACACACTGCTGACCTTTTTTTCTTTGCACTGCAATCTGTGTTTATTAGAATTCAGCTCCTATAAATAGGTTTCTGTGGATAAAAAAGCAAGCAGCTTCTTAGGATTTTTGTTCAATAAACTTCTGTGAAAATTCTAAAGACTTAATACATGGCTTTCAATTTAATTCATTCTGTCTTCCCTTCTTAAAAATAAGATATAAGTGGGGATGAAATAGGTTTAGCTGGTGGAGTGGTTTTTTTTAAAAGCTGTATTCTTAAAACTCACCTTTCCTTTTTAATGCTTGCTACAGCAGTTCATTCAGAACAGACAGGATATATATCATCTCACGCCTGGTACTGTAGGCTATTTCTCCCCTTTAAATAAAAACATATTATAAATCTGTGCTTCGCTTGAGTGTTGTAAGCACTCACATTAGTGACTTCAAAAGTAGAGCTGGAATGAGGCTTTGGCAGGCACTAAAGAATACTGACCAAGTCCTTAGACCCTATTTTCTATTTGATCTTCCCAAGAAGAAAATCTCTTCAGAGCCTTTCAAAACAGTAAAGGTGGCACAGCAGTGATGTCAAGTCTTTTAATTTTATTGCAAGCCTAGTGATATTCCTGTATTAGGGTTTTTGTTCTTAAAGCCCTGCAATGGAATCCTGTGAGAATCTCTTTCATTTTGTGTTGCTGAAGTAAATGTGTAGTTGATGTTGCTCGAAGTAAAAAGTGAAATAAACCCCTAAAGTTGAAAGGGTCAAAATTTGAAGATGCAGGCTCGGAATTTGCTTGTCTCCTCAACATGTGTTTTACTGAGTGGAGCATTCCAGGGCTGGCAGGTAAAGGACACTTTTGTCCTGGTGTCAGATTCGGTGTGTGTTTTTCCTGAACTGCTTCATGATGGAAGAACAGCTAGTACTACCGGTTTTGTCCCGGAGTTTTCTTCATCACTAGTACTCCCTAAAAATCAATTGGTTTTCTCCACCATTTTCCATTACCCTCTTCTAACACAGTGATTCTGGCTCAAGTACGTTTTTTTATTACCTTCTAACAGTGTTTCTGGCTTAAGCATCTTTCCCTTGATTAATGATACTCATCACTGATTATGTTAGAGAAGGGAAGGGAACTGTCTTCGTGTGGTGTTGGGTTTGTTGGGGGGTTGTTGTTACTAGTTTTGACTTTGTGTTTTATTTTTGTGTTGTCTTCCTCTGAACCCCTCTCTCTCCATTGTGTTTGACGGAAAGGTCCTTTCACCAGGTGCGAACTGTTTTAAGTGTTCACAAAGTGTGAAACAGGAAAAAAAAATGCAAGTATTTCTTGTAAAACAACCCACAAAGAGTATCTGCAGTACACCTCGGGTTGTCCCATGTAGCATGAAAACATTCCTGGAGTGCTGAAGCTCATGGGTACCTGGACAACTAGGCTCTTGCCCTGTGCTAGCATTGAAAACCAGAGGGCATTTATTTTCTTCTTTCAGATACTGGATGGGAGCTGGACTGGCTATTTCTATTAATCTAAGTATTTAAAAATATTAATGGTAATGGTAATCCCGTCTTCTGTTTCCCTCTCATCCAAGTAGTAGTAAAAATACTAAATTGTTCTTGGATGGGATGAACTATATATGCAGGACGTATTACCCTATTTAATCTCTTATTGCATTAAAACTGGCAGCTACTGTCACAAAAACATAACATGATTATTCCTCTGAATTTTGGGTATGCTATGATTTGGGTAAGGTTGCACACAAAGCAGGTAATACTACTCTTGTAGACCAAGAAGTGAGAGGGTGTGTAACACTCTGCAAAGATGATGATACAAACCAGAGCACCTATTTTGTCCTCTCCCACATCGGGGCTGGGGTGGGGTGGGTGGTACAAAATATGAGGTCTTTTTAGAAATTCTGTACATGTATAATGCATACCGTATACTACAAATCATTCCCATTTCTGCACGATATATCTGAAAGACATCCACACTCAAGTCAAATTTTATCTATTAAATATAACACTTTAAAGTGACATGCAAGCATTACTTTCAGATACAAGAGAACTTTAATTCTGCTTATTCAGTAATAATTTATTTTGCAAGCTCTGATCATTAGGATTATTATTAATTACCATGCCATTCAGCTGTGCTGACAAAAGAAAAATCTTTCTGATATCACAGAGCACATTAAAAATATTGGATTAAAGAATTAGCTCTGCCAGATTTTAAATAGAGCAAAATAAAATGGCTAATCAAAATCTGAGCACATACAAGGTGATCATTTACCTACTTTCATTGCACATTGTTTGAATAGTTTGTATTGTGGATGTGAAATTGCCCTCAAGGATGTTAGTTAAAGTAATAAAGGCTTCCCTTCGCCTCAGGAGCCACTCCCTTTGTGATATGACCTTTCTGTGACTTCTGAGCTCGACTCATTATGAAGAGAGACAAATGCTTATTTTAAGTCTTTCTGAAAGCTTTTCAGGCACTGGGTTTTACAGCAAGGTCCTTTTTTATCTCTTTCTAGACTAGTTGCGATTGGGAGTGGTGGGTGGGAAGAAATAATCGTAGGATTGTTTAAGTTGGAAAAGACCTCTAAGATCTAGGTCCAGCTGTTAACACAGCACTGTCAAGTCCACCATTAAACCATGTCCCCAAGTGCCACATCTGTGTGTCTTTTAAATACCTGCAGGGATGGTGCCTCAGTTGCTTCCTTGTGCTGTTTCAGTGCTTGACAGCCCTTTCTGTGAAGGAATTTTTCCTTAACACACAATCTACATCTCCCCTGGCACAACTTGAGGCCATTTCCTCTCATCCCATGATGGCTCGTTACTTGGAGGAGGAAACCGACACCCTCCTCGCTACACCTTCCTTTGAGGTAGCTGTAACGAGTGAAGAGGTCTCCCTGAGCCTCCTCTTCTCCAGCCTAATAACCACAATCGGAGACTTCAAATGGTGTTTTCTGTGTCCGGTTTTGTGTTAGTTTTGAGGAGGGAGGGTGGTTTTTGAGTCTACAATGAGGCAATCTGTGCTAGGATTTCAGTGTTTTGGAGCAGCATGGGTAGAGCACGCTCACCCCAAAGCTGCTTTACCTGAAAATCAGACCTAGTTTTCCCACACCAGGATCAGTGGCACAATGTGCCCAATTCCACAGCGCATCCATGCCCACATGTCCCATTTTTTGGCATGCTCGACGCTGCCCTCATGGCAGCGAACAAAAGGCAGCCATTTACACGTGCTGTTGCATTAGGGCTGTCCGTGCAGGGGTCAGTGCGTTGGGCCAAATATTATCTCCTTTTTGTGATATGACCTTGTCAGTGTTGTGGTCGATATTTTGGGTTGAGGTCACCTCAGCTGGGGCATGTGGGTATGTCTGAACAGTCGGGTGTTGGCGCACAGGCTCTGGGAAATGAATACGCAGCTTTCGGTCGCTGGTGCGGGACGGGCGGCCCCACAGCTGGCTCTGCTCAGCCCCTGGCCTGGGCAGCCACGGCGAGATCCCTGCTCTTGTCTTGAAGCAGATACTTTGAGTCCCTTTTAAACGTGTCCTAGTAGTAGGCTGGAAGTCAAGCATGTGTTTCACATCTTCAAAGTATGGCTGTAAAACAAAACGTGGCTGTTGCAGCAGAAAGCCAAGGCCTTCCCAGCCGGCTGAGGCGGCAGCCGGTGCCCCGCCAGCGCCTGAGGGGGGAGACACGCCTGGGCTGGCATGCGGGGCTGTTGGGCCAGTGCCAGAAACTTCCTGTCAGGGCGGCCTGCTGGCCCTGGGCTCACCGTTGCCGCCCCAGAGGGCTCAGGAGCAGGGAGGTGATGGACCCTTTTCTGGGAACCATGAGGTGATCCTTCCTGAAGCGCCAGTGTTTTGGTGAGGGGGTTTCCCCTGTAGCATGCATCTTCTGCACCATCAGCAAATGTGGTGGGTAGATAACTTTTTTTATGAGGTATAGATTTATTGTGTTTAATTGAAGGTTTAAGAAGAAAAGCCACAGAACTCTGAAAGTTGCCATAAACTTACAGGGCTGCTTAGCAACACTGCAGAAGACTTATTTGTAGTGATCTGTAGGCGGGTAGGTCACTGTGCCCAATAACCTTCGGAGGGACTACCTGTGGAAACCCAGAGGCTGCTGAGGTAGAATTGGAAAGATAAGGAGAAATGCTGTAAAACAATAACTTCATAAACATGGTCATTTCTAGCCTCCTTCCCGTTTTGCGGTAGCTGGTAATTTTTCTGAGTATGCGTGTTCAGAATTACTCACCGGACAATTTCTGCGAGATTTCTTGGTTGCAGATGGTGTAGAAGAAACCTCTTATGGGTGAAAGCATTGGGGCGATGCTGGAGAGATGTGACAGGTCACCTGCATGGTGCTTGTCACTTGTGTATCTGGGAAGCAGAGCACTTGTACTCAGGTTTTCAGGAGATGCACAGATGCTGAGAATGATTATTTAAAAGTTATTCTCTCTAAGACTCAGTAAAAATGTGTTGTTCGTAGAAAAAAGCGTGTCGAGAAAGCATCTTTCCTAGGATGTTTATTAAAAGTAAAGACAAAATGTGGACAAACAATTTTATCATCTGAGCAAATATTTAAAAGAAATCTTATGTGTAGATGCATACTTTGTTTGCCCTGCAGAATTTGCCAGGGTGCATTTGGGAGTATTTTACCCACTCAGCTGTAATCTTGACGTGAAGTGTAGAACTAAGTTTACCATTTCCATTTCAAAAGATCACTTAATATCTTTTCTGCAAATTTTTTAATTTGTTTAATTAAACTTAGCACTCTATTGCACTTCATTAGATCTATTTAATTTTCACATATCTAAGCAGTTTTTCAAGTACATAATTAAAAGAATGGTTTTATAAAATCAGTACTTTTTATACATTAACATGCTCAAGAACAGGAACTATATTTTCCCGTTGATTAGCATGCGATGCTAAAAGCATTAGTATAAAGTACTAAGAAGGAAATAATCTAGTCCTGTTTAAAAAGTCCACCCTGAAGCTGGCCACCAGGTATTTTGAAGAATGAAAGAGCTGTGTGCTTTACTGAAACTTTGCGGGAGAAGTGAATGGAGCAATAACCTCTATATTAACTATCCGCAGGCAGTGGGGAGTTTTCTTTGTGAAGAGAAATGGTCTGTAGCGTGCAACTAGGAGTTCAGGTTTGGGTTTCAGCTTGGGTACCGTACAGAGGTGGATTTCATTAAGCCAGTTCTTGTGACTGAAGTAACTGGGATGTAGTAAAAGGGGCTTGTGTGTGGTCAGCTGATAAGCTGAAAGCAGAATTAGCGGAGTTCCCAGCCATTTTCTTTGTCATGCTTGCACTGAGAGGAAACAAGACTGCAGTGGTTATGCTGCCTAGTGGCTACAGCCTATGGATGTCCGTAGAAGGAATTAATGTTTTAGAAATGGATCTTTGTGTCGGATGAGGATTAATCCCACTTGCATTTTCTTCTAATGTGCCAATGCTATGGCTGAAGAAAAGAAAATACTGTGTATCTGGATTGTTGTCTTAGCAAAATAAAATGATAAAATGTTGTGTATATAAACTATACATTTTCAGTCTGTAGCTACATGAAAAATGGGCATCAAATATAGGTGGAAAAGATGAGGAAACAATGGCTCATCCCCCAGGAGCTGCCTGTAACTGCCTTACACTCAAAAGCCTGCAGGATTCATATAATGAAAACTAATCTACAATACCGCAACAAGATGATTCTGTGTGATTTGGTTAACTGAACTCACATTAACTTCTATGGTCTTTGAAGATGATTTTTAGTATATCCTTTTGCTAAACTGTTTTATGCAGCTTGAATTTCATATTCTAGAAGAGATACAGTATTGAGTAGTGAGTAAATCATTCGCCAGTGCATTTGGAAGGTTTGTGTGCTCATGTGCTTATGTATGTTTGTGTGTAAATATTTGAGGGTGTGATTTAAAAGGAAAGACGATAACTGGGAAGCATGCGTTCCTGATCTAGTCCCCTGCAATGGCAGACAGCTGTCTCCCAGATCTACTCCTTCCAAAGTCTCTACAGATCGTGCACCATGTGCCATGCTGCACTGTGGCCGCAGTATGCGTCACTGTATACTTTACCATATATGTTACAGTATACACAGTATATGTTGCCGTAACACACTTGAGACATTTATTAGGATGCTAAAAGCCCATAAATCCTCTTCCACAAGAAGAAGATGAGTGAGGTTTGTGGCGTAGCTGGGATCCACTCAAGTGTTTAGATGTCATTTTAATCCTATGCAGCTTCAGAATAAACCAAACTAAATGAAACTTTCAAGTTCTTATGTCCTGTAGATAAATATTAGCAAAGCTTTTCCAATGCATAAGCATTAGACTTCCATTAGACATTAGACTTCCAATAGTGTTTTAAACCCCTTTATATGTCTTTTTTCCTGTAAAGGTTGTGGAAACTCAAGCTGTATCTGACAGTTCAGCTCCAGTGGATGTAATTAAGCAAAGATTTAATTAAATTAGATTACTTCTAATGTATTTTCATGCATCTTATGTAGAATGTAAAATGCTCTATGGCTCAGTCTAAAGGCAGTTGAGGTAAATGGGAATCTTTGGGCCTCGCGTCAAGCTCTGTAAGAGTTTTTCCTGTAGAAATGAGGATCAGTGCATTTCATTGACACTTGAAAGCCAATAGGATTGGTAGCTCTGCTAATAAAATTCTTAACTAAAACTTTTGTTTTCTCAGATGTCAGCTTTAAGGATATTGGTAAACACTGCCAAGGTTAAAGGATTAGTTATTCACCTGTTTTCTTCCTGGTCTTTCTTGATGCATCCTGTAATTTGTATGTATAAGGCCTTTACCTGTTGTTGGGGAATGTCTCCACGTTAGGCCAGGCCTAGGTGTGGTGATAGCACTTAGCTGTTCGGTTCACCTGAATCTTGGCGCTTGTGTCTTTTTCCTTGCAGGAAGTTGTGGCAGCTGGTGTGCAATGATCAGACATACAACCTAAGCATGTTTATTTGGCAAGGGGAACAAAGCGTAAAAGGAAGAAAGACTTGGCAATAAGCAGTTTACATGTGCATCTGTTTGACATAAAAACTGATCAGCACACGCTGGGAAACGAAACAGATCTAACTTATAGATGTATGGGTACATCCAGCCCGCTGCATGCAGTGAGACCTGGGCCTCAGTTTGTTCTGGTATCAGCCACTGGTGAGCCCTGTTGTTCTGTAGAAAAGGGGACCGTTGTTTATCTCTTATTTTGGCTTGGTTTTCTTTAAAACTTATTGTTGAACTAAACTGATGGAGCAAATATCCTGGTAACCAGGCTAACACACCATCTTCATAAGCTACTGCGGAGCTGCTCTGATGCTCTTGCAATCCTATTATAGAAACTTAGTCCCTTGTTGCCTCTGCAAAGGAGGAGTATGTTCTTTGAACTACACTGTGAAATCAGTGTGTTAAATATTTCAAACTTAAATAGGAATTAGCAACATTGTTCTGTCTGAAAGTGATTAATTTTGAGAGCTCCTCTGGCAATCCCTGTTAAAAGTCTTTGTATTAAATTTGCCATATTGCATTCCCTGTTTCCATTGCATGTTTGAATGGCAGTTTGTTCCACAGGCCCAGTGCAGGGGAATTATGATGGTATTCAATTAGCCAGGTAACCTCTGAAGAGTTGCTAATGTACATATAAGATAGAAATCTGCTCTTAAAACTTTTCTGACATGCAAATTTCATTTGAAGTGCTAAATAATGGTTATGTAATGTACAAAAGGCAGCCCCTGTGGTGGTATTCCAGGGACAAGTTTTGTCCGTTGTATGCCAGAAGCATGTTCTTTATTGGTGGGTCAAAGATCTGAGACCTGACAAAACATTAAGCATTGTCTTTCGTGAGAAGATCTCGCATGTAAAATGGGGTACATAAAACTGGAAGACCAAAGGCTTTTTAGGACCATTTTGCAGTAGTGAGTGAAGGATCAAATTCAAATTTCAAATTCCAAAGATTATTAGATTATTCCCTGATTTTTTTTTTCTTGTAATGGAATTTTTAAAAAGTATGTTTTCTACATATGTGTATGTATGTATAGTTACATTAGAGTTAGGTATTCCATATGCACAAGGAACTATGCTTTCAGGATGTGTGACTTTCATTGTAGATAAAAGGAACTGACACAGAAATAAAAGAACAAAATTAAAACTCCAGGAGAGAACAGAGTACGCAAGACTCCTTTGTTAACAACAGACATCTGCCAACATGCAGACAAGCTATGAAGGGAGCTTGTTTTATCCTTAGGAGCATTACATGGAAAACAGTCCTACCAATATTAAGTCATGTACACTCCAAACTGGAGATCCCCTTGTAGCAAAGTCTCCATCAGATTTCACATAAAACAATCTCACCAGTTTATTCATACTACTACAGTTTCTTGCTTTTGATCATGTATGTGTTTTGTGGTTGGTTTTTAGTGAAAGCTATGTTACAGTTCATCTTTTCTCTGTTTAATATGAAGCGCTGATAAGAAGATGGTATGTGGAATCTTAATAGATTGTAAATTCTGCCAGTTTTGGGGACTGCACTTTTTTATTTTAAGCTTCATAAAGCTGAAACATTGGAGGGCCAGAAAAAAGAAAAGTGTAATCTATAACTAATAGGTATTATATATTTCAAGCAAATTAGAACAAATTACTCACTAGAAGAAATCCTAATAAATTACAGTATGTGTAAAGCATTCTGAAAAAGAAGCTAGAATATGCAGCAGTAGAAATGCCAAATGTGGTGTATCACTTAAATATTTGATTGCTGAGCAAGAGTTTGCTAGTGTTTTAATAGTATTTCTATTGCTATTAAAGCTTTCAGGAAGATGACATATTTTACTCTGAGTGACAGAAACTGAGAAGCTGTTACAGTGAACAGATGAACGAGGGTATGTAAAACATATGCTGCAAAATTCCGTTTGACCTGACTGTTTAAACAGACCTTGAGGTTTAAAAACGCACACAAAACCAACAAGAAAACCCTCTCAAAGGACTTTTAATGTGTTATAAAGGACTATATCAGTAACGCCAAGAAATTTGCTCAGTTTTTAAATGTTTGCAGCAAACTTTTATAGTCACTCTCTGACTTGGCTATCGTTTGAAGAATGACACTGACGGAAAGCTCGTGGAGAACATTTTGATGAAGAAAGGAGTAGCTTGGGAGTCTGTAAGTAAATAGAGGCCAGCACTATGCAGACTTTTCTTTGTTCATTTCTGAGTAGTTCTTCAACTGAAGTTTGTCAGGCTCTTTTTTGCAGTCTTTAATTTTAGTTGGAAGTTAAATAACCCCATGCACATCCCGGTTTCAGCTCCACTGTTTCCTGGCTCAGTCTCTGATGTTGCTGTTGAGGCTTTGACCTTGTGTCCACATAAAGTGAACTGGACAGATAAAAGCTTCAGAAGAAGTCAATGCAACTTTTTCCAGGCTTCATTTAGCAAAAGGTGCCATTTGCCAAGCTGTTAGGTGATGACATCTTTCATTTGATACTGAGAAGTTGGGTGAAGACTGTGATAGACTGTGAAATGTGTGAACAAGTAGTTCATTCTCAGTGAAGGTACACCATCGTGTAGCAGTGTTCTGGCCTGATTTAGCTTTGCACCAGCCAAAACTAACAATAAAAAACCCCTGAGGATGGTATCTCGGTAATCTGAGTATGAAATAAGAACAGAGATGGACAAGCCATTTCAGATGGTGACTTGCAATTTTAAAATTACACAGTAACTCATTGCTTATAGAACAGGAGTTTGCAATAAATGAAACTTCAGCTAGTTTTTCCAATGCTTCAGAGTAAATGAGAGTTTGTTTTCAGTTACAAAAGACTGTAAGTCCAGAAACTAGGGCTGAGCATGTATGGTCTGCCTTTTTGCTAGGTGATATAATTTGAATGGAGGATGCATTTGTCAGTGTATGTCATTTAATGCTGTCTGTGTGTTAATGGGAACTACTTGGGTATTGAAGTTAACATCAAGAGACTGAAAAGTGTCAATATTTTCTGTCTCAAGGTCTTGCATATATTTTCAAGGAACCATACAGAGAATTAGTTTTCTCTGGGAGGTAACCATACAGATTAAATTGTGTGTTAAGGTGCATTAGCCATGCTTGGGGGTGGTGAGCAAAGGCACAGCGGAGTGGAACTGGCTTGAGGCATTTTGACTTTGGAGTGCTGATGGAGGCAGCCTCCCTCCAGCTGGTTGGGGCAACATAATGTCCTGTACGCTCTACACCTCCAGAAAGTCGCACGTGCTTCTTCTACACCTGCAGTCAAGGTCTAGCACTGTGTGCCTCCCTCTCTTAGCTGGGCAGCACTTTGGGTGCTGTTGGCTTCTTGCTCGTTTTATCTTGCATGTTGTAAGTAAGCATGGGGGGTGTCACACTCCTTCTGCGCTGCTTAGTGGGTCAGGACAGGCAAATTTCTGGGTCTCTTTAAAACTTTATCCTCTGCATTATTCTACCAGTGCAAAAGAGTCAATGGATTGATCCCAAGCACGTAAGACAATCTTTGTTTAAAGAAGAGAGTTATATTTCAGCATATTTCTGACAATTATAGTAATCAAGCTAAATTATCCATAAACCAGAAAAAAGTATCAATTTTACATTTGAAGGAAAGTTTTTTTTATTAAAAGACAGTTTTGTTTGGTATTTTATGCCTGGGATAGAACCATTTTAGCCACCCAGAAACCAGACTGTGGTTTGTTTTTTCTCTATTATTGCTTGGCAAAGTTATTGAGGAAAAATATTAGGATCTGAGTCAATTCCAAAGGACGTTTTCTTGCCCTGACTCAGTAATTCTGTCTTCATGAAATTTGTGGTGTCTTGTGGATTGTCATCATGGTTCTATATCTCCTTTAACCATGAAAAGGCTTTTAAAATGGGGAATAAGCTCAAGTTGTAGACGTGGAAATCAGTTTGGGTTAGCAGTGAGGTGGCAGGATGCTTTGAAGGACCAGATGCTTTGCTGTCCCCAGAGCTGGGGGAGCAGAAGGGCAGGCTGCCTGCCCTTGGGTTGTTGCTGTAGAATTGCTCCCTGCAAGGACAAGCTTGTATCTTTTAGCAGGACCTGACTCCTTCCTCAGGTTTGCTCCTGTTGTTGCAGTGGCATCGTCTCTGTGATTGCACACTTGTTCCCATGCATTTGTACCCAATAACCCATGCAATGTGCAGAAATTACACATTTAAACACATTTAAAGGTATCCATAATATTGTGAAATGTATCTCTGCGCTTTTTTTTTTTTTTTTTTTTTAGTGGCTAATAAAACTTGCTCTTTATTCCCTGGAGTTACCTGGTGTTTTCCTCACAATGTAACGAATATCTCTGAACAACATAGTGCATTTTTGGAAGTGAGGGGGGTGGGGGGGCAGCTTCTTTAATAATTTTACTGCCTAACCTTTTGTTAAAAGAAATTAATTTAAGTATTTGTACACCCATAATGGGTAATAATATTATTGAAAACACGTTCCTTCTGCATACTTTGAGGAAAGTCAGAGGTTCAAAACTGATCTTTTAAACAGAAAAATTGACTGGTTGAACTCTTCCAACTTATTTTGCTGAAATTTGCTATTTTGAAATTTGAATTCATTGCCTGTGCAAATAACAGGTTAGGGTTCTGTTTTCCAAGCATAATTCAATGGCAGGATTTATTTCAAGGATTACATTGTATTCATTTCACTTACCAAATTAAAAAGACCATTCCACTGAAATCTAAAAAATAAACCTAAAGCAGCGTAAATTATTTTTGTAACATCTATCTTCAGCACTGAATGAAAGAATGAAGTCTGGAATAATTCCTGCACTGAAAATTAAGACATCTGCATTTGTCCCTGGCTCCGGTGTTGTGTTTTGCTTGAGGAAATTGTATCATCTGTCTCAGCTTCAGTCTGCAAAATTAAGAAATGTGCAGAAGTGTTGTGAGACACTGTTGTTTCTCATAAGAGAAAAGTACAAAACAAGAGCAGTAGTTTTAACTGGCAAATATACTCAATGATAGTAAATTTATGTATTGTATGTATTTACATGATGCATTCAACATTTTTGCTTCTTTGTGCATCGTTCTGACTTCTACAGTTGTATTCATGATTGTGTAAGTATCTGCAGTATAATTAGAGAACACAGTTCAGCTTGTGGATTATTAAGGAATGACTATAAATATCATTTAGTGGGTAGTTCTTGCCCGTAAATGGTTGGTCATCTAAATCACCTGGTGTTTTTCCTGCTCATTGGTTAGATTAAAACCCAGGAGACTAATAATTACTACAGAAACTGCAATTTTCAGGTAGTGAATGCTTTCAGAGATACATGGCAACAAACTGAATACTTGTGAGCAATACATTACATGATTCTTCAATGACAACTCTTGCAAGTCTTGTGTTTAAAAATGATTAATTGGTTCTTGTCTTACTTGGCTACCTGGCATGTAGCACTTGATATCTGAAAAAATACAAGCTTAACTTATTTTATAACCGTAAAGAGCTCAGAATTTTGTAATGTACAAAGGGAACCAAGAAAGCATAAAGCCAAATACTTCAGAGTAGGACGCACGCTAGCCTGCTCTGCTGTACCTGCTGGGTCTGGGCTTCATGTGTCACTACTGGTGCCTTGTTTCCAGCACATCATCGGAAACAGTATTCTCTTACATGCTCCCAGACTACACATGACAAAGGTAGATTTTAATTATTTTTTTTTAATCGTCTTGCTCTTGAACTATAAAGTAGCTTGTTCCAGAGAATGCTGCACAAATGGCTGTACCTGGGTTGTGGTTTGGAGACTCAGTAGAACCGTTAATATGGAGGATTTCACATCTTTAACTTGCTTGAGTGTCTTTAGCCTTGTTTTGGGTTTGATTAACACATTATTTTCATTTGCCTGTCTGCTACTTTCCCCCCCAAAGTAAGTCTTGTTGATTATGTTTTGCAGTCTCCCTCTCTGAGAACTTACTGATGCTTTTTCTAGTTTCTGAATAACATTTTCCATCTGTTCCTGCTTGCCTGGTTCTAGTTGTTCTATTGATTGTTCTTGCATATTTTTTGCATACTGTATTTCCTTACCACTTTATTATCATTTCTGAATCTTAGTTATTTCCCAGACATCCCATTCTCATAATATTTCCCCAAGCAGTCATTCTTGTGTAGTATGATCTCACCTTGCAAGGTAGACAAAAGCATGAGGGATTTTCTAGGGGTCCTAGAGAAGTTTCTGAACCCATGGCTTGATATGTTAGCCCAGATTCTGGACCATTGCTCCTACCTTTTCCTCCAGCATCTGAAAGTTGAGCTGGTGTTGTGATGATTTATGTAAGACTGGTTCATCTCTTGGGATACAGTTTGCAATCCTGGGGGATGTGCTAGTGCTTCCCCTATGCGTATGAGGAACCCGTGTGGCACGGTGGGATGACTGAGTTGAACCTCTAACCAATGGTGCTATGTAGTGAATGAGAAGGTTGTCATACTGTACATACAGATGTGCATATTAAATATCTATTTAGGATTGACATTTTTTATTATATGCAGTGAAAATATGCAGATTCTCATGGCCATCAGCATCACCACTGTACTGCATTTTATTCCTGGAAATTCTGTCTATGGAGTGAGAAATTAAGGTGAACTACTGCAGTCCTTTCTCTAGTCTCTATGTAAGACTTTAGGCATACAAAGTCTTAACTGAAGCTAGGATTTAGTCCAGTGACTTCAGGAATTTCACTTCAATAAGAACCTTAGGTATTTGGCTTGGATTGAGGGATATTTCTATTGTGTTCTGTAAAAAAAATCCCAGCATAAATTTGGGGAGACTTTGACATACCTCCCATGTGCACATATATTCTTGTGTTGTCTGGTATCTTTTATTAGTAATGTAGAAGAGGATCTTTGGCATTAGGAAGGAAGTGCTCATGATTTTTCAAGCCTAGAAAAAAATTACTAGTTTTTATAGACTATGCTAGTACGTATTTAAAAAAAAATAAATCTTTATGCAGTCAAATATCCAAGCAGCTTTGGGCAGATGCAGGCAAATTGCTAAAATTTTCATTGGTAGAAATTTCTGAGAAGTTAAAAAATGCTAAGACATATAAATATTATATAGTGTACAGGATGTAGCAACTTATTAAAGTATGTAGCTGCTCATTGAGGCATAGCTAAGCTTCTCTTCCTCGCAGCTCTACTGAACTTGTAAGAATCTACTATGGCTTTAAAGTACAAAAAACCCAAAGGAGATCCATAGTCTCCAGGGCTGTAAGTGTCGAGTCCAGCAGGTTTCACTCGCTGCCTGTTTTCTTTCTCTAGGATAAGTGAAAGCATAAGAATCTGTACTCTTCTGCCTTCCTGGATTGCTGTAAAAGGAACGTGGCCTGCCCACAGGTTCTATGTCCCGGTCACTTCAGATTCTCAGCTCTTCCGTTTTGTTTTCCTGAATACTTACCTGAATGTACCATGCATTTGCTTTAAAACTGGGAAAGAGAAAAAGCAGCATGGAGCAGTATTTGGATATGCTAAGCCATTTTTCAAAGGGAAAGGACTCTTTCTAGTAATGCTTTTAACCAAAAATTTGTTGGTGTGCTTTTCACAGTGTCTTGAAATTCTAGCAGAGTAAGTTGACTGTACAAACCTAATTATCTCAGCTTGGTTTTTTTTTTGGCAATGTTATTTTGATTTACTCTTGAAGCTCTAATGAACTGTATTAGGAAAGAGATTACATGATTTATGTAACATTAATTTTCTTTTATTCTTTGTGATCTGCCTTGTTATGAACTATGAATTGTTTAAGTGTTTTTTTTTGCTTTGAACTAGCAAGAGTGGCAGTTTTTCCTGTTGTTTTTTTTTCTTCATTTTCTAAATGAATGTAAAACATGACTTATGCACCAGGCTGATAACCTGTATCCTCACACAAAGGACATCTCTGTGGTGATCCTCTCCTGTTGAGAGGGAAAGAGTAAGTCAGCTTCTCTTCCCACCTTTGGCTTCACTAATGAGAACTGCAAAAGGCTGAGCTATCAACACTTGTATTATTTGATTGGGGAAAGAGTTCCACAAGAGTGAAACAAAAGGTCTAGCCCAGCCACAGGCATGCATACTCAGCTTGAGGAATGCTTCCAGACCTGTGTATTTTTCTTTTGAGTAGAGGTTCAGGATAATCTTGATGCCTAAATAATATTTCTTCTCTCTGGAGGGGGACAGTATTCCTTTACCTATTGAAAGCCAGCAAGCTTATGGCCAGTTGCTAGAGACAGTTTTTGTGCAAGTTTGCGAAATTCTGACCAAGTGGAGAATTGAAAACACTGAAAAATTAGGTAATTATTTTTTTTAAAGCATCTCTAGGAGCTGTGGCTAACTTAACAAGATCACTAAAAGAAGTTTTGAACTGTGTGTCTGAAGTTTTAGTTATGTTCCCAATCTGAAAAGTCTGGTGTTTTGGAGCCCTTTCTTAGGGATATATTGCTGAATGCCAGTGAATATATTGCTTGGCATGCCAAATTATAAGGTTATAGAGGAAAACTTCAAGGCAAATTAATCTTGCGGTCACTTTCCATTCTTTCTAGTAGTTGAACTTAGTGTTTACAGTGGTTTCAGCCATTAAACAAGTCTCTTTAGATTATGTTTTAATTGCAAAAATACTATATGTTTTCTGGACCATAAACAGAGTTCAAATCTCAGACTATTCAGAAGTCCTGTCACTGGAATTGCCACAGGAATAGTTTTCTCGTATTTGTAACAATAACTTTTCCAAGGAAGAATAAAATCCTGATCTCAACCAGTTGACTACTTAAAAGTGCAATATATATATAAAACATGTAAAGCTATACACACTGTTTGTATACATATGTGTACAACATGCATTGTTACAGTATGCAGGAGTTAGTATTAAAAGTCATAATTCTTTTGCTGGTTTTGAACTTCAATTAAATTTTCAGCCTGAGAGATGTTTTCTACGCCCATTTTCACAACAGACACATTCTGTCTTCTGCCCATAACTCATGTTTGAGCAAATGTTGATCTTAACTATGAAGGAAAGAGGGATGGATTTTCTTTTCCTCCCACTGAAATAAAGGGAAAGTAAGTAATTTGAATCTTCATTGAGGAATTAGTTCATGTAAAGGGTCAGTAGCTGGGTTTGGTACTTGAAAGTATTCCTTCTCTTAACAAAAATAAATACGATGTGCAGTTAGCATTAAGTAGTGCAATTTGGTGCCTTGAACAATTTAGAAACTTAAAGCATTTCCCCTATGATTTTGTGACACTGTAACATAATATCAGCAGTTTTATGCTATTCAGCAGAGTTTGAAAAATGACATTGTAAACTTTTCTTTGTTACTTGCATTTTTGAGGGCGAGATTATGCAAAGTGCCAAGCCCTTGTCTCATACTGAGTCAATATGAGTTGAGAGTACCTCAAAGATGTTCTTAGCATGCAGAACCAAGCCTTGTGTATCCAAAAAGAGAAAAAAGACAGTAATACAGAAGGGTTAAGGAGAGACGTCAACTACCTATTAGATAAGTTATATAAATAAATGCTTTTCACGCTTGACAATGCTGGCTGAACTGTGGTGACATTTCTGTGTATCGGGATTGCAGGGTATCAATGTGTTGCTGCATGTACCTGTTTTCTAGAGGACCAAAATATATTCCTGGTTGTCGTGACTTTCAGTTCAAGCCCACATTAAGAAAGTGTTGGGTAGCTGTTTCTGAGACAGCCAAAAGAATATTTGTTGAGCGATGAAGGGCACTTCACAGCGACCTTGCTGAGTGCTGCTGGGAGGCACTGAGCAGAATGGGAGGGCGTGGAGCCATAGGTAGCTGACACAAACCCCTCGAGCTCTGGACCAGTTAGTGCTGCTCAAGTAACAGAGCTCCCAGCCCTCCATGCTGTGTCTGAGGTAGCTCCCATATCCCTACCCTCCATGCTGTATTCTGTAAAATGATGACAAAAGCCTGTATCTTACTCATATCACAGCAGAGCTGCAAATACAAACACACACACACAAAATCCCCAAACAAACAAAAAAGCAAGTGCCACACATCTCAGTAGTCAAACTATTTCTTACCAGTAAATTATGGTCCCTTGTACAATATGCAAGTCTAAGTTTAGCTTTATCTAAGTTTTGGTTTATAGGAGTATATATCCAGCTGCCCTTTAAAAGATGTATGAGAACACAAATTTCTTTAATAAACTCAATTTTCAATACAAAATCTATTTTGGGTTAAGTGAGGTTGTGCTTTTCCATATACATTCAGAATATTACTTTTAATGTCTGTTATTCCATGTAGCACTAGCCATCTCTGAAAATATTCTTTAGGAAACTCTTAATAAAGAAACTAACTCATGTAATGTAACACACTGTGCTTCACTGCAAATTTAACATTATCCTGGATTTATTTCTTTTTTTGTTTGTTTACAGAGAAACCTACTGCAGGTACCAGACCTCCATGATTTCAAAAGGTAAGAGCTACTTTGTTCAAAGATACCTGAATGATATTTGTCAGTTCAATATAAATCTGGTTGTAAAAAAAGAGCAACAATGATAGTAAAAACAAAATTTAATGAAAAGAACTCACATTATGGGTGAATTTCATGAATCATGTAAAGGTGTGCATAAAAAATTGAATATGTACACTTTAGATCTCAGATCTGATAAATATTTCATTGGATTAAGAAATGCACTCTTGAAGCTTACCTGTATATAAAACATAAGAATGCATTATGGAGGTAGGTAAGGTACTCTGTCAATTAACACACTTGTGTGTGTCTGTCACTATAAAAAAAAAATAATCTTGGAAATTATTAAACTTAAGGTGGCTGTATCTATGAAATTTAAAAATGGAAGCCTTTGAATGAATGGAACTAACTGCTGAGGTCACTAACTACTTGCTTCAAATATATATGATTAACGAGATATAACCATGGGACCTACTAATACACACACTTAAAATATAACTTCATGCTCTAAAGTGTCATTATAAGTGTACGCTTTGGGGACGGCTTGATTGTTCCATTGCTGAAATCAGAGCTAAGATTGCAATTGACTTCAGTGACATTAGAGTTAGTCCGACACCTAATGCTTTTGACAGGTTTGCCATGAAACTCCGAATAAGCCCATTGCTGCAAATTTTAGAAAAATCCCACTGTTGTGAAAATGCCATTGTGGATTAGCCCCACACTTAGATGGGACGCTGACACTTTTGGGAAGGGCCTTGCACTGGATTTGGTCCTCTTGAACTTCCAAATGTCTGCATCACCTTACCTGTTCAGCCTTCTCAGTGCAGTTTCTGCATGTGGCTGCCTTTGGCATTAGGGTGTTTTTGCTTTGGGTTTCTTTAAAGATGCTCCTGCCAGTAAAGTTAGAGACATTTATTTTTCTTCAGTGCACAGAGGAGTGTTTTGATGGGAAGTATCAATAACGTATCGAATGCTTCTATGGACTGGATTTGAAAAGCCTAAGCACCAATAATCAGTGTTGCTTCTTCAGATTTTATTGATAGTGCATTAGCAGGTGGATATTTCTTTTGTGATATCTGATAAGCAAGTGTGTGAAAGTGCTAGCAATTCAATATAATAGGAAGGAACTGACTCTTCAATAAAGCAAAAAAAAATCACATCTGAACAAATGGAGTGATAAACTGCCACTAAGTTATCAGCAGGTGGGCTGAACTCTATAATAATTCTTTAGAAGCAATGAGAAATAGTAAAGAATGGAATTATGTTTCTGTCACTTCAGAGAGAAAATGACTTTGTTTATTTTGAAATAGATGTTTCTGTTCACATTTATTTCATCTACTTGCTTATCTGTTTGTGTGGTTCTATTCTTTTTGGTTCAAGTTGCCTTTGGGTGCTGAGGAGAGGAGGGACAAGAATTTTCAGTGGTAGAATCATCTGTATAATACAAGCAAGGTATGATGCTTTCTAAGGGATAGGTACTAACTTTGCTGCTGTAGGTACATTTTTAAAAAGTGGAGCTGCATATGCATATGATACTACTACAAACTTCTGCTAGTGTAATTAATATCAGAATTTGGCTCACTGGTTCTGTGACAACTTTGTGGCCATGTTTTGCATGAAAAATGTGTATGAGGTTATTGTGGTTTTATAATGATGTGATTGAGATCAGCACCTACTTAAAAAATCAAAAAAGCTATAATTGCATTGTGAATGGTAAGGTGTAAGGCATACAGCTTCTTACACATCCTCCATACCAGGGCAGGCTTATCTTGTGTATCTTTTACCAGTTCATAATGTAGCAGATGTGTTGCATGTTTTCTGTGCTTTTCCTTGTTGCCAAACAAGGCTGTTTCCTCCCCCCAGTTCCAAATAAAAACGCTGGGGGAAAAAAAAAAAAGTGAACCCAGTTCTCTTACCCACACTGTAACATCCAATATTGTTGAGTGTTCTGAGGTCTGAAGATGAAAGAAACAGGCCATAAGTTATGGAGCTAGAGGACAATATAAACAAAATGACCTTTGGTATCATGCTTGCCATATTCTGATGAATAAATTGAGTTCATGTTTAACATTCAGATAATATTCCTGGCAGAGCAAAACATTGCCACATTAAATGTTCAGATCAGAAATGTTCAATGCAGACTAAATTAAGTTGGATCTGAGGACAGCAAACTTAAATGAGTAACATGTGGCAATATTTGATTTAACAAAGAAATGTTTCTTTTTCTTTTTCTTTTTCTTTTTCTTTTTTTTTTGTTTTTTTACTGTAAGTTTAAAAGTATAAAGATACACATGCCACAATGCAGTGCCAGGAACGTTAACTGCTTTTGATCTCTCTCCTCAGATATTAACGTCTCCCCCCGAACACCCCCCTTGTTTGGCGTCTTAAGAGCTTTCATACCAATAAAGATGCAGGGAACAGCAGTCTTTGCTTCTGTTTCTTCAGCTTGTTTTCTTAGTGTTGCATGATCTATGCCCTGGAGAGGTCAATTTTAATCAGCCCCCAGGCACTGCTTAATATTTAGGGCCAAATTTTCAAAGAAGGCCTCAGTTGGATTTTGATTATGAGTGTATGATCGTTTCTTGCACTGTTGAGCCTCCCAAACACATGTATGTTTTTGCCTGCCAAAGTACAGTACTAAACTCTTTGAAGCGAAGACGTGGTCGTCCATGCTACTGACATGTGGGTTCTTTGTTTGCAAATTGGATAGTTGCACATCTGTGTGTATCCGCCATTTATTACGGTTGTACAGCTGCACCTGTATTTGATTGTAGGAATGAAAGGGTAGGTTTGGAGTTGAAATTTATTTTTGGAGATTCAGTACCAGTTTTCTGTGAGGGTAGTATGATTCTCAGTCATTTCTTGTTTGCCGTTTTTGCAGTTTGGTCTTTGGGAAGTATTCTACTCCGTAGAAATCTTAGGTTTGTTGATCTTGAGAGTAAAACGTAACTATATTGCTAGTATTTTAATAAAAGATTTCTTGGCTTCATGGGAGCATCGAGTTCACAGGGAAGATGCATAAATCTAGTCATCCTTGAAAAAGACCATTAGTCATTCAGGCTTAAGCAGTGTTTAAGGGAGCAGGCACTTTATGCACAAGCCCCTTTAGATGGCTGTGATGATTTCTCACTATTACAATTCCAGTAGGAATGCCAAGCATAAGCACAGAAAAATGCCTTTTGTAAGCCACTAACGTTGGTGCCAACATAGAAATGTGCCCAAAATAGTAATGATTTATGTAAGTATTGCAGAGTAGCAATATTCAGTACTTTGATGTCACTTATGGATAGTTCACCGAGATGGGGGGACTGCTAAAACATATCCACAATTATTACTTATGCATGTGGTTATATTCTGAAAGATTCAAGATCAGGACTCTGTGTCTCTTATGGAAGAGGAGTTGGTGCCTGCCTCAGGGATTATTTCAGTCAAATGTATTGGTGTTAGAGAAATGCAGTCAATGCTGTCCAAACATGCCTCAAAATTGAAGGATGTTTTTCCTGTTACCCTGACTCTGTCAAACTTGCACCATTGCAGCCAGCTCAGATGTAGGTTGATTATTTTTTTTTGTGGTTTGGGAAATCCCTTTGTAGTTCTCTATGCACAATTTCCAGAAAACCAACTTTAGGAAATTCATTAGCATCCAGGACAACCTTGATGGAAACAAAGACCATTTTAGATACAGACTTTTCAGTGGGAGCAGCAAGTCCCCTTGCTTCACAGACCTTTCCCCTGCTTGCAGCACGTGCTGTGGGTTGCAGTCCTGCCCCACAGACCGGGAGCAGCAGTTGGAATGTAGCCTTAGGCTTCAGTGCAAGCAGCGACAAGCCTGTGATGATTTAAAAAATGGACAGATTGGAAGGGAGCAAACAACTAGTAAAAGTTCACAACCATGCAATTATGGCATAGTGGCTCTGCAAGCTGAAATTCATTGGCCATTTGAGGCGCTCCAAGAGACTTACCAGCCTCTGAGAATTTCTGGGTTTTTTTTTTTAAATTTATTTCAGTCTTACTGTGGGTTCAACTTTTGGCATGTCTAATGCTACAGCATAGGGCTTCATAGAGCACACAGCCAGAAACTTTGAGTTGCCCAAAACTTCCTCTGTATGTGTTCCTGTATGTACACAAATTCGCTCATATCCTGTAGGACATGCACTTTTGATTTTCTCAGTTCATTCATTTGAAAAATAGTGGGTTTGCATGTATGAACCTGGAACATAACTATGATGAGGAATAGAAATGCAGAGTCATGAACACAGCTGCAAACTGATCTTGCTGCCCCAGCTTATTTTGGACACTTTTAGGAGCTGAAAATAATATGTAAAGAATTGTTAGTTTTGGGAAAGGCAGAATTAGCATTCCCAGTGCTAGCATAGTTGAACAGTATCTTCATAAAGTGAAATTAACTTTGGAAATTGTGTCTTATGGTTGGTAATAGAAAGGAATTTAGATACAGAGAGAAAAAGAGTAAGAGCAGGAAACAGCATTCATGATTACTTTGCTTCTTCACCTTTGAGCCTTTATGAGAAGCTCCAGAATGCTACACTGCATGCTGCATTTTTTTTAAACTTTCTCAAACTATACAGAGATCTTGAATCTTCACATGAGATCTTCACAGAACAGTTTGTTTTAACACCCAGAAAATGAATTAGAAAAAGCCTTCAGAGTACATTATTGGCCTTTGTTTGGGATAGTGTTTTTTTGTGTGTCTGGTTTTAATGCTGCTTATCCTTTGCAACAGCCTGCACTGTGTCTGAGCAGTAGCAGGAGAATCAAAGGAAGCAGCTAATAGGTGCTGGCTTACGTGGCTTCATCTGGGCACCATGCTGTTCAAACTGCGCCTGACGGATTGAATACCAGTATGTGTGGGAGTACCTGTCACCCGGGTTTACTGTTACATCCACGTTTGTAGAAAGAGAAGAGAAAGGCTGAAACATTTCTGTCATGTTGTTGATGTTCAGTACCAAAACGCAGCTCAGTCACAACAAAACCATACTGGTAATGAATAATGCCTACTGTGCAACACAAGAAAATTGTGTTTATTTTATAGGCCTTACAGTTATTCTGTCTGCTTGGTATGAGACACCCCAAATTCTCAGTAGATTCTTTTTATTGTCATTTGCGCTGACTCTCAAGTTCTAGCTTTGGTACTAAAGCAAGCAGGCTACATGCTTTCACTCAGGCATTTGGGATATGTACTGTAGGAAACAGTTCTTCTGATACAGAAGGTAATGAAAAGTCTACCAACACTGAAACAAAAATGTGTTACTAGAAACAGTGACAGCTTGTCAGAGTGAAAAGTAGGATAACTTTCAGGGATGTGAAAGAGCAAACGCCATGTGAATTGAAATATGTACGACTCGACTTAGTGCTGGAAATATGCTTGGCGACTTGTTTTTGGTTTGTTGTGTTTGTTTTTTGTTTTTGTTTTGTTTTGTTTTGCTACTTTGTTCAGCATTGTAAAGCTGCATTGGGGTGGCCATGGGGATTTTGTGAGAAATTTAAGCAAATGAATGTGTCAGCTGAAAGATGGCCATAGATTGGATTCTGTCCTAAAAAGCCCTTCCCGATATTGGAAATTCTGACCTGGAAAAGAGTTTGAAACTTGAACAGAGCGGGATGGATCCCATCATCGCTGAATCTTTAGCAGAGGAATCTCTTACAAGGATACTTTTTAGTCAGGACAAAGGCAGCTTTAAAGCTACCATTTGCCAATGTGTAGCCCTGAAGCTCACAACACAAGAATCCACCTTCATCCAGTGATCTAGCTGACTGTGAGCAAGGCATGAAGCTCGAAAACCTTTCCAAGCCTTCTTCCAAAAGTCCCGCTGATAACAGGAAAAGATAACTCCTCATCAGATATTACCTTGAACGTTGCAGTTGCCATCTGACAGGTTCTCTGATACGAAAACTCTTACATTTGGACACTGTAGGGGTAAGGATTAACTCTTGGAATTTACCAGCCTGGGCTCAGTACCTTGCAAGCTCGGTGTAGTCTCAGGACAGGAAGGTCTTCCTACGTGTATTTTCAAAACCAGGAGAGCTCTTCTCCCCTCCTTCCTCTGTTCATCTCCAGGAGGGTCTGTAAGGGCCCCCAGGGCCGAGTCCCTGTTCATTCTTAACGAACAACACAGTGCCTGGTGTCCTTCAGAACGTCTGGCTAGGCTGTTGTCCTTCACCCCTTCTTCCACTGCAAGGCTGTACACCATTGAGCAGAAAGAGACTGAGGCTATTGCCAGGAACAGACAACTGCGCTAACATGTTAATTAGCTGCTCAGATTTGTAACGTCAGTCTTAGGATTTCATATGTCAAATAGGAAATCTTAATGTTAAGATGGGAAGGTACGTTGCTTAATGATTGTTTTGGAAAGGTATGCTCAAACAAAACAATGAACTTCACTGTACGTATCGAGCAGTTTCAGCTGTTATATTAATAACATTTTCAGTGTCCTCTTTTGAGAAAATGTGATCTTTAAATTATTAGAAAAAAGTTATAGGTTATTGTGGACTGAAATATCTCTTGCAATACTACTCTGACTACTTCTCTGCTCTTGAAATGCAGATCAAATATAATGCAAAACTTCATTAGTGTTTGGCACTACGGGAACAATTTGATTTCTGTCTCTATCAGCTTGAATAGTGACAGAACACTGTCACAATGCTTTATTCAGCAAATTTAATCTGTAAGTTCTGTATAATTTCTGTATTCTGATTATACCACGCTATCTGTCTCAGCTGTTTTCACCATTGTGTTAACAGACCCATTGTGTCCCTTCTTGTAACAGACCTTCATCGCTTTAAGATTATTTCAAAAAATGATTCTGTTCAGAAGGTCCCAGAACTATCTTTCCTGTGTGCCCAAAGAAATTTGTCAGACTTTTAAGGGTGCTTTATCAGCAGTAGTAACATTAAATTCAAAACTGTGGGTGGGCCAGATTCTTTCTCTGAAACTTCCTATCAGTCTTCTCCTGACTAGCTGTTGACCATCCTTTCTCAGAACTGGGTAAAACCAGACAGAAATGGGTGCATCTCTCATCCCTTATCACGTAGTCCAGAATATACATGGCTGTGCAGGCCTTGTCATCTTAAACCTTCCTCTGCCTTAGAGCCCTTCTTCAGTGGATGATGGTTTTGATTCAGGCAAAATGACTGAAAACATTGTCTCCACCACTGTCCTGAAGATCAGTGAACAATTAGAACTTGCCCACACTTGACTTCTCCAAGTTTAAAATCTGCCAGCTAACAACTGATTCTACCATTCTTTCCCATTTTCTGTTGAGAGGAACCATCCCTGTGCTGAACCCGTAAAAATGCGTGGAGGCTGAGGCTGGAGAAGGTTTCCTTGACGCTGGTTTTGGTAAGGGTGTTTTTCTGTTATCCACCAAGCCCTGCAGTAGCTTATATTCTCAGAGCAGCCCTGAAGCTCTATAACAGGTGACCTGCTAAGCCTGAAGCCATTGTAGTAAAGCTGTCAAGATGTACAGCAAATTTGGACTCTCTACAAGCAGAATTTGAGAGCTGTCATCACACTGAAACCTTTGGTTCTTTAAGTCACATTCTATAATGTACAGTTCAATGAACAACATGTTAATGTTCTGTTTTCTAAATGTTGTTTTGACATTTAAATGTTCAAAAACATCTTGAGTTAATTAAATGTAGACGCTTCTAAGTGAATTGATTGTGCTGACAACTCATCATCTAATTACCCATAATTAGGAGTAAAACAACATTAGCTAATAGAAATAATAAATAATTGTGATAGGGAGGAAAATTCAAATGTGCTGTCCAGCAGCACGGCAATTTTTCTCCCAAGCAGAATTCACACATGAAAGCCCTGAATATAGTTCTATTTAATCACACACTGTACATGCACAGGCATTATTCACTGAAAGTTTTAGGTTAATAAGAGCTGGTCTGAGAATAGAAAGTACTAAATGATCTTTTAGGCTGATGAACTCCAGAAGCTGGGGCATGCTTGTTGGAACAAAATAATAAAGTCAAAATAGATCAACAAGGGGTTTGAAGAGACAAAAAGATATTTTTGCATCTTCTACTAATCTTGTCAACACCACTAAAAGCTGAGGGGGGGAAAAAAATATCAAAGGAACCAAGAAGTCAATTTTGTTTGATTTTTATCTGTGCTCTTTGCCAGTTGTTAGCTGGCAGATTTTAAACTTGGAGAAGTCAAGTGTGGGCAAGTTCTAATTGTTCACTGATCTTCAGGACAGTGGTGGAGACAATGTTTTCAGTCATTTTGCCTGAATGTTTATCACCAGAAGCAGTTTTATTTACTTATGGAAATGTTAAATAAAAGACATCTGTTTCTTGATGACCCAGAAAACAATGTAGTTGAAACCTAGTTTTCTTTTTGTGTTTAAAGCTAGGAAAGACTTTGAATTTCTGTGTTTTCTTAGATCTGTAGTTAGCAAAGTGTTTGTCTTACTTCAGTCTAATGAGGTATAGAGACTGCAGGAATGAGTTCCTTACCACAGGCATCACTAGTTGCTGCCAATCTTTTTATTTGAAGTAGTTAATCTATTTTTAAGAAATTAATTACCTATTCATATCTTAGGTGAGGTGGAACCAAACCTTCTATGTTTATTATTACTATATATGTAATTTTTTCATGTATATATTAGTGTGCTTTGGAATAATAAAAATGAAAACAAGTAATAGATTTTCAAGCAGGTAACATATTCAGTTATGTATGTTCATTTTACTGTGTGCTTAATGTGCGTGCATTTACCGTAATTACTTACACAAAAAGAATTAGGAACATAAATACAAATGAAAAGCAACTATAGCGTTATGGCTAATGCCCAGCTTGGGACTACACGTAGGAAAAAAAACTCTTTAAGATTTCTTCAGGAAAACGAACAGATAGAAGTGACAGCAATATCGGTATGAGCACAAGATAATGGGGATGTAAAAGTACATGCGATAGGTGCATATCTAACAGGCCTGCCGGACTGAGGAACGGACCACACGGAGCCCACAGAAAAACTATTGGTAGAGAAAAAGAAGAAAGTGAATAGAAATTCTATCTTTTTTTAATTATTATTTTTAAAATTGATTTTATTAAGGAATCTATATTTGTGGTTACATTTCTTGTATTTCCGTAATTATCCCAATATTTTTGTTTCTATTAACAAAAGGGAGAATGGTTATTATAAAATATTCCAGTCGTAAGATTTGAAGACAGCCTTTCATAATTATGTTTCTATTTCCTTTACAACTTCTCATTTTCCAAGATAAATTTTTACTTCAAGAAGTGATCCATAGATACTGCCATGAATATTTATATTTAGAGAATGAAGCAGGAGCATTTGTAAATCCTTACCCTCTTAATTAATGCCAGTCTTCAAGGTTGTGTTTCCCAGTGATTGATAATAAAAAGGTTTCACTGTGGCATGGTATCCTTTGCAGCATGAATCATACAAGACCATAAAATTGTTAGCTACATCATTATGGCTGAGTGTATTGTACTAAACGAGCACATATCAGAAAATGAAATGAATGTTTTATGTGTTCTCTCAGCTAGATTCAGGTAGTGCGCAAAATGTACCTTTCTGAACAAATCATATCTTTAAAGGTGTTTTTTAAAGTTTGCATAATTAATTTGGGTTCACTTTTTCCTGATTGAACACAATGAATTTAATTCCATGTGTCTTTATTTTCTGTGCTGAGTGGCTGAGAGCTTGATTTGGCAGTCGCATTAATAGGGATAGAAACGTGTGCGTATTCCTGATTTCACTAGCATTATTTACAGGTATAAGGATTTGTGTAAGCACTGCTTAGGCAAGACAATTTCCAGGCCAGCTATAATTAGTTTTAAAAGGTCGACTTTCAACTATATTGGTTTTGTCTTTAAAAGAAGTCGGGTTGTTGGGGGGAGGTGGAGGGACAGACACAGATGGGGGACATAGAAGGGACACACCCAGAAACGTTCGGTTAGAAAAGCTGCAGTAATATCTCACGGGATTTGTTATTTTGTGATTTCATGCTCACATACTCCCTTCAGTGACTAGACCTCCTGGCAGACCTCTTGCATGATGCTTTATTGTTTTTTGTCTCTCAATGGTGAGACTGTTGCAATATGGGAGATGTAGTCCAGGTAGAAAGTTACATTTACAACATAAGAGCATATAGAGTAATCTGACACATTTGCCATGAAATGCATCAGTGCCACAGCACCAAGGGCAGTCTTAATATCTTCTGAAGCACTTTCCTTGGAGTCTGATGTTACCTTTGGGATCTATATAGCAGTACAAGCAGGAATAATCTTACTAAGATAAGTGAAAAATTGGATAACCACCGTGAATCCTTTTGGCTACTTTTAGTGGCTGATCAGGTGAAAATCACAGTACACACCTTTTTTACAAATGTATTCTTACAAAAGGTGTAGTTTTGCTGATCTTGTGTCTCTTGCATTACTCGTCCATTTCTCCTGCTGTGTCTTTTCTTCACTTCAGTGTTCATGTAGGATCTTTGACTATCACCTTTTTTGACAATTAGGTACATTTTTTTCTTTATATGCTAGAACTGATGAAAACTTTTGTAAGGGTTTTTCTAGCCTTTACAGTGTCATAGAGGTAGATCTAGGACAGCACATCTGAGGCTTCTTGGCTTAGTCTGCTGTGTTATCAGTTCTGTAGAGCCAGTCTTTCAAAACTTCCAGCACAAGAAGCTTGAAATCTTTGTAGCCCCGAGGGATTTTCACTTCTTTTTCTAATGAGGTGGAGGTTCTAAAGGTACTAGAGTTGAATCCTAGAGATAGGATGAGATGAATCCACCCCTAGTCATGAGTTATATGCTACAAAACCGGTAATCTTCCCTTGGAATTAAGTCTACGCCATGTATACTAAGCTAAAAATATTTATGGTGTGACACTTCAATATCATCCTCTATCAGCCACCAATCCCCTTTTTATTCTGAGCAATAACACACCCTGAGGGATAATATTCCATTGTAACAAAGTTGAAAAAAAAAAAAAGTCTTTCATCCTTCATGCATCTTGCAGAGGAAAAAATAAAAAATAATAACAAAAAAAATCACAGAAGGCTGAACATACGGAGGAGGAGTAACTGTGTTTAGATTAAAACCGGAAAATCGGTTTACCTGCATTTGGCCCATAGTTAATATGGGTGCTGTACCAAATATTACTATAAATATTCTCTCTGAGCATATGGAAACAAGTGTTACAAAAATCCCTCAGATCACTTACTTGACTTGTTAATTTTAAATTTCACTGTTTACCTATCAAAAATTCTCAAGTTTCCTTGGTACTGAGGGTACCCATAGGTTTGGATCCCTCCCCTTCCAAATTACCGTGACTTAAAACCTCCTTAATCTTGAAAGGATTGGTGAAGAAAGAATTGGAGAATTATATTTGAGATTTTATTTTTGCAGTGTAATCCCATCTGCTATAGCAGAATCCTGGATAGAAATTGTTAACTTCCTGTTCCTGTAAATGGTTTTTAATAACATCTTGTGTATCATTGTTCTTACTTTTCATTTGGTAGCCAGCAATTTTTAATTAGTACATTAGCCAGAACTGTACAATAATAATTCCCTTGTATTTGTCTTGAATTTGCGAGGAGCAGATTAGTACAGAAAGACTGCTTGTCCCTTTAAAACAGAGAGAGAATTTAATTTCCGTATCATTTCCTTTCTTCCCAGAGTTTTGTTTTGCCAAACAGAGAAGCAGAGGAGGCTGAGAGCTGTTGGGGTATTGTGAGGAAAGGCAACCTGCAGATTAATACAGGTTTTATGAATCGCAGCAGAAATATAGGTGCTGCTAGACTGGTACAGGCGTGTTGTAAACAGAGGTAGGAGAATGTTGTTTCTTGTTTGGTGCTTTTTTGGTTGGATTTTTTTTCTTTTCTTGAGCCACTTAATTAATTCTTGACAAGCTTGCTGAATTATTTGTCAAATTAAAATAAAGAAACTCCCAATGGAGAGGTCTACTAGGACAACTGTTAGGAAGAAGCACAAATTTTGGACACACAAGGTTGCCTAAAGAGAAATTTATGCAATGAAGAAGTTGTCTATTTTTCCAACTGTATTAGTCCCATATAATATTTCACATTTGTCCTCATGCTTTGCTTTGGCCTCGGACAACTACAGACAAGATAGCAGTAGTGCTGAAAAAAATCCAATTATTTATTATTCATATTTTCAGGAAAGCATTTCAGAGTGAAGGAATTCCCCTTGTGGGATCCTGGGGAGAGGGGGGTGCCGCAGCCACCATGGGTGCTGCGCTGACAGAACAGGAATCGCAATGGGCTGGAGAGCAACTGCTGGGTATTGCACCACTTCTGGTTGTCCCGGCAGGGAAAGGGAAACCATTGCAGGGAGAAAGAGGCGTAGAATAAAAGGGATATTAAACCAGGCTGGGATGGGGATTACCATCATAAACTTTTTCACCAGACGCACTTAAAGGAATTACCAGTGAGGTTTTGGGAGTGCTATGTAGGCAGCCTGGTACTGTTTGATTTTGCTTCTGGGCTGGGGGGGAGGCAAATGTAAAGACTTTTCCAGGGCAGTTGGCAGAGAGATGCAGGACTGGTTCCTCTGCTCCTGGCCCTGGCAACGGCAGAGCTGTTCAGCCTCTCCCCGTTTTCCACCTGGGGTAGACAGTGGATTTTTACCTTCACCAGGCTGGAAATAAGAATGGGGGAAATGGATGAAGTTAGTATTGCAGACCCTCGTGTGTCTAACGTCCAAGTGAAGCAATCAGGTTGTGCAGCCCTGTGTAAGAGTCGCCACACCTGGTCAGACAAGAGATTTGTCTCTCCAGTATCTGTCTCTGAGAGTGGTCTGCCATGAATATCACGGGGAGAGGATAAAAACAGAGTGAGCCTACGGTAACGCTTCCTCAGGATGCTCACCCCCATACAAGAGCTTGTTTTATGAGTTTCCTGAGCAACTTTCAATTTAACAGCCTGGGATGCACTTTTTTCCTCTAAGAATTCATCCTTTTGCTTTTTGAAGCAATGGGAACCATTATCATCCATACTGTTCTGTCACAGGCAGTTGTGTGACTTAATCAGGAGATGCATGAAGGGTATCTCCATCAGTCATGGTGAGCATGCTGCACGCCTGCTAATTGCATTTGGTGTCCCTGGTTCATGGGCTGGGAGAAACCACAGATGCTCAGTCCCTTTCTGGCTGCTGCCTCTTCATTTTATCATGCTGACAAGCACCCTCCTCAGAACAAAGCTGATATTTCCCTTTTACTGAAGTAAAACTAAAAGCTCAGTGGTGAGAAAGTAGATGTTTTACCATAGAAGATGTAGAGTTCTGAGAAGGGGGCGATTTTCCTTGTAAAAGATGCTCCTGTTTCAGATTGACTCCTTCCTAGCTTCCTATGAGGTCATTTGTCCTAAGTCCTTTGGAAGTCAGAGGGGAAAAAACAGGTCCCTCAAAAAGCCTGTGTAGGTTCTCAAGAGTATGTGAAGTTCAACTCAGTGCCTGCTGCAGCTGTCATCTCTACACTGTTGCACGAGACAGGGGTTCAGTGGAAATGTGAGCAGTTGCTATTTATTTTTCAATGAAATACGCACACTTCTAATCTTGGTCTTTGGATAATAGCACCCTAAGTAAACTAACAGAAACTGGCAAATTTCCAGGCATTTTCTTTTTCCTTATTGTGTTTCTTGAATATATTTTCTTTTTCCCTTGTTTAATGCTTAAAATGAAGGGAGACTTTCCTGTAGCAGTCATACAGAGGTGCCTTTCATGAAGTGATTGATTCACCTTCTACTGGGGACAGTCTCAGGGAGGCAAATTGAATTAGGAGGAGGAGAGATTCTAGTTTACAGAAGATAGGACTGTGATTTGAAAATTAAGGAATTTATTCCCTTGCCAATACATGAACAGAATTCCAGTCAACAGCAATGGAGACTGCACATGAAGAAAGAAGATTAGAGCAGTAAACCAGACTATAGCAATATTGTCTTCAATGTATTTACATAGGATTCATATATTCTACAGGCAGCTGTGCAAACCTCAAAGTCTGCTTAGTAGGGTGCATTTTTATGCAGATGAAATTACTGCAATTTACTTCTCCTGTTTAACTTGTATTTTTTTATTTTTTTTAAATTTTAAAGAGGATGGGCCACACTACTATCAGTCTTACAATCCAGAGTGTGACCTCACTGAACAGGGGTGTTAATCTTGCAGGGAGCCCCAAGGCTGGTGATGCACTGGGATCAGCTTGTCGCTCTCATGGATCTGTGGCCGCACAAGGGCTCTTCCCTCTGCTGCAGGCTGGGGATCAAGAGAGCTGCCTGTTTGCTGCTCCTGAGTGAGATGAAGTGGTGCACTCCTAGCACTAAATAACACGGTGTAAGGCTCGGCTTTGCTAATTCTTGTTTAATTCAGAGTCTCATTATATTTGGTGATGTTCCTTTAGACTGGATCTTGGAGTGAAGTGAATGTGACAATTGAAATTTATTTTTCTCTTTTTAAAGGGAAGGCAGGAGGAAAGGAGTGAAATTAAATGACCGTTTCTAACTATCCTGACTCCAGTGAAGATTCAACAAGAGAGGGCAAAAAGATATTCCCCTTAAGATAACTCCTCTAATTTAAGTGTTCAGATTTTTTCTCAGTAGTAATATAAAAGCAGACAGAAAGTTTCCTACTTGTTTTTTTCTTTTTCCTTCCCTCTGGGCAATGGGGGGTTCTAATTACACTAAAACCCCCTAGTATTGACTTTATAATAGCTTCCCCCTGCCTACATGGCTGCTGTATATGGAAGGCTGAAATATCTCAAATCATTACAGTGGGAATAAGCTGTTCTTTGAAAGAACATCCAAGATTTTCCAACTTTGACCAGTGTGGAAGTTTTATGAGAATGACTGTGTTTTGTTCAAGTTAATTTCTCTGCTGCTCTTTTTCTGTGTTGCCAGCAGAGTGAATACTATTACAGTACTTTCTTAACAGGAACGCTCTGTGCCAAACGTTTTAAAGTGTTTTATTTTAATGTCACAGATGATTAAATGCTTTAGTGTGACTGACAAGCTTTAGTAAATTTGTACAAATTAGATATACTAGCTCTTAGTAAAATAGATTTTCTAAACCTGTTTTGTGTGAGAGGAGAAGTAGCAGCTAATGATAGTAAAATACATTAAGATGCTGGCAAATTAAAAAAGCCACTTGCAGCTTAGCAGTAGCGATATGACAGCTCTCTGTGAGGGTGAGGCTGGAGACTATCAATACAACATAAACACCCATAGGGTTTGCTGCGATATCATTTTTACTGTAGAGCAAGCTGAGCTGATGTTTCCTTGGGATTAGAATACCCTCTGACTTGCTATTAGGAGCAAAGCCACTGCTCTGCTTTTCTCCGATCATTTTTTGAGGGTGCTGGTACCACTGGAGATACAAGCTGTCAGCAACCTTAGTGTCCAGACTGATAGGAAGACTGTTAAGTAGGCCATAGTAAAACATTGTTTTACTATGCTGCAAAGTTAATGCTTTTTGCTGTATTAGCTCAGGTGAATATGTAAGAACTCATGGAAGATCCAAGAAGGAGAGGTCTGTTAGAGGTCCAAATAAAGCTTTTCTGGTATGATTCTTGAGGAGGGAGGAGAATGGGGGGAAAAAAAAAACCCTCCCAAAGAATCCCTGCACTAAATGGCAGAGCTGTGCACGTGTTTAAATGCTTTAGTAGTAGGTGTTTTACAGCTAACGAAGCTGAATGTATGTTGTTCTGGCTGGTAACACATGAAGCATGGATGACTTCAGGTGTTCTAAGCTCCTAACTGAGATTTTTTAGAAAGAATGTCAGAAATTCACCAGCTTTCAGGAGAACTGAAGTTAACTTCTGGCCTATACATGCAACTATGTGATTTTCTACAGGAAAAGAGATGGTGCAGGGGACTTCCCTCTGGGATCCTGAGTTGGCTCCATGTGGTTGTAGTTGCACATGTCTCTTTGAAGGACTAGTCGGGATGCTCTTGGCGCTGAGGCACACGGATCCATGGCTTGCATCCTTCTGGGCTGCAAAGACAGCTGTACCTGGTGTCTTGTTCTGGTGGTGGGTTGTGCTGTTCAAAAGGGGGAAAAGGGATGCGCATCTCAACAGCCTCCATGTTTTTAACAAAACGCTGTGGCTGCTGTATTTGGCAGGGAGCTGAATCTTGCAGTTGGGTACCACATAACCTGGTGGAGGGTTAGGGGAGACGGACTGAGAAGATACCTCAGTTGAACAGATTTCTTTCTTCCTTTCTTTTTTCAAGAAAGGTGTCTAATCATGTGTGTTTTGTACCTCTGTTTTGCATCCATTTGTGTGAAAGGTGAAGCAGAAGCTCCCTGCAGAGGAAGCCTTTTATTAGCTGTTCGTGTTGCGTTCAGTCCGAGTGTTCACATCTGCAGCCACAATCACCATACCAATAATAACATATGGTAAATACATTTCAGGTTGAGCATTAACAATAGCAGTGTTATCATTGTGTGTTTATACCTCATTGTGATGTCAGTGATTTGTATTTGCTTTTAAAGATAAGCCTTTTTCTTCAAAATAACACATTTTAAAGAAGCATTTTAAAGTTGAGTCTCTGAATCTCCCTTCAAGATGAAAGGTAATGGAGTGCATTTTATCATTACATTATGATCTAATAAGAAGAATAAAGGATTCTTAAGAAAAAAGTGTTATTAACAACATTGTCTTTTTGATCTATGGAAAGATAAGTGTCCTCTAGTGGAGGCAGAACCCTCCTCTTCTTCTCTTATAAAGCTTTGTTCTCTTCTGATGCATATTAAGCACCAGATGAAAAATTCTGTTTGTCTGTGGTCTAACAATGAAATACCTTGTAGGAAATGAAAAGGTCAAGCTTTCCCTGTCAGTGATTTATTATAAACAGTGCCTCCTTCTTTTATTTCCTGATACTTTGCATTTGGATTAGTGATGATACATCACCAGCTGCTAGATAAAATATGAAGTTGGGAAACTATGGTCAAACATTTCTGCTGAGGAATGACCCTGTAATCAGCTCCCAGCACACACAGGTCTCACTTGATTTATCAACCCAAACCTGAGATTCTAGAGAGGGATGAATTAGTTTAAAGATATCTAAGGGATAATAGCTAAAGCCAAAAGCGCTGTAGGAAAACCGTTTGTCACTGGCCTGCCCTGCCCTCCTTAATTGCAGAAAAATTGAGAGTGGATACGTAAGGCACCTGATATAAATCATTGGTCAAGTAACCAGCGATGTATCAAGTGGGGTAGTTGCAGACCTTTTTCTTTTGCGCTTTGCAGGCAGGATGCTTGCAGTTTTGACACCAAGAGGCTGTTGGGCCAGTATGGTTTGATGCACATCTGTCTCCATGCTGACTTCACCTTGGCCTTCTGTATGACTTCATGCATTTTGTTGTTCATTCCAGTTTCCGATGTGCTATTTTAAGTGTCGCTTTCTGTAGTTTCGCATTTGGGGACCATTTGTCCTATTTTTTTTTTTAGCTGAGGGTGTAACAAAAAAGGAATGTGCAATTGCCAAACACATGTTGTAAATATTCCCTTATTGCAGAACATATTTGAAAGTTTAGTGCTTGTGGAAGCAGTATTACCAAATGAATGAAATATCTGCACCCCATGTTCATATTATTTTCATTCTCCAGTTGTTGTTTAACTACATTTACCTCCCCAATAAATGCACGTGCCTAACTTCATCAACTTTGCACGAAGTTTTGGTAGAGCTAAATGATATTTGATTTCTGACATCATGCCTGTGCTCCATGAAGTTAAGCACGTGCATGTACACAAATTCACATGATTGCGGGGCCTTCTGCTATGAGCATCTTGCCTTCCAGTGCACATCAGGGAAAAATTAGAAATTAATTCAGTCCATGTAATCTGTACATTTGAAAAAAAGCCTTGAGAGAATAACAACACGTTTTTCTCTTTCTCAGTCTAGCTTTAGTTGAGATTTTTGAGATATATGGTCCAAAGCATAAGGTAATGGTACGTCCTCTATGCCAATATTTATTCTTATTCCACATGGCTGTGCTTGTGCCTCTGTTTTTCCTATATAACGCAACTTTGCTAAAAATTAATTTTGCAGCCTAAGTAAAAATCCAATTGATTGCTTCTCTGTTTGCTTATTTGTCGCTTGGATAACATCATAGCGAGCATGGTGCAAAATCCATTGTAATCCTGTAAATGAATCGGTGTACTGCAAATTCCCTCAAATGAGTAGGTAGGAGAGCGCAGAGAATCAGAGAAGAGTGTAAGATGGAGAGGACCTCTGTAGGTCACGGCCCCTTCTTCTGGACCTGGTTAACAGAATATATTTTATACACCCTTGGGTAGAAAAGAAGAATATTAAGGGAGTCAGGCACTTGATTTCTACTCACTTCTAATGAGTCTTAGACACTCGTCTGCCTTTACATTGCTGTTGTTTTTTCTGGTTCTAAATTTCATCGTTGCACTGAAAAATTGGATGTGCTTAAGGACATTGCTGATTATGGATCAAAATGTCTTTAGAATTGTGTTTTAGTGAATAAAACATTAAAAATATTACTTGCTCAATGTAAGTGCAATTTTTCAAGGCTAAGTTATGTTAACAGAATTTATTATTAAATTGTGTCGTAATTCTTTTAAGCTAATGCATGAAAATGACCTCAAAATCAGATCAAATCGAGTTAAGAAGGTGATTATCTAAGTCCCTAAATGTCTTTCATCCAGAAGCTCTAAAAGAAAGAATAAGACTTATCCAATCTAGAGAACATGGGCATCATAATTTTAACCACAAAGAAAATCAATTAAAGAAAAAAAGAGAAAAACCCAGCAACAAACATTTGCCCATGTTAAGTGGCTTTTGCCCACCACGATTAGCATGTGTTTTGCGGTGTGTGGAGCACTTACTTCCCTGCGTGAAGGTGAAGCACTACTGCAAATTGCTACACCAGGAAGAGACTCTTGTAAGATTGAATCGCAGGGGCACTGTGAAATTTTTGGTTGAAAATGCTTGTCAGCTTGCTGTAAAGGATAATGGAATTTGATTTCACAAAGCATATTTCATACTCAAGGTGTCCCAAACCACTCTACAGATGAATGAGTTAAATGCTGGAGAAGCGGTGACTGTGTAGGTAAATGTGGCGCCTATTATGTACTCGGCCGTAGCTTACACACAGCTGTGGACAATGGAAACAGGTTTTCTCTTTTATTATTAAGGGTCACCCAGGTTAGCCCCTGTTCTTTTTGAAAAGCACTCTGGGATTTCTAATTTCCACCTGGATGATCAGCAGAGACAGACAGAAAGGGCCACAGTTTAATGCTTCACCGAAAGGATGGATGAATGATTGTTGGATGATTAATGGCTGGTCTGCGCTGAAAGATGACAGCCTGTTATAATGGAGATAGCTAACATGTAATTTTCTGCATACTGCAGTTTCATAGCCTCAGCGTTCCCACATAGCGGGCATTTCATGTGGGTAAAAGACACAACAATGAAGACGTAGTTTTTGGTTAGAGTTTGTCCCCTTCTCACCAGAGAGCAATGCATGTGGTGAGACACGCTCTGCTCTGCTTGCGCTGGCTTTGTGCTACAGACTGCCGCTGCAGAGGTGCTTCGGGGGCTGGCAGCCGCCGTGGCTTAAAACTAAGCACAGCCTTGACAAGAAATATTTCAAAGGGGACAGATGTGTCTTTCATCACATATCCGAATTTTTGCTCACTGGCCACATGACATTTAGGACATTATTTATCAAAACCAGGCCTGAGGTTTGCTGATGGACTGATGCAGCTGGCTTTGCAGCCAGGAAGTTGTGGAGCCAGGCAGGGAGCACGGATGCCCAGGCACCAACCTCAGTGGGGCTGACGCTCTGTTACCCTATTGCATCCTTGAACAAGGCCTGGAGGTTTTGTTAATTACATCAATTCTTACTATTACTGGTTGATCGATTGCTACAGAATGACTATTATAAAAAAAACAAACAAACAACCAACCAAACTTCACAAATGGTTTGCCTGATTTGAATGTGGGGTTTTTTTCCACTTGAAAACATTCTTTCCACGTAGTTGATTCAAACCATATTCGTAATCAAGTTCTACTATGCACTTGTCTACAGAAAGGCAATCTCAGTTGTACCCAAAATGTTTTTTTAGAACCAGAGTCTTAATTTCACATATGTGCATGTTACTGCAAGAAGTGTTCTGTCAGCGAGGGCAGAGGAACACAATTTCTGGTGGTTTTGTGACTGATGACTGTGCCGTTTTCACAATCATTAACACTAGACCTGGGCACTGTTGCATCGCCTGGCAGGTCTAATTTGAGCTGGGTTTGGCATGATCACGTTTCTGTTGAATTAGTCAAAGCACATTACACAGGCTTTGTCCTAGCTTTGTGCTTTTACCGTGACTATAGAAGGACATGCTGTACTTTATCTGGCATAAACTCTGAGTGGTACAGACAGATGACACCTGATCCAGTGTGCACTTTGCTGGTACAAAATTATCCTATCAAAAAATTTCATATCAAATCTGAACTAGTAGAGTAAGGTTGTATCAGACCAACACTTTATATTGTGTGGCTACAGAAATATTTAGCTGGTACTAGAAGTCTTAAAGGCTCCTTTACTTTGTTGATTGATCATAGTTTTAGAAACTATTTCTCAATTTTGAAACATTCTGATTAGAAATCTTTGTTGGGAGCCTAATATTTAATAGAGAAGTGAGTTGCTTTTATCGATATATATATTATTTTATGGAAGCTGTGTTTTCCTTAAATTACCTTTTATTTTTCATACAATTTCAAAGTTGCTAAAAAAACATAGGGGGTGTATGTATGTTTCTCCATAAGAAGCCAAGATATTAAAAACAAAAATTCAAATAATCTTGGTCAGTATTGTGTGGAAAAAATACTTAGTTTTACCAGTAAAGTTAACATTTTAATATTAAGCAGCTAAATTCCAGAAAGCTTTAATTATCTTTGAATAAATCTTATTATCTCTTTAATGAAAGGAACTTGCAGCTGCTTACAGATATTCTACAAGCAAAACAAATATGCTGATCTGATGATCTGATAATCTGTTTTTGTTACCTTGAGTAAAAGGTTCACTATGTGCAAGTATAAAATATAGAAAGTCAAAGGCCAGATTATCAGGAGATGTACTGAAGATGTAACAATAAAACTGCATTGATGTATGCTGTTTACAATTGGTTGACTGTTGGAAAGTTCACATTGAAAATAGCATCAAAACAGTTTTATATGTACCTACATCTATTTATAATCTGTCAAACTTAGAAAATCCACTTGTGTATCTTTGTCTTATTTAAGGAGTTTCTTGATGATAGAAGAGTTATGTGAACTTTATTTGATTTTTAATTAAAAATAACGGATTGCTCAGTTGTATTGATTATTGCTATTTTCAGGTGTTAAAATCAGAGCACAGCAGAATTGATTCTGCTGTCTTAGTTCATTCAAAGTTTAGTGACTTTTAGGTAGAGGAAATAAAGAAATCAGCTTATAAGGCTTGATCCTATTGTCACATGTATACACAGAGCCATCGGTAAAAAAATACTGAAGCACTTATGAAGCAGAGAGTGAGATAAATTTAAGTTGCTTCATGTGGGTGTTTTTAACTTAGTGTGAAGAAGTGAAGCGTTCATCATTTCTAAAAAGGCTAGATCTCAGTATTGATGGATTGTGTGTTTTATTAGTGTTTCTTCATATTCTGCACTGGTTTAATTAATAGATAAGGACCAAAATAGGTATTTGTTTTGCAAATAGTGTGATTAACAAAGCACGTTTATGATTTAAGAGAATTTTCTGACTTTTTCTTCTTTTGTATCTAAGTGTCTTTATTGACTAATAGCATCTGACATTTTCATTTAATTGAAAGGATTGTGAAGCGCTTTACATACTTAGTGATATACTTTCAAATTTCTGCCCAGTAGTGAAGTCTCGCAGGTTGTCTATTCAGAAAAACGGAAGCTTGGGACAAGAAACAAAGACTTCTGCAGGCATTAAGGCTGCAGCAATAATGTAGGTCAGTAGAATAGAAATTTGGTGACTGAAGCTCCAGGGTTAATATCGCAAAAGTTCCTAGAGCACTGGAAGGCATATCAGGTCTTTAACATAGCGGCATACTGCCACCTAACATCACATAAAGCATAAATTCAGCTCATCTTCACCACAGATCCAGTCACGAATTTTTTCCCATGTTTTAGACCGTCTACCCAAACTATTTAAACATGCTTGGTGGGGATCATAGGTCAGAGTTGCTTTTACAAGGGCTAGAACCAAGCAAATTGTTTGGGTAAGGGTAATCCTGGGAGTGAGCGAGCTCTGAAGTTGGTGAAATTGTCTCAAATTGAATCGTAGATCATCTCACTGCAAAGACCTGCAAGACTTGGTTTTCTCCCTTACCCAAACACCCACGTGCCTGGCAAGGACAGGCATTCCACCCGGGATGTGGGCAAAGAGGTCCCTGCCTCCCTGTGGTTACTCCAGTAGCAGACTTACTGGTGCGTTCATTTCCTATAACGTGTCAGTCCCAAGGACGTTTGCTGGTTTGACTAATTTAGAAAATAGGCCTTTGGTGAGAAACTTCAATCTGATGGAGAAGGAAAAGGGTCTGTTTATGAGAGCAGCCTGCCCAGCTGGGTATGAGGAAGGAGGATAGCAGTCTTCAGAAGTATAACCTGAAGAAGACTTAAGAGTCATCGAAAGAGATGAGTAAAGTCATCATGTGCTTTATATCCTTCCATGAGTAGAAATATTTCTTGGGACCCCCTGCACTGTAGCTCAGGTAAGGGGAATGTTTGGACCCAAGTGGCTATCTCACAGGTAAAGCCCCTAATGAGATATGCTCAGACAGCGACTGTTATGCAGCTGGTACCAGCACCTCTTCCTTCACACATTTAGAGATTGTGTGACAATCTCCCATCTACGTATTGATGTTTCTTGACCCTGTTTACTTGTAGGATCTGACAGGATCACAGAACTAATGCGACAGGCTGCAATACATTTAAGATAGAAATAGATTCATATTTCTACTTCAGTGCTCAGGTCAATGGAGTCACTTCAGAATTGCATTTATGTTGCTGAGAGAAGACTTTGGCCAATTGCCCACTCTGTCCAACACATTAAATTTAAAAATAATTTAGCTAGCGGTTGTGAATACCCATTTCCTGCCAATAACCTTAGAATACCCTATTGCCAGGAGATACTTCTGAGCTCACTTTGTGAGTCTCGCCTCGTAGTGGTACTAGCCAGGAAGCCTTTCCAGTGCCTCATTGCTAGTGCTTGACATCCCAGCTTTACTGATGGCAGATTCAGTCATACATGTGATGGAGAGAAGAAAACGAAGCCCTCTCAAATGTATGCTGTTTATAAAAAGTGAGTCTGCATTAATGGAAGATTCTCAACATCTTGGATTTTGGATTGTGGTTGGGTTTTTTTGTGTTTTTTTTTAAGTAGGTTTTAAATATGTTGTTAAAAAATTAAAAGGAAGTTGAAAAATAGCATCTAATTGAATGAAGAAATTGGCATCCTATGTACAGTACTCAAGAACATCATAATCTAAAACCATGACGATTAAAGAGCAAACAAGCAAGCAAGCTCAAAATCCTTATTCCAGTTTTAATCATTGCTCATAGGTTTGCTCTTGATTTTGGTGGTGGGAACTTTGGGTAAGACCTTAACCCAAACAGCATTGGTAACAAAGACATTGCCTTCTGGGTCAGTGGCAGAACTCCATGCTAAAGTACTTCAGAATTAGGACTGGTCCATAATGAAGCTCAGTGTGAGGTTGATTGGAATTCTTTGATAAAGAATATTTTTTAAATAAACTGTTGTTCTCATGTTTGTTTTAATGAAAAAGATTAGGAAAACATTTTTCTGTTAGAAGTTTAACTCTCATGTTTATGCAGTAGTAGGACTTTGCGTTTAAAACCAGGCAATATGATTAAATTATTTATGTAGCAGCTTTCATGTTGGTTTTTTGTATGGATTTATTAGCGAGTCAGTTTGTGTGCTAGAAGCCAAATTCTTCTGTGTGTAGTGCAGTGCTCAACAGAAACCCTGCCTGGACTCTCAAATCGGAACTTAAACTGCAACCCTCACTAGGATTCGTACTATTTCCTCCCAAACTGACCAGATTTATAGTCAGAGTTCCCTTTTTCTACCCAACGTGCATTCAGTAGAGGTAATTTCTTCTTTAGGGACCCAATATGGTGTTCTTCCTATAGCACAGACAAGAGCTGAGTTCATATATCCAAAATGTCCTCTGGCATCTTCAAGCAATCTGTTAGACTTCTCTGTATTCTTCTGCTCTTGCAGCTTTCAGGTTTGGGATCTGACAGTGCTTTTGCATGCAGAGCAAACTGATAACATGTCACTTGTTCAAGGCAAACAGTCTGTGAGAGTATAGACTGGCCAAACAAAAGATCATGCTATCGGTCTGTGTAAGTATGTCCGAAGTCCCTTGGCTGTGCAAAACATAAGGGTCTTCCCCCAGCAGAAAAATGTGCTTTTTACTGCAGAAAGAAAATACGCATGTTGTGATGAGAGCTAAAATGCGAGCCAATGGTATTTTTATGGCGCTACATCCTAGGAAGGCTTTGACCAAAAATTAAATCAGCCCTCAGTCTGTCTGACGTTTCTTCAATGGGTAAATTGCCCTAATCTGCTTTTATGTTTTTCCTCTAAATCTTTCTTTGCCACTTCTTGAGTTGTCTGGTAATATATAGCCTTTATCAACACTTTTTCCCTCATGTTATATCTGTTTAACCGTTGACAATCACAACTCATGTGGCACGGATGTCCCAGAATGCTGGCTGCAATTTTCTTTTGTTATTTATTAAAGGTACAAGCAAGCATGCTAATGCATCATTTTACCAATCAAACCTGCTGCTTCATAAAAATACAGTGAGGTCAATCTCTGTTCTTAGGCTTTGGTTTTAAGGTGCAACCAGTAGGTCTGACAGCACTGAGAATATATGAACGTCAGGCTGTGACCTCCAAAGTAAAATCCAATCCAGTTAATGTCACTAGGATGAGTTCAGTGTCTAAAGTCAAGAAGAGAACTGTTTGGGTTTTTTATTCCCACAATTTGTTCACTAAGCTGCTCAAGTGATATGAAAAAATCTTTTTTGGATGTTAAACTAGTTGTCAAGCAGCTGAAACACCAAAATGTAAGCAAGGTATCAAACTATTGGGAAACAATGGCACTGTTAGATGTTACAGGTTTGGAAATTTGTCAGCCCATGCCAGTATGTCTTCCTTAGTTACTCACCACATACAGTTATGGTGCTGGAAATATTCTTTGACCATCTTTGAACTATTTTTGACCATTTTACTTTCCTTATTAGAGAGAATGGAATCCACGGGTTAGTTACTCTTGTCCTTTCTGAGATTGAGAAAGTGGATAGAGTAAAAATTTTGTTTAGGAAAGGAGGCAGTGTCTGTGGTACACAAGTCTTCAGTTAATGAAAGAAAAATACCTGGACTGTGGTGAACAGGAGGTCTGCCTGGGCGTGGATTTCAGAGATTTGTTGGTTTGCTAACAGGACATATAATCTTTCACATTATCAACTTGATTTCACCCACTGTTTGCTGATAAGTTCTGGATGAACAACTTGCTTTTATCAGTCAGGGTAAATTTTTAAAAATTTACAGTTTTGATTTAAATATCCCTGTGTACTATTGCTGCACTACACAACATTTTGCCACACTACTGATCTGTCCATTTGTATTCTTAATTATACATTTTCTAGGACTACATTTTTTTCTGTAAATTGTTCACATTAAAATGGGGGTGAATAACATATACTTTGTTCTGTACAGAGAATATACTACATTCCTCTTTCAGATGCAGCACAAATTCTTTTAATTTGCAATTTCCCATCTGGTTTGGTGGGAATTAAAACTTTAAAACCAAAATCAAATATACTTTGTTAAATTTGGGTTCATAACTCCAGTAGCAAGATGTTTATGCTCTACTAGTAAACAGTTCCCGCCACCTCAGGTGATAATGTATTTTAAATTTTGTTATAAATATTTCATACAAATGTTTTAAATGTCTTCATCTTATTATTAATGATTTACAAGCTCATTATTGAAGAGAAAATGCAAAACAAAGAGGCATTATAAATTGACTTAGAATTACTGTGGCTTTTATGTTTAATGGTGGGATTCTGTGCATTACAAAATTTCAGTCGCTTGTCTAAGGAAGCTCTGTTCCTTTGAAGTCTGCTTTCCTGAAGTCAAAGATTATATGTTGCTTGTTGCTTGAGAATTTCAAACCTAAGCATCAAGTGATTCAACTATTACAAAGATTAGATAAAGAACTGACCATCACCCACATTGCTTCTGACATCGGGTTTACTTCCCAGAGGGCGTCTTACTAGGTGTTAGCCAGACCGGTTTCTTTCCTCCCTAAAATAACTGAAGATTGGACCTCTCCTTTGATGAGCACAGGCAGATTATGTATTATACATTCAAGCTCATGGCTGACCTTTGGAGATGCATAAATGAAAAAAGCAGCTGTTTGAATTGCACTTTCCAGTCCCTTGGGATTCGCAATTGGGATGCCATTTAATACATGCTTATTTAGTGGCTGTGACTTGTTAGGCCCTTTCTAAACATCGAAGAACAGAGAATCCTTCCTAAAGGATCTTACAAACTGTGAGAAGAAAAAGGAGGTAGGCAGAGGTTAAGGACCAGGGAAAACCAACGGAGACAATCATATATATGATACTTTTTCCCTCTTCAAAACAGCAGTGGTCTCATGAACAGATTACTGAATGTGTACACGTTAATATGTGCATATGAGATCTTCAAGTGCTTCCTGCTGTGTCTTGTGCTTCCTAGTTCTGAAAGATCCTGGATCTTTGCAGAGTTTTGTAGGGCTTTGCTCTACACATACATGTAACCATGTTGTAAATCTTGCAATGGGGAACGTCGCTAGTGTGTTACATGCCCTGTTGCTCGAATCATGAAGATGCTTGTGGGAGCTAACCTAGTGGGCTGGGTGCAGCAGTGCCATATGGCAGGTCTGCATTGATGTTCTCCTCATGTTCTTGGGGCTGCGGGGCACCTGATCCTTCCTGGCATGGGGAGAGCTGCCTGGGGTTTGGTACTTCAGTAAGAATAAATAGTGTGGGTGGAATTCAGGTGTATTATCAAGAGAGGCTTAGAACAGCACAAGCAAGTGGTTAGAAAAGGGTAACTAAAAATTCAGGTGGAGGAAATACTACTGAATTTGTTCCCATATACAAAGCACTCATTTAGCCTGCTGTGTTATGTAATGTTGCTAAATAATCCTCCTCACTGTCCTCAGCAAGTGTTCTTGGGGACTTGTGGTCTAATCACTGGATTTGCTCATCCTGGAAACACAGTGGGATGCTGTCTGACCTTTATTTCCTTATGACATAGCACAAATATTTATTTAAATGTTCTTTTTATGCTGTAAATAGGATAGCTTATTATGGTGGAACATGTAAAGTTAGCATTGCTCATGTTGCTTTCATAATGTGGATACGTTAAGCAAACAGGGTTGCAGACACTGGTGATGATGAACAGTCACGTAAGTGGCTGCTGCTTGCACCTCTGTGAGTAAAGTGGGCTCTAATTTTTTTTATATTTTTTTTTAGTCTCATACAGTAACATTCTCAGTGGATCATCTTACTGAAGTGCAAAGGTTAGAAACCCAGTGAAGCCATTTGACTTTTTCCAAAGGTACATTACAGAGCCTCCTAAGCTATAATAATAGGAATCTGAAAACATGGGAGGGTAACCAGTTATACTTAAATCTGGTCAGTGTTTTATTTTATGTGGTTGTACTCTGGCTATTTTTTGACTTGTTTGGATCATACTGGCTAAGTGTTCCTGTCCAGTAATACTCATTTCACCCCAACCAGCTATTTGAACCAAGTATATGCTGTTTTTGCTATTGAATAGAAGGACAAGCACTTCCATTATGGTTAGTTGTTTTGTGGATTTTGGTACCCACCCATTTATTTTGGTTTGTCCTAATCTATATTTATCTATGGATGACAAGATGAACTTGAAAAAAGAACATGTTTAAAGTTGCATACCAGCTCCCAGGATATAAATCATATTGGGCTTTCAGCTCTTTCAAGCTTTCATAAACAGTGCTTGCTGAAAGACTGAATCATATTTTTCTGTGACTTTAGTTCATGTCAAACATCTAATTTTTAACAACAGTGGTCGGTTTCCTGATGCAAACACATGACGCTGGCCCCAGAGACTTCAGCTTTCTTTAGCTGTCATCATAACAATTTTTCTTTTTAAAGATATGTTCGCAGCAAAATTAGAACTGGGTTAAAGGCTTTGAAAGCAATTCAGACCACAGCATTCCTAAGGCCATGGTCTACTTGCAATGAGAGGGGAAACTGGACTGAGCCTCACTCAGCTTGCTCAAAAAAACCCCAACACTAACACATTAGTCAACGGCGTGCCACTCTGGGCGATGGTAAAGGCAAAGGCTGGCCTCTTGCACTGTTTGAAGGACTAGATTGTCACCTGTTTGTATTAAAACTCACTGTAGAGACATAACGAGAGCTGGTGAAGACCATGCTGTGGGATCTAGTGCCTCACGGGGAAGCTGAAGTGGTGCAAGGATTTCATTGTGCAGTCCTCCTGCTTCTCCCCTTAGGAAAAAAACCCTCTAACTCAAACAGGAATTACTTCGGGCAGGACTTTGCGGTCTCTGTTGCACAGGGAGTTCAGGCTAGTTTATTACAGTGGTTCCTTCTAGCCCTGTATTTAAATACACAAAAGGGAACACAGGAATACATTAAGCATGTTTGAATCTCTCCATTACTTCTATGGCGCCTGTGTAAATTCCCATTTGCTCTTTGGTTTTAGGATTTTCTGGGAATCTCTTCTAAAACTCTCCACATTTTCTAATTAATTTATGCAGAGGTAGAGGGAAATGGTGCTTTTCCCCTTCACACACCCAAGGCCTATGTGCGAATTGCCTCCCCTCCAGGTAGAAGGGGGACAGTGCCATAGTGGTAAGGCCCCATATTCTCCACCTCGTCTTACTTCAATGCAGCTTCAAAAATGAAAGTAAACAAAATAGAAATGGGTGGTAGACATCGATTTGGGCGGATTTAGTAGTTAAACTCATTGCCTTTTTTTTGTTGTTGTTGTTATCTGCATCACAAAGATGGCCAATAATAGACTTTACTAAGAGCTTAATACAAAATCTGTTGAAATTGATCCAAAGATGCTCAATGGCTCCCATGAGTGCAGAATAGGAGCAACTCAGCTTTAAAAAGAAAAAAAAAAAAAAGGCACAACTAAACCAACCAACCAAAACTTCATGATATCTGGATATCAGTATAAACTACTTAAATTTTTGTACTTCCTATATCATTGGATTCACTGTAATTGTTTAGGATTTGGGTTTTCTGGAGAAGAAATAAATCTTATAAGTATATATAAACAGCAGTAGTTTTTTGTGGTGTGTCTGATGAGACTTTAGAAAATGTTTCTCCTCACGAATGAAGAAACTCAAGCATAATCTTGCATTATTATATTTTCATTATTTCCTTTGCAAGCTGGAAGAACGAAGCCCCAGATCATATGTGTATTTACATAATGTAGATTTCTCTGATCTTACACTTCTCACTCATAATTTAGGCTTCTCAGTCTGATTTCATGCTAATTTGGACTTCCAACTTTCTGTATTTTGTCAGCATTCAAAACATTGCTGTGACATGGAGCTAGATTTACCCTCTTGCAAATCTAAAGTGACTACAGTAAATCACTGAATTTGTTTTGGTGTCTATGCGGGAGCAGAAATTAGCTTGTAATATATGGGTTTCAGTTTTAGAGTTATCATAATAGTAACTAATATACCTCCTCGTGAGGAGGCAGATTTATTTTGAGCGGCTAAAAGGACACCAGTACAGAGAAGAGCTTTTGCCCAGTATATAAATAGATCTAGCTTGACAGCATAACAATAGCTCCGACTTGGCTTTTGCAAAGGAAAACCAATAAGGGATGGAGAAGACTGCTTTTCTCCAATGCACTCATTTAGTAATCATTTATATAAAGACATCTCACTTTATTTTGAAGTCATGTCCTCATACCATTTTTTGGGTCTGTTTAGAGCATTTTATTCAACAGTTTTGTGCTTGCTGTCTTTTCTTTTCATCTAAGGATTCCTCCAAACACTGTGTGGTGCACTGAAGAGTTCAGCAGTTCCCCTCGCTATCATTGCATTAGCAGATTTCATTCTCAACACAATTACTTGGCAGCATGTGGCAACAGAGTCATATCTGAAACCTTTTGTCACTGAGTGGGCTTGTCAGAAACAGTCACTTCTGATCTTGACTTCTACACTGTATTTGGCATTTGAAAGTGTTACTGTTGGGTTGAGTTTGGTCCTTTTTTGTCTTGTTTTGTTTTTTTTTTTGTTTTTTTTTTTTTGTCTTTTTTTTCTTTTCTAACTGTACAGCCAAAGATTTGATTGTGGCATTCAGTATGGTGAATTCACAGTAACACTTCCCCACCCAGGCATTTAAACTGTTAGTCTAGTATTCTTTATTTCTATTTGTAAAAAAAAAACCCAAAAACAAACCAACCAACCAAACAAACAAAAAACCACAACAATGAAAAAGCCACTCAGGAGATTGTCCTAGCCACTTTTCTGGTGAATACTAGAAAAACTGATCTCTGTGCTACTGTTCAACATGAGACTTTTTTTTTTATTATTATTTATTGTGACTGTTTGATGAAGCTAATCTTCCTAAAAGCAATACCTTGGTAATGTGGCACACCTCTTGCTCATCAATATATGCTATTTCCCCACCACCCAGAAGATCTGTGAGATCAGGGACCCATCATTTCTGACCAACTTTATTTTCTTCCACTGTTTGAGATACTGTTTTGCCTTTGTTCTCTGAGTCTTTGCGAGGCTCTGAGCGCTATATGGGACCCTACTAATGCAAGTAAGGGGGAGCTGGGTCATTTTATGAACTATGCGGTGGCACATGCACCTGATGGGTGCAGGTAGTCCTTAAATCCAAGCCCTGATGGCTCAGGAACAGGACTGCCATAGAGCAAGCAATCACACGTAAAGGTTGGTTGCAAGCAGGAAAGCTAGTGGGCAACTGAGATTTCTCTTGGAAATGTGTTGGTCAGGTGGGGGTCCTGTTTTTTTTGAAATTAATGTACATACCCTCAGAATGTTTTAGTAGTGATAAATTGGCATTTTCTCACAGAAACATGTTTCACAGGAAAATTTCTGAGCAACTATCATTATGATTTATAAAGCCCTCAAACTACACTACCCAGGAGACCACCTGTGAGTTTATGCCACAACTGACATGAATGGAAACACCTGACCTGCTCAGCCCTTGTTACTCAATCTCTCCCCTGCACCGCTGCTCCCCTGTCCCAGGCTGCTGACATCCATCAGCCTTCTGGGCACGTTATGCATTTGAATGAACGCTGGTGGAAGTTAGTGTGCAGTCTGAGAAGCGTGGGGTTTGAACTGGAGTGGTTTTCTGAGGGGAGATCAAGCAAAATCTGGGAGAATAGGCCAAGGAACTGGAGTTTTGGACTACTGTGAGAGTCAGGTGATGTTTGTTTCGGTGTGAATCAAGGTGGCTATTTGATGAGAAGGGTTTGTGTGTAGATACATACACAACTCATGAAGGTACATAAAGTCCTTTTAGTGTGGTATAGTACCTTATTGTACTATACTACATATTTTTTTATAGCAAAGGTGATTATATGCAATCCCTGAATCAAAATACGAAGAACAACTTCCTTCAGCTTCAGTAGGGACTGAACATGCAGGATGAGCCCTAGGAAGCAGATCTGTTGAGCAAACATGCATCACTTTTCCATAGCCTGCTTTCATGTCACAAGACAAAATAAACAGAGATACCACAAATTGGTCAGTCTGTCTCTCTGTTTAATTTTGTTGAGGTAATGCTTGTTCCAGCCTTCCTCGCCAACCAATTTCCTATTGTTTTTTTCTTGCACTTCCTCCTATGTTTGATCTTCTTTCAGTTAACATTCAGCTCTGATATGGAAAAATGATCCTTCTCCATAGGTGGCCACCCACATCTTGCTGTACATAGACCAGCAGAGCTGGTCATTTCACAGAGGTCATCCATCCCTCAAGTACAGCCTCTGGGGGATGGAGCAGTTATTCTCCAATAACTGTGCAGAATGATTTGAACCTAGTACGTGAACAGTCATTGGAAATTATGGCTATGATCCTGTACATGATTACAATGTTGAGATAAGTATTTTTCTTTGTGGAAAAATACACAAGACCATTTATGGCTGGAAGTGGCTGGTGTTTGGGTTTAGATCTGCACCAAAAGTTACCTCTAATTACAGAGTGCCCCCTGCTGAGATCCTGCTCGGTGCTAAGGCAGAGCGGAGAGTGCCATCTACTGCTCCTTACCTATAAAATAAATTATTCTTTTGTGTTTGAAACGCAGTTGCTGTTGCCAGTGTTGGAGTTTGGGGTCAGTTGCTTCCAGCTGCGTGTTCGCCAGCCTTGCGTCTCTGCACTGGGCTGTGAGGGTTACATCACCGCCGAAAGCAAAGATGGGTGTCCCATGGTGAGGAAGGCTCCAACAAGTAACTCCTCAGCAGTGCTCTGTAGGTGTGGGAAAGCTGGTGCTCTACATAAAATGGCATTGTCATCATCCAGGCAGCTGTCAGTGATGTGTCAGTGGTAATTCTTCGACCTGTTTTCCTGCAGAAGTTGACCTGCTGCGGGTATTCAGAGAGGCTGGGTAACTTGTAAGTGTGTGTGTTGGGGCTAAACGCTGGTGGAAGGACGAGGGAACTTGGGAGGAAGATTTTTGTAAATTCAGGACTAAACAGAAAAGAAAATACTGTCTACCATTACCAGTCCCAGAGGTTAGAGCCTCAAAGGTTACTTTAATGGTCACTATCCGTGTATCTGCAATGCAGAACAAGCTACTCCAGTATAAGTTGTACAAGGATGCATATTCCTCAGCTGTAAATAGAAGTGTCATAGATTCTTGCATTTTTTATCACACAGGAAGGTTTGGTTCTTTGCTAATCCTTTCCTCACCAATCTATACCCCACCTTTTGCAATCCAGTCCTTAGTCCCTCTAGAATGGAACTGTAATGCCAACAGCTTGCAGCACCTTGTAAAATCTTTCCCAGCATTTCCAAACAGGGAGCTTTTATCTACTTGCCTGCTACTTGAGCAAGGACTTTAGCTGCTTAAACTGGCTGCTTTTCAAACGCAGCTTAAAAAAAAGGAGGGGAGGGGGGGTGTTCAGCTTGTGTAAGCGTTTTTTTTGGTCCTTTTGCTAAAGGGAAAAAGAATATTTCATACAGGAATATAGAAGTACTGCTTTGGTGGAGTTCACATTGCACATGGCATTAAATATCTGTTTTCATACATGTGGAATTGCAACACGTTAGAGAGAAATTGCATTGTCTCAGTTTATGTAAGCATAGAAATTGAACATAGAAGAACTTTGGCTGGACACTCACAGGTGTGCATTGGTAGGAATTTTTCTTGATATACAGTTTTGAATTCTTTGTCTTATCATTTTACTCTTCTTGTTAGCCTTAGTCTTTGCTTTTAAATGAGTAACAGCAATAACTAATTTCCATGGCAAAAAACCACTGTCACCATTACTTAATGGTTTTCCTAGACTAAGGAAGAGTGAGAGCAGTGACTGTATAAATTGCAATAAGTGGTTTTGCACCATAAATCAAGCAATCAATGAGATTGAGTTCTTGGCTGGAAAAGCCAAGAGGTGGGCTTGCTTTCCTGAAAAGCATTGCTATAGACTCCAGAGGTATAAATCTTCATCATATTAAATTGCAGTGGAGCCAGTGAGACATGGGATAAGAGAAGAGAGATACCTATCAGGAAAATGGGACCTCTGCCTTTCTCGCCTTTCATGCGCTAATAGGAGAATATTCTCCTTGCCAAGTCCAGGAAACTTATTTATACCTGCATCCAAATCTGTTGTTAAGTGCTGTGTTAGTAAGGCCCGTCAATTTTTCTGTGTTATTTTAATCTCACAAATACTGAAACCCAGATTTGTTTTCTTTTTGCTCAAATTTTGAGGTAATTAGTTACTTGCTCTGTATTTTAGATGGAGGAGGTTGATTTTTTTTTTTTACGTGATGGGCAAGAAATCCAAAGGGCATATCTGATGGTATAAAGCACTAGAGATCCATGTGAATGACCATAAGGTAGACGAAAGACAACATTTAAAGAACACCAGAAACTGGGCTTTTAATTATGTCTTTATATATTCAGCAAAACCAACGCTTATGCTGTGTTGCTGTATCACTGCAGAGCTCTTGATATTTAGACATCTCTTTTGCCTTAGAATGAATGAATCCAAAAGGCTTTCTAAATCATCACAGGCTACAGAAGAATTGGCATGCATAGCTCTATCTTTTTGCTGTTTATTATCATGTATAATTGTGCTTCAAAACTGCACTAATGCAGTAGAGTCCCCCTTCTATTTGTGGATTCTTTGAAGAATATTTCATTGAAATTATTTGTATTTTATTGTCTATGCTATACTTAATACTATGCCTAATATATAAAAAGTAGAATACTAGTCTTGGGCTGATAATTCTTGAAATGAAAATGAGAACTACCTAGTGCTTAGCCATGGGAAACAAGGACTTTTTTTACATGCATTAGAATGATCAGAGGTGCTTATATTTGATTTTTCATCTTTCCGAAGTTTTACCATATTTTACATGTATTTGTAAGCACATACAATTAAAAACAACTATGAAAAAGCTGAAATGCACTATTACAAATGTTGTAACCGTTTTCTTTTGTCACATAATGTATATGACTGCCCAGAAAACAATCCTTTGTCCTAGAAGAGTCAAGCTTTTGAAATTTTTATTATGATGCAAAATTTGAATGAAAGAGCAGGTGCATGCAGTGCATCTCAATCTCTCTTGTTGGAGTTGTTCCACTTGGTATAAATAATTGAATGTTCAACTGGCCATGGCGGGGGAATAGAGCGAGTGAGCAAGAGTGACAATATAGCCCAGTGACCAGAACAGTCACCTGGGCTACAGGGAAACCCAGCTTCAGTTCCTTCTCTGAATCATGCAAAGGTGTCTGTATTTCTTGCAGGAGTGGCCTAAACATTAGGCTAAGGACTATTTTGGAACTGCTTTCACTCACTTGTACGTGTCTGATAATTAGGCATCATTTCCAGTCAGAAGGCTATGAGGGCAAACATTTCCTCAAGACTTAGTATTTTTCAATGGGGAAAAAGAGTTTTGTCATGTTTTTGGCCACATCTAATAACATATAAGATTTATAATATTAGCTTGTCATGGCTTCCAATGTACATCAGTGTTAGTCAAGCTTAAGATAAATACAATGAAATAACTTATAGGGGAACTAAAACTTGAGAATTTAATTTGCAAGAGTAGGGTATAATATCATCTATTACCTACAGCTGCTTAGTTTCTAAATTTGATATCTTAAAACTGTTGGAGTTGCTATAATTTCAGATAAAATGTCTTCCCACAGGCAAAAGATAATTTTTCATAAGCTTTATAAAAACTAATAAAGTAGTAATCTACAGTATTTTATTATTTAGTACCCCAGCCTTGGGGATATGATTTGCAAGGATTCTTTTATATCTCAATTCAGGGTGTACTTGCAAGCAGCCTGTGTGAATATATCTGTCAGTCTTTTCTATAGGTTTTTTCTTTCTACCAAATGCTGTCTACATTCAGTCCATAGAAACACTACCACCTCTTTAAGTGGTAATGCTCCCTGCAGAGTTTTTAGCCTGTAGGAGATATGATTAGGGGGTGATAGTGTTAAGCACTCCTCCTGTATCTACTGGCCCACTATGATAACCTTAGGGTTACAATGCATGTCTGACAAATACAATTCCATTGTGACTAGCGCCTTATGGCAATTTAGGAGGCTTATTCATCATTTTACAACAGTCTTCTGTCAGGGATTTTGCTTATTTGCCCTTCACTGGTGTACAGTAGTTGTAGGTTTATCTCTGGGAGTCCAGCCCTAATAACCAATAACAAAGTGCTTAAGCTCTAAGCTTGTGAGAAATGGACTTGCATTATACTCCAACTGCACCTTAGCTCTCAACTGATAAGACAATGTGTCTTTGAGAGAAGGAAGGATTTGTATGAACTGATCCTTTACAGCATGGTATATGCATTGGTAGAAGATATGGGGAAGTATGTTCTGTTCGAACCACCCAGATCCTAGCTTTTTACATATAAAATATCCTTGCCATCATTAGAAATGTTTCCTTTAAAATATGAAAGTGAAGAGATATCTTGCCTTGGAAATTGCACTACAAAGTTGTTTGTAATGATGATGTGGGATTTGGAAGAACTGAGTTACTTTTGATGAAATCCCCATGATTATGGTTTAAATTACACAGATTTATTCAAGGAACAACAAAAGTTTTTTTTTTATTATTATTATTCAGATTCCTGCTGGGTTCTGGATATTAATTAGGTAGTGGTTCCAGATGAAATCCAGGAGAGAGGAAAAAAAATGCTACTTACATTTTAATAACTTAGAGAATTTTAAGTGGCTAACCATATTGTTTACTATATATCAGTCTGAAGAATAAAGAATAAAAGCGCATGAATAGACAGGCACACAGCATGGAAGAATAGCACCATACACCCTAGCTAAAGTGCATTGTATATTCAAGGTTTAGATCTTCCACCCAGCAGATTTAGAGCGTGAGGGGGCAACATTTGAGAAGTGTGTACTGAACAAACACAAACATGAGGATTGCCTTTTTTCAGTTTTAAGTGTGAAAACATTAGCTCTCCCTCTATGCCTTTGAAGTCTTCTCTTTCTAGCAAAGCTCTGACAGGAGGGAGGTCTTTCAATTAGTTTCTCACCCATAATGATTTCTTTGAGACATTTTAATCAGGTTTTCCATCACAGAGTGCATTTGTTGCTGGTACTTGATCTCTTGGCCAGCTGAAGCTTCTGTGGTCCTTTGTCTCTTGAGCAGTTGGGTCTTTTATAAACTTTCTGGAGTAGTTATTAATCATGGAACTTTTCTATGTTTTTTGAGGTGCAGAGCTGTGCACAGAGTAAAATACCAGTGTAGTGACATGAGCTAATTATCTGCAATGTTATCAAGATAAGAGATAGCATGTTAGCAGTAATGCCTACAACAGCGTAATTACTTTCTGTTTCCATTATTTTGTAGTAACCATATAATTAGCTCACTGTACCAGAAGCTGTCTGCTTTTTATGGCAACCTGTGCTGCTAATCACTAGAAAAGTTTGTGTAAGTGATCTGTAACCTTCATACTCATAAAGTAGCACCAAGTAATTTGAAGGGGCAGCTGTATGCTGGCCCCTTTTGTAGAGGTAAGGAGTGAGAAAGAAGAGACTGACAAAGCTTTAGGAGCAGGAGGGCTGAAACCTTTGCTACAACTTCACAAAAATGTTTAGTAAAGCGTTAATCGCTTCATATGGTTTCCTCTAGATTAATGTATATGTGTCTGTCCTTATTCTCTTGAATGTCGTCTACATTAAAGAATTTTCCATGATTCAGTAACAATATAATTTATTCTGACTCTCTGATCTTCAAAGGAGATGCTTTCTTATAAAAGCAGAACTTCAGGAAGGAAGGGGCTCAGCAGGGCCAGATTATTTGTATGAAAGAGGCACTCTTCTGTAGGGCATTATCAGGGATGATGCCCTCTTCACGAGGAATCCGATGCTAGGGAGGTGCGTTACTCGCCTTTTACTGCCTATTGCAGTTCCCTGTGTCAGTGGAGAGGTTGCACCAGTGGACTCTCTGAGCTGGGACTGCCGTACCCACTGGGGCTTGCTGAGCAAGGTCAGGCTGCACTGGGGAGAAGCTGCTGTAGAGGGAAGGAAGGGCAGAGCCCGGCTGGGTCCCTGCAGAGCTGTGCGCTGCCTACCCAAGGTCACAGCAATGGAATCAGTTTAGGACAACGCCACTGCAGACAACGGGGCAAAGAAAAACCATTTGACACTCTTATACAAAACTATTTCTGTTATTTCTGCTCCATAAAAGCTGGCTTTTGTGGGTACGAGTGAAATCTCCTGTGCGCACAGCACTTTAGAGTAGCAGGAAAGAAAAAATACAAGTGGTGTACACATTTAGACATTAGGTTGGGAATTTTTTGCTGCTGTATTCCCACCCAGGCCTCAATTTAAGTACAAATTCACTAAATTTGGGGGATAAAAACCATGCTTTTTATCACCATTTCCTCCTACTTAATTCCAACCCTGTTGTCAGTTAATTATAGATGCTACTTTTTCAGATAATATTGCATAATTCAATGAAAAACAAAAAAGCTCTGTAAAAAGAGGTTATTAAATTCAGCTTTAGATATTTGATATGGTTTCCAAGTACCTCTTTATTTATTTGAAAAAAAGGAATCCTCTTGAAATGTGCTCTTTCTTCTTCCCCTCTGTGGCCTTGGAGCTGGTCCCTCTGAGCACTGCTTGTACATTAATTATTATGGTAAGTAGGGAAGATCAGGTGATAACATGAATACTTTTAAAGCCCACCACCAAGACTTTAAGGTAGGCAGCAGTGCTACATGGCTGTAAGCTGTATGCCGCCCAATTTCTTTATTTTTTTTAATGCACCAGTAAAAACAAGGCATTCTTTAGCTCCCGTTTGATCCCTCATCCTGGTCCTGTCCTTGTGGAGAGCCCCAGCTCGCTGCAGCTGCTATTCCTTGCACTCTGTGAATTGTCTCGTTGTGTCCAGGAGGCAGCAAAATCAGGACCTGGGAATAAAAGCCTCCTCTGCGCTGCTGGACTGCTTGTGCCAAAAGCCACCTAGGTTTAATTCCACTGAAATCAGTGAAGTTGTATTAGGCATTATTTGGTGTCCATTCTAAACCGTTACATTGCTTACTGCTTTATAAAGTGTTTAGCATGTGGTTTTTGTCCCCTAGGAGCTGCATGTGTTTGAGCAGGAGTTCTGTGAGCGCAAGGAAGGGGAAGGCTCCCAGCATGAGCTACTCGATCTTTTTCTTTCCTCTCAAGTGCTAGTAGTAAGGCACTCTGCCTTCACAAACAGAGGGGACCCTGTGGCTAGGACAAAGGGGAAATGCATGAAGACTAAGTAATTCACTACTTAAGTGTAAGATTATTAATTTTCTAGACGTTTTAGGGTGTTCTAAAATTTCAGCAGATCATGATATATACAAGACACGTCCTTTTCACTGGCAACATTAAGAAAGTTTAAATGGATGTCACAAGTTCAAGTAGTGCAGCAACAGAAAATTTACTCCCAACGCTTCCTTATCAGCCATTGATTAGAGCAGATTCCTCACAGCTAGAAGGGTCAGATGATTGTTGTTGGGTGAAACATCCAAGCTGTTCTAACTCACAAAGATCACTTTTTCTTCCTTTTGAATTCAGCTTCAGTATAGCTCTAGCATAGCAAAGATTTGTTGCCAAGTAATATAATTTAAAAGCCAACTGCTGTTTTTCACCAGAGTTTCTCTCAACACAGTGCTGGGACTCCAGACCACGCTTTGTTCTCGCTTCCATCTGTTGTCTGTGATCTGGTGGTGTTGCATAGATAAAACCCATTGAGTTGCCCCCATGTTTGGCTTGAGGAGTGTCACGTACCTATATGGCTGCTTTTCTTTACCTTCTTGCCTACATTCTAGATAAAATATTCTGCAAAAGCAAAGACAAGAAGGTAAACATACTGAAACCTACATGAAGTGTCTGTCTCCTGAAGACCAGGATGCTAGGCTGCAGTAGTGCTGGTGGTTTTGATATTCATTAGCTGCAGACCTTTCATTGCTATTCAGACTGGCATGCAACTGTGTTGGGATCTTATTCTGCATTTCCCCGTTGATTTAAAAAAAAAAAATCAATATTTTGGCGGAGCAATAGAAAAGTGTCAACAAAATCCATGGGTTTTAAAAAGTAAAATATTTACAAACCATTTGTAGTTGGTGACTTGAATACTGCAAATATTTGCTCTACTTGCAAATTGACTACTTGAATACTCTGCATAAAATCACATAGACCTACATAAAGCTTGGGAGAAAGTGTAGTAGTTTGATGTATTTTGTTGCATTTATAAACCTGACCACTTCATTTTGGCTAGCAAAAAGGATGAAGCAATAAATAGCTGTCCCTTTTCTCGTTACAACCAGTTTTGGCACCAAATTCCAGAGGACGGAGTCTGGTGGACAATACATAGACTGTATTGGCCTCCGCATACTCCAGTGCTGGGTGCACGATGGATGTGTGTTCTATGGCATTTCTGCTTGTCCTAGTTACTGGTTACTCTATAAAGATTTCATTATAGAAAGTTCAACTATTTGAGGTGGGAAAGTGATTAAAGGGTTTTTGAGCCATCTCTAGAACAGTATTGATCATCTACTGTACATTTAATCAGCAAAACAAGAAAAGAGGTGTAATTCAAACAATCAAACCTGCCACAAAAAAAGTTTGTTATCTCCAGTTTATCTTTCTGTTAACTTTATAAAGCTGGAGTAATGTTAGTCTGGTTTACAGTCATGGAAGAAATCATTTGCTTTTCTAGTATGGTATTTTAAACCAACATAGCCTGTGGATGTTGATAGCTTAACACTGCTGAAGTACTTCATACAAGACTTATACCGTTATGTGGGCAGAATGACTTACCCATTTAGGGGACTATTGCTATTTTATAAGCTGATATGGCTCTTCACTTGCCTTACCGTTGCATAAATAAGAAAAGGAAAGTAGGAAGGAAAAGTATTGTTTCTCACACTTGCAGGAAAATGATCCATAAATTTATAGCTGCAAAAGATCCTTTAGTTTTTTTCTGAAGAGATGCAAAAAAATTATAGCAATGGCTGCCTTTAAAGTATTTATGTGCAGGTGTTAAAAGACCTTGCTTGCAGGCTAGTAACTGTTCCTGCCGTAGGGCACAAAGCCAGTGCTCAGACCTACCAACAAAGTGAGATTCATTTCAGTGTATGTTTTTAGGGAGTAGCTTAATTGCAAAGTTGACTCTTATTAAAGGAGAACGATGAGAAAACAAGTAAGTTATCTGTGGTCTTGCTGGCCCTTCTCCTAAAAAAGCAATTATGCCACTGCTGATATGCTACGCTAATCTGCATTTTTAATTTCTGGTTTTGAAAAGTACATGTTTGGTTCCGGGACATTTGTCACTGTGTTGCCTAACTGTGGCTTGGCAGAAAGTGCCTGGCACTGCTATTGTGCTAGTGACTAGGCTCTGTAGGAGGCAAAGGTGATGGTGGCTCCATGGCCTTGGCGACCATTCCCCCTCTCACAGGCCATTCAGGCACTGCCTGCCCCAAGGGGGAAAGTTTGTGGCCTCTGGTAGCTGCAGAACAGCAGAGGGAAATAAGGGCCAACAACCTCCAAATCCCAAGTTTGTCTGTAATTCCGCCCACGTGCCTGGGGACAGCCCTGCAGCGTGCCTGGAGATCAGGTCAGAGAGGGCACAAACCCTCTTCACCTCAGGTGACTCTTCTTAGCAAGTATTACATGAAAATCTTTCTCGCTGCCCCTGATGACTTAAGATCGCTTGCCACCCTGGTCAACCAAGTAAATGATAGTAAATGAGGCTCTGTCACAGACCTTGAGGAACTTTTCGGTGATATCTGAGGTCAGTCAAGGAGGGCAATGCAAACGTTGGGGTTCAGTCCTACTCCTAGTGAAATCGATAGTGTTGGCCTTGAGAAGAGTGGGATTTGATTTAGCTCCATGACAGAAACCACCTGTGGAGTGCCCAATGTGTTCTTTGCTGACACATAAAGCACACCTTAATAAAGAGGTGGAGTGGAGGAACTGCAACGTGAGAGTTTCGATAGTTCTTAATTAGTGTTCTGTTTTGGGAGCTGAAGTAGATAAACTTCTGTGCTAAAGGCAAGGGGGCTTAAAAATCTGTTGTTTTAACAGTAGTGGGAATACAAGAAAAGAGTGAAGAATATAGTTACATAGCTATGCGTATATTGCTGTTGTATGACACATCTGAAGGTGTATGTGTATATTAGAACAAAGGCTATAGTGTAGAGTGGGAATGATGCAGAAATCTTCTGAGAGATCATGAAATTTCACGAGGAACTCCCTTCTAAAAGTGAAAACAAAGGAGAAAAAAGGGTTAACCCCAAACTTTTCCTAAAAGATGTCTTAAAGAAGATTACACAAAGCACTTTCATCATTGGGAATCCTTCTAATATGCAAATTTTTTTGGAATAAGTATCAGGTAAAAGAAAAGTAGTTTGATTAATGGAACCTGTCCTTTATAGTTCTCTTGCAATGTGTAAGGCTCTGTGTTGTGCCTGTGTGTGTGTGCGTTTCAGCAGTAGCGTAAGCATGCTGGCAAAAGCCACTGCCAAGTCTCATTAATTGCAACTCCCGCAGACTTATTCAGCCATAGAACTCTTATTTGTGGTGTAGTTTTACATTAATTTGGGACTTGGGTTTCCTTTAAATTTCAAACTGCATAGAGCAAAGTGTATCTTATTTAAAGGAAACAAAAAACCAGAAGAAGGCGAGATCTTAGGAGAGAAGCAAGATGATTTGCCTCTTAAATTCATTAGGATTACTATATGGTCTCATTTTTGTTGACAAGTGCAGTCCAAACCCCCCAATAAGTGAGAAATTTCCTATCCAGCATGCTGTTTCAGGCAAAGCTGTGTAATTGCCCAATATCATAGGCATAAACGGCAGGAGGGCAAAGGAGTTCAGTCAAGACCCCCCAGTGTTTGTGTTTGGTATGAAACACTCCATACAAAAATAATGATTTTGGCTCCTTGAGCCTCCCTCCAGTAGTATTTTCAAAAACTTTGCCAGTTGCTGTTGTACTTTGTTCTCCAAAAGTACACTGTAGAAAATGCAGCTTCACTAAAGAGTGGCCAAAGGTTAGACATTTGTGGGGAAATAAAGGATTTTTTTATATGTATATCAAAGATTTGTGCAAATACATGAATTTATTTTGGATGATATTTGGTGTGTTTCCAACAAGGCTGAGCTGTCCACCTCTTCTAAAATTGTCATAATTTCTGCCTGACTTTAATTTTTGCAAGCATTCTCTGAATAACAATGACTGCTTAAGACATATGTTGAAAGTCACTAACATTTTACACATGAAAAAAAAAACCACACTAATCGGGCGCTTTTGTAGGTTCTCACCATTAAGTTAATATTATGGACTTCTAACAGATGTTTTAATTAAGCTTTCCTATTAATTGGAAGATATCTGAAATTAAAACTTGATCCTTTGCAACCAGTATTTTCTTTTGCACTTTTAATTTAAAATTTGGAAATATTAACCGTTAATGGATGAGTGATAAATGCAGGCAAGAAAAAGCTTCACTTTTTATGTCATTGTCACTTGGAGATGAGCTATTCTGATGGAGGGAACTTCTCCAAGTGCACTGGGGGAGAGGAAACAAAAGGTTTATATGATAGGAAAAAACCCATGTATTTATTGATCCTTCCATCTGTCATATATGTATGCTGTATATCAAATCAGTAGTCTCCTAGGGATTTCAGTATCTTGAACGTGGACACCAAAGTGCCTTTAATTAAAATATTTCTCTGAATATATTTTGTTTCTATAGTTCACTGTTTATTTTTGAGCTATTAGAATATAGAACCAATATAGAAAATAGAACCAATGGGCGTGGAAGTACTTCAACAGATCCATTGATTCTCAACCCAGTGATTTAAATTCTTATTTTATTTTATATATGAGGAAAGCAAGACAAAGTTCTTTTGTAATATCTTACCTACAGATTTGGAAACAGAACTTGACTCAGTCTCCTGAGCCAACTGCTAAAAACACGCACTTCCTAAGAAAACCAAAAGCAGAAACAATTCAAACAAGTGGGAGAAAGGAGGGGACTGAAGCTACATGACTTTGAACTTTCGAGGCCCTCAAATTGCAACTCAGACTGTTGTCAAATGCAACTACACAAAGGCAGGCTGAAAAGGTCTTGGGAAGGTTTGGGATGGCAGTCTGTATCAGTTCTAAGTCTGTATTTGAAGGTTATATGCATATATCATGTATATTTTATATCATATATAGAGAAATGGCATAAATATCTTATACATGTATATATAAAAATTATATATAGCTGAGATTAGGAAAATAAGAAATGTTACCTGGGGTCAGCCCAATGGCCTGTGTAGGCAGATGTCCTGTTTCAAACAGTGGCTGCTATCTGATGATCCAGTAAGTGTTTATCCCACTTAATGGAAAATAAAGTAATTACAAGATAATGCAGATTTTTTTTTTCTAGCCCCATGGAGACAGTTGCTGGCCTACATTCTGATGCACGTAAATTGATACCCTATGTGTTTTGTTTGTCTTGCTGAGAGTTACTTAAAGCTTTGAGAACAGAAAATAACTCCAAGAACCTTGAGCTGAATTCATCCCACCTGTAACATGAATATGAAAAATCCCTTCCAGAGATTAATTCTGCCTTTATATGTATTGAAGAGGTGACTTGTACAGGCATATGCCCTCTAACAGACCTCTGCGCAATTTCAGCTGGAATTTTTTTCAGCTTTGGTATGGAAACCTTCACATCTTATGGAGCACCTCCGGGAGCACTTTCTTGGATGGACTCCTCTGCAAATGCACGTTTTGGGTAACAGCCAGAGAGTGAGGAACCCACAAAGTTAAATCCCCATTCTTGCGCGCAGAATGGGTCACCAGTGAGCTGGGTCGTCCTGTGTGCTCTTTGGGTGCCGTGTTGGGGCTTCCCCTCCAGAAGGCTTCACCGTTAGCGTATTTCCAGAAGGTAAACGTGTTACAGCCCCTTTGTTTAAGCTGCAGTAGACTAGGTTTAGTTTTGCTGAAGTCAGCAGACTTTGGTCTGAACCTGGACATTTTTGGCTTGCTAGGTATGAGTGGTTAAAAGAGCTGAATATTATTTATCTTCTTTTAATGGGCTCAGTAGCTTGGTAAAATAGGGTCATTACCACACAAGAGATCAAGCTCTTTCACCCTCTTGATCTTTTTTGATCTTGAAAAAGGTCAGAAGAATAAAGGTCTTACTGGGGATAAAAGTCTTAAGAGAAGTTCTTTAGCGGCAATTTTTAATGTTAGTATCTCCCCCCCCCCCCCCCCCCCCATTGTTGTACAACTCAAGCATGGAGAAGAATAGCTTTAGTTAGGTTTGGGCTTTTTTATGTGGTCATATACTTGGGAGCAAAAGCTGAATCTTTGTTTTCTGCTGGCTACATATTTCTTCCAAGGTCCCAGCTCAAGTGAGTGGTATCTTTGTGGCTGCAAAACCCTAAGGGGGACCCCTGCATACACTCAGAAACACAATTGCAAAAAGCTCATTCCTTTATACAGCGGATTACTTTTAGATTTACTTCGATGTGATCTGTACAGATTCCCTTCATCTAAGGGGAGGTCTGAATCTCTTAGCTGTCTTACGTAGCCACACACCAAGAGACCCTTATTTTGTGGAAGCCAAATCTCATTAATGGCAATCTGCTGCCCATCTTTTAATTAGCCAAAGAATTGGTGACATTTCACAACCACAGCAGTGGCAATAAAGTAGCATTGTAATATAAAATAAGGTGAAGTGTCCACCAGAATTGAGAGCCTCCGTTTATCTACGTTATTCTGCTGGCTAGATTCTCATTTTGTGTGGGGAATTGATGTATCTATTTTTATTATGTCACAAATATGCAAAAAGCTAATCTTTTTAACTTCTGAAACACAGAATTGGCTAACTTGGAGATCTGGAAACGGTACAGATTTCAAACTAAATGTGAAACCTTATTTTACAGTCTGCATTCCTTGGGTATGATATAAATACTAACTGATCTTTAATGGAGCCATGAACTGTAAGAAGATTTATCAAAATATTCCCAATATTTAAAGTTTAAAGCCGCTACCCTATTTTGGCAGAATTTTTAGGCCCATACACTGTGGGTACATGGCTTACCTGTTAACTTAATTATAATTTTTGTGGTATATTCTTCCTATTTGTGTGTTGATTTTATCAGGGCCAGGAAAAATTGCATTATTTAGATCGTATACTGCTTGGTATAAGGACTTCTCTCCCTTGTGGTTTATACAACACTGTATTCTATAGGGATTCATAAACAATTTGTGTCGCAATCATTTTCCACTTATTTTTCTTTGTTTTATAGAACACATTTTATGCTGCAGTTTCAGCATATGTCTCTGTGATTCAGTCAACTTACCTAGTCCAGAATCAATACTTACATTTTCCTTCCCCATAATAGTAAAAGGCATATAAAATGCATGAGACAAAGTAAGCTCTTTCTAAAGATGTGGATTAAAATTGAAACTGCACTTAAAAATGTGAAAAGTTGAATGAAGAGTTTGGAGTTTGAGACAGTTGTCTGTGATACAGAGGAAATATTGAAGACTGTCAAAAACTATCAGAGCACAGTGGTAGCAGCACTAACCAATACCACTGCCCTACTTGTTTGCAATCAATTGCTACTGAAGTAATTGTTTATTTTCTCTACGGTTAACTCCAGAAGTCTTTTATTGTGAGCAGCACAGAATAACATGTACTTCGAAACAGGAGGAATTTAAGTCAGTGACAATTGCTCTTACTCTGAGATGGGAAACAAGAACTGTAGGAGGAACGTTACCCTGTTTCACAGGTATTTCCCTTGAACCATAAACAATGAACAAACATACCATTAATGGTGTTGAGAGCTCTGAGACTAGCAATAAATCCAGTGCTAACAGCATCCGAACTGGGATGTTGGGATTATTATGGTAATTCATATTTCTGCTATTGTGGTTCACCTGTGCTTACAGTATGGGTTCAAAAGTTACTCTTCCTGAATTTTTAGCTCACCCTAAAATACAAGAATGAAGAGAAACCTTGGTTTTGGAAAACTGTAAAGGTAATTTGTGGACTGAAGGCATGCATTTCCTGATAAGAGTTTGAAGGTGCTTTATATGACGAAATCTCAGAATCTTTCCTGCTTACCATTCATGTAAGTATTCACAAAAAGATAGGTGTGGCCCTGACAATCAGATAATCTGGGATACAACTCGATAACAGAAGTTTTACATCATCCTTTTGAACTTTGCTTTACTTTGTACCTAATAAAAAAATAAGAAATTAGATGGTAAAGAGATACGTTACAAACTAAATGAAGTATCACAAGGCAAAACCATTAGCTAAAAGCATTGCATTTTCAAAGTGTTTATGATATTAGTCTTTCAGCTGTCGTTCTTCTTGGCTGTGTAACTGCACTGGGCTTCTGAGGAAATCTGAATTTGTTCCCCTTACAGGAATTAAAAGGAAACTGGGCCTACAAGAACACCTAGGTGAAGGGTTAGGTCTGAAGGCCAGCTGGTCACCAAGAGTGGCTAGGACTGGTCGTAGAAAGGCGAGTGATAGAAACCACTGGGGAGACGGCACTCAGTCCCCTACTAAAATATCAATTGGAAACAGGTGGTGTTTTCGGCATGGGTGGGCAGTAAAGGTTGGCTTGTATAGAGGAGAAACGTCTTGGAAAGGGGACCAGAGCTCAGTTCAGCTGTCTCTGGACATGACAAAGATGATTGCTGAGCTGAAGACATTCATGCTGCTGTAATCTAGGCCTTTCTCCAGTCACTGGAGTTGATGGTGTTCCATTAAAAATATCCCAGAGTGGCAGTCCTCGTCTTTAATTGAATGCTGTAGTTTATGACAACAAAGTCATTGAAGCAATTGCTTTTCTGGCTTATGACCATGATCAAGATGTCTTTTCTTTTCTCAAGTCAAATATGCACATGGACAACTATTAATTTTGCCTGCATCAAGCTCTTGCCAATATGATTGCAGAAGCCAGGCAATAGCTTCAAGCAGAGATTAGTTACCAGGAGTAATTCCTTTAAACTATTATCATAATGTCTGTTCTGGTTTTGTAAAGTTCAGGCCTAAACAAGCATGTTCTCATTAGATTTGTCAGGTGTGTGTCGAGCCACAGAGAATGGTAGTTTGCAGTCAAAACGGGATATTTCCACACACACACTTCTGTTCCATGTCCTACACACTATGGTGTGGTATCGTCTTCCAGAGGGTTACCTCTGATGGACAGGATTAGGGGAAATCCTTGTTTCTTTGGTGATTTTCAAACACTATCAGACAATGATGCCAACTAAGGGTGAATTAATGAGATATTGGAGCCTGGCAAGTAGAAAGTGGCTTTAAATAACCCTGATTAGCCTTTTCTCAGTTCCTTAGAGCGCAGGCAAGGCTTGAGCAACAACAAAGACCCCACACTCACACTTTTTATTAGTTTGGTGGAAAAAGAGTATGCTTTTCAGGGGGTGTTAATTAAAAGATTTAGGCTCCATTCACACTGCCCATATCCCTTGTTTCATCTTTCCCTTCTTTTTGTGTAGTTTGTTTGCAATGTGAGAGGTAGAACTGCTGTTATGACAGATAATGTTGACTTTTAAAGAGTTTGCTCAGATCTTATCTGTGAGAAAAATATAAGCCCTAATTGAGCATACCAGTTTCACTTTTTATGTGATGGCTTCATTAGACGTGAACTTTTATTTTAAGTAATTTAAAATGTCTCTCACTCTTTTCAAAACAAGTTTTCACCTCTTTTCTGTCTTTCTCAAGGGATAGCTCCCCTACGTCTTTGTAGTTGCTACATTTTGCCTTTTCAATGAATAAATAAAATAAAAATCTTCAAACCCTTTAATCATAAAGTTGTACTTTTATAAACCTTAAGCATATTAAGCATATTAAAATCATTGCATCAGCCTCCTCTAGTTACATGAAATTCATAGTGTACAGACCATGACATCTGCCAAGAAGTATTTCAGAATTGGAGAGTTATATTTAAATGTATTTTAAGTAGCTAAAACCTGAGTAAATGATTTAATCACAAAATTATCTTCTGTATTTTAGAACTATTTCAAAGTAATATTTACATGTACAATACCCTACCTTTTTCCTGAAGGAGACAGACTGATTTATTTATCTGATTCAGGCAAAAAGTCTGCAGCTTACCAAAGCTACCCCAAACAAAAGTGTGGAAACAGGAGACAATAGAAAACTCAGATTATTTGTTGTGATGGTCAGATTCTGAATCTGAATTGTAGTCACTAAAACCACAGGGACATGAGTGAATTAAAAATAGATTAGATTTCACCGTATTTTCAGAGTAACAAATTTGTTTCTTTTAAGGTTGTATTTTAGATCTGTGTGAAGCATCTCTAATTCTACCCTGAAACTCATCATACAGGTAGAGAACATGATTTGGTGCTGAGAAAAATCCTTTGTGCTCACCTTTAAAATGATGTTATACAAGATGAGATGTAAAAAGCTAAATAAGGGCTCATTCCTTCTTCGGAATTGTGTATGCTGGCTGTGAGACTGCTCTGCTACAGTGAAATGTGTAGTCCTTCTCTAATAGCTTTGAAATATTTGTCGTAAAATTGTTTAATCTGACTTCTCAGTATGGGAAGGTGAAGATACTGGTGGGGCGTTTGGGAGGGAGAGAGACAATCCTGTTTTTTTATATAAAGCTAATAGTTAAGTATATTGCTGCATGCTTTCACTGGCAAACATCTACAGCACACTTTAAAAAAAGAAAAAAAAAAAGAAAAGGGGGATTGCTGCTTGATAATGGACTCTGCTATTTTACAGCACTGTAGTCGAGCAGCCACCTACAGTTCATCCTTATGTTAATACTAACGTTACCAATTTTAACATTATATGCCTCTTTCCACCGGCCCCTGTTGGAACCAACAGCCTACGGCAAGTGCTGTACTGCCTTTTACTTAATTGCTTCTTAAAGCTAACAGTGAATTACATTAAGTGTAATTTCATTGTCGTTGGATCTTGGTGAGTTTGAGGTGGCACGTTTGCCATGGGAGTTCTTTTTCTCTGGTTCAGTGGCTATATCCGGGTGGGATGCATTTCTCCTGGAGTAATCCAGGAGAATCTTTCCTTTGAAGAGGAACAGATGTAGATTTACATATCTGGAGGTCTCTGGCCTCTGATGAGATTAGTTGGTGTTTTTAAACCCTACTGGAAGGTGCATATTTAATAAATGCCTAAAGCAAGCCTGTGTGAAATGGCTGGGCCCTGGGAGACTTTGAATGAGAAGAGAGGAGGAGATGTCAAGTTGCACATTGTGGTACCATCATAATCACTGCTGAAAATAGGCCAACACTTGAAATAACAGATAAAATTTGGATTCTGCTGTAAAAGTAGTAAAGAAAAAAATGGGCAAGGGAACCACCTCAAAAGCATTTAGGTTTATATTTCAGTTGATCAGTTTGTTTCTAATTTTGTAATAGTCGGAGAGACATGAAAATGCACAGGTTTAAAAAGCTGGCAACCTTCCCTGCCCCCTGCCAAATGATCTGTGCTTTTCTAACATGCTTATTTGAGGTAGCTGCATGTCCTGCAATAGAGTTTAGTATTTTTGCTTTACTGAAAGCGTATTTTGAGACGGATGGGAAAGGCTTGTGCTAAAACTGGAGATTAAATAAACTTCCATGAGAAAGACTAAGCTTATTTGACAGCAGCCTTTCTTTTCTTTTAAATAGAAAATAAGTGTGAAACAGAAGTTAAAAATTCTACATCAAACCCTTCGTTTGGTGTGCTGCTCCCCTCAATATAGCTATGATATGGGAAAACTCCTGTTTTGGATCCACGTCCTGCAACGATTTTTGCATTGTAGTCACAGCATTTGAAATTGTGCAGAGGTTTGTAAATGCTTTATAATTGCATCCTTCTTCCTTTTCTTTCACCTCCTTTCAGTTTGTCACAAGATTTTTATTTTTTCTTAGAAGCTCACCATTTGTGTCACTCTGCTGCCTGCCTGTTCCAGCCCGCGTTGCGCAGCAGGTTGTGTAATACTGTTGCCTGAAACCTGTAATGTTCTGACGGAGCTGATACCCAGCCACCTTCATCTCCTACAGCATTCTGCCTCTGCTACCCTAGCACTGACAGCATCCCTCTGTCCTGCTGTATGTGACTACAGCCCATCAGGCAGCTCTCTGCTCCCGCACGGAGTCCTACCCCGGCACCTGCAATGTCATCTGCTCCCTCCTCTCATGTATAGCACGACTCCTCTCCTGCTGGCGCCTACAGCATTAGCCTGCTTCTGTCACCTACACCGCTCCTTTGCCACACCTTTTCACTTGCCTAACGCGCCTGGGTACCCACTCCTGTCCCCATGAACCTGCAGAGATTTGTGCACTGTCCTGTGTCATCTGCATCTATCGTTCACCTCTGTAATGCCACTGAAATGTCAGTGCAGATTAAAATTTCTTGGGCTTGGGGTGTTTTATTATTTAAGGAGGCCTTGCAAAAGCTAGATGCCGTAGTGACAGGGGCAGCAGCCTTATCCGAGGTACACACAGGTCTCAACCAAAGCCTGCAAGCGACAGTGTTAATCCCCTCATGTGAAAGGGCAAAAAGCTAAAAGAAAACAAGGCTCTGCTGAGATTAATGGAGAAACAAACAGAGCCCAGTGTAACAAAAGAAGGTGCTCAGATCTGTGGATAAGGCCTTTTCGAGGCCTCTGAGCAAGGACCCTATTTAACTCCCTGTGGAGCACCAAAGGCTCTGCAGGGCTCGGGGACAGAGTGGCAGGAGAGATGAAACAGCAAGAGTTAAGACAAGAAAACTATTCCCTGACTGAACTGCATTTTTCAACTCGTAGCCAAATGTTATTGTGCGGTTAGAACTAGTTCCTGTTCTGGCCCTAGTTTAATTTCATGCTGGAAAAGCTACCATCTACTCTGCAGACATACTCTTATTACTTTCCAGCATCTCATGATAATTGCCCAGATGGGTACAAACAATGTTTTATTGTTACTTTTGTTTGGTTAAAGTTAGGAGAGGGACTGCTTGCCATCAGGCTCAGAGCAGGAAAGCAGTTTATAGCGCTTGTAAGCAGTATCTTTGCCAGTGATGATGAAAGCGACATAAAATTGCTTTCGGGGGAAATTTACTCTTGGGTTGAGGCTCAGCCCAAGGCCTATATATCACTCATGTCCTTTTAAGCTTTATTTTTGAGGCCTAAGTGAGACTGATGGTGCGCTGGTGTAGACTTTGCTCAGTGGAAAATATTGCTCTGGGGGTTCAGGCTTTGGCTATTTTTCAGGCAAAACTCCCAATTGTTTTCAATGTGCAAATACCACAATGGGCCTATTTTGAATTCTCTCTCATTAGATTGCAAAACTGGTTCAATTATATCCTATGGATTTCACAGGCATGTAGCTTCCTGAACACCCACATTGAGGAAAGAAAGGTTTCATGTTTGGATCTCTGTCTTGCTAACATACCAGCAAACAAAACCCCACAGGACCACATAGGACAGCTACAATATGAGTATTATGGTAAGAAATAGTCAACATTTGTCAGCCCTGACCACATGGTGACATCTGAATTTAGCACGCTTTTCCCTGTCCTCAGAATGAAAAGATACCTAGGGAAAGCTCAGTTAGTAAATGATTGTTGACTTTGCTGTTTTTCTAAACTTTTTTATTATGGATAGCTTACCAGGCAGAAAAGAACCCCCCCTGAGATAAAAGTAAATATAAAATTAAACTAAGTAACTAGAAGAAATTAAAAAAGTCTCTTTTATTGGCATGGTGATACTAGATTGTCTGCTAGGTAGAACAGCATAAATAAATACTGGACTGGAAAACGGTGGTGTTGACAGTACCTGTCAAATGGACTATGCAGCAGTGCATACACAGGGTGGTAAAACACCCCCAGAGTATCTGGCCTCACCTATAGCTGTTCTAATGATTTGCTGAAGTACTGCTTAAGTACATCAAGAAATCTGAACCAGTATCATATTCAAAACATTGTTCATTTTAAGGGGGATTAGACAAATTCCTGTTCTGAAGGTGCCACTGTTGGACTTCAGATAGAATTCCCAGCGGGCTTAGTGCAGCTTCCTTTGCGCGTAATCAGATGCTCTTTTTCTTTTCCTCTGCAAATTGTTAAATACTCTTATATACATCGTATCTACAGGCTTTCTGAACTTCTGGCAAGTTTGCGTGAAGTCAAAATGTGTTCCCTCGTCTGCATGCCTGCGTGCTGACCCTGCGCGCTGGGCTGCCCGTTCAGGCTCCTGGTTCCACGTACCTCTGCTTGTATGTCTTTGTCAGTTCGATCCCGACCCAGATGACAGGAACCCCTTTTTTATCTATGGCACTTTACACAACTGCTCTCATCATTATTAATTATTTTAATGTTTTGCTGTCTTTTCCCATTTTAACTCTGCTTTGAAAGCCGCCTCCTCCTTGCTGATTGCTATGGGATGAGGGCCAGCAGCCATCCGGGAGGTACTGTCCACAAGCTTCTTATTTTTCACAACTTCTCTGCCTTTTTGTTAGCACAGAGGCTTGTTCTCTTATCAAAGTAGCTCTTCCGTAACCTATCTCTCTAGATGTGCTAAGGCTGATTCCTTACTCTCTTTTCATATGTAGTTTTCATAGTTTTGAGGAGTTATTTTGCCAGTTCATACTCTTCCATCTGTTTTCATTAGTCTAACCTTCACAGAGTCCTCGTCAGGTTCTTTAGTACTGTTTTTGGCACTAATCACAACCAAAGAAGTAAAAGAGTCTGTGTTATAGATAGTCCCAGATCATTCCTTCTCCAGTATTGCTAAAAGCAATTTGGTGGACAAGCTGTTCTTCCTTTGCTCTGTCAGAAGAGCCACGTTTTCTCCCTCTCTGTTTCAGGGAAGTATAATTTTTCCAGATTTTTATCCTGGTCCTTTTTATTCCTGCAGCAGATTACTCTCTTTTGATAACACTGAAAAGAAAAATAGATGCCTGTCACTATTTTGTTCGGTAGCTTTATTTCTTAAGATAACAAAGAATTAAATGTTTACACAATATTTAACTTGCAAGATTGGCTCTTTTGTAACTTCCGAATTGCAACATTTAAAAGTTTCTAGTTAAGTTATCCTGGATTTAACTCATCTGTAGTATTTCAAGCTCTTCTTTTGTTATGTGTAAGCAATTCTGTCTCGTTTCTCATTAATAGCACACACCATCTACCTGCAGAGTGATGTGGCTGAGTTAGTTGTGCCGGAGCAGCTTCTGTTTTGATATTTCTTATCTGTCTTTAGCTTTTTATTAGGCCATGAGTATTGCATTTAATATTCTCATGTCCTATTACCGGAGAATGCTCTGTTCTCTGTATGCTGTCCTGTGGATATTTCCTTGGGATGTCCCTTAATCAAATCACTATGGCTTATGGCAGCATAAGACTTTGGGTTTTTCCCTGAAGTCATTTCATAAGTTCTACAATTTTTACCTAAAGTTATAAAAAGTTTTACTTTTTAAAGTTTATGTTGATCTTCATGTCTTGCCCTTTTCTCACTTTTAAATACTTGGTTGGTTGTAATTAGGCTTTCTGCAGCTTTGCAGAATTTTTAAATGACAAAGCCATGTTTGTTTGCACCAAACAGGGCACAGTGCTCAGTTGCTGTGAAATTATCATGGGCTTTACTTGTGAAATCACCATGCGTCTGTTTAAATTAACCCTTCTTACCAGCAGCTATTCTCTGAAAATATGTAAATAAGTCCAAAACACATGCAATACAGTTTTATAGCCTTTTACTGTGAAATCTGTTATTCTCTTTGAAAATTGTCTGCAAACATAGCCCTTTGGATTCCTTGCAGCTGATCACCTCCCCCTTGCCCAGGACCAGCCGTTGAGCTGGACTGAGCCCAAGCAGTGAGGCAACGGGAGGGCCCTTCTCTGCAACCACTCCCAGAGCATCACAGCCCCAGGCAGGACCATGCTACGTATTTCAGTGAGAAGCTGGCTCTGCCAGATGAAAATCTCACGCACCAGAGCTTGAGGATGCTTTCTCCATACTGGACTCTGAAGCAATCTGGATTTCCATGGAAAAGCAGCAGTCTCATAGATTTCTCCTTCCCCTGTGTAGCATCTCTGCCTTCAGACTGGCCTGCTCTGTTGCTAGGGTTCTGGTTAGGTCTGTTCTTAAAAGTTTGGGAGGAACGGTGTGATTTTATAGTTATTCCACCAAAACTTTAAAATTTTAACTCAGGTGATACAGTCCGGTCTATTATTTTCTTGCTTACAAGGTGGCAGTGAACTTGATCTGTATCATGTATTGGCTTTCATCATTCTCAAAATGGGACATAAAACAAGGCACTTCCTTGTGCTGAAACTGTGAATGAGTGCCAGGTCTTCCACTTAGTTCTTGGAGCAATTCCTCTTGCCTATTTTTTTTTTTTTTTGCCATTTTGATTCTAAGTAAACAAAAGAAAAATATGTGAATTTCCACCTTAAAAAAAGGGGGATTTGTTTCCCTTTTGATTAAAAAAAAAAAGGAGGAAGAAGTAAAATTAAATAAACAGATACAATTTTTATAGAGCTTCAAAAATATTTTTTACTACCTGTGAAACAAAAATGCAGGAAATAGTATTTTGGCGAAGCTGTTTATCCCATTTTTACTAGTAAGCAACCACTTTTCCTAATGCTAGCTTACACTGTCATCATTTAGTAAGTGTCCATGTGTGGGCCACTGAGTCATCTTGTTACAATGTTTCTTTCTTGGTTTTTACATCCTACAGAAATTACTATAAATTGAAAAACTGAACATTAATTTATGGAAACTCTTTTCAGCTGTCTGATTTTGTTCTGCTTGCATTCCTTTTTTTCCTGTCATTCTCTTTCCTAAATCACCTATTATTTTATGTCGTTGTGGTTCTTTTTTAACATTTTGCTCTAAAAGATATTATGGGAATTATCTGAGGTCTCTAATTAAAAAGTTCCTTGGTTTGTATTTACTGAAATCATGTACAAATAGTAACTAGTTCCATAACAGTCAATGGCAAAAATCTTGTCAGCCAGAGCTGCACAGAGAATCTATAAAATAGCTGTCAAAAATAAATACATAGAGTAACTTCTGTTGGGGAATAGAAGAGAGGTGTTTGTGCTTTCTCTAAAATCAGTTGAAGTTTATTTTGTAATTATAGTGGGGTCAGGACTGGACCTGAAGATCATAAAATGAGATCATTACTATTCTCAGTGAAATCTGTGATGAATCATATTGTCAAAGACACACGAGTCCTTTTCTGTTCTTCCTGCTGAAGACCCGTGCTGTGCCAGTGACCACCACCAAGAGCTAGCCACCCTTCCCACCCCACAGATCTTATCTGCAGCCTCACTAACCTCTTCTGCTGTTCTACTCAGACCACCTGCCTCATGTGGGAAAAACACCAGGAAATTATGTTTCAGCAGCCATGACTCAGAGTACCCTCTGAAAGCAGAATAAACAGGAGCAAATTGGCAGCACAGCAAGAGAAGTGACATCAATCCTGAGTGAAGGCGGCAGTGCCATGATGCTGCTTCCCTGGCCTGCAGGTCTCCAGGCACCCAAGTTTTGGAAGACACTTGAAACTTTTCAGGGCCGGTAACCAAAGCAATGCTGAAGGCTTGCATGGTCTGTATGCACTCGCCTGCCTTACCTGTCTGGGTGGCAGGGTGTCCCTGTACAGGTGCTTGTTCTGGGGTATAGATGTGCTGTTGCAAATGCTCTCTGCCAGTGCCATTTCTTCTTGTGGGAATTGTTTCATGGTGGTAGTTCAAAGGATGATCTCTCTCTGCTGGTTTACTTTTAAAGCATATCTGTTCACAAGGCATGTTTAGGAAAAACGGTAAAGCAGAAGTGTTTGGGTCTATTAATAAGGTCACTGATACTTGAATGAAAATCACTCAAATGCAAAACCATCACAAGAGCAATGAATCTTTTAAGTGTGCTAAATAGGTCTTGAGCTCCATTTGCATACATCTTTATGGAAAATATGAAGTTCCATGCAATTACAAGCCACGCTATGGAAGTTGTACCTGAATAAATGATATGTGAAAAGTGGCACTGGTTGCCATCTTCCAGAGTGTCTGCAATTTTAATCCAATCCAGACATCTTGGATTTATGAAAGGTAATTTTGTATTCAGTTATTAGTAAATGCAACTTAGTCATATTTGCATTTAATTTGTTCAAACATCAGCAATCTTTGCTCCTTAAAAGAAGAGCAGTGCTGAGAGTTAGAGTTTGCAGGTTTAGATTTAGGAAACCCTTTCTTAAATCAAAGGTAGAGAGATTAGAGTTGGAGGTACCCTGAACAGCACATGGATAGCCTAACCTCTTCTATATTTCCCATCTTGTTTTTCATACTTACAAACAATTTTGACTGGAGTGATGTCCAAGAGTGAACTACAAGAATGGCATTCATAGTTGAAATGCAGATTTTATGTGGGCCTTTTCTTTTTTCTCCTTTGTGGAAACTCCCTTTATAAGTTTTAACCTACACCTCATTGCTGTATTGGCTTTGGATGTAGCTTGGAAACCTGTCTGTATTGCTTCATTTGAAAGATCTTAGTGGGAGGATGTGCTGGGTAAAAAGTAGGTTCTTTCCAAGTGCTGTGTGGACAGTGGTTCATGAATTTATTCTGCAACAGAACAACTATTAGTACCTATGAATCCATATCATGCGTAAATGAAAGCATATCAAATCTACAAAAATACGAAAGCAAGATATATCTTGTCCTCATAGTTTATATATTGCTTTCATGATTTACTCCATAAGCAATTATAAATGTAATGGTAACTTATAAAGGAATATAAACCTGAAGTAACCAAAACATATCAGTCTCTCTACCTGTTAGTGCATGGATCATATTTTTTTACTTTTTTGCTAAATAGCATGTATGTATTTGAGGCCCCAGGTATCTTTAATCCACATTGATAAGAAGTTCTATTTAGTCATTTTTCTGCCACTGTTTTGTATTTCAGTGTATGTTTGGTGTGTTTTGTCAGAGATTCCGCCTGGACTGGCATTCAGATAAACGACAGCCAGGCTTTCATTCTGTCTCAAAACACAGTTGATTTCCTACTACTGCAATCTCCACTCCAGCGCGAAGAGATGCCGAAGCTCTTGCACCTATTTGAGTTGTACTGCTTTTCCAGAAAACAAGTTGTTAGGTTCCAGCAATGAATGAGTTAAAGGCAGCATTTGGATCAGTGTTGTGAAACTATATATTATCTATTGTATTTCCTTGGCCTTAAGTGGATTCTAGCATGGGATGAATTAGGTTGGCTAGATATTTTCTGCTGACTGTGATATCCCTGTTGAGCAGCTTTCCCAGTACGAATATATTTGGCCCTTCTTTTTTTTCCCCACAAGCTATATCCCTGTATAAAAACAGCTTTATCTCTAAAGAGCAAATAACACCCAGTGCTCATAACAGATGCCAAGAAATGTTTCTGTTTTGATTTTTGAAAATAAAAATTCAACTGTGTTCAATAAAATTCAGAAGCCGTTTTCCTCTGTGGAAATTAAAGGAATCCAAGGAAGTCTAGGAAGATAGCGACCTTCCTAATTAAAGCGGTAGCAACTGCAGGAATCCGGTTTTTACAACCACCTCTATCTCACTGTGCTGAGAACAAAGCAGTCCTCCATTAATATTTTATTTTCTCTTTTCTTCCACTATAACAATGCTCTATGTTCTGAGAGCGCCCTGGAAAGACATGCAGAGCTATGTTAATTATGGTTTAAATAATTGACACTCTGATTGTGTTGTACTTTCCGAATTGTATGTGGCATGTCACTGGTTCTACATATAATTACATCTATTCACTGCCATCATTTTTCCCACTTACATCACAGTATACAGTAGTCTACATTGCAAAATCGTATGCGGTAACTAATAACATCTTCACCAAATGACCTTTGTTTTTAAACACACGGAGTACGTGTAGCAGTGGAGGTCTGATTGCCATCAGAGCTAATGCATGCATCCAGGAAGATCTATTATGAAACAGTTAATGTCAGGGGAGTTGGGAGTCTGCTTCAGAAGCACACGCGGAGCTTAAAGAGTGGGTATTAGGAAATTTCCAGTGTGGTCTGATGGTAATTCCTTATTTAACATTGCATCTAGCTTTTCAGCTTCTGGGAACTCGGATATTTATTATTTGCTGTTTTATAGATTTGTGCACTAACTACTGGGATTATTAAGTACATCCAGCTCTAGTATGTACAGTACCATGCAACAACGTAAACAAGCTTTCAAGACTCATCTTCAGGTGTTGACTGAGTCATTCTGAAAGCTTGAGTGTATGTAGGTGTTTGGAGAATGAGTAACCAGCTACTTCTTAGAGTACCTCATTAGTTGACTGCTGCACGGCCGTTTCCAGTTCACTATTTGTCCAGTAAGCAGCTAACTTGAAAATGAAATCCTCTCTCTTACAAAGCAGCCTTAATGAACTAAAAAATATTTATGGCTTCTTTGAAAACCTACATCCTTAGGCATGATTGCAGAGTGTATGCGTTTGCTCAGAAATAGTGTGAGTACTCCCTGCTAAAACGTACACACTGTGGAGTTTGTTTCTGTCTGCTTTGCATGTTCGTTCTGCTGCTTGCAAATAACCTTCTGCCCAACTGGAACTGATAAGGGAGAGGGATTAGTGTTTGGAAAGGCTACAAGCGCGTTATCCTCAGGCAACCTGGGAGCTTTGCACCGATAACCATGCTGTAGCAATTGCCTCTATCTGGGTCCTTATGGCCCAGTAAAGTGAGGTGGCTTTACCCCTCAGTGAAGGTGAGGAAATGCACAACTTCATGTTTACTGTGGAAGAAGGATATGTGCAAAAGAAGGTTCTGCAGGGTAGCCGGTATGCTTATAAATCCACACCTTAGCTTACATCGTAGTAACTTGTCCGTAGGACCAATTCTGTAATGTTTTATGATTCATATCCTAGTAATGATTAACTGACAATAGTCATGTAGAGAGGATCAGTAAGAACCGATTTTGGACTAGCAATGACTTTCAGGGGTCTGTTCAAAATAATTGTAAAGGACTCAATAAAGTCAGTATGGGGAATTTAGCATCTTTGGCAGTAAGTGGTTGTGGTTCAATTACTGTGAATGAGTAGAAGGATGATATTGTGTCAGTATCAGGTACACCTTCAGAAAAATAGGGAACTATTTGGTAGTCCTAACAAAATATTTCAAAAATTTTCAACAGAAAAAAATGAAAACCACTAAGGTTTGTGTCATACATAACAAACGTGATGGTAAAGTCCTGGGAGTACAGCAGGATGGAAGTATGTGTAGTAGAAATAACTGTTGTTGTATTTAAAAAAAAAAAAAGAAAAAGGACCAAATATTGCTTCTTTTCATTTGGCCTGGAAGTTTATTAAAAATGTAAGAAAATCAGAAATTGTAGCCATTTAGGTGAAGCAATAACATGTTGAATGCTATTGGGATAAAAAAAAGCTTTCTGTGACAGAGAACACTGGAAGCAGCTATCTGAAAGTACTGTGGCAGGTGGATCTCGTATGATATTAGGTTAGATACATGACACACCCCAGAAACCTGAAAATTCTGCTAATGAGAGAAGATAAATGGAAAAGGATAGTATTCTTTTGGCATGTCAGATGGGGTTTTCAGAAGTATTTAGCAATTGTCTGTGTCTGACCTAGCTTGGAAAGCTATCCCTACTCAGGACATCACTTGAACCTGTGGTGCTGTGCTGGTGATGCTGATGTTACATGAAGCTGAACATCTCGTGTATGGATAGGCTTAGGAATGGGTGGAAATGCTTTGTCCAAATTAAGGACCCTGTTTAGAGGCAGAGGTTGAAAAGGTTCATCTTGAAAATAAGGAATGTAACTTCTTACACTGATATTTTTTTTGTGTATGCTTGTTGCAAAAGTAATGCCAGCCATGTTAACAATTACTGAATATAAAAAAGCACATATACAAAATACCATCCTTATTTTCCTGTGCTGTGTTAGAGTTTAGGAGCTTTTCTCAGAAAATGCTTTGTGCAGGTATGGGCAGGTTCACACTTAGGAAAGCAATGAATGCTTTGCATCAACATGAACAATTGTGTGGAGGCATAAGAGAAATTATGCCAGACTGAAAATATAAAGCAGGTTTTTTGTTTTTTAGAAGTTTAGTATACATGGTAGAAAATTTTAGAATGAGAACTTGACAGATCTTTCTCATACCAAAAATCAATGTAAAACTGCACTGTAAATTTTTTTTAAAAAAAAAATCTTGCTTTTGCATATCGGGGATAAGTATAAGTCTTGTTTTCATCTTGTTTTCCCTTATTCCTCGGTGTCATTACCAAAATGTGTATCTCAGTGCATTAAAGAATATAATTTGAGTCAACTGATACCTGAATCAGTTCTGGGATATATGTAATTTCCTGTGATGTTGAACAGAAAGAATTGATTTCAAATGTATATTTTTGGATTAAGGTGAAGGGATCAAATAGGAACCTAACTTGTATGTCTGATAATTGAATTTCACCTCCCATACTATCAGAGCAGAATCCTGTAGGATGGTATCTGTGGTGTATAAATGCTGTGGCTGTATATTAATTTTGTCCCATTAAAGAGAGCTGGGTAGGAAAGCAGTGAATTGGTAACAATCAGTATTTATGACACACATAAAGGCATATCAGAAAATTGTGTGAAACACTTGCCCTATATGCTTTCCCATATTTTGTACTATGGATAATAACTCTTAGTTACCTGATCCAAGTACAGCACAGAACATGGAAGGAACTTCTCGCTGACTGACTGTTCCTGTGCTGAAAAATCCTGATGTGCTCCGTGTCCTGGCCAGCTTTCCTGGGGAAGTGGCCTGTGCTGTCATGTCATTGTGAATCAGCGCGGTTCTTGCCGCTGTAATTTTCTGCAATTGATACTTGCCGCTGTTTGTTTGAAAAGATGACCACAGAATCTATGAAAAATTCAATATGGCTTAATTTATGTTTTCCTAAGATATTTTCTGGAGCACAGCCTTTGTTGGAGACCTAAATCTAAGCCAATCTAACTCCTGCTCAAGGCTGGGCTTTGCTGTGCAATGGGAGTTGAAGGCCACTGCAAAACCTTCTTTCAGGTGAATTTAGATCACAAATCCATATGGGTAGAACTTACAAATTTCAAAGCTGGTGATTTTTCTGTTAAATCTGGTTTCCCAAGGAAATGATATACATTTTTGTCCGCATGTTTTCCACTAATAATTTTTGAACCATTTTGCTTATTATGTTTGACAGAAAAGTAAAGTCTGTAATATTAAGTTTCATGAAAGTAGGTGACCCAGCAGGGGGAAAAGATCCTACTCATGCCTTTGCTCCAGAAAGATGGCAGTGTGAGTATACCTCTTCCAGACAACAGAGATTTTGCAGCCAAAAATAACAGAAATAAGAGCTAGTAGGCAGAAACTCACATGTTCTGGAAGCTGGGTTACAAAATAATACCGTAAACAGCAAAACTCATTTCAGGAAAAATCTGAACTTGTTGGGCAGAAACATAGTTCTACATGCTACCTTTCTGTAGGACCTCTGAGACTTCTATGGGGTAGGATCGAATTCTCATAGATATTTCCATATTCAGGTTACACTTGAAAGTAGTTCAGAGCTAGTAGTCTAGACATGTGAACATGTAGTTCTCTACCACTAGTGTGCACATGTGTATTGTAGTGTTTGTATATTTTACGTGTTTCGCATATAAATATTTTATGAGCATGTTTTCTTATTTGCTGCGTGTCTCAAGTCTGTAAATGTATTATAAATATTGTCCATCTGGATTCAATATTGTCATCTTTTAAGGGAACAAACTTCCCTTTTTCCTTTCCACTCTTTCCCCAGCCTAGATAACACCAGTCATGATTCAGAAGGTATATGAGCAGCAAAGAACTCTCAAGAATTAGCAGTTGATCATAAATGTTCATTGATGTGTCTTCAGTACTCAGTATTTTCAGAAGAGAGTAATAATATATTGATACCGAAGGCTGTGGATACTTGAAAGAAGTGTGGTCTTTATTTAGTACATAACCTCCATGCTATGAAAATCAGACTTACATCAAGGATAGGTCTTTGGATTGCAGAATAAATATGGCTGAGCAGTTGCTTTTAAAATTTTTAGAATGTGTCTGTAATCTGATTATGAAATAGTAATTTTGTTTGTATTCCAGCATCCACTGCAGACGTTTCAACCCTGTATGTCGATATCAATTAATACTGTAAACCAAATTTTCCACACAATTCTTTCCATACAGTTAGAATCGGAGGAACACTGAATTTTGTGAGTTTAGCTGTCCCCTTCTTTAAAAGGATTTATTAAAGTTCAAATGAGTAATGATGAGCTCTCATTTGCTAGACTCTTAAAGGGAAAGCGTTCTAGACCAGCTTGATATCTTTGCAAGTCCTGAAAATGTTTCTGTTCACTCAAATGCACTTTTCAGCATTTATTGTGAACATGCAAACATTTTCTAGTTATATTGTTTTAATGGAGAAGCAGCCATGAGTGATGTAATTCTACATGGTCATTTTCATTTTCTATGCAGCTGCTGCAAAATTAAAAAGCTGTAAAGTTACAAATGGCTTCATATGAAGCAATACACAGCATGGAATTTCCTGCTGGTGGTTAAAATAATACAATTACTTTTAACAGATGAAAACACTTAAGCAGGTCCCTATTTAAAAAAAGAAATCCCCTTTCTTCTGAAAGTATCCTTTTAAAACATTTGCTTGGAAACAAGGGAAAACCAGTCTTGGCACAGAATATTTTTATTCTTTTGGGGTTTTGGCATACAACACAGATCAAGAAGAATAATCACAGTGGCAGGTAAGAAACCAGTAACAGAAAAGCTTTATTTGAGCACAATTCACCAGGCGTACATCTTAGTTTATTCTTGTATCCATCTGCAGGATAAACCAGCCATATGCTTAGAGACATCATTGTCTTCTCTCTTTTTTTCTCCCCTCCACCAAAAAGAATAGTCATTAGGCTTGACAAGAATGGTACATTTTATAGTAATTACAAGGGAGCACAAAACAAAACCAGGCCAGTTTCACAATGTCCATGGATGTCCTAATGCTCCAAAGAATGGTTTTACATTCTGTTAGGGGGAAACTGATTAATTGGTTCTTTGTAACTCCAAATTGAAATCACAGTGTAACCTGGTTGTGCTCAGCACAGGAAGCCTTTGGGGATGCCAAAGTTTGGACACGAGTCTGGGACATAGAAGAGTCCCAGAACTATTGTGTTCAGTGAGCTGTGAAAAGTCATTCAGAAGAGAAACACTCAGCATCCTTTATTTATTTGCATTGAAATATTTATCTGTGATGTGAGGCATTCATAATAGATTGTCAATCTCTTGTGTTTTGTGATGAATCTGGGGGTCTTGCATTGAATTCCAAGTATTTCCTTCTGTGAATAATTTCATAATCATGCCATTTCCAACCTATGAATGTTCTTTGACCTTTGGATCCAAATTATTTCTCCCCCCCCTTTCTCTAGGAAGAGAAAAATCAAACCTTTAATTTTCTGTTTAAAAAAACAACTCACCTACCTGAATTATTAATTTTTTAACTTAGAGATTAAAACTCAATCAACCTGAAAATTCATGTCTTACTGCTCTTTCCTGATAATTGAAGGAAATTATTTATGTAGCATAGATTAATATTGTTTCGTGTTCTACCTGACATTCCAGATTAAAGTATGACTTTGAAATAGAGAGGTTGGGACTGAAATACCCTGTACAACCACTCTAGTACTTGGAAAGCAATGTGTTAGGTACTTAGCACAAAAGCTCACAAAGGAAGTAAATTTTCACTTCCATCTTGTTACGTGTTGGGTAGAACAGAGAGAAACGAGCTTGGGAGACCAAAAAAAAAAATTGGAGCAAGAGATCAAGGGGATGAAAACAACGAGCACTGTGCATCCTTGATCCTTAGGTCTGACTTGCAGGGGGAGGGACGCCACAAGAAGCCCTGCTTTCAGTAGAAAGACAGAAAAGTCTCTTTTCAAGCTGCATCTAACACCATCATAGCCCCCTTTGAGCTATACACTGATACAGAGAAGGCTCTGTGTTTTTTCACTCTTTGGGGACAAGCAAACTCCCAAGTAACATCTAGAGTAACTCTTAGAATTTCTGCCATAACTATGGGCTGTTTTCTGTAGAGCAGAAAGCGATGCTGGCCCACCAGCACACGAAGGTTTCTTCTGAGTTTTTTGAGTGAGCTCTCAGCCTTTTCTCCCCTTTCTTTTCCTTTCATCTCTGATTTAAAAAAAAGGAGCTTGGAGACAAGAGAAAAGAAGGCAGTTTAAAGGAGGTTGAACAGTGCTAACCCAGAACACAAAGGGTGGAGGTGTATCTGTTCACTGCTGGCATGCAGCCATCATGGTTATCAGCTTAATAGCATAACTTAACAGGAAGAATTACACTCGTGACCTTCTGCTCCAACAGCACAAGCTTCTATCACTTGAGCTAAAGGAGAATCTCCATTAGTAGTTGCTCATTGTCACAGGGCACGTATCCCTCTCTTGGGCCAACCACTTATAACGACAAGATACCATAAACACTTGAAGAGCTCTGATTTTGTCCAGTAGAGGGAAGCGGATAGACACAAACACTAACTCAATATGTTAGAGAGAGATATCATCAACATATTAACCACATCATGCATGATTGGCAAAAGGTGTAACGACTGCAGGAGAACCTTGCATTTCTCACTGCTGCCAAAATCTCCGTATTGACTAAGGATCACTTCCACTAGAATTGCTGCTTCTTGCACTGTCGCTGTTCTTTGAATTACAGAGCTGCCAGGAAAGAGTAATCGGGATTGCAAACCAGTTTACCTTGTTGCTGAAAATAGGATGTTGCTGTGTTATGAGCAATGCGCATTAAGTTCAGTTTTTTAAATTAGGTTCTTAAGGGAAAAGGACTATTGAAAAATATCTTTAGCTGAGAGCTGGTAATAAGTTGCATTTCAAAAATAGTGCCTTTTTTCCTTGGGAATAGGAATGGAATAGGAAATTGGTACTGCCCCAGAACTCCTCCAAAGTGAGAGCTCCAAAGCATTTGGATGCTTATTTCCATTTTAGTGTCAATCAGTATTTCTTGGGTAAAATGATAAAAGCAAAATATTTCAGAACTAGCTCTTTTCTAGACTGCTGTTTACTTGCTTGCACTAGCCCAGTGGCTGTTCCCTTGGGAGAAAGACAGTTACTGAATTTAGAATTGCCCCTTGTCAGCTTTAGCTGTGCAGGTAGGCACTACCTACCCAGTAGGGGAAAGAAGAAAAGTGTTTGGTTTGGAGTCATGTGTTCGGATTGTGAGTCCTTTATTAAGAGGGCCTTAAAGGCAAAGATGTATCGTTTAACAGTGACAATCACACTGCTGTACCATGGAAACATGACCAACCATATCAAATATTCCCAAGCATGCTGACAGGCAATTTTCAGCCCAAGCTTGCTTTGGAAAGCTTTCTCTGTCCCTTGAAGCAGCCTTCTCTTTCTCTTTTAATGCCGAGTGATTCTCCACAAGGTCCACCAGCTCCTTTTCTCTGCATTGGGTTAGTTGAAGTGTCCAAATTTTAAAGGATGCCAACTGGCTTGCAACCAGCCATTTATAGAGCGGCTCCTGTTCCAGAGCTGTTTTTTCCCCACCAACTTTGGCTGTTTCTCATCTTCATCCCTTTCTGTACAGAACTCTGAAGTCCCTGTAGAGGTTTCATAACATGCTGAAGCCTTCATCAAATGGTAAATTGGTATTCTGTTAGGCTGTCAAAAAGGATTAGAAGGAGGGATCTATTCTTCTTCTTATTCTCATTCTTTAATGACAAGTTACATTGCCAGCCTGTCCACTAAATCACATTAGGCAAGGACTAATTTACTTCTTCATACCAAAGTAGAGAGAAACCAGAAGAAAAAAAAAAATCTCCCGCTTAGGACATGCATTGAGGATTCAGATAATTCCTGTGCTACTGTAATTTTATTTTGAGAGTTAGCATTTTATTAGCATGAAAATGTATATTACTGACTGCTGTTTTCTTTTGTTTTGAAGCATATGTACACCCATTTTAAGTAATTGTGAAGCTTTAAAACAATCCACATTTGAGAATTTCATCAAAATCATAAAGACTTGATGGTTTGACACGTATTTTCTCAGAAATTTTCAGCTAGTTCTGTGAGAATCTTGTTCACATTCTTTGTCAGGGATCATCTCTTTCATTCTTTCAAAAGGAGTTTGAGTTCAGCTGGAAACCGGAGGTGCTGTGTTTACCAGCACTCTTTTCACCTTTACACGTATGTGTAGATCAACCAGTATGACCGCTCATGGGTGTAAACATGAAGGCTGATACATATGTTCTTGAAGACGGAGTTCTTAGAGAAGCGAGAAATGCGTACTGTTACATTGGAAACCTGACCGTAAACTCGGTGCTGTTTGAGTGTGGACTACTTCCCCGTGTCTAGGGACATCACTGGCCTTCAAAGGAGAAAGGGGAGATGCCTTGAAAAGAGGGAGGGGTGGAAAAGTAGAATATCCACAACTGGCTTGCTTCACCCCAAAAATTCACCTTCTGTGCTTCTCACTTCCATGTTTGGAATGCTGACAAAATGACATTGTTAATGCAGCTCTTTGTATTTTGCCATTATGATGATATATGTAGCGATGGGACAGATTAGGTTAATTGCAAGAATATGATTGGCAAATGCGACTGAATAGTAGGCAGTCGTCATTGCATTATCCAAATACTGAGCTCCTCAATGAGCGTTAATGCTGTGCTGCATCCTGCAAGACCAGAATGAATGCCACACATTTCCAAGTGTAAGAAATTCTGCATAAATAGGACATTCAATTATTTATGAATAGACTCTAAGTCAGTGATTAATTAGCATTTTAAATATGGTTGATTAACACATTAACCCTATTTTATGAAAACTCGTTTAAAAGATACATATTACATGTGCTTCCATTTGATTTTCACATTTCTGATGTCTTTCATCTGTTAGATTACTGTGTCCTATAAGACTTTCTAGAACGTTTAATTATTTACTTTACAAATGCAGGATGTTATAATGATATTTGTAAAGAAAGAGCTAGGATAATGAATATACAATACAGTATTAGCAGCTTCCCCAACTGTTGACAGGAGGTTAGGGGGGTATGGGTGGAGGAAGAAAGAAAATCAAAACAAGATAATAATGTTGCGCTAGATGTATACAAGTGAATATGCAATAAGCATTGGGAATAGTGTACAAAAGCAATAACATAATTTACCATTCTGTATGAAAGAACTATCTGAGGTGCTTTTGTCTGTATTAAAGGTAATGTTCGGAAGCCTTCACTGGAAAGCAGAATATAACCTAGAAACTGTTTGCGTTATCAGTTACAGAAGAAAACATTTACTTGTTTAATAATCAGTTATTTATTTCTATTATTAATTATTCATCCATCTCTCAGCGATTACTAGCATACTAGCTGCTGTTGTACCAAGGGCTGGGATTTACCTGCCAGACCTAATGATGAAGAGAAGTTTCTGATACATGAACATATTTAGACCTTCTAAATAGAAGAGAAAGGAGTGAAAGCTCCCCCCCATCAGTAGCTCAGTTAATTTTAAACTGTTTGCTTCTGTGTAGATTGATCACGTTCCAGAGCTGCCTAATAACCTGAGAAATCTCTTTCCTGTATATTCATCTAACAATATATATCCTGTTCTCACGTAATAACATGAAATTATGCTGGGGCTGAAACTGTCAGAATTGGCCTTTTTTCAGAGGTCTTGTCTCGTGACATACTGAACGCTGAAGACATTCAGCCTTCAGAGCACTCAACATCCCATGAGGGCCCATATTTAAAGTATGCACCTACTCCTCTGCAGTAAATACAACAATCACTTTTCTTACAGGAAGGCATATGCTTGAATATTTTGTGTAATTGGCTCTGCCCCTATTTCTGCAAAAGGGTATCGCAGTTGGTAGTGTTAGAGTTGACTATTTCTCCCCTGCATTGTGAAGGGAAAAAAGCCCTGCAAAGGTCACATCAAACTGTGCTTGGAATTTTCCAAAGTTAAGCCCTGTGTAAGACAAAAGAGGGGGGAAGTGTGTCATACTGAAAATCGGTCGACTAGCTCTTCAGCTGAAAAATGGCTTATTAGCAGGGAAATCATTAAGATACGGTATAGATTTATGGACCAAGGTAATTGAAAAAGGACATAATTGACGATTCCTACCTTTGTAAGAGCTTATTTTAATCAGTGAGATTATTTGTGCAGTGTGAGAAGCACTTTGTCTACAGTATACTTGCAGACAGTATACTTACGAACTTCTTGTATACAGAAGCAAGCTAACCTTTCATGTCATTGTTCTGCTGCTAAAGGCTAAGGATCTGCTGCTTCTCCAGAAATTTGTCCTTCCCAGTAACGTTATTTTTCCATCAAAACTCTCTCTAACCATCATAGTATTGCCTTTCCTATCTGAAAACACAGGTGCTTAGATTTTTAATTTGCTTACTTCTGCTTAAGGCTTGGAAATACAGGCTAAACTATTTCCTTTTTTGACTATAAGATAACGTCCATGGAGGTAGCCACATCAAAGTGAAGGTCCATGTCTGTAAAAGATGGGAATTGGAGATCTGGGCAAGGTGCTTGCGTTCCATGCCTTAAGGGACTATATGCAAGGGTATGTGATTACCATATATCAAGAGACTTGTGGAACAAGTTCAGTGAAGTCATTATGATGATATCATGGCTGGTAGCCGTTACTTTACATTACTAGTGGCCATTACTGTAATCTAAATGGACATTGGGGAGGAGATTATGGTGAAAGGTGCTAATGGCTTGCACATTAGAGGTCATTAACATATAAGCACCCAGGATGAAAGTCTATGTACAAAGAGTTAAATAAATTGTGCAGCCGCTTCCCCCAGGGAGTCATTAAAGGTATTATGCAAGTTTAAGTACTCTTCTTTATCTGGGCTATTAGACCTTTCAAACTAGGAGGTCTGAAGGAAGAGCTTCTGAGTAGTGGTTTTCCCAGGTGTAAAATCAAGCCTGTGGGCTGGGGCTGAGGGGTGGTGGGTGAGAGTGGAAGACAATCTACAATTTAAGCAGGTAAATCTGTCAGATTTCTCAAATGCTGGAGAAAAAACTGCTAAGTCTGTGCAGCTCTTGTGTTCAAGGTACGAAGGTGCACCTTGTAGGGCTTTACTTTGGAATACAGTGGAATTATGCACCTTGTCCTGAACTGAAAGGTTTGCTGTATTATTGCAATATTTTGTTTCACTGTCTATTTTTTTTTAAAATCTAGTAGAGTAGCAATAAGCAGAGTGCAAGTATTCTAGCAGTGTGAGTATCTGCTATCATAAAGATTTTCCAATACTATTAATGTAAAACCTTAGGCATTGCCAAAACCCTACTGTTTTCACTCCCTGGCTTGAATAAATAATGGAAGACAGGAATAAGTAGAAAAGGGAAATAAATTCTTCCTCCCAGCTGAGGCTCTCTTTGCAGAGATGTGTATTTTCTTCCTCCAGTATGCCCCCAGAGCTGATAGTCAAAGTAATTCAGAAACTTCAGCTAGCACACAAGGCAGCAACCCTGCTCTACTGTGGGCAGGATCCCTGCCTGTTACAACTCTTTGTAGGCTGGAGTTTATTTTCAGGCCTTTCCATTCATACCGACCAAGATACACAAGCAACAATTGTGCCACATCTTGCAGTAACTAATCAAACTAAACTGAGACTAAAGGATTTTGTATTAATGAGTTCTCTTGGATTATCTCATTTAAGGTGTATGGTGGAGTTAAATCTATTTGCAGAAAGTTTTGCAAGACCTAGAGTTTGTACAAAAGTCTTTCTACCAGAAGATAAGTCGTTACTAAAGATAAGCCATTATAACCAAAACAGAAACTAATGAGTGCGAGGCAGTAGAGTGATAAAACAGCACTGTAATGAGGGATAAGAAATAGGTACCTTTTGGGGGTAATTCTTTATGAATCTTGAGTTACAGTTGAACTTACTTTCAAATATCTACTATAAATATCCAGGAATCCTGGTCCTGAGTCCTCCATACGAGTCTCGGGCTATGTAACCAGAGAGTGACCAACTCCAGTCTTGCCCAAGGGACTAGGTTTCCCTCCCTAGGTAGGATGAGCCCACGAGCTTGTTTACACCAAGTCTCACACTGAAATGAAGTCAGGATGTTACTGAAGTGCATACGCTGACCCAGAAAGGTTTATCTCCCAGTTTAGGTGTAAACTTAAATGCTTTAACGCATCTGTTTGATTAAGGCATGGACTAGAGAGGAAGAGGACAGTGTGAGAATATTTCCACAGATTTATTGAACGTTGATATTAGCAGAAAAGGAATAATTTGGGTTTTGTCCCAAAATGTCTTTGGTCTTCAAAGGCTGCAAATCCTATAATTAATTGATAGGTAGAAAATAGGTTGTGCAGAAGTTAATTCACTAGGGGCTACAACTGCTGCGCCGGTGCCCTCAGTGCCTGTTACAGTCCTGATCCAAAGTCAGTTGAAGCCAATCGATCAGGCCCTAATTGCACACTGATTAGTATCGCTGTGCTTGGCAGCATAGTAAATCTTTAAGAATTAGGAGCCACTGTGTTTTTTGGAGTGGTTCTTTTCACCATTACGTGTGACTGATAACTTGCAGTGGGATTTAAACACAAATATCATATTATTGGGAGACAACACTACGTGTAATTGTTGCCAAGATAATAGATGAAATAGCTCAACTTCCATTGGAAAAGTTTCAGAGGTTGAAAAGTTTCAGACAGGCATTTTTTTTTTTTGCAGGTGTAATGAAAGGATCAGCATGTATTTCCCCCAAAGGCTTTCATTTTTCATTTTTATCCTTAAGAGAAGCCCATGGCACTTCCTCGGTATTGTCATTGACTAAGGCACAAAAGGAGGAGAAAAAAGAAACAATTGATAAAAAAAAAAAAAAAAGAAAAAAAAAAAAAGAAAGAAAGAAAGAAAAAGTGAATCAAAACATGACTTCTTGTTTTCAAGAAGAAGGGCCAACTTTTACTTTATAGTAACAGCTTTGAGATCAGCAGCTGTGGGATTACATGGCAGAGGTTTGTAAAAAAAATCAATAACTGCTGCTGTTTGGAGAGAGGGAAAGAAAGGACAGCTAACTAGACCAGATTGTAACAGTTCTGCAAGCAGTCACAATGCTCACCTTACAACAGCGCAGCCCTGCAAATTATTAAATAATAAATCACAAAGTCGAACAGTCTTGGGTGGACAGAATGCGTTTGACTGTAAAGCAGACAGAGGCCTATGAATTATTCACATCTCAAGCAAAGATAAAACAAGCAGAGAAGAAATGAGAAGAATTCTTCCAAACAGGTTCTCCTGTACTGAAATATACCTTTTGATTACTGATACATATTTGGGGATTCAACCGGTCAAAGTCATGCCAGAACTAAGAAGAAGGAGACAACTGCAACCTAGGTTTAGTGCTATGGGAAAATCCTGGCATTAATAAGTAACTTCAGAAGTAATGTGCCTGTGAAATATCATTTTGCAACATTAGTGTGTTAGCAATTAAGGGGGGAAAAAAGGATCTCAGAGTATAATTGTCATAGAAGTGTCAAGAACTCAAGTATTTAATTTAGTGAATTAAAATTTTGTAAGAGCTTATTGTAATCAGAACGGCAAGCAGAAAGCTGGAAATCTCCTTATGAAACTCCTTATGAAAATGGTGGGAATATTATGTTTTGATAATTTTAAGCACCTGAATTATCTGAAATGGGAGGAAAAGAGTTAAATCTGATCTTCAATATAAAGAGAAGAAAGAAATTCAGAATTCTCCATTCTGAACTGTGAGTTTTTATCACTGGTTTATAACATTTAGGTTATTTGAACATAGCTAATGTCAATGACTTGCAGAGGAAACAAAATCAATCAAAATACTCATTTTCCTTTGAAGTTTTGGGTTTTTTTTTCTCCTAGCAGAATTTCAGGTTTACTACACTGAGGCACCGATACAGCAGAAGAAAATATGTATGGCCAAATCCTGCTGACACCAACTGAGGTCAGAGCATAACACTGTTGGGGCTGTATTAATGACATGACCCCAAAATCTGATCCGTTCCATGTTCCTAGAGAGATGAATGATTTAAAAAGAGCTGTATCCCACCAGTTCTACATGATTTAAATTATGATCTTTGTTTAAAACTCAGTCTCTTAAAATTGGATTTGTATGTATAGACATAGCCTTCTTTATGATGGGTCATATGGTGTCATGAAGGATGGAAATACACTGCTGATGACCCTAATGCTGCCTGAAGCTACAGAAAACCACCTCTCCTTTCTTTGCTTCTTGAAGACCAAGTCTGTGGGAAAAATGACTTGTAGGAACATTTCCCATGATTGCCTTTGTGTTACTACGTATAGTAGTGCTGTGGTGAAGTTGGTGTCCTTCATCTTTCCATCTGTTTGCATATTACTGAAAGCTTTATTTTAGTAATAAGAGTGAGATGAAGAGAAAAAGGGAGGAAGGACCTAATTCAAGGACCTATGTCAAGAAGACGTAACTAATCTTGCTGAAGGCCCCGGTATGAGTGCACCGGACTCCCACTGACTGGTTGGAAACTTGTATATTCCAGTAACTGGAAGCAAATGCTCTCTGTTTTCCAAGCACCAGCTCTTCCAGTGTCTGGGGCTGTGAGGGTTTCCCATGAACGTGTGGCCTGATAAGGAACAGAGTTGCTTTACTAGCGTAGCTGCCGCAAACTGCAAGCGCAGATGAGAAGCAGCCACGCCAGCTCCTGCGGCAGGGAAGTCTGGTTGGGTGTACGCAGGTGGGGCCTCCCTCCCCACGCTTCCTCCAGAGGCAGTCCCCTCATGCCTGCTTATTCCCAGCCCAGGGTCAGGCCTTTTATCTGAAATATGTAAAATTGTTCAGGTCAGTCTTCCCAGTCTCCTGATTTCCTATGCTGCAGGCAAATCAATACCGACCTGCCCGCGCCCCAGCAGAGGCTGCATCCACACCTTGCTCCCTGCCTTGCAGACCCGCAGCTCCCCCCGCTTTTCTCTGCAGCCAGCTCTGAGCCTCCTCACTTCGCTCCCAGCTGCCTTCCCTTGTGAACCAATTGTCCTCTTGTGCCAGTGTGTGATTTTCCCTGATCTGGAGGGTGGCTACCAAGCTACGAGTCCATTTTCGCAGAGGTGAACAGCACGGTTCACAGGGGTGCAATAAGGCTAGGGAACAAGGTGTGAAATGTTGTAATTCAGAAGGGTTTGGGGAGGGATGCAAATGATCAGTGATCATACGGGGATAGAAGTGATATGGCAGAGCTTCAAAGGTACAGACAAGAGGCTTCAACTTGATAAACAAATCTAGAACAGCAAATAAAAGCAACTTGAAAGGTAAATGGCCAATATAGCCAGTTGTGAGAAGGTGTTACTCCAGAGCTTTGTATAACCTGTAGGAGAGGGTTGACTTGAAAGGAGAAACTTTAGTGACCAAGATGAAGGGAGAGTATTAGTAGTTACAGAGCTGGCAACGTCTCATTTTAAACAGTGCAGGGCACACAGCGTCCTACTGAAGGGTGCTGCTGACGTGTCTGTGGACAAACAGAAAATTCTCTCTGGTCTACCAGAGCTAAGCAGATATTTTGCTGGTACCTGCTTGCCGGCAGCCAGGCAGTTTTGCATCACATCGCTGCTTCATTATGCACTTAATGTATGCATTCAAGTAGTAGCACTTAACTTACAGGTTTCATATTGAAACTTCAGTTCCAGTGAGTGGCGGATTCCTGGACAACAGAAAGGATAAGATTAACTGGAGGGTATACTGCACTGGTATTGTCTAAATATTTCAGGTGGACAGCTAACAACTTTAGTAGCAATTAAAATTAATCAAGTTTCTGTACATGGGGCAGCCCAAATACAACCTGTGCTTACCAGCTTTTTATTCAATGCCTGCCATGGCAGGAGAAAGTTTCAACCTTGCTTTAAATTACTTAATTAAGTTTGCCAAGAATCAGAATCCAGACTTGGAAAACTTACATAGAATTTGGCAATAACAGTGGGATATTTTCCCTCTACAGTACTTAGGAGAGAAGGATGCTCCTTCCCTTTTGCAGAAGTCAAAGAAAAAATTAGTTCCTAATAGGGCCTTCCATTTAGATGTGCCAGTGGTATTGACGTATAGGTCAGGCTCGCGCAGATCAGACAAAAATAATTTAGGTGTGTTTTGCGCTATATGTTCAGTCTTCTAGAATATACACTGTATGCAGCGTTAAGGTTTTGGCAGCAGCAGGTTGTTCTAAATGTTACTTTTTTTCCATTAAACAGTAAACCAAAAGAACTTAACCAAAGGTGTTTTAAACTTAAACATTTTAAAAAAGGGTTTTTGTTGAAGCATCAGGTTGCTTTGCCACACATATGCACCAGGAGTATGTATTGCCGTTGCTTCCTTTGTCTCACGGTTTAATTGAATGTTGCCAGTGGATATTTCTGTCTTTGGGGCATTATGCAGAGAAGGTACCAGCAATGTAAGGACTTGGTTATGCTGAAGCAAGAACTGCCTGAAAAAAACAAAAAAGGAAAAAAAAAAAAAAGATGAAACTTGTTTTAAAATATTTTATTTAAAAAAAAAAAAAAAGAAAAAAGTGAGCACCTGCATAATGTGCTCTGGTAAGTACTATCAATTAAAGAGTTGTGAAATGGATATTAGAAGATTATTTATAATACTGTTATATAATGGCTTAGATGGACTGCACTGGAGAAATTAACATGACAGAGGGATGGAAATCATATTAAAATTTGGACTTACTTGAAAGTCAATGAAATTATATAAAAAAATGCCATTCAGAATAAACACTAATGACATGCCTTTTTATTGATGTTTAATTCAGAAAAGAAGTTAATGCATGCCTTGAAAAGCAAAGAAGGAGGACTACTTTATGCTTAATAATTTGCTTAAACTGAATTTCATACAGAAAATTAATTTGCTTTTAAGAACTGGATGACTTTCTACAAGGGAGAAAGTTATAGTATTAGCTTCTTTTTCTGAATACTAGTGCCCTTCAGTATGTTTGAAATACTAAGAGCTGGTTGCATGAACACAGTTAGGAACTTCTGGGGTGAACACAGTGTTTTCCCCCTTGGCTTTTGGAAATGTGGTTGGTTTCCGACCGTCCTAAGGGTGAAGGCCATTTAGGCTGTGTGCATGGCCATGGTATTGGATAGGCTGGCAGAGATCTCACAACCCTCGTAAAGCACAAAAGGCAGGATCTCTTCTAGTTCCCAAAGTCCAGCGTTTGCCATAGTCCACTCTCCAAATCTATGCAACTTAGTAATTGAAAGGGTTTTAGAGTGCTAACTTAGCCAAATTCTGTGATTAGATTCAGTTGCTAAATCAAATCAAGTATTCTTTGATGATTTTATACATACATGTATATATACATGTAAGTATATTTTGCTCATACATCCATGTAAAGCTCTCCTGCAACATGGCTACCTGCTTCACTGCAAAGAGCAAGGAATTGGATAATTATGATAAATTCTCCAGTTTAATCTGGTAGCTGTAAAGTAAAGCTGAAAGACTTGAACTAAGGTATAGGAGAAGTGAAGACTAAATAAAATAAAAGAGGCAAATAAAATAATTCTCTGCTAGCTAAGGATGTCGAGTGTTTACTACTTCGGAAATGACGTTATATCTTTTGGTAAATAAAGGTATCTGTATTCTTCTTGAGAAGTGCTGGTTGTTTGCTTTGCAGATTTCTTCAAAACAGAGACACCCTGGCCTCTGTATAAAGCAGCCTGCGCACACAGCGCGCTGAGCCTGGGCACACACCCACTTGCTCCCGTGACTCGCAGTGGTCATAAGGGATTCTTTTTAAAATTAGAAATATTAAAGCCAAGTCAGGCATTTTGGTTGATTAAAGCAAAGTATTTTACTTTTGGGGTGTTACTTAGCTCTTGTTTAATCTTTCCTTTTAATTTAGATCTATGCTTAAATGAGAGCAAGTTACCTCAGAAACTGTTGAATTTTTATTTCAATGTGTCAGCTATTTTAAACATTTGTTAAATATGTTTTCTTCCCTTATTTACCTGTGGGATCGTACCGTTCACTGCATCTTACTCAACTTCATTAGTAATTTTGGCTTAAACTTTATTTGTATATTGGGAAGTGGGGCATTTATTAATTTTTAAAGTTGTTAGTTTTGTATCTAAGCTGTTAAAACTGAATTTCTGAGACGAAAAGCAAAATGTCTAGCAATACCAAAGTATATAATACTGAGCTTTTTTAAAATAGGAAATATTTTATAACAGACCTGAAAGGGTCCCATCATCAGAGGGGTTGCCAGATAATCTCTTGCAGTTGAGACTAATGAAACAGTTTATCTTGTGGTCTGTAGTTAATAAGCGCGGTTTGTTTTCTGAGCACTGAGTCATTCTACAGCTCTGAAGCATTTTCCATTCCAATAATTTTCTTACACGGCTTTATCCAAAACTGTCTTGTTGAAAGACACTTCCCATTGACTTCGGCGCTTTGGACTAGTCTCATAACGTGGTGCTAAGTGCTAGTTCCTTTTTTAAACAGTGTGCGGAGGGATAGTCTTTTTTAATCCATTGTCTTTAATTCTCAATTTGTCTTTAATTATCCAAATGAACCAAAATATGCATGCTTTCCATTCATTACTCCTATTTGTGAAAACTGCTAAGTAATTTGACATGAAAGCAGTTATAGAAACTGGCTTACATATTTATTTGAATCATCTGCCTTCAAGGAGCTATCAAACAAGTTCGTAGCTGTGTTACAATGAGCCCCAAGTTCTAATTAGCAAAACTAACCTGACACATGCTTCCTTTTACGGGCTTTTAAGCTATTTTCTTTTGAATCTTTTGGAAGCAGTGGGGAGCGGGCCTGCAAGAATTAATAATGTTGTTGCAGTGTGTCATCCTGGAGTCATTGAAATGATGTGTGTGTTCCAACCCTAACCTTTGAGGTTATTATTAAGTCCTGCCACAGCAGGAGCAAAAGTCAAGAAGCAATTATATGCGTGATTAGTTTGTCACTTTTCCTGAAGTTCTTTGGGCCACTGTTCGTCCGGCTTGGGTCACTGTGGTGAGGATTTAACACCAAGTTTAGGGCTGATCAGGTGTGTTGCTGCTGGGCTGGGCTCCCCCAGTCATCAGTGCTGGGAGAACAAAGGTAACAGTTGTGGAAAGCAAAATGTACTCTAAGCATCCCTTTAGAAAGCTGAAAGGAGGTAAATGCAGTAGTTCATGGAAGGTTACATTGAACACCTGTAACTCTCACTCAGGAGAAGGTCTCAAAACACGAGTTTTGGAAAGCCATTTCTCTTCAGCCTGATGCAGGGGCTGCACAAACTTTAAGCAGGTTTAATTGAGCTACACTACTGGGTATTTCTGGCTTTTTACTTCTGCTCTCATCCTCAAAATAGTGCTTTGTGCTGTTCTGAAAATATAAACATGATCTACAATGGCCTTGATAGCAATGTTAAATTGGGCCACCCATCTCTGGTACTGTGTGAGCTTTGCATTGCAGACAATGAGGGAAGTCAACTAAACCATAAAGCACAATAATGCTGACTCACCCCCACCCCTGCACACACAGCATATAGAGACTATATGAAAGAAATACAGAGGCTTCCCTTTATGGCACTGTGAATTTTCTGCATGCACATTCTTTTGCCATTTCATGGATTTATTTCCTAGTGTTGGTAGAAAGCCCCATTAAAAACCATGTCACGAAATCAAATTTCTCTGGGCTCTCCTAGCCACAAGTTTTGCATAGATGACAATGAAATGAATTGTCTGCTTGGCTCAAAAACGAGCTTCTCACTCTCCTGTCTGGAAGCAAAGCAGGCCAAAACCATAAACAATTTTCCTGAATTTTGTAAGAAAAACTGGACCTTCCAACATCTAAAAAAAGATAAAATATTTTGGTTTAATCCTGAAGTTCAAAACGTGTCTTTAGACACCACTGCCATAATGTAGAATTAGAATATTTGAATGCAAACAAGCCACCAGCAGAGATGCACGTATCTTTGTGGAGATCCGAGTGGACAGGCTGAGCAGGCCATCGGGGTGTTTAATAAAGTATGGGGATCACGTGACAATATAAGCTACCTCGCGGGTTGCTCAGAGTTTACAAGGGTTATTGACAATATTTATGGAACTGGAACTGTTCACTGCTGAAAAGGGAGAAGGTAGGTTAACAACGTGCAAGTAGATATGTCTTTATGATGACGATAAATTATTGCTTGTAGGTTACAATGAAGGTATTGTAATGTCCGTCCTAATGGTTAGTGTAATGTTACTTATAAAGAAAATCAATAGATGTGTTTTAAAAAAATCAAGGCGTGATTATTTTTTTTTAAAGCCACTAAAACTGGCCAAACTTGCTGAGTTGAACCATACGTCAACAAACAAATGCTCTCGATTCCAACTATTGTTTTTTATTCTCTGAAAAATGGATGGCTTCATTACAGAATTTGTTGGGTCACCTTAAAAAAAATTCCCAGTTGATCCATAACGCTGCAACTGATGGATTTACAACAAAATCCATATCTGTTATTTTACGTACATTTTGTTGCTTAAAAAGAATATCTTAATATAACAGCTGATACTTTTTAAATCCACATTGAAACAACTGTTGGATTTTTATACTGTTGTAAAACTCTTTGTAGGGTATTCATAGAAAATGTTTTATTAATTGCCATATGTTTATTGATTTCTCTTTCATGTTGGTTCTTTTGTTCTTTCTTTGTAGTGGCAAAAGATCTTTCTGCATCATCATTTGCAAGTTATCTAAAATGTCAAAGGTGTTCTTTTGAAGTTTATTATAGATCACATGCTGTACAGGCCTTGACTTTGGCATATTTACAAAAAAAGTTCATACTTTGAAAGCTCAGAAAGATTGGGACTGCATTAGTTAAAAAAGGAAGAATATTTTCTTACCTTTTTTTTTTTTAAATTTAAGAGGAATGTAAACAATTCTCTGTGTTAGAAAAACTGATGTGTCAGGTAATTGTTGTTTTCTTTTGCCTATCTCACTGTATCTCACGTTAGTATCCTAAAACAGATTGTGTGCAATCTAGGCTTAATCCTCCTGGCAAGCATGTTACGTTAACACTCCATCAGTAGACCAGAGAAACTAAGAGGGGGAAGAGAGGCAGCATTTACTGTGGCAGAAGCATTCCCTTTTTCCAGTTGAGAATCTAAAAAATTTGGCACCGTGATCTAACTGAATGAGCAAGGGCACGTGAAGTCAGTTTGTACAGCAGCAGTGTCTTAATGAGATGGCGTTTCTGAGATGTGTAGGGTTTTGCTGCATTTCCTCTGTTCTGGCTGCTTACAAAGAGCTCCAAGCATTTGGATGTGGGAGTGGAACAAGTGGCCCAATAAAAAATAAAAAATAAAAAAGTTAATAGTGCTATTCACTGAGTTTTAAGCTAGCTATTGATGTCTAAGTCAGCAGATCTTTTCCTTTTGAAACCAGAAAGTAAGTGGTTTTTTTTTTTAAGCATAACCAGGAAAAACCTGTGCTTTGATCTAAAGGTGGTTCAAATGAGATCCACACAGAGTTAATGCCCAAGCATGTCAAACTTCTTTTTTTCCTTAGGAGAGAACCAAGCTCTGCTACTTCAGTTGTCTGAAAATCTCCCTATGAAAGGCTTCTTGAGTAAACGGGCTGTGTTAAAACATGTATAGGTGCTGTCTGCCATCCCTAGCACGTGTGAAGAACAAGGTTCCAGAGTAGAGTGTGGGGGTTTTGTTTTGTTTTTTTTTTTTTTTCTTTTCTGATAATTAATATTTAGAAGCCTAATAAGCTGCAGGTGAAGGCTGGGCAGTGTGGGGTATATGCAAAGCTGTCAAAGCAGGGGCCCAAGGAGGAGCTTGGTTAATATGGGATGCTGACGTACCAGAACGTGGGTACAGCAGCAGCAGGGATACCCTCATCGTTTACATTAATTGAGATCAAAGGAGTTGCTCCCAATTTGCACTAACTTGAGATCAGTTAAGCCATGCGTGCTTAAGAAGAGGAATATTTTATATGGTAAAGGAGGAAGTGATGGAGTCATGAGCACTTTTCTGGCTGGTCTAAAACCTCGTTGTGTTGTTTTGTCACTCCTCCTGTGGAAAAGCTCTGTTGAGACACTGTCCTAGGTTTCAGCAGCAAGGAATGATATATTCTGAGTTACTGCCTTCTCAGGTGAAGGAATTACTGAAAAATAAGAAACTGCAGAGTCCATCTTGATGGTTTTCAATCCTTAAAAAAAACCCCTAGTGTTTTTAAGAGCGTGCCGAATCTACAGAGCCTGTTTCTGAGGAAGATTTCTATGGAGCTATTTACTTTGTATTACTTAACCTTTTAACCCTGATTTTCATTTGGGTTTCCTTTTCTTTCTGGAAATATTGATAATTGTGAAGCTAAATTCCCAGATTCCTGAGTGGCAGTATTTCAGTGATGGGTCAGCTTTCTATAAATAACGTTTGTAAGATGATTGCATTGAAAGACCATATGTATAATTCTGAAAAGAAATCAGTGAAAATGGTGCTAAAAATCAAAGACAATTAATAGGATCATTAAGACTGATAGATTTTATGGCTACCTATAAAGATGAAATATAAAACAAAAAAATTACTAGCCTTTAGAATTTAAAAAGAGCTCTGGTATGTGAATATGAAGCAAAATTGAAACATCTGCTACTTGCAGGTAAGGTTAAAATGATCAACATTTCGCCCTCCCACTGAAACAAAAAAATTACCTTTGCCAGTTGTCATTCTGGCACTCTAAATCTGCCACTTTATGTTCCCTCTTAAATCGTTTTCTTTCCAGGCACTTTGAGGGTGAAAGATAGACCCTTAACAGATAGGTAAAAAAGCAGATGATGCAACTGCACTTAGGGTGAATAAATGTGCTTTTGCATTGAGATGCTGTCTGCAGGCTTTGGAGGCAGAATTTTCTTCTGAAATAGGATAAAATGTTTCTGAAATCCCTGGGAGTAAAATTTACCCCTGGAGGCAGGACAAGGCCCATGCGTGATGTGCATCCCTTGTGACCCCATCTAGGGATGCTCAGATGCCTGGATTTGTGCTTGTTTCAAGAAGGGTTGAATATTGGCTATCGCCAGATAAAATGCAGCTCGAATGTGTCCAGATACAGTTCTAAGTCGAGCTGCTGGTACCTGAATCTCATGGGAAGCAAAGTAATTTCTAGCTTTTAAAAATAGAAGTCGAATACATGTTTGACCTATTTAAAAGAGATTCAATCAAAATAAAAACAATTGTCATGTTGTGTTAAATGCCACTAGAGTACGGGATGAGGGAATTAAGGAGCTGGGGAGTTTTGATTCTTCCCAACACTGATTTTTTCCGGTCATTTTACTAGGGTTTCAGGAGGCAAATGCATACTGGAAGCATGTGAGGTTTGGGGGACATCGCAGGGGAGCGTGGCTGGGGGGAGCACCGTCCTTCATGCCTACAAAAGCCAGTTGTGCACAGAGGGGACAACAGTGGCAAAGGGTCCTGCGCTGTCCACCTTCAACAGGGCTGCTGGTTTGATCTGCCCTTCCGCCTTGTGTAACGCTCATCATCTCCAGGCACTTTATGCCTCCGCCACACAGAAAACCCCATCTGCTCCATTTAATGATTTCCGTTTGATGAATTTTTCTGTATTCATAAAGGGAGATGCTGTCACAAGGGACAGCCTCAAGCACACCCACCCTTACAATCTTTATCAAGCTTCCAGCCATAATCATTCAGGCTCTGCTCCCAATATAGCACAAGCCCTGCAGAATCGGGGGTTCGCTGGCAGCCGGCTTCTGATTCCTTCATAAACTGTAATACTGATGCCGCAGGTTTAATTAAGTATGTGGCAGATAATCAGCCACTGAAAACAGGGGCCTCCACTAGGGAATTACCTGAGTGAAAACAGACCAAACATGAAGGGGCTCCCTTGAAACTCTAGCACTCGTGCTTCGACGGTGAAATGGAAAGAAAGTTATCAAATAAAATCTGTTTGCTTGTGGCTGTACTGTGACAGCTTTGTTAGTCCTAACAGATGACAAGGATTATTCAATCAATACAGATTTACCCTGAGAGTTTTGCTGTTTTCAGGCACCTCCAGGAAAACGATATCCATTAAATATGTACAAAGGCCAGTCCAGAGCCTATGGCCTCTAGCTTTAAGCTGCTGCTTTTTCTGAGTTATGTCAGGATCAATTTTTTCTAATAGATATCACTTATCCTACATGATAATCAGCCTATCATAGTCCATTGATTACATGACAGCCTGATTTAGGTCTGGTTTAGAAGATAAGAAACACAAGGAAATCTCTTGCCTGGATTGTCAGGGAATTAAAATCCTCTTTCGGAACTTTCTCCTGAAGTTATCTGGTATGCATAGAAGCCAAGGGAGCTGTTTTTCCCAGTTCCCCTCTCTCATGCATCACCCTCGCTCATGTGTAGCACCACGGGGTTGCAGGGAGCCATAGCTGAAGACTTAGTTCCACTATGTTTATGTCATCCGAATTACGGAAGGGGGATCTGAGGCGGGTCCTGTTGATTAGCACTGGTTGTCGTTCCAGCAAGAGCTGTTGTTTCATTTTGAAGGCTCTGCTAGACTTGATCACATCGTGTTGAGGAAGATCCACAGTTTGGGATCTGAGTCAGGTGAGCACTGGATGTGATCAAACAGAAACTTGCAGAACTACACAGACAGCTGCTGTTACAAGCTGAGCGTGAGATGATATCTTATTTTTATGTGACTCCAAATATCATACTTCTGTTTCTATTAACAATGTTTTCTTAAGATACCTTGCTGTTAGTGCTGCTGTGCTTATTGTGGTGCTGAGGTTCGGGTTCCCTGTTTCTCATGGTATTCAAGAAGGCTCGAGGAAGGCATTTGTGTATGAAATGTCTAGAAAGCTGTTCCAGTGCTCTTCGCTGAAGGAGAGCAAGATTGCTGGAGTCACACTGGTGGAAGCCAAGGAAATGCCCACCTCAGCTGGTATGACAGTCTGTTGTAAGGGATCCTTTAAACTGTCATCTGGGTATTTATACACAAACTTTCACCTCCCATCAGGGTTGGAATTAATCTTGTATATCTTCTTCTGTATAACAATCTGCTCTCTTTAGGTCTGCGAATCCTACTGGAAGTCTTGCAAAGACTTGGCAGGATTTTTCTTATAGATATGACATAGATTTGGCTAAACATACGATAGCGTGTTTCCTTGTTTTGTTCTGCAAATTGCAGCTAGGCATCTGAAACTACACCAAGCAGCCTAACATTGCTTTTCCGAGTAATAGCTACGGTTGCCACGTGGCAAGGGTACAAGTCCCAGATGAGAGGCAAAGTGTCTATACATAATTCCTTTAAAACCATGGTTTATTCTGTGAAATTTACTGACAGAGATATAAAGAAGTTTCAGCTCAGGAACATACATGGATTTGGAGGTTTTGTTGGTCAAATATACAATTCCATCATCTAGTAATATTTTGTTTCTAACTTGCCTAAAGAGGAATATTTAAAAGTGCACTTAAACAGTACTAGACACAAACTACAAATACAGTGGTTTATTTCCTGCATTTTCTGTTTCATTTAGAATGTGATATGCTACAGTTGTCCTTCCATGTATTGTAAAATCTTGATTTCTCTGTTAGGGCTTTGTATTGTTGAATTTTCAAAGCAACCACAAAAGCAGCACCATGTGCATTTCAGATATTTCTGGCTACCAAGTCTCAAGACACAGTAACTTAGCATAGCAATCTTCTACTTCCTGACCATGTCAAAAAAAGAAAAAAAGAAAAAACAGAGAAAAAAAATAGACCTGTCTATTTTGCTTATATTTCAGTATGCTTCTGGTAAGGTTTTTAACTCATGGCTCATTCAGATTCCAAACTGACAGTACGGTAATTTTCAGACCAAAATAAAAAGTTTTATATCCAGATGTGTAGTTGGAACAGCTACCAGATCCATTTGTCATTATTGCTTTTTGCATAAAGTCTGGTCTTACAATTCCTTCAACTTTCAATGTGCGCATCGAACCCAGAGTGTAATAATTCTCCATCTTTACTGACAATTTTATTATGACTATAGATCAAATATATATGGGAGTTTTGGGTTTTTTAAGTAGTTTGTTTTCACCACAAAACAATTTGTAAACATAGCAGAGCTCTGATTTTTTTTTAAAAAAGGGTGAGAAATTGATTTTACTATGTTAAAGGGCATACTGGTGTTCACTGGGCAATCTCCAGTTTTGCTTTTAAGGCCCAGTTAACTTTATTTTCTGTAGCTTTTACCATCTTTTGTTATGTGTTTAATTTGAAATTTAAAAAAAAAGTCAAGGTGTTGTATGGGAGTAGATAAAACTGTACTACATTAAACTCTATTAATATATAAGTAGAAATATTAAAGAAAATGATGCTACTGTATGTTCTAACTATCAAACAAATCAAATCTATGTCTCATGTGAGAAAATACAATGAAGTCCAAATATTATGGGGAAAAAAGGCATTTTTGTTTCACTAAGGTGTACATGTTAAATAATCAAAGGATTCAACATGACAATATGGTTATAGATAGTTATCTTAAGTGCCTTCTGTGGTGAGGAACCGAAATTAAGAACTTGAACAAAACATGATACATGAAAGTGCAGGTTCTACAAACACTGGGTTGCTTATTAAAACTACTTTGATCCCTCGTTTCTTTGATATCCTAGGTCTTATAAAGAATTCACTTTCAGGGGTAAATATAGGTAGTTCAGAGAGACTTTATGACATACTGTACATACTGCTCTTCCAGAGACACTTTTTAATTACTTAAGAAAAAGAAAATCCAGCAAGAGAAAAATGCTGATAGAATCACTATCAACTGATGTTCGTTTCTAACTGCTGATTATTTTAGTGTAACCTATTTGAATAACGCTCTTCTCGGAAGCAGGTCAGGCTTGGGAATCTGAACAGATCTGCTAATGTTCCAGATTAGTGGGATGAGGCATGGGTTCACGAGGCAGATGGGGTATGTGCTTGTCCCTAAAGGGATCATGTATTTGCTTGCCACTCCGAATCCCAGGCACCTGCTGGAAAAGCTGGATTTTTGTTGCTGTTCACTACCTTGGTTCCCTGAGCAGGACTGCAGGGAATTCTCAGAGAAGAGAAGAATCAATATTAATAACGTTTATTCTCTTTTTCAAATCATTTTGAGACCCTCCTTTCTAGTCACCGAGGCCTGCATGAGACTGGAGGTAGTGCCGATGAAAATAGTTAATGCTGTCTTCAAATATGCCACTCCAGATTTTACCTTTATTCTTTAAAAATACCATCAGCAAATCCAGGGCAATATTTAGATCCTGCACAGATTCTTGTGTTTCAGAAATGTGGGTTCAGATTGTGACCTTACTGTTGAGGCTTTTCTGTGTGATGGGATCATCGTGATCTGCACAATGATCAATCCGGTGCTGTGATGTGAGGCTGGGTCATGGGAAAGATCCAGTTCAGGTAGTAGGCTGCAGGCTCTTTGTAGCAGCTAACTGCATTGTAGGCCAAAGACGACTTTTATAAACTTCAGTGGGACTGTCTTCTAGGAGCCCAGAAGGCTCAACATACATTTTTAGCCCCAGGAATGTAAAAAGATTGCTTCGAAAAAACATTATTTCCTTAATTTTTGGATGCTGTGTGGAGAAACAGGTATGGCCTATCTGTCCAGTGATTATTGGGTAACATAAAAATCAGTTTGAAATAAACCAGTGAAATATAATCTTGATATGAACCAGGTATTTAGGGAAAAGGGTTCTTGCATTGTTTTGGTCAAAGATGCTCTAAATGCAAATAAAATGTATGTGAATGTGACCTGAAGCTGGGTGCTGAAAATGCATTGATACAAAGTGCACTCATCTTTTGACCTGCATGTTTTCTATTTCTTAATTTCATTCGAAATTAAGTTCTTAATTTCAGTTCCTCACCACAGAAGGCACTTAAGATAACTATCTATAACTATACTGTCATGTTGAATCCTTTGATTATTTAACATGTACACCTTAGTGAAACAAAAATGCCTTTTTTCCCCATAATATTTGGACTTCATTGCATTTTCTCACATGAGACATAATTTGATTTGTTTGATAGTTAGAACATACAGTAGCATCATTTTCTTTAGTATTTCTACTTATATATTAATAGAGTTTAATGTGACATGCAGCTGGATGCTCACTTGTTTTTTGAGTCAGAAGAAGAGTACCAACGAAATCAAAATTAGAAATCTCTAGAATGTATGCAAGTGAAAATCCTTGAGCAGTTTTATTAGGTTGGTTCTGTTTCTTTTATGACTTCTCTTTTGTTTCAACAAGCAACTTAAAACTAAAAAACTTACAGCAGCTTCAGATTCCAGGCAAAAGCATTTTTTAATGATAAAAATGGACTCTTGCTGTCATGCAGACTGTTACTGCCAGAAAAGTGCTACATTACCAGAGCTGGTTCATTATGAAAATGGGACTGTTGCACTTCTGAATGCTTTTTTCCTCCACTCTCAATATAGGGACCTTATTAAACTAGTATTTTTCTACCAGAATTTACAACTATGAGAAATTAATAATTTTTAAGTTAAAAAAGTTTAATGAACCTATATTAAACACAGTCTGGAGGCATTTTCATGTTTCAAAACCCAAGTAGGTCCCTTAGTACAAGTTCACCTGTAATTTGTTTACAAGGCAGAGCTCTGGTTCCTTTGCTGTAAATGCCATTTTACATCTTTAAGCTGAACAGAAGTCTCTGGCAGCAGCAGAACACCTATGACACCCAATTAAGCAGCTCTAATTCATTCCATCCGTGTGGACACACAGAGGTGTTTGGTGAGAGAGTAAATCTCCACGCCAACGCTTGGCAAGCCAGGTGTCTGTCAAATATCAGCTCTCACAGACTGCAGCATCTTTGTGAAATGCCCACACATGCCAGCGCATCTCTGTAGAGGACATGGTTATCCTTAGCCTTAATCCGTACTTTTAAAATAATGTAGAAATGTCCCCTCCTACCTGGGTCTCTTCATGTACCTATTCATTAGATCATGCTGCCTTTCATCAATTTATTACTTGTCCAATAAATTGCTGCGCTTTAAATGATCTATTCATCTAAAGGATAACTATGACTTAGCTTAGTAATGTTGTTTAAACTATGGCAAGATATTTGTCAGTGATTGTGATTCTGCAAATAACTTCTGTGATAACCCCATATTACCTAACACAATTTCTGTAATAATTTAAGTTTATCATTTCCATATTCAAGGTCTTTAAAAATAGTTAATGAAACTCCTTTTGGAGATGATTTATATAGTTATCTTTAGATCTATGTAATTTTTTGTTATAGTTCTTGGAATAATACTATTAAACAGGTGTCTGTTTTCCTAGCTTAAATCCTCCAATGTTTTGGTGGATAGCAGATGACGGATAGCTAGAAAAAAAAAAAGAGGTTTGAATGTAGGAAAAGATTTATTTATTTTTTTTAAATTATGAACTCTACTCTCTGTCTTCAATATCTCATTGTGATCAAGAATTTAAGATCTCCCTTGGAAAGACTTTTATATTAATAAACCATTTGAGACACGTTTAACCACCTCACATATAATAGAATTTCTTCAGACACAAAGACATAAAAGTAATGTAATTTTTCTTGAGTTGTTATATCATCGTTTGAGTATGCAAGCTCCACATTAATTGATACTTGAAAGCACACGTAATTTGTCAGTTCCACATAGAGGGGAACCGAAAACAACTCGCCTGTAAATGCAGTCCTGTTTGGCGTAGGTCTTTGGAGTGTGCTTCACTCTTTTTCCCTCTTGTATTTAAGTGACTTAGATCAAACATTCAAGCACCGTCTGTAACTAATATTGTTTCCTGGCCTAAACAGATAATTGCCCTTCTGGATGTATAAAAGATGTCTCACGGAGCAAAGTGAAATATCATTAATAAAGGAGAATGATTTACTCACGAATTCTTCAAGAAGTAAGATTAATAAGCCATCCCCTGGTGTTAGATATAATCTTCAGATCTCTCTTCACTGCATGACTTATTTTTGCAACAACTGCACTATTCAATCATTAATCATTACACTCAGTAAGCAGTTTATCTGTGCTAATGTGCATGCTATACACAAACAACAACTCTCTTTTACATTTGATGAAGGAGAGGGGAAAAGGTAGGCTTTACAGTGTGGTGTGAATTAAATAAAATGAGGCTGCCATATGATACACACGTTTTAGTTCCAGATATAGCAACTGCAGTTAGAAGCTATCTCTTTCCTGATGAAAGCAAGATTACATTTCAATGTGGAGTAATGGTTGTGAGGGAGAGAGTGTGTGTGTGGGCCTTAAAAATACATCTGCTGTCTTACCTATCCTGGTGAGAGTTAGGGAAGAGGAGACACGCTTTGGCTCTCACCTGTGCGCTGATAAGGTCGCCTGCGTTACCCAAAGCAGTTTAGCTATGCTAGCTCAGAACTCCATGTTGGCTAATTTAGTTCAAATCTAATGCTATTTTTACACGGTGCAAGCCTGAGCATAGACCACTCCAGAGGTGAACTGGGAAGGGGATGAGAGAACTGCTCTGCTTAGCTGTTGGTGGCTGATTGCGGAGCCTGCGCGAACCCCCTGGGTGCTGGCGGTCTGTGGGAGGTGGGGTGCATAGCAGGTCCCCCCTTGGTTTTATTACTAAAAATGGTATGGCAGTAAACGGAGCATGTTACATACCAGAGGGTTTTGTCATAACTAATAGCAGTGACAGAATAGCACATACCACCCAGCCCAGTTTGGAGTTTGTCTTCCAGCAAATTTCTCTCACTTTCACTTAATCTTTAGAAAACTGACTTGCCAGGCAACTAATGTACTCAAGTAGTAAAACTGTCATCAAAGAGGAGACTCATGAGTTCAGGATATAATACTTCTGAGAGACCTGGACCCATAATTACAATAAAATAATAAAGATTATTAGCTTCATACAATCTGACATAAATGTAAAATTCATCTCTTATTTTAAACCCCAGTTGGTTTTCCTATGCAGATATCCACCATTACCCCCAGATACACAAATCAGGTCTATTTAATTTGTTTCTTCTAAGGACTAGCAACAAAGTTTTCTACTATTTTGTTATTTTTCTTATTGTGGATGCTGACAGCCATCTGACCGTTCAGTCACAGCTGTATGCTTGTGTAGATTAATAAAGTGCTCGTGGTTAGGAGTTCACTGCTTATTCCCCCGGCGTTCTCCAACAAAAAAGCAACTGAGAGAGAATGGAGCAGGGAAGCCCAAATCCAGTCTCTAGCTTAAGTCGGCTATTCTGCAGGTAATGCTGCGTCTGCTCTGAGTAGAGAGGAGCATGGTGTGCGATGAGCTGAATCCTACGCTGGCAAGGCCAGCAGAAGGACGACAAACAGTGGAGGAAATGTCAAGTTTTGTTTGGCTCTCCTCTGCCCCGCATAAACTTCTCGGTGAGCAACAGCGCTCAAGACTTCTGTAATGGAGAAAGATGGTCTGGTGGTGACCTTAAGAGGTGGAGGGAAAGTGAAAACACATGGTTTTAAGTGATTGTTAGCATTTTAGAGAGATAGCATGAAAAAGGGAGGGGGGAAATTAAACATAGGAAATAGCTGTTGCATTTCCACATTACATTATTTTGAGGTAATTGAAAATGTTCTGTTGATCTTGATTTTATCCAGTGGAGAATTTGGTTTTCAAAAACATTTTTATTCAAGCCAGTATCTCTATATAGGGAAACTTTCCTAATGACTGCATATTGTTTAGTAACTGGAAGGGAAATTTCGTAGCATTTCTTGCCTTAAATGCCAGGCTCACCTTTTGTGAAGAACCTCCAAGTGCTTTATAAATATTAATTCATATGGTAGTAGAGTAACGTTCTCATTGTGCAATTAAAGCAAGGCACGGTGTGTAAGTAAATCTGAACTGCCTCTGGGGAAAACCTCCCGTTATATGCTAAGGTCCCACAGATGAGGGATTTGAAGCTGGTTTTTATCCATTGGCTTTTTGGTGAGGGCATGCCCAGTCCTCCCATGGTTTGGAGGCTGCTCGGTCACCTGCGAGTCCTTCAGAGCCAGCTTGTTTTCTGCACACCGCTGGTGCTTTGTGGTGTGGCAGAAGGGTTCTGTAGCCAAAAAAAACCTCTGCAAAACTGTTGTTCTCTGCCGGGCAGTTTTGGTCCCGCTGTCGCTAGAGGCACAGGGCAGGAATCCAAGCTTAGGTATCTAGCATAGCTTGCTGGGTGGCTGCAGTTTTGAGCTGGATAATACCTACCTATTTCAGCCATTTTCATTTCTTCTGCTGTCTAATTAAGGCTATCCTTCCTCTCTTTCCTTGAGTTCTTAATGTGAGAGGATTTCTGATGTTTTTTCTGACTGGCTAAATGCCTGCGGGGATTTTAACTGAGTATGCTTAATTGTTCTGGAAAGAACTGACTCCTTCCTGGTGAGGTGTCTGACCCCAATAGCAAGGTAGTTAGCAAACTGAAAACTGGTCACAGCATCTCCATAGGATTTTCTGTACGTTTTCAGTAGGAGCGATGGTACTGGCTTCTTCTCCTTTCTGGTGGACGTGATTGTCATATAATGTGTTTGTCCAGCTTCTACACCCTCCCCAAAAGTCGAATAATTAAATGTGCACTGCAGCAATTGAATAAAATCCCGGTTACAGAGAAACATGCCCTAGTTTGATCAAGGGCTGCATTCAGACCCATAAGGTTTATGGTGGGTTCCCACAGTAATACCAAATCCCTGTTTGTGAACGAGAGAATCCTAGTTTGGTTCATATTTACAAACCACACTGTCATTACCACTGATGCAGTATCAGCTATGATAATTATCACTGTGCCTTCAGCTTCAACAGAGCAGACATTTGTCTGATCCATGTGGAGGGTTGCCAAGTTGGCTTGTGGTATACTTGCTGAAATTAGATGGCTTTTTTCAGCTTGGATTGCACCAACACCCACTCATGTTAACTGTGAAGGAATTAGTGTGGTTAAAATGACATTTCTGATGTTGTCTTATGAAATTTGAGTTCTGAATTATGAATTACAGTAATATGACTTCTGTTCCATTTAGTGACTTGGTGGAATGTAACGTTAAGATATTTTGACCTTTTTTGGCAATTGCAACTTGGAGAAGGTGGTAGCTGTAGATAAAATTAGAGGATACTCTCATGTTAACAAACTGAAAGTTGCAAAGTTTGGTTTTACAAAGTAAACTTTCACCCTTCCAAGCTGCCTGGTGGTCTACTCTGGTGTGTGTGTGTTTTCCAGTATGCTACCTAACCTTGCCCTTAACTTGCCTCAAGAAAGCCCTCTTCACAAAGAATTTTTGCTGTGGATTAGTTTTAATTCAGTTGGAGAAAACAGAATCTAACTGGTATTCAGAAGAGCACTTTTCTGTAATAGGTTTAGTTCATGCACTTGTGTGTCAATAGTAAGGTTTTTGACAGTCTTTAGCACTGTCCTTTTTTTTCCCCCAGATGCAGATTCATGGGTGTTTTTACCAGTGGTTTTAGTGGGATGAGGATTAAGCCAATGCTTCTGAAAATCCCAGCTGGGACATTTTTCCATGTAATAGCCTGGGACTGAGCCACATGGAGAAATCAAAGAGTCTGTTTTCTCTGTATAATTGAAAATACCTCTCAAGAGCCAGTGATACAGATGGGAGGGGGAAAAAAAATCCTGGTTGTGTGCAATCTAGTGAAATAGGTTTGTTGGTCAATAATTCTGGAAAGATAGCTTTATTTTTCTATGTCAAGTCAGAATACAGATGTTAGGTGCTGCCTCTCCCAAGCCAGTCACTGGAGTAGGGCTTACAGCTCCCTGCCACAGCACTGAATCCTGCGTAGGGTAAATATACGTGCTGACTTGACCTCATGAGTTCCTTTTATGGTTCATTTTCATCACTGTCCTTTATGCTGGTCTCTGTGGGATCGTGGAGCAGATCCAGCCCGAGCAGCAGAGGAAGGGCAGGATCTCCCTTGTGGGGCTGTTACGGCTGCATCCAAGCAAAGCCCCTTAATGATTCAGATAGATCTGCCTGGGCTTACAGTGGGAGAAAAATTCACGCTGCAAATAAAGAGCGATGACTGGTGTAGCTCACAGGAATACGCTGAGCAACTTAATTATGTTGAGCACAAGTTCAAGCAGTATCTGTAGGTAACATATGTGACTTCAGAGCCAGAGGTTCAGAAAAGTGGGTTCTATATTTTGGTAGACTGTAAACTTGCAGATGATAGCAGGCATTAATCTAGTTAACCCGAAAAGCGAATACATCAGTTATCCCATGGAAAATAGAGTTGTGTCCTGTAGTTGACATCAATCACTGGAACAGATCAATGTTTTTCAATAAGAAAATGAACAAAGATATCATTTCTTGCCAAAAGGATGTTTCTGCTGGAAATGGTGGTTACTGGCAACTTTTTTGTTTTTGTTGAAAACTCCAAGACTGAAAATTCTTGATTTCCAGCCTGTCAGTTTAAACACGAAAACTTTTATAGCACAACTTTTGTGAAAGCATTGTTCTCATTAATATCTTTTGTGAAAACAAACAAACATTTCCTGCTTGACTGGGTGCGTTTTAAATTAAGAATTTTTACCTGTATTTCATTTCTGGGTAGTTTGTGCCTTGCTGTTACTGAGCGCGCTGTGATACGGGTGGCTGTTCTAGGACATGCTGTGCTGGTGATACTGTCTCCAGTTGCCAACACGAATGTTTTGAAAGTGCAGGAGGACAAATTCAGATTCCGTTGTGTGAAACTTCAGTGAGTTAACGTCACTGTTGTTGCTCTGGATTCATGAAGTGTAACGGGCCATGAATCAGTAATTTTCATTCACAAAAGAACTTGTTGTATATATTCAAGTCCTCCTAACAGTGCTGTAAGAAGCAATGCCTATTAAGCTTTCTAAACTAGTTAAACTAGGTCAGAGTGAGGGAAAACTGTACCAACATTATGATTAAAAGGCACCAGTATAACGATCCTAGATAGCATTGTCGTCTTTGTTCCCATGAGTCACTGCCTAACAATATGGTTATTTTAGCCCTGTGACTTCTTAAAAAAAAAGCTTTGTCCACATCCTTACAATAAAAATTATCAGCCCTCTCTTCCCCCTTTCTTACTAGATTTTATGCCGTTGCTGGTTTGCTAGAAAATAATTGTGCATGTTTTAATTTCATTCTGTCTCTTTTGCCCCTTATTTGAATTACTAATGTCCCTTCCATTTCCTTCTAAGGGTCTGTGTGTTGACTGGTAAGGACTGCATCCTTACCAAATGCAAAATAGTAGCTCCCCTGAAATGTTGCCAGGAAAATGTTTGCCAAGGTTGTTTTTTTTTTTTCATTGGGTTGATTTCCCCCCACCCCTTTTCTGGTGGGGGAAGGGAGTAAATGAAGCACCCAGGATTTTATGATTGACCCTAATCAGTTTTCATAACAATGAAACAGTCCCTATTGCATGAATATTAAATTTTTATGAAGCTTTTTTTTTTTTTTTAGGCTGTAGTTTTAAGACAGCTTGGTTACCAGAACTCCTCCACTCTGTGTCATCTCACTGTGAGAACTGAATATTATAATTTGTGTATTTTCTGCTCAGATGTCATTTAATATTAATATGCAAAATACTCATTCCCTTTAAAAATAATGTTTTTATTGTATGATTTATTTGATGTGGAGCTCGGAGTTTTGTCTTTTCGCACAGAAAATAAAGCACTTTTCAGAGGGAGATGATCTGTTTCTTCCCGTACGTGTGGCACAAAATGTCAGCATTCTCCCTGTCATTCTCAGACTCAGTGAACGGTGAAGCAAACATCAGGCGCTGCTTGCGCTAAAAGCAGTGGGGAACTATTGAGTTTTTGTTTTCAGAAATGTGCACCATGAACCTGAAACATTCAAGGATTTGCAGCCACTGCAAAAAAATTCTTATTTGTCCTCCTGCGACTCCTGAATTCTTAAACTTTGGTCTGTAATTTTTGCCCCTCAGATCTGGGTCTTGCTGCTGGAGTCCTTGCGCCTACAAAAAGCACAGGTTCAGGGTGCTGGTATTATTCCTGCATTCAGCTCTTCAGTTTTCACATAGTAGCTCTAAACAAAACTTGATTTTTATATGCTTCAAATCTATGGATCTAATCCTATAAACACTTACATACTACATTGCTTATTATAACCATCTACGTAACTCCATGATGAGTTTGATGAAACTGCTTACATAAGCAAACATTGGAAGATATATATATATTTTTTTCTATAAAAAAAGATTAACATTACATCTTATCCTGGACTACTAAAATTAGTGCAAAAATCTCATCCCCTTCACCAAGAAACAAATTGTTGTCCAAAAAGACATATGCAATTTAAGCTTCTCTAGGAATGGATTTAATTTAGAACTCTGCTTTTCCTGCAGGGGCTAACCGAAACACACTGAAATGTGCTGAGGGCCTGGAAGGAATGAATAACTCTGGACTAATCCTGAGTATTTGGAAAAAAGCAGGTTTATGGAGGAATTTGAGTGACGAGATTGTAACAAAACACAAAGGCACTGTCAGTTCTAAGAATTTGAATCTAGTGAAATGACCTGAATTGCAGCGCTGCGATAGGGAGCACGGGGGCTCGGTGAGAGGTGGACAGCTGACTGTTTCCTTGGCCAGCAGCTCCCCAAAGCTGGGGATTGTTTGGACAGTTCTCCATGTCTTTGAAATCCAGAACTTGTTATCTGTTAATAATAGTATTAACCATATATCATATTTGTGTACGTTTTGGGTGGTTTCGACGTTCTTCTTGAAGTTTGGAAACCAGAACTGGACAGCTTTTCCTAATAATTCCTATCAGTGTTACGCATAGGTGCATCATTTCCAACATGCTTTTTTTCATCCTTGATTCCTGTTGTTGGATTTGAACCAACTCCCATTGACTGTGCAAGGAAAACTTGCAGTATTTGACTTTGTAACTATTAATATTCTTATTTATAAACTCCACTTTTAAGTTTTACAGGTTAGCTACCTGAAATTGCTGCCATTTTCCCTAATGTTGATGAATCAGGTTCTCCTTTTAAAAAAAGAATAATGAAAAAAGATAAAGGCCTCAAGACAGAATTTGAAGGTTTTAAATATTCTTGTAGACTATTATGAACATGAGATTTACATCCAGAGTCTTCATTGACATCTACGAGTACTATGTGTGTTTGTTTCAAGCCAAAGCAGGGTTTGTTGTAGTACAGCAGCCAATGGCTTTTTTCCCTTACTTGGATATGTTTTACAGTTGTTTCTTTTTAATATATCATTATGCCAAGAAATCTGAAACATTTAGTTCTTAACACAGAATACAAACCCTAAATGTGTTTGGGGTGGAGGGAGAGGGATTTTTTTTTTAAGAAAAAAAACCATACAAGAATTATGGCCAGCACTATTGTTATCCAAGGGAACATTGGATTTAACAATGAAAATTACGTATCTGGGGAAGGATTCTTGATTATTCCCTACAAGAAGAATTTGGAATATTGTTGTGCACCTCTCCGTGGGCTAGGGGAATAAACAAAGCAAATTAAAGTTAAAGTAATGTTGGTTTTATTGTTTGATTTGCCAGTAGCTGCCTCCAAATGAGTTCACGGCTTAATCGGTAGTGTGAGTGGACAGCTATCCGGATAATTGTCTAAGGTCCAGTATGTCACATCAAGTTTTTGTCAAAGTCTCAGCCAGCTAAAATAGTTTTGGTTTGGTTTTTTTTTTTTACTGTGATGTACCCTATTTGTGGGGCTTTATGAGAAGGCTGTGAACCAGTAAAGTTACATTCTGAAGGAGAAGACAGAAGCAAGTTAATGAAGAGGAAATTGGCAAGCAAAGAGGGCAGTGTGATAGAGCTGTCATAGGAAGCTCCTGTGTCTCAGGGAGTAGAAACTTTGGCTTATGAGGTAAGGAGAGATAAACGGAAAAAAATAGAGAGGAACCAAGCTGGAAGGGAAGAAAGAGGAAAAGAGAAGGAAAGCAGGCCTGGTGTGAAGTCCAGATGAAGAGTCCTTGCACACTTGACACTGTTGTCTGTAAGTTGTGGTTGACTGAACCCAGCCTAGAAGCAGTTCATTTAAAGCAGCAAGGTGTTGTGGCTGGGTAGGTCCTGCTGAAGGACCAGACTTTTTCTAGCACAGAGTTACTGGAAGACAAGCAAGGTTTTAGCTCTTCTTCCTCTCCCATCTCTGGTTGAGACCGCTCATTGTGGCACATGTTCCCACTGCGTGTGGTCAGGTTGCATAGCTGTGTAACCATCCTACATTTAGAACAACTTTGTGTCCAGTCCTGTTCGCTCATAATAACTGTGAGCCTCTTTCTAGGCTCAAAATACTATCTTCACCCATTATTGTACCAGCTCCTTTGGCACTAACCCCTGGAACAGCTCTCCTCCGTCCCACATCGGGAAATGTAGGGACGGGAGTAGATTGGTAGGAGCAGCACAAGGTGAAGGAAGCCCTCCAGTTGCCTGAAGGTCCTTGCTAAAGCTGACAGGCCTTTTTAAATCATAATGTGAAAAAGTCATCTGTTAATTGCTTTTGATTACAAATGCAAGGAGGTGAAAGGGCACATGTTTCTCTGTATTTGTGGTGGGGGAGCAGAGCTATAGGAAGACTAACAACCAGGCTTTCAGAGGAAATTTGTGGCAAGTCCAAGAATTGAACACAAGTTCTAAGTCCCCAGCTGCTGCTTTAACCACAAGAATCCTGTCATGCTACAGATAGACTCTAAATATACAGTGATAGGATATTCATTTTAAATTCCAAAGTATCCCTCATTTAGAGACCTCGTTGTTTGCAAATATTTAGGGATCCTAAATACTCCTTAGGAATTTCTGGCATAAGGAAGACTCAGTCAGTTCTGTAAATTCAGTGCCCTAATCACGTATTCTTAGGTTTCTTTGCACATCAGAAGACTTACAAATACATGACTGTGTGAAGCCTTTTAGATTTGTGTGTCTGATCCTGGTAGCTGACTACACTAGTTAGGCGTGCATGACTGCACTCCAAAAGTGCATACAAAATCATCTCCATTCCTTTCTCCAACCCTACAAGGAAAGCTACTAATTTTGTAACGTACATCAGTTTCCTCCAAGTGACATCAGTGAGATAAGGATCTGTAAAAGCAAATGGTTCCTCCTGTGCTGCACAGTGTCATAAGTTAAAAGTCACTAAAAATCACATTTGCTTGCATTTATTGAGCCTTACTATCAAACTATAGTGCGAGACCAAAAAACTCAGGCTTTTGGATCTGAGTTTGCCCGCATGAATGGGGTAAATCTGTTCTTCCTAAGTGCCGGTTCCCGTGGTGGAAGGGTTCTTCCAAACCATGCTCTGTTGGGTAAAGAGCTGGGTAAAGGGCAGTTAATTATTTTATTCCCAAAGGGTACAGCCATGTTCTGTCTGTGTTCTCGTTGAAGCTCTGAGTTGTTACCCTCTACTTTGTGCTGATAAGGCTGCACCTGGAACAGTGATTCCAGTTATGACTTGGTTCTGTGCCCTCATCCCATCCCTGTTCAGCAGTGATGTGCAGGAGCTGTGGAGGACTAGTATGAATGGTGGTTCAGGGTACCAACCTGCAAGAAGCAGCCGAGGGAGCTTTTTTCGAGGTAAGAGGCTAAAGGGTACCTAATAGCAGCTTGCAGCTACTTTAAAGGGTAGTTACAGAGACGACACAGTGTCTTCTCAGTACCGGCAGAAAACATGGCAAGGGGCAGTGGCTGAAAACAGCACAAATTGTGAGGTTCTGGTTGGATATTCGAAAAAATATTTCTTGAGGAGGGTAGCACAGCAGGGGGACAAAGCCATGGCCTGATCTGGCGTTGGCAATGGTCATGCTTTGAGTGGGAGGTTGGACTTGAGAATTCCAGAGGTCTCTGCCACCCACCATTTCTTTGATTTTGCTACAGAGCATGAATATTCTGTCCATTGATTGCTGTTCCTAATTTATATGTTGATGTTTTAGTGTAATTTTGCTCAAGGCCAGATTCTACTGCTTCTATGTTAAGAAGCAATTCTAATCCCCTAAATCGATAGGATTATTTTTGGCACAAAGTTCTGGATTGCGAAATCTGAAGATATCTGTATTGCAGATCCTGAAGGGGGTTGATTTCTTTCTTTTTTTCCTTTCTTTTTTTCTTTTTGTAAAATACCTGACATGCTTAATGAATAAGCAAATAAGAAAATTATTAAGGGTGAAGGAGCTTGACAAAACTCGATTACATCTAATCTTTAAAATTCACACGCTACTTTCTTTTCTTTGAACACATAGTATGTTTCTCTAAGAAAGTGATAGTTGTGTGTTATGCGATTTAGCTTCTCTTAACCACTTCTTGTGACCTTTTACTTCAGTAACCTGATTGAAATCTCACTTTGTTAACTTTAATTGACATTGAAGGAAAAATTATTTTTCCAGAAGTCAGGCAGATCGATATGAATTTGCACTCTGCTAACTTTACTTCCTGGAGTTGCCTTGAAGACTGTAAGAAAGCTCAGCACGTGATGGAAAGCATTGAGTCTCTTGTTACTCTACATTTGCTGTGTTATGTGGGTTACCAAAAACACTTCAAAATAAACTGAGAAATGATAGTACAGCCATTAGAGATGAAAGCAGCTCTTTAAAGTACTTTGGTTTGCACTGAAAAGATGTATGCACTCCTCCTTTTGTGCTTGTGACAGAATTAAAAGGGATAATCAGGTTTGTACTATGATTATTACTCCAAACATTTTAGGCTGTCCAAGAAAATCATTGCTCTAATTAAACCAGAAAGTAAATTATGGCTTTCAAGCACCTAGGTCCCTCAGTATAAAAGGTGACAATAAGGGCACCTTCACAAGCAGAAGTATATAAGTTAATAGAAAATCTACAGGGTTTGGTTCGGAGTTGTTTAATTAGACAGTAGACGACAGGGCCAGAAAGAGCACCATGTCTTTAAAAGTAGCAAGGTGGCTTTTTTTTTTTCCGAATGGGTAACATTTGTCTAAATAGTGTGGCCTTGACGCTAGGTTTCATTAGGTGTAAATGACATTGCAGAGCCTCAGGCTTTAAAGTGGCTCGAGGAGGTACAGGAAGGGTATTTTTCTTTCACCTGTCACCACTTATTTTCCTGAGCTACTGGCCAGTAGCCTGGCATTTGCAGCTAATGGGAATTAAATAATACAGCTGTAATACAAATGTTTCTTGTTGCTTGATCTTATGTGGCAGTCATTAAAGTTTAAATAAAAATCTGGAAAGAGAGCCATATTTAAAATGGTTAAGGACCTTCAGCTAACTTTGGATTTTTATGGCCTTCTCATTATACCTATTATACACTAACACAACCACTAATGAAAGGCTTGGAAACTTTGCGTGGGATGAGGCTCATTTCAGGCAGGAGGAGGAAGTGACCGTCTGCTCGGAAATAGCCGCCCTTGCCAGCCCGGCACTGGCCCCGCCTGCGCGTCTGCTTACCTTTCTAAATTAATTCACAGCTAGATTCCCCTCGGCTTTGTACTGGGCTGCTAAGAGGCCACCGGTGAGAATCCCATCCAGCCTGCCCTCTGGGAGCCGTCACAGCCTTTGCTCTGGTGTCCCAGCCCTGCGGGGCACCGCACCTCCGCCGGGGCAGGGCTGGCCCCATGGAAGGGCAGTTCCAAAGTCGAAGGCCTGTAGAGGCATTAGTTAAATGCTTCCTGGCAAGAGGGTCTGGTGTTACGGTAATGCGCCCTCAATTACACCATTGATATTATTTCTCTGTGTGTTTTTAGTATCTCTTCCCTGCAAAGAGCATTTGCTCAGTGTAATACCTTTTGGCTCTCATACTTCAATATATTTGCTCACTTTATGAAGATTGCACATCCCAGAGATAACAACTGTTGCTATTCCTGGTGAGAAATTTTCTATTCCTCCAAAAAGAAAGCAATTTCAGTTCTAGCGAGGTATTGCACAACTTGTTTCTTACTGCAGCAGTAGTAAAATAAACCTGCTCAGAAGCGAGGGGGGGGTGGGTTTAGCATCTCTTCCTGGGCACCTTTTTGCCTGTGCCCCAGGGTGCTTACACTGAGGCTTACGCCGCTGCCTTCCACTGGCCTGCAAGAAGCCATGCTGCTTCTTTGTGCCTCCATCTTCCCATCTGTCAAAGAGGCATTGCAATGCCGACCTCCCCAGTTAAGTACTTTGAAGATTATTGATGTTGCAGCAAAGCTTTTATATGAGCATTTGATTCTAATATTTCTTCCTTCCACAGTATGTTTTATTCAGGCCAAACTCCCCCTCACTTTCCTTGCAGCTAACGGAGCAGAGAATCCATTATTGCGGCTGTTCCCTATTGCGGCCTGAGAGGTCTGTTTTGATATGTCAGCACAAGAAACTTTTCTTTTTATAATTACAGGTTTTGTCAACCATTTTGACTGCTAATCGAGCTGCAATATGGATTATTGCCTTATTAGTAACACAGGCAGTTCTCCAAAACACACAGCCTGAGGCAGAGCCTCATTACGAAAGACTTCAGGCCAGTTTATTTAGCAAAGCTGTAAGGTACTGGAAATAAGATCTTATACCGGGACGTGTTGAGTAACCTTAACATTAGGTGTAGAGCCCTGCTTCTCTTAGGGTCACACCCTATCCATAGGTATTTTGCTGTTACTGGTTATGTGTGAGGAGAGAATCCGCTAGCTGGTATTAAACCAATGAACCAGGCAGCCCTAGGGTCAGCCAGCGTGTTTAGGAAAAGGACCAGGAGGCATCCATCCTGGAACCTGCCTTCTGAGGAAGACGCTTGCCTCAAGAGGAAAGAGAAAAGTGGTCAGTGACATAATTTGAATGCAAAATTAAAGACTACTGCTGAACATTAAAATATTTCTTCTAGTTCCCATGGGATTTTGCATGGAATTCACTGCGCTCAGTGTGAATGGCAGAGGGACTATATTTATACTTGGTAAATTGGCTGGATGGTCTCCTGAGATTTGAATTGTTTAACACAGAAAGCTCTTGATTTGGGGATATTTTGTAGCATCCAGTGGCAAGATCCACCCACAACCCCTCAAGGGATGTATTCAAAAGAATATGTCTAATTTTGCATCATGAGTAGCTGCAGAAGAATACAAGCCAGGCATTCAAGCTGCATGATTTCAAGAGCAATAAAAAATATGAGATATGAATAAAAAAATTATCAGAAAGAAAGTCTTATCTTACAAGCATACAGAATTGGACTAAATATTTTGATTGGTACTTCCTCCCCTCTACTTCCTGAAATAATTCTGTTCGGGTCAAATGAAATGGTTCTTCAATTATGTTGATTTTAGTAAACGTTTTCAGAGGGAAGAAAAACTGAACACCATTCCCTCCCTTCCAAATGAAATATTTTTACTTCTTCAAAATGGCATAATTCAATGGCATTTTCCCTTGTGATTCGATAATCACACCTAAAATATTTTAAATGCTACCCGTGTTTTACAAATGTAAATATAAATTTATATATGAACAAGCCAGCAGGTTAAATACTTTGTTGTATCCAAAATGTTTGTATATTTACTGGGATTGCTTCATTTTTAATCAAATGAAAGTAGAATGTTTTTTGATTCTTCTCTGACCAATGGGCGGGCATAACTTGATACAGTTTCAACCCTGATCACCTGCGTGTCAATTTGATTCCCCAAATTTAGGAGCCTCAAATTGCTTTAATAGCACTACAGCACAGTTATATTTCAGACTTCCTAGGCACTGGGAGGAAGCGCACGTCTTACTTTAAATGTCTTACTCTGAATTTAGCCAACACTGAGTCTTATTTTTGTGTATTTATTTAACTACCTGAGCAGGATTATTTTTTTTATTATTGTTAAATTTGTTGCCTGTAACTAAGGCACAAACAAACACTAAGCCACTTTGTTGTTTGTCTAGTTTAAATGAAAATGTTGCGTTGGTATAGAATCAGTCTTGAAGTATTCTTTATCTTCTGAAAATGTTTCCAAGCAGAAATACTTCAAAAGCACATTTTCCATCCACTAAAAAAAAATGTTCAAAAAATGAAGTGCTTTTAAATGCCTATGGTAGCAGGTAAAGGAAACAACCATATTAAAATAAATAATGAGAAAATAACCCAGGAACAGTCTTGTTCTTTTAGACTAATCATTTGCTGTGAGAGTAGGCTGAGTTTTGAACACCTAAAAATTGAAGTAGCAATAGGCTGTGGGCCAGGGTGGTAATTCATTTTGAGAGATCAACTTCAGGTGCTTTGAGGTAGACAAGGTTTCAGGGGTGGCTTCCCTGAAAGTCAAACCCATTGAGGCTGTCCTGTAACTGACTTCTGAGCAGAGAGGCAAGTATCACTAGCTGTGGTGTAAAAGCTAGGTCCAGCCCGTGTCTCTTTGCATAAATAAACAATATAAATAATAGGGAATAAAGGAAGGGGACTGATGGAATGGTTTTATAGTCAATTTTTTGTACATAGCAATAAAGGTTTACTTTAAAAAGAATTATTTTTTTTTTTGCTTCTTTGCCTTCATTGCTGTCCATATTGACTTTCTGGTTCACAGTTTTACAGTCATGTTCTTGTTTCTGCTTACTATAAGAGCTGCTTGTCTGTTTCCAGAGCAGTGTTTTGTTTTGGACCATGTAAGGTAGTCAGTCCCCAGGAAGAGGCTAAGACACAGGCGTTGTGCACAGCGGTGCTTCTCCTAACACGTTCTGTGTGTTTCAGATAATAGTGGTTAGTGATCATACACTGATGGACCTTTATCCTGCATGGATTTGTCTAATCCTACTTTGAACGTGTTAATACTCTTTGGCCTCTACAATATCCTCAGGCAACAAGTCTCGCATGCTAATTGTATGTGGTATAGTGTTTGAACTGTGAAGAGGTATGTGTTTAAAGCTTAAAGTAGGTCCAGCCTGTCTTTGGAAGAATGGTGGGTTGATTCATCTTTGTAACCGGAGGACCTGAGCCTAATAAAAGAAACGAAGCGTATTTTGAATTGCAACCCTGAGCAAATAATAAGGTGCGACAGTAAGAACTCCTGACTTGCTTACTTGAAAAGGTATGGAAGCTTAGAAGACGTGCACAGTTATAATGCTGACTTTTTATTAATCAAGTTCAATCCTCATACTTGGTCTGAAAACTTTTGCAATTAGTGTTGATCTTCACAGAGGGAAGCTGTGAAATGCAGATGGTGAAACTTCTCCGCATGTTTTGTGCTTCTCTGTTTTGCCAACATGTGCTAGCATCAGACAGTAAATGTTGTGGAGTGCTTGGCTGCTCTGGTAGGAAAATGACGAGGAAAATACAGCCATTTTTAACTGATCCAACTTTCTTTTCAAATTCACTGTTGCATGGATTATTTGTCAGTTCCTCAGATTATCCTAGGAAACCAGGAAAAAGATGCCTTGCTTCATTTGTATCAGATAGGGTTATGGATATTTCTGTTTATGCTCTGTTTGTGTGGAGGGAAAGGGACATTTCTGTTCTAGTTTCAGTTTCTGCTCATAAGAAAGTGAAAACAAAGGTTGGTGGCACGCAGCTGTGTTATCTATGGGATCTTGCTCCTTGTTTGATAACAGGAGAGGTTCAGGTTTCTGTATATGGGTTTTTCATTTAGTGTCTCCTGTTCTTCACTATGTACCTGTACAGGGGTTATAACTCCTGCATCTGAGCACTTGTTCATCCCAGAGTGGTGAGGGACCCGAGGAAAAACTCTCCACTAAGATTTCAGCACAAGTACTGAGCAGAGGCTCTCCTCTGTGCCAATATGGATGCAGCACAGATCTCGTAGAAAGAGAAAATCTGGGTTTCCCAAGCAAAGGGAAACCCAGCTGAGACAGAGGGATCTAAATCCTGCCCAAGAGGGATTTATCCCCTCTCTTTCCCTGCCCCTGTCTACAGCCAGGGATGAGGCAGCTGGGTGGGCTGCACACTGGTCGCAAGCCTTGCGCAGCACGTACAGTCTGTTGCAGAGATACCAGTACTAGCTCTGAGTCGGGTATTGCAGCAACCAGAAGTAGTGGGTTCGCAGTGAAAGCTGAGCAGTGCTCTAAGACAGTAGCACCCCTACATCTGTCATGTTGACATGAAGCTGCTTTTAGTAACACTCAGCAGGAAGGGGATGGCTTGTTGGCCCCTAGAAGAGGCTAAAATGAGAGCTGCTTTTGTCCCTTGGTCCTTTTAGCTGCGGAGAACCTAATTTTAGCACAGTAGAGTTTATATATATATATGTCTATATACACACACGTATGCATATATACACATTCAGGCTAAAATTTTAAATCATTGAAAAACCACAAAGCCTTGAATTAGAAGAGAGGTCAGGGGAAAGTTTATGAACTCCAGCTAGTGCTGCAAACAGAAGCAGCAGCTGATTCACCTCTCCCGAGGTCTATCCCTGTGGTGCGCCTCAGCAGGACCTTCAGCACAACCATAATGACAGGCTTCTGCTAATGGAGCTTCATCTCACACGTAACCTCGGCGTGTAGCATCCAGGGCCAGGCAGCCTAACTCTGGCAGAGATGTCATGTTTTACTCAAAAGAGTACTTTGTAATTTAAAGAATTTTAAATTACAGCTTATTAGCAACAGTTCCTTCCTGAGTAGTGTCTAATGCAGCTGCACTTGATGCCATTACTGTAGCTTCACTGGAAGTGCGTGACTTGGCCCAGGCTGTAGATGTTAAGGCAGTATTTTCATGGGACAAGTAAGGGAGATGTGATTTTCTACAGCTGTAAGTACCTAAATGAAGTTTGGCTCTAATCACTGCCCACCAACTACAAGATCCTTGCTTCACCTAGTGTCAGCATCTCATAGGATCAACCATAAATATTTGTGCTTTTTTTTAATTGTAACTATTTCTGAGGAAAACAGGGCAACTGTTTGAAATTAACTTTAGTGACTGATGGCAAGGCAATTACTTCAATTTAGGTTTCAGAGGAATGACTTGAGAGCAGTTAGATTATGTTTATCTTGTTAATTTAGACTGGCCTTTTAACTTTATTTTTCTTTATTCTCCTGAAATACAGTACCATCGTATGTTAAAAAAAAAAAAAAAAAAAAAAAAAAGTATTATGGAAACTACCTCTTATACAGGGGTTACAGAGCATCTCTTTATGAAGGCCTTTTTGCAGGCCAGCATTTCAAGCATTATAGTAGGTGTGTAGAAACTGAGGCCTATGGAGGTGAAATGACTTTCCTAACTTTGCACAGTGAGCCACTGAAAAAGCTAGGCTCGAACAAAATTCTGGATAGACCTAGCTTTGTGTCAGGGGTTGCCATTATTCTTTCTCCAGCCAACTGTTGCTATCATTTCTGCCTTTGGCTACCACTGGTTCAAGCATCTTAAAAGATGTTCTAGTAGAGGCATGGTCACAAAACCAGGGCAGAGTCAGAGAACAGGCTGAGATTGGAGTGTGTTTGAGAGAAATGTTGGTAATCTTGATCAATCTTGAGAATAGAAGATATTTGAGATAAATTCTCAATTTCAAATCCCACATGAAACGGCTGCGTTTGTTGCCAACATGTACATTGTAAATGCTGTATGTTTTTTCGTCTGGAGACTTGCAGAACTGCTTTAACCTGGCCCTGGTGAGATTAACATGGTATCCTTTCAATTACCTTGAGCAAAACATGCCAATTTTCTATTGCCTATTTTTAGGCTTCCAGCTGGGCCTAAGAATTGAAAAGTTATTAAAGCAAGCCAAGATCTGAGCAAATGTGCCTGTTATAAATTGTAATATAAACCACTTATAAGTACAGGTTTTATCATCCTAGAGTTATTTCTTAATTTAAATGTTTCATGTGCATATCTTGGAGATGGGGACGTATTTGGGTGAGGAACGTGATTATAAAAGCTATTTCTTTGTATGCCAGACTGTGATTATTCCAGATTGTAAAAATAAAAGTATTACACATCTGTGAAATACCTGACAAACTTCTTTGACAAACCAGATGTTAGACTATCTAATACTTATTTTAAAGATATGCACACAAATGAAAAAATACATGCAAACTTATTCTGTTGCAATGATAATGTTATTGCTGTAACATTGTTTTGTTTTGCTTTTCATGTCTCCTGCAGCGAGGGCAGTGTGAGCATCTGAGTCTGGTTCCCATTTGTTTTGCTTGGAATGTGTTGGGCTGTCTTGAATGTCTTCCATCGTTATATGGACGGTGGGTACATGTGCAATAGCTTTCTTAATGTAGGGCATGGAGACATACTGTAGGTATATAGTGTAATTAACTGTGCGGCTATTCAGGAGCAGCTGTTCCCTATTGTTGTTGCAGCACAACAAAGCCTTAAGGCAGCACTTGTTAGTATTTATGGAAACCCATTAGCCAGTTTGTGAATGAGCCTGCAAAAGAAGAGGAAATTCTGATAATAATAAACACGAGTTCTTGTTAAAGCTGGAGAACTCCAGCTATCCCTATCACTCACTGCTGGTAAAGGCTCTTGTCCCTTTGATTTTTACCACAGAGTAGATCCAAACTTTCTCTGAAACACCAATTGAAAATCCATATGAGTGAACTCCTTTCCAAGGCAATGCTTTGCTCCTCCCAGCCCACTGCATTTTTTAAAGGAAATCAGAAACTCTTCCCACTGCAATCCAGTTTTGGTGCCAGGATGTACATAGGAAATACTATTTCCTGCCTGTGCTGGCAAGTTTAGTTATTAAACCACTTCCTCCAAGAGCCAAACTGCTTTGAAGAAGAAATAAAGTTCAAAGCCTTTCTAAGAGACCATTTGTTGTTCTTATGTGCCTAACCTGAACGTTACGCTGCACGCCGTATAAGTAAAAAGAGTTTAATCTCTTGAAGACGGGCTGGCCATTGTTCTAGGTCACTGGGTTGGGAGAAGCAGGAACAGGTTACAACGGCGGTTTTGGGAAGCTGCTTTCTGAGGTCGAAGGGGCTTTTTGCATTGGTGCTAGAGAGGTGAGCGCCAGCAAGCCGCCGCGGGGCCATTGAACAGCTTCTTGCAGGACAGGCAGCGGCTCCAGACTGCTTGCGGAGACAAGGAAGCTTGTGCTGCCATCCATATGTGTTCATCTGTGCATTGGGTAGCTCGGAGTCCAAATGGATGGAGCAGATAGAAGGCAGATACCTCAGAGCACTTTCTTCTTTCTATCAGAGACACCTCACTCTTACAGGCATTCCACATTTAGTTTTTAACTGGCAATACAGGCTGTGTAATTGTGACAGTTACCCATCCTATTCTGCGGCAAAAATGATGCTGTGTGACCGGTAGCCGGTCAAAACCAACAAGGGAAACTCAGACAATAACCACCAAACAATCTACAGGACAAAAATTATCCGTAAGTGAAAATGTTTCCAGAAATCATTTGCTGTTACTGCTTGTGCTCCAGCTTCACTTTAAACAGGATAGACAATTAGTTGGGGAAAAAGGTTCTAGTAACAACTTCCCTGCTCTGAATCTGATAAAAGTAATAAGGGAGGTTTGAAAAGTGGCGTAGGCATTTTCTAACCTTGGAGCATGTTAGCAGTAAGGTACATTTGTGAAGAACAGCAGCAGTGAAATGTTTATTATTGTGCACCTCCATCCTTTTTTGTATTATTCTGTGAGGATGGGGCCGCTTTTCATCTGATCTGTGCTGCCAAGGCAGATAAGAGAGGTTTGTATGATGTCAGATCTGAAACCAAGAGACCTGTAGACAGGTTCTGAGCAGTGATGCCTCTGGCAACTGGTTTCAAGGCAGAGCTTATGTAGAGTGCCTGAGGTTTTAATAAGCGTATAGATGTCTGAGTAGCACTTAAAGAGCATGGGAGGTGACAGGCTGACCCAGTCACTTTCATTAATTGGAATCAAGTTACCTTTTCACATCTGGGCAGAACACTGTGCTGGATATTTAGGGAGCGAACAATATGTTGCCATTGTCTCTGTGCACTGGGTCCTCGGTAACTAGTGAACTGGGACATGAAAAGTAAGTTGATAGTAATAGGTGATGTTCACGGCTGAGAGAACACCAGACTGCGTAAATCATGCTTGCAAAAGTGCAAGCATAAATCATGGAGATCTTTCCAACATGTGCTTGTCAAAGGCTACTACTGTTCATGTGTGAGTTCTATGCAGGCCAAATCAAATGCACAGTTTTTGATGGTTTTTGTTTTGTGCTGGTCAGAGTTGAGGGCTAAATCTTCAGGTGGCTCTATCAAATACTTCAGTAATTATTGAGAAGTACACAGGTGTATACAGAATTATCAATTGTAAGGATGTTGAGTTCAATTTAGGTTTATTTTTAAAAAAGATGAAAGAGCAGAAAATCTATATCCTAGCTGCTTGATCTGTGAAAAGCTGAATTAAAACCAAAAAGACTGATTTGTCCATTTGTGTAAGTTAAAAATGTGAACATTTACTTTATTTCATTCCAGATCAGGCCTCTTAGAAGTCTATTTCTGTCAGTGCAGTGAGCATCCTGCAGGAAGGGTGACATATCCTGAAGCAATTTAACAAAGCAGGTTTGTAAGATATTTGTTCTAATATAAAAAGACCATAAAACCTCAGCAGCACAGTGAAGAACACAAAACTGTAAGCCAGGGAAGAAAAGGCCTTGGAGGAAACTCATGGACAGTGACTTGAAATCCAAGATTTGTTTGGAGAAAAAAAATGTTGCTGTTTGAATCTATTTTTTGTCAGTGATGTCCCCAAGTGAACCTTAAGATAACCCAAACATTTAAAAATCATAACTTGGGACCCACACCACAGGAAGGACTGACTAAATGTGCTTATAAAACATGTATCTTTCTTCAACATGGAAACTTCTTGCAGTATTTTGACAAAACATTTCTAGTCTTGAAGGTGAACTGACTGATACAAGAATAGAAAACCAAATTTGGTTTTGTAAACTCTGGAAAGTTAACATTTTGAAAAATATTAGTTATTTCACTGTACTACAAAATCAAATTGCAGATCCCTACAAAAATATTTCAGAAAGTGTTGTTTTCTGGGAAGCTTTCCATAGCATTCTCGATTATGTTTTATTAAGGTCGAATTGATTTCAATCTACTTCTTGTCTTTTTGAGTCTTTGGGATATATTTTGGTCATTTTTGAGCCTTTTGCATAAATGTAAGGCTAGAAGCCTACATGAAAGCCGAGTTTCTTCTCTGATCTCAAACATTTAAGGAGTTAGGGTTTAAATAAAAGCATTCAATGTTGTAAAATCTGAAACAAAATTTTGGCATTGACAGCACTGTGGGTCTAATACAAGGCTTCTATCTTAGTTACTTTTTATGGCGTCTAGTTCAATCACTGCAGAGCAGGACTGTGCCTGGTTAACATGAACTTAGCCATGCAAAACTTAATTCATGTAGTTTAACAGACTGGAGTCCAGGTGTACTTGGAGTCTGCTTCTGGAGGTGTTACAGTTCATGACAGAGGGGTCTGCAGAGTTTGGTCCATTCAGTCTGAAACAGACTAGCATTGTTTCTGTAAAACATATACTGAAGTATCGTTAATGAACATACATATGTATTAGATACGTGTGTATATTCTCCCATGCACAAACTGTGGGTCAGACAATGAACAGCCAGCCATGTGTCAGCGTAGCAGATGGAAAGAAGTAGAAACCTGCTTTCTGGTCTTTCTTTGTCCTCTCTGCCAGCAGTCACTGTCCTGGTACCTGTGCTGACCTCCCGGACTAGTTCAGAGTCTGTGAATACCTGACCCTTGGGCAGTGAGAAGCATCAGCCACTAACTCTCTGCATAGCATCTAACTGTACTGCAGCTTTCCCCAAGAATATTTGCTTCAGCTGCTCTTAGCTGATAGGAAAAGGCTGTTCATTCCCTTTGCACTGGAAATTTGAATATTCCCAGGTTGGTGAGTCTGGCTGACTGTCAAGTCCAGCCTCATTCCAGGTTTCTGGGGTGAAGTATACCGCTGCTGCAATTACCTTACTGCTAAACATCATCTCAAACCTCTGCATCAGGTAAAACTAGCATCTTCACATGAAGTTCTTTGGAAATTATAAATTAACTTAAAAACATGAGTTTTATATGATATGAGAGATTTGGGGGAATTTTTTTCAGCTAGCCTTCCTGTTTTCAAGCGTTTCATTCTAAAATGGTCATATCTACTCTAATCAAGTGAATCTAATCTGGGTTAAAACTAATGACATGCAGACTGCATTAAATTCCATGTATATATTTTAAACGTTCAATATAAGTACACTTGGGTTTTGTTACTATTTAGTATCTTTTATTGGTGCAGAACCCAGAGGCTCTGCTTGGGAATGGGAGCCCATTTTGCAAGTTGTGATGAACAGACACAGAAAAAAAACGTCCCTTCCCTGGCGAGTTTCTGAAATTTTGCACACCACAGAATCTGAAGCCAGATCTAAGTCTCTGTCCCACCTTTCAGTACCATATTCCACTTAAAGAAACTACCAACCCCTACTCTAGAGAATTTCTGGCCTGATTCAAAATGAGAACGGCTCTGTCATCTCTGCCATTCTGGATTGTTTTTTAGTGAGGAGAAGTTTTGTGCTTGGGTAGCAGAAAGAAGTTCCTGTGAAAGATGATTTCTTTTATCACTTTTTTTTTCTTTTTTAGCGGTTAAACAAAAATATTTAATGTTTAACTAACTCTACTACTTGTAGAAACCCACTGACAGTTGGTCCAGTCATCATCTCACTGAAGTCAGTGGAAGGAATCTAAGTGGGTAAACAAGCCCACTATTTTTAGTTTAAGATATAGGGAAAGGTTGCTGGGTGTATAGATTTGACTGGTTATTCTAGTGCCACTTAATGGAACTAAAATGGCTGTGTTTTCAAGTGTCATTAACTGCTCTAATTTCATTAGTCTATGATCCGCTTTCCTGGACTACAGTTTCACTGCGCTACTCACAGTAAAAATGACTTAGAGACCCTGTGTAAAATCTTTATTTACACAGTTATAGCTGCCACGGGAAAACGCCAGTTGGTTATTTTGGGAGCTCTTAGACTAAAACATGTCTTGAAGTCATGGTTTGGGGGGTTTATGGGGTTTTTGTTTCTTTTTATCTAGATTCTGCAATCACTTTTTTATCTGAAAGCATATGACACTAATCTGTCTGACCCATGTATTATGCATTCCCAGGAAGGCAAAATTTAAGAGAAGATTATATCTATTATAGAGTATCTTATCTATTAAGTGTTGTCAACTGCTAGTTGCCTTGCCCAGTGTACTAAATTTGTTCTGACTGCTTTTGTTCATCTATACATAACAAAAGGTGTCTCACAATACTGAGTCTTGCTGTAATGAGAACAAATGTTAAGAAGAAAACTCCATGTTGAACATTAAAGTGACAATGCTATTCAACGTACCGGGGTGGGTGATTCACACCGTCGGTGGCGCGTTCTGTAACACAAGGAAACGAAGAGAACCAGACAAGGGCTAGTACTTAAAATTACATGAGCAAAAAAATGTAAATGGACATCACCAGACTACTGATTCTTTATTTCATTTGCAGAGCTTAAAAAATACTAGTTACCATCAGGAAAAAAAAAAAAAAAAAAGCAGAGAGTTTTAAGCAGAGCTGTTTGCTGGAATAGTACATATCTTCCTTTGACAGTCATTGATCTATTTTTCACATATAAGCTATAGAGTGTATTAGCTGTATATATTAGCTAAGAGAGTATGAGTTCTCGAAGGAACAGATGGTTATTCCCAGCCTGGACAGCACTTTTTAAGCATTAAGAAATCTATACAACTGTTCAAGTGAATTACCTGGGTTTTGCTACTGCAATTTTAAAGCACAGTGTAGACTTAAACAGTCCCTACCGCTAGCACCCTCAAAAAATTAGAAGTTTCCTTTCTTATGCCCTCTTCATTTGCCATGCACTTTAAAAATGACAGTTGTCGTCCCTATGAAGATTAGAAGATTTATGTTGGGTATGTCACATGCTTTGATGGTAGTATTGCCCCAGGCTTTTGTCATCCAACCTACAGGGATAACAATGTATAATGGTAGTGCTTTTTTCAGAACACTGTAAGTATACAGATATTATTAAATTTTACTATTACCACAGGGAATGAATCAAAGCCTCCAATAAGCAAATGAACTATATATTATTGTCCTGCCTTTATAATTTTTGTTCAGTATTATCTGATTGCATTCTTATTATCACTTAGTTGTTTCTCTGCATGTAGTTTTATCTAATTTCTCTTTATTTCAGTCACTTCAGAGGAGATAAATGGATTCCTTCAGACTAATTGCTACTTATTTAAAAAAATGTGAACCTTCTGTAAGAGTTTCAAATCAGTAGCTTAAGCTAGCTTTTACTATCTGTGGAATTTATCTTGAAGAATTTCATCACTGTAGAGTCTGTTAATAAGTCATTTTTTTAAAGGTGCTTTCAGTTTGCCCTTACCTGGTCTGCCAAAATTTTTAATGCAAACAGATTATCATAGTTAAGTAGATAATGAGATATTTACTTCTTTTACTATCTATATGGATTGGAAATACCACTGATAGACCTTGCAGCTGCATGAGTTTCAATGTGAAGTGTCTGACAGAGAACTAGAATAAAAATAAATACCGTGTTGTCTTGATTTCTCCATTCTTATATGACAGAGGAAGCAGCTGCATTGTTTATCTGATGGAAGGAATGTTACGAGTATGTTTAATTAGATGTAAAAGTACTTTGTAATACTGGAAAAGTAAACAAAGGATAAATGACAAGATGAGCTCAAGTCATCTAAGATGGTTTAATTCACAAGTGTTGTACCCTTTCATATAATTATTGCAGTATGTGTCTGTACATCAGAATCAATGTATCCAATCTATATTCAACAGCATATCAATTTCTCATCCCCCTTAGCAAGCTTTCTTCTTTTCCCAGTGCGATTGGACAGCGAGTTCATGGAGCCTAATTCTCACGTATCCATTTGCACTAATTTTCAGAGGGATTCATCTATTCTTTCCTTGGTGTGAAAGCAAAATCCAGCTTCCTATTGCTGTTTTTTAAAATGTTTGAAGTCAGTATGGTTTTAAAAGACACTTTAATCCTGAAGCATTGAGTGATGCTTGAGTAGGAAATGGGATTGTCGTAGGCCACCTGAAATTAAGCTTCAGCAATACAGCCTGCATAGTTTAGTTTTCTCACTCAATTCTAATAGATGCTCGCAGCAATAGTTGCAGCGCAGTAGCCTCAGATGAATACAGTCCTGATTATTGTTGGTATCAGAGGAAAAAGCACAGAGCGGGAGTTAAAATATTTACAAGTCTTAGGCTTTCTGAGGGAGCAGATGACGTTTCACAGTTAAAATATAGTTTTCCAGGGATGTAAGCCTTGAATTGTTGAGTGAAGGTTTCCATGTAAGTGGACAGAACATAAAGATCCTCCAGGATCTGGGATGTGGATTTTGATGAAAAACACGTTCCATGTGAAAAAGTCCTGATATTTACAACCAGCTACCTCAAAAGACTCAGTGAGAGCCATAAGACATAATTAGATCGTGAAGTTTGATCCCTGCCAAATTCATAATTTGAGTCAATGCTTAAGTCACATCTCTACCAACAACAACAGCATAAAGGAACTGCCATTAGTGCATGGAACTGACGCTTTCATGTGCTAATACACAGATCACTCCAATTTTCTGTTAAAATCAGGACTCAAGAAGTCCTAACTTAATCCTCAGCCTCTGCGAATTCTCTAAGAGGTGGCTTTTTCTTAATTATTTCAGTTTCTGAAAGAACCTTTTTTAAAATCCATTAATATATATTTTAAAGTCTGAGTGTCTTATGTGAAAGTAAAGTTTAGAAAAAGTATGCTTTGCCTGAGGTTAGGCAACTCTTTGTTCAGGACTTATTTCAATAGATCAAGCTTTCCAGCATATGCATTCTTCCTAGGCATTCTCCATCTTTCACAAATATAGCAAAATAAACATGAAGGAATATCATCAAGAAGAAGATATGCTGCTTGTGTAAGTAATTATGTCCCTTGTTAGTTCACTATAAAGTAATTTTCTTCTCCCCCCCCCCAGCTCTTTACATTTCTTAGTGTGCTCTGGAAGGTATTTTTACTTAATTTTGTTTAGAAATTTGAACAGCAAGAGAAAGTGAGAGATGATTACAGACTTTATTTAAGGGTTTGATTTTGGTTTCTCTCTGTTCTTATATCAAAGATAAAATGGAAGTGGTGGTGTCATGTTCAGGTAATGAGATTTTATATTAAAAAGAATAAATTAAGCTCATAAAGCCAATGGCAGGAGGGACATGAGGAACCATTTCTAGCTCACAAAAAGGACTTTATACATTAATGCAGTGAGCATCAAGAGTTATTAGGAGCTGAAATTCAAAGCTCAAAGGATGTCAAGTGCTTCAAAAGCAAAGGCTTATTTTGTATTGTTTATATTTAGAAGTGATATGGAGCTCCCTTGAAATATCTTACCCATGATGTCAAAAATCAAAAGCATTATGGGGAGAAAAAGAACTTGGGACATTTCCCTTGCAAACAAGAGTTCTGTCCATGACACACCAGAGGATTCCTCTGAGGTACAGATTTGTACACAGCACTACTTACCAAAAAAATACAAACATCCTTTCTGCTTAGCTGCACGTTGTTGCTTGCCTTGAAAATTCATAGTACACAGAAAGATTTTACTGTTAACATTCAGTACTTTTTTTTTTTTTTTTTTTTTTTAAGTAAAACCCCAAATCCTGGAGTATCACTATGTGGCCATTTTTTAAGTAGATTTTTTTTTTTTTTTAAAGCTCTGTGACATTTTTCTTTAATGGCTGATTTTTTTTTAATGTCAGCTACATTTTTAAAGCATGAGGCCTGGTTGTAACTGGCCTCGGCACTGCTACTGTACATCAGACTGTACTATTTGATCATTAATTTATCACAGTTCTAGCAGTTTGTTTGACAGGTGATAGTGCTTTCATCTAATGGCTACACAGCAAGTGTGTGGTGCACTAAAGAGTGGATGCCACTGACTAGAGTTAGAAATCAGCAGACAACAGCCGCTTTGCAGAGCTTTATCGATTTACTAGAATCATTTAAAGATATGAAACAACTGGAATAATGAATGCCAATTCAGCTCACTGTAGGGGTTTTTTCTTCTAGTTATTTAGTTTGGAGTATATTAATAGAGTTTTGTTGCTAGTGTTGTTATTACAACTATTTGCAGTGGTAAAAGAGGTGCAGAAATCAAGGTGCAAGTCTGAATATTTGTACTGGAAATACAGTGTGTGTGTGTGATCAGTGCAGCTTAGGAAATCGATACTTGGCAGAAGTATGAGGCATATTGGAATGTTATGGATATTTAACCTGTAAATTCAGCTTTTCTTAAAATTGTCTGGTGAAAATGTTCTCTGAATTAGGTATATAATTAGGACTATTGCACTAATGGGAGATGCAAAATAAGGCATCTTTTGCCAGCATGTAACATCGAGGGGGGGAAAATATATTTAACCTATTACCTTTTGTTTCATGCTTTGTTCATGACACGTGTAAAGCGTGGTGCCTGCATCACAAGTTACTACAGTGCTGGTACAGACTGGTGCGCTCCAGCTGTGCCACTGGCCAGGACTGGCTGGCCGTGAGCTCGCTGTGCAGCCCATCCACAGCACAGCACCTCTGCCCATTGCCCATCAGCAAGTGGAGCCACTACGTGCCTACAAAGTCGCTCTGCCTGAGATCCCAGCTGGATCTAGGGTTGCAGCTGGGCTGTTGTGCATATGGAAAGTCGTAATCTTCAAATCCTACCCCAGAGCATACTTCAGTCCAGAGGACTTGAGGGTATAAGCTTAGATCACTGCATTCAGCAGTGCATTCTTCTCAAAGGCCTGTCTTATGGCTGTTCTTGAGTTTAGCAAGTTGCAGGGATGGTATATTTCCATGAATCCAGTGCCCTGGTTTACAACAGCAGAACCTGGGGCCCATTCCAGTAAGGTGCTAAAGACACAGTAACCTGTAAACCAGTTAGCAGTCCCACAGACTTCAGAGACTCTCCAATCCTGAAGCACTTTGCTACAGCAGGTCTTAGCTGAAATTATATCTAGAGGTGGAAGGGATGCTTTGAATTTTAAAGTCAGTGCCAGTAGATGTCTGCCCCTGATGTTGGACAAGTCAGCTTAGGCCTTAGGCCAGAGCTCAGATGACTCATGGAAGTTAATTAGTTTTCTGAGGTGCTGATTGCTCCTATTTCCCACTGAAGTCAATAGGGAAACTCCCACGTGTTGTAGTGGGAGCTGGAAACTGGCCATGAAGTGTTGTGGGACATCCAGAAGAAGCAGTGTTGCCTTTTGTAGTGGAGACAGTGGGAGTTGCTTACAAACATGAAGGAAACCAAAATGATGCCAAAAGAAATTTTATTTTCCTCCTCCTTAGTGGTTGTTACAAAAATCACAAGTAAATAGTAAACACAAAAGTTTGTCAAGCATTTTCAGTATTCATTTTAAATGTACCTGGATGCATGCATACGTGCTGCCTTTTCTCTTTTAATTACAAGTCACAGGAACGCTGATGGCTGCAGCGTTGCCCTGTACCTAGTCCTGAGTGAGATGATGGTAATTAATCTAAAGTTATTACTAGACTACTGCCTCTGGGTTTGTAGTAGCTCATCAACGTCAATGAGTTTTTTTCTTCAAGAAGGACGCTGTTCCTTGGCTTCCCATGTCAGCAAGTCACCACCACTGCAGCTGAGGGTGGGTGATGGTATTTTGCTCAGGAAGAGCTAGCGGGATTGCCAGGCCTGGGTTGCATGGACTGCAGGCAGAACGATGCTAGAGGCTGACATGCCATAAAGCCTGAGATCTAGAGCCTCCCTTTGCTGAAGCTATGAAAATTTACCTGGGTCAAAAATCAACATGGGGTTCTTAATGTATAGATAAATGTGTGTGCATTAGTAAAGCTTCTACAGGATTGATCGTGAACTCTTTTTACTGTAGGCTTTTAAGTTTCTGTGCTGTCAGTCTGTCACATTTCCATCATATTAATTCTTGCTTGGTTTGTTTGGAAGAAGGTTCTCCAGTTACTTCTGAGTAAAACCAGGTTAAATTTAATTGGTATTAAAGTGAATGCAAAATCATCTGCTCTGGTGAGGACTTAAATTGGGACTGTTTTAGTGATAGTTAACAAAAAAGAAAAACAAAGAAATAATTGCTGCGCTTTTGTCTTGCTTTCTCTCCCTTTGCTATGGAGGGCCAGTTTGGAGTTGCTCAGAGTCCTGTGTGAGCTGCAAATCATGATCTGCCTTTCCACTTGTCTTCCTGCCTACAGAACCACAAGCTAAAAATACCCTGGACGAGCAATTCCCTTCATCTTCTTGCTTCAACTTGCCAATTCCCAGTCCAGCTCCTCCTCCTTCCACCGTTTGAGTGCCAATCTGAGGAGCTCTCTTTACATTTTTGGCTATCACATTTCCGGGGGGTGGGATGGGTTTCCCCACAGCCAACCTGGTTATAAATAGTTACTTGCCTGAATGAAGAGCTTGCGTCCTTGGCAGGTGGTCTGAAAGAGCAATTGCCATGTGATGGAGCCATATCTTGTCTTATCTTCTCCTAGAAGTACTGCCTCTGGTTCTGCGTGGTCTTTCCTAGAAGATCCTGCTCACATGATTTCAGCGTTAAGTCCCGATGCATTTCCACTGCGATGGAAGTGGAAGTGCTATGTGAATTTTTCCATTTGCAGCAGGATAAGGAGGTTGGGCTCAGGAGGACAGATTCTCCTCTCTATTGCTGCTGAAAACCAAGAATAATTCAGCTGGAATGACTGAGGTCCTCCCAGCGATAGTTTTATACCACAGAGATCAAAGTCTGCCCTTCTTCCCTCATATTTTAAGCTACGCTTCAACCAATATGCAAACTATGTTTTTACCTTCTCTTTCCCTGCTTCTAATTCCCACAGTTGAAATCCTGGCTTAAGCCACAAGTAATACCCTGCCTCCTTCCAACACGAAGATCCCTTGCCCTTCCCACCTGAAAATCCCAGCCACAATTTGTATTTTCAGTGTGAATAATATGTACATCTACAACCCAAATCCTGTATCTCTGTCCCCGGGGCTGCCCTTTCCCACTCTTGCCACGGCTCTTGTGGTCTGGCAGTAGGGGGCAGGCGGACGGGGTAGCCTACGTGAATGCAGATGCGCGGTGGTGGGCAAGCTTGGCTTGGGTCGGCTTGTTTGTTTGTTGCTGCTGTTTTTGCTGCCCTTGCTCATCAGAGCCTAAATCTCTGGAAAACATCTAGCGTGATTCACATAAACACTGAAGACAAGTAGGATTGGACTTGCCGAGGGGAGGAATAAAAAGTGGAGGGGAACAAACACTTGGTGGGAATCGGCTGCCCGACATGGTGCAGCGAAGACTGGGATCAAGAGGTATGCCAAAAAGCTCTTTGTCTCACATGCACATTAGGATAAGTAACATTGCTCCTCGCCATCTGTCTCTCCCTATGAACCTCTGCCTCGTTCCCATGTAATAAGAAGATTCATAGAAGTACCAGCTGTGACCTTACAGGGAAGCCTGAGAAACTTTGCCTTTTTAACCAGCACTGGGAGAGTCAGATTTGGCACCGTTGAACACAGTTGTGTGTGTGTAATTTTTTGTTGTTGTTGTTGCTCCGTCGCCATCTCTTCCCCCAGCAGTCATGCAGTGTTCATAGAAAAACGAAAGTGGCCATGGTGGTTCAGGAGAGGCTGGCAGCTGCCAAACGTGAGTTTCAGTGAGCTGCTTTCTCCTTTGTTTTCTCTTACTCTAATAGGGCTGAATAACAGGAGAGGAGACCGTCAGATGCAGTGATTTCCTAGTCCCTGGCTGCTGGTATGGGTCGAGGACCATAGTAGTGACCAAGATGAAACCCAATGTGTCAATATTTATTGTATTAAGCTGGCACAAAGCATATAGAAAGGCTGCCAGCTTTGGGGCTCCCTTACTCATGTGGGGATGTGCTCCCCTATGGGTTAAATGTAAGCTGTGCCCTTCATAACCCATTTGCAGGACATTTGGCAACTGAGCTTGCTGGCAGTGAACCCCGTGTGCGTGATCAGGCCTATGATTATGTTGTAGATGTCATACAGCTATGATGCAGGCGAATTTATAGCGAGCTGTTCCATAAAGCAGGATTCAAGCCCTTGTTTCACACGTTCATGGCAGAGCAGACTGAAAATTCCCTGACCCATAAATTTGTTGTGACACCTGTGTGAATGACTCACTCTGAATTCAGAGTCATCCTGAAAAATTAGGGGGAAATGATTTCAAAATAAGAAAAATGTGGTTCTTTGGCTAATCAAAGTGTAAAGGAAGAAATCTAATATGGATTCAGCTAAACCATTTAATTCAAACCCAAATTAAGCACTTGATCAAACCTGGTTTTAGTACAGTGAAGCAAATGTCAAATCAAAACATTTCATTTGCTAATACCCAAAGAAGCAATTTTACTTTTTCTTTTAATACACCTACCTGAAAATGTTATCCACATGGCTTTCATAGGATATTGCAATGGATCTAAATCTATATTTTTGCTGTTGAAAAAAAGTAAGATCAAGAAGTTTCCATATTATAATTGTAGGGAAAATATAATTCCATGGGTATTCTTCTGGATAAAATAAATGCTAAGTTTTCTAAAGTAAAAGAACTGTACTAAGTGCTCCTGAAATTTCCCTCTTGAGCATCTGTGTTTCTTAGGAAACTCATTGTAACTGTATAAAATCAGTTCCTCCAAACTTCATGCTCGTGGGTGCTGAGATATTTCAAAAGCAATTTACCCTTAAAATTTGAAAAATTAGAACAAAAGTGTATTGTCTTCGCCTCCTTTGCAATTGTCATGGAGGGGGAACTTGGCTTTTCACTGGGACTGCAGGAGCGTGTGTTACTGAGACACTTGAAAATTGCACCCAATATCACCAAGAGCAGCAGATGGATCTGTCAGCTGTTTTGCTGAAAATGGTGAATATCTTCCCTGGAACATTCATAAGTTGCCTGAGGCAAAATTTCACAGTGGAAACAGTGAGATTTCTCTTTACATAACATTCCTAGTACTCACAAAAGTCTAGGTCCCCCCCGCCCGTCAGATTAAAATACCCATGAAGCAGATGATGATGAATAGGCACAGCTGGGCTGTGAGAAGGGCATTTTCAGAAGTCCTCGGCCATAGCCTGACCGTAGTCCATCAAAGCTGCAGTGAGCAGCAAATGAACACTGTCTTTAGGACTTGCTGTTGTTGCTTATTTTCACGTTTAAGTGGAGACCGAAATAGGCTCCAGTGATGACTTTGTGCCTTCCTCTTTCCATGGGCTCTTCGCAGTGGAGCGAGAAGAGTCTTCCTCATGCGGTTACCTGGAGGGCTGTATAAGAGCACTCACATCAGGAATTGGAGGTGTCCCAAGTCATGTATCATAACGTACTCGCTGCCTTTGACCGATGATATACGCATCCAAGGGGAGAGCTAACCACGCTGTGCATGTGAACGTGTGTAGGTCCCCAGGTAGAGCAAGGTCTGAGCCTCAGGGAAAGGGGCCGCTCTTTGCATCGTGGACAGTATCATTTCAACAGTACAGCTTGGCACTGCTCCTATCCACCAGTACTTCAGAGAGTTTAAATTGGCTTTCTGCAAATATTTGTGAGCCTGATCCAGGGCTCCTTTTTGTTGGACTTTGTTTCAGACGGTACGAGCAAGAGCTAATCACGTTGGTGTTCACCATAAAAAAAACACAGGTCCCCTGAATTTGTTCATAGGTTGTACTGTTTGCTTATAGATACAGGGCAAACCTGGTTCTATAATTTTCTATTGGAAATAAAGATTGCAGCCTGAATTTAACAAAAGGTTATCTGTGTTTTCAGGTTAATTTGTCATTAAGGCAGGGTGTGAAATTAAAACCCAATAGCTGTCTCTGAATAATTATGCTCTGGAATAAGAATATCTTTTGTTCAAAAGGATGTTAAATGGACAGGTGTCAATTAAGATTTGCCCAGTTAGTCTGTTGCAATAAGAGGACCTCAGACACTGTCTTAATTATAATACCTTTTTAAAGTTTATTCTTGTTACTACTTATTTTTTAATGCATTACAATGTCTGTAGCCCAAAATAATGTTTAAATCTCTCTTAACTTTCATTAAATGACATACTTATTGCAGGAAGCAAATCAGAAGTGTTTCTGAGAGTGAGGTTTATTATGGGCTTCATAAGTGTTTGAAGTTGGCTGGCAACTTTGCATAAATGCCACACAGGACTCTAGTTGCTTCTATGGGTTTTACACAGTTTTGATCATCCATTGTCTGATGCTCTGAGAAATTATTGTTTGCGTTTGCATATTGCTACTGTAGGCAAAATAGGAGAAAGTACTATGCGTGCACTTATACCAAGGGGGATTTCCACACAGTTTCCAAGGTTCAGCTCCAGCTTTTGTCAAATCTTACCCTTGGAAGCCTGAAATATTCAGTGGCTTTGTAATAGGAAGCATTCGTACATTGGAGCTTAGCCTTTTCTATCAATCCAGAAAAAGTTATTTTCAAGAAAATCCTAGACCCAAAGTGGAAGATACAAGATATTTGACATCAGCTATGTGCAGATGCAGACTTCAGGTCAAGTTTTGAACTCAACTTCATACAGTAACGTTTGTGTGATTAGTCTTAATGGGACCAGACTCCTAATGGGAGAGCTATTGAACAAGTGCTTGCATGTATAGGGGTTGCTGGTATAATCAGCCCTGTCTTTTGAACAGGAGGAATGAAAGCTCTCGGCTCAGGCTGCCATGAATTTTGTTTTATTTGAAATCTGATTGGAAAGTTTGTGATGTGACTCAGTCTGTGCAACAAAAACAACAGTAATTTCTGGTGAAATTCCTCCTAGGAGGCCTGGCTATTTGCACCATATGTCATCTGCTGTGGGATGGGGCTTTCTTAGGTCATTAACTGGCGAGAGGGCCCAGGGGGTGAGAACACCTACCAAGAAGGCCTGTGAGCAACAGCTCAGGCTGAGTAAAATAATGCGGGTTTGGGCATCCGTGAAAGTGTGAAAAGCTTTAAGGCTTTCCTCTAGTGTCTTGTTTTCTCAAGGGAACCATATGGCAAGCTCTGCAAACAAAATGGATAATATTTTATGTTCAAAGCAGACATCTAATTGCATCTCCCAACCACTGGGCTCCAGCATATTTGCTAATTCTGTCTTCTGTGACCCAGTGTAACACTCTCATTTACACGTTTGTGAAGCACAGTGGTGCAGCCACCACATCCCTCTGGTCTAGTGCGTTTGTAGTAGGGACTACAGATGCTCATGCCAAACTTGCTTGTAGCTTGGATGTAATAAAGCAGAGGGAAAAACTAAACAAACCATTCAAAGCCTGATTTTAGCTCACTCTACACTAACACAACTATGACTCAAGGACAATATTTGTTCTTTTGGGAGCTTGACCTTGTTGCCTGCAAACAAATGCAGACAGAAACAAAGAGGCTGGAGAATGAAGAGAAATAAGACGAAAGATCCTTGGTTTTCTATTTATTATTAGGCTTTCTTTTCAGGAAAAAAAACTCCAAACAAGTAAATCTGAAGACGTTTATCCTAATTCAGAGAATAAATACAAAGCATAATAGTGCTAAATAGTGAAATGAGTGAGTGCCTCTCCCACTGGATGCTTAGGGTATCATCTGCTGGGCCCTACATACAATCTTCCAGGCTCTGAACCAGGCTTGGAACTGAGATGGTCACGGATGGTATAGCTGCAAGTTTGATCCAATTTGATGTTGCTTTGTTGCTTTGCTGTATAGCTCTGGATAGTCCTAATCTTCATAGGTAGCTGGGGATCACCAGAGGAATTTTTACAATTTCTGCTTTCTGCGTATTTCAAAGGGGCTGCATTTCAGGCACCCTTTATCCCTTCTCTTTTGTAGTGAGAAGGATGTGTGGCATGGTGAAAAGCTGTGAACAGCCCTACCGACATGAAAAGCAGCAACAGTAACATCCCAAGTGACTATGGCAGAACAGGCTTCTTGCTTAAATTTTCCTACCTTCCTATAGCTTATTCAGAAGCAGGTACTCAGAGGTGCATTATTTCCAATGGAAAATATCAGCAGGTTTAGTTTGTTTAGGTTGGAGAGCAAGGTCACAAGCTGGGAGTGTGGTACCGCTGTATACACAGGGTTCACTCTCTGCAAATACTGTTATGTAGCCTGTTTCTTGCCCCAGTCTTGCTCACTGGGCTATTCACAAGAAGAATGCACAAACTCATGCAAATGGATGGCAATAGAAAAGTAAAGCTATGGTTTTGAGATTGATATTCATTTTGGCAGAGTTATGGTAATAATCATGCCATGAAAAATAGGCAAACAGTTGAAGCATTGAGCATTTTATGCAAGGGGATGTTAGATTAGGAATCCAGACTTCCCAATGGGATTCACGCGAAGAGGTTTATTGTTGTGCTCATCTAGCAGAGTAGCCAGACCTTAAGTATGATCTGAGAAGGAAAGAAGTTCAGTAGCAGCTGGGAGCAAGAAAAAAGTATTTCATGAGTTGGACAAGGGAAAAAATATGATACAAATTAAGTTCAGAACAAAATCAATGCATGGAAATCGAGCGCATCCAAGACAGTTAAAGGAGACATCAAGGAAGTTACTAACCAGAATGATACGAGGAGAAATGCAAAAAACCACAGAAGATACGGCTGCTTTTTTTTTTCTTTCTTTTTTTCACTTTTGTGAGGTTGCAACTTCAAAAGAAAACCACTAAAACAAAACAAAATGTTCCTCCCTCCCGCTGAAGTGATTTTGCCATAGGTACCCATGTTCTTTTTATAATTTTGTCCTCTGGAGGGTTCGATTCCTCCTAAAGCTCACTCCAGGCAGCCACTCAGGCTCGTTCACCTCAATGATTAGCAAGAGGCCTGCGGTGCACTGAAATATTGCAAGGAGCCTGTAGAGAAACTCATTGTGAGCCAAACAGGTTACTGCCTTGGCAGGATTCCTCTGACTGGTTTGTGAAGATAAAAGGAGGATAGGTAAAGGTTAGTATTTCAAAGCAAATGTCTTGGATCTTAAAATATTTGGTGAAATTATTCAAGAATAGTTCATTCATGTGAAAGTAGTTTCTGTGTATTGCTGTCAAGGTCAATGAAAGCTAAAGTCTGATGCTGGCCAAGCAAGCAAAAACTGCCTGTGGGCTCCCCTAGCTTACATACCTGGCGACTCTGAGCTTGACATAGTAAAGTCTACAGGGAGCAGGATCAGGAACTCTCAGGCTTTCTTGGGTCGGCTCTATTGTTGGTTTAAGTTGGGCTAAAACCCCCCCTGTCATCAGGAGGGTCACAGCACATGCTTCAGGAGTGCTGATGGGACTCTCTGGACCCTCACTCCGTTCAGGCTCAGCAGCTCCTTCGTCCCCAGCTGCCCACCCTGTGCCAGAGGCTGGCAACCCACCAGGCTCAGACCTCTTGACCGCTGCAGCAGACATCAGTCGATGGTGTGCGGGTCCATCGGTCAGCTGGTGGATGGTATATGAAATATTTGGCTCCTCTTTCAACACAAAATTAATGTTTAAACAACCAAGTTTTCAAAAAGGTTGATGTGTAAGGTAGTGAGATGTGGGGATCCTGCCAGCTCTCAGCTGTGCTGCAGTTGCACCGAGCCAGGGATTTTGACAGAAGTCTGCTGCTGTGTCTGAACACAACCAGTGCACGTTGCGTGACGCAGCAGCTGGTTCTGGCTGGTTATCCAGGACCACTAACACAACCCTGTTTACGGGGGCTGAACGCTTTTGGGAACCAGCTTCTACTTAGTCGTAGCTAATGCCCTTTCAGCCTGAGCAGACTGACTGCCAGCACCTACCAACCATGTCTTCTGAAGCCCGTAGCTCAAAGCATGAAAACCTCTGCTAAGTATCTGTGTAAGGAATAAATGCAAACATTTGTGGAGGCTTAGCAGGTCCTGTTCCTGATCATCCAATTCTTTGTTTAAGATCTGCATGCCAAGTTGTCGTGTGGAAGTGCTCGGGCTTCTGCAGCTTATTGAAGAGAAGACGGTAAGGAAAGGTCATTAGCAAAATTACATTCCTTGAGTAAAGGAGGAAAGGCAGAAGAGCTAGGCATTCAGTGGGTTTATTCACTATGACTTTGGCAAGTGCAGGCAAGCTGAGATTGTCTTATCATTTCATACAGTGTGGTAAGTGTTTTAGACTTAAATTTTAGAGATTATTACCTGCGAGCTGAAAATACCCGTTGATATTCCCTTACTGAAGGGATATGTCTGCATCTGAGTACAAAACAATCCTCCTGTGATGTATTTATCTCTGACTTTGAAGGTGAAAGAAAAGGTGAATAATCTATTGGACTTGACATTAATTTGGAAACCTTAGTACATGTAATTCACTGGAAATTAGAAGCGGGTTTCTTTGTTGGTAGGCAGTGATCTTGGGCAATTTGGCAATTCAGTATGCATCCATACTGTTTTGGCATTTCCTAGCTTTCTGAGGGGATCAGATATGGACATCTGCCATCCCGTAAAGGAACAGGAAAAGGTATCTAGTCATAACTGGCGTTGCTTTTCAGCCACTGGTGTTTAGTAAAGCCTGTTTGACATGTAATTCTCACGGAAGCCCCGTGCATGGTGTTTTCTGAGGCATCTGTGAAGCTGGGTATGCACCAAGTCGGTGTTGGACCAGCACGAACAAGCTTGCACTCAGTGCAAGAAAATAGGTGCAGGAGTATGACTGCAGGTGCCGTTCCCCTCCCCATGAAGCAAAGGAACTGCTCCTTTGGTGGATGGGGTAGGGGGAGAAAATTGGGCTACATCTTCAGTGTCAGTTTGAATCTTGTCTTTGTTTCCTGCTATTTTGATGCCTGGATTTTGTAGCACGCTGTGTGATTTTACCGGGCTTGTTAAACGTACATACTCCAACTTAAAAATCTGCATGTTCCCATCTGTACCCTGCGGATATCTCAAAAGGGGGGATTCAGAAACTGGGGGAAGAAAGGTTTCATGAATTTTGCAAACTTTTTCCTTTAAGTGCTTTTTTTTATACTTGAGTGACGCTTACGAATTACTTACACCATCCGCTATAATTTAATGTGTTACACAATAAAGAGTATCTGCTGTTCTTTGTGTATTTCAATACCAATGCTTTCCTTATCTATTTTCCCCAGCTTGCCATTTCGTGCAGTAGAGGTTCTGTCATGTGATATTACTCCACACAGAGGGAAGTCAGAGCAGCCCTGCATGCTGCTTTACACCACTGGTAAGCAATCAGAGGATTTGCTTTGGTCATAAATGCAGTTTCACAACATGCAACTCTCCTCTCTCTTGCATGTTCAACATGGCATTTCAACACCTGAAAATTCAGTGGTTGTCAGCTGAATCAGGACTCAAGTTAATAGCTTGTGTATTTCTTTGAAATAATATTTTCAGCCCTAATATTGATTTGTAGGCACTCCGAAATACACTTGCTTGTAAATGCGTGTGTGCAATTTCTATTAACATCAATGATGATACCATTTGCACACTGAGTGAAGGGTAGACTGTATTAGTTGTCTTCTAGATTTTACTGTTATCGTGCAAGCTCAGCATAGTGTTTTTCACACACTCAGAGACCTTTGCAAAATTAGGAACTGTTGCTTTATAAATATTCATGTTTCAGGCTGTTGTATATGTATTGTCAAACCGTTGTATCACAGACAATACCTGCATACATCAGTTACCTAATTTTTACCCCTGCGACTCTGTACCTGTTTTACTATTCTTCTGAAATATTTTGTGAGAGGAAAGGAAAATAAGGAATATCTCAGGACAGACTCATGCTACAGAGTAGAATCATCTTGCCTAATTTTAAGAGATTTATTTTAATTTGTCTTTTAGCTTTGTCCTCACTGGGTAGCTCATTATGTCTTCAGATAGTTGTCTAAAATAGGTTTATATCTGTATGTGGAAAAGGAGTATAGACACTCAGTTTTTAAGTGGTTTGAGTTCTATAAGAGGAACCCCTTTCTTATGTCCCTGCAATGCTCCTCGTCAATTAACAGTTTTCCTTTCACCCCTTCACCCTATATTTTTCCAATGCCTTTAACTTCAGATGCAGGTTTGGGCCCCCTTCCAGGAGCTGTACTTCTCAGTAATGGGTGTGATTTGTCTCGTGTGGGAATTCTGAATAAAATTACCAATAACATACTTGCATTCAATTAAATCTGCTCCAACGTACACATCATTTAGCCACTCAATAGGGAAATCCTCTCTGCCACATCCAAGGAACAGTGATCGATACATGCTCACTAGTAACATGTCTGCAAATTTCAAAACACTGTAAGGAGTAAGGTGATGTAGATGACTTTGTCTTAGTAAATCGTAGTCTGACAGCTTCGTTTAGCCATAATCAATTCCCATCCCTGTTGTTCAAAGACAAACTGTCGAGCGATTTAGTTGCTTCCGACTCAGTGTCAGAAATCATGAAGCGTCCTTCTTGGGAGAGAAGCAATCTGGACATGATCAGAAAATGAGTGGGACACGTTGTCTCAGGTTTTGAGAAAAAAAGTCACAATCCAGTCTGGGGATGAACTAAATGGGTACTTTTACCTCTTAAAACAGCATGCACTGGCACAGGCAGGATAACATTGTGAAAACGAGCAAACAGCTTATCTGCAGAAGGGAAGTTTCAGCTTTGTACATGCATGTCAGGAAGCTGTGAGAGGTGACCTACGATTCTGCCAAAGAGTTCCGTGCAGGAAGGCGTGGAGCTTTGGCTGTGAAAAGGTCAAGTAAGGAGCTGTGTGAGTGCAAGGCAAGTCCCGTCATCTGGGCATACAGAGCTTCACCTGTGTCCCTGCCTCTGCAGAAGGTAGGCAGGTGGGAAAACAGGGGAAGCCTTTCCTCTGCATGCGCTCACCGACCGATGCACTGAAGGCAGCGTGGGGCGAGTACGCGACTAAGAGAGATGATAGCAGAGTCTGCCTGGGGGTCCTTAGCAAGGCTGGGCCATTAATACTGCGTGTAGGCACCCGTTTTGGCCAGTGCTGAGAGGGAAAGAAAGGTGAAGCTTTCTTGTGCCTTCACTTTAGATGTGGAGGTCAGGCTGCACTTGCATTTGGACGCCGCATATAATTGAGTTGAAACATGGGCTGAGGCCAACGTATGAAATACTAGATAAAGCCCTGTGTTGTACACGTAACTTGATTAATGCCTACCTCTTTTCCTAATAAACCAGCCTCCTGCCTCCTAGTGAGCAGGTAAGGAGTGGAAATAAAGTCGCCTTTATGGTTGGAATAAAATGACTAGGATGACAAATGTGGGTCAGGATCTGTCAGAGTTCACAAAAGATGCAGAACCAATCAACCTGATTTCCTCAGCTGTGAATACCCAAGTCAGACAAATGTATAATGCATCCAGCTCGCTCTAACGTGTATGTGCAGCCTCCATGCTGGGACTACACTCCAGGCTTTTGAAGTTTAGCCAGTAGCCACTGTATTTCTGGTTGTTTAGCACTTGCTAAAGAGAAGCTCAGTAGTACCGGGATGAATTATAATTTTTGCCTTGGGAAAAAAACAAAGAAAACATAAACCTAACCAGACCAGTAGAAAGCCATTTGGAATAAGTATTATTTTATAAAGGAAAGACCTAAAAAGATCAAACGTGGGTTTTTTCTTCACAAATTGAAGTGTGACCTGAGAAACAGTACAGGTTTGTAAAGGTTTGTTAAAGTAGGAGGTATGTGTAAGAATGGATCGAAAGGAATTAATGGATGGAAAATGAAGCACATGGAGAAATCAAAAACAGCACAAAGGTTTAAGCACTCTGTGTGATGGATGCTACTAGTGTGGAATGAAGCAGATTTTACAGATGTCTTTGGTGCTTCATAATATGTCTAACTATAAAATCCCTTAAGAATATTTATAATTTTTCCTTCTTTCCTGCCTTCACTCTCCTCTTCTCTTTTCCTGCAACTGGTTGATACTTTTTTGGGGGGAGGGGCTGGTTTTAGACACATTAATTGTGGGTTACACAGTTTGCTTCACTTGCCATTTCAGGAGGCTGCATCAACATCCCACCTGGTAGTGTGGTTTGCAAGCAGTTTTGCAACCTTTCCATTCTGCTCCCTTATTTTTGTTACACACAGTGTAATGATGTCATGTGACATTTTAAGTCTGAATCGGTATTCCTTGTGGTATCTCCTCAGGCCTGTTATGCTTTGGATGTTTGCGTTACCTGTTCAGACACCCACGCGTGGTGTGGTTATTTTCATTTGTCACTGAATGCAAGCTGTAAGCCGGATGTCACAGGAGTATGTTTAGAACTTCCATTGATCTCTTCACTACAAATAATCATTATAGCTGCAAAACAAATAGTGGATCAAAAATGTGGGAACATAGGCCAGAAGATGCTGCTCACTTTTCCTTCTGAAATGCACGCCATGCAGATTTGAGGTATAATATATAAATGGCTGAGAGGTTTTTAACAAGAAAACAAGGTGGGGTGTCCTTAGGTAAGGACTGTTTGGGAAAAAAACTAGCTCCGTGTCTTTGGTTCTTTAAAAAAAGATACAGGCAGCCTTGGAAAGTTGGTTGGCTTGTGTGATTCCTCAGCACTAACACAGTATTCTGTAAATCCCCTGCTGCAGTTTTCACTAAACACAGGTTTTTCCTCCTGAATACTGTTGCTATGCGACAGTCGCACCATTTGCTGGTTCCGCCCCAGAAATGGCTGCATCCTACACAGACAGTTTGAGGTATTTGTAGACATGTCCCATGTTCTGTGAGATACCGTGTAAAACTTGTTCTTATACTGTTGTTTAATTGTATGTGTTAGCGATTTGTTGGGAGAAACCTGAGTTTGGGAGAAGACTTACTTGAAAGTTTAAATCAAAACTACGTTAGATTGCAACATCCAGATTGAAACATCCTAAATCCTGGGTCCTTGCACCCCTTTAATCCTTGGCCTTACTTAAGAGAAAGGAAAATTTCCAAGATCTGGTCCAATCTGAATGTTGTTTTTATGGGAAGGAAGGTGGTTCAGTGCTTCCCTGCAGATTCTGGTTCCGATCTCTTCCTTCCACAGATTCCTTGGGTGTAATCCTGGGCGAGTCACAGGGGGCATGTGTGTGTCCACGGTGGGGATGGAGCTGGCTCCAGCGCTGCTCCTTGGCATCTAGTCCTCTTCGAACAAGCCTTGCTGAGAGTCTGAGTTCAAAAATAGCCCAGCCTGAGCACAGGCAGCCTCATGGCTGGGAGCATGAGCTGTCACAGCTGCATGTCACTGCACCGTACAGAGGATGAGGTTAGGGCAGTGCTAGCTGGGGGAGGTCTGCACTTTGTGCTGCTCCAGACAATCTACTCCTCCCTTAATATCTCTCTACTTTGGTCCTTCCTCCGTAAAAAGATTGATTTCCTTTCTTCGGGAGGTCTTCTAAAGATAAATGCATTGACGAGGATGATGCAGGTAGCCACTGCAGTACCAGAGAATTATTTATGTATCTGCGGGTTTTAGATGTAGATGATTGCTAGTTGAATCTTGTCCTTACAGAGCCAGGAATGTTTTCAGGTCCTTCCTAGCAAAAGTTCTGATGCTCTTTAGAAACTGGTGGTTTACCTGTTTAAAATAATTGTTCACAATAATTCCTGTCCAGAAGAAATATGTAGGACATAAGCAGCATTATCTAACAGCGCTGTGCAGTGTACCATGTTGTCTTTGGCTCTGCCAGCTCCGTACCATTGGCCAGGCGCTTTCTGCCCTAGTGGTGTGCCTGCTAATGATGACGGTGCTGTATCAGTAGCATCGCACGGCCTTTGAAAAGGGGGGAAAAAAATGTTTGTTGAGTTCATGCCATCACATCATGATTGTTTTGGGATAATTATTGAATACACACAAGAGCAGCAATTTTTTTTCCCCTGCAAATGAACTGTAGTTGATGTCGCGCTATTTTGGTTTTGTTTTCTGCATTCCTCAGTAAGTGCAGCTCCTCTGAGGCTTGAAGTGAGACAAAACTGAACCAAAGTGACTTTGTTTTCTCTGTGTAAGAGGATGGACGCTGAGTGATAATGACATATTTTGCGTGTGAGCAGCAGGTGCGAGACCGAGTGTCTACTGCGGATTAAAGTAAATATGTTTTTTTCTATATTTAACTGATATGTGACAAAGAAACAATGTTTAAATGTCACTTTCCATGGGTTTTTTGTGTGTCTGTAATTATACATTCTAATGTGCCAAGTAGCTAGTCACTGAAGTTCAAATTTACATAGTAAAGTTGTGCATAACAAGACAAACAAGATACAGTCTAGCATTCATCTCAATGCATCTGGGCTGCCTCCACCCAGCAGTTACACTACCAACAAATGAATGTTTTCTGCTTTCTTGAGTTCACATAAATAGCTGTAAATTCCTATAATTAACTATGATAAGTCACTCCCCACTATTAAAACAAAGACGTGCTTGTTTATCAGTCGTACTTGTATCCACCACTCTTAACATTACAGTGTCGACTGATGTTTTTTCACTGTGTTAAACAAAGCAGAAATATTCCTGTTGGGCAATGCCAGAGTCCCAAGAGCAGCCTCAAAAGCAGGAGCACCAGGCTGTTGCCTGCTGAATGCTCCACTTCTCTGCTGATGGCTGTTTCTTTTCCTTGCCCCTTACCGCATCCCCCTGCCCCCAAAAGGCAGTAGTGTTTAGGTGGGCAGTTAAGGCACTGGGGAGCAAGACACAGCTTGGGAGTGGAGAAGTGAATGCAACTGAGATATCGAGATGAGTTAGTTCTTACAGGGCCTAAAAATAAAGCAATTCCTGTGAACATCTGATTTTCCATGTGTCAAACCTATGTTTCGTCGTAGGCTATTGGTGGCAAAGCTGGTCCAAACTTTACTGCCTACATTATGGTTTTGTGAGGTTCAACTAGATTGATAGTGATATAAAAAATATTTGTGACACTTTTCTGCTGAAATCAATTTGGTTTGGGGGGAGGGTGATTTTTTTGTTCAGTGGTTTTGGGATGATTTTTTTTTTGAGGCTAAGGGCACCAAATTTTGCCCCAGAGCCTCACTTTTCTTCTTAATCATACATTTATTTTATAAGCCTACTCTCAGTGCTTAGTGGAAACTCTGCTTCACTGATTTCTTCTATCCAATGTCTTTTGTGTACTGGGGGCTGTGCTCAGGTTGTCTCTGCTATGGCCAGACATGTTTTTCACAGCTTTTAAGTTCTCAGAAGCAATACATTGTAAGAGATGCTGACCACAGAACTAAATTAGGCACCCAAATTACAGCTCCCATGAAATACTGAATAGGCGGAGGTAAGGGGGTAGGAAATATAACAGTGACAGTTTTGTTTTGCCTAAATTTTCCATGGAGAGGTATTTCGTAAGTTATGTCGAATTGGAAATCTGGTCATGTATCTCCCTCTGCATGGGAATGAGATCGTCTGTGGTCTACAGTTTACTTGGGAGTGGATGTGCAATAGGGGCAGGACGCTGGTAGCCAGAAATGGAGGTCATTCTCTTCTCTGGCATCTTTATACCATCCTCTTCCCAGCACGTGGGCCTGTTAGTTGTGCTATGAGTGTAGTCAAAGATTTGCTTTTTAGAGAAACTAGCTGTAACACAGAATCTGCTGGCTGAAAGAGATTAATAGCTGACCATCTGAAACAGCAAGGATGCTCAGCAAGTGCATTGTGAAATTTGGGGGCACTGATGGTTTAGTGGTTGTTGGTCATCAAAAATGAAATTATTTTCTTTTAAGTTGGTTTCTTTGGATAGTAGCAGTAAGTCTTTCCCTTCAGGTTTTAAAAGCAGACTATATGTAGCTGTTTCCTTCCTTATGGATTTTGTTATACATAATTACCATGCATGAACAGCAGAGCACATGGATTATACAGCAAATTCTGTTTTAGCCATGCAAACTCCCAGTGACACTGTGGGCTCTAACAGCTGTGAAAATGTGATTACAGACTTTCATGTTAATATTGGGTGCCTTAAAGACTGCTGAAGCCTGTTCCCAGGTCAGCAGAACAAGAACAGACGAGGTAAGACTTCCCTAAAACACAGAGATGGTGTAGAGGATTTTCTGTGAAAAACAGAGGAAATGGAAACCATAAAGTTTATTATAGTCCTTGAAGAGTTAATTCTTACATCTCCACCCCAGACCAATGCACAAGTCACTCCTGTGTTCCCAGACTGTCCTTATCGCTTGACGTCTTGTGATAAGTTATTAGTATCGCACTTACGTTGACATTTACGGGCTCCAAACTAGTTCTAGCCTCATGATAGTAGGTGCTGTGTATAATATGTGGCAAGAGACATAATATGTTGTAGCATTTTGAATGAAGTCAAAAGGTAAAAGACGAAGCCATCATTCCTCATTTTACATGGAGAAACTGAGGCACAAGGGGATGCAGTGATTTGCCCCAGGCTACCCCAAAAGGCTCCATCTACCAGAGATGGCTGCTCACACCGTGAAGGGTGGCTGGCGAGCAACTGCCTGTTGCTGAGCTTTTACATCCTCTAATGGGTAGAGTCAGCATGTGGAGCTCAGCCTGGAGCTGAACAGTTTGTTTTTAAATAGAGCTTATCTTCCTGAAATAAATGCAGTCTCCTTTCCTGCTCCTCTCTAAGAAATGTATCGATGGATCAATGGAATTTTTCAGCTGTAAACTCTCTGACTTTGAATAAAAACAGTTGAAGGGGTTGTTTAGAATTTCTGCCTTTTATTTTAAGTCCTGGTTTCATATTCTTTCCAGGAGGGAGAATAGAAACATGACAGTTTGTGAACATGAGCTTTTTTCTCCTCCCAACTCTAGGCTAGCCCTGGGACCAACTTATTTCACATGAGCTCAGTACAACTGTAAAGGAAGAACTAAGAAAAAGGCCAACAAACAATAGAGCCTAGCAAAAACCCACTTAAAATATTACAGCTCAAAATACCGCAGAGCCTCATTTGTCTGTAATCCAGCTCTATTTAATGGAATCCCTTGCGTCCAATTCACCTTATATTTTTATTAATCTTTGTGATTTTCCCTAATGATCCTGTTATAAAGACATCACAGCACATGGCACAAGGACAATGCACATAAAAAGTTAAGAACGCATTTAACTACCGGCCATTGATTAGGGTTCTTGATGAGCTTAAATACTACCTGGGAAAGGCTTTCTATCAAATTCAATTGGCTGCAGATGCATTAAGCTTAATGAAAATCAAGATTTGGGTATATATGGATTTTTTTTTTCCTAGAGGAGATGCCCTTGCCGAAAGAATATGAATGCTTGCTGTCCCACCTCCTACCCCAGTGGGAAGGGGTGGCAAATGGCAAAGTGTGTGACACCCCCCCAAGCTCGGACCCGATTCCCATTCCACTTAATTTGCTTTAAATCAGGAAAAATACCATTGACATTGATGAAATTGCACTGGTCTTGGTAGTTCTTGTGATCCACAGGTGTAAAGGAGATGAAAGATACTATCTTTTGTTAAGATCTGGGAAAATGTCAGTCTGGGGGATCCAGCAGCAGGCTTCGGGGAGGGAGAACAGCATGCTTTTCTCCAGGTTCTGGAAGAATTCAGGAACTGAGCCAAGTCATAGTAAAAGGCTCCACCAGACCTCAGGTGGGATGTGTGTAGTGTGCCAGATGCTCCACTATGGTAATCACATAGAGCACTGTGTGGTGAGCAGAAGGATTTTGGTCTTCCCATGACCATCCTGCTGTGACAGTGAGCTAAGCTACATCCCGCTGACCAGGAATAGATATGAAAAGTTACTGCAGAGTAAGAACATGCTGCAAACCTCTATGTTAGTGGGCCGTGAGAAGGGACTAAGTTCGCATTGCCAGCCCCCTACTTGCAGTTTAGCCACAAGAGCATCATTTGTCAATGTTGGCTTGTTCTTCTGTGAAATTTCTCAGATAGTCACAGGGTCATTCTTTCAAACAGAAATACAATATTTTGTCTTTCTTAAAATGCAGTTCATCCTAATATGACAAATACCCTTCTAAAGAAAGCCTGTATTCCCCCTATGTCTAAGAGGCACAATTTCACAAGGACTTCAGAGGCTGCAACGTGTGAATCCTCTGTCCACCTCTTCCTGGACTGTAGTGTAGTCTTCAGCTTCCAAACTTGTTCTTTTCTGCGAGACTTACGTAATTTACAGTAGTTTGCATACTGCTTACCACACATATTTTGCTTGGCACAAATTTTTCCAAAACCTTTCCATAAAACTAAAAATATAACACACTGAACAAACTGCTCCATTACCCAAAGAGACGAACTTATTACTGAAACTCAGGAAAGTATATTGCGAGGTATTCATTTTAGCTTCAGCTTCTGTCATAAAATTCTGAAAAACAAAAAAATCTCAAACATGCAATTAAAATAATTGTAGGTGTGCGAATGCCTGCCTCCAAGCAAGGAATTTAATAATACATTAAAACCTTTATTTTTGATTCTAGCAAAATATACAATTATATCCATACAAGCTGCCATTGCATCACTTCTTGAGTTCATGGAGGAAACTTCACCTACTGCTATTTCTGCTACATGGCATGGTATTATTACAATTCTTACTAATTTAACAGAGCAGTGTGCTCTCCAGTACACTGAACTGAAAATGACACACGCTTTCCAGTAAGATTGTATTTACTATTGATTTATCTTGCCCTAGAGAGTTCTGGTTAACATTCCAGTGATAATTGACCCTGCTTTATTTAACTCTTTCAGAAGTGCATCCTCATTCTCAACAGTGCTAGAAAACATACTGATACTAGATACTAGAAAAGACTGAAACACTAGTTCCAACAATAAATTTGCAGGAGGCTGATTCATACAACTTTCATAATGTCCACAATTTATAAGAAAAACAGAAGTGTTAGGGTACAGTATGATTAATTAGCTCATTAAAGTAACAGAGAATTTCTAGGTCTAGATGAGGGAGAAAGTGTCATCTAAACTTTCTAAATACTGCCTTTGTTCTGTTACAAGCTTACAATTAGTGATGCTTTAGCGGGCATCTCTTAAATAGTTACTGTTGCCTACACTGGAAGAGGTACAATTTCATCGTATTCCAACAGATGCAGTGCGAATTAATATTCTTGTACTATTCTAGTCCATGGTAGTTTCTGCTGCTGCTTCACCAAGATCCCTGTAGTGCCCTAAAGCTTTTTACCTTGTGTCAGTCCATGTAATGAAGGATAGTGCCTCAGCCTACAGACTGTGCTTTGTGGGGGTGACTCGGATATCTTAAAATATAATTTGAAATGCTCCCATTTAAAAAAAATATGAGTTGAAATGATCAACAATCTTGAAATGGTAACTCGGTATGCCTGGTCTTCATTATGGAGCTGTCGCTGGTGTTGGGCATTTACTGCAGAGATGGGAGCGTGTGCATCCCTGCTGTTACTTAGCGTATTAAGAAGATTAAATAGAAAACACAACATTTACTTGTGGCATTAAAAAAAAGTTTATTCTTGAATTGTTTGGAGGGGATGATGGTTCTTGGCACTGTTCTTTCTCTAATCCTCCTTTTTTCAAGAACTGTATGCAGCATAGCCATTCCTGAACACTTGAGTGACCTAGAGACATGTCACAAGTGAAGCTGCACCCTTGGGGCCTTCATCTGTGAGCTCTGACACCGCAGGTGGATGTGTGTGGCGTTCAGAGCAGCCCTAAGAGTTTGGGTTTGCTGACTTAGTCCGGAGAGAATGAGCACATACAGGCCTTGAACTGTAAACATGTACGCGAATACAATTAGTCATGCACAATTTCATCTCTCGTCATGTTCATGTGGGTTAGTAAGTCAGAAAGCTCCTTCCCATGGTCTTGGTGCTAGATCAGCTCGGGTCCCTAAGCGGAGTGAGCAGGTGGGGCACCAGCAGATGGCATCCAAGAGTGCCCGTCCCGGGGGGTACAGCTCCTGACCACAGCCAAAACTACCCTCCCCACCTTTCCTGAAAACTCTTTGGGGTCTCCTGCTTCCGCCGTGCAACAAGTCACCTTCCACATCCTTCTTTAACTTGCTGCATTACTACTTGCAAGATTTTGGAAATGCTGCCTTCCAAATTAGTTATTGATTCCTTTAGAAACGGGCCTGGTAAAGGGTGATGATTCTGTCGGCGTTGCCTCTGTTTTGTATCCAGGCAGCTCCAGGCATGAGTGTGATTTTGTTCCTGCTGTGCCCTCCCACATAGGTAGAACTGCATCTGGATGTGTTTGAAACAGCTGCGCTAATAACAAAGAGGACTTTACCCTCCGTTAGCCCCAGGCCCTTAAACACTGCAGAAGTCTAGATCTTGATTCCCAACGGAAGGATTAGACATATGACTTCTGTTGTACGTAGTATATTTATACATAGGTCAGCTTTTTCCGCAGATGTAGGATCATCCCTTTCTTTGGAGGCTGTGGAGCATTGGCTCAGCTTGAGTAAAACCTAAAGACAGCAGATGCCTTAGCCAAGATATTTGCTGCTCAATGCTATTGATGTTCAAAACTGCAGTGTGTCCGTTTGCCAGAGAGACAGAGGAGGTGGATGACACCTGAAAGACACTTGGGATTATCCCATGGCTCCGCCGTTGCCCTGAGGAGCATGATTCCACTTCCAGCAGTGATGCCCTACTTCATCGCACTGGGCTTACTTGGCTAATCCCAGAGGTGGCAGCCATAAATACTGATAATTAACGCTGACAGTTAATACTTGCAATGTGAAAAATAATTCCTCTTGCCTCCCTCTTGAAGCTATCCAGTAATTACCATGATCCCTGTTTTGCGTAATCGCAGTATGTGCCACTCGTTTGCTCTCTTAACCAACAGTAATCTTCAGCGGTGGTAATGCACGCTGGGTTGCGTACGTGCCTGGATCAGCCAGCTGTCGAGATGCCAAGCAGGCGCTTATGCATGGCAGCGCTACGGTACTGTTACTTAAAACACAAAACCATGATCTGAGAGATGGGGCAAAGTAAGGGCAGAGCCTCCCTCCAGGCTTGCTGCTGTCCTCCTGCAGGTGCATCAGTGTGGCACACGTTACTGGGCCAGGAAACCGCCATAAAGTGTCTCTGTCCCATCGAGCTGCTCCTTCCCATTCACTCCCACCCCACTTTCATGGCTCGTTGCCGTCAACATGGCCACACAGCAGCCTGCATCACCAAAATGATGCCTCTTGGAAATCGCCCTTGTTTGTAGGGGAGGGAGCAGAAGCAACTGACACTGGCTCTGCCACTGGAACTGATGCATCATGCAGCTACACCCAGGTTTCTGTCTCTCTCTCTCTCTTGTGTCTTATCCTCACCTTCAGTTCAGCAAGAGTCGGGTCAGGCGGCGAGGAAGGGTTAATGTGAAAAAGCAGAGAGCGGCGTTGCTCCCAGGATGCTCCCAGGATCGTCCCAGAGGCGACAGGATGGCTTGCTTCCACACCTTCAAATATCGTTGAGATGGACTTTTTAAATTCAAATTATGTAATGTGTTTGGGGACTATTTAAAGTACACATTATCGACAGCCCTTACATTTGATAGTATTAGTAAGTATTTAGGGGATTTTTTTAAAGGCGAAGTATTGACAGAAAAGACTGTAACAGCTACTTCTGGGCCATTACAATTTATCTTCTAAATCAGTCTGGCTTTATGGTTCACTGACATGTTTCACCCTATTACCTACTAAAGGGTGGTTAATGACAATGTGTGGCTACACACGATACTAGAGCGTGTGTGACACAGCACATCTATGATGCAAAGGCCTGGCAGGGAAGTGCTCCTCTGAGGAAAGCTGTTCGCAGCAGGTCTTCGCAGGGCTGGGTCTTAATTGCTACGTAATAGAATAATACATTGAATTTGACCCCTCGCAGTGATGTCTAAGCTTGCAGATGGGTCAAATTGTGGTAAACCTTGGGTGAAGTACAAACCCTGGCATTACAAGCTTCTATATAGTAACTGGGGGGCAAGAGCTACAGTGGGTAGTAAGTGGCCTGGCTCTGCTGACTGCAGTGGGGAAGCACAGGTCAGTACTTGCTGTTTCTGGGCGATGCAGAGCTTTCTCCTCAAAGGCACCACTTTCAATTCAGCCCTAGATTAGTCATGAATGGAGGTCATTTTAGGGTTATTTGAGTGTGTGGGTAAAACTAGTCAGTTACAAACAGCAGAGTCACAAATAGCATTCACCTCTACAGGGGTCCTTATTGGAAATGTTTTCGGAGCAAGAGAAAATAAGGACACAGCACTGCCCAAAATAACCCCGGTCTGTAAATAATATAAACTTGATGTCTTGATCCTTACTGGTCATATTCTGGTCACCAAGAACATTCCTGGGGTTTTGTTGCTTTTGCATTTTTTCTTATTGAAATTAAAAGCAATTGATATGCACCTGAAGTCAGCTGTCTCCTGCCAAAAGGCATTTTCTTCTTCTTTATCCAGAGAATTGTTTAGAGTTGGGCTTTCCTTCTCCCCTCCCGATTCCAAAGCACTCCAGGAGCAAAATGGATGTGGATTCGCTCACCCGTAGCAGAGCCCCACCTTTCCGAGGTGAACTCGGTAGACTTTCACACACATATAATGGCCCAGGTGTGAACAACAGAGTGAGGTTTTCCCTTGAAAACATTTCATTCCCAAGGGACAGGTGTGCATCGCCACCTCTTTTAACTTCTGGCCACCAGTACTAGAGACCTTTTCTGGAAGCAGCCGGCAGAGAGGCTGAGTTGTGCCGAGGCCTGTCTCTTGTTCTTTCAGCACTGAGCTACCTTTTCACAGCCATCTTTTCAATTGCCGGCTATCTCCCATTAATCCTCATCTCGCCCTGTGGCATGACTGAGTTGTTTGGACCGTAAGGGCTGTTCTGTTTCCACCGCAAGCCATCCTGCCGGGATGCAGGGCTGCGTCAGACAAGCGAGACCGTTTTCTCCTCTTTTTGTTTGCACTAGATTTCCTGCACCCCCAGTGAGTGCCGTTCAGTCCCTCGGTTAACATTTACACTGCAATCAGCATCCTGCGCCCTGTTCTATTTTCTGCAGACATGTAAATAGAAGCCTTTTGTAAACTGCGTTTAATGATAGCGCCGTATTATGGGTTGTCTAAAACAGTGTCAAGGGATCCTGTTTCCTTTTAACTTCACCATTTGGCTAAGGTGTAATCTACAGTACGTCAACACAACACATCTCTCTATTGAGTGTTGAGGTGAGATACAAAGCTTTCAAAGCAGGCAGATTCTTTTACTGTTTCTTGGTTTCCTCAAGCACTTTGTACATGAAAGATTGTTTCCTTATCTCTTGGAAAAGCTTTTGGATGAAATTAACCCCAGTCTAGAGGGTCAGCCTAACGGCCTCTGTACTACTTAAGTCCTACTTAGAGCCTATTCTCAGCGCTTAAATTGGATTTGTATGGTGCACAAGGTGCATTTCCCTCTGTGGATAGGTAAAAATGAAAGATACCATAATTTGTACTTAGTAATGAATTCAGTTCCTGCCCGGATCTATTTTACATGGCTTTGGGGGGGTGGGGGGGTGGGGGTGGGAATTCTGAAGAAGGAAGTCACTAACTGCGTACAGCTTTCAGAGGCTCTCCAGCAAACACGAGAAACTGGGCTTGCCTGAAGAGGAGCCGCTCGCCCCTGCTGCCGCCGCCAGCCGTGCTTTGTGTCGGGGAAGTGCTCGCGTTATCGCAGGTGCTGATAGCACACAGGGAGCAGCAGGAACAGGGTTTGCCACCACAGGCCCCGGTCCCATGCGGCTGGCCTAGGGGAGTGCAGCCTTAGGCCCTCACCGGGCGCTCTTGGGGGTGATGTACCCTGGGGCAGCTGGCAGTGAGAAACCTCAATTTGCAGCAAAATTCAGGGAAGCAACTGCAGCTGCTCTCCAGACACTTCTGAAAGAGAGATGTTGATGGCTTCTCATGTCATGTTTCCCCTTTCAACCCCTGCAGCTGAATTACACAGCTCTGTGTTCAACTAGAAGAAATTTAGAAGAAATCTGTTGGGAACCGCAGATTAAACTGTCTCAATCTACAAGTACATTTGATGTTGGAGGAATAGTCTCAAATGTCTCTTCCTTTCTTGAGAACTCCAGGTAGGGCTATTCATTGTTTGATATCAGAGCAGAATAAATCCAAAATGCTACCCTAACGTGACGCTGTGGACATGACTGGTTAGGTACAGGTATATATGGGAGAATCAGGCTTCAGATGAACACTGAAGGGACCTAATAGGACATTTCTCCACCCTGGTTTTCTCCAGCTGACTTTGTGGTCAGCTGGGGCAGGTTGCTGCCTACTGCCTGTGGCGTACCTATGTTTCAGCTAGAATACGGCCCTTCTGTTACCAATTAAGTCAGCCTGGCACTTGTCAAGTTCTAAATTCAGGTTGTCATTTTGGACATTTATAAATGGAAACAAAGCTGTGTTTCTCCATCGTGCTTCTAAATAAGTTCAAAAACAATGCTAACTCCATTTTAAGCATCGACTCCACCCAGCAATCTTATTTCCCTTTTTGGTAAATTGATCTTTCTGTTATAATGTGCGGCCTCAGAAGTTTCAATGATAGAAAATCACTTTCCTCTTCCACCTTAGGATCTGTGAAGCTAACCTTGCTTGACCACCTAGTTCAGGAAGTTCATCTGAATGTAGTAGAGGTTGGATAAGGGACAGTTGCGTTGTAAGTGGTTTGAGTTATTTCTCGATGTCTGTGGTTTGGTTCAAACGTCAGCTATGGAATTAGGAGCCTCATCTCAGAAAGGATGAGTGCTGCTATGGGCCAGCTTAAATCATTTCTGTCTCAGTGTGGTGAAGAATTAGTAAGACCAAATTCTAGTACTAGTTTATTGGTGCCGGTGAATCCTTTTCTAAGAATTCAGTCTGTGTACTTTATTAGATCCAAATAAAATTATAGACGGGTAGTTAGCACATCTGGGGAGGTACTCAACTCTTTCAAGGATCTGGTCTTTACAGTGTGCTTATGATTGTATCCAGAATCTTTAGAGTCTTCTGCGTACAAAGTGAAATACAAAAGCTCGGCTCATAGGAGCAAGCAGGAAAGGTTTGCAGAAGCAGCATCTGGCACTGGTAAAATGCAGAACGTATTTAGTAAATGTCAGTTTTCTTTCTGCAATTCAGGTACTTGGGTGTCATTTCTGTCTCATCTGCTCAGCTTATGAATGACACATGAGGGGTCTCTTTCCAGCAGAGTTGCGGTATGTACAAGCCTGCTCAGATACTGGTGGGAACCAAGCCATGGGGGAGTGGAGATCCACACTGACTAATTTGCTGGGAGTGAGCCCCACCCTCAGCTGGAATCCCTGTTAATGTAATAATCATCCAGAACTGGGAGTGTTAATGGCAAAAAAAAGCCCTGGGAGAACAAGCGCTACAGGAGGAGGTGAAAGATGTGGGCAGATTAAAAAATAGAGCGCCAAATTCTTGGCTAGAGTAAATAAATAAAACTCTTTTGAAGCTACTGGCGAGACACCAGGTAACCTGACCCAAAATTTGTACAGGTGGGTGAGTCCTTGCAGGACAAACCTCCATATGTTTGTCATTATATTTAAGATATCTCACAGCCGCTCAAGCCCTGCTCTTCCACAGCCTTCCCCTTCTGTTGGGCAGAAAAGGGAACAATGTGCAGAAGGCTTCTCCTCGGAGATGGTAGTGCCACAATATGGAGCTCTGGATGGGATGAAAACCCACCTCCTTTTCCTTGCAGATTTTTCTAACCTAGCTCCTAACCTTTTGCTGCCTAGCTGCAGCAAAGCCCCCGGGAGGGTGGTGCTGGCACGGCCGAGGGCGAGAGGAGCAGCTGTGGGAATGGGCAGCGGGAGGCGGAGGACCCTGCACCCTGCCCCTGCAGCTGCGCAGGCAGGAGGAGCCCGTGCACAAGGTGCTGTGTGAAGCGGTGTCTGAAAGTTGGCCTGACATGCAAAGAAATGCCTTTCAGTCCATCTATCCACCTTGCAGCATTCCTTAAAGCCTCTAAAAAGACAGTCCTCCAGTAAGAAAAAGGAAAACAAGTAAACCACAAATCAATGTAATATTTGGCTTGGCTTAGGGAGTTATTTCTCTGAAAATATTTAAGGCTATTATGAGTAACGTGGTGTTTAGTTTTCTGCTAATGTAACAACTGAAGAAAAATGCATTTTGCTCTCGTCTTGCTTATTAGTCAATGGAAACTATAACCACAAAGAGTACAACTCCATTTAACCACTGTATTAAATATTAAACCCAAAACTGTCATTACCAATTATTTTCAATAGGACATAATGGTTTGAGGGTTAAGTAATACGGACCAGGAGCCAATGGATCAGTCTAATCAAATGAAAGTATTCCTAATGGGATAGTGCTGCATGGGAAGGTGCAGTGATGCTGAACCTTGGTTTCTAACACTGGGACGATTTGATGTCAAGCATTTTCCTGCCTTTTGTTCCTTCCTGGCTAACTTACTCTAATGCTGCTGCTGATGAAGGTGAGGCTGATTCAGGGAGGCAGAGACCAAAAGCTTGGAAACTTTTAGATTTAGCATGTATATCTTCTGACAGGACTGATGGGCCAACATATTACCCCATTCACTCTGTAAAATGCTTGTTGAGCAAGATTAGAATTTCTCTGCCTGAAGAGACGTAATCAGATCGAAACAAACCCTGCGGTGCCTGTACTTGGGAGCAAAAGGCTGAACACCCCATTTGAAGGTTGCAGGTAACAAGATGCTATTAGTAGTCAGAGGTGATCCTGTACAACGACTTATATTTATAGATAGAAACTTATAAATGTGTATTTAATAAAATCCTGCTCACATTAGAAAAATCCAGTGGTGATGGTCAGACACAGCAGGCTGGATCTTTATGGCCGTGTTAGCAATCTGCCAGGAGAGGGTTTTCAAGTGTTCTGTATCTACAAGTGTGAGTAAAACCAGGTAGTGCCCAGCTCTGTCCGTGGCAGCAGGAGGCCATGCAGAGACCCACGTTCTGCTACAAACCCTATGACTCTGGACCTGCTCCTGTAGTCTCCAAAGCACTTTGGTATGTGCTGAAGTTCTCTTCCAATTCAGATAGAAATTAGCTTCCATATTGGGCCTGGCCTGGCTTCTTCCGTAGGCTGATGGATCCTGGACACATGGGTTTCTCCGTCATCCACTAAGAGCTGCCAGGCAGCAGGCGGGGAGGGTCCTGCCGAGTCGGCGCAGCCAGAGCCTGCTGGTGATTTGTCTGGAGCTCCGTGCATGCAGCAAAAGTCTGTGAAATATGTTAGATTCTCATCTGCTTTCTTCTAGTGAAACCAGGTTTTGTCAGAAAGATTCCTGACCAGGGCTAGCCTTATTGTTCTCATGGTTCAGCTGAGGTCAGTAATGCATGTAATCAGTACCAGGGTGTGGATGCATCTGGCAAGTAATGGCAATACCCCAGCCTGTGAAGATTTTCCTCTGAATGACAGTGCTATAATTAAGTCTCCAAATTCAGGACTCTGAGCCAGAATTGAACTTTGGGAACTTCATAGAGGTAGGGGCCAGCTGTGAAGCTCATCTAGGGATGTGGATTGCAATTTCCCAAAGCCCTGGGGCAGTTTGGTTCTGAGGGAAGATGCTCAGGAGCTGTATAAAGAGATTGAGCAAAGATAGCAAGTTCTCTCTCACAGCCCTAGACTGAGTAAACAGGTTTGCAATAATCAGCTGTTGACAGATGGCAGCAAAACACCTGTGAGTGACTAAACTTTTCAGCCACTTAGTCAGAGCTCCAGGAAAACTTGGTGCTGATTCTCAGAAATGAGAAGTAGATCTTCTAACATGCTGTGTCTCTTGCAGCTTTCTTCTTTAGCCACAATAAAATGCCTATGGATGAAGCTCATGGAGGTTCATCGAATTCATGTGGCACTGGTTTAAGCCTACTTTTAAAATATGTCAGATGTAACACTAATCTTGATGCAACCGCACTGTAATTAGTGTTTGGCTCACCACACTTTAGTAAATGCACCTGACTCAGCTGTTTCCCAGTTAGATATCATTATGCTTTGAAGCTGTATTTACCATCTGCAGCTGAAATATTTGCTTAAAAGTACCCCGTAGACAATAAGGCATTGGCCCTATTGTGTTACTTTTGCTTTGTTTGTACAATGACCCAGACGCATACCCAAAAGATGACCGTTTGTTTACAAGTGTTAGAGCCTCCATACCTTTTGGGGTGGCTTGCTTGACTTTCTGAAGGGATCGTTCCCCAGGACAACAAAGAGGAGTTCCTAATTGGACCTTTTGATAAATTACAGGCTCCCATTACAGGGCCATTTTAAAATGGCTATAGTGGGAGGCTTTTGCTCAATTGCATGAGAACAAGACGAGGGTAGGGTGGATGAAATAACCGTGATATGCTTGACAGAGGGCTCTGTGTCAAAGCTGGGCTGACCTCCAGACTAGACCCTCAGGGCTGGTGCTGGCTGTCATGTGGAGATGGAAAGTTCAGGCTGTCGTACTTTTGGCGGTGCACACAAACCGTGGCATGAAGGGGCTGTCGGGGCTGCTTCCCCAAAGGACATCACGGGGCTTCACACCTGCTCTGTCCCACAGACCACCAGAAACCAGTGCGCGATCGGCACCGGGTCCGCCTCCAGGAGTTCATGTCCAGTCTTACATTACTTTCTTAAAGTTCTAGTTTGTGGCTTCCAATGGTGAGGGAAGTATCTCAGTTTTCATGTAGAAAGAGAGGGTTTCGTTCTTGTGATTATGAAGAAGAGCCTGAAAACGTGAACTTTAAAAGCTCAAAACCCAGAAGGCATTTAGGTGTGATTTATGTGTGTGACTCCTGCTTTATGGTTTTCCAATGCTGAGGGTTAGCAAGCAACACAGCCAGCTTTGTTTTATGAGGTAAAGTGGAGCTGGAACACTTCAGATAATGGAAAGTCCCTGGTAACACCAATACAGCTGGTTCCTGCACTGCTCCCGGCTGCAGCTGTTTGCAAAGGGCTCTTATCTCGGCTCCCGCACACCCGGCTCCAGCGTGCAGCCGGGGCTGTGCAGCGTGCGGCCGGGGCGGCGGCCGGGCATCCAGGACCCTTGCAAATGGGGACAGAGGCATCCCAGTGATGCGCTGAAAGCATGGGGCTGGGGGAGGCGAGTGGGAGCCGTGGGCAGCCCACCGCCTCCATGCACGGCTGCCCCGGTGGTTTGCACGCAGGCAGCTCGGGGTGCCTGTACTTGTAGTAGTCTGCAAACCAGATCACCTGGCCCCGGATGATGTGCCGATCACATGTTGATGACTGTACAGCGAGGAAAAAAATGGTGCTTTTTTCTACAGAGGTCAGATACCCTGACTGGGCATCATTTAACTCCTAATCTGTGGATCTGGGTTGCAGGCTTGGAAAACGCTTTACTCACTGGCAAAGCCCTCTGCAGATGTGTCTACTCATCTGCTGGAGTTTACAAGAAAATATGACCCTTGTGCCTACATCCCTGGACTGAGCGGGGTTGGATTTCATTCACTGTGTGCGCAGAGAGATGATGGATACGTGATTTTCAGGGCCAAGTTAACCCTTCAGCATGCAGTTTTGCCTTATTGCGTGTACTTGACACACATGCTGGGGTTAAACTGTAGATAAGCTTTTCCTTTATTACATTTTCAAGAGCTTGAAGATCCATACTGGCACCCATAGGGTCTTTTTTCTTATTTCCACTTCAGTAATATAATTTCAGACATTCAGAAGCCATGAGAATTGCTTGAAAATAGTGAGGGTCTGTCTGGATAGATTAGGAATTTTGGGTGTTTAACTTCCCAGCCATTGGGTTGGATGTGTTTCCCGTGTTAAATCTTTGTTCTATAACGACGGGGCCAACAAAGATATTTCTTGCTGCTGTCAGTACTTGTATTTGCTTTAGACTTTAAAGGCCTTTGTCCTCCTTTCCCTTCCCAAAACTCACATGCGTGTGAACTAGAAATGCATACTCTTACCCAGTGGTTACCTTGTGTAGGTATGGGCTAGTTTACTCCTCGCTTGCTGCACAGTGTAACCCACCACTGTACAGCCAGAGCCTGAGTGGCTCGTAGCTACCTGTTCACGTGCTCCTACTGCGTGCTAATTTTTCAGCTGTGATTTCTTCCTGCCGCTGTATGAGCGTTTCTGTGCATTCATTAGCAGCAGGGTACAGGTACGGTGCGGTGCATGTGAACCCAGTTTTGAGCAGTCCATCTTTTCTACCCTGGGTGCTCAACATCATTCCTAATCTGCACTCAGGCTGCTCCAGGGAAAAGGTAGAGCTTTCACTGAGCAGGAAACCTGTAGTTTGAAAATGTAAGTTAAAAGATGCAGTCAGAGGCTTTCTTCTTGCAAATAAGAGTGAGATTACAATGTTTAAGATAAGCTTAATTAAGAGGACACTCAAATATACGTAGGATTTCACTTTCATGTAGAAGAATTACGCCAAATTATAATATTTCTTTGCAGTCATATCAATGACAGCGTAGGTATAAAACCTAGGAGAATTACCTCTTTAATACCTACTTTCCTGTGGCAAAAAAGATCAATTTATTTGAATTGGTACATTTGCTTTATTTGAAACTTTAAATTCATCACATTTCCAGGAAACTCTAAAGTGGCATTTTACTGGGCTTTCTCTTTTTCACCAGCAGGGAGACCATCTCTTACTATTTCAATAAAATGAGAGTTCTTTATTATTATTATTTATTTTAATACCAACCATAGCTATGACATCTGTGAACGGAGCTGCTGTGTTATTAAACTTCTTAATAAAAATGTAGCTCCCTCTTCTGCTGACCTAGATAATTAGCTGTTGATGTCTTAAGGAAAAGAATTTACAAATATGTGTTCAAAACTGCAGCCTATTTCATTTTCTCATTGCACAGATTTGTGAATATGTGACCAAAACTCCTTCTATGTTTCTGTGCTAGCAGTGTTAACTGGGCGAGCATTTCATAGACATGAACGGTTTGCATTTTCTAAGCATACTAATAGTATGTTCCAACATAAAAACGTGTTTTAATTATGGTGCTGCAATAGCTGCATAGCATTATTAAGTTAACATTTATATTTAAATTATGTTCCATTTTGCTATACAGGGAGAGAGAGTGTAGTTGGTTCTTTCCTCAGGCTTTAGTGCAAAAGTCCAAGCACCATTCTTAATGCATCTTGCAGTGTGGCTGTGGAGATGGCCCTTCTCTTTAAATTGCTCAATCTTATCAGAGTCATTAGTGAGTTCAGAGTAAGCAATCAAAAGCCACTCTGCTACAAAGTCCCCAAGCTTCCCTTATTACATTATATTTTAAATTACTCAAGACACCGGGAAAAAAAAAGGGGGGGGGGGGGGGGGCGGGGAAAGGAAAAAAGCCCACTAATTACCAGCAATAAACAGTCTTGGCTGTAAACTTCAGCTTTCAGGTAAATTTGCATGCTTTCACCAGTTCAGAATCTGTCCATATTATAATCCTCATTATGAAACGAGCATACTACAGCCTCTGAAGAAATCACTGTAATAAATGAGCTTTGCGTTCACAAGATGAGTTCCCACATGTGTGAAAATGTTAATAGTCCCGTGACTGAATTCAATGACATAATGAATCTGCAGTGGAAAATCATTCTGCATCAAGCAAAGACAGGCATAACTGTGCCGGGCTGTTCTTGGCAGACAGGACATTTTGTATCTCAAGTTAGGAAAAGAAAATAATTGCAGTTAAGTGTCAGTGTGCACTAACTGGGCATTAAGGGCTAGATCTTGAGGCTATTTTATTCTGCTTGTTGCTACACCTGATTGAAAAACGTTGCTTGAGAGTAAACAGAATGAGAAACCTACTTGAAGAAGACTCTAAGATCAAAGATAGATACCCTTTTAACCCTGAGTCTCATCAGGCATGTTTATAAGATCTTTTTTAACCAGATGTGAACAAACTCCTTCCAGTCTTGCTGCCTTTGGGACTGAAACCAGCTGTAAGATAACAACAACGCACCGGCAGTGCGATCCCATGTCTATGCACGTGTCGGAAGTGTTAGTCCATACAGCAGCTTTACAGTTGTTTCTTTGGCATGTTTCAGGTAAACATGAAACGCTGGTACTGTGCAGATGATTAGAAAATTGAGTGCAACTCAGAGTGTGTCCAGACTTTCTGGTACTAAGACAGTTGCAGGTGTAAGAATTGTTTTGGACACCATGTTAGTAAAATTGGTTTATGCATTTAGAAGCGAAGGAAAAGTGGTGGAACTGTTAGTACTAAATCATGAGTGCTGTTCTGTTTGAAAGTACGATCGGTTAGCTATAAATTCACAACAAACTTAATGCCTCTTAAATATAGGACTTGCCAAACCGATTCAGAAGCTGAATGACACCAGCCTTGAAATATATGAGTGCACTTGTAATTCCTTTGCAAAAGGACTAGAGGAGGAGAAGTGGGACTGAAATGAGAGGAGTTTGTCTTCCACGGGCACCTTTCCTTCTGTCCAAAATAGTAAGGGTCAGAATTACAATATGCTGAATTTAGGAATCCCCAAAACATACAACCCAGAACCACTTTTTATGAGATGAAGTCTCCAGCATCGGTTTGGCAGATCTAGCTGAGTTCAGTTTGGGGGTCCAGCCCACATCTCCCTCTATTCAGGGAATTAGACTGACCAAAACTTACAGGAAAAGAAATCTGAGAGTTTGATACAACTCCTGCAAGCATATCCACTTTGTTGTATATACTGCCTGAGAAAAATAACCCTACAAAATATAATCTATGCTGAAAGAATGCTTTAATTGTTTGTGAGTCAAGTAGTTCAGTGTTCTGGCATATAATTTTGTTGTTGGTCCTTTAAGTCCAACAAGTATATGTGTTTTGAAGTTCTGAATGTGCGTTGCAGGAGCATGTTCCTTAGCTTTCAAGTTCTGTGCTGCTGCTTCTTGGGCATTTTGTGCAATCAATTTATGAACTATCTTACAGAATTAATCACATACCTTCTTTTCTCATGGGTCACCAATCAACTTCGAAGGCTGGGCTTTAAGATGTGCATCCGTCATACTGCTACTTGATTTAAAGAAGCAGGCAGTCTGTTCTTTTCTGATAGAGGAGAAGAAAATGGGTATACTGTTGGTAGCTCTATCATTTGGTACTTCGCCTGTCAGGAGAAATGTTTTGGACCTGTGGCTGTCAGTGGGAGATGTGTCAGGTTGTGACATGCAGCCGTCATGGATGAAGAGATCTAGAGTTCCTGGTTCTTGGCTCCTCTCTGTTGCCTCTTCCCATAAATTGTCAATTATTCTGAGAAAGAATCCTTTACCCTCCCTCTCTCTCTGAAGAAGCACTAGGTAGGCTGGGGGTGCCCAGTGGTTGTGATGGCTGGGTAGCATGCAGAGAAGTGGTATCAAATGCCAAGCGCCTGAACTAAGATACACCAAGCCTTCTTGATGTGTTGATGCAATGCATTCATGTTTCACATGACCTACTTTAAAAAAAAAAAAAAAAAAAAAGCAGCCACTTTGAGCCATAAAAATGTCAGAGTCTAATTGTGAAGGGAGGTGAACAAGCTATCATAAGATAAAAGCAAATGAAGTGATGTCTCACAAATTCTTGAAACCTACTGTGAAAACAAGCGAGAACTGGAGCCTGAGCCAAGATGTCTTGGAAACAGTGCTGCGTGTCAAGAGGACACTGAAATCCATAGGCTTCCAGCTGCTTTCCCTTGGTCTTAGGGGCATGGACATTTGTTAAGGTAAATCAGGACCTAGAGAATCCAGCAGAGGTAAACCTGGAGCTGAGGTATTGTGCCAGCGTATGAGGAAAGAGCCTGGCATTTCTGTTGCTCATCTTATAAAAGATGGCACAGGGATTATATTTAACTGCAAAAGCACAATACTTTGAAGTGCAAATATGGACTGCATATTGCAGTCAATGATCCAAATGTTCCTATCATGATGGTCAGAGTGATCCTCCTTGTGACATTTCACAAGGGGATAAAATAGGAGGAGGGAAAACTTTTGAGGGTAATATCGAAGCACGTTCAGCAAACAACATGGGCTCAAAACAAAGCAGCAGTGCTGAAAGGAGATCTAGTTATGTTCAGGTAACTATTTGGTTAAAATAAACACACCATCTACTGGCACACATCTTAGGTGCGGCCCTGTTCATAATTGAATAGAACTGGTCAAGTTGTTGGTCTGCCCAAGACTTTCAGTTTGCACCTTGTAACAGCTGGTGTGTGTTAGTTGTTGCAGCTGAGATCACTTAAAAGTGTATTTGGTTTTTTTGCTGAATGTTCTGTTTTTATTATTCTACCTCTCCTCTTTGGTTTACTGTCACTGATTCTCAGCCATAAATCCAGAATTATTCATTTTAACCAGGTTTGCTGAAATTCTTAAATGACCTGCTTCACTACAACTTCTGCTGTGTTAGATGTCAGTCCAGCATGGAGCTGGGGGAGGGCAAAGCGCCCTTTGTGCCCGCAGGAGAAGCAGCAGTTTCTTCTTGCAGGATCTCCCCGAGGCAGCCTGTGGAATCAGTGTCCTGTTTCCTGCATCTCTTAATGGGCCCAGTTCACCTGGGTGCCTGTTGACCACTCACAGACGGTCAGAGCACCCTGCCCGCTATTTGGCGTTTTATGTTTCTGCTTTGCTTGGATTGCTGAGACTGAACTGGGCCGGTGGAGAGCTTTTGATGAGACAGCTTCCTTGAGGAAGGAGGCTGGAAGTAGGTCACCGCTGCTATCTGCTTCATCCTCAGTGGGAAAGATGCTCTCAGGGCGCTGGGGTATAAATGCCATACGCAGCTGGACCAGCCATTCCCTGCCCACCGTTCAGAGAACATCCTGTAGGAGAAGACACCATCTTCCCCTTTTCAGAGCCAGCTGAAAGCTTTTCAGCTAACACAGGCAAAATGAGTCGGGAAGTTTTGAGAGGGCAGGCTGCCCCCTCCCTGCAGACGCCCACCCCACAGCCCATAGTGAGAAGCGGGGCAGCAGCTGCCCAGCTGTGCTGTGCTGGACCACCATTTCATCTGTGCGGAAAGCTGACGCTGCCCGGCAGCGCTGCCCAGATCCTGCCAAATTATAATGGCTTCTCTCCTGCAGCCAAACATCTGATGGGGTGTTTCAGCTCGTGCTTTTCAGGCAGTGCTGTCTTTCCTCTTTGCATGCTCCCAACAGTAGTGCTTTGCTGTCCTCTACAGAGCAGAGCTTCTTTCTCTTTGCTTTCCCCCTCTTTTACTGAATTTAGTAATCTCTTTGCAGCCTGTTTGAGTCCCCGGAGGCTGCTCATAGTCATTGACTTCTGCATTCGTGTCTTTTTGAGTTATGCCCTCTCACTAGTAATTTTGTGGCTTTATTGGATTCCATCAACCTCGTTCAGGACATTTCATCGGCTACCCAGACAGATAGGCACGCTCTGGATCCAGGCTTTTATTGGCTAAGTAGGGAACGGGTGATCCCGTTATTTCAGGCTGCTTACTTCTTTGTGAGTTTCAAGCAGGTCTTCTCGCATCCTGGCCAGCAATCTCACCAGTTCTTTCTTCTTTAGCACAACCCCTCACCTAAGTCAAAGGAACGTGAATTCCCTTTGGACCCAGCCCTCTGCGGCAAAGGCTGCCTGCACCCTGACGGGTGCAGTTTGCCATCCAGATCATCTCCACTTGCATTTTGTAAGCAAATCAGACAGTACAAACCTCCATCTATCAATTTTCCATGCTGTGTCAGACAACGTCTTCCACAGCCCCCTTACATTGAACCGGAGTGAATGCATCCTGAAACAATCCATATTACAGAGATAATTGCTTTGTTATATAAATATTATACCCATCAGGCATCTCCCTATCACTGTAAAGGTAAGGTTAGCAAGACTTGAGATTGCTGGAGCCATTAATCAGTCCATTCCAGTTCTTTCCCCTTTTGAAATTGAGTGGGGCGGTTAGGGGTCATTTATCAGTCTGTCCCAGACTGTACTTATGAATAATAAATGGTCACTAGACCTGGAGTTACGGCTCACTAAGAGCAAGACCTTTTGGTTTCATTGAATGAAACCACAATTGATTTCAAGGGTGGCAGGATCAGACTAACGCAGTTTTATTCACACGTGAACTGTAATCTGATAATAAATTTAAAAAAAAAAATCTTGTTAACATTATTCCAGCATCATTTAAACAGGAAAATAACTTCAGAGGGATGGTGATTGGGTGCTGAGAATGGGTATGAGATGGAATAAATTGAGATTTAGTTGGGAGGGAGAGAGGAAATCGTGGAAAATGAAAAACGTATATGATTATATTTCACAGACATACATTTTTAACCCCTTAGTAGGGAAAGTTTTTTTCAGCGAACAGTTGTAAACAGTTCAGAGCAGTTCTTTACTAAGCTATTGGTGTTACAAATGGATTTGAGTTTAAAATGCCATCTAGCACTGTCTGTGTCCTGCACCGGGGTGTGTGGAGAGCACACAGCCCATCTCCTGATATGCGTGACTCGTATTAGTCTGATTTTCCTGAAACATAAGCTTGCAAGGTCAGCCAGAGGCAAGCCTGGAGTCAAGGCCTAGGTTAGATTGCAACTCCGTAATTTTTCAGCATTTCCAGCTGCGGTGATCTTATCGGAAATCTGTGAATATTTGGTGGGTTTCTTAGTACTGTGTATTTCTGGAAATATGTGAAAATGTGATAGTCTCTCATTTCATTTATAAAATAAAGTTCTTAGACCTGGTGGTTGCAGAGGGAGATTTCAGATTGTGGTTAGGGTGAACACTAAGGGCTTTTACAAAAGCAGTCAGTGAAAATGCAGAAATAAATGTAAAATGCCTTTCTTTTTGTTTATTATTATCTCAGGCTTTTGAAAATTTGTGTTTGGCGATACTGCTTGCCTAAGTTTTGATTTGTGTTTAGCCTTTGTGCTTAGAACGGGCATTGTATAGCAGTCAAGGACTAGCAGACACAGTAACTCAGCCTTTCATAAACCAAAATTGTACGTGCGAAGAGACAGCGTGCGCGTCTGCTGAGTGCTGCCTGGGCCGTGTGTTGCAGGGTCATCTGCTGAACGGCTGCTAATTCTGTGGGCCATAAACACCTGGAAAGGACAGGAAAGCCTTTGGTAGGTACAGCTCTTCTTCGGAGGGAGGCAAGCCCTCGTGCTGCCTGTGGCTGTGGGCTCCCCACTGAATCTGAGGAAACTCAAAGTGACTGTCATTGGATCCAGGCAGAGCGGGGCCCCGCGGGACGCGCCTGCGTGGCACTAAGTTGGTGATAACAGGGGCTCGGATGACAGAAAATCCCAGGGGCCCATCTGCTTTTTTCTTAATATATTTTCTGGCAGGCCTAGTCATCATTCACTCTCTAATACAGACCTCACATATTGACAGGATTCCTGTTTATAAACGTATTGAAAGTCCATTTGTTACTGGGTCCAGCCTGGCCACTCTCAGAGCTATTGCCATCTGATGCACACACTGTGTTTTAGCTCAAAACAGGAATAGCCTGATGAAATTTCTTGCTAAAAGGGAAGTTACTGCACATGTACATTAGTTATTTTTCATTGCCTCAAGGGGAACCACAAATGTGTGTTGTTTCTAATTAATTGCTAGGTTATGTAAAGAGTGCTCCATATAGCAAAATGGAGCAGGATGCTTGACACGGCATTCAGGTTATTTTCCCTTACGCTGCTGAGCTTTCCCTGTTTTTCTCCCAGTCTCAAGTAGCTGTTCTTGTCCCAGTGAGTCCTGGTTCCAGTGGATGGTTGTATTTTTTTAGAGTGCAGATGTTTATAAGTAGACATTTATTTCCACAACATTAGCCCTTTAGCACCTCGCTAGAGCATGAGGTTGGAGACTTCTCCTGAAGGAATGAGAAAGAGGAGCTTACTGGTGTTTGCATACAACTGTTTATCCTCCCAGAATCTCTATTTTGCCTTTAAGGTTTATTTCTTTTATAAGACCCATACTCAAGTTGCGTGTTCCTGGTCCTGCATCCATTTAGCATCCAGTGCCAGTCACTTAAGCCTGGGAAAAGTGAAAATTAAGTGTAAGTCTGTGCACTAGAAGCAATGGTCACTCTTTTAACGCACCTTCTGCAGGGTGGAGGTGACGGTCTGAGGTGGAAGGACACAGCTCCCTGCTGTACACCAGCCATCCAGCTGGACTTGTCATGGGTGATGCAAAGACTTATGGCCTCCCATTGCGATCTCCGTGCCGTGACTATAGCTCAGGTGCAGTTAATGGTATTTGTCCTGGCTGTCAGAGGTAAGAGTGAGTGCAGGATAAAACCCGACATCTGCCAGGTTATGGAAATGTGTGCGTAGTGCGTTATGCCAGAGGTCAGACAGTGAAACTAGTCAAGGCAGGTACAGCACGTTGACCTCAGGGGTGGGGGTAGGGGATCAAGAAATGGTTTTCAAGGCTATCCCAGGTGAGCTCACACACTCAGCTGCTGAGTTAACCCATTGAAAGGGCTCGTCTTCTCAGTGCTGCGTGGAGGCCAGCACGCATCCCTCTGCTGGAGGGGATTACAGCAGTGGGGGTTGCTCAGAGCTGGATCAGATCCTTAGGACTAAGGGTGCTTGGGGTTTTTTATGGCCAAAACCCTCCTTGCACTCCTGGAGAAGAATATCAGGGGATGTTTGGGTTGTCTTTTGTTTCTGTTTTCTGCCATGTACAAAAGGGTTCTGGCATAGACTGGACTTCTAGGTACTACCACGTTGCCAGTAATATTAACTTTAATTGGTGTTAAACCTCAGGTCGGTTATTGGATCTGGTATCTTTATGTTTAAATCTCTAACCCCCTCTCAAATGTTTATGGACTCACTATTGCCTTTGCTGAGCAGTACGTTCCATCTGTAATAGCCACTTTGTATACGCTGGGCAAGCACTAAAAACTGTTTTACATAGTATGTAGAAGTCCATATGTTGTCTGGAATCCTGCTCTGCTTTTCATGCAGAAAGAGAACAGAAGAAACAGCATGTATTTATTAAAGCCATATTTCTTCAGATAGCTTAACCTCTGCTTTATAAATTGTATTTAACATCAGTATCATATTCTGTCTTAATCTACTATTGCATTTTAAACTCTGTTCCCACGTCAGTTTGGAACGGTCCATGCAAATCAGTCCAATGGACAGAAAACAGGATGGTATTATATCGTGGCCCTTTAGTCTTATATCCAATTTTATGCTTTGTTGGGAGCAGAAGTCACACTATAACAATTCCTCAAAGGCTCAAAGCTAAAGGAACATTAATAACAGCAAGTGACTAAATATAACGTCCATGTTGGAGGAAGGGAAAGCTTGTATCTGGTTCCATGCACTCTGTCTGATGCCTGGGACTTTTATCAACTAAAGCTGAGGGGGAATCTTTAAAAAGAAATATTTGAGTGAGAATGATTTATCATGTGACTGGGAAGAGTCCACTGGGAAAGGTGACTGGCCAAGTCCATGTTGACTAAGTAGATCAAGAATGAGTGCCACAGATATGCCTCAGTTTTAAATGCCTGTTTGCTGCTCTCATTAATCTGCTAAATTACCCAGCTCAAATTGCTTATGTGTAAGTGTTACATCAAGGTACACTATTTTGTATTAGCTGCCATATAAAAAGGAAACAGCCACTGAAGGTAGGAGAGAGTGAGGGTGAGTTATTGGCTGTTAAATAATCCAGCAACAAAGTACTTACTCATGGGGAACAAAAATTGCCAAGAAATATTCACATGGGTATCTGATAATGTCTAATTTGTTCCCAGAATCACACATCATTGTTTCTGCATACTCAGGAGAGAGGCAAAAACATCCAAGGAGAGAAACAAATATACACACAGACACACAAATAATTAACAGGCACGCAATCATAGAGTCCAGTATTAGATCTAGAATACAGTGAAGACACAGCATAAGAAATGTTTATTATGAGGAAAGATGAAAAAACTTGACATTAGGGCTGCCTGATCGCAGTTATGAATAACAATTCCTAAATCATCCATGGCAAACACTTCTTACAGAGGAAATGAATTGTTGCAACACAATACATCCTTGTTGTATCGATATGATTAGCTAGTTATCCATAACATGTTGTAATTTGTTTTGATTTTTAAGTGTTCTTTAGCTGCAGAGCCTTAATGAGGCTTCTCTAAATTGATTAGGAACTGCAAGATACAGCATGGTTCACAGATTATTTCAGAGAGCTGTCAAGATCCTGTGACTTTCATTTCATTGGATTTAATGATCGTTGGAAAAGGTGTGCATTACAGCCAGATACAATCACATTTGTCAGCATGATCCTTTTAAGTGCAATTCAATTAAAGTGTTATTCTCTAATTTTATTATTGCTCAAGCTGAGTGCTAATGCTGGCTACCAATAAAGCTACAGGTAGATAATGGTATACAATTTAATTTAACTAATTGGAGTTTAGTGATCTAACATGCTTTTCATATCTTAATTCCTTGAATAATCTTTGATTTTTGCATCTGCTACAATTCTTTTAATGGAAAAGGGCAACTGAAAACATCAGTTACATTTGAGATTAAATTATCTAGTAACATCTGCCTTTAACAGTGTATCAGTATGCATGCAATTTTTCTTCTATTACCTGCCGCTTGCATCCATTTTCCATTGTCAGTGTGCTTGACCTTGAAATTAATTTATCTAACTGTGCTTACATTCCTTATTAAGTTAACTGCAGCCTTGGAGTGCCAGAAACATTCTCACAGAGGGGATGCTGGCTAGATGACAAATTAAAGGGTCAGGAGCAGAGATAAACCAGTCCCTCCAAGTAGACAAAGCCCATATTTTTTCCTACAATTGTGAAGAGTTACAGATAAATAAAGTACAGATGCAACAGCACGTAGATACACGGTGATAAGATTATTTTATTTACTTGTAAACTCCTTACTGCTGCTTTCCTGTACCGATGTCTTTGTTGGTTTCTTGTGTCTGCTTTATTTTGGGACATGGATATTAACACTTGAAAACTGAGGAGCAGCTAAGTTACCTCCGGTGCAGATTTAAATCAGGACGTTCTGTGACTGCAGTGCCTCAAGCTCTCTGAGTCAGTCCAGGTGTTCTGCTGCAAATGGGGTGAACCTTAAAATATTTCATCAAAGCACAACCAAAAGTGAACTCCAAGAAGGTGGTGCTGCCCTGTCTTTTCTAGGGATCTGTTTTGCCTGTGTTGACCAGCACCCTACATATGGTTATGGTCTCTTGATGTAAACTGTGACATTTTGAATTAGGCACACTTTTCTATATTTTTCTATATAGAAAATGGAAGAAATTTAGGCCACGTTGCCTTGTGCAGCAGGATAGTTTTATTTTGGGGTCTCTCTGCTCGCTTTCTTTTTTCCAGAGCCCTGGTATTAGTGCAAAAAAAGGTTTCTGTATCCTTCAAGCGTGTTCCCATTTTCTGCCAGTGACAAAGCCGTTAAGTCACTCTTTGCCCGAAAGTTCCTGTAAGTGACTGCAGCAGCAGTACGTCTACAGAGCACTTGGAGTCTCTTTGGTTTCCTCTCTCTGCTACTTGCAGCAAACCCATTGCTCCGGTAAACAAATGCATCTCTGTCTTTAATGGGTTTGTGACATCTCTGTGACAAAGCAAAGTGCTATCATTCTCAAGATATAGATGGCAGTAAAGGCACAGGGGAGCACAAGGAGTTGCCTAAGGCTGTGCACAAAACTGGTGTGCGGGTTGTGCTGTACACAACAGGACCGCGATGAAACAGGAAAGTGACCCAGGTGTCCTCCTAATGGCCCCACCACCAGGCTTCTCCGGCAGAGGTGGTGGCTAGAACCAAAAAGTGAATTCTCCTTTTTCTGCTCTGTTACATACAGATGCATGTTCTTCCCTTGAAACAGCTTTTAAAAAGAAATCAAAAGCACTTACAAGCCCCCTTTCTGGATGTCATGAAGATTTTTTTACCAAATACAAAGAGGTTCCACCAAAAAAGCATTGTCTCTTTTTCTTCCGTGCTCTCCGGCTACGATTTTTCCAGAAAGAATGAGCACAAAGACCTTTCCCATATGTCCTTACTCAGCCGTGTACTCAATTGTGAGCTACACTTGATTATGGCACACTTTCAAAAATACATAATCCAGTATCTAACATCAGTCACTTGCCTAAAACCATAGTTGATCAGATAGTTGGGAAATCACAAAGTGTCCTTCTTCCCGGTGTGAGTCATTGCCTGCACTTGACATGATCTTTCACACTTTAGATGAATTGAGTCCAGATTTCAACAGCTGGCTTCTAGTTAAAAAAAAAAATAATAAAAAAAAAAATCCAAGTATGTAAGAAAAGTAGCATTGATGTCAAAGGCAGGGTGGAGGGCTCACTGCGTTCATGCGCATATTGGCCTCGCTTTGATTTATATGTGCTGCTGGCTGCAGTCTGTGGCTTGGGATTGGGATAAGCACGAGAAAGCCTTCGACACTACTGAGGCTACTGGTTGTTGATGCTGGGAATTCACTGATTATTGGAAAATAGGTTGTGTTTAAAAAGTCTTGACAGGTGATTCCTTTTGTCCCTGCTGTCTTTCAAACTCATGACACTGCTGATGCAACGTCGCTGCTCACATGTATAGAATTAGTTGGCTTAATTATGGTAATGCACTGTTGAAGTTTTCCTGCTTTTCCTGCTGTGGCTGTAGAATATCTTATGACTTCCTGGGACAACAAAATTTACTTATTCTGTCATTTGTACATTGTGGCTACTGTATCTGACGTTAGTATTTGATTGAACTACTTTCAAACTATGGATACCTCCTGGCAAAACTTTCCTAACTAGCTTAGCAGCATGCCACTTGATGATGCTGAGCTTAGCATGTCCTATCCCTCAACTAAATTCTTACAAATAAAATTCATCAAGACATACGTCTCCTTAAAAAGGCCAAGCTGGGTTCTGTATTTATAGTATTTTAATGACATCAGATCCAATTCACAGGGTAAAAAAAGGGTTGATGGGCCTTTACTAGCTGTGAACTTAGCCTAGGAACTAAGAACTGAGCTGGGCTGTCTCTGGGGTGTGCTAACCTGGAAATAAAGATCCTACTGATCAGATTCACTTCTCGCTCACCCAGCGCCAATCTCTTCCCTGAAGAGACTCATTTTTAAAATGAAATGAGCCACTAAACTACCCCAGTGCTGGATGCCGTGGTGTTTTCTACAGAACTCAAAGTGAAAGAGATGCCATTGAAATGATGCATCTTCCTTCCATTTGCTTTGGCTATGAGGACTGCAGAAGGATCCTGCAGAAAGACTTGAACTTGAGTGTCAGTTAAAAAACAGCAAAATTTGCTTTTCACCATACTCAGGAGTTTTGTTGAGGTCACTTGAAATGTCTGTAATGCTGAAATATTTCAACAGATAATTTTACCCATATATAATCACAGCTATAACTGTTCCTTGAATTGCAATGTATCTGACTGAAATATTTTTATTTCTTTCATGTAACATTCCAGGTTGGTGTTCAGAGAAACTCTTGAGAAGCAGGAAGATACAGGTTTTGTAAACTAAACAGTGATATATTCACTCTCACTCAAACAGCTCTATTTATATTTTCCAACTGGGATAAATAGAGGAAACGTATTTAGATCTAAGTACTTTGTCATGATCCAGTGAAGTGTAGTCTGTACACCAGACCTAGCAAACTGTTAAATGATGCCGTGGGTGCAGTGCTAGTGGAATTTAAGATGAGAAGGTTTTATTTCATGTATGTTACTTTTTTTTTGTTTCTTCTATCTTTTTCAGAAATGTTTTATTGCTTCTATCAATTGCAAGAGTACATAAAACTTTAATGATAAAGCAGTAAAAGAAATGATCTCCAAATATTACTGCAGAACCCTTGATAGATTTCTGTGCACTCTGCAACCTTTGTCTAAGCTAATTAAATAACAAGCAGAATAATTCTGGGGATGCTTACGGATAGCACTGCTGTGATGCTCTTTCACACAAGAATGGATTTTTTTTTTTTTCCTTAAATCTTCTTGTCTAGGAAGCAAATCCAGAGCCATTTAACCAAAGAGGTACCAATCCTAAATCTGCCTACAATGGTTAACACATTAATGGGAAGATAAATTAATGTGGAGGCAAAAAAATAATCAAGAATATAGTGAGGCATCATTAAGGCTGTGTGCAAATGAGTAGAAGTGGCAATAAAATGTTTTGTGGGTTCTGGAACATCTGCTTTTCTAAATCGTCATTAACATGATAAAGAGTCTATTTTTCTGTTCGGTGGGTTATGTGTATTGTCTTCTACAACTTGTGGTTGTGGAAGTTTCTGTTTTCCATCTGAGCTTCAAATACGCTATTCAACAGCTTTACTATTTGTGCCCAACTAAACTCTGAAGTCTGAAAAACATGTGTTTTCAGAATCCAGAACTTTTTGTTTCTAATCTGGCTAGTTTGTGTTACAGTAGTACAGCAAGGTCCCAAATGGATTTGGTGCTCTGATGAACTCAGCTCCAGTGTAGAGTGAAAGAGCCCTTGCACTGGAAAATGTGACATAAAAGGGAGAAAAAACTTAATTTAAAAGTGCCAAAAAAAGGGGAAACAGAAGCACTGGCTGGTAAAAGGGCTGCCCGCAGCTTTGCTATCAGCAGAACATCTGGTGAGCAGAAAATAAGATCGAGATTCCTTACTGCCCAACGTATCCTGGCTGCCCATCCTTTTGCAGCACTTCTCTGACAGAATAGAGCTTTGTTGTCTTTGCTGCCCTCGCAAGAGAAAAAGACGAGTATTTACTATCTCATGGACATATTTGAGTCTTGCCACCATTTTAAATGCTCCAAGGGTGCGTAGGACTCCTAAATATTGCTAAGGCAAAGGTTTAACTGATGGGAAACCTAAATGTGTTTCCAACTACCATCTGATAGAACACACATAACTTGGACAGTGCGTTTTCGAGCCTCTGGCAGCATTTTAGGTATTCAAAGAAGTAAATATAAAATGCTTGCAGCAATTAACAAGAATATACAAACTATATATAAAGGCGCTTCAGCAGCCCCATCAGAGACGGTTGAATTGCCCACACGATCCTAGGAAAGGCAGTTGGTCATTCATACCAGCGCCTGCTGCAAGCAAAGGCCGGGCAATCCGCGGTGAGAAAACTTATCTTCAGACTTTGCATGCTGTCCTCCAGCAGCCTGTCCCCCAGGTTGCTACCGTGTGTTTTCACAGAATGCCATGGCTTACTGCAGCCATGTAGGCACTGATCTCGGCTATCGAGCAGATCAGATTCTGAGCGAGCCAAGAGGACCTGGAGGGCTTTGTAGATGAAAGCCACTGGGCTGAATGGTGTTCAGAGGCAGACGGCACCACGCTGAGCTCAGATGTAACCTGCTTAGTGTAGTTTACAGCTCCGGCTCTGTACTGACTGAAGCTTCCTCTGCGAGGGAGGAATTGGTGTTTTCTGTGAGGGAGCGGGGGATTTGTGTCACTTGCTCTGGTAGGAACAGAAAATGGCAAGCTAAGTGGGATGTCTCAGCTTTCTGTAGGTCCTGACAGTCCCCATGGCTCGAGCTGTCTCAGCATCATCTAAGTTATCCCGGTGGGCTGCGTTTGCACAGATCTGCAGAGTATGGGGAATGTGAAGGACCCAACTTTGTATGTGTGTTCTCTAGATTGAAGGCTTGGCCAGGAGTCAGATTTGTCTTCCTCTGTGCACAGAGGCTGAAGTAAGACAGCAGTTGACTTGTAACAGTGAGTATTAATTCTTTGTAGTAACTGGTAGTAGAATTAAGTGAGCAATTTATTTCATTCTTGGAACAGGTTAGGATGCTCTTGAAGTAGAGCCCCTATCTACTAGCGTAGGACTCTGTCATTTCAAGGGAGTGTTTCAGCTATGATTGGTGTTTATTTTAAAGCTGAGCTTTTGCCAAGGCAGGGCAAGAAAAGATGCAAACAGTTTCTGCATGGAGGTATTTGCTGCAATTGAGACACTAATATTTTCCTGCAGCTGATACAACTTCTCTCCTGCTCTGGTGATGACATGGTCTTGCAAAGCTTCCCAGAATCACAGACCTCTCCTTCCCAAATGCAGTAATTCCTGGAATGGCGATACTTTCAAGTGGTCGTTGGAGGTATCCAAAGTGATGCAGGTGTATTTTAGGATACTTGTGGCCTGGCTCATTTCTGGATTGTGGTGTTGTATATTTTTGCTTCTATTTTTAACCACTATGCTAGTTTGCAGAGAAGTTTTTTGTAATGTCAGTGTCTGCTGCAACACATGCTGCACGAATGATTCAACAAAGCTGTGTATTGTTTTTGAAAGCTGCATCAGCTCTGAGCGTAATGGCAAATTATGAGCAGTAGTGACCAGAAAAGAGCTGCACCCATGGTACTGTTTCCATTTGATTTGCTCTCAGCTTTTTAACTTTACCGCTTTGATTCGGAAATTCCCAGTGACCTCTGAAGAGTGGCAGGTTTTATCCTCTCCCCTGATGCTGGGGGCAGCTGGGTGTCAGCCCTCAGCACAGTTTGGAGTAGTCTCAGGGCTGTTGTAGCTGGTGCTTTCAGGGCAGGCTCCCGAGGGGTTGCTTTTTTTGTCCTAAGGTTGCCAGAACATCAGAAGCTTGTGTGTATGCCCTGACATTCCCTGCTGCCAGGGGCCAGGGAACTTTGCTGCCTGTATGGGCTTTTATGCATGAAGCAGTGCTGCCGGCAGAGCAGGATTTCCAGGTCCCTCACTGGCAACAACCTGGAGCATCTTTGTGTGCTGAGTCGACTGTGCCTCCTCCCAAGTAGGCTCTCTCTGAAGTCCCTCTGCTGTACCGCCGAACATGAAGTAGTTTGAAGTGAGGTTTCTTCTTTTTTTGTTTTTTTTTCTTTTGGTTTTTTTTTTTTGTTCCCCAGGTCGTTAGCATAAAATTCAAATAGGTTAAATATGATTCATCTCTCTAACACTGGGAGAGGACGGAGGTCTGGCTAGCCCAGGTAATCGTAGCAGAATTCAAAGCCCACCGATGTGCTTGCAAGCAGCAATAGGTTACTCATTACCGGAGCTTTGAACAGCTTCCCTGTGGGTTGTGTGTGTCTCAGCCACCATCACTACTGGCACCGATCAATTAGTGTCACAAGCAGTTTCAGAAAAGGGCCAAGCAGGGGATGTGTGTGGAGCTATTCTCCCACCTGCTGTTCTTACTGGTGAAGCTGGAGGGATCTGGCCTGCTGGCATGGTATCTGTTTGGGAGCTAATTAGTTTGGGAGATTACAGAAAGCAGGATATATAAGCCGCCCGATCGATCTCCTCCACTGTAAAGGGAATAGGTATATGTCATTTTCATAACACCGGCAGAAAAATTGAGTAGAGGCCAGATGTGCTCCCTGGCCACAGTCCGCAGCTGCCAGATCCAGGACCATGGAGTCTGGAGCAGATACCGCCCTGTGAGTAGCTGGGGTGGGGGAAACTGCCCCTTTTGGAGGGAATCCCAGGCGAGCACGAGCAGCAGGCGACCGTGGTGAATGCAGGAGGAGCCCCAGTGTGCATGATGCGCTTTGAACCCACTGCAGCCAGTCTTCTCCAGAGGGGCCACATCATGAGCCACCCTGTGCCGTTTGTCCCCACCCTGGTGCAGTCCCTTAGATTATGCCCCTCGCTTTTCCAGATGCTTCTCTCATTCTGCTTTCCATAGCCTGTGCCGTTTGGCTGCTGGAGGGGAGACTTGCGAAGTGTGCTCTATGCGGTACATCTCGCCAGTCAGGAGGCAGGGGGTTCTGGCTCCTACCTAATTACTCAGGTCAGTGGAAATAATGACAAGGTTTTTCTTAGATGTGCATTCAGAGAAGTCTGCAGTTAAGATTCTATCAAAAATGAAAAACAGTGTGCAGCAAAATAATTATTTTTGTAAGGCTTTTCAGTTTTTACTGATGATGAGGGAAACAGCGGGAGTTCGCAAAGGGAATATATTTTATTGATGCCGAGGAATTACTGCATCGGTATTAGAACTTCAGGGGCATGTAAATGTTCAGGACAGTGAAGCATTGCTTTGTTATGGAAAAATTATGCCTTTGAACAAGAGAGAAAAGATACATAAATGTTGTAGGAAAGTTATTTCTATGACTATCTGGGTGATTTGGAAACATGCTATTGCTCAATTGGGTCGTGGACAATTCTTGTCCTTCCTCTTATGCCATTCACCTCTATCTGTGGGATGCCTCTAAAAAAAAATAGTTTTTCACCTGCATTTAAAAAAACCCCAAGAGTCAGTGCCTGTTGAAGAATGAGTGATTAAGAATGGGATTCGCTTTAAGTCATTCTGTGGAGTTTGTATTCTTCTAAACTATTCCGAAGTTTTTTGTTTCAGTGAAGAAAGAGGAGTGCTTTCTTTTCCTTTGCCATAGTGTCCCATTTCAGTGATCCAATCTAATAAGCAAAACGAAACTTTGTTTGCTGATGGGTCGAGGAGAGAAGCCCCAGTGCAAGCTGCGCGATGGTCACAAGCCCAGCGCCTTGCTTTGCAAGCAGCAGCCCAAATGCTTCCCTTGAGCACAGCACTCAGCGGGGTCTGCTCAGGAACCAGAGGCAGCTCAGGTATCTGCCTGATGCTCCAGTGTGCCCTGGAGATACCAGGATGGCTTTTCAAGGGTAGTGAGCTCCCTCCCTGAGGTATCTTTCACATCTCCAGCCGCCCTCTGCAGGTGCGGTGCTCATTTTTCTGTTTCCCTCTGAGCCTTTGAAATGCACACCTTGTTTGCTTGAATTTGCTGCTCATCCTCAGGAACACAGCTGGGTTCTCTCTGAGGGACAGTTAGGAGTCCAGATCCACTTTTTCCCCTTTCTTAAAGCCGCCTTTCTCCGTATTGGTAAGATGATGCCAGTTATAAATGTGTTTTCTGTTTTGGTTTTATTGCCATTTCTATGCTGGCCAAACCCTTGTTAGGCAAAAGTCTAATTGTAGCTGCGATTATGCTCGCATAGCTTGCTTAATTAGAGGACCATTGTATGCTCTACCACCAAACATACTTTTGGGAGATGAGAATTGCTAGAACAAATTTTGCTGGAATAGTTACAGTAGCAGGGCCTTTTCCGCCCCAGCCTTGCCAGGACCGTGCAGCCGAGCAGCTGCTGAGGAAATCCCATACGCACAGGAACAGGCCCTGAAGAGCACATTCATCCGTTGCCTCTCAGCCGAGCATCGCTCTCAAGTCTGGGGGTTTGGACCTGCTAAGAAGTTCAGAGAAAAAGCACATGGAAGCAATTTGGAAGTGGAGCTGAAGAGGATCCATGTTTCATAGCCTCTCCTGCTCAAGCTCGGTCCTGTCCTTGCATTCGTGAGATCCCATGCTCCCACATTTACATGTCTGCCTTCCCCCTTCAACAGTGCAAGACTCCTTGACCTACTATTCTTAACCTTAACTGACAAAAAGATTGTAATATAAATAGGACATTTATAACCAGCATTGGAAATCTCTTCTGTTGTGTGATTACCTACAAAGTGTTATTACCCCCTTTTTGCACAGGAAAATACGCCTAGATTTTCATTGATCCATCTTGAATCAATGCTTTTAAAAATCTTAGACACATTTTACTTAAGAGCAAAAGCATGCATTTTATGTTTTGACATGGTATTATTGATTGGAAAGGAGAGAGCAGTGCTCTCCACCTGACTGTCTCCTCAGTTGCCTAGTCTGGCAGTGTCTGGTAGCACAACATCCTTAATGGCTTTGCTCCCGTTTTCTCTGCTTGTTGCCTCTCCTCTTTATCCTCCCAGTCCTCAGCACGGTGCCTTTCTCAGTTTTTTAAAGTAATCAATACTGTGCTCAAGCCTCCTGCTGTTTGCTGTCACTCATATTTGGCACAGCTATAAATTATGTATGGGTCTTTCTCGGCCCATATAAAATTTCTATTGCATTTGTCAATTGCTAATCAATAGTTCACCTTTCTTATCCTCAAAGACACACACATGTTCTGAAGTTTTAATGCAAGCAGATTTCCCCCTCACATGCAGATAAGAAGTGAGACTTCAGCTGGGAAGCTAGAAGCTGCAGAGGTATAAATCTAGACCTGGCGGTGTGTTTGAGAAGACATTAACATCAATCCTCTACCTACAGCGCTTGGGTTTCTGCATTTCACTGCGGAGCCGCTTCCTTACGTAGGCACAGTAGGCAGTGTTTTAGCACGGCTTTGCTTACCTGTGACCCTTCCAACCTCCACTGCACCAGATGCTCACAGGGGTAGACTGTTTGAACTTCCAGAACTAATGGCATCTGACATTTAAGTCAACCTTAAAGAAATCTCGGCAAACCCAGTCACTTAAACTAATATGGCAGTGTCTCTTTAAGGAGGCATATTGACAGTCTTTGTAAAATGTCATGTTATGTTGATGTCTCAATCAAGCACGTGACTCTCCCCTCCCCCCTCCCCAAGTGCTCACCACCTTTGAAATTGGGTTGTAAAACAAAAAAAGGAACAAATTCTTTTGTATAAAAAGTGCATTTTTAAAAAGTTGGATTGCTGACTACCTGAAATAAGTGAGCAAGCCCTGTAGCATCAACTTCTGCTGCAGCATCTTTAATACATACACAAGTGCTGTTAGCTGAGGCAAGGAGAAAGTACCGGTGGAGTGAGACTGCTTGAAACCATATTTTGCTTTAGGCAAAACGGTGTGCTAAAAGAGCTGAAAACAAGAAAAGCTGCCTACTGATATCCCTGCAACATTAAACATCAAAACTCAAGCCATTTGCTGCTGAAGGTTGGTCGCTCGAATAAATGCTCAAGATTTGAGAAACTGCTGGTCACAATGGGGAGAAGAGAGAGCTTATTCCTTCGAAAACCTGACACCTCTCATCACTCCAGAAGACTGGTTGCTGTCTAAGTAAATCCTCAATTAGGGCTGTTGGCTGCAGGTCCTGGAGCTGTGCTCAGCGGCAGGATTTGTTAGAGCACTGCCTGTTTACAGCGGGGTGGGATACAGCGCGCTCCGATTCCGAGTCCAACAGGGTTTGACCTTCAGGCCATGCTGCAAAGGTCTCTTCACTTTGGCCCAGGTGGTGCCGCTTTTACTCACACCGAGTAGTATTTTCCTCCCTAAGAGGGCTGACAACTCGGCTAAACTGCACTAAACTGAGTCCAGCTGTCTGGCTTTTCCAAGCTTTACTGATGGGAGAGTGGGTTTTCAAAAGGGAGTAATTGTCCAGATTCAGGTGTGTTTGAGCCACCTCTCGGTGTCTAGGCTTTTGCCTGCAAACTGGGGAGATGTGAACCAGGTGTTGTGCAGCAAAGAGAGAGCAAAACTGTAAAAGCTTGTGCAAGGGGGCATGCAGCTCACCTGTGCTACAGCGACTGGTTGTTTTATCATGAGGGAGTAAAGTGGTTGATGACGGATCAGCAATTTAAATGGTAAAGAGATAGTATTATTCATGGGATAAGTAGTAGTTCCCTAGAAAGTTGATTCCCTAGCATAGGTTAAACCTCTTTCTCTGAGGCAGTTTGAGGTTTTGGGGTGGTTGAGCAGAGGAGTTTGGCTGACTGGATGGTGAATCCGGATCGTGAGATCTAGAGACGGAGATCTGGGTCATGGATGTCTAGAGGTGGAGATCATGGAGATCTCAGTCTAGATCATGGAGACCTAGAGAAATTCCACTGGTTTTGGCTATTCCAGGTTTGCACAGGTGTGACCAGGTGTATTATGCCATGCATCACCTTTCAGCCTGCCCAGAGGTCCCACCCACCTGCATACAGCAGGAGTCCTGCCCCAGGAACACGTGGCTTGAGCAAACAGGACAAGTGTGGGAGGACTGATGGCCACAAGGAGTAAAGGAAGGACTTGTCCAGTATTATAAGGAATAGAAGAGGCAGATCCGGGTGGCAGGATCACCTCTGCTGCCTTCCTTCTGAAGCTTCTGCTCCTTAGGGGAGCTCCATTAAGTACTTAATAAATTCATCCAGGAAGGGCTCGCTGCCCCATGCCTTGCGCTGAGTATCAGAGTCACTTCCAGATGAGCTGCGTGTTTCTGTGTGCAGAAGCCCTGTGCCTGCATGCTTCTCATTGTACTTCTGGCAGGGTTTTATCCAGACACTTCTATCACAATGTATTAGATTTCTGGGCCGAAGTTAAAGGGGAAAAAAGAGAAAACATGGGGAAAGATGAATTCAGAGTGTAAGTGAAACTTCTTCCGAATGAGAGAGATGGGTTGTGTATGTACCGCATAACAAACACTCAGGTATGATCTGTGCTGTCTGCCTTCAGTAGCATCTCCTCTGCAAAAGGCTGAGCTGTGTGACAAGTCAGGCAATTCGGGAAGAGAGCAGGCTTTCTGTTGAGAGTCGTAGCAAAACCTTCAGTAAAGGAACCCTATGGGCTTGTGGGACTTAGCTAAGAATCCAGAAATGCTTTGAAATTTGTGACTTTTAACTCATCTTCTGATTCTGGAGGATTAGTTACCTTTTTTGTGTGTGATGCTGAATCGTAAGGGACATCAGACAGTAGCCCTTTCTTTTTTGTCTTCTTTCTTCCTCGTCTCTGGCAAATGGGGACAGATTAGCCGAGGTTGAGTGACGAGGTCACTGCCCTCAGCTATCTGCTGTGTCCCCACTGCATGGTCAACTGAGCCATTTGTGAATTAGCTGCTGAGCCACTGATTCCTACAGCCCAGAGGTTTAAAGTGGACTGAAATTGTTTATGGTTAACCTGCACATTAGTTCAGAAGCTGAACCACGATGCAGAAGTGGTCTGGATGCTGCTATATAGCAAGAGTGGGACAGATAGTATGGGACAATAACACTTCCTTATCTATCAGGCAGAGCTGATGCTAGATGTCTTTTTATTTATGCAGTCTGAGGTGATGATTAAGGCTCTTACAACTTGTTATAATTTGTATTTGTGCCTGTGCAACCTGTGCTCTCTCCTGAGAGCTCTGGTAGCCATTTCATTCACCACCTCTCCCCACTACAGGAAGGGTTTCTGTGCATGCACAGAACCAACTAAATTCAGCAAAGAAAGCTGAATAGGGTGGGAGATTTGCCCATGTAGAGAGAATTGCAAGATTAAATATTTTTTTTTCCACTTTGAATTTCTAATCAGATTTTTTTCCTGGTTCTGTTGGAGCTTAGAGCATCCCAGGGACACTCCTTTGTAAATACCACTGCTGTATAATTATTTCTGAAGACACTTAGCAGAACGAAGGTGTACTTTTCCCTGACCCACTGGTCAGCTGGGTGTCTGCCCACAGGCAGTATTAAGATGTGTTTTTTTGATAGACATGCCAGCCAACTTGTATGCATCTGTCAGCTTTTATTGTTTCTGTTGGTAGAGCACCTTTTCATACTTGGAAGTGGGAAAAGAAGGATGAGCTTATCCACTGCATCCTCTCAGTGCATCCTTACATATTTTGCTTTCCTAGAGTCTGTGTTTTGCCCTGATATTGAACACTTTCATTTTAGAGCAGGTAATTAGGGAAGCTAGCAGAAAACCAGCACCTTTTCTTGCTGAGACCCTGAGAATTTCTGGTTTGAACTCTTGGTTCCCTGACGCATGGGCTAGCAGGGCCATGCTGTCACGGTGCAGCAGAGGGCTCGGTGCCCAGCAGCACGATTCCCAGGCAAACCAGATTTCTGGCCACTGAGCGGGGCGAAACTTTTCCGTCAGTGAAAATCCTCCACAGTCCTTCCAGTGCTGCTGAGCCACTGAGCAAGACCAGAAGTGCTGTTCATTTCCTATCGGCTCTAATTCTCATGGCACCGATGGGAGCTGCTCATCCCCTTTGGGGAAAGAATGGGAAACCGGAGGCCAGGAGCCCTGCTGGCGCCCGCTGCCAGAAGTCTGCAGAAGGGCTGGGTTTGTAGGACTGTAAATCATCTGGAGCAAGAGAGCTACGTTAGTTAATCCCAGATGAGGATCAGATCACCTGCCTTGCAGCCCAGACCATTTCCCCGGGACCACTGCACTGGCTCAGATCCTGTTGGCTGTAATTCCACTCTTTGTTCTATTTTTGTACGGTAGGTTTTTTAATTAGTAATTCTGTTGAATTTATAACACATTGCGACTGCACGTCCCCTGAGCATAAATAGAGCACAGAGAAGAAAGGAGGCAGTGATTTAATACCAGATCATCGTGGGCCCAATTCATGAAAATGTTATACTTTTTTATGTAATAAAAGGAGCGTCCATGTAGTGTATTTGGAATTCATTGAATCTTCTTTCTTATGCATAAAAGTTGCCAGCTGCTCATTACTCAGTGAAGGGATTCATAACTCAAAAGAGGGCAGAGGCAGAAGAAAAATGAGCATGCCCTACTTAATGTGTAAAATTCAAATATTAAAAAAAAAAGAAAGAAAATCTGGCAGGGATACAGGGTAAGTAAATCATCCCTTTAAAAAAGAAACCTCTAATAATTACCTAAGTACAAGATTCACGGCTGATAACTAGTAAGAGCAAAGATATGCGCATAACCTTACTTCAGCTTTTAAACTGCACTTGTGATTATTATTGTTTTAAACAACAGCAAGTCTGTTTTCCTAGCAAACGGTATACTTCAAACAAAACTTTAATATATTTATTGGGGGAGCCATATGCAGGAAATAGATTATTAGGGAAGAAGATGTTCTTCTGTTTACGGTGATCCTAGAGCAGAGAATACAGAGAAAACACATTAAGAAGCACTTCACATTTTTCCTTTGCTGTAACCCAACCCAGACTTTTGCCCAGAAGAGACAGCCTCCTTTGATCATTGCAGATCCATATTGACATGTCCCATGCCATCCTTCACTCTCTAATCTCTCAGCACTGTGCACATTGAACACATTGCTGTACACACGCTCATTACCATACCGAACAAGAAACCACATACACTGCACCAGAAACCACAACTAGACAAAAGTCATTGGTCAAAGATCATTTACATTCCTTTTTAGTTGCTTCTACTCCCTCCAGAGAAACTCTGAATTATCAGGAGATTTGAGCTGTAGTTCCTTCCCGGCGCAGTGCTTCCTCACACATGGGTGGGGATGGGAAAGCCAAGGGAAGATTCTTTGCAGCTGGTTTTTCTTTTCAGTTTCATGACTTCCTAGCTCTCTCTTTCTCAATGAGCATGAGAAACTTCTTGCTGCTGTCTCTTCTTACGCATCTTGGCACTCTTCTTGGAGGAGGGAGAAGGTAGTAGGAGAGAGGATGGCACACGTGGTGTAGCTCGAAGTGCAAAAACCCTCGAAGCAGACAGAGGTGCAGCTGTGCGATGTAAAATTCCACCAAGTGGCAAAGCAGTATGGCTCAGTGCAGTGTAGTTCCGCAGCGAGGTGCAGTTGAGGGGTTTGAACCCTTAAATGGAGAACAGCATTGATATCAGATGGTGGGTGAAAAATGAAGGATGCTGAGAGTTTGTTTTGAAAGCAGTGAGAGTGTTAGGCAATGGCCTGACACCTCAGCGGTGGTACTTTTGCAGCTGCAGCAGCTGTTCTGGTGAGAGCTGGGCAGCACCTGGGTCTGTGTTCATGGTGGTTCACCATGCACCAGGTCCCTTTTCACTTGTCCCCTAGGAGACGGATGCACATCTCCTTGGCATCACCTATTTACTGATACTACCCCAGGCCACTCCCTGAAGTTAGATCTACACCTGCAGAGACTCAGCCATTCCCAAAAGACATCCAGAGGTCTGGTGGAAGTGGCAGGTGGAGCAATAGCCAAGCATTTTTTGACTCTCAAGGCTGACTAGTACAGAGACATCCCATAGCAAGCTGTAGAAATCATCGCCATCGGTTTCAGTGGGAGGAAGATAGAGCCTTTAATGAGGTTAGCTGTAAGGACATGGATTTGACATCAGAAGCAATTCCTGATGTGTTTGTTATCTGCTCTCGGAAGAACCCTGGCTTGCTTTCACAGCCAGCAACACACCAAATCCAACAGCTCATTCTGGAGTTCTCTTTGGTTTTTCACTAATAGGCAAGATTCACAGACTAGGCTGAAAGACAGAGTTATTGGACACAGGCTCTAAGGTAAGTCTCTGCACTCATTTCATACTGGAGAGAGAACTGCACACAACTCTACCCACACCTCCAAATTTTTAAGGGAATGACAGTTTCAGTTGGCAGAAGGCACTGAGCTCCAGCATGTTGTTAGGTGATGCATTTTGAAAGCACATAGCTATCAGATCTGGTACCCCATCCTAAATCAAGCAAGGGTAATTTCTTCCTCCCAGCCAGTATTTCCCCTGCACTTCCAAATGGATGTAACATTTTCCTGCCCTGCCGTTCCCAGCTAGCATACACAGTTTCTGCAAATATTCAAGAACTGCTGAGTAGCATCAGAGAAATGACCACATTTTGATGGTGCCCCAAGCAATTCCTGTCTACGTAAAGTTCATTAAAAAAATTGCCTGGGATAAGAGCAGCTGTGTGAACATAAGGTACTTTATTACTTTATTGGGCATCTGATTTGTATCTCACTTGCACAATTTTTTCACTGGATTGACCTTATTGCCCTCATTGAAGTTTACTAACAATTTATACAGATCAGAATCCATCCATATAATTATATATCATAATTATCAGCTGCTATAAATTGGTGTTGGTCCACTGAAGTCCAATTACACCACCTAAGGAGCTGACTCATTTGTTATGACTCTTATACAATAGACTGAAGCTAATTATACTGTATGTCTATGTACGCATCTTGGTGTATATTTTCCGCCTCTCTTTATCCTCTTTCATTCCCCATTACTTCTCCAGTGTTTCCAATTACATTAGTAATTTTGCTCCCCATGGAAATAGTTTTCAAGAGATGCTTTTGGGACTCTGGAATTAACCAACAGTATGGAGGCTCGATTTTGTGGCCTCGTGTTTGCTGTGATCTTGAGGTGTCAAATTGCCTACATTTTTACAAATCTAACCTTTCAACACATTTTGGAGTCAAATTTATAGCTGGATACATGCTTGCAGTTGATTCACTCTAACATCCCAAGCAGAAAATGTTTCCCCTCCCATTAGAAAATGAGCCCTTGCTGAAAACCACAAGGAAACGGCATTTTTATTAGAGCTGGTGCAATGGTGAGGAGCAGAAGCCCTGGATAACACTTTTTACAGGGGAGGGGAGAAGCGACCATGGACCGCCGCTGTTCATCCCAGTTCCCTCTGAATCTGAAGCGATGTTGCATGTAGGCCACGCGGTGCCGTGCAGGGGCAAGCGGTGATGCTTGGCCCTGTGGAAGGATCTGGGGAAGGGACCTGCCGGCTCAACATGTCACCGAACATGTTTCAGACAGCCCTGAGACCCACTTTGCCATATGATCCAAACTAACTTGTTCGATGACTGGTAGCAAGTTTCAACTGTTACTAAATCAACTGGGGAAAGCTTCCAGAGATGGCGTGGGGCATGGGAGATGGAAGTGTCCCGATAAGGAGAGCGTGCAATGGGTATGGCTAATGCTGTTGGGAGTTTCCAGGAGACAGCTGACATGGGGCTCATTCGGATTTCCAGAGGCTGGGAAATAGAAATATTGTGTATTTAAATGTAGCAAAGAGTTTTCTTTTGCTGAAGCGTGCTGCAGTCAGATTGCCATTTTCTTTACCTTGTTCTGCATTTAAGTGCCTGCAGTCGTTTTATTCACTGATTTGTTCCATATTAATTGTAGTGGTGTGGTTTGCTGAGTAATAGGTACCTCACCGTCCCAGCACTCCTGTTGCTGTCGGGATAACGCTGACCCGACAGGTTAGTAGGAATCACAGTTCAGCTTCTGCGTCCTCGTCAGGTGAGACAGCAGCATTTCTGCAGTGCAGGTCCCTGCACGGTGAGGGATGGGAGAAGGGAGGTGCAGGGTGACCATAGACGGCACAGCCTCAGTGAGCGTGGAGCAGGATGAAATACATGAATGCAGTAGATGCACAAACAGCATCAAAAAGTAATCTGGTGTGTAACAGGGCTCTGCATAGCGTGATGTGTTTTGAGCCATCAAATCCAGGTCCATTGTGGTTGCCTTCTCCGTCCTTCTAATTAAGGCAAATGTCACACAACATCTCTTATGGACTGGGAAAGTAAGAGTCAGGAACATAAACTTAAATCAAAATTACTGTGTCATAACAGCTGTAGGACAGAAGAGTGCTTTAACCACTGCTCACACCTAGTCCTGCCTACAGGACAAAAGAAAAAAAAGAGAGAAAATAATGCCTTGACTCATGCCATAGCTGTTCCTCATCAGTTTCCATAAGTGCTGTGAGCTCCATGGGAAGGTAAAAACCTCAGACTCCCCAAAAGAAACATTAATTTTTTTTCTTCTTGGGCTGTGCAATGTCCTTCTAGTAGCTGGCCTCTCTGTTCAAGATCAGGCCATCTCTGTTTCCTCCAGAAAAGCTGCTTCTCTGACTTACTCTGTTCAAGCTCTGGCTTCACGTGGTGCAACTACCGTGTTCAACAGAGGGATCTTCTGTCAGACACTTCTGTTTAGGGGAGCAACTGATAAACAGATTCAAGGCAAAACTGGGGGGACTAGCAATTAAACCATTAAACCAAAGGAGACCTGCAGCAGATTTTGTTCCGTCCCCTGGGTTTTAACCAGGTGAAAGCCCATCGCTTTAACGGAGCCGGCGAGGTGCCACCCTCTGCGCAGGCTGTTTACAAGCTTTATCTCTGGTTCTTCTCTAGTTTCAGCTGCTTATACTCATTGTGTGAATTTATTAGTCACTTGTAATTTCTTCATTGATTTTTGTTAAACTGTTTCCTGGCTCATGCTCTTGGCAACCTCTGTCTCTTGGTTAAACAAGCTTGCTTGTCAAGCAGGTTTTCCCAATGTCACACTCTTTATTGAGTAATGCTGCTTCTTATCCAGGATGAGATCAGACTTCATAACAAGTGGATCAAAGCCATGAAGTTTAGATCCAAAATTGGAGCTGAATCCAAACATTCGCAAAATTTGAGGTTGTTTGAATTGAGTTCTGGTTTGACCCTGCCGTGGAGAAAGGTTCAAGCGGTAAAGTTAAGAATTGGATTTGTATTATCTCATTAATTAAAGGAGGTTTTAGTCCCATGTTCTGATGTTTGATCTATCTTTGATAACCAATGGTCGAGCGTGATGAGCTCCTAAACTGCCCAATGAAGAGGTTTAACACCTGCTGAGCTACATGGCACCAGATTCTCCCCAAAATGGGCTGTTGTGTTTAAACAACGTAACCCGTGCTGGCAGCTGGAGAAACCTGGTCAGTTAATAGACGGAAACCTAAGAAGCAGCAAAGGGCCAAATTTTTTTATCAGAGTGCTTTGATTCATATTAAATGCTACACATTTCTGAACACCCTACTCAGATTTCTACCCAAATACCAAAGGGCTGTTAGAGCTGTATCCATTACAAAGGCAGAATTACTGAAACCTCATGTGAGAAATGCTGTTCTTAACATTTCCTTCAGTTTAGTTTTGCAAATGAAGTAATGTTGATTTGTTCAGATATGGCCCAAATGTTCATATTGATTTTGTGGGGTGTACACCCAAACATCTGAACTGTGGTAAAGGTTTGACCCATCACCCCCCCCCCCCCCCCGACACCTAGACTGATAACGTTATGGTGTGCAGTGATGCAGATGATATTGCATTTCCCAGAAGCTTTTAACGCTACAGTGTGATAAAGACACATCTTGATGCATGATTTTCAATTCCAAAAATGTATATATTATACCAGGATTTTGAAAGAAACTCCTCAGAGTGCATTTTGATAATGTAGATTCAGAATCTTACATTTTAGTTATAGGCAAAGAATTGCACCATTATGAGTGATTATTTTCTTTTATTTTTCTTTTTAATAATAACTGTTTTCCTATATACACATAATTTTGCACTGACAAATATTTAATGTTTCAGCCAAAAAGAAACACAAGTGCAATAACTGTGTAGCCAGGATCATTCTGGAAAGAGCCATGAGTGTGTAATTGTGGCTTGGTAGTTCATATAATCTGGGAAAAGTGATATAAACCTTTGAAACTCTTTGAAGTTTGTGTTGTGCCAGAGTTTAAATGAACTCTGTCCCTGTTCTTCATGCTCAGTCGCCAGTGAAAAAGGAAGTATCAGTAGGCTCTTCACAAAGTATTTTTAAATATTTATCCAATATGAAAATGTTTTAATTACAGTCTTTTTGCAAATTAGATTAAAAGCAACTTATATACGTCATTTCTCCTCTAATATAGAATTGTAGGGACTGATCCTGTATAGGCCCATACTACGTTAAACTCATGAACACATCCCTACTTCTTTATAATTTCTCTTTATTATGAAGGATTTTATACTGAAAAACTTTGACAATGTTGACCTAAATGAAAGGGGGCTTAGGAGTTTTTTTTCTAATAGTGCAGGCAGTATTTTTAGAGGCTTCCAGCTTTCACAATGACAACACATGTGGTCATTGTAGTTTGACTTTTATCTTTGAGGGTACATGAACAGCAGAAGAAAAGAGTCAATGCTTATGTATTACCAATTTATTGTCTTTTAACCTTAAAATAAAAGGGAATTGTTTCTAGCAAGTGCATTGGGTTACCTCTAGAGTGTACCTTGTCCACATCACTTAAACTTTTTTCTCATCTGTAACTGGATCTAGTGACACTATCTACTGCAGAGAGATATCATGAAGATCCGTTTCATGTTGTAAAGATGTTTCATCAAAAGGTAATTTCCAGGGCTCAATACCATCAATACATCCTATTGATTTCAGTGGGGTTTGCAGTGAAAGTAACCCTGCATCCAATAATGATGTGAGGTGCAAATGTCAAATTTAGCAGAAATATTCCTGGCTTTCCATCTCCAATGGGTTAGTCTCTCCTTTATCAACCTGTAAAGATTACAAAGTTGACTTCATTCACAACGGGCTATGCCAACACATTTAAGATGAACATCAGGCCTAGAAATTTCCCACTCTTCCCTGCTTTCCCTGGATACTTTTAAAATTATATTTGTTTGTTCAGTATTGCTATCGCTACTTAAATCAAAAGGAGGAAAAAAATGTCTTAACGTGTGATATTTTTCTAATTACCAGTCCCCAAGCAGGACTGTAAATTCCAGCAACTACAAATAGAGGTAATTTGGGGTCTATCCGTAGTTTTGGTGCTGAGGTCAGTGCAAAAGTATTAGAAGTAACGTACAAAACACCTGACACTTTTCTATGCCAATGGGAGAACCTGTCCCTGTTTTCCCAGCGTGTTGTAACAACTTGCACTTCTGCCTAGTCCCATTTAGCCACATCGCCTTGCTAGCTGCGGCAGGAAGTTTTAAACGAAATCTTAAAATGCATGTTTATGCACAGTGCCAGATTTCAAGAACAGGAGAGAGTCCCAGTGCCAATTTATTACTAATTGTCCCTCCTGGCTGTGTCTGTTCGACTTCTTGGAACAGCCAACCCTACAGATCACTGTAAATACTAATCTTCTTATACTTAAGGTATCAGGTTTTCTTTGATGTTACCAAACATGTTGACTCTTATCTTGGTTGAATGCACAATCCAGACACAGTTATCGTTAATAATGTTGTGTCTCCTGCTTCATTATGGAGAAAATAGCAAGATGCTTCCTTTCAAAATGATAACTTTTCTGCATTTCAGTAATGATCAAGCCTATTTGATTTACACCCTATTTAATGTTCAAAATGACACATCTACTTGCCTGAATCTAAAAAGAAAGCTAAGGGCCCTGATCCTGATAATGCGTATGTATGTGCTTAGCTTGACACTCCCAAGCCCCTTCCAGCAAGTTCTATACATGAATAATCATATGCAGGACTGAGGTCCTGTGCTGCATTTGCTTGCATTGCTGTCCTGAAGGCAAGGATCTTTCTGACACGTATAGTCAGCTTCCAGCTCACAAAGGGTCTGAGTCTGTTAGCTTTAACTGGCACAGGCAGATCCATTTAATTCTCTATTCATGTGATATTTTGCCAAGTCATTAGCTTAAGTAGAACAACTCATGCAAGTAAAGGTTTTTAGGCAGAATCTGAAGAGTTAAAAAAAAAAAAAATTACATGTACTAAATTTCATTATATGGGAGATTGAAAGTCATGCACTAAATTCCACACACTTGTAAACATAACGCCTGATCCTCACCTGAAGTAAATTGGCACAGAGCTGTTGACTTCACTGATGCCACTGCAATTAATATCAGCTGAGCAGAAGTCAGTTTTCTATACAGTGACATTTTAGTCTCTTCATGAGTCATTAAACTTGACCACATACTTCCTGTGAACCTGATCTAAAACCTGTATCTCAATTACTTGATCATCCTAAAGAATGGCTAATTAACAACTGCATGCTTTAAAAAAAAAAGGAAAGAAAGGAGATACATTTTTGCGTTTGCCATTTGGCAGAGTATTCTGTTATGAATAATATAATATGCATTTCAAGATCTTGTTAATTTTGATGTGATAATGAATGGGAATTCCTAGTGGAATTTTTTGTCCAGAAATATGAATGGTATTAGCTCAACAGTTATATGATTAAGCAATAAGACCTGCTGAGGCAGGCACTACTCAGAGATGATTGACTGCTTTAATTGATTGACATCCAGAGGTAAAGCCAAGGGCACCAATTTACAGATCAGGTCAATTATCTCCTGGTAATGCCCACTTGGTATGTCTTATTGCTATGCTAATATTAACTGTTATTGAAACATTTTAATGAGTTTTTAATTTAAAAGTGGTAAATTTAAGAAGGGTGAACATTAAATTATTCAACTTGAAATAATGGGAACAGAAATATTCTGCTTTGCTAATGGTGATGTAAAAGTTTTGTTGTGCATACCAATACTTCTAGAGATCATTTTAGTTCATCTCCTGGGGAAGGCAAATTCTGTTTGGCATTTAATAAAACCCCACAATGCAGCAGCACAAAATACACAGGAGTCACCTGAGCAGCTCCCAGAGCCTGGGAAATAACCCTGGACAGCCACATCCAAACGTTCGGTGGAAAGCCACCCCCGGGAGAGGATGCTTCCTGTAGCGATGGGAAAGGTCTGCATGTGGAGGCAATGGAAGGTGCTCAGCGTGACCCCAAATAGCAGTCTCTCGTAGGAAGGGAGCCAAGGGCAGGATCGGGTGCGTTTCTCGTAGGGGGAGATGCGTGTCCCCACAAAGGCAGCACGGCCGGGCTCTGCCGCTGCCCCCGCCCCCCCTTTCCCTCCTTTTGCCACATGCTATTGAAGCACAGGCACCGAGCGCTGCGTGGGAACCTGGCTCTGGGTGCTGTTCCTAACAAGATCTCGCTCCTGTAATTTAACCCAGCCTTTCTCAAGGAAGACTTGATTTCAGAGATGCCCATGTTTTTCACAGAGAACGGGATGCAAGTTCTCTGCCTCCCTTTCCCACCCCAGGCAGCTGCCCAGCAGCTCGTGGCTGCTCTTGTGCCCCAGGTCACCCAGCAGAGCTGGCAAGGTAGAGCCTGTGTCGGCACTTCTGCTCCTGCTGCGTGGGAGCACAGGGAGACATCGTGTTGGGTGTCAAGGGTGCACATGACTGCTCTGAGGGCCCAGTGAGAGAGAGGGGCTTCTGCTGAAGTTGCCACAGGGAAGAAGAATGTGGATGTTGTTACCGTGTAAGCATGCAATGGCAACCAGGAAGATCCAGGATGTAAGGTCCTCTGTGAGCAATCAGTTGACTCCTCTAGGGCACAGGATCTGATATAAACAGAGAAGACACCACTTAGACATTCATTGGAAAATAAAGGGTGCAGAAGGTTTAGGCAGTTATTGAAACATACTGAAACTTATTTTTTATGAAGGACATGGAAAAGAACAGCTACACGGGTTGTATCCAATACACAGGAACTGTCTTTCCTTCATGTGGCCTCAAAGTAAAGTTTTAGAAAGACTTTTAGGAAAGTAAACAGCATGGTTATGAAAACTTGTCCGAGAAAAAACAGCCTTAAACAGATCTAGGAGATCCTTCAAGAAACAGTATTAACAGCACATGTGCAAATTTTTCCTGTGCAAACAAGAGAGAGGAAGCATAGCAGGAAACCAGTTTAGCTAAATCACATTTATTTTTTTTTGCTTCAAACACTAGGAAGAGGAGGGGACAGTAGCCTTCAGGTCAAAGATTTGCAAGCATGGTGGGATACGGGTAGACAAACCAACACGCAAAATGCGATGCAGCTGGGACATCAGTGGCCTGATTAATTTCCTTGTAGCTCCTATAAGAAACTAGAGCAATCACAGGGCTTCTGGAAATGAAGACTGTGTCACAGGGCATAGCAAACATAGTGTCTTTCTCCAGGGAAGAAAGACTAGACGTACAGTGTTTTAGTAAGGCTTTTGACATCGTGCCACATGCTATTTCCACCTGAAATCTGGGAAATTGGTTGAAAAGCCATGGTTGCTAGCAAAAGGAAAGGGAGGTTAAAACTAGTGGGTTTTCATGGGACTCTGCGGCAGGCCCTACACCTTTCAGTATTTCCATTAGCCGTGTGGATCATGTAGGCTGTAGTATCTCCAACACTGGGGGGGTTTAAGAAGATGTCAGACAAGTGTCTGTCAGGTGTGACATAGAACAGTTGATCCAGCCTTCAGGCGGGAGCATGAACTAGGTGACCTCCACAGTCCTTCCAGTCCCATCCTTCTGCACCTTGCATCAAAATATTTTAAGCTAATATGCCAGAATTTAAACTGGAATGGCTGAGACAGAGGATAATATTCCTTTCTGCCAATCCTATTATGTGGGCTGTAACCTCTAGCAGAAGGGTGGGGGGAGCGAGGGATGCAGTAACATCTTAAATCACCACTGTAAGACTCAACAGAGCTCATCTGTCAGCAAGTCTTGACAGGAGAGTCAAAAAAAAAAATCCAAACAGGACTAGCAGGTCTGCAGACTAGGGTGGGTGTTTTTTTTCTTGTTCTTTTTTTTTTCGTCTTCTCCCTCCATTTACTCTCTCTATCAGCCCTTATTTAAGGGAAGACAAACTCAGTTATGCTCGAGTTCAAATGAAACTTTCCAACTTACAAAGTTTCATTGAGTACCAAATGATGCCAAGCGAGCTTGCCTGTCCCTGGCTGACATAACACTGCGCGGCTGCTGTCCCTGGGACCGGCACAAATGCCAGTTATCAATCTCACAGGCAAGGGAAAGTTAAATGAAAGATTGAGGGAAATGTGCGTGATGACAGACCAGCTTTGCACACCCCTGTTGGGTGGTGCGGGTTGCTCAGTCGTGCTACAAGTGTGGCTGTAACACCAGATGTAAATAGCTTTTACATTATAGGGGTTTGGGGTCAGTACCTCAGACTGTCTGTAGAAAAAGGACTTTGCAGACATTGCGTGGGAGCCGGGGGACTTGGTTTCCTAATCACCTTTCTGCTCTTTGGTTCCCCTAACTGGGGTGGTCAACGTTCCCCAGCCCTTGCAAGTGCTCTAAGCTTAATAGATATAAACAATGGAGTGCTAAGGATTTAATTGTGCTACAAGGGTTAAAAAAAATGCTACTGGTAGTCTTATCTGAGGCTTGAAATACATGTTTATACAATGTACAATAAGGACCCAGAGTTGCAAAAGAGCTAAATTATGCATCAAGCGCTATGCTGAGTGTGGACTGTATAAATAAAAGCTCTAAATAGTTTCAATTCCTTGTGTATGTTTTCAAAATACCCTTTGTTAATGCTCTTGAGTTTGGAATAACTTTTATGGGCAAGGGATCAACAGTGATGTGAAGATGAATTTCACGCCCCTCTTAATCCATGCCATGAAGTTATTCAAAAGTCAGTGAAAGATCAGTTCCAGTTCAACCCACACTGATGCCCTAATCTGCGTGCTGTCATCAGGCAATAGTGAGTTTGGAACATGCCATATGGGAGCCTGGCAGATGTTGCACAAACTGCCTTTTCCTTCCTGCTTCCCGGGCTTTCGTCAGTCATACGCCCTGTCACGGCAGCGTGCAGGAACGGAATCGTATCAGCCCCTCAGTAATTGCTCCAAGATTGCTTCATTTTGCCTATTGCACACTCACGGGTCTCTGCAGTGTTTGTTATTTTCCGTAATCCAGCCACATACCAGAAATTATATTGCAGTATTATCCCTGTTGCTTCTGTTTGTAGCAGCAAGAGTTCACTGGCAACAGCTACTGCCAGTGGCTTTGGGGACAGGTAATTTTCCAGACTACAAAATCTCAGCTAATGCTCCTTCAGGGGCTGGTTAAAACAGGATCCATCAAACCGGACAATATTTTGCCTTTTCTGACTGCTTATTGATGGGGGAACACCTGGATGGTCTTTGCAGGAAGGCAGAGGTGACACTAAGCCCATGTGCCAAGCCAGCCAGATGCCACCCACCCTTGCACAGAAAGCCACGGTCAGCGTAAATCAGCCTGAGCTAATAAACCCCGCTTAGATTATTTTGCATTAACATGACTACACAGCATCTGTATTAGCTGTGATGGTATGAGGATAAGAACAGACATGATGCATCCACCTGGAGAGGAACACACAGATTTTAGTGAAGTCCCTCACTTCGGCTCCTTGTTTCTATCGTTGTCAATGGTGCACCGTTCCCTAAAGGTGCAACACTTCTTTCCAAAGCCACTTTCTTTTGCTCACTAAACGTACAGGTTTACTTCTGTGTTTCATCTTCTGAAGGGAAATAGATTTCCCATTTCGCCACACCTTTTAAGTCAGGATGTCACCTTTATTGTTGCTTTTTGTTTATATCCAAATGGACTCCAAACAGGCATGTTCATAAATGCAACTACTAAGCAAGAATGCTTCCATACGCTCGCTGCTAGCTGGTCTGTAACTGAGGCCCCCAAAACACACACATCGTGAGGACAAGCAAAGAGGTAGTGGGTTATTGAAAGGGACATAGCACTTCCCCTACTCACCACTTTCAGTTTTGCAAATACATGAAACGTTAGTAGATGCAAATCTGTAGTGAAATGCATAAATATCCTGGGCTGGGCATCTTCTTTTTATAGGTAAAAAATAGAGACATAAAATAAATGCACAGTTAAACAGCTTTCAATAAACCCATCTGAAACTTGAGCGTTTTGAACTGTTGTGGGCCTTGGTCCTGTGGTAGTTGCTTCTCTGATGTCAGCTGAAATTTTGTCTGGATGGAGTTTGTTACAGCATCAGGTGCTTCTGCAGAGCAAATAACGGTCTATTACAGCAACAGCCATTCCTGGGTGATCTTACATCCCGTTGCAAAGCATTTGATTTCTAGGTATGAAGAAATGCAGAAAAGCATCAATCTGTCTTTGATGTGGATGTGAGAAATGGCATAGTGTAGTACAGTGACTTCGTGTAATATCTCTCTCAAAACACATGTCAATCAGATGAACAGGAGGTAATGTCACTTCCTTTTAAAGGGTGGAAGGACAGTGTGTCCTCCAAGTAAACGGGCATTGCTGATTTGTGCCAAATCTCATACTGTTGTAATGGACTGATCTATTTCATTTAGCTTGATCGCTGAGGAGTTTGCCTTTCAAATTGCTAGAGCTGTAAGAAGACGGAGAAAATATACATCATGCATGTATAGGCAATTGGTGCCAAACTATTCAAAAGCAGTATAGGTTGTCAGCAAACAGGGCTATTTGCTGTGTGCTGGTATCTGCTATATGTCGTGTATTATCTGTAACAACTCTGCAATTCATTCTTTCACTCGCCTTCTCTCTCTTTCATCACATTAGATTATGTAGAGGCACTTCAAGGTAAATTTTTAAAACTGTGTGGGAGATGCACAGTGAAGAAAAACTAAGAAGCAAATATCTTGATTTTTTAGCACAACTCCATCTGTCACCTATTTTGACAACTTACGTGCTCATGTCACCTCCGTCTCACGCTGCTGTGTTGAGTCATATTGTGTTATCTCAGAATAACATATTTTGGAGCCAGGGCTGCCTTAAAAATGCTGCATGCTTAGTAATCATAAGATAGGCTTCTGTGCATAAAGAATATACGGGACGGATTATTTCTGTTCAGCCACCTCCACAGCCCTGCTGCATGTGTATTGTTATGCTGCAGTGAACCCCCTCAGTGACACCGCACACTTAGGGGAAGCTCAAGGTCAAGAGACTCATTTGCATCGTGAGTGCAATGCCTCTTGCTGAAGTGCCATTCCACATTGCCCCCACTGATACGTCTCATTGCCAAACTGCACCTTCCAGATTGTGCAAGGGAACAAGTCAGCTAAGAACGCTCAGAGATGACAGTGATATAAAATATTAATATGGCCTTATAGAAAACAACCTATAGGCTCTTACAGCAGCTGTGATTTTGTTTTGCAGTTTGCTGCGTTAAAAGAGCACGTTCCACTTGCAATCTAGCTAGTTTCAAAAGTGTGTTACCTGTAGGCTTCCTGATAATTTACAGCCACAAATGGTTGTTTCTTTAAGCCTTTTCTGTCACTGTGTATAGGGGAGGAGCAGGAGAGAGGGAAGTGCTAGAACCAAAGTGAAAGCAGACTGAAAATACAGAGCGAAGCTGCCAGCTACACAAAATAATCCAACAGGAGGAAATAAAATAAAACCCTCGCTCCCGACCCTCTTTTTCTTAACGGCTGCTACTTAGTGTTTTCCCTGTACACATGGAGGTGCATGTGTCCCATGAGAAATGGGAAGCAGAGTGTGGCCCTTTGGAAATTCAGGGTCTGGCTGGTGCCTCCCTGCCCCAGCACCACGTAACACCAGCTGGTTTGGGTTTTTGGGGATGGGAGAGCATGGGGCAGGGGGGCTTCAGTAATCCAGTAGGATGAGATACACACTTAACAGCGTTTTTCAGAACTAATAATTAGTCACTGAGGGTACGTGGAGATGAATACTAACACAAGTGAGGGCAATTACTGCAAAAATGATATTAAGTCTTTTTGTGGAGCGCAGGCTCCGATTCTGTAACCGGTTGCAATGAACAGAAGGAGCCTCTCTGACTCCATTCAGCTGTCAATCAGGCCATACCCATGTCCAAATGCCAGAGCTGTCTGGCCAACTTGCCTGCTCACATTCTTGAGGGAAGTGTGATACGTGAGACTCGTCATGGAATTCGGAGCCTGAATGCCTGTGAAGTCCCCGAGCGCTGGTCCCGCTGCACGCCTTCCTGGTGTTCAGGGCGCTAAGGGCTCCCATGTTACGACGTTTCGAAGCTGTGCCGAGAGAAAGTGCAGATCCTGGGAAATAGTAGAAAGGGAAAAGCTTCGGGATTTTGATTAGCAGTCATCCCTATCATAAAATGTATCGATCTCCTAGGGATTACCCCCGGAGATTATAAAACTGCTCCGACTAGATCTGCAGTGTAGATGGGGAAGGAGGAAGGAGTGCTCAAAGGCTGAGGTTTCTTTTTGGGCCCGTAACGCCAGAGGTCAGGCATTCTTGGCTTTTAGGGATTTCCTCTCCTCTGGAGGCCTGGTGGACCTGGGAGCAGGCTGTCCGATGCGAGGGCATTGTGTCACAATTTGCAGCTAGCAGCCTCGGTGGGCGGTGTAGGCTGAGCAGGATAGGGCTCAGCACCCTGGCGCGTATCGTGAGATTAGCTGGTGTCAGCACAGTCCTCTGGCAAAACAAAATACAAGCATCAGATCACATTTGTGCATGCGGCTTGTACCTGCCCTGCCAAGCCTGCGCGAGCCGTGCTCACTGCTAATAGGTTTGGGGACACCAAGTGGCAATGGAAATGCATCGACTTACTATCCATCGATGAGCTTTGCAGAGACAAAACACGTTTGTTGTAAGCCAGCTCCGTACTTCAGTGAGATCATTTTGGAAGTTAAATGTAAACTTATTTCAGGGGTGGTTTCTACTACGTTACTTTAGGTGGATTTCCCTGGACTACGTCTTGCCTAAAGCTATGGGAGACAGCACACGGTGTAAAAGGTGGCTCCTGAGCTGAAGAGCATCAGGCCTGTGATACAGCATACAGGCACTTGAGTGACGAGCTAAGGAGACAATTATCTAGCATGAACAGAAGATTCCTCCCCTTCACGGTGAGAACTGAAGCCCCAACAGAGAAGTCGCTAAAGCAAGCGAACATATGGCTTCCACCCAATTCCCCCAGCCATTTCCCCCTCTTTGTGTAGGACAGTAGTGACGAGGTATAGCACGGTGGAACTGTAGCTGGTAATAAGAAAGTTCACCAGACTGAGGACTTGCAACAGCACTTGTGTAGCTTAGTGGCAGATCACTGACCTAGGAGGATGGAGAGCCAGCCTGAACTCTGCCAAGGGCTTGTTCATCTAAGATTTACTTCTTATTGCAGATCTCTTGTTTGTACTTGGGCTTTGGGTGGTGGGGAGGCATAAGGGAAGCTGCAGGGCTACTGGCAGGCTTTTTGTCTCCAAATAATGGTCTAACACCAGTACGGCTGGGGGCAGGCACAGGGTGGTCTCCCAAGTTTTGGGTTCTCCTAGAGGCTTTCTAGCCATTCCTACACATCTGAAGTTCTTGTTTCCATGCCTAAGCCTTGTGAACCATGTAAAATGGGGTCTTTAAGTTAGAATCCATGAAATGTGACAGCTTCAGGCAAGAATGAAACACTGTCATTTCTTTCCTGGGGTTTAGACTGTACCAGGTCAGACATGGCAGAACTTGAGTCCAAGCTGCAGAAGAGGCAGCTGGGTTGCAGCAGCCCTAGCAGCGTGGTCCCACCAGCCCTAGCTAGTGCAGCCTGGCACCAGCCTGCTTAGCTGTTGACGGCTTAGCACTGGGAGTGTGGTGGGCGCAAGCCAACCTTCCTCCTCCCCAAGCGCACCTGGACCACCTGGCACCCCCACCTGAGAAAACCCTCCCATCTCTGCCTGTCTTCTGCTTGGCAGTGCTGGGAGACTTGAGGGGCGGATGCTGCCGAAAGTTTATCTTGGGATCAAGCACCAGGTGTTATAAAGGTCATTAATGTTTTCCAAGTAACGTTCTGTTTGCTTCTCAAAGCCTCTGCCAAGTTTCTCTGAGGTGTGTTCATAAAATGCTCTGGATGTCTCATACAGTAAAAAAGGTAGCAGGTTTCTAAACCAATTTGTGACACTTCAGTAGCATCTCAAAAGAGTATGTTCTTATTATTTGGAGTTGTTCGGGTTGGCTTCCTCACCAACTGAACTTTTAAGACTTGGAATAAAAGGAAAATCCATATTGTTTATTTTTTAGCCGTTTTTGCAGATCTAGGAGTGTTACATTAACCGAAACATACCCCAGCTGTTAATTTAGGTTTCACAATCTATCCCCGCTGAATGTTATTTTTATGATATAGTGATCTTGTGACGTGTCTCGCTCTTGGCTGGTATTCCTCTGGCAATCAATTCAATCAATTTAGACATTCAGAGGAGGGTGCAGGATTACTTGCAGGATGGATGCAGTGACAGACATTGTTCTAGTAACAGTCAGTCACTAAAACAGGTCAATTAGGGATGGCAAGGATACTGTTTTGTTTCATTTTAAGATATGTACCCAGGCTTGATACACTTTCCAAATTACCCTGTGTAAACACTACAGTGTTTGTTGACCCATATATTCACTCTTTCTCATTTCTGGTAGGCTAAGGCCAATGAGAGTAAATTGTTTACATACACAAAGCCATATATCTTTTTGCTTCTAATTAGTGTGTGTGCACAGATCATCTTCAGCTGCTATCCTGCTCTTGCTCCCACATGCCCTCCCTTAAGTTCTTGTCACCTCTAACTTTTTGCCTTGTGCCTCAACCTCTTTCAGTTGGAACAAGGCAGGTTACTCTAACAGTGCCAGTACTAGGTCCTTATTAATGTGGTTCTTTGTGGCTGAAATGAGTTAAGGAGCAATTATATGAGCAGCCAAGCAAGCAGATGAGAGAGGATAACAACTTGCAGCAGAGGGAAGTGGCGAGCAGATGGAGGATGGGGAGAGCAGCTCTTCAGGTACAATAGCTGTAACCAGATGGGCTTTATAAACACAGTCTTAATTGTTACCTACCTCATATCAACCAAGAAAAGAGGCAGGTGAATTAGGTATTCATAGCATGGCATTTTTTTATCCACACACAAGATCTTGGGAGTTCACTTCTCAATGTAGTTAATTTTGTTATTACTGCAATTGCATCTGCTAATGCTAGATATTTTTTATGTACATTTAGCATAGTTGCCTGCAGTATTATTTTCTGAGCTGCTTTAAAATTATTCCTGCCTTTCTTATGTTGAGATTTCAGAAGTGAATACTGTGTCCTTTAGGAACTCTCCTGCCAGTGGAGAATACAGGGAGGGCTTTGACGTGCTTGACCACTAACAGGGTATTCTTCAAATAAAGCTCCAGGTTGCATTAGGCTTCCATCATCCTTCATTTTGTTGCAAACTGTTCTAATTAATGAGTCACTGTCATATTATTAGAAATACATTCTATCTACTGATTTTCAAATGCAAATTATCTCTTTCTGTGTATTTTGTAAAATAGGAGACAAGGACTATGTTCTATAGCAGCAGTCTTAGGGACCTTATTTGTCCATGTCAATCAACTCTGCAAAATGTATTTTTCAATCAGAGATTCTGTCTTCAGAGAAAAAAAGCAAAACCAGTAGGATCCAAGCCTAAATAATTAAGGCCAGAGCCTTAGCTAGTGTGAACAGGAATATTGAAATCATGGGATACATAACAGATGTTACCAGCTCAACATCAGCTTTTTTTATATTACAGCTGTGATAGAAACACTGACCTTATGTTCCAAGTAACATTTAGACTTTTCATATTGTAGTTGGCTTACTCTTCCTCTTTTCTTTTTCTTTCTCATTTTTTTATCCCTTTTCTCCCCCTTTTCCCCCTTTTCTGGCTCTGTTGAATTATTTTATTAGAGTTCAAGATCTGGACGAGTCAGACATTCTTGATAAACTTGTGTTACCAGCACAGCATTTAGTCATAAAACTTCAGAACAAAAGGAATTAAAAGCATATTTCACAGTATTTATTTCCTGCAGGTCTTAGAATAGACCAATATCCTTCCTAGACTTCTTTTTGAGTGTTCAGATATAATTTGGATAAGTTAAGTATAGGGACAAGAGGACATGTTTCAGCTACATGAAAGAGGTTTATATTGTCGTTTCAGGGTGGAAAATAGAGTATGCACAAAAATATGTCTTGCAATTTAAAAAGCAATGTTAAAGACTGTGTGTTGGCTAAATGGTTGCTGGACTGCTCAAAATATTGGCTGGCAGAGAGAATGAAGGAGGTGGCTTCTTCAAACACCGCGTCTGTCTTACATGATATTTTAAAAGGAGTATAATAGGTACCTTTCAGTACATAATAAGTCTCTCAGATTAAAATCCTGCTCAGTTTCTACTTAACCTTTCAACCCAATCGAGGAAAAGTTACGTTGAAATAGTAAAGATGCATTGCTTTGAGTGAGAAGTTTTATCCAGGAGACTGAGTTTAGAGCAATGCTGGAGAGATAAATGGAGAGCCAGTAGCACATTTATGGGGGTTTGGCTCCCAGAATGTTGGCAAAGGCTACACTTAGTGTGTCCACCTGCCCATAGCTGCAAAGGGATGCTCACAGGAGGCTGGAGGATAACGTACCCTGCCTGAGACAGCCCTGCTCTACAGTCAGACCTGCCTGAAGAACAGAGCCTCTCTGTCCGGATATTTTCTGTGTGCAGAGAGAAATTGCAATGACAGACAAACCACAGGTCAGAGAGGGAACCAGGCAGAGTAAATGAGAGATGAGATTGAACTGGAGCAGTCAAAGAGCATCCTTTTCAGGCACAGGAATGAATGGTTAAACTTTAAGATTGGACTCCCTGCAATTGGCTTGAGCTCAGTAAGGAAAATAGATTTGGGAAGTCAAAGAGGAGTAGAGCCACTGTACGCTCAGAAGAAATACATCAAGCTTTTGACACAAGGCCTATTTACCATTTAATTCCCACCTCACAGAGGTGAGCCCCACCCCAGTGCATGGTGGAGCTGCTTGATCAGTTTAGCTGCTCTTGCAGGGGCGAAGCTACGAGAGACAACTGAGAATGGCCATCTAGTGCAAGGCACCGATTTCAACTTCCTCTGGCTCTGAAAGTTTCTTTCCTAGAAGTAAAGATGAGGAGGTAAAGGTAAGGTAAAGAGACCTGCTCAGGATGGCAGGATGCTGTGCATGCATTTTGAGCACAAAATCGGAGTCCTTTGGTCTTTTTACGACATGACTTGTGGGAATGCTATACCAGGTACGGAGCAGACTCAGTAACTGTTTTAATGGCGTCGCATGATCATATTGGCCAGGTCTGTGACTGAGCTGCCTTAGTCAGCTGAAAGCAACACAGCTGCAAGCAAGAGTGCCATGTGAGAGCTGCTGTGTTCTCCTATGGACCTGCCAGGACACAGCTACAGTTGCTGCTGAAGCCTTGCCCCGTAACCCCTGGCTTCTTTTGTTTGCTCTGGTGCAGACCGACCATTCTTGCATGCACATGTGCATATGTGTGTGTGTATGAGAGATTAAATTTTACTGTTAATTGTATCACACAAATTGCCTCTGTTTCCTAGCTGATGCAGTTTGAGACTTGGATAAACCAGCTAATATAATCAGTTGTGTAGATTCTCTGAAATCCTGTACTTCGTTTGCTACATGTGGGCTTTGGAAGTTAGAATATTACATTATGGGTCATTTCCTTGACGCACAGTTCAAATCAAACACTCTAATAGTCTACCTTCATCTGTGTGAATCTGACTTAGCACAATTAGTTGTAAGAGCCACAAAATAATTGCCGATGAGCGACAGATTTCTTTTTTTCTTTTCTCTAACTCATCAGTTAAGAGATCCTTAATTGTGGAGACTATAGGAGCCCTTATGTTCCCTCCTGCTCCTCAGGACTTGGTCTGCAGTTGCCAGTAGGCAGGAGTCAAAGCAGACTGCAACCAATTCATCAGCTTCATGAATGCTTAGCAAATAAGTAAAAGCTGAGAAAATAATAAATCCTCACTTAGCAAACAACAAAGGAAAAGATTAATGAAATTCATTGGATGGAATTGGAGTTTTCCCAACTCTTGCTGACCTAAAGATGGCATCCATCGGGTGGAGAGAATATGAAGCTTTTGGGAAATAGAAAGTAGTTGGAGGAGAACCACTCTCTTCCAGGGCAGTGAAGTATTTATATTTCAAAAAGGACTGAAGCTGGCTAAGCAGCTTTCCCACCCCAGGCCATACAGTCTGCTCTCCGCTGTGTCGTAGCATCTTCTTCAAAGGGTAGACCTTTACAGAAGCTTAAAGGTATCAGGGAAATGTCTCTGGTCCTTCAGCTGCCTGACTAGCCGCTTTTCCTTATGTGTGCACCGAGAGGTGTAAGCGTCGTTTGCCTCCTGCTGATGCCCCCCTGGAGAGATCTCTCTCTGTCCTGAGCTGGGGACAGCCACGCTGCGCTGCACAATGTGCTGGGGTAACCGGGCCTCCAGGGCCTCTGCTCTCCCTCCAGGCACACAGGAGGCTCCCATTCATTCATTCGTTCGTTCATTCATTCATTCATTCCACCTCATAATAATATGTTGGTGTGGGAGGCTGGGATCACACCCAGCTTGGCAGAATTATCAGGTTCTGAAGGAGAAAAGAAGTCCCCCAAGTGCTGCTGCGTCATACCCCCACAACCCAGTCATAATGATCCTGATGCGTATTATTTTGCAGTGGCATCCTAGCAACTGTGTCAAACAGAAGAAAAAACATGAGAACAAAGAGTGCATGTTAGAACTACCCTGAAGCATGTCTGAATTAATTATGCCTCTTAATTTTTTGGATAAAAATCTGGTGCTTATTTCATTATTAATAGCACAAAATCAAAACATTACTGTCTTATTTATGATGATGCTGATTCTGCCCAGACTGTGTTGGTTTTCCTGCTATCAGCAGAAGCTCTGAAAAACTTGACATCTTTCCATGCTTTTAGAGAATCAGGAATGAAGTAGCTTTTCCTAAACTGAAAGAGTAGTTTAGAATATTTTTTTTAAAAAAATGGAAATCAAAGTTTGTATTATTGGGGGAAAGTATTTTAAACTTTTACCAAACACATGAAATAAATCATAATAACTATGTGGACTGTACAGATCAAAGCAGTGCAAACTATTAACCAATTAATCTTGAAAACACTTCTGCGAGGCAAATAAGTTGGCTAATACACTAGCCAAGTTATGGGAAACTTAGATTTATCAAGATGAGTACTTAGCCTGAAACAAAAAAAAAAACAAACAAAAAAAAAAAAAAAAAAAAAAACAAGAAAAAAAAAAAAAAAGGAGGTATGTGCCATCATTTAAACTTTCTGAGATGATAAATACACATTTAAGAATTTGCCAAGCAAGCATCAGCTGCAGAATTAATTTTAGTAGGGAAAGGCAGCGTATTCTCCAAGCATTTCAACAGGAGACTATGCACATTGTTAACTTCAAAACAACTCATTTTTTTCATAGTTCAGTTCCCTTTAGCAAATAAAAATGCAGTTTGGCAAACTGTGTAGCAGAGAACATATACATTATCTGCATGTAACATACAACCAACAAATTTTCAGAAATGGGATGTCTGACCTCCAGTTATGTCCAGTCTTTTCTATCAGCACAACTGTCCTGCAATCAAAGCTGTGCTGCTTTAAAATGCAAATATGGTAGTGATGGATTATTCACCTCCCTAATTTATTGACATGAGCCAATGAAAACTGCAAAGAGTTGCTCCTTTCCAAAGCTGGTTTAGTGTTTCATAGCCTCCTCCTGTTTAATCAGAATGTTTGCATTTATTATTATTTTCGCCCATCTCTCAGTCCTCATTAATATCAGTCCTTGCCTCCACACTAACACAAGCTGCAGGAACGGTAGCAGTGATGCTGCAGAGTAATTGTGTTTATAACTGTAAATACAATTGATTGCCATTTCGCCATATAAGCATGAACTTACACACATAGGATCTATTACATTGTGAAGAAATGTTTTAAGTGAATTCCTGTGTCAGCTAAATTGATTGTTAAAGGTATGAAATTCAGCATTGATAAATGGAAATGCTTTTTTACACAACTCGTGATTTAACCATGGGCCTGTCTGCCACAGCAAATTGTTCAGGCTGAGGTTTAGAAGGATTCAGATTTAGATCCTTATGTGGAAATCAGAAATACCTAATGTTATAATTAATACAACAAATAGTGCAAAGGATATTGAACCTCGTGTTCTAGGATGTAAATCAGTCTCTAACTACAGAGAGTAGAATATGAAAGCAGGCTGTTTACATCTGCCCAGTAATGTACTTTTGTGTTTCTCCTGATGTATTACATACTGGTCAGCATCAGACAACAGCTATTTTGGTTCTGACACAGAACTGATCATTTCCAAAGGTGCTTTCTTACACTTTTCTTAGCAGGAAGATGTTGCTCACGCTGTGATAGCACCCAGATTCTTCAGTCTGGGCTCAGAACAGCAGAGCAGCCAGGTCTGCAAACATATGGCATCATACCGTTCTTCCCCCAAAGACCCCACATAACTCTCCTCACTGACAGGCTGTACTCAAGTTCAGTCTGGTTACTTCTTTCGTAAATTTAAGATTAGAAACTGGTTTGCAAAGCATGTTTCCATCCGCCTGTGTTACACAGGCACAGAGTTTGCAGGGCAGCATTTTTGAGGGGCATGGTAGGCTGCATGAAAAGCTTTTGTCCCAAACCAGTGTCATGCCTATTGAGCACAGATACTTAATAAATATATCCTATGATAGCTTTTATAGAAAGAGTGTGTGCTTAGTGCATAACTTTGGGCCAGGAGAGCACCACTGAAGAAAAAATCATTATTATTGCCAGTTGCTACTCTATGGTTCATGTCACCGAGTGGTCTGAGGGCACACAAACTGTATTTATTCCTTTTGTTTAAACCACCTGAGAAAATGCTCCCCAGGACTACACCCAACATGCTAATTCGGCAGACTAGAGCTCATCTGCAGGAAGCCTCCTGAGACAAACACGCTGTGCACAGCAAGTGCCCATAGATCTGCTGCTGCTGGGCTGCACTATTTGCTGATAGAGACCTGGCCTTCACAGGCTTGCTGTTGTACCAGGTGGGCATTGCCATCCCGAGGTGGGCATTGCCATCCCGAGGTGGGCATTGCCATCCCAGCGTCAGTTGCCTGAGGCAGCTTTTCTCTTCCTCCCACATCTTTTAGCATCTTTCTTTTTCAGTGGTTTGCCTCCCCCCTGCAAAGCCATGAAGACATTTTATGAATCTCTGGTACAATAACTAGCCTGATAAATAGGCTTGAGGTGGATTTGATAACTCCTGTGAACTATGAAGTCATAGCTGACAAGTGATGTCAGGTGCTAGAGCCAGGAAGGAGCTGGAATTCCTCTTCCTCAGAAAAAAAAAAAAAAAAAAAGATGCCCTATTTTGAAATAATAATAAATGTAATCAGCTTGATGGTCTTCTATTTACCATTATCCCACTACTCTGTATCATTAACTGGTGGCCTTGGTGGCCCCCCAGTATGCTGGGGGAGGGGCGTTATCTCTTGTTCTGTGTTGTGTAAGCCACGGAGCAAATAATTACAGCTGCTTTTCTGCTGCTGCTAAGGAATAGCTGTAAGAGTGCCATGGGAGGAGGACCCGGGCCAGGTCTAAGTCAACCCAAGTTCTTCCAGCAGTCTTTACCCGTATCCCCGCCAGAAGCCAAAGATCTCTAAAGGGTGGCTGAGCACCCCTGTCCTACTGCAGCCTCTGTCAAGGGGGAGGGGGCTGTTTTTACCCAGCAGGTGGTCGGTAGCAGTGCAGTTTAAAGCTCTGCAGCCCCAGCACTGTCAAAGCCGTCATCATTCCCACATCGTAGTGTCTTCACCAGCACAGAGGCTGAAGGTCCCAGGAGACAGGTGTCCTGGCCTGCTGGTGAAGTTGGAAGAAGCTATGCAAAGCACAGATAGGACATTCCAAAACTGGAACGGGATGATGCAGTGATTTGCAAAGCATTAGCAGCACAGCACTATCCTGCAGTAGAGGGATAGAAGCTGAACACTCAGAAAACCCGGATATATCCTATAATAACAAATACAGAGCTAAAGTAAAAAGAGCAGGAGCAATATGGTTAGTATCTGATAATATATCTACCCTCTAGCCACTGCTGAAAGACATTCTAGCCCACACTAGATTTAAGATGGATGAGAAGTTTGCTGTCAAACAGGCAAGGCTTAAAAGAGTAGAGGAACTGAAGGTTTGATCTTTAACACCAGATGGAAAAGAGAAAGATGAAAGAAAAGTTAATCAGAGACTTTTCTTAAGCTCTACTGATTACTGGAAAGCTTTTGACATGGTCTGTAGTATGTAGAAGTGAGTGGTGAGCCTTGATATTAACCAGCTCACCTAACAGGGTTTTTTTTCCCCCCAGAGTTTAACAACTCAGTCAATAGCCTGCTGGTGAGTTACTACATTTTCCATTGCAAAACTGACAAGGCATTTTTTCTTCATGACCCTCCCAAATGGCACTAGTGAATGTTTCCTTTAAAAGTCAGTCTCATCCCCAGTGACACCACAAATGGAGGAAAGTCAAGAAAAGTGATGCTCTTCTCCCAAGATGCAGGCGCTGCCCTGTGAGCAGGTGCTTTGGGTCAGCTATTTGAAGAATGAGACTCAAGTGGCTTTGGAGCAGATGATCTCTGTGAAGATTTAGTGTTGTTGGCTCATTCTGAGGGACTCCTACTTCCACTCCTGTTTCTTTGAGCTGCATAGGACACTGTCCTGGTTTGCTGGACTGGAGAGGAGATGACAGCTGTAGGGCTTTTCTGGATCCTGAAGTACTGAGCAGCCCTCAGGTATGAGCCAGTCCTTTTCTAGATGTTCACCCCTCACCTTGAGAAGCCATGAATATGTTAAGCAAGGACCAGAAGCAGCCAGCACAGAGACTTGGTTCCCTGTGTGATGGGGTCTCTGAGGTACCTTTTGAACTAGAATTACCCAGAAGATGGTTGGCATTGAGTGATTGCACCCACCAGATCGGTAGCATTCATTGCAGTCTCTTTGAGATTTAAACTGATAACCCAACAGATCATCTCTCTAGCCAGCCATATGACTTACAGCATCATATAGCGGCTATTCATCCTCACAGCTTCCTGCAAAGCAGAAGATGAGAATGATATTATCAGTAGTTTGCATATGGGCAACGGATGCACAGAAGACTATGGGATTTGTTTCAAGGTCACGCTGTCTGTGGCTCAGAGTTGAACCCCTTAAACACAAGACCTTTCTACCTCATTCTTCTATCTAATGTCTATGAATATATTTTTCCCTTATGGTTTAAGCTGTTCTGTTGGTTCCCAACTTTGAAGCAGTTTCCTGCTCTTCCATGGCATGAATTTTTAACTCATCTATTGAAAGCATATGGGCTTTTCCTAGCAAGCAAGTGAATCTACAAGCTTGGAAAGGCATGTGAACCAGAGGTTGAATCTCAGCCAAACAATTTGTTCTGGCTTTAATCAAGATGTCTTCTTTTAACTTCAAATATCATTTTTTAAAATCCCATATCAAAACTTCTAGTGTCACACTATGAAATCAATAAATGCTACCAGTCATTCAACTCAGAAATACTTCAAAGCAGCCTGAGTGATAGCCATTATTTTATTTTTAAAAATATTCATCAAAGAGATGCAGTTAATATGAAGGCAAAACATAATTAACAGCAACAAAGAAATGTGTCAGTTACATTTTGAACTTGCAAAATCCCATGAATCCTGCTACTAGTTTTGCATTCAGTTTCTCTTTTCCCATTCCTATATTTACACCTTGCAATATTTTCCTTTTTTGGTTTTTTTTTTTTGTTGTTGTTCTTATCATAATTAGTAACATAGTTAGCAAATGCTAGTTTTAATGTAGTCATTTGATTCATCAAATAGTTGATGTTATTTCACACCTTAAGGAAACAGTTGCATTTTTGGCCCAGATTCTCCTATGTACTGTCCTGGGAATCCTGTCCTGACTCAACAATGCACATTAATTGTGTGTTGAAGTCTCATCAACTTCAGTGGCCCTCCATTTAAAGCTAAGTATGTGATTATGGGCATTCCTGAGTAAGGGTCATGGAGTTTTATCTTATTCCGTAAGTATTTCAATGGAAAACCAATGGAAGTGTTCATGAGTAAAGTTCTAATGTAAGTAAGAGTTTTGAGATCTTGTCCATTTATAATAGCAACCACTATCCAATTTTGTGTACTACAATGATACTTAAATTTATGTAGTAGAGATACTTGGACTGTAAAGATTTTCACAAGCGATTATTTTTAAATGCTCATTAACCCAATTTCTAGAATCAGTAAAAAGAACTTATGCTCTATCTATTTTACAGTATTTAAATGTGTTTTTTGTTAGACTCAGATCACTGAAGTTCATTTTATAATTATGCATGCCGGTAACTAGCAAGGAGAGGCCCACCTGTATGTAGCTTTGGGTGAAGTCATCTCACCTAGCTTTAGAAGTCTACAACACAGTCACCTGATGTAGTCCCTCTGGGCTTTCCTCACAGCCAGTAGAGCAAGATCAGCACTTTCAGTGTGTCAATCCTCTGATTAGTTTTAGACATTGATTTTAGGAGGAAGTAAATCATGTTGTAAAGTGCCTTTTCTTGCTATTGACTATAAAAGTGTTTGAGGCTGAGATACACTCGCTCACACCTTTTTATTTTATTTGAGGTGCCCTACAGTACCTCCCTGGCTACCAGCTGCTGCCCCAGTGCATGTCTCTCAAAGATCCTGTGTCCCATGGGCATAGCTTGGACAGCCCGTGGTGGGTCTAAGATGCCACAGGGGCCTCTTTTTAGGAGTCTGAACCCCTACCAGATGCCAACTTAGCGGTGCTACCTCCAGGTCAGGTAAAGCCCATGTAGCGGCCCCATATGAAAATGGAACATATTCAGAACCTGGAAGGTTTTGGCTGAACAAAACCTGGGAACGTGTTCTCTAGGAACAAGATTCAAAGAAAACTATGGCAGCAGCTCTTATCTTTTAAATTGAAAAGCTTGACATCAGACCTCACCAGCTGGAGAGTTTAAGGAAAGACTATCCAATGGCTTGATTCCCAGTTCAAGGTCAGGACTTCCACAGCACAGTGCATTTAAAAATAAATAAATAAATAAATAAATAAATTTGGAGAAAACTATCTTACTAAGCTGGGTGAGGCCCTGCTATTCACTTTTACCCATACAGAAGCAACAAGAAAAGGCAGAATGAGACTAATTAGTCTCTTTTCTTCTTCTGTCTCCCCATGCAGGACGATACCGCAACATGAACATATCTTGCTGTTCCATTATTCTCGCTGCTCTCCCGAGTTTTCCCAGCTTCTCCACTGGCAGGAATTCAGCGGCAGAGAGCGAGGCCTCCCTCGGTGAACCATCAGAGACCAGGCTCTCTCTTTTCCTGGTGCCCGCTGACGTGCCAGCAGCCAGCCAGCAGGTTGGTAGGGTTTGTGCAGTTACCCACAGATGGATGGGTTACTCAATGGTGGTGTAAGCTGCTCTGTGGGTTGTGGTTCCCCCTGCAGCCCAGGGCCTGGCCAGCGCTGGGGGCCACCAGCCTTGTGCTGGCCCCGTGCCAGTGGCAAGAGTCCCCCTCCCCCCAAAAAAAGTCACCTTGGTCACTGCGTTTCATGCCCAGGGTGCCAGGTTCTGCCCCAGCTTCAGCACCACCCTGGAGCCTCCTTCAGTTTCAGTTTGTGCTGGTCTAAGGCGCACGTCTATCCCTCTCCACCTTCTCCTCCTCCTCTGATAGATGTACCTTGGTAGGCTGGAGACACGTAGGGGTGCTTGCTGACACAGTTCCTACATCTTGGGCTCCAGGTAGCAGCTTTCACCTTCTCGTACTGGTTCCTCAATGTCTCTCGTGAGATGCTGGAACTCTCAGTCTCTGCACATTCTTAGAATAAGAATGGTAACACGCGATTCAAAGGCAGAGTAAATCCACTCATCTGATGTGAGAGAAGGGCAGCCAAAGAAGAATTAATGAAAACACATCTATCTGAATACACTGTGCTGGAGAAATGTTCACAATGGAGCATGAACAGCTTCCCAGCACCAAGGTACCCTGCCTGGGACTAAACCTTTCTGCTTGTGGTTAACAAGTGATTATTTCTGCCACTGCCAGTTTCCCCTCCGCTTGGCCTGACACGATGTCCAGTGATAACCAGCCACTCTAGCCCAGCTCAGGGCATCCAGAAAAACATCCAGGACCCAAATGCTTGTGTGCTACTTGCATGAGAACCTGCTGGGAATGGATTACTGCCAAGGGAGTGACACCATCAACAAGAAAATGGGAACTTTGCTGTAGAATTGTTTATTTGCTATTTATCCATGGCTGTGGGATCTTTTTTTTTCCTTTTTCCCCCTTTTTCCCCCTTTTCCCCCCTTTTTCCCCCCTTTACCCCCTTTCCCCCTTTTCCCCCTTTCCCCCCCCTTTTCCCCCCCTTTTCCCTTTTTTCTTTTCTTTCCTTTTTATTTTTCCTTTTTGTTCCTTCTTTTTTTTTTCCACTCAGAGTGACTATAATATGCTGTGTAGTGTCTGTTCTGTAAGGTTTCCCAAGAATGAGACATCTGGGGAACCTTAAGTCCCTGTGATGATCATTAAGCCCCTGGATGAAAACTAGAAATACTGTTTGAAATCCAGATACAAGCTGATTATGGTGAGTCAGACACCTCACCCCTGGTGCTCAGGCACAGGACTGGGGTAGGGTTAGGGATGGGGAAGTGAGGACTTTCAGAGCTGAGTTTCCAGAGTAGTCCTGTTCATCTCAGAAAGTCTGTAACTGGTATCCCAGCATCATCTTTGGCTAGAAAAAAGTTCTCCCAAAGGATGCTTCAGGGGTAGCTGGTGAGCCCCAGGAGAGTCTGTCTTCTCAGGTCTGGCAAGCAGATTTACCTTCAGTTTCTCAACAAGTGTCTGCCCTTTGTTTGACTGAACTTTTTTCTAACCATGAATTCTAACTGCTTTGTAGTTTTAATTCGTTGTTCAATACTGCTGGTGTGGGGAATTTATGAATTCTTTGATGCTTTCTTCTCCTTACAAAAAGGATTTAAGAGTGGGACATTGTGGAATGGTATGTGCACTTGGCACAGCAACCAGTAAATACGATGTTTCTCGCTAGCTACGTGATCAGTGGTACGTTTCATCTTCTGTCTTCCATATTGTCGTTATTTCACCATCTCTGCCCTTCTGGTCCATGGTACTGCCTTCGCCGGCAGCGTGGAGGTGGGCGCGCCGTACACGAGCATCACATGCGTTCCAAGCGCTTCGCTCACCTGGGGCCAGGCTGCGGGGCACTGCGAGCAGAAGCTGGGGGGACGAAAGCGCAGGCCGAGCACCACGGGGAGGCTGGGGATGCCTGCGTTGCGTAAGGTGAGAGAGAAGAGCCTGATCCGCACAGGCAATCTCAACTCTGCACCAGTCGCTGGAGTGTTTTGCCGTGGTGAGGTCCTTGCCAGTGGGTAGAGCAGAGCGGACCCTCGGGGAGAGCACGGGAGCCGACGTGCAGGCGTTTGTTGATGTACTAGTGCAGCAAGAGGGGCTTACTTTGTGAAGGCTTGTCTGCGAGATGTCGTACGGAGGGTAAGACAGCAGCTCAGTGTGAGTGGGTGAAGTCTGGGCAGTTTGTAGCAGGGTTTGGACAGTTTGTAGGTACCCATCAGCTGCAGTGTGAGGATAAAGCTGGCTTTGCCTGTGCAGTTGGGTTGCTGTGAGAAGCTAGTCAGAAGTTTGCTTCCACAAAAGACCTCAAGACTCCAGGTCCAGCTGGCTGCTTTCAGCTGGGGGAGCCAGGACAGAGCACCCCGGGCAGGAGCGGTGCCTCCGCAGCCCCTGGTGTGTCCAGATGCCATGGGCCAGGCCACGGCAGGGCTGGGATGAGGCAGGAAACATGAGCGTGGCTTTGAGGGACGGGAGCCCTGGGCTGACCCTTGGGCTGGGCTCGGATGATGGTGGTGGGGCCGAGGGTGATGCCAGGGCAGGGGAGTGAAGCGGAGGCTGGGGGGATGGTGCTGGCTCTGGATGGGAAGCACTGAGGTACCGCATGGGGGGGGGGGGGGGGGGGGGAGCGGTTCAAAAGGAGATGCTGAGGTACCTCAGGGAGGGGACAGTGGGGTAGGAACCTTGAGGCGCATTGGATGAGCCAATGGCGTGTCTGAGGGCAGAAAGCGCTGAGGTAACGCGTCCCAACAAAGTGGGGGAGAGTGGCCTTGCAGCGTGTCTGCAGGCTTGGGTTACCTATGGGACAGGGACACTGAGGTTGCTAATCCTGTCCTAAATAACCCTCTCTCTTTCCCACAGCACCTGGTCAAGCAGGGAAGGAAATGGACAGGGAAGGAAATGGACAGGGAAGGATATGGACAGGAAAATCCTGCACCACAGCACAGGTACTGCTTATTACTCTGGGTCTCAGAGACCTGAGAAACGGTTCCTATCTCGTCCTTAAACAGCTTCTGCTTGCATAGCTCTCCCAGGGAAAGCGCACATTCCTCAATAAAATGCTGTATTAAAACATAGGGTGTGCACTTTGCAACTCCCAAACCCATCTTTGCTTTAGTTCACACCTACAATATCGCACCGCACACGGGATTTTAACTTTGCACCAGTTGTTGCTGTGTTTGGCTTGGGGAGGACAGTGTATATTCATCGGCTTTACTGCAGGGTGGACTCTTTCAGATAACATGAGAATTTTGTTGCAGAGCCTGGCTGATGTTGGAGTATTATCGTGGAAGCCTTCATGCAGGCATTTGTTGATGTTGGAGTGTTACTGTGGGAACAGTGGCTTGCTTTGTGAAGGCTTGTCTCTGAGGTGCAGTCAGAGAGCAGTTCGGTGTGAAAGGATGAAATGTGGAACGTTCGTACATACATTGTGGTTCCGTTTGAAAAGATGAAAGCTGAATAGTTTGCAGGCTTGAAGGCAGATTTGGGGCGATTGTCAGCTGGGCAGTTGAACGGTTGATTTTGCCTGGGTGGTGTAATTGGCCTGGTGTACAAAACTAATCAAAAGTGGGCTTTTGCAAGTGACCCTGGGACTCCAGCTGGCTACTTTAGACCTTTTCACTCGGTCTAGCTGGGCTGAGGAGGGGCGTGCCTGGTGGCACTGCTACTGGAGTGAGGTGCTACAAGCTTAAAGCCCAGAAAATTCAAAAAGAAAAGGTAAGAACTATGGAAATTTCTGGTATTGACCTATGCCGTCTATAACACTAAATTCGGGCAAACACACGTATACTCGGTGGAGGGCATGCCAGGAAGCACTGCTGCTGTGTGAAGACATGCTGGAGAAGTGCGTTCCCTAAAGGGGGAAGGGGATCTGTATAGGTCTTCCCAACCTTTTCTGGGATACCAGAATCCCTTAGGTAACTTTCAGCATGGTAGCTCTGCCCTATCCGTGTGGTTTGCTGGTGCCAGGGAGAATCACCGCTCCCCAGGGCAGCACAGAACAGCCCCCGGAGCAAGGCACATTTCAGTGCATTGGTCTCTATTAATTTTGATCTAATTTGCTCCGGCATACATTCAGACTGTCAGCTGTAGCATGGAGGAGGTGCCTCAGCCATAACTAAGTTACTGTTCAGCGGCTAACGTGTTTTCACGAGCACTTTGTTGGTTTTCTTTTCGTACCTGCTAATGTGATACAGCGAGGGCTATTCAGTGCTGTGCGTGCACAGCAAAATTAAGGCTGGCAGGCAGCCCGGGGAGCCCTGCCACGTGTCCCAGCTGCTCGCAGTGCTCACAGCGTCCTCCGCTTCCCCAACTTTGCTGCCGCACGTTTTTCTCCAGCCACTCTCAAACAACAGAGATCTTGTGGTTTAGAGCTTCCTGATGATTTGTCACAGAGGTATAAACGGATAAAGTTCATGAAGAAGGTTTCTTGTAGAGGTGGACTTGTTTTGCCACGCTGTTTTCTTCTCACTGTTAATTTCAAAGATGAGTGTGCCAGACTCCTCCCCTCACAGGTGAAGTCAGCACATTGGCAGGGACATTACAGAGACTTACTTTCAGGAAAAGAAGGAAAAATTATTTTATTTTTTTCTAATTCTGAGCACCATTACCCCTCACCTCTGAACCAAGAAAGACTTTACGTGGTGTCATAATTTAGCAAATTACTTCCTCAGAGGAAGGTCAAACATTTTACCATTCGATCAATAGGAAGCGACTTACAAATCATGTGTATTGATCATTGTAATCATTCAGAGGAATGTAGGGCAGACACTAAAATCACATGCACTTAGTCTTAATTGCCCACATTAAAGCAATTATGCCCCAAAACTGTCATTGTCTAATGCTATGCACACTACCCAGCACGGTAACTTTTAGCCATACATATTTAATCATAAATCAGCCTCTTAGGTCTGTTGCACTAAAGACCTACAGTATTGCTGTAATTATGCAAATATAACTACGTCTTTTTTCATCAACGTGTAAGATCATGTTGCTTTTGGGAGCCAAGTGGAGGAAAATAAGCCCCTATATTAATGCAGCTGGTATTTAATACATATATTTCACAGCTGTGCTATGTGTTCATGACACAAGTACTTAAAGTGACCTGAAATTGCTAATGAACAGAGAGCCTTTGTAAAAGCAGTCACAGGTCAAGGACTTGCAGATAAAACTTGTTGAGCGGTACATTGATGGTAGGCTTGTGTCGGGAGAGTGCTATTTGTTCAAGGATGTTTATAAACATTATTTTCCAGAGAGGACAATTTCAGCTAAAAGTGTCTTAGACAAATACCAATTTGGGAGTATTAAAATAAATGTTTTCTGATCTTGTAAACATCAGGTGGGTACCTTTTTCCTTTTGTCAAGGGAGCCAGTGTGTAGTCTCAGGCAAGTTTTGGTTTGATTTGTTCCCACAGCCACCACTGTGGGAAGTGAAAGACTGGTCAAGAGTTTATTCCTTCTGCCATTCCAGAAACCGTTTCTAAACAGATCTGGAAAATGAACCATTCTTAGTATGTTATGTATCTTGTATTTTGCAAACAAGAATGTTCAAAATTACAGTTATTACCTAGTGTGGGACAGTCACATTTGCCCTTCACAGAGAATATGAGTCAAAGTCCCTTAAAATTAATGAGAGCTCTTCTCCTGCCTTCCAGGGCTGAGATCTAGACCATGAAATAGGTGCAGTGGCCCGTTGGTCTGATGGGGTCAATGTTAGGTTCTGGCCAGTCTCAGACAGTTCCCATGCAGCTCTCCAGACACAGGTATCTTCTAATGGAGGCCAGAGCAGAACGGGTCATGGAAAGAAAAGAATACACAAGACAGAAATGTAATGCAAAGAGGCAGGGGAAAAAAAATACAGAAGAGAATGCTTCGCCTGGAGCCTGCATTTAATTCTTGACTCCCCTCTGAAGGAGTGCAGAGTGGGCTTAGCAGGCAGAGGCACAAAGGGAAGGTGCAGGGAGGGAAGACAGGCTGCTGCGATTGCCAGGCACCTCCACGCTACCATTGCCTGCTCCTCTGAGCTTTATTGGAGCCTGAAATATCACATCGTTTCAGCGAGTGTTGATCGCTACATTGGTAGTTCTGCAAAACGTTCTTGTTGCACCTTCTCAGTCTTCAGCACAGCGGGCTGCTGACACGCAGGCCTGAGGGTACTTCTGTGAAGCCCCAAAAGGTAATGGGAGAAGCTGCCTTTTTGGCAGCGGGCTCCAGCTGAGGCATGTGCACCTTCGCCGGGAGATGTGAGAGCTGCGGATCCCTCAGCACGCTTTAGAGCTGCAGACACAGGGAACAGCGCGTAGAAGCTAAGACCTAAATTGATTCAATCCTGGGAAGATCTTGGGCTCCAAATCTCAGGCAAATTTATTTTAACAAGTTTTTGAGAATGTCAACAATGTTTCTGATCTTCTGGGGGTCTTAACCTGTTCAAAGCAGCAATGTGTAGAGCGTAAGATACCTTGTCGGTCACATGTGTGTGCAGGTGGGCACTGAATCGTGAGTTATTTAGTATGGGCTTTTAAAAGGGGGAAAGTATGTCATTTCTCTTAGAAGCCCTTGGCCTCAAAATAGCGATTCAAGCATTGAACACTGATCGGAGGAGAAAGCCCCAAGCTGTTTCAGTGGAGAAAAAAGAACATAAAATTTATGGGCTCAAAATGGTTGCATGAAATCCGATCAGAGCACCGACTGGGTTACAGGCTGGCCCCGGGCACGGATACGGCCAGCTGGGGGGCACGTTGCCCATCTCTCCCTGCACGGCTGGGTGGCAAGGGCCTGCGGCGTGCCCCATCGCTCCGGCAATCCCGGCACTCCCCGCACTCGCTCGTTCTTTCAAGTAGCAATGAAGTTGTTTGGCTGGATCCTTTATGAAAGTTAAAATTGGTTTGTCATTTTCTTTTAGCTTCTCACACCTTATCTAGTTTCTACATTCTTCCCACTTCAGTAGTCAAAGTGATTGAAAGCCGAAAACTGAGCAGATCTGTCCCTGCAGCAACTTTCCTCGTGTTTCTCATTTACCGTTTTATCAAACAGGCTCTTTGTCTCTGCAGTCCCCTGATGTTGCCTCTGTTACACGGCGATATTCTTCAGGTCATGGGGGTTAAAAGGGGGCTAAAAAGGAGATCATATTGGACTTGCTTTACACAGCCATGTAGCATTAGACCCAACGCCCAATAGAGGAAAGATATACTACTCCTATTTGATGAGCAGCAGGCCAATAAATTCATTAATCATCATTTTATGCCTCATCAAACACTTCCCAAGTTCCTCCATGGGAGTTATACAAATTAGCCACTGAAAAGGCAGTAATTTTAGTTTAGCTAGGTAAGTGCTTTTTGATTGCCTTCCTGAACAATGCTTCCCTTGACAAGCTAATAAATCAGCCCTTTCTGAATCAGAAGTGCAGCAAGTGCGAACAATAACTCCACATAGTTTCTCCACTGATTTCAGCTGGAAGGCCTAAGAGGATGATCTGGGATCAAAGTCTCTTACTTTATTGCAGAGCAAAAGCTTTCTTTATGAAGAAGAGCTACAGTGAAATGAGGGAAGGGGGATTTTTTTAATCAATTAATGAGAGAAAAAGTCTTGAAACAAAAAGGAGGCCTAAGTCTCCGATTGCAGGGCTGCCGGGAGGCCGGCGGGGTGGCTGGGGTAGGAGCGGGCCCTGCCACAGGTGAGGGTGGAGGTGTAAACCAGGGGGCTGCTCCTGCGGAGGGCTGCAGATTACCGGGGCGAGTCAGAATAGAGCCTGTATTTAATCTGCGACCAATTGATTCCTTGAGTGTTTCAGGTATTTGTACTGTAGGTTTAGATTTGTTGGGTGGCTTTACAGTGGGAAGCCTTGAGGCTGTGCTGTCTTATCTTTTTTTTTCAAATTGCTGCCTTTGACAGTATCATTTTTTTTAACTTGGCCGTAAATCATTTCACTAATCAGCTGTCACCAGCCAACATGCATACATTGGCATTCAGCCGGAGAATTTGTTTTGGAAGGCCTTTAGCAACAAAAACTATGTTTGTATCAATAACCGTCTGTTAATGTCTCGTGCAGACGGATGTAGAACACGGGGAGGAACAAGGAGAGACGGCGGCGACAGAGAACACATCGGCGGGGCGAAGGGGGAAGAGCATCAACCGCCTGGTAGGGGGCAGCACCCCCCTGCCCCGCCGCGCCGCTGGTTCGCGGCTACCTACGGCCGGGCCGAGCCGTGCCGAGCCGGGAGCCCGCCCGGAGCCCAGCGCCACCCGCCGCTCCGGAGTCCGAGGTTTCCCCCTCCCCGAGTCTAGACCCGAGGTATTTTAAGTACACTGTGTCTCTTCTCCTCTTCATTAACTTTCCCTCCACACATCGCTGCATGCCTCTGAAAATAACTTGGCGAACTGGGAGCCGTTTATCTCTTTTATCTTGGGACCTGATCCAATTAAATAAGTGCACATTTATATTTGCATCCATCAGGCATGAACGTGGAGAGGTCTGTGGTTTGCTTTAAGCAAATAAAAGCCAATTTCTCTGGAAAAGAGGTGTCTGGACCAAGCCCCCCGTCCCGTCCAGTCCCGTTCCTTCCCGGACGCGGGCGCAGGGCCCGCTGCCCAGGCCGCGGGCAGGATGCGGCCCCGGGCCGGGCTGGACGCGCAGCACCGCCGCGGCAGGAGGGGCGGTTATTGCACAAGTGCCTGCATCAACCCGAGCCGGGCTCCCGGCGCGTTGCTAGTTCGCACATGCTCTAATTATAACAGATGAGTAACGCCGTGCGGAGGACATTTATTTTCTGCTAGTTGGAGGTGAAGAGATTTCTGGCGGAGGCTGGCGGAGCCTCGGCGGGGCAGGACCCCGGCGAGTTGCTGGGCGCCCCCGCTCCCGTTTGGCCCCGCCGGGCTGAGCCCCCAGAGATGTCCCTGGCAGCCAAGGGGCAGGGGGAGGCCGGAGGGGCTCGGGCAGCCGGCGCCCCTGCGCCTGCACATCAGCCGTCAGCAGAGCGCGGGGTGCGCCTCTTGAGCAACGGGGGTGGAACAAACGCAGCCGCCCCCCCAGCGAGGGGCCGCGTGGCGGGATGCAAGGGGACCTTGCGACACCCCTGCGGGAGGCAGCGCTGCCGGGTGACCCCGCGCCTCCGCGGCCCCGCAAGGAAACGCTTCTGCCTTCGGGGGGAGAAGTGGCAGCGCCCGTGTCGGGGGGACCCGCGTCCCCTCGGGTCAGCGTTAGGGACAGCGAGAGGACGTGAGGCGCGGGGGCTGCAGCCGCAGGCTGGCGGCGGGGCAGGGGCCGGAGCGCCATCGGGCACGAAGAGCGCAGCGCCCGAGCAGGAGCCCTCTCCCGAGGCCGCCCCGTCGGGCAGGGCCGGCACCTCGGCCAGGCCGGCCCCGGGCGAGCCCTTTCCCCGGCAGAGAAAGGTCCCTAGGCCGAGCGGCCGGTTCCGCGCCCGCGGAGGCGCGGTGGAGGAATGTGGGGACAATGCGCCATCTGTCACCGCCGGGCCGCGCCGCGGCCGGGAGCGCCGCCGAGGGCGCTGATTTATGCTGAATGCGCCTTAGAAGATCTCGATGTAGACTTTGTCTTTCTCTGTCAGAGCCAAGTAAAAAGAAACAGCTGGCCTGAATTTTTAGCACCCATAATTAATTAAGAGCTTCATTCCTGGGATTTGATGATTCAATAAAGCAAGACCCTTATTCCCCTATGTGATTCCAGTGAATATCTACTTCACTCCAATCCTTTCGGGTCCCAAGATAGGGCAGATTAACACTCTTTTTCTGTGGGAGAGCGGGGAAAAAATGCCTCAAGATTGCATCTGAGGGGCACACAAAAGGTAAATTCAAAACTGCCACTTGTTCTCTGCAAAGGCTCCTTATTCTCTGCTATTGATGTATTTGTGCCAGGTTTTAAAGAAACCAGAGGGGGGGATGAGGAATTAACATATTGCTCATTTGGAAAAACAGCCGGTTCTGGTTTTGGTAACACTTGTTCCCTTGCCAGCCACAGATGTCCTTACTAATAATCTAGGCAGGTCACAGAAAGAGGGGAGCGGGGGGGCGGGCTCCCCGGCAGTCCCGTGCCGCTCTGAGCCCCGGACACGGCGGCTGCGTCGGGCGGAGGCCGCGGAGCTGGGCGCACCGCACCGCCGGCTGCGGAATACCCGCGGCTGAGCACCGGCGCTGTGCGCCGGCCGGGCCGGGCCGTGGGGTCGAGTTTTCCTTTTTCATTTGTTGTTGTTGCTGTTGTTTTAATTCATCTACGCTTTGGGTGGAAGTTCCTGTACTTTTCCCTGCTGCAAACCCCTGTGATATTTTTCAGTCGCCTCCTTTAAACTTGCTGACCGTGTGATTCCCCGTGTTCTCTTGGCGGAGGCTCTTTCAAGTACTTTCTAGGCACGACAAGGAAGATGCTGTTCAGATCCTCTTACCGGGGTGCGGGGGGGGAGAAGCCCAATAAGCCAATTAGAGGCGACCGCGCCGTCCGGGCCGCCGCGGAGGCTCCGCGCAGCGCGGGAGCCCTGTAGGTTAATCGGGACAATTGGAAAAGCAACACTCGCGGGGAGAGCAGCGGGAGGGATGTAAACACGGTCCGGGGTGTTGAGGGTCTAAATTAGGATTTGTTTTGTTTTTAAGCGTGAAAGAGGAAGCAGCAGGGCTGCGGGCTGCGCCAGGCTCCCCGCCTCTCCCGCCCTCCGTCTCCGCCATTGGGAAGCGGGTTGGAGGTACAGGGGGGTCCCGTCGCCCCCGCCGCAGCTCGGGGGCTGTGCCGGCTACCAGCCGCACCCCCGGCTCTGCCTGCTTCCCTCCGGGATGGAGGGGAATTTACCGTGGATGGGAGCGCTGGGAGCAGCCACGGGCTCTCGTCCTGCTGGGCGCACCGGGCAGGCGATGGGCCCGCCGGGACGGGCACGTCGGGCCCCGGCGCCCTTGGCGGGGTTTCCCTGGGGAAGCCTCTTGCCTCCTCGGGGAAAGGGCACTTGGCCGCGCCCGGGGGTTCCTCCCGCCCCGTCTCCCCGGCCCGACGGGCTGCAGCTCTCCACCGGGAGCCTCCGTACGCCCCCTCCAGCGTCCCGGCTTGCCACCGGCTCGATCCGCAGACCGGGGCTGCGGCACACGCGTGGGCGCACCGGGCCAGCCCGCTGCCGGGCCGCCGTGGGGGGGTCTGGGGTGGGGGGTTGTCGGACTGTCACGTGCGGGAGGGGGCGGCCCGTGTGCCGACCCCGCTGCCACCTGCGCCGCTCAACCCGCGCCGTCGGGGGGCCGGCAGCCCCGGACTCCTGGCCCCGGGGGGGGCTGGGGAAGGGACGAGCTGTTTCCCGCGGGTGCGGAGCGGCTCCCCGCGGAGGCAGCGCCGTTCCCACCTGCGCCCGTGGGCAAGCACCTGCTCCCAGGCGAGCTGGTGGGAGCCCAGCCCCCAGGGCCCCCTCGCCTGCCCCCAAACCGCTTCGAAGCGGCAGCGAAGCTCCCCGGCCCCCGGAGCTCGGCGGGGCGGCCCGCGTCCCTACCCGGTGCCCCGGCGGGGCTCCGCTCCCAGCGTGAAGCGTTGCTCCCGGGCGCTCCGGAGCCTGCTCCCGAGTAACCTACGGCAGCTTTAATTGGCAGCAGACGTTATTTTTATTTTAAGATTTCCTCAAAAAATATTTTTTTTAAACAACAAATTAACGTGCCAGAGGCAAAAAAGGCGGACGCTGCCCCCTCCCCCCTGCTCTGTTACAAAAAAGAAACTGGGAAAATCATGCTTATGCTAAAGGCAGGCTGTACAGTATATCTCCTGGGTCAGGGGAAAAGGGTGAAGAATAAAATTGTTGTATGAAATCGATGGGGCTACAGTAATAGTTATGGTTTAAAATAGGCGACAGGCTGCAACCTAAAGGAAACGGTGAATTCCCTTAGGAATTTATACATCAAACGAAAACCGTATTGAGATTGCTGATAGACCTATTCAAAATAGCCGCGATTATAAGGAATAGGGCTTTTGAACGAGCGAAGCTCCTAAGCTGCTTTGCAAAATAGCTTTTTCAGAGATCGGAAGATCAGCTGGGGAAAGGTAGAGCGACAATTTAAAAAAATAAATTAAAAAAAAAAAAGAATCATAGCTAGATGAATAATTAAAACCTATTTATTTTGAGAGAGTCGTTCCACTGCGGGACCTGTTGTCGGCGGAGGGTGGCCCGGGGGGAGGGGGTGCCAAAGGGCGCTGGGGGGTCCCGCCCGAGCTACGGCAGAGGCGGTGTCCGCCGGGGGTAAAGGTGCGGCGGGAGCCCGGGCCGGGGGCGACCCGCGGGGCTTTGCCTTCAGCCCCGCCCGACGGAGCGGGCCAGCCCTGCCCCTGCCCCTCGCCGTGCGAACTTTCTCCCGTTTTGGACAAGGCAGGTGAGTCCCACACACCGCGCTGCTGCGCGAAAAATACGCCTTCCTGCAGGTCCCCCCGACTGGAAAGAAGAGATCCAACCGAGGAATTCGAGCGTTTTTAAAAACTTCATTTATAATTTATAAAGTGACAAAATAACAGACTATTATCCCAGGAATATTTGATTCTTTACCATTCAGCTTGAAACGATTTTGATTTTAAACCAGATTATCTACAAAGATCGTATAACCAAGTGAACATGGACTGCATCTTTAAAACATAAAATACAAACTACTATTTAAAATCCCGTAAAATGTAAATATGCATGAATAAACCTGTTACAGCTAATAAATGGCTCTGACAAAGTTGAGGAGATTACAAAATAATTATCTGGCTCGTAAAGAAAAAAAAAAACAACAACGAAACAAAACGGAGGGGTGTCTCGGCAGCAGCTCCGGCGGTCCCGGCGAAATTCCCATCACGTTACCAGCGGCAATGCGCCGGCGTACGACTGACACCCACAAAATCCGATCGGAACGGGGGAAAAATCCCGTCCCCGGTGCCGGGACAGCTGGGAGGGGACCCAAGCTGCGCGGATCACCGCACCCGCGCTTTGCTCCCAGGTTCCGCTGGGGAGCCCCTCGCTTGAGCAGGGCCCCGCTCTCCCCCGGCTGGGGCTGCGGAGCAGCGGGAACGCGCAGAGTGGGCACGGGGCGCGCCCCGTCCGCAGGGGACGGCTGGTGGCCGGGGGCGCCCCGTCCCCCCGCCCCAGCGGCCACCGCCGCCCCCCGCCCCCCCTTCCCCCGCGGGCGCGGAGCGGAGCGGAGCGCGGCGGCCCCGCGGGGCTCCCGCACCGCCGAGCGGGCGGCGGGAGCCAAACTCGGGCCGAGTGTGACACCTACCTGCCAGCGCCGGGAAGCACCGCGCCCGCGGCCGGCCCAGCGCGGGGCTGCGCGGCCGCGGATGGCCGCCCACACCGCGCCGTCCCGCGGGCCGGGGGCAGCGGTGCAAAACGCCCGGGGGCGGGGAGGGGGCGAAGGGGCCGGGGCGTCCCCGCCGCCGCGGGTGCCTGTGCCGGCGCAGTCCCCGTCCCCGGGCCCGGCCGCTGCACCGCGGCACCGGCGGCGCGGGCTAAATCTGGCAGAAAATCGAACTCATTAGCCAAGTTCACCAGCTGATTGCTTTGCATAAAACACGACACTGATTGGAAGTAATTAGGTTAAAAGATGGGACCGCGCTTCGATTTGGTGTTTCTAACAAGTGCCTTTGTGCACGGCCTGGTTTAAGCCCCTACCTCCGCCGGCGGCGGCCCCCCCGCTCCCGGTCCCGGCCCCGTCCCTGTCCCGCCGCCGCTCGCCTCATCCCGGCCCCGCGGGCGGCTCCCGCCGCCGCCCGACCTGTGAGAAATCCTCAATCCTTTTGGAAAAAGGCTTCAGGTGCTACTGTAAGGTCCTAAATGGAGCCCCCGCGTCTCTTTTAAAACGTGTAAATTTTTTTTCCGCAGCTACGCACATCTCTGCCCGTTGCAAAAAAAGAGTGGTTTTGATTCTGTTAAAAATCTCTTTTAATTAAATATTTGCATTTTACAAAGGCGGCTGCAGGTTTTTGTATCTAATAAGTATAACCTATTTTCCTTTTTTTTTTCCCCATTATAGTTTAGCTCACACCCAAGGAAAAAAAAACCCAATAGGCATAAAAAATTAAATTAAACTTGTATATATATATTTTAAAACTATGAAACAATTCGGAAAAAGACACAGAAATGTATATATTTATATTACGAAAACAACATTAATGCCTGTACAGGTGTCTTGATTTCATAATTTACTTCAAAGATACTGTATTATCAATTTAAATACAAAAAGCTACATTAAATATACAGAATAAGATTTAATACAAATCTTTCTTCTTTGTGTGTGTGAGAGAGAGCGTGTCACTCGTTTGCTTTTCACTTGGTTAAGACATTTCTGGGTGGCTTCCACCCAGCCATTTCCAATAGACTATATAAACTTTTGCAGGGGGTGCTGGGCAGGAGGGGGCAGCTGGTCTTTTTCTGTTTGTTTTGTTTTGCTTTTCTTTTGGTAGTGGAAAAATAACTGCCAGAGCAATTTATTATTTCTCTCAATAAATTAAAAAAAAATATATAAAAGAACAAAACCACGGTCCCAGGAGGGGGTAAGGAGGAGAAGCCGATATTAAATGTTGGACATACCTTTCTTCAGTTCGTAAGGTGAGTCTTTGCAAAGGTCTACTTGGGACTGGCTCCTGATCATTTTAGTGTCTTTAGCCAGGCTCTCGGCTCTGCTGAGGACAGTCTGGTTTAATCCATTGAAGTGGGCGCCGGGGGCGGCGGCGGCGGGGCCGCCGGCGGGGTGCCCGTGCAGGGCCCCGAAGGAGCCGTAGTTCGTGTAACCGGGGTAGAAGGGCGCCGTGTAGTAGAGCGGCCGCGGCAGGACCGCCCCGTTGGGGAAGGGGCACTGTGCCCCCGGCGAGCGCGGCCGCGGCGGCGAGCGCGACGGGCCGCCGCCGCCCAGCACGGCGGGGCCGGGGGGCGCCGCCTCGCCGCCAGCCTCCTTCGCCTTGTCCGCCGAGGTGGCGATCTCGGCCAGCGACCAGAGCTTGGGCTTGGCGAGGGCCGCCTGCTGCGGCGAGTGGATGACGGAGGCGCCGGTGGCGGCGGGCAGCAGCGGGTGCAGGTCGGCGGCGTGCGGCGGCCCGGCGGCGGCGGAGGGCGGGCGGTACGGCGGGGGCTCCTCGCCGGCCGCCGGCGGCAGCCCGCGGCCCGCCGGGCACGGCCCCAGCGGGGAAGCGCCGGGCGCCTTGTGGGGGGCGAGCGGCCCGTCGAGCCGCTCCTCCGCCGGCTCTTTGCAATCCGAGTCGCTGAGGCCGGCCTCGGCCTCCCGGGGGCCGGGGGACTCCTGGAGGCGCTCGCAGCCCGGCGCTGCTTTGGGATCCGCCGCTCCTGGGAGGGGGGGGGAAAGAAGAGGGGTGGGGGGCAGCTCTCGGGCTCGCCCTGCGCCCCCAAACCCGCCCACCCGCTCTGCCGCCCCCCCCCTTCCAGTGCACAGCCCCCCTTCGGCTGTACAGCCGCCGCCGCCAGGGCCGCAGCGCGGCCCTCCGGCTCCCCCCGCCCCGCCGCCCGCCGCGGGGGCCCGGCCGCCCCGGGCCGGGGGCAGCCCCGAGGGCGCGGCCGCGGGGGCCCGGCCGAGCTCGCTGTCCTACCTGTGTCCGGCGTCCCGGGGTCCCCCTTGTCCTCCAGTTTCTGGGGCTCGTCCTCATCGTTCTTCTCCAGGTCGATGTTCTCCTCTTCCTCCTCGTCCTCACTGCGGTTCCGCGGGGTCCAGGTCATTTTGTTCTCCTTTTTGAGCCGCCGCCGCGCGTTGGCGAACCAGGTGGAGACCTGGGTGAGGGTCATTTTGGTGATGATGGCCAGCATGATCTTCTCGCCCTTGGTGGGGTAGGGGTTTTTCCGGTGCTCGTTGAGCCAGGCCTTGAGGGTGGCCGTGGCGTCCCGCGTCGCGTTCTTGCGGTACGCGGGGTCCCCGTAGGGGTAGGAGCCGAGCGGCGCCGCGTACGGGTGGTACCCCAGGGAGCCGGCCATGCCCGGCGTGTGGTCGTAGGGCGAGCCCTGGGGAGAGAGGGGAGAGCGGCCCGGCGGGGCCAGGTCAGGCGGCCGCGGGGCGGCAATGACACGGCAAGGACAGCGACAGGGCCTGCCCGCGGCCCCCGCCCTTGCCCCGCCGCCTCTGCCCCGGCGCGGGGCCCTGCCCGGCTTCTCCCCCGGCTGCTTCGCGGGAGAACGGGCGGGGAAGGGCCCGGGGGCTCGCGGCAGCCGCCCCGGGAGGCCACCGGCCGCCCGCAGCCATCCAGCGCCTCTCCCCCAAATACAGGCGGGGAAAAGCAAGTGGGCAGCGCGGCGTGGGGGCGGACAGCGGCGGGGGAACTCTTCCCTCCCTTCCCTTCCCTTTCTTGCCTTCCCTTCCTCCCCTTCCCTTCCTACCGCACTGCGATCGCGGCGGGCAACCTGCCGGGCTCTGGAGGCCGGGCCGGGCCGCTCCTCTGCCAGGCCAGGGGCGGGAGGAGGAAAAAAAAAATGTAAGGGGAAGAACAGAAAAGAGGAGAGAAGCTGAGAAAAGAAAAAAAGAGGAAAAAAGGGGGAAAGGAAAGAGGAAAGGAAAAGAGAAAGGAAAAGAGAAAGGCAAAGAAGGAAAGACAAAAAAAAAAGGAAAGAAGAAACCGTGAAACTCTGCGTCCAGCCTGAGTAGAGGGAGAAGCTGAGCAAAACTCGCCGGGTTTTGGGGGGAGCGGCGGCCCCCGCGCTGCGGCGGGGATGCCCCGGGCCGGCCCCGCGGTGCCCCGCAGGCGCGCACGGCGGCGCAGTGCCGTGCCTTTCCCTGCCCTTCTCCGCGCAGCGGCCGCGGAGCAGCTCGCAGCCACGGGATTAGAGCTCTGCAATATTTAAGCAGCCTAATTATCGCCGCGCAGGGGAAAGTTGCCTGGGTTTATCGCCCGGATTTCTCCCATCGCCTTGCCGCTGCTGGGTTCATTCCCTTTTCAATCACAACAAGCTAATTGTTGCGGAATTACTATTGCTGTTTTATATTAAAAAAAAAAAGAAAGATTTTTTTTTCTCCTTTTGGAGGGAATACGATCGGTCCCCGCCAGCCCCAGCCCCGTCTCGGCCGGGCCGTGCCGGCGGCTCCCCCCGCGCCCGGCCCTGCCCTCCGCGGCCGCCAGCAACAGTGTGCGGCAGCGCAGGGCGGCGGTGCGGGAAAGTTGGGCGGCGAGGCGGGGAGCCGCGCTCCCTTTTGTCCCCGGTATCTCAAAAATAAAATGGGAATAACAAGCAGGCCCGGGGGGGTGCAGGGGGGCGGGCGCCCGCGGGATGCCGCCGTGCCCGGCGCGGTGCCGGCTGGCCGGGGCTGCTCTTACCACGTAGGAAGTGAAGGCGGCGGCGGCGGCGGCGGCCGGGTCGGTGCCGTACTGGAGGTGGGAGTTGTAACCCGGGGAAGGGGCGGTAAAGGCGGTAGATCCGGCATAAGGGGAAAAAGCGGAGCCCGAAGAAGATCTCCCAAGTTCATCGGTCCGGGGTCCGGAGATCACGCTGGTGCTGTACGCCGGGCAGGAGTAGAGAGCCAAGGACGCTGACGGCTGGTACAAGTAACCCTGAGGATACGACATGGCCAGGCGCACACATACACCCGGGAGCCCAAGGCGCCGGGAGGGATCCGCCGCGCTGCCGGGCTGGGGCCGCTGCGGCCGGGGCTTCGCGGGCGCCTCTCCGCCCTCGCCAGCTGGGCAGCGGCGGCACCTTGCTCTGCGCCGGGGCTGCTGCTCCGCGCTCGCCTGCAGCCTGGCACCGCTGCCTCCTTTTTCTCCCCCCCTCGCTTCCCCCTCTCTTTTTTTTTTTTTCTTCCCCCCTCTCCCCTCTCTCTCTCTCTCTCTCCCCCCCTTGCACCGGGGGGCTTTTTTTTTCCCCCCCTTCCTCCTCGCTCTCGCTTTCCGAAGGGTCCTGCCAAGATGCTAAGTTAGAAATTGCAGCTCCTGACGCCTTCTGCGCGGCCCGGCGAGGCTCCTCCTTCGCGGGGTGTTGTCAGTGGAAGGACTGGCAGGACCCCGCTGGGCTGCCGCGGCCGGGCCCAACCAGCGGGAGGGCTCCGCGCTTCCCTCGGCCCTCCCCAGCGCTCAGAGGCTCAAGTGCGCCGGCTCCTGGATTGCAGTCACCTCCAAGCCATTTAAGATCAGCTCCAACTTTCTGCATGTGCTAAATACCGTGCGGAGCCGCGCTGCGCCGGAATGCAAGCCAATCAGTATATGAAAAAAAAATAGATATTTAATAAGATTTATTAGCCGCCCGGCTCCCCCCTCTGCGCAGCCACCCCTCCTCTCGCTCTCTGCCCCCTGCCCCTCCCTCCACTAAATCACTGGAGGTGGAATATACGGGGTGTGTGTGGCGGTGTTAGCTTTTCTTTTCTAAACAAAAAAAGGCGATTCTCGGCGGGGAAGCGCCGCAGCCCGGCCCGATCCGGCAGCGTTGGGATGCACGGCCGGGCCGCGCCGTCGGGGCGGAGGCCGCGGCGGGGCCGGACCTGTTGCGGCGGCTGTGCAAGCGGAGCTGCGACGGGGGGGCCCGGAGCTGCGGCGGGGGGGTCCGGCGAGGAGTGGGGTTTGGCATCGCGGAGGGGCTCGAGGGGCCGTGAGCGGGGCGGGGGGGGATTTAGTCTTTCCCAGCACCAGTCCCGGGAGAAGGGGAATCCGGAGGGGGGGAGGGGGGTGCGGGGGGAGCGGAGATGGGTCTGCAGAAATCGTTCAGCGTGAGGGTTTTGCCCGCGGATCTCAAGAATACACCGGGCATCCTCCCCCTCCCCGGCTCATAAAAGGGTCGAGGCGAAAGCAGATTAAAACCATATGAACCGGGATAAATCCCCGCCGATCAAGGAGATGTAATCTCCTTTGATTCAACCAGATATATTTCCCAACAGGAACATATCCCGATTTATTCCCTTCTCGCTTGTTTTCCCTCGCGGCTGAGGCAAGGCGCTCCTCCCGCCGCCCCTGCCCGCCGCCGCGGCTCCGCGCCCCCGGCCACCCGCGGGCCGGCCCCGCCTCGCCCCCACCGTGCCTTTCCCGGGGGTGTGTGCGGGGGGGAGCGGGCGTGACTTAATTAGATTTATCTTATTTATTATTTTTTATCTTGTACTTTTGCATCTCCCGGCCCTAATTCCTCTCGCCGCTGGCCCCAGCGGGACGGACGCGGAAACGCGAGGAGCCGGGATGTGATTTAAAACGGGCAGGCCGGGGCGGGAGCTCCCCGGGTCGCCGAGGAGGCGACACCGACACCGCCCCTCTTCCTCCCTCCCTCCCTCCCTCCCGGGCCCCGTCCCGGCGGCCGCGGCATCCCGGCCACACGGCGGGGCACGGGCTGAGCCTTGCTCGTGTGCCTCGCTCCGGGTCCGGCGGGCCGGGCCGGGCCGGGCCCGCTCCGCCCGCGCCGTCGGGGGGTGCCGGCAGGACGGGGGGGCCGGCGGCGGCGGGGCAGGCACGGCCCGCACTACACTACCCAGCAGGCCGCGGCCGCGCAGCTCCCGCCCCCGCCCCTCCCGGCTCATGATTGGCTGTCCTGCCGCCGGCGGTGCGTCCTCCCCTTCTTCTATTGGTGTGGGGAGCTGTCCATCAGCGTGGGGAGGCGGGGGTGTGGAGGGGCGGTGGCGGCGCGCGGCGCGGTTGCTGGGGAGTCCGGAGGCGGCGCTGACAGGACGGCGCGCGGAGGCGCTGCGGGCCGAGGCGGCCCCGGCCCGGCTTGGCCCGGCTCGGCCCGGCTCGGCCCGGCTCGGCCCGGCTCAGCCCAGCCCGTGGCGGCCGCAGGCCGGGCCGGCGAGGTGAGGACGCGGGGCGGCAGCGTGCCCCGCCGCGCGGCGGGACGTCGGGGCGCTGTGGCGGCGCTGCCCCGCCGCGCTGGGGCGCCCCCTGCCGGCGCTGCTCTACGCGCGGGCCGCCCGCTACCGGTTGCGCGGGCCCGGCGGGTGCGGGCGCTCCGGGGCGGCGGGGCCGGGGACGCTGCGGGCCCCGCAGGCAGGCGGCGCCGGCGGGAGCGGTGCCGGGAAGCGCGGCGAGCGGGTGTGGGCACCCTCGGTGCTGCCCCGCCGGGCGCTGACCGCAGCCCCCGGCTCTCCACCGACGGGCCCGTTGTTTGCGCTGCGCGGCGCTGAGCGGTGGCTCGGCCGGGGCGCTGCCCGGGGAGCGGCCGGCCCGCAGCCTTACACGCTCACTCCACACAGGTGTGCACTTTCATCAGTTTTCAGCGGCGGGTGTCACCGATACGGGTCCCTGGGTTAATTTTCGCTATCGCTCCAAAGCGCCGCGTTTCTTTTCTCCCCCCCCCCCCCAAAAGCGCTTCTGTCATAATCCTCTGACAACAGCCCTTGTTCGAGGAGTGAGATATCATCTGGTAAAGTTTTATACATTTAACATTCATTTTATATGTGAGCGGAATGAGTAACCGCTTTTCCTTGCGCGTTTCTTTGTAGGGAGAAGCAGAAATTTTAACCATCTATCTTCCCATGGCATCTGACTTTTTTTGAGGAGGAGGTAAGGTTAATGTCATGTAAAATTACCCTCTTGATTTCTGATGTTCTGCTAATCTTGCTTCTGTAGGCGTACATTTTGGAAAGCGGGGTGAGTTCATGCATACTTTCATGCCTTGCAACATAATACCAGAGCTGATTAATAAATGGTAGCGATAGGTCCTCTGCCATCGGGGTTGTAAGTGTCTATCAAACCGACATTCTCACTACATTATGCCACTCTTATATCCTTTGCAGTTTTTAAAAGAACTGTAGATAATTCTTCAAGATATTGAAACATTTAGTTTATAGTTCTATTGGTGTGGTTGTCACCTTCGCTTTGTATCAAATTTGAGGCTCCTTTCTTAAGGATGTCTCTATTTTCTGCTTTATTTGCACATTGATAGCTCTGCTGAATGACAAGTCACAGCAACTTTTTCCTCCGATAGAAGCATGTTGAAATGTGAAAGCCTAAGACTAATCTGCTTTGCAGGACTTTTCAGCCCTTTCATCAAAGAGAAATAAGGAGTTTGTTTCAAGACTCTTGTTTATGTGGTTCTGTCAGTTCTGCTAACAAATGTGGGGCTTGAGGATGCATTGCTGCTTCTCTTCATTTTCACCGAAGATACGTACTTTCAAAAGTATGGATGAGTATCTGGTGTTTGCCTGCTTTGCGGCTGCCAGTGAAATGATAGAAGTGTGAGTTGATATTAAAATTCTGTGCTTTATATGTTTTTGTCATAATTTCTTGGAAGCTAAATTGTTAATGCAACAGAAGAAACGTTTACCATTCACTTCTTGCTTAACGATGGGCAGGATTCACAGGCTGGCTCTTCGTTCTTTGTTTTATTTAAATTAAGGCTTGTGAATTTAAATTCAGCTTGTATAAATAAATAATTAAAGTCAATATTTTTATAGCCTTCAGCCTGATGGGCCAGTCCTGCAAAGCTGTTTAAAATGGTCTTTGTTTACTCTAGTAGCCAGACTCCAGTAGGGTTTTTGACGGGAGAGGAACTTGGATTTAAGATGACTGCACAAAATGTGGTGACCCAAAATGTAGCAATATTTGAACTTGCATGTTTGTTTTTCTACACGGGTTTCATTTGCATAATTTCATTTAGGGTGTGCAAATATATGTGGTACAGTGTCAAATAGCTTAATAAATCTGTGCATGAATGTGTAATAGGGATCAGCTGTGAGTATTTTCTTTCTGGGAGGGGGAAAAAGAGGCAGGGTAATCTTGAAAATAACAGCAAACTGTATTTTCTGTACAGCCGTTGGTAGGCTCTTAACTGTAAGTGGTTTGGTTGCAGGTGGCTTGTAGTGGATGGAGTTAAACTTGGGTGTCTTGGATATGATACACCTTAATTTAATTACTTTAATAGCTACTTTCTGTTGAAACTTTAAAATCTAACGATCCTGCTTTTATTGCTGTCTTTAAAGATCTAATCGTTCTTGTATGTGTCTGAGATGTAAAACTTAGTGCAAGGGGAGAGGCAACAGATTGGTTCCGTCATATGATTTTGTTGGGTTTTTTTGAGAGTACTTAAAAGATTATGATGGATAATGCTGTCTTGCCAAAGAATGCCGACACAGGTGTTCATCATTATCTTAATTAAGATCCTGAGAAAATGTCATCTTTCGGCATGAATTATGAAGGGAGATGCATTAGAAGATCATTTCAACTTTTTTTTTTTTCTTTTTACAGGGGTAGATGAGAAGGAGGCTGTTTTCTCAAAACCTTTGTGATATTTCTTTATCAGAATACCTGACCTTAGACGCTTACTGAATAATTTGTTTCTCCACTTCAATTTGTGGATATATTACCAAGAGATCTGTATGTGATGTTAAAGGGAATCCTCTTTTTTAAACAAACAAACAAAAAAATTAAAAATACCCCACCCAGATACTGTGCTCTGTTCAAAGCATAAACAAAATACTAAGACTCAGCCGGTGGTGGAAGTTGCTGCTGGAAACATCTGCTAAGAGATGTTTTATACAGTGTGTTTAAAAGTATTAACTACTCACGCTAATAACAGAGCAAAATAAATATATGTGAATATTTATCTTTTTAGTCAAGTGTGAAGAGAAAAAAATTGCCTTCTCTCACCTTTGCACTACTATGGAAGTAAGACTAGTGCGCAAAGAGGAAGGAGGGGCTTGTGTTTTTCTATGTTAAATGAATATATTATTAGCTGAGCAACAGCTAAAACAATGCATGTAAAATCTTGGCTGAAGCACCGGCAGAAAAACTTCGGGGTGTTTTCCTGCAGATGCTTGTGTGCGTGCTGCTGCTGGCTGCCCTAAGGTGAAGTGCGGGGGACTTACAGGGTCAGTACTCGCAGTGGAAGTGCCGTGTTTTGTGGCTTTTAGCTTAGGTGAATGATGTCGGGAGGAGCTCTGCAAGACACCCTTAACTTCTTTCTTGTTTCTTCTACCTGCACTTACTTTGCCCAAGACTCTACTTGTTAGCACTCTTTGTGTTCGTGGTCTGACACCCAAGTGTCAACGTGCAAACACCTAGAATAACTCTTCTTCTCTGGCAACTGGATATTAGGTAGCTTAGGCAGTCTTTTTTTTTTTCTCAGCAAGCTTTTCTGTGAAAAAAACCACTTTTTGTCTGCTGGAAGAAACCTGATTTTCAGTCTTGGTCCTTTTTTAAATTGCATCAGCAAACCTGTTTAGTGTGTGGAATAAAACCATGCACAGAAGTGCAGCTGGCAAGCCTTTTAAGCATGTAGTTATTGTATTGAACATGTAACTCCAAAGATCTTGACAGTATCATGGGAGAACCTGAAACCGTATTTCAGTTTCCTTGAAGTTTCCTGTAATTAACTTAAATGGCATGATTTGCTTGAATTTGTTGGCATGATATGGGCTAAGTTAAGAATGTCTTTAGGGTTTCTTTTGCTTACAGTTCCACAGGCATACACAAAAAAATAGACTCTCCTAATAGTTGACTTCAAGAGAAAAAAAGAAAACCTGCTCCTTTTCATGGCTAAACAACTTTTCCACTTAAAGCAAGTTACATCTACCGTTAGCCGGCTCCTTGCTGTGAGAGGGGAGCACCCTGGTGGGACGGGTGGCCGTGGCTCGCCGTGTCATGTTGTGGGATGTGCATGTGCCCGTGCCCGCGGCTTTCCATACGGTGGCAAACTCCCTTTCGACTGCAGGTGCTGCAGCTTGGTGGGGGCTCCCGTAGCTGGAATCTGGCCTCCCCTGTGGGTGTTAGGGGTGGGTGCCGTTAAATAGCAGTGTTGTGTTCAAAAGGGTTTGTGTTTTATCTACTTAGATATATTTGCAGTCCTGCTGGCCGGTATTCGCTGGGGCTTGGCATTACCTCTGAGGAGAAACGTAAAGCCAGGTAGCCTTTCTAGTCTTACACCCAAAGATTATTTTTTTTAACATTCATAATTTATGATTTTTGTTAACATTAGAGCCTTTTAGTTTCTGTTCCTTAATATGGATAATGCAGATGTGAATGATTCTTGAAGCTGTTTTCTGCAGGTTAAAGTGAATGTGTTTGTAGAGCCAGAATCATTATCTACCCCCCACCCCCATAAATCATTGTTTAAGGGAAAAACAAGCCAGTCAGACCTTTCAAGGTGAATGTGGATCATCGTAACTAAGAGTTTACTATACTAATAAACTCATGACTGATCACTTTCCTACTCTTCCCAAAGGAGATGCATCTTCCTGAGCTCCTCCCCCCCCCCCCCCCCCCCAAACAGAGCAAAAACTAGCTTCTCCTTTAATAAGCACGTCTTTTTCACAGTATTTCTCAGCTTTACTATCACAGATCAAGAACCCAGCATTTACATCTGAAATATTCTCTGCTGACATCTATAGAACTTTTCATGCCCTTCAGATTTAATTCTGTGTAGGATAATGCATGGTATAATACATAGGTCCTCTGTTTTCAATTAAGCTGTATTAAGTAACTATGCTCTTCTTTCATATCCTGTAGCAAAGTATCAATATCCAGATGGCAGTGTGCTGGGAGAAAATCGCTGCAGGCTTGGCTGCTACCGTAAAGCCAAGAAGTAACATTTTAGCCTGTGTGATAAATAAAACTGAGGTTGCGACTCTTGGCGTATTGGAGTTGCACTAAATAATGCTACAGTGCTGTTTATTACTGGTTTCATTGGATAATATGCAGCTATAAAACCTGCTTGAAGCTTTTATTAAGAATACTCTGTCATTATAAAAAGGTGCCTACAACTTCTTTATAATATTGACGGTGCAAGAATTACTTTGTGCTGGCTTCCTGGCTGTTGTCTAGGGAGGACCTCATCCTCTCCCAGCTTCTGTAGGCATCAGGTTCCATGGATGTCTCTTGGGAAGAGGACAGCTCTGTAGAGCCTAGGTTTGAAAAGTTATTTTTAAGGATTTTTTTTTCTCTCTTTGCTTTTTCTTAAGTTTATTTCAGTATTTAATTTCTGGCTTCAGTTCAAATTCAGCTAATATTTTCTGTGGACCGTGTTACTGTGTCCCTAAGTAAAACTTAAACCAAGATCATCCAGATAGTTGTCTGAGAGGAGGCTGCAGAATGGCCAAGAGGCTTTTATACTGGCTAAGAAGGTGATGGGAATACTTGGTAGTAGGGAAGGGACTAAAGAGTCTCGAACCTTGGGCTTGTTTCCTCATTCAGTTTCTGGCACATCCTGTGACCTAGATTTGTTCGTGTAACCTCTGTGCTGCTGTTTGCCGAACTGGAGCCCTCTGCTTTTCTCTGAAACGTTCAGATTCCAGTTGGTGTCCATACTCCTATAATTTGTTAGACTGTTGTGCTTCTGAGCAGAAGCAAGTTATTAATGCTATTGCTCATTATTCTATTCTAGATTATTCTGTAATATACTATTATTCATTAGGTAAATGCCGTTAGATTTCCATATTTCACAGATCTTTAATTTCCCTAGGTGCCTGTTTGTGGTGCGCCTCTTAGAAAATGCGGGGTTGACCACCATCCAGTGGGACGTGGTGCTAATGGAGTGTCTGTGGGATTTATCAGATGCGCTAGGTCGGTGGGTGAAGAAACCCTCGCATCGCTCAGTCCGTGATCCTTGTTTGTAAGAGAAACGTGTTGTCTAAATTAGGACAAAAACTACCTTTTCATTCCATTTCCCTGTTCTCAGTCTGTGCTTTTTTTTTGCCTTTTAGAATGCACCCAAGAGAAGAAGCAGAGAGGTCCACGATGGGGAAAATGAGTCCAGCAGCCTGTCCTGTCCTGTCCATGCTTGAGTATAGGAGGGGACCTCATACAAAGCCAGAATGCGTCTGGGCTTGCAGCTCTTGTTAGCCATATGGAGTCCTATTCAGAGCTAATGGTAAGTAATTTGTTTCGGGTATGTTTTGATTCATAAAGTGAGGCATTACAGTAGTGGCACTTCCCTTTGTGTGACTGGGTTCTGTCTCTTAACAAAATGCAGAATTTGTGTTTCCAGAAACGGCAGCTTTACCCCTGTTTCTGTTGAGAAAATAGTGTGGTGCGGGTGACAAATATTCCAATAAGTATGCTCTTTTTTTCTTTTTGCCCTCTCCAGATGAGCTCAGTGAGGCTGGCCTAAGCAATGCTGAAGAAGGGAAGCACAGAGCTGGAAGGCAGGAGCTATTTCAAAGCAGGATTCTTCTTCTTTCTGTAACGCCCAAACATGGAGACTTTAAAAACTTCGTTAGGTAGAGTATTGATAGTGGTGTAATATCAGTAATATCGCATGATGTAATATTGCACTTCTTTATTGTTCAGTGATCAGATGGAGATGCATTAAATAAATGAACATATACTAGTGGCTTAAGTTAAGGTTATGAGTGAGAGCAGTAAACTGAGAGGGTGAGTACTAGAGAAAATGTTACTAGCTTTTTTTAAGCGTCTTTTCTTTCGTCGGCTCTTTCCATAACCCGTAGTTCTTTTGTCTTGAGAAAGAGGGAATGAAGACAAATACCTTTTCATCCAAGAAACTGAAGCTAGTTCAACTTCTTAACAGAAAGACTTCACAGTCCTCTTAGCTGTTAGAGCATCTCACTGCTTTGTCCAGCAGAAAATAGCACTCCTCGTGCTGACCCATGAACCCTCCGGACACATCTGTGGTGCCGCAGCATGTGCTGCTCTTTCTTCTCAGGGCTTCCCTTGTCAGGGAGCGGTTGCAAAATGTCTGCTGTGGCGCAGCCCTCCGTGACCTCTTGCATCCGAGGACGGAATTTGCGAGTCTTTTTTTCTGTGCGGAACTTGTGGGAGCTCCCTCCTGAGCCTAATGGTTCTCAAAATATTGCAAGAAAAGATCTGACAGTGTTGTCTGGGAGATGTGACTGACTTAATTATTATTAACGTTTATTAAGTGCCTTACAATGGAGGGGAAGAGTCCTTGCCTGCGTTTTTACAAATAGGAGAACTGGCATGTAGGAAAAATGGATCTCTTCCATCTTCTGTGATTCTTGACCCACCTAATTAGGTGATTGTCACGAGAAATAACAACCTGGCTCAGGGGAATGGCACTGGGGGAAGATGCCGACGCGTTCAGTACGGCACACCGCTTCCCCCTCCCGCGATGGCTTAATGTGGTAAGCAGGGTCTTCCCTCTGTGAGTGTCGGTTGGCCAGGGAGGAGATTTAAAAGGGCTGATGAGCCCGAGGCTGTCTCTCTGTCGGATAGCTTCATTATAGATCTCATCCAGGGAAAAAGTGAGGTACTGCAACTCATTTCTAGGAGCTGCTCTACCCTCTGCCTCCTCCCGCTTCCTTTCACAATAGTGGCCTTTCCCCAGGATAAGCTGATTCACCTCACGGCTGGTATTTGCAGTTTTCCTGCACGCACTTAGCCTCTGAGGCAGTAACTGTTTCTTCAGGGCTAAGACTTCAGTTTCTGTTTTTTAATAGTTTATTTTGCTAAGAAAGAGAATTTGTCCAGCTGCTACAAACAATAGTGGTTTTGATGTGTATCAATAAAGAGTTAGAGGTGTGTGTTCTCCATGCAGAAGATAAAGAGACTTAAAGGCTGCTTTAAAAAGGAAGGCAAACCTTGGAGAGGTTTACTTAGATGTACAATACTCCCTATTCTTTCACTTTTAAAAACAGTATTAAGGGATTTTTAAATTATTTTTTTTTTTGCAAGAGAGGAGAAAATAATTTCATCTTTTTGATTGCATTTTTTTTTCTTAGTCTCACAGTTGTGAGATAAATATTCAGAAATATGAGTTGGTAAGGTTAATGTGATTAAAATGAATACGTGATAACGGGCTTTGCACATTAAAGATTAAGAGCTCAAATTATAGACTCCAGAGTGAAACACTCCACGAGCATTTTGCAGATTTTGTTTGTGCAAGGAATGCAGGCTTAGGCCCACGGTTGCAGTTGCACAACAATTTCAGCCTGGCTGCTGCTTTTTTGTCTTGGCTGATCTGCACAGAAGTCTCTCGAACACTGTAGCGTCAGGCTGGAAACGCAGTCTGGGGTGAGGTGGGGGGACAAATGAGGAAATAATTTCTGTGCAAGCATCAGCGTTGCTCTATAAAAATAGATTAGTTTTACACAAATTATTCCCATTGACAAAGATCAGTTTATAGCATTTTGACTGCACAGTAGTTAATTCTTTATGTATAAATTGATCCTTTATACAAATGTAATTCCATATACAACAGTTAATTTCTTTGAGTACAAGATGAAAATATATTATCGGTTAATTTATGTAGGTTATGACTTTCTTTCCCCTGTACTGTGCAGTGGTTACCTACACTAAAGTTGACTCGGGGTGTGCTTAATGAAAATTAGATGTGAAATGTAATATGTAGAGGACAAAGAAGCATTGAAATCCTTATTGCTCTTAAAAAGGCAAAGGTACCTCAGACAATTCTCCTTTCTTAATCTCTTGAGAATTTGATGCGTAATTCTGTTATGAGCAATTTGGAGTGAATGAAATTGAAGTATTTTTAGAAATAGTATTAGTACCAGGTATTATTGCTCACCTTTTGCGAAGCCTGGTGCATTTGTTCGGGTTTTTTAAACGCTTTGCGTTTTGAGAGACTGATTTATAGACAATCTTCTATTGAGAAAGAAAGGCGTCTTGGACTTCCGTGGAGAGACAAGCCTGGCTATTAATATCTGTGAAATTTGCTAATGTTGCAACCATTTAAATAAAGTGTTTGTTTATATAACAGCAGTGGCATTTCTCCTCCTCTTCCTTGCAGTTTTGTCCAACTAGATGTTATGAGTGGCAGTTGCAGTGACTGCTAAGTGTTTAAATGATGACACCATTATGTGAAGTGATTTTGAAATGAGAGATTCCAGCCAAGAATTACATCTGCTCTCATCTCCTTCAAATCATACTCTCTGGCTGTGCAGATTATGATTGATTTGTTTGTGACAGATTGCAGGAAACAGTCATTGATTTTTCAATATTTTACCTTAAAATTATTTACAGTTGTAACCAAGGGGAGGTATTTCCATGGGCTGTCAGCCCCTGAAAGACTGGGATAATATTCCCTGCTCCCTGACAAGACAAATTACCCGTAATGAGTGCAGTAGCTGAAGGGTATACTTTTATTTTAAAATATGTCAATAACCCCAGTGACTAAACGAATATTGATTCAGCATAATGAAGCCTGAGTAATGTGAAAATGAGCTCTTCAAGGAGCATGGTAAAGACTTTCTTTTTAGCTTGTAGCAAGAAGCTTTTCATTCTTTACTGTTAGGTAGTTGAAACGTGCAGTCTTAAACAAGCCATCCTTAAACAGTAGTAATATGCAGAATAATGTAACAAAAGAACTCGGGGGGGTGTTTTTCTCTTTGTTTTGTGGGGTTTTTTTGTGTGTTTTTCTTTCCCAAGTTATCTTTCTTCAATGCATTTTAGCAGATCAGACGTTTAAAGGGAAAAATGCAAGTTATCCAGGGCAGAGATAGAATTACTGTTGGAGTTAGTGTCTCTTGCAATATTCTTCAGCCAGCTTAATGGCATTTTGAAAGTGGATTCTGCATATATGGGCATGGAAATGCATCTAAATAAACTGTAGATTTAATTTCATGTTATTGACTTCTTGGACATAGCGGTGTGTGTTCTATGTGATCAGTCTAATATTCTTGTCCTCTAAGAATTTAGAATAGCTGGTGTATGAGGAACTAGATATACTGTGTTATAAAACTTGTTACCATACTGCACATTTTTCTTTCCAGCGCCTTGTAACACTACATGTTTCTTACCAAATGAGAATTTTCAAGCAGTAATTCATTTAAATTACAGTAATTTATGCAGTGCCATAGGTGTGGTGTGGAAAAACATCTAATAGATTAATATGGATGTACTTCAATTGTTCAGGCTAAGGATTAGATTAAAGACCACGATGAGGTACAATTTTTTTAACATTAAAAATATTGAATGATAAAAAACCCCCTATCATCTGAAAGGATCAATTTATCATTTGTATTCCAGAGTGTTGTGCAACATTGGGAAGGCTCTGCAGAAGCACTGGGTATAAATAGCCGTGTAATCCAGACATACACAAAAAGATCTTTTCTTGAGGTGTTTGTGTATAATGTGTCAATTATGAAATAATGTCATAGCCAGAAGCATTTAGTGAGCATGTTTGGGCACGAAGGCGACTTTCCTTAATTTCTGAAGGACTGACTTCAATTGCATCCAACTAGCTTCTGAAAATCTTCAGAAGGATGTTTTGCTATCAGCACACAGGTGATTTTTTTCCAAATGTCATTCCTTTAGCACAGCTAGAAAGTATTTCACGAGGCACTTGAGAACCTGTGGCACTGAGAATTAAATGGCAACCCTGGAATGTGAGATATGTTCCTGTTTTTATTTTGTTAATTTTCAGAAAAATGTGATGTGAGGAACATTTGAGCAAGTTACAACTGTAAATAATTGTGGTTTTGAGAGGGTTTCTGCACAACACCTGGGATTTGCAAAATATTGGAGGATTGTTAGCGGGGAGAGAGTGATAACCTCAAATGTATAGCGGTGACAACAGGAGGATTTGGGGTTCTTGTTAAATGTTACCAGTTAACCTTACTTTCCTGCTCAGTGGTCTTTTACACATCCCAAGTTCTCTGCCTGTGCTTTCTGTACCTTTTTGTGTCTTTGACCAACAGCAGGAGGTGGGAAGGGAAGGTCTTCTTTCGTCAGCTTTCCCACAGCAGCGAGGAAGGAGACTTTTCAGAGCTGCGTGCCAGTTCTGATGCAGACTGAGGGGCAAATAAATGTTTGGTTTAACTACATCTCCTTTTCCTGAATCACACTGCATGGGCTCAGTGGTACCAAACTGAACAAAAGCAGATACTGCTGGAGATGCTGCTGACAGCTACACCAAAGTGGGCTCTGCTTGCGAGCTGTTGGCTCGTTTCACTTGCAAGATGGGTAACATCTCTCACTTTGCTGCCTTTTGCAAAGACGAGCGTGCTTATTAAATACGTGCCTGCCTCGCATTCTAGTTCAGGCCTGAGCTGTGTGCTTGGCACTAATGGCAAATGGTACGTTCTCAGCTGCAGGAAGCTGGCAAACGGCTTGCAAGCTTTCTGGGCGATACCAGAGATTTCTGGTGGTGGTACCTTGGAAGCTCTTAAGTCTATTCACACATCTCTTTTTAGTTCTAGAACTGCTGCAGTTGCTAGTCCACTTTCAAGTGACTATGGAGGAGAAAAAAACCCCCAACAGCCAAGCCCAAACAAACATCAATCCCAAATCATTAATCAGTTAAAAGTTCTTGTGGCATTTGGGATCTTGTAGGAGAAGAACCTAAACCCAACTGCTGTTCAGTTAGGTACAAGTAAAAGCAGAAAACAGAAATGAGGGTCACAGGTATAAGCAGAGTAATTTCCTTTGTGGCAGAGAGGAGGCTGTTGGTAAATCATGAAGGGCCGCTATTTAGGGGTTGTATGTCCCTTGATGGTTTGGGACGTGCAGGTTTTGGGACGTGCAGGTTTTGACCCATTTCAGTTCATTTCAGGCCTGACATGAAGACAGTGTCTCAGGATGTTCCTGTAGTGGGAAGGTGGTGCAGCGTTAATGGTGTGGGCATTTTTGTGTAACAGTTCGTATCTCTATACCTATTTATTTGTCAGATTCCACTACAAATAGGATGGCAACCAAAACCAATTGTTTTGCACCCCACTCCCAACCTAATCTGCGTCTGTGTTCTCTGCTGTACAGATAAATTATGAACTTGTTAGAGCTGATTGAAGGGGTGTGGGAGGGGGAAGGGCATTTAAATGTGGTGTTGGAAATGACGCTTAGTGGCTAAGCCTTCCCCCCTCAATTTGTTTGTTTGAAATTTAAGAACTAATATGTGATGGAGCCTGAATCAAAGCAGTCTGGAAGTGGGCAGACAGCACTACGAGGAATTTGCTAATCTAAATGTCATGGTTAGCTGAAACCAGTTTTTTGTGCCCTAAACTACACATGTTGAAGTTGTTTCTTTTTAATTTTTGTATTATTGTCAAAAGCAATTCCACATATGCAGAGTACTTACGTTTTCATGGAATGACCATATGATATACTAAAAGCTTTCACTAACTTGAGTGCTGATAGTGTTGCAGAGTATTTGGTATGATGGCATTTGGTTTTTGATGAACTGTTGGAGCGATATAACCCTAAAAAAATACGAGGAGGATCCAAGATGCTTTGAGAACCTTGCTGAACTGTGATGGTTAAAAAGGCATGGCTGACTTAATGCATGAGGGTTGAAATCTGTGTCTGGAATTGTGGAGACAAGTTGAGAAATATGAACTGAATTGATTGTTGATTATTTTCCTTTGTAAATGCTGGGAAGACATATATTTTGCTTTACTGTGGCCTTTAAGGAGGTCCACAGTGTCCTTGTTTTGTTTTGTTAACTTATCTTTTAATATGAAGTGTCATTCCCAAAATGAAGTAATGTCCTTGGGCTTGTGGCAACAGCTGGAGTTGCAGGATTCATAAATAATTCAGAGAGGGATAAAGGGTAGGGGATTTTTTTTTTTTTTGTTCATTTGAATCTTTATTATGTGCACACATTTCACTTTAGATATGGCATCATTTGAATTCATTCGGTATGATGATTGCACTGACCTGTCATATTTATTTTGATGTCTCTTTGAAGGACCATATGCTCTGTCCTCGGCATGAAAAAGGATGCGAGTTGCTACCCAAAAAGGCAGCTACATTCCTGTAGGGCCGAAGACCCTTGCTGCCCGTTGTCATGTCAGTAGATGTACAGCTGCAGCGCAGTAGAAGGAAGTGTAGCCGTTACGTCAGTGCAGTGACTAAATGGCAGCGTAGGCTAGTGAAAGGTGGAAGAAAGGGCAAAACCCGTCTGCATCGAGGTGTTGTGTGGCATTAAAAACTCAGCTGTCACCGAGGGCCAGTTGGTGTGGGGAACCTGGCACGTGGAAGATAGAGAAGATGAAAGCCAGCTAGAAATCTGCCAGGGTGGAGGTGTGCCACGGTAGCTTTAGTGTGGGAATACGATTACTTACTTTGTGTGTTGGAAGTGGGGTTGCCATGCACACAGCCTTCCAGGGATGCACGGGAGTTTGTCTGGCTATGCAAGGCTCGGGTCTGTTACCAGTCCATGCCTTCTTTTCCTCTTAAAGAAGCTGCTTGCTTAGCCAAACAAAATCTTGGAGAACGGGCTTTGGGAAAACACGGAGTTGTCATTTTCCTCTTTGCTAATTCTGTTGCAGCTATTGCATCTGGTCCTTCACTTACGTTGGTGGCATGTTTCTGTGGACAAGCGGTATGTTTTCCAGAAGTTACTGGTAAGATTTTACCAGTTTCCAGTTCAACCGTGTCCCATAAGTAATGAACTGCATAGTAATGAGTAACATCTGATTCCTACTGGCTGATGCCCTGACTGGGATTAGCAATTTGTGGTTGGTGGAGTACAGGACCTTGTTAATGTTACCTTTGTATGCACTACCAACGTGACAGGATGCAACCACTACAGTAATTTCATGTAAGGTGTAATTGCAGCGGTGGGTGGTGATTTGTATGAAGTGGATGGTCCATTGTGCTCATGCCAGTGGCAGAAGGAGGCCAATTAAGTGCAGGTTAGTGAAATACAATAACTAGAAGCTGTGAATGCGAATGATAAACGTATGCAAAATTGTTTCTTTTCTAGATCCTGCCGTCAACGACTGAGCCTCCCTGAAATCTTACCAGTTACTGCTGAGAGGAGGAGGATAACAGGAAGGAGGAGTGCTTAAGTGGTTTTAATGACAGTTAATTTCATCTGTTTATCAAATGACAAGTTGTTTTTTCCTCAAAACTCGATTGTCATGACAAGATGCTTTTAAAAGTCATCTCTGTAAAATAAAACTGACAATTTTTAGGCTACAAAGAGCTCTTGTATCTTTCTATACAATGTTGTCATTATGGTAAACCGCTGGAAAGTCTTTATTTTTGAAGTAATTTAACTTGCATACTTCATTCATTTATTTGAATGTCTGTTAAACGCCATGTGAAAAGTTTCTTGCCAGAGTTCTTTTATTCAATGGAGTAGTTATTCTTACCATGCTCAATTTATTATTGTCTAAATTACTGTTGTCTTAGCCTCCTGCAAAAACGTTTCTTTTTAGTAATTCTTAAACAAATATGGAATGAATGTGGTTTTGTCCCCTTCATGTTTTGATCGGCGTATTTTTCCTTTCAGTGAAAGCGTCTTCAGTTTTCAGAATGACACCATTACAAAGAAAAGTGCTTTGCTTTTTTTCTTGCCTTTTTTTTTTTTTTCCCAACAGAAAATTTCTTTTGTGCAATGATTTTTTTAATATGTACACTGCCAAGACACAATTACTGGAAGGAGAGACAGAAGCTGTTGGGAATGTCATGTTATGCCAAATTGAGAATCATTAGCTCTTACTTTCTCTGCGATCTCTTCGACTAGAACTCGACCTATTGCATCTGGCTTATACTTTGACTCTAGTGGAACTAATGTGTCCTTGGAGTAGCATTTTAGAGTAACTTCAGATTCATGGGGTTTTTTTTCACAAGTCTGCTTTAAACTGCTGGGATTAACTTCAGAGAAGGCAAGAGATACAGCCTCCTTTGTCAGCAGCTGTGCTGGTTGAAGGAGGCTTCCTGCACGCTTGCTCGCTCGCTCTCCCAGAGGTTATTGCCCCTGCTAGGGAAGCAAACTGAACTGTTTCCATGAGCACACCCAGACTTACTTCAGCTGAAGTTAATCGTGTTATCAAATATTAGTTAACTAGCACCCTGGGTCATTTGGATGAAAGGGTGGGGAATGCCCAGCCCAGCCACACAGCTGGTGTATCTGGGAGGGGGCTGTTGACCAGAGGGTCGCTGAGGAGCTGGTTGTGGTGCAGTCTTCTCAGCAGGTGCAGTCTTCTCAGCAGGTGCAGTCACAGCTCTAGGATGTGGTAAACATTGGGTGTGTAGTTCAGTCATGTATAATTTTCACATTTCAGGGACATACTGGATACTATAAATTAAGCCCGTGCTCTTTGACTTACTCCTTGTGTGTGCCGGTGTGCGTGGAGAGAGATGATCTGAGTGTGTACGTGAGACTGGACACCTACTTTGGGAAAATGCATCTAGTCAAGGTGCAGGAACGGTGCAAGTGTTTCCATTACCTAGAGGACACACTGTTAATGCTTTACCTGTCGAGGAGGCTGCCTCAACCAACGTGTGCTCCAGCAGAACTGTTTTTGACACGTGGTGAGCTGCCTTTAGTGAAGCGGGGAGAACACCTCCAGCAGGAGAGACCACCCCATCCCCCACTGCTTCTCTGTCCAATACTGCATCTGTAGATGCTGGAGTCTGCTGAGGCATCCGAGTTCTGCTGTTTCCCATGCCACAATTAAAACCGAACGGGTGTCTCTAGTACTGGAAGGCATACTGAGTAAAACCAGTGCACTAAACGGCTCCCTCAGCACTGACCCTTCTTGCGAGAAGGCCGTGGAGTGTGGGTGCCGTCCCGCAGATGGCTTGGGCGTACAAAGAACAAGAGACTCTCTGATCCCTCAGAAACCTGAGAGCAGCAACGCTACTTGTGTCTTCTCTCGTGGCACTGCTGGATGAAAAGAACTCGGGTCAGTCGCAGAAAGGGCTGAACCTCCAGGTCGGCTGGATCCAATGTCTTTTAACTGGCCCTGTGCTGAAGGATGAACAAGTATGCGCTCGCTTCTCGTATGGGCCATCTGTAAGGGTGGAACATAAGGTACTGTGTCTGGAAAGGAGCCGGTGTGTAAGGGGAAGGTGCTGCTTTGCAGGCAAGGACCCCCCTGCCCGGCTGGTTTATCGTCAGCAGCGCTGCCGTATGGCAGTGCCGTCAGACCGGAGCCTGCGCCTGCTCTTCCCCCAGCTGTCCATCTGAAAAACCACGGTATGAAGAGACGAGGCTTGGTGTGTCTTGGGACTAAGGCTTACAAAGAGTTTGGGGAATGTGCGCCAGCTTAGAAGTCACTAATATTTTTAAATGACACATAAAAAAGCAGGTATGATGTGACAGGCTGAAACCTATTGCTTTTCTGCCAGGGCCTGTTACCTTGGCTGTGTACTGCTGTATGTGGAGAAAACGCTGGACGTTGCGGTCAAACTCCTTGTTGGCCGCTGCTTGCAGCGTGGTGTGTGCACAGCACACGGAGGCAAAGCGCCAGCCGTGTGGTTTCCATACCCTCAGCTCGCCCCTGCTCCCGTTCCTGCGGGAAGGTGGCATGGCTCCGGGTGCTGGAGCTGTGCCCTGTGCCGGCAGCCCAGGGTGAAGCTGCGGCGGAGCACTCGCTGCCTGCGCTGCGTTCAGAAGTGATGGGCCTTCTCCAAAGCACTGTCAGATGTCTCTCCTGACTGTGAACCAAGGGGAAATAAGCCTCTGCAGCTCTTTGAGAGAGCCCATCATTTATAGAAACCTTTTATCTTAATATGGGCTATCGTAGTACCGATGTTAAAATAGTTAATGAAATGCTTGTGATTGCCTAATCATCTTCTTGCCTGCTTAAGTGGTAAGACATGGTTACACTGGTATTGCAAAATAACTTATGTAGAGGGCTGTCATGGATATGTTAGGCCAATGAGTAATTGTAGGCCAATGAGTAATGTTAGGCCATTTTACGTCGAAGCACTTAAAATGATCAAATACTATAGTTAGGGCTGTCCTACTGTTTATGTAGCACTAAAAGGAAAGCAAAGTACAGTTTCAGAGCAGACAGACTTTTTTCTCACAAATACTCCAAATAATAGGTTTGTTTCAACTAGACTTCCTGGCTCTTCGGTGATTGCTGCGTTCAGTAGGAATCTGTCGGGATCCCATGCGTAATCATGTGTTTATTATTATAAACACATGATTTCTATGTCTGTTTTCCACAAATATGTTGGACAAAACATAGTTTACCTTCTGAACTGGTACTATACGGTTACTTCCTAACTCCTTTAACTTCATTTCAAACTTGCTTGAATAAAATGTGCATTCCTGAAAATAATCTTTACATCTGTAATGTGGCAGTTGATTTTATGTGATGGTTTTCATACTCCAGACATAGCAAAACATTTTCAAGGCAATATGTGTTGACAATATAGAGAGATAAAAATCAGGTAATGACAAACTTTAAGGTGCAAACGTTTAATAAGAGCAATGAATCATTAGAAATTATTAGAAAGGGAATAGTAGATTTTCTATCTTTTGAATGCAGATGAGATGTTTTTGTAGAGGTATATGCTTGAACAAATGGCTGGGTGGGGTAGAGAAATTCCTGGCGGGTTTCTGTGGCTTTTGCTACACCTGGGGTCAGGCCGGGTCATCTTAGACATCCTTTTGGCCTGGGAGGAAGGCATCTTGCTGCAACAAGTATCTTCACAGCACAGCAGCTTCCACTGGAAAGCTACTCAGAGGTGCTCGCATTCTCTTTTAAGACAAGGTCTGGGAGGGTGGGCATCGCTCAACAACGAATTCCATGAGGTTCCTGTCTCCTAATGCCAGGTCTTTTCCAAAGATCCTCTTTCACCTGGCTGCTTGGCTCTGCAGCGGTACATTTCGGGTGGTTTCTTTTGGTCATCCATCCTTCCCCCTCGCCAAATTAATCAAGTGGCACGCAAACTTTATTTTTCAGAGCAAATGCCTTCTACAAGGTGTACGCTTCTACAAAGTGTAATGTTGCCTTGCTGCTAGAAACAATTAGTAGGTTTATAATAATCTGACATGTCCTGCAGCGGATAAATTAGGTTTGTTCTCTACCAAGATTAGTTAGCTGGCACCCACTCCCTAGCACGTCACAAAGTAACGATCGGAAGTTGATGGCATCTGGTTATCTGCTTTTTGGCTTTTTAATGGGCTTTTTGTTGCTGTGCTGTCACCCAGGTTGAAATAACTGCGCTCAAGTTGTACGTTTCCAAGTTCTCTGCAGTCTGGGGAGATGATGTTGGCTCTCCTGTCCCGCAAAGAGACCTGGGGGCATAAGCGTTGGGAGAAGAGGGGAGGCTGTCCGCACTGAGATTTCTGAATCTTGTACACATTTGGTTTTGGCTAACGTAGATGTTTTCTGCTCCGTGGAAAGCAATATGTTACCACTGAAGCCCAAAATGCCAAGTATAATTACCTCATGTGTTTAAATAGGTGTTGTTATTTTTTAACTTGTATGTACTAGCCTGTTTTCATGCAAAAGTACATATTTTATGTGGGAAGAATGCTGTATGAATCAGAAAAAGCAGAGAAAGTATTTAAAGTTATGTGCTAGTGTTTAAGATTTTAAAAATAACCATGAGGTCTTTATTTCTTTGTTTACGATTGATTAGGGTTAGAGTTTTAAAAGCTTAATGCCGACTATAAGTGCTTTACAGTCAGTCACTGAGAATTATGGGCTTGGCATGACTCACATTTCTGTTCTTCAGTATATCCATTCTTGTTAGATGCTGAGTAGTCATTGCACGTAGATGACTGATTTTTTGGGGGTATTTTACATTTTTACATGTTCAGAAAAATACTTCATTAAAGCAGCTGCTGGGTGAAGGGGGTAATTAAAGAACTGTACTGCTTTTATTGAAGTTGACACATGCTGCACATTCCTTAAAACTCAGTATGTGAGCAGAATGTTTCCAGGATTTATTGAAGTCAGACACCTAGAGATACTGGGAGCTTTTAATAGTAGTAAAGATAACTTCCAAGTTTTACACTGTTACATAAATCTGTCTTTAAGAAGAGAGCTATTACTGCAATACATTGCTCGTGTTCGTAGTTTGTGCATGTGTATGTTTTATGTATGCACACACACCCCTATACACAGATGCTTAAGACAGTGATTGTATGTTCTATTTAGTAAGTATTTATTTTGAAAAAAGGCAGCATTGTAATGCTGACTGAGAAACTTTATTTGCTTGGTGCCAAAAGAAATCTGCATTTTATTGGGGTTTTTTATTTTTTATTTTTTAAACTGAAATGCAATCCAGCTTAGTGTGAATCGCAGCACTTAGTGTGTGAGCATCTTGGTGTTGCAAGTAAAGAATCTTAATGTAAACTGAGGCTTGGTTTCACTTTAACTAGTATGATGAGTGCAATGTTCCGCATGTGTAATACTTCACAAGTTGTGAAAAAATGGACTCGTGATTACAACACACGGTGACCAAACACATTACAAATTGCCTCAAAAAGTTTCCTGAACACTTATAATTACCAATATTGTCATTTTGTGTCCATCAGTTACGAATAAAAACGTGGAAAAAATATTTTCAAAATGTTAGGGTTTTTTGCTATTTTTTCCCTGTTGATTTTGCATTGCTTTTAATGCATGGCATGGAAAAGAATAGGTTTCCCTTACCGGGGTTACAGAAGGTGCTGTTGTGTGTCGCTGTTCTAAACTTCTAGGACTGTATAAACGGAAAGTAAACTTTTTAATTTCCTATGCAGTAGAAGTTAGTTTTATGCCTGGGTGTCTGTGTGAGCAGGCCAGGTGTTTTTAACTGTCCATGTATTCAGACAAACGGTTTAAAGGGTGGTCAGTCATCAGCACAGGCTGCCCTGGGGGGTGGTGGAGTCACCATCCCTGGTGGCGTTTAAAAAACACGGTGCTCAGGGACATGGGGTAGCGGTGGACTTGGCAGTGCTGGGTTAATGGTGGCACCTGGTGACCTCAAAGGTCTTTTCCAACCTAAATGATTCTCTGATTCTATGATGATTCTAAACTGATCTTACGGGGAAATTTTCATTTTGTGTTCTGCAAGATGAAGATGAAAAATTGCTTTTTAGATTACTTGCATGCTTTAATATTGCGAGTCAGTTCCCACGTGTTAAAGTGTAAACTACTAACTAATCCATAGGAGTTTATGCAGGAGAAAGTCATTTAATTAACACTTTTAATTTCAGCTGTGAAAGAAGGTGAAAATGAGGTCTGGAGAATGGAGGGGCTTTCTTTTTCATCGCTGAAGACTCACTGCGCTGTAAGTCTGCTGATGCTGGTGTACGTGGCCTGTCTCCTGCCTGCTAATTAGGCCTCTCCAATGTGCTCCCTAGAAATGCGTCGGAGAAGTTTTTTCGAACCCCCCCCGCGCCGTCATAAATAAGGAAATGGTATGGTATGTAACTATTAGACACCGCTCGTTTGGCAGACTATAATTTAATAGAACAACAATGATCAGGCTAGTATATCAGTTAATTTTCAAAACATTTTATTCCACACAAATTAGCTCAGGTCCTGGAGGGCAAAATGACAAGAGGTTACTCGTACACTATGTATTTAATTAATTGAAAAATGCTCAAATTGCTTTTACAGTTGTTATTAAAAAGTAGAATCAGTGTTGCCAGTGCTCAACCATAATTAGAACCCCAGGGAATTAAATATTTAGCATTAGTAATGTAACAGCACTTAGGACACAAATTTCTATTTTTGTAATGAAAGCAATACAGTGTAAGTTCAAATGGCTGAAACGACAGCTGTGACAAGCCAGCCAGCCTGGGATATTTCAATAAGACACCTCGTCGGACAGCAAGTCTTACCGCATTACTCGTTTGTAAGAGATCTGCGAGTTTAAATCCCAATAGCCAGGCATTACACCCAGTATTTAGATTTCTAATTGCTCACTGGATGAACGGGCGGGCAAATGTCACGCCGTTGGCGGGGGAAGCGCGCGGTGCTTGGCCAAATAACGCCGCGGAGGTGCGTGCCGGTGTCGGCGCGGGCAGGGGCTGGGGGGCAGGTCCCGGGGCTGCAGGGGGAGGAAGAGAGATCTTGTTTGTTTTAAGTTTAATTACATTTTTAAGCGTAAGTGCTTTCAGCGGCACAACATGAAAAGTCAGATATTGGGCTCTAATGAGCTGTAGTGGTAGATGGCTGGAGACCCTGAGGGATTCATTCATTAAATTAGCTGGATAAAAGTACTTGGTTTGGGCATGGTAGGATGGCTGAGCTGTGCTCAAAACCTCCCTTTCAGAGCTGTCTCTCATTCCTGTTTGCGTTCTAAACAGGCCATGTAGTGACTTCCACTGCCGCCTGCTACAACTGTTCAGCTTGTCAGAAGGTATTACATTACCAGCTAATAAGTAATAAAGCACATTTGACTTAATTTCTCTTCTGGTTGGTTTTTTTTTATTTTGTTTTGTTTTTTTTTTTCTTCCCCCCCTGCGATGGCAGGGGAAGGAGGAGAGCTTGAAGCCAGTTGAGTATCTTTTAAATAAAAAAAGCTGTATTTGGGCAAGGCATGCTTTTGCCTTTTTAAAGCGCTGATCTGTTTTATAGAAATAGGACAATAAGGTAGGAGAGATGAAATACTTATTTTTGAAGATGCTTTCATTCCAGTTGGAACCTGCTTGTAGGACAGATTTGGTATCCGAGCTGGACACGTAGCAAGGACACGCTGTCTAGATGGTACTGGACCAGGACAGCCTGTTTCGTGACAGAAGCAGGTAAAGAAGCATCGTGCCTGCACGGTGCCGCACCCAGCGCAGGCAGCGATGCCCCAGCTGCTGCTCTCCTGCTTTGCAACCGCTTGTTTCTGCTGCAGGTCACTGCAGAGTAAGTTTATTTTAACTCTGCCAAAAAAAAAAAAAAAAAAAAAAGACTGACTTGACTTCACATCAAAACTTGGCAAACAGTGCCAAAGCCTGTAAAAGCTGGCTCTGAAATTTAAAGGGTCTTTCTCTTGAGATGTTTCAAATAATAATTACAGAACCAATGGCACCTGAGCTGAGCCGGGGCAGGGGTGAAGCTGCCCCAGCCCAGGTGTTGGAGCTTCTGCCATCAGCCCTGCCCAGCCCCTGAGCCCCCAGCTGCACACACAGCACCAACTGCACCTGCCCCACATCTTGGGGGTATAAATGGCCCCTGCCAGCACACCTCGGGCTCCTGCTTCTCTGCCTGCCGTGGGGGGAGCTGGCAAGGATAAGGTGCTGCCCTTGGTGCTTTCAAAACCACGATGTGCTCTTTTCAGCCTGGCTTTCAGAAAGAGTTTTGGCTTATTAGCTGAGGGTTCCCCTTGGTGTCTGTTTTTAGCTGAGGCTGCTGAACTTCAGTGAAAGGATGAGCAGCCACCGATGGGGCTGCGCAAGGGGGAGCAGCGACCTGGCGGGTGCCCAGCTGCGGTCACCAAAACCTGTGACAGCTCTTCAGGTAAGTGCAAAATGGTTGTGCACGAGATTGGGGTTATGAATAAATGTCTCTTTCTTGTGGGTGGCCTGCTGGGGTGCAGTGATGATCCCAAGAGATCAGGAGCTTCAGCTTTGTGTGTTTCTTGAGCAGGTAGTGCTTCTGAGAAAACTTCTGGAAAAGTTTTGTTCTGAAAAAAATAAGCTTTTCTCTAACAGGCTTATGAATTTGGGCTCCAGTGTAGGGAGGAGCACCCCTGGTGCACACTGAAGCCTTGTGGGGTGTCTCTGAGGTTCCCTTGCATCCCGGTGCCCAGCTCGCCTCAGCTCTCTGAGTTTTTTCCTGCTTATCAGAGACTTGCAATTAGAAACCCCTCGTGCTCCATAATTTGTAGTGTGTGGAACTGGGGTACCCGAGGGTTTGATGTAACTGTGAATTACTGCTAGGTGTAAATAATCCTTATCAGCTTTGACTTTCATAAATAAAATCATGGAGTTCCCCCCACCTCTGTTCTTTTGATGCAACTAGAAGCATAGGAGTGCTGCTGGGGTCTTGCTGGGGGCCCTGACTCGCAGCAGGACGAGCTGCACCTGGGCTGGGCTTTTTGTCCTGGCATCTCAAAGCTGTGATGAGCCTCTCATGTGGATGAGCAAGCAGCTGCACTGACATGATAGTAGTGCCATTGCTGACTATCGTGTCAGTGATCGGGGAGCTAAGAAGTCTCTGTTCTGGCCTGGGACAAGTTATTTATTTTTTTAAAAAAGTGTGTTACTACAAAGCTGTTCTCTCCTAAGGTTTTTGAGGCTTGGATCTTGTCTGTCATTGCCAGGATCAGTTCCTGTAAGTCCTGCAGCAGTCGGCCTCTCTCGAAGGAGGGGGGCTGCGGGCTTTAGTTGCCTGGAGATTGGCAGCTGTAAAGGCGTTTTTCCCTTCTGCTTTATTTTTGTTCTTTGGCATTTCTTCTTCCAATCTCTGTACCCGCTGTGCCCAGTGCTGTAAAACACACAAAGGCAGTCTCTGACCCTTGCTGCTTTCTCATATTTTAAGTGGAGGATAAAATGCCCTTTTCTGCTCTAGCATCCACCAGCACCATCTTTTCAGAACCTCATCACAAGCTACTCCATCACCAGCTTCTACCTTAAAACACAGACTGAAAAAACGCAAACTTTAGAGAAGCTTAGTCCTACTCAAAGGATGTTCAAAGTTACTTCTAAGGCTCTCCATACATAACCTTGGCTGCTGCCTGGCGAGTACAGCAGCGTGCTGTACGCTCCCTGGCTGGTGGGAAGAAGGTAGGCAGGCAGAGCTGGAACAAAAGTTTTCTCCGGGACCTGCTGCCAGTAGGTCTAACAGCCTCTGATGCCTAAGGCAGGGTTTAGTTTTAGCACACTTTGTTATATTTCGCCAATGGAGATAATTTTCTTTCGTAAAATAAAAATAGATAAACTTCTAAGTACGTTTTTCAATATGAACTCAGACTAACGCTGCTTGCCCTTTTTAAAGGCAATGTGCATCCCAGAGGTGAATGGGTGCTGTCAATCATAGCTAAGATTTTCAGAGGTTCCTAACTGGCCAAACCAAGCATCACAGCATTGTACCGATGGATGCTTCTGTTGCTTAAACAAGTGTAAGACTAGTGTGAAAAATGAGATGTAAACTGCAAAAATACCTGGATGCTGCTGGAAGTTTTCCTGCAGTCCTAACTGAACGACTCTCCAATAGCTTGTTGGTTTTACCAAGGGCATTCCAGTGATGCAGGTCCCTCCTGCTCCACAGGTAATGGAGCAGTTCTGATTCTGTGCTAGAAGGAAGCAAATGAGCTGAAAGCAAAGTATGGTTGTGTACAGGTGTCTCTTCCTTCTTGTTTTCCCTTAAATTGTGGCTTCTGCAGGTGCTGACTCTGTTATTGTCTGGCACAAAAGGGAAGCAACTTGACAAGAGGTTATTTTTCTGTTTTCAGCTGCTCACTGTGTAGGGTTAATTTATTTCCTCTGTCCCTTTTAGTCATTGCTTGTGATTTTCTTAATGACTTAAACTCCTAAACCTGTGCCATGAAAAAAATCAACTTTGCTCTTTGTGACTTGCTGTCTGTATCCCCTGCTGGGTTTATGTTACTGAAATTATTTTATACAGAGGCAAATACCCCTGCAGTATGTTAGATCTCTAAATATCTCCTAGGGCTTCTGGTGTGTGTAGTTTGTTGTGTGGGGTTTTTTTGTTTTGTTTTTAGTTCTCCCCTCTAATAACCCTATCCTCAGGTAGTTGCTGGCATTATTAGAGCCACTGTGCCATTGCAGGGTGATGTGAAATTGCAAGTCATCCTTAAGCTATCTGCAGTTTTTAGGGCCTGATCCTGTGGCTGCTGCTGGCTACCCTGCTTCCAGCACCGTGCCTGCCGGTGCCGTCGGGATGGCAGCTTGCAAGCTGTGCCTGCTGTCCCACGGAGAGAGGGCTTTCTTACTGCTACTGCTTTGCTATAAATAGGGAGGTTGGACCACAAAAATGCATTGCAAAACTTGGATCCAACTGCTCAGAAAACTCTGAAATTGGGTTCCTGCTGTGTTGTGTTGCTGATCTACATGTTTCCAGACAGTTGGAAAAGTTAAACTCTCATTGCCAGCCTGGGCTGTATGGAACGAGTGAGGGGCAGGTTTTTGGTCTGGGCTGTGGGGGTGGAAGCAGGGTTGTGAGGCTCTTAATGTTACACTCCCATCGTGTGCGTGACGATGAAATGAATTGGTTAATGAGTGCCTAAGCATCTGTTCAGCCTCTGGTAGATGCTTTGCCAAGGTTCAAGTTCCCTGAGGAGGATTAGCCACCTGGTCCAGTTTTCATGATATACTGACAAAGGGGACACCCACCTTTCGTTTTACTGCGGAGGATGGACGAACGCTCGGTTATGGCTTAGCCAGTGCATGGCATCCCTGGGTCATCTCTGGGTTTGATGTGTTTTTGTAATTGTCACAACTTAGATTATGGCAGAGCATGCAACTGCTGTACGTTTTTGTAGGAAGAGTGACATTACTCATTCAGCTTGTCTCATGGCTTTGCTAAATAGACTTATTTTCCTTTTTCTTAAATGGCACACAGCTCCTTGCACACTATTATGTCCCTTGCTGTGTAATAGATAAAATCAATATATACCATAGGGCAACAGGAAATGGTAATAAAAAGAGGTTTTAAGAGAAAAATGAGCATTTCATAGCCTGAACTTACAATTAGGCTTTCCAACGCGTCTAGGTTTTGCTGCATGGACAGCATTATGAGTTGATGAAAGGCCTGCACTTAAAAGGCTTAAATTTATGTGACGGTCATATCTCTTTACGACGAGCATGATTTAGTAGGGGTTTGACCCATCAGACACATTATGGTGAAGGAACTAGGTATGCTTGAAAGACAGAAACATTACACGTTTCTCACTGAACTTTGTAAAGGCTGAAATCACGCAAACAACCTGCAGAAAGACAAGATGGACCATGTCTGGGTGTGCTGAAGGCAGGCCTTGGAGGGGCTTGTGCCTCTGGGTTACCTGCTAAAGCAGTCAGAATCTCCTTCTGGTGTTGGCTTGGTTTTGGGGTTGGGGGGAAAGGAAGGCAGTGTTTTGGTTGTGGTTTTGTGGTGTGTTTTTTTTTTTAACCCACAGTGTGTCGCATAGGTGTTTGTGGCTTAAACCCTGTGGTGAGCTGGGTGGCAGAGCGAGCCTGGCTGCTCCTGCGGCTGGGTGCGGGTGTGCTGTGTGCTCTGAAGGAGGAGAGGCTGCGGCAGGAGGTGAGGGCAAGAGACCCCCGGCTGGGCTGCGTTTGCAGGTGGCTCTGCCCTGTGCTGGGGATGCTGCGGGTGCCCCCGCGGAGAAGGGCGATGGCTGAGGCAGGGCAGCGCTACGGGGCTGTGCCTGCCTGCCCCGGCCTTTGTGCAACTGCCATGGATGCGGCCCATCAGCAGGGAGATGTACGAGTATGTGGAGGAATTTCCGAGCCCTGTCCGCTCTGTTTGGCAGTGGGTTAGGTGCCTGTGGAGGACAACAGGCAGCAGGAGCGTTTTTCAGGCTGAACACCCAGCTCTGTGCTCAGCTCAAAGCAGCGCACAATACCGACGCTGGTATGGCTGCAGCCCACGGCTCCTCTGAGGCTGAGGGGTGGGGGGATGCGGGTGGGCTCTGCCTAGCTGGGGTACCTAAAACCACCTGCCTGCCAGTGTGTTCAGTCTGTGCTTCAGCACAGTTCTGGGAACGCATGGAAAGAAGCCACCCTTTCTGCTTCATAGCTCAATAGTTGTGAATGAAGGATGTAGAAAGTTTGTTTTGGTTTTGTCTCCCATTTTAGCTTTTGCCAAATCCAGTTTGCAGCCTCCATTTTACTGAAATCGGCCAGCCCCCCTCAGCAGCACTGCCTGCTCTGTTTTCATTTATTTGTTGCACTTGTGTCTCTGATGCCCCTGGACGCGCCAGTGCAACCTGCCATTTTGGGCAGCCCACGTGCAAAGGACCAATTTACAACCTACACTGCCAAATCAGGCAGTTGCCTTCCCCTGGCTGGCTAGTGTTATTTGCAGTTGTGGGTTCTGGTCCCATGTTTTATTTGCCCTTACGTAGTGGTGTTCAGGCAGAAGCAAAGGTGCTGATTTCTGGCAGCGCACTGGGGGACCTTCCAGCTGGGTGAGATGCCAGCAGTGCAGGAGGCTCTGCAGTTCTTAGACTTTTTCTGGACATTTTTGCTGTCTAGCAATGAAGATTTTTTAAAAAAAGATGATAATGGAATAGATAATCTGTGGAATGTGACCAGCAGAATGTGCAAGAACAACTGTTGTCTCCTTGCAGTTCCCAAACAAGAATTACCTTTGCAGGAGCACACACCTGGGAGTGCAGGCAATGTGTGTTTCCCCAGCAAAGATTTGCTGCAAGCGTCCTTGTGGCTTGAGAACAATTGGTGTGACAAAACCTTATGATGAAAAGGTCACGGTAAATAATGCACAGTCACCATTTTAAAGTTAAAAGAAAAAGCAAACAAATGCCAATCAACCAAACAAGTAGCATCACGTAAATAGTTTTCCCTTTTCCTTCCCAGCTAAAATACTTGTTGGAAAAAGCATCTGAGAAATTCCTTCAGGTTTCTAAAATGTTGTGCAAGACCAAACATCTGAAGCCGCAAACTTTTAGCCGGGTGTAACAGGACCCAATCCGCTCGGTGGGGTTTAGTGCTGCAGCTGGGTCCCTGAGACTCTCGGGATCAGTTTACTGAGGCTGGTTTTGTCTGGCAGATCGTAGCAGTCTCCCAGTATGTCTTACATACTGCAAAACCATTCATAGTTCATTTGATATTCACCAGCATCAGCTCAAGTCCACTTTGTAAGTAGTTCTGAATTTCTGCATGTGTTTTAAATATATTGGGCTTGCCAGGAGTGAGAACAAGCAGAGTTGTGGGGCTTTCCCCCTACCCCCCCTTCTGATTTTTTTGTCACTTTCTTGTGATATGCTAGAATAGGCAAACCAGGAGTAGATTTCTGTGCTTTCAAACTAAAACATAAGCATAAACTGGCATTTCCTAGGTAATGGATGGTTTAATGAAATGGAATGAATGGAAATGTTTTCAATTAAATATGGCAAGATAGTGAATATTTTTTTTAGAAAAGAATCTCACCTGACTATGTCCACACAATCATGGAGGTGCTTAACAGATGAGCTTTTTCACTTGTGGATTTCTTTTGTTTCTCTGATCAATGTGATTACCGACAACTGTGTCCCACATCCCGTGTGTGAACCCACCTGCTGTGGTGTGGTGAGGGCAGGAGCGGGTGCAAGGGGGAGGGAGCAGGATCTGTGTTGGCAGCCCAAACTCCCTTCCACCGGCTGTGCTTGCCCCGTCATGTTTGTGAGTGCACAAAGGGGAGAAAAAAACCACCCTATCTTGTTAAAGGCTGAGCTTGTCTGCTGGAAAAATGCCCGTTTGCAGGTGAGAAATTGTCTGTCTCGGTCAGGACAAGGGAACTAATTGTTTGGTCCTGTCTGGCTTTAAGTGCTCAGAGCAATCTGGGCTCTACCGCTTCCTCTGGGAGATTACATTGCCTAATGTGCCAGAGTACCAGGAAGCTGGGTTCTTGCCCTGGGTATTCAATTTAAAATTTTCTATAATTTAATCTCATTACTGGAGCTGATGAGAAAAACAAAATATTTTTCAGAATCGGGGTTCCTGCCTTCTCAGGATGTGCTAAGCGGTCTGCAAACATGCGCCTCTGCAAGGGAAACTGTCTGCAGACAGCGCCCAGGTTATAATGGTTCTGCTGGAGCTTTTTCCAGTGTCCTACAGAGTCCTTGTCAGTTTGGCCTTCGAGAGTCCTGACTGGTTTCTGTAGGGTGTTATAGCATGTATGACACATTTATGCATAATTACATTGACCTTTCTGCGAATTCTAAGGCTAGTAAAACTGTGTCATGGAAGAAAGTATGTAAAAATGTGAGTATTTCTAAAATCTGAGTAATTAGGAGGAGATGGGGCTGGTGTGTGTGAGAGGTGCTGTGTCTGGAACACCTGGTGACTAGCACCAGCCCTTGCCTGACGGAGGTGGAGATGAGGAATGGTCTCGCACCAAAGCTTGTGACTTGGAGACAGAATACATGAGTTTTGCTCTGCCTTACACAGATTTATTTTGTGACCCTGTACAAATCACTTAACCTCTTTCTGCCCACAGTCCATAAAAGAAGGATGGTGTTTCCCTATCTCACGGAAGTGCTGGACACTTAATTCATTAGTGCTTATAAAGTATTTTCAGGTCTTTTAGAGGAAAATGCTGCATGTCCATGAAGTCTTAAAGTTGATTCATGAACAACTTCTGAGGCCTGGGCCCTGACTCCCCCGAGCTGAGATAAAGACCGTGGCTGACAAGTTCATTTTTATTGTGGACCTAAATCTACTCTGTGCTATTCCAGGACTTGCAGAAAAGAAATTCCTGAAGAATATTGAAAATACATATTGAAATGTCTCTAAGATGAATTCTGTGTGTGTTTCCTTCAAAAAGGCATATAAAAACCTAATGCTTCTTGAAAGTGTCTTGACCCCACGTGCTGAGCCCTGTACTGATTTTGAAGGGAGTTGAGGAAGATGCTGAGAAAAGTATTTTTTTTAATCTGTTTTATCTTCCAATGTTTTCCAGCTAAACTTAGAATTGTTAGGAGATATTAGTTATTCAGATAAATGTTATCATATTCAGCATGGTGGGGCATGTCATTTTCCATTGGCATCATGTCATAGGCCAGTGTAATATGTCAGAAGTATTTTATTGCAATGGCCTCATCATGTAAATGAGACCAGACGGGTTGCAAATCAAATTTACCATACCTACCTTTAACATATACTAAACAAGCTAACAGCATAGATTGGGCACTGGCTAACACCGAGTGTTACTGCAGTGGCAGAGACCTGGGCTCAAGTATTGAGACAGGTTATGAGGGACAAGCAGTTTGGTAGTTACCTCTTCCCATGTACTTTGTAATGTTCGTTATTAACTTTGGGTTGAATTCAGTTTCAGCTCAAAGATAAATACTGAAACAGGCAGCCTGCTGCGGATTTAGACGAGATGGAGCGGAGGCAGAAGTGCATTTTCTTGTTGCCTTTTGCTTTGTTAGGGCTATAACTTCGCAGTGTTAGCAACACAAAGGGCGGCAGACTTGCCCTCTTCCAATATCTCTGCTCGAATCCACGCTTCTAGGAGGATCTCCTCATGACTACCAGTAATGTGTTGAAAGAGAATAGCTTTTGACCATTATCAGGTTAATTTTAAACTTCGAAAGTAAAAATGAAGAACCTTTAGATGCCCTTGGAAATCAATAGTTACTCTCTAGAAGGTACGTGGGGAAATTGCGCTCTCTGCTTGAAACACTAAATTACTTTTGCTTGTTGTGTGATGAGCTTGGGTAACTCTACATAAAGACGTTGTTCAGTCATGCTTATTTGGAAGACTTGCTGTTGAGGAATAGCAATGAAGCCAAGATAATTCATCCCACAATTAAATATATTAGCATTTATTTCAGCAGCCCAGATTAATCTTAATTTATAGTAAAGCTTCATATATAATTATGATAATTAAGTTATTTGGTAATTGTAGGTTGAAATAAGTTTGTAATAGAAATGTTACAAACTACTTTGAGTGGCTGAGATTGCTATTGAATGTTTTGGGTGGTGGAAAAGGAGAGGCACATCACTTGCACAAGAATGAAAAATGCATGGATTAGCAGATTATTCTCTATAGAAATGCTGAGTTAAGCCAAGAACCGAAATACTATCTATAAATTGAAAATGCTAGCTTTTAGACATTGAGGCATGTTTCCTTAAAATAATAAGAAAAGTCTATGTCCTGAAAATATGGTAGTCTGACATCGCATTTGCAGCATTTTGAGGAGGAAAAATTTATACAGACCAATACTGAGAAAGCTTAACATTAGGGGAGAAAGGGAGAAGGTGGAGGGAAGGGGCCAAAAGGAGGGTGATTACATGGCCATTAGGAAAATATGTTCTCAGGGTACATAATTGTCTGTACTGACAGAACTGCTGAAGCCGGGAAGGATGTTTTTACAGGAGGTGGCTGCGCAACCTTCCTTAAACTTGGCTTTGGGCTTCCTTTGTAATGCGAGCCCATGGATGTGGGAATCTCACGGTAGGGCTGCTGTCTTGACATACGGTCTAAGACAATGATGCCATGAAGAACCACATAAAAGGGCCACACTTTATTTGCTTGCTTCAAAAGATGATTGCAGCGACCAGGTACTAGCACAAGGGCTGCAGGTTGTTGGCTGCAGTGTGTTTCCCCTCTGTCTCCTACAGAGTCAATACTGGTGGCTGGTGACCTTAGCAGTTTTTCACTGCAGGAAGGCTTTCAAACATCCATATTTTTTCTTAATGCTACAGATATTAACAGACTTCAGTTGTACATGCTGTGTTATGTTTATTAGATCTTTGCAAGCATGCGTGTGTGGTATCGTCCGGCAAACTGTAAGTCGGTAGAGTTATTTCAGCATTTCAATGGGTTGTGCTGTCTTCATAAAGCAGTCAAATGCAGGAGAATTGTTCAGCTTCCCCTCTTTAGTGCTCGTTGGGAAAAAGAAATTCCCAGCTAGATATTTCTAAAGGTTTTCTGTTTAAAAAACTACTTTTTATGATAAGACCTGCCTTTCTTTTAGTCTCTTGTACTACAAATTGAGTCATTATACAATATCTTCCAAATAACTTGTTAATAATTTTACATTGAACCTAATCCAAATAGAAGGGATATTTTTAAACTGGGTTATATCTCAGAAGAAATTAGCTACAAATGGGAAAGGGCCCTTTTCTGGGACCTCCGCTCAAAGATTATTCTCACCATTCCCAACCATAACCTGCAGCTCAGCAGTTAGTTGCCGCATTTGTTTGCAATGTGTTAGACAGAAAAATACCCACTTCTTTTGTCAAGAAACGTTAGCAGTGAGCAGAGCATTTCCAAGAAAGCCCTAGGCACTATGGGGACAGAGGAGAATTTACCTGAACCTGATTGACCTGACTTGGGTCCTGACCAGGTTGCTGGACATCTGGGGACTCTGGAGGAAGCTACAAAGCCCAGAAACTCTACCTGGGTAAAATTTCTTGTGGAGGAAAAGAAAGACCAGTTGGGACCCTCAAATGTAAGTTGCTCGTTGGGCTGCAAATGGTATCTTCAGACACAACATGAAAGGTATTTGGTGGCTCCAGAGGGATTCGGAGAGTTGTCAGTGGTCTACTCTCCAAAGTGCTTTGGATTTGGATTATGCTGTCACTAGTTGTGCATTATTTGTCATTCTCCTGGGTAAGTCTGATATGACGCAGTGGCAGGATCTCAAGCGTGGGCAAGAGCAATGGGTGGGTCAGTCTGCTACCCCTGCCTTAACAGGGCTTAAATGACGGGTATGGTTGGCAAATGCACAACAGGAAGATTCTTAGACCAGCTGAAGTTAGGGGAAGGAGGGTGGGGGTGTGTGCAGCCAGGATGTGCTGTCAGCCATGGGAGGGGGCAGGCAGAGGACTGCAGATCTCCCAGGACAGTGGAGGTGGAAGGAGGAGGGGTGTGTGGGAAGGAGGAAGGAGAGGTCCCTGTGAAGTCTAGCATAGGGCTGTGGTGAAAGGGGAAACAGGGTGTGTTCAATTCCCTTGAGAAAATGCTTTTATTTTATTAATGTTTCTTTTGTTTGACAAGTCAGGTCATGTATGCTGATACTTAGGTGTAAGAAGCTTGTGTGTGTGTGTTGATCTTGGAAGTCTCAACTGTGAGCGTGGAGGCAAACTGCAGCCTGGCTCAAAAAATAGACCCCTGTTTTCATATTTGTGCTGTCTGTTTCTTCATATTTTATTTTTTCTTCCTCAAATAGGTATAGTCGTCTTATTCTTGTCTTGCTCCACTCTGCACAGTCAGACATTGGGTATTGGGATATCTATGTAAAAGCAAAAGTAGTTTCACATTTTTATTTATTTATTTTCGGTAAGCTTGATGTGTTGGGAAATGGAAAGCTGCAGCAGCAACATATATAAAAATGCCCAGGCCTGCCCCACTTCTTTATGCCCGTGTTACCAACAGTAGGGAATAACCATTTTGGGAGGCAAAAGAGTATGAAAAACCCCTTCAGCTGCTCCCCAGGCCACGGTCTCAGCACTGTCCTATTCAAACAGATTATTTTTTTTTTTATTGGAAGCTCTTCAGAACCTCGATGGGAAGGGGAGACAAGCTTTGTCTTTGGTAACTAGCTGGCGGGCTCCCCTCTACTAATAGTTTGTGCCCAACCACTCTTGACTCAACATTGATGTTCCATTTAATCCAGTGTAGCTTGTCTTATGTGAACTAACCGTGTGACACCAGTGGGAGCTGGACACCCCCCTCCTGTCCAGGGGCAAGAGTCAGGACCTGCCCCTGCAGGTGTCCCCCTGGAGAAGAAGCTGTAGGCAAGGATCTGGCCGCCGGGCAGTGGCCAGCGGGCAAGACCAAGTGTTTAAAGTCCAGTCCTGTAGCGCTGCTAGCTTTCGCCAGGCTACAGGATGATTTGTGAAAATAGAGAACAAGCTCCTAACCCACAACCTCTTGGAGACAGTGATGTGGAAAGTGTCTCTGGCTGTGGTCTGTTACGAATGAGGCCCCAGGAATTTTCTGACTTGCAGTTTAAGAAAATGCTCAGTGCAAACTCTAATCGGCCTGGATGGATTTGTTACTGGAGATAACGGGAAAAGTCAGGGCCTTGCAAGGTTGTATTTGTTCTTGGGGGTAGGTGGGTGTTAAACTTTCAAGATCCTCCTTTTTGTTTGACTTCAGCTTGAATGTTTAGTTCAATTTGGTTTTGAGTAACTAGAGTGTTTGGAAGCTTAGGGTGGCTAGAGAGAGATAGACTACAGCTGGTAATAATAGTAGAGCCTTTTATGCTGTCAATTTAACAGTTGTAAAACAATTAGGGAGAATTATGTTAATAGCAGTCTTTGTTCACACTTTCCTTGCCCAATTTTCGTTTTTTTTGTGACATGCCTTTCCTACCATGCTCCAAGAGCACGTAAACAGTAGAGCTCTGTGTGTTTATATTGTGTATGGTCAGTGTTATCCATTAAACCATGGCTGGATGTAGATCATCTACAATTTTCACAAATCAATTTTCCAGTGCTTTGGCTATTGCATTTTAATGTGGCTGCTCCTAAACAAACAAAATAATGTTTTTGGGAAGCTAAGACAGGATAAGAAGTGATTTGTATGGGAAATGGTGGCTGATTTGCTCGGGCTGCTGCAGCTGTTTCCTTCTGTGATATGAACAAAACCCCTTCAAATCAATCAGATCCATGTTGGCTGAGCCCTGCTACCCACACAGAGGGGCAGCCGAGCTTTTTTTCCCCCCTCCGGTGGGAAAGCGGCCGTGCCAAGGCCTGCTGACCCACACTGAGATGTTGCTTTGTCTGTTGCTCAGCTCCTCCCAGATCTAGGCTGTGGTAAAGGATCCGTTAGTACTGAGACTAATCTGGATGGATGTCTCTCTTACAGATCATGCAGCCCACATTAAGGGCATCTCTTGCTGCTCTCCCATACCATGTGGTAGCGTGGTTTGCTTCCACTTCTCCCTTCCCATGCCCAGGGCTCCTCCAGCCAGAGCCCTCGGCACCTGGTTGCCTACTTGGCCTCACCTACACTCCAGACTCTTCCTCGTATTGATGCCATGTGAAGGTCTTGTCACCAGGCAAGAACAGTGCTCTGAGGTGAAGGAAGTAAATACTTTTCCATCTTTTCCAAATACAGAATGCTTACATTGAAATGAAGAGCTTCATAAATTAGGGTTTGGTGTCCGTCCCCCTCCTCGTCCCAAGAGAGGGAATAGAACTGAAAATCCACGCGTCAAATTCTTCACTCCCCAGAAAATAAGGCGTATGTGTAGATGATCCTTTAAGAAAGAAGGTTTCCCAAACTCCATTTACCTTGACAGCTGTCACTTGGCACTTGTAGTTGTCATGGCAGTGTGTAGTTTCTCATGAATTACCAGCACCGGTGGTTTTTCCTCTTTATCAGTCATCAGCTGGGCCACTCATAATGACTTCTGGCAGCTCATCGGGGAGATCGGTGCCATCGAATCATGCCCTACAGACTCCCCCGGCTCATTCTGCGACGCTGTTTACTGCCGCGCCTTTTCCTGTAAATATTAGAAGCAGCGTATTAACAAAAGGGATGCATGGGAATGAGATGGCTTAACCTTGTAACAGTTAGCTGGGATGGCAGGTCTGCCTTGACTGATAATTCACGAGTCCTCGTGTTCCAGTTACTTTGCTAAATAACATGTAGACATCCCACTTTGAAGTCTTGTATATGATAGTTAATTAGACAACATTTAATTTGGCTTAACATTTGTGTCAGTTTTGTGGAAGTGAGCCTCCATAATTAGGGAATACAGATCAGGTTTCTGTCAGACTTATAACCTCTCACTCTAATTTAATGCTCACTCCTCCGGTGCTGTGTCACACTGGGTGCGCAGGATTTCCCACCCCCCTCCCAGTCTTTTCTGCTTGGCTAGTAAGAAAGTTGCCCGTATTACACCACTGACAGCAAACGGGATTGTTCACAGATGTAAGGGCAGAGACTGAACCGGACCGGTTCCTGAGAAGTTGGGCTGGTTCTGCAATTTGCATGTTGCTTTTCCGAAAGTCTCGGAAGTGTTTGGGCATCCCCTGCAGCATCCAGGGGAAATCCTGGATGGATCTAATCTGAGTTTATGCTAATTTTGTGGGTCAAGATATGATGGAACTCTGACTCATACCATGAAAATATGTAGTAGATCAGCAGAACCCGGTGTTCAGATTTTAACCGGCACAGCTACTTTCTGAGCAGTAACCTTGGTGCTGGGCAGCACATATAAAGGGGTGAACATCCATACCTTGCTAATTTACTGTTATGTTGCGGTGATGCTCCCTTAGGGCGTTTTGTGCGTATTCGAGGTTATTCTGCTGTTCCCAAAGATCTGAACTTTTCCCAAATGCAGATGTCGGTTTTGGTCTCAGAGTCAACAGTGATCATCGTGGCTTTACTGAGGGACATAACTGACCAGTGTAAATCTGCTCCAGGGATTTATGAAGTGAAACTCTAGACTTATATGTGGTCATTCTTGTCTTCTGTAAATCCTTGAGTCCATGCTTTGCATGCAAATCAACATTATGTCATTTTAGTCACAGAACATTTCCCTTTTGTAGTAAATTATGTCCTGTGTCATTTGGAAAGTCATACTCTGCCAGTTTGGGGTTTGGTTTTTTTTGGGGAGGGGAAAGTAATGTCAAGTTGAAGTCAAAACAATTAGAGTGGTAATTGTAATGAAATAATTTCTCTTTATAATCAAGTGTTGGGTAACAGGGTTGTATAGCATACATGTGTGGCTTGCATTAAATGGAAGGGTTGTGTTTTCTCACTAGTCCAGCAATAAATGTTTGCAGGCTGAAGAGATGTATGCTGTGTGCTCTAGATGAGAATCCTCCCAGTGCTGAAACTTGGAATTTAGTGGGAGATGGAACATCAAATTTGTGGGAAAGGAAGGAGTTTTATAACCCTGCCCTGAGCTTGAATTACTTGGATGTGTAACGTGTTGTATTTTGTATACAAACACAATGCTAATAAGATGAGTGTAACTGTAGTGCCAATACCCCTCTGACATCCCTCCTCGACAGCCGAGCTTGTTTCCCTGATGGATTACAGAGCTGTACAGCTCAGCCTGCTGCTGTGAGCAGCAGCCTGCACCAGGTGTTTTGGAGAGGGGGAGAAAACCCTGCAATGCTGCGACTTGGGAGCAAGTCTGAGTCTTGTGGTAGTAGCGAGCACATTCAAAAAATTCTTCCTCTTGCTGAGGCTTGCTCGTTTATTTGATACAGAATGTGTGCAGGTTTCTCTTTGTGCGTGTGGGGGATTTCTCTGTGGAAATAGATGAATGTTGCTGTAATAATTTTGTTTTGCAGAATCCTTTCCCTGAGAAAAGATACTGTACAAGCTTTGAAATGTTAGTCTCTGGCATCCTACATGCTTAGGATCCCTTATGTATCAAATATAGTTCGTAGCAACGCTAAAGAAGTCGGTGTCCTATTGAAAGGCCCTTTATGTCTTGCCTTTTTTCTTTTTTTTCAACCGGGAACAAAGTTTGTCATCCTGAGACACCAGACCTTTGACGAGGCTCAGGTAACCTCTGACAGTGCGCACGGTGCTAACAAAGAGTCCCTGTCAGCCTTTGTAGAAGGCGTTGAGACTTCAGTCAGCATTGACTTTCCAGAAGATGAGGAGTGTGTTGGTGAAGTGCTAGACTGTGGTTCTTGGGATCTATCGGTTCATGGAGGCACAGAAGAAGCTCAGCATGAAGATGAAAAGATGACAGCAGCAGCAGCCCAGAAGTTGTGATCACACAGGCAGATGAGGTGGATGATAGACAATACTTGATATAGAATTCCTTTTTATCTTACCTGATTTGTATTCTTGGTTGTGATCAGAAATACAGCTTGTTGTTTCTAATTAATTGTTTAATTTTCTTTGATTTATATTTTGAATTTAGCAAAATTCTATTTAATGTTGGAAATGTTCTCAGTCTAACCCAAAATGCATTAAAAAAGACTATTTGCTTTAATCAGCAGGATTTTTAATCTTATTATATGCTCTTCAAAAATGAATATTTCTTTGTATTGTACAGTACATATTTACATAAATTAGTGTTATCCTTGGTTATTTTGCCAACCGTAATTTATACGCTTTTTAGTTTTATCATAAAATAAAATCTTGCCTCCGATATTTGGGGACCATTTTTAGCATCGTGGCAAATTACCTATTACGTAGCGTATTACACAGTCAGTGAACTATCCTACTTGAGTTTAAAAGAAACTAAAACCTGTATCAAGTGCTCAGCTTCCACTAATGAATTAATCTTTCTCTTTTACAGTATCCTGTAAGTCAATGTCGGCAGGCTTCTGAAAACCACAAATTTGTAAAAATTCCTAGTAAAATTCACCTGAGAAGTAGAATATTTTTTTAAATTTTTATCTCTTTGAACAAATCCAGAATTCCTTTCCTCATTTAATAACTTTAAGTGTTAAGATTCGTTTCTCATCCTGCCAGGTTTGTTTATAATTTCTGCACCTTGCTGAACATTTTGTAGGTTCATTTCAAATGTTCCGTTCAGAAATGTTGACAAAACATTTGTCAAGAATTTCTTTGAAGTAATATTGCCAGCATCTAATCTTACAAGGTGCTGCTGAATGGAGCTCTTGTCTCTGGGACAGATGGAGGCCCTACATCCAAATGAATTGCATAAGCTCTCCATTTCACAGCCAAAACCTTGAAATACAAAAATACAATGAGAAAAATTTGCTATACCAGCTTTTGGATAACATTCCATTATTTTCTCTGTAATTTTACAGGTGTTTAGGGCCAGAAGCAACTTAGCTGTTATTGACCAGTTCTCTGTACTTGGTGGTATTGGCTTGTGTGTAGACAGGAGGAGAGAGTGACTTGTGATTGACTTGCATTCCCAGGATGCTTTTCTCAGCATCATGTGGAAGTCTGCTGATCCTTATCTGAAGAGTCATTTAAATTTATGGAGCAACAATATCTCCACTGATGAAGTTGTCGGGTTCTGGGCGATTATCTTGTTTGACCAAGTCACTGAAAGTTTGTTGCTTTCCCCAGTGTCTGATGGCAGCTGAGCCATGAATGGAAGATTGGTTTGAATGGGGTCCAGTCGGTGATGATTAAGGAAAGCAACTGGAATACCCGACACTGCCCCTAACATGCCATGTTTGGGGTTTTGCTGGAGTGTGGGCACAGCTAGAGCACTTGTCCTGGTGCTCAGCGTAAGGCTTAGTGTTTGCTGGTGCACTGATCACAACAGGAACCAAATTCCAGGGTTATCCCTAAAGACATAGGATAGCAGCTTGGATTGCCTCACACTGCTCACCTGAAGTCCTTCGGGGCTCCTGGTGACTGGTGGGTGCATGGATAGTGAGAACAAGAATAAAAGTTTGTAGACTAAGGCAACAAAAGCCCAGGGAAAACGATAGTGGACAGTTGCCAAAGACATCTACTGTCTCCCACTTGCATTGCTTTCCCTCACTTTTAATAAAAGCCTGCAGCTCTTATTCCCCAGAGAGTTTCCATGGGGAGACCAAGGGCTGTTTATCCTATGGTGTCTGTGGCTGAAGAGCTTCATGTAGGGCTGTATCATGTAGTCAGGGGTTGATGAATTCCTCTTCATGCAGACTGGTGGGCAGGATGCTGTGGTCCAAATAATCAGTAGCTTTTATTCAAGACCTAGCGACGAATGATGATGGCATTTTCTGATTTTAAGAGAAAACATGAGCTTGCACATAAGTTATCCAAATTCTTATGTAGATGATGGCATTCTTGGTTAATAGGAATGGATATGTACTGTAACATGTTTTATCTCAGAGGAACTTACCTTCTTTCAAAATGCGTCTCCTTCATTTTGGGCACAAAGCAGTATTTTTCAGTTAAGCATTTGTACACTTAGTACATGTTCCCTGTTACTGATGCAGCGTATATGTCATATATCATCTAGGTGGTTAAAGTCTGCTTGGGGTATGTGTGGTGAAGGCATGTTTCTGGTGGTGTAAATGTGCTGTAAGAAAAGAGGGTACAACCTGCAAATGTTTTCTCTTTATTAATAGTATTTTTTTATTTATACAGATAAATATTGACATGTATCAATATTGCAGTAACTCATCTAGGAGCATTAGTTATGGGTTAGGGACATGGTATATGGAGCAGCCTGCATTTAAGACAAAGCATTCCAATCCTGAAAAACATGCAGTCTAAATAGGAGTCAAAAATAATATTATTTTTTTTATGGGGCCTCTAGCGGTATTTAAAGACTGCAAAGATCCTTGATATCTTATCATTTTGACTCCTATTATTGTGGAACTCTCTGGTTATACATATTTCAGCATCTTCTTTTCATGTCTCCCTACATGTTTATAAGTGTTGGACAAGTTTGTACGTGAGATGTCTCCTTTTATGTGTGCTAGATGTTGTAGATTTTTCAGGGGAGGGAGGAATTAAATTACTGTTTCAAAGGAGTTCTCCACCACACTAATAACTTATCTGTAAGCTTATTAAAGTAGTTGTTTGTACTCTAAAATTACTAAATAACTGTTGTATAATCTCAAAATTACAATAAATCATAATTCCTCCTGGATGGGGGCAGCTATCTCTTCTGGGTGTGTCTAACTACTGATGTCTGACAGTTTTAAACACCCTGCTTGCATGTACCTGGAGGAGGGCACAGGAAAATAATTACAGCTCCTGCTGCTGTGCATTCCGCCTGTTCACACTGGCTGTGGTGCTGTTGTTGGACCGCCAGCCGGTGCTCAAGAAGGGAGTTCAGTTACCGGCTGTTGGATAGAGGTGGGTGGTGGCAATAGCTACCTAGAAGATTTTTATCAGCTTTTGGAAGTCAAAGGTAAAATCTCCTGTTCCATCTGTGCTGCAGGGGGAACTCTGCAAGGAGGATGAGTTTTCCCCCCACTCCGTTTGCACGTGAAGGACGATGACCAGCCTTTGGTTGAGTTCTGCTGGTGACAGAGCTGGCACTAAACACTGCAGCCTTGCTGCCGTCTGCTGTTCGTCAGGTCCCTCCACGTAAGCCCTTGGAGGCATAACTGCTATGACAGAGGCAGGTGAATGTGTGACACTGTGGCATGGCGTAGGCATTTGGACAGGAGACTCCCAGCTTTTCTGAGACCCTTCCAGGGATGAGATCCATGTAGTGAGGGTGTAGAGAAGAGGGGAACATAACAGGTTTCAGTCCTGCAGGTCAAGTATGCGTGCACCTGCTAAATTTTTTTTTCCTTCTAATGGGGTTTAGCCTTTCTTTTTCATACTATTGGATCAATGCAATGCTCCTAAAACAAGCTCTGATACCTGGGTTTTATTACAGCCTTAAGGAACAAATTAATTTTGCCTTGGAAATGCATCTGACTTGACCATTTGCTGCTGGGATCACCAAGATGATGTTTACTTTCCCTTCTACAAATGACTGCTCCTGATCTTTGTGACTAGCAACCCTGTGTATACTGTGTGCGTGTCCTAGAGGAGTCAGAAGCAAGGTAGCTGGCCCAGGCAGAACCCAGTGTTTTTAGTAAAATTACAGGCTTTACGGTAGATTTAATTACACCATGAGTCTACATTCTGGGAGATGGTTGGGGGGAAAAAGTCCCCGGGTTAAAAATATTTTGCACAAAAACTGCTTAGTGACATGCTCCTTGGCCTTGGAGAAACTGTGTTTCAGGATGAAATGGGGGGAAAATTTTGGATGACGGCAATGAATATCCTATCCAGACTGAATCAAGGGCACAGGAAATGGAGCAAAATGTACCTCTGTTGCTCTCCCTGGCCACTGGGTATGTGAGCACTGAGGGACACTGGCACCTGAAGGACTGTGGCTGAATACATGGGGGCATTTTGTGTCCCTTTAGCAGAGCATATGGTGTGCCTTTTCCTTGGTGTTCACTGTTATTGCTGCTTTGGGGCTGTGTCTGAACTCAAAGTGCCTCGTGGGCCAGATGTGCTAACTCTCCAGTCTCTAATGGCAGCTGCTTAAATCCAGTTTGCGCTCTCCTTGTGCTGGCTGTTCCCTGTCCCAAGACATTTGCTGGGGAACCCAACAGTGTTAGTTTTGAAAAACGACTGAGACGTAATAATGAGCTATAACTGAGAATCAGGGCAGATTCTCAGATCTGCTTCCAGATCCTTCCTCATTTGTTGTGTTGCTTATCCCTATAGAAAACAGACCCACCGTGTTTCTTTGGGGGTTGCCTTTTTCTAAAGTAACAAAGATGTCTCAGTGCATTGCACCTGGGGGGGTTCACCAGCAGGTGTGCCCCGAACCAACTTGCAGATGGTAACAAGACATGTGGTCTTTGCTCCTCAAAGTGAGAAGGATCAAGGGCTATGAAATGATCCAGGACACTCCACGTGCAGGCAAATTGCATGATTTTAATGTTGAGGAATATGTTTTCAGAATTCAAGGTATCGCTCCCAGGCTGCATTCCTAGATGACTAACTTTCTATACGTATAAGATTTTACCATCAGCACTGACACTTGGCTTTATTACAATTAGCAATTTTTCATTGAATTAGTGGTATAATGAATGAAAAATAATAGATTTGTTTGAAGAACCTTGCTATATTTCAATGACTTCACATTGAGACCTATAAAACTTATTTCTGATATTGCTTCAGTTAAATATACTTATCTTGCTGATGTATGTGGTATGGATTACCATACCATATTTTAACATGCCCTAACAACATATCAGCGATATGTAGAAAAGTGAGTTAATAACATAAATGTCTGCTATCATGCAGCTTTGTAAAACCATTCTTAATTTAATCCATACACTAAGTGTGCTTACCAGTTACAAAAATTCATTATGTATCAGGCAGAAGTGAAACCGTGATACAGAATTGTGACTGATGTAAAACAGACACAGAAAATGAGTAGCATTAGGACACTTACTTTGAAGTTTGTTAAAACCAGTAAAGTGATATCCACTTTAAGTGAAACCTGCTGTTACAGATACCTACTGGATTTTGGGAACATTTCACTTTTGAACTTACTCCTTGCACTCTGCTTTAGCATTTAATATGTTGTGGGTTTGCTGGTGGGGTTTTGGTTTTTTTTGTTTTGTTTTTAATGTGGCAGGGAAAAGTAAAATAGCTGATACTTGGATACGTGATTATCTTTGCTCACAGTTGTGTATATTCAGTGTCTGAGAAAGGAACATTTCTGCAAACACTTTTGAGAAATTAGTTTGCTGTAACAGTGTAAAGCTGAAAAAATCAGCAGTTTACTCCCATTCCATACCCATAGTACCATCGCTAAAAGTGAATAATGGAAGAAACTGAGTCATTTAAGAAGGGATTTGAGAATGACAAAGCAAATAAAAGCGGTTAGGTTGGTCACTCCAAGTAAACTTTTTTAGCATCTTGATGATGAAGTTGGCAATAATTTGACCTGTAGGGATCGACTGCAGGCTTTGTGAACCTTTTCAGTTAAATAGACAGGTGGAAAGAGACAGGTGTCTCCTCTAATTCACGCCCAGTTATTTATGGAGAATGGGCAAAGTCCTGGCTTCCTAAGCATAGCTGAGATCCCACCAAGAAACTGTTCAGTGCTCCAGTACCTGATATTTACCCAGGTAATAAATATATGTGTATTTATACTGTATGAAGACTTACTCCTATTTGATTGTAAGAGTGATGCATGAAATAAGGCTGGGAATTACAAGGCTGTCATTAAATAGAATGCACTTTGGACACTGGTACTGTGTTTGTACATATATCTATACATCTGAAATGGACTGAAAAAGCTCAGTTTGGAGAGGTCAAAGTGGGCCATGTTCTCCATGATCTGTTAATCACCCAGACAATATACACATACTGGTCCTCTAACTGCAGGAGTGACTATTCGACTCATACGTTGAGTTAGTTATTTACATTTGCATGTAAAATGATAGATAAAAAAACCTCAGGCTGATAAGAAAGACCATTTTAATGATGTATGTTGTTTGAGACACACGCTTTATTGTGTTAATTGTACATGTTCTGAATCAAGGCAAATGAATAACGTATTTTCCTGGCCATAAACTTCAAGAGTTGTTCAGGGTTTCTCCTAGAAGGCATTTTATTTTTTTTTAATGTTAATTTCATAAACTAAAGTGGGTATCTTTGGGCAAACCACATGGCTTCTGGGAGGAAATATCTAATGGCTGCCAGTGGGTGCAGTGCCTTCTGTTTGCCAGTAAAGCGGTGCCTGAGCTTTGCAGTTCTGTGAGTGTTTGGGTGTTAGAGAACTGGAACCTCCTGCTTCAGCTAATACACAGAAGAAGTTTGGTGGTCTACAAACTGAGTTATTATTTTGAAAATTGACCATCCTAGTCACGATGCCTAGATATTTCTGTGGCATTTGTCAGAGCTATGATGTCCTGGGTAGAAAAATGAGAACAAAACAAAAGCAGTATGGGATGCTGGGATGACTGCTACAAAATTTAAATGAAGCTCCTCTTGGATAGCCACCTAAAGTTCAGAATGCATCTGCTTCAGCTGTGCTTGTAAACATGTGAAAGCTGCTCCCAGGACCACAAGCCAGAATTGCATGTGCTCCTCTGCGCTTGGGAATTTGTACTAGCGTTAGCTGTACTCTGAAGGATGCTGCATGACGCAGAAGGGTCAGAGTCTATAGTGCTCCTCGCTTTGCTCGCTGCATGTAAGCAATTAAATAAACAGGTGAAAATGTCATACCTTACAACTAGAACTGTGTCTGTGCATGCTTACTGTGTTGTTGTAAAGGTAACAAGGAATTAAAATATAAATTCCCCTTAATTGTCCAAGGAACGACTTGTGAATCGGGGATGTTCACTCTTGTCCTAAGAGCAGAAGGTTTAGTAGCCCTACGTGCATCTGTGTCTGTCAGCTCTGGTTCCCTCTTGCCAAGAGTTTTTGGTTGCTTTTGTGGCTTTTCCCCTTGTTTCTTTCAATAGAGAGGGAAGTTTGCGCAAAACTAACACCATATATAATTTACAGGACCATTCCATGCATATGTTTTTCTGAAACACATATAGTTAACCACATATAGACAACTTGAGAAATATAATTTGCAAAATGAATCAGTTCAGAAGACAATTTGGAGAAAGTGTCCAACTTGTGTCAATGGATAAAGAGAATGAATTTCTGGAGTTATAAATTTGCCATATATAATGTTCTTCAATCCAGTAGGTTGTGGGAATACAATTATCCTGTGTAGTAGCTGGTGAGTGTTCTCTTCTGCCATGTTATCCAGCATCTGGAGATCTAGTCCAGTGAATCTGGGACAGGTGACTCTGAAATTAGCTGAGTCCGACTTGGTGCTGCAGCTCAGATTGCTTTTTGCATAGTGATATTTATTTTTTGAGGACAGTTGGCTGGAAGGAAACGGGCAAATCGTAGCTGACAGTGGAAGATAGTCTGTTGTGCTCTGACTGACGTGGGATTTGATCCCTTTCTGACAAGAACAGTACCCCATTTGGTTTGCTTCAGATCACACATTTCTTTTCAGAACCCGTTGTCAGAAAGCTGCTGAATAACTTTTTCAAGAAGAGTGTATGACAAGGAGCATGGGAGCAGGGACAAAGGCAGCTATCCATTTTACTGCCGCTTTGTTGAGATGCCTGACTTAAAATTGCACGTCATTTCACATGTAAGAACGGAGGTTTGGGGCTAAACCTGCTTTAGCTGCTTTGCCTAGAGCAAGTCAGAAGTCAGGATGAATTTGGCCTTATCTCTTGCCCCAAAAGCCTTTATTTGCAGAGTGGAGTCGTTGACAGACGTGGGGTCAGGCTGGCACCAGAACTGCTTTGGCTGTTCTGGACAGGATCCCCTTGTTCTCTTGGTCAGTTATGGGGGCCTCATGTGAATGTGAGGGTGCAGCACACTTCCTTCCTGTTGCATAAACTAGCTTAATTAATATTTCCCTTGTGTTGATTGATTTTTAGATATTCCCTGTACTTGACTGACACCACTCATTGCAGCTTCCAGAAGGCATCTCGGTAAAACTTCTTGTTCTGTATTATGAAAAATATTAATGCACAATATTCTTCCTAGATACCTTTTCACCTGGAGCATTGTTTACTGAACTGACATAGCACAATTGATGGTCAACCTGGAAAAGGATGTTTATATCTCATAAAGCCTCCCTTTGCCTATATGCTGTTACTTTTCTCTCTGGAGACCTCCTTGGATTCTTCCAGCTTATGTTCGTATGATAAAGATTTCCTCAGGTAGCTGGGAGATCAGGCTAGAATGCGACTGCTGTTGTTTTTAAGATTCTTCTGTGTTTTTCATTGTTGTTTGTAGCTCAATAAAAATTGAAAAATAAATTAGCTGTAGCTTTAGAGGTATGTTAGCTAGCGTTTGATGGACAACTTCTTTATTTTTCAAGAGGTGGTTCAGTGATGAAGTCAAAACGGACCCTGCATCCTGATATGAGTTGTTTTCTTAGAGAATAGCAACAGCGGTGTCCTCAGGAGTTGTGCTTCAGGGTGGTATTTCAGTGGCCAAAACAGAGGTGCTGCAGAGGTGACCGGACAAACACTGGAAAACTGAAGTCTGCCTGATGGGTGGTGTGAGGACAACTCAGTGTAATCCCTGGGGAGGTCCTTTGCTCCAAGAGAGCCGGTTGAGGTGAAATGCACATTTCTCTTTTTCAACTTTGGCATTTGTTACTGGTCTGGCATTTTCTTTCTCTCTCTTCCTAATTCCCCAAAGAGAAATCAAAAGCTTGTAACTCTATAAAAAATAAACCCCATCCTCTTTTTGCTGGTTTTTTTTTTTTGTTCCTAAAAATGTAGTTTGTGATTTTCCTTTTCTCCACTGTCCAGACCATGTTCTTGGTTTGGGGAAGTAGATCAATCTGGCAGTGTGATATATTCTGACTAATTTTTCTGACATCTCCACAATCGTGATTTCCTAATGTTATCCTTGACTTGTCGTCAGTGACAGATATTTGAAGGCAACTGGTTCTTCAAAGTGTTCTACATGCAAAAAATATTTTTTTCCTTTTTTTAATCTCTAAAGCTCTCACTGAGGTTATACTCTTAAAATGGATTTGACTATGCAAGCCTGTGTATAAAAGACCTTCCCTCTTGCTTATCTGTTTCTCAGCACTTCTCACATGTGTTGTTTGGGATTTTGATCCTAAAAAGATTAGATTGGATTAATATTTTGTTTTCCTTTCAACCATGTAAATATTGAGTGGCAAAAATGAAACAAAATCCTCATTCCTATTAAAATACAGCAGGACTTAATGGAATCTTAGAAAATAACCTTAAGATTTTTTTTTTCTGTAAAAGGTTAACTAAATATGGCCCCAGTTCTGCAAAGGATTACTCATGTTTAATTTTACATACCGTGCATTGATTTTCAATGGCATACTGCATAAAATATCCTCGCTGAGTCTTTCGAGATCATGGTCTAAATGACCGTACAACATGATGCTCCATGTACCATTAAACTCAAAGCACTTTTGCCAGAGTTTCCTCTTGTGCCTCTGGTTACGTGGATCTCTGTCACTTATAAATCTTTCTCTTTTTCCAAGATCAGCTGATGACGCTGCCTTTGTTTCTCCCGCAGGAGAGTTGGCACCTCTCTCTCCATCACTGAATTTGTCACAGATTGCTATCATTTTGAACTAAACCCAGCAACCCCCTCAAGAGATTATAGAAGGCACCCCAATATTAGGATTTAGGAGGAAGAAGATATATAGAAAGAAAAATTAAAGCTGAAGGGGTTTTCCTCCCTTAAGTAGAAAGAAAAAATGTAATATCAAGAAAGCATTGAAGACTGACTTTTTTTAATGTTACTTTGCTGCCTGATAGATAACAGTAACTTTAAGAAAACTTTAATTCTGGATCATAAAGGTAGATTGGTCCCTAGGTACATCAAGCATAAATAGATCTGAAAAAAACTAGACAAACCTAAACCAACTAAACAGTGTTTGCAGAGGTGACAGAATTAGCTGGGAAGAAATAAACTGATTTCATATTTGCAGTCACCTCAAGTGTTGTTTTAAAACAGCAATGAAGTTTTCTTTCAGAAAGAGCTCATCTGCCAAATTTTAACGCTGAAGTAGTGAACAGTTAACTAGTCAGATTGCTTAAATGTAATTTGGGAGGCAAGTGGAGAGAATAGCAGTGCCATAAACTCCATCCTGTGGTTCCCTCGGGATAACTGTCCTTGTCTGAACAGTGAGGGAACAGGTACAAATATGCACATGGATGCCCTGGCATTGCTAAAGGAGCAGAGCTGTTTTCAGCAATGTGAATGGACATTATCATTGCCAGGGATCCAGTTTTTGTCCCTGTCCATTCTGGCTCTCTTTTTCAGTCTTCTGGGATGAACTAACAGCATCGGAATTGGCTGTGGCTGTGCAAGTATGGCAGGCTTGCAGTGCCTTGGGTGAAAAATTGTAGCGAGATGCACAAAACTGCAAATGAAGCTTCTCTGGAGCCAGAAGCTGCAATGATACAACCACTGCATCTGGTTTCACAACAGTTTAAGCCAAAGTACTCCAGTGTTCCATGGTCTTCTACCCTCAATTACCTGTTCCTGTCCTCTTGCTCAGAGTGGCATGGGTGCTTGGACCAGCGGTGAGCTTTAAGCTGCTGGTAAACCAAAGCCAAACCATGAAGTGAATAGTTCTTTGGTTGCTCATAACGTTACAATATTTGTTGTTATTCTGTGCTAGAAACCTATTGCAATACTGCTGTTTTGTGCTAATGTGTACGCAAGTATAGGGTTATTGTGCGTAAGGAATATATGAAAATATGTGAGCTAATGCCACTAGGGCTTTGATTTGTGTGTGTCTGGGATGCTTCTAACACACATGGAGTGGACTAAGCTCTGGGTCATGTGGCTGGGAGGTACCTGGCAGCAGTTTTATTGAAAGTAACAATCCTCATGGTGTCCTTTTAGCACAAGAAGTGATGCCACTGCAGTGGTGCCATCTGCTCAGGGCCACCCCTGCATGCACGGGAAGTGTTAGGCACATCACAGAGTTACAGAATAGGTGGCAAAACAAGTGCCTGCACCTCGCCGGTCCGAAATGCAGAGGGGAAGAGGAGGCACCTTACTCTGTTTCACAGGTAAGTTCCTTATCTTTCCCAGTCTAGAGCCCTGATCTTAACCTTGAGGTCAGGGTTAAGGCTAGTTGTTTGTTTGTGGGTGTAGGTTTCTGGTTTTTTTATTATTTTTCCCAGCACACAAGCTGATGATCGCTGCTCTTAACCGGCCACAGGTCTTTGAAAAGTTCTGGGCACTGGTTCCCATTGAAAAGGACTGCCTTTAGCCTGGTGCTGGCTGCTGTTGGAAGTGCTAAATCACTGTTCAGCCTGTGAGGGTAAAAGAACAGTCACATAAATGTCTTGGCAGCTCGTGCCATGCTTGGCCATTAGGATATGCAATGTTCTGTAATTTGTACAGTCTACATTGAAGGGAAAAACGCTCTTTGAGAGACTGCACAGAAATGTACCCTTGTTTCTGACTGTGTTCTTCCCTTGTGTCATATTTTTCCAGCATGTTTTTTTGCAACTGGCTCTTTAATTTTGGCAAAACCTGTGCCCTGCAGCCCTAAAATCTCCCTCCTTTTTGTTTTGTGGGTTTTTTTTTTGGTCGGTTGTTTATTGTTTTTGCTTGAGAGATTGCAGTGTTTTGCTTTCCCAGCTGGTTAGTGGCTGTTAGATTTCCTTTTGATTTTTTTGTTGTTGCTTTTTAAGAACTAAGCTTACTTCAAGGTTGCTGTTAGTCATGACCTAGGTTTATTCTGATGTAAGGATGGTGGGGAGTGTTGAGGGACTTGCAACTTGGTTAATGTTACACTGAGTAACATGGACTCTTTTTCTTTTTAATTTGTCTTTTATTTTTTTTTAATGTGGAACTTGGGTTTCAGTGGTGGTCTGTGTTTAGCAGAAAATATGTAAAAATTATCTGCTTCCTTGCTTTACATGCTGTATGTGTAATCCAAGGTACTTTTCATTAAGGAATATCCATTTATGAAAAAGCACCTGAGGGCTTATTGTGAAAAGAGCGACTTTATAAGAAACATTTTGTACTCTAAATTCACATTTTTTTCTTGATCCAAATTAATTTTCAAGTGTAGACAAGCCTTTGGAGCTACTTGCTAAACTCTGTTTATAAAGTAGCTATGACATCTGGAAGAAAATAATACACTTGGAGACAAGTGATGTTTTCCAAAGAAGCCTAACTACATATTTTTTTTATACTTTAAAAAAAAACCTCCAAAAACAACCCTCTTTATGTGCCTGGCTGGACAATACTTTAAAACCAGTGAAATGGCAGCGACATATCCAAAATGAAAAGCCTTTCCATTTGCGCTGCAGTGTTGAAGACTCTCTGCTGCTCCCACAGTAGTCTATAAATTTACAGAGCTGTGTCTTGCAGACTCAAAATAAGGATGCTGAATTCCAATTCCAGCAGTGCATGTTCGCACTTGGTGTCTGAAATGCATCAGATGACGCAGGGATACCTGATGGTAGCGACAGATATTTATAAAAAAGGTACAAGAAAAACAGGGATTCAAAGACTCGGAATGATTTGCAATGTAAGCCTCTGAGTTTGCTTTCCCCACAGTGCAACCCAGACTAAATTTGATTAGAGGCAGAATGGCTGGAGAGGGCTCTTACACAAGTTTGTAATACCAGGCACAGTCAGACTTCTAATAGCCGAAGGTATGGCTGTGTTTGAAAGCTAATTTGGATCAATGCAGGCTCTGAATTTCAAGTAGGGCTAGGTATGTCTAAATAACTGTATTCTTATTCTAGAATAAAAGTGTCCACACATGAAGTTATTCAGAAACAGCTATTTTGGCATAATCTGTTTGTACCTGAGCCTTAAATCTTTGCCTTTAGGCTGCTAATGGAGAAACAAAGAATAGTATCAGCTAATAGGATCTCTCACGAAAACTCTTCCTTCCAAAACCTGCAAAAAAACTTCCCAATATGTAACATTTTAATTTAACTGTGTATATCTTGATTTTATTTTTTTCCTCAACTGGAAAGAAGTCTTTTTAATTAAGAACAGGATTAGCCCATACGGCTTAAATGATAACTTCAATCTGCTCATCGTTTTGTTAGCCTTGATTAAAACCAAGTCTTTCATTTTCAAATCTTGTTTGTAATATTGACTTCTAAGCATTTTTGGTTTCAGAGTAAAAGTACAGAAGTCTAGTTGAGAGAGAAAGGGCTAACGATACTCCACTGATAGAAATAGGCAAAGGTTTTTGCGGTGAAGCCCTAGAAGGAACCTGGGCATGTCCCTGCCTTTGTATTTTGTGCCAGCGTACGAATCCTCACACATGGGAAATACACTTCAGGTTTGCAGATCAGGGGATTGCGCTCTTTGCAAAGTGCCAGAGTGCAGTGTGCGTGGGCAAGGGGTTTCCTGACCTGGCTTTGCAGTTGTGATTTTTGGAAGCGCTGAGTTGTGCCTCCACTTGCTATAAGTTGCAAGAGACTCGTGTGTGCAACTTGAGGCCAGTTGTCATCACTGCTGAACACAATGCCTCTTACTCTGGTGCAGTCTACACTACTCATAGCCACAGGGCTGGCAGGATCAAGCTTTGCATTTAACTGTCATAATTTTTGTTTTCTTTGTGCTTCCATGTAACGTTTAAAATCCTTAATAAGGCTGATGTCTTGTATTCAAGTTGAACAGGGTAGATCTGCATAACCTAAGATCAAACCACAGATTTGCAGCTTCTGAGCGGAAATGTTTGATTGTGTTTGTAGATATCAAGGTAGCAAGATACTTTAAATTTTTTTTGATAGGAAATATAGTTGTATGCATTGAAAAATACAGTTACTACCCACTAACAGGTTTCAGAATTGAATATCAGGATAACTTGTGTGTTTCCACTCAGAACAAACACCAGTAGGATTTAGAAGACATGTTGTAATATAGCCAGTATAACGAGCGATTATACTACTGATGTTGCACTTTGGTTTGATGGAAGTCTATTGCCAAGTACCTGAATATGTTCTTAGATGTTTTTGGCAGCATGTTGCACAGACATGCAGTGATGCATCCATGTGGAGCCCTCTGGAAATCCAAGCAGCTCTGGAAGGCGTTAGCGATCTGCTCCATCCTCTGGGTTACAGGACCCAGGCTCATTCTGGAATGCGTTTGGGCTGGGGCTGGAGCTCACACCCAGCCCTTGGCTGTGTCTTGTAGCTGTAACACCTGCTTTTCAGCTGGTGCATGTGCCAGATTTATTACCTATGTATTTTCCTTTTCCTTTTTTTAGCAAATGTGCTTTATAAGTTGCCAATAAATGAAACATTTTGTATAAATCTTGGCTACTCTCCCTGGTCCTGCCAAAGCTTACTTTATGTATCCTGAAAGCAATTAGTATGGTGGTGGTGTTACCTTGAAGGCCACCTACTTCTTTTGCTGAAATAGTGGCAAAAAATGCATTATAATGCACAGAATAATTCCAAAAGCACATTTAGTCAGCATGGTTACACTTGTGATACCTGAGAGTTAGCATGCCCTGAAACGCGAGAGCGCAAAGTAGCGCTATATGGCACACAATTCCCTGAACGTATCTGTGAACTGATTCTGTAAGTGGCAGTAAGTTTCTTTGTCAGCTTAAAGTTTTAATTCTTGCCCTTTTTAAGATTCTATTGGTATCATAAGATTAGGTTGTTTATCAAGAGTAGAGTATGATAGTTATTTTTGCTTTACCAAAAGCCAATTACATAGGTTGGTTCCACTCCCTTGCTAAATAGCTTTTTCTTTCGGCATTAGTTTTAATGTTTAAATAGCATGTGCATTTAGATACGGCTGCATAAAGATACGTATAAATAGAAGGCTACTTTGGTTGGGAAGATCCAATGCTCAGTGAAGCCTTTCGCATATATAGAATACTGAATATCTAAACCATTATTTAGCATCAGAATCAGTTATGGTTGTCTGACTGATGGACAATCTTTTCCTGACCCAGTCTCTTTGCAAGTGACCTATACTGTCTAGACAGTTGCATATTATTTATACATTCATTTCAGATTTATAGTTCTTTTAACTAAAGTTGAGGGTGTTAGTTTGCCTGTGGCTTCGTCTCCATCTCAGTACTTGAAACAAGAAGGAACAAAACCAGACACTTAAAACTAGCAATGCAGCCCCTTCCCATTGCTGCTGGTTCACCCTTCACCACTCCTCCTCACCTCCTTCCCATCTCGTTGTCCCTCCCTACTCAGAAAAACAAGAAGGGGGGGGGGGGGGGGGGGGGGGAAATGTCTGACACACAAGGAAGGTTGTGTAAAAGCTGCTAATTTCAAAGAGCGGAGATCAATTCTGGTTGATCCCATTGGGTGACTGGGGAATCGCTAAACCAATATTTGCATCCAGTGTTGAAGTCTAAAATGCTAGGGGTGAAATGAAAGAGCTGCTCTGCAGAGCTGCTCCCGGAAGGGTGGGTAGAAGGAAGTCACATTAAACCAGCTCTGGATGCAGCATATGTGAAAGGCTGTTCCTCAAAGGCAGCCTGCACAAAGCCCTGCTTAATGGATGAGTTTCTTTCCAGAATGGTGCTCTGGTCTCCTTCGGTGGCAAGGCTGAACAGGACCTGAGCTAATGCGGCGCTGCTGCGGTTAAATGTGGCTCTCGAGACTCGCAGCTGCTAGCTGTGTCCTTGCAGCTGCTGATGGGGTGTGTGTCCGTTATTGTGAAGATTATGATGAGACAGCATGGGTAATTCGTATCTGCTTCTAGACTGTTCACTCATTTGAGAAGCTTGTCAACTGCACTCTTCTAGGCAACATGATCTCTTTATGTATTCTTTTTAGGTGTATAAAAATAGACACGCACACATAAACATCTATGTGTGGCAACAGATTATCACATTATGTCAGGGAATATATACTGGCTTGTTTTGAGGTGAAGGTTGTGCTGGCATAATTTAAAGCTGGGGAGCAATAAATCCTTGCCATCTCCTCCCTTTTGCAAATGGCTGAGTGTTCTGTTCTGGTTTTTTTGTTTGGTTTTTTGCCTTTTTTTTTTTTTTTTAATGGCATTACAAATCTGAGAATATTTGTCTCCAACATGTTTCCAACAACTTTTTATGCATGAATAACCACAGTAACAGTTATAAAGGAGTTGTTATCAAATGGCATTGGCAAGCAAAGCGGGTGAGGCACAGAAGAGAGGCTCCAAAAGTCAAACGAAAGAGAGGGCATGCCAGGAAGTTGATGGAAATATGGCAAGGTGGGTAGAACCCAGGGGTGCTTGGACAGAACAGCTTGGGATCTGGGAAAAAGGCAGGAGTGTGAGAAAGTAAACTAAGAGAAAACCGGGGCAGTAGATGGACTTAACCTACAGGACAAAGGCAGAAATGTGATGGTCACCAGCCTTTGGGGAACATGTCAGCAGGAGATGAAAATTCAATTTGTTGACCGTTTTAGAAAGGGTTTTCAAAATCTGTCTCTTCCCCCATGCTTGATTTTGTTGCTTCATATAAAAAGAACTTATAAAATCAAAGGGATTGTCAGAAAGGCATTATCAGTTGTTGCACACAATCCATTTCAAGTCTTACAACTCGAGTAGTGTCCTACTCACGCATATCTGAAGACCTTCTCATACAAATGCTTTGATTTTTATGTCTTTTTGTAAAAGACTTCCCTTTAATTCCTGATAATTTCTCAGGGAAGAATATCCTTAACTCCGGCCTTTTCATATTTGTAGGGAGTGTAAGCTGATGGCAGACTTTTATTTAATAATATGGTCCCTGTGATGTTGCTCAGAATTCAGGTACTAGACTAGAGGAAGGCAGTCAAAGTTAGAGATCGGTAAAATTAATGAGTGCTATTTATGGACTTACCTTTGTTACAAATTTTAAAACTAATAAGGTAAGGAAATATCAAATTAACTACTCAGTGAAAAAAAAAAAAAGCTTGGATTTTTAAAGTCCTAATCCTAAAAAATACACATTTTTTAGGTAATAGGAAGAAAACGTCTGGACATTTTCCGTGCTTGTTACTTTGAGTCCCAGAATCTTTCTGTTTAGCTAACACAGTATAAGATTAATTCTCTCACAGCACATTGCCTGGAGTTCAGTGCACATGTTTACTGATGTGTACAGCTCTCAAATAACTTTAGTGCTTCTTTCACCCACTGTTAGGAAGTATATTTAAAAGAAATTGCCTTTTATAGATTTAAATTACAAAAGTACTGATATCATGCAAAAAGCAGTTCAACCCATGCAAGCATACAAATGTGTAAATCTTTGGGAAAAAGATACCCAGGGCTAATATGAATGTAAATAGGATTAGCTGCTTGCATTAGTGTCTGAAATACAATTTTAAATGCTTACTGCCTGGTTATTCTTACGTGTGTATATATATATGCATATGTATCTATATAAATATTTTTATATACATATATATGTGTATATTTTCCCAAAAAACATACCTTACTAGTACTTGAATTTATTTTTTTTGTCTAGGAAGACCTCTTAAGAGTTTACTTAATGACAGCAGTGTTAGCGATGGAATCCAATATATTACCGATATAGAGGTTTACATTTGTTGTTCTATGAACTATTACACAAAATGAGGACAGATTTCCATCCTTCCCATATTTACCCAAATGCAATAATAATTTTGGGCTCAGTCCTCTCACTGAATCATGAACGGTGACAACCACCAGATTCTCTATAAGCCCATGAAAAGAACAATTTTCAGTTAATGGTACCACTAAAGCTGCATAAATCAATGTACGAGGCATTTCATTAGAGATTTCAGTCCCCTATGTCATGGCTTCTGCAGCAAAGCAGGTCCTTTAAGCAGCCTTAGTGGTAGTATAGGGAATTTAGTTTTGTTATTACTTATGTTAAACTGATAGAAATATGTGGGTTATAACTCATTTTTTTTTTTTCTTAGGCTTCTTATCTGACATACTCTTGAGCTTGAAATAGGGTAAACGTCTAAGGAATAGGACAGATTTTGTGGTTCTCTTGCTGTTTCTGCTTGCTAATAGAAATGGTAATCCTTTTTCTAGAAATAACCATATATACCTGTGAATTGTTTAGTTTAAGTGACAGCTAAAAAGAGATAATGTCATTTTCTCTCCTGTGTGTGGTAAATATGTTAGAATGATGCCATAATAATCGTAAATGAGCTTGTAGAGAAGAGAGAGTCCTAATTAAGGTACCTGTGTGCTCTGTCAAACCGGGCAAACAGTTGTCAAAAGACACAATATCGCATACCTGGAGTGTGATGTCAGAACGATAATTGTTCAAGCAGAAAAGTTTGTATTTTCTAAAATATCAGCTTTATAAAACTGTGCTGTTGTGTAAAGGGGCCTGCAAAGAGTGATGCTGCGGCTTCTGTTTTGATAATCTCCACATTGCTATAGGCTGTGTGTAGAACAGGGGAAATCAAAATTAATTATACAGAGTAAACAATTGGGCAAAAAAAATTAACCCCCCAGTTTTTACTTAGACTTGATTTATTTCAACAGTTTTAAGTAAAATACTTCAATTATTTTTTTGTTGTTGGTTTTTTGTTTGGTGAGAACATTTTTCATTTACAAAGCTTTCATTCATGTATAAAATAACCCCTGGGCCCTCCACAATGTTCGCTTTCCAAATCACAGCAAAGCTTTGCTTCACACTGAAAGGTTTTCTTTATTCCTCGTTCTAAAAATTAAATGCACACGTAACCCCCAAAAATCCGTTTAGGCCGACCATCACTAATTGATACTTTTTTTTTTCTTAATAGTATTCAGCAAAACAAAGTTGTGTTGCAGTGCTAAGCAGAAGGTTGAATTTGAGTTGATGCAACAGAGCAACTATGTATATTAACTGCTTATCCCACGCAGTCCAAGTCAGTGGTCCATAGTCTAGTGTGGCCACCAGTTCTTGTCCTGTGCAGGTAAGGCATGGTGGGCATCAGCGTATTGGTGATGTTTCTCTGTGGCAAAATACAATGCCACATGGGCTATGGTTTGGGAATTGGTGACCCTGCACTTGGTCATCGTACTGAATAGGATTGTGTTTGGCTTTTGTATGGAAAGTAGTGCTTCCTTCCCTTGATGGACTTATTTTAAGTCTGAAATCTGCAACTACTCTAGAGTCAGCCGGGAACAGCAATGGTTGTATTCTGCCCTGCCTTCTCGTCTTCATTCCTGCTCTTAGCAAAGACGTGACCATCATTTGGAAAAGCTCCCAAGGAGTGAGCATGCTGAAGGAGCCCCCGTTCCTATGTCATTAAAACCCTTTAAAAACCCAACCTTCATCTCCTAGCCCCGATGGGGGAATGGCTCAGTGAAGTTGCTTGGCCTGGTTTGGTCTTGCAGTGCCATGAATCGGGAGCTGCAGCATGGAAGGCAGTGGAATTACACCAGTGGGAGCAGAATCAGGCTCCCGCACGTATGCACTAGTGAGTTAAGTGAGCACGACTTGCACTCTGTCGTGGGCTACCACCTTCCTTCACTCCTGGGTTGATGATCTTCGATAATGCGCCCCATTGCAAATAGATCAATTGCCAGCATTATGTAACATAAAGAAAGAAAGCTCAATACATCATTTTTGTTGTAATTACACAAAAATAAAATGAGTGCATAAATGAGACCAGAAAAAAGCTCTAGTGTTTACAGAAATAAAAATAAATAAGTGTGTTTTTTAAATTAATATTTTCAAATGTTCAGGTTGAATTAATTTGAGAAATATGAATATGTATTGCTAGTGTTAATTCTTTGGGGTTTTGAAAATTCTTGCAACCACATAATTAAATGAGTGCCTTTAGAAATACTGATAAAACCCATTGCCATTCAAATATCCATACAAGACAACAGGGGCTGTAAGCTGTAGGCTTTAGAGATTAGTTTGGCCATGGGCCAGTATTTATCACAACATTTCCATCTTAGAAGATAAAATTTAATCATTTTTATTTAAATATAGATCAAAATTAATGCAGGTTTTTTAAAAAAGGAATGTATAACCTAATCACAATATCTTTATTTTAGAGATGCTTGCCTCTATTGTCTCTATTCAAAGCAGCAATGCTCTCTTTGTTGTGCTGCTCTTCCTTCAGATTTATTTATTTTTTTCTTCTACAAGGGTGCAAAAGGAAGGGGTGGTTGACCCAAATACAGTCCTATCTCCTAATTTTGCCAAGATCAAAGGCATTTCTAGTGTTTTATGTGCTGCCTATTGGTGAAGTCTAAAAACACTGTATTTAGGCATTTCTCCACTTCCCAGACAAAAACAGCCAGCCCAGAATGAGGCTTTTTCAGTGCTTCGTGCTGTCAGTGCCCGCTCCATGAGGTGATGCCCACTGCCCATGCACCCTTGTGCGTGCCACGTGCCATAATCAAAATATTTGCCTGGGGTGCCCCAGGTCTCCTGTACTAACCGTGCGTGTAGCTTTGTTGAGCTTGTGCCCATGCATGATGAGTCATTATAACGTAATTTATTTTTGTTAAGTGAAAAAGAAATATAAAGTAGGCAGGTAGATTTGAGACAAATTTTGAAAAAATGTAACTGCCTGTGTTTCCCATGAGATTATGGCCAGCATGCTCAGGAGGCAGCAGGAATATCTGGTTGATGTAGTTGTATTTACGGATGCCAGTTAGCTGGCTGAAGGAAAGTGCTCCTTTTAAATAATGGAAAAGTAAAAGTTTGGATATTATTTGCAGTACCTGCCAATGTATACAAAGCTTTCTCAGCTATACATGTATGTTGTACCCATCTAGGGAAGACAGTGCAGTTAGTTTGCTGCCTCTCCATCACCATATTGCAGTTCTTCTAGCATTACACTGACTTTTGCAGTCCTGGTGTTAGAAATGAACAGTCCTACCTGCTTTTTGTCTGCTTTGGGTGATGGTAAAAAATTGTAAAGCAAATATAACTTTTGTTTCAGTTGAACTAATGAAATGGTGGTCATTAAAGTGTAGTTAAATCAAATCTAAGCGAAGCCTGGGAGTCCTTGCCTCTCCAAATTACAAAGTGCAGAATGTTTCAAAACATTGGAGGGTGGAGGAAACCTCTAGCCAACTTGGTGGGATTGTTCTGGTTCTAACAAGCAACGTGCAAGTTTGATCAGTAGCAGCGCTGCCTTAGGACCCCTGGTTACACTGTACCTTCAGATTGAGCATGTGATTGCAAATGTTTTTCTGCACAGCAAGCTCTAAAAGCAGCTTTTTATATTAGACTTTGATGTGAATGTGTATGCACGTTAAAAATGTTAAATGGATACTTAAAAATAGGTTAATTGTGTCTATAATGTGGGGAGCCCTCATGTTAGGTTACAAAAAACCAAAGCTGGTCCTGCAGTGCCCTTCATCAGCTAGAGATCACTGCTATGAAAAGTTTCTGGGAGAAAGATAGAACCGTTCTTTCTCAACGCTTGCATATTGCTCTCCTTAACATGTTTCTCATGTCAGGAAGGCCAACTGCATCTGACCTTCAATACAAAAGCAAGTTTAGTCCTATTTCTCAGCTTCGTATTGGATTAACGTATTAACGTCTTTAAAATGTGTACTAGTTGTTATTTTTTTCTTATTCAGAATTTTCTTCCATAGGTGTCCATTCAGTTGTTTTGCTTCTCCAGGATAGTATCCAGGTCATCTCATGGGAAAAGACTATTTAGAAAATTGTTAATTACTTACTTCTGGTAATACATATATATATATATTAGATGTATAATATACATATGTATGCGTACACATTTGTAGTTACAATCTCAAGCATTGTTTCCGTATCTCAGCATCAGCTGCATAAATGACTGGAGCATTTGCTGTGATAAAGTGCAGCTCCCACTGTCTCCTGTTTCTTCAGTAAACACGGCCGAATTCAAAGCGGAGCTGAAGGTGGATCTATTTCTTCAGCTTCAACAGATTTCCATGCTTGTTTTGCAGCAGCTCTTGAATACTAAAAGGTAGTTGCTGAGCTCATGCTTCTTGACCTAAGGCTATGTTGGTATTAGTTGTTATAACCCTTTAGCAATTCAGACTAAGCGGGGCACTTCATTAGCTCCAGTTAAAGACAAAACAAAAATGTTTGTTTAAACTAGGAGATCTTTAAGCTGTTTCTTTCACACCATTTAGATTTCCCACAAGCTTTCCCCTTGGGGTTGTCATCAAAACCCAACATTTTTTCAGGTGCTCTGCAAACCGAGACTAGCTTCCCATAACCTCTTCCCTACTCAACGCACACTGTGCGTGCGCATGTTGGATGCGGAACGTGTTAGCTCTATGACATTTATTTTTCAGACTTCCTGGGGGCAGTATCATACTGCACAAAGTGTATTTCACTCGCTGACGAGCGAGACTGATTTCCAGTTAAATATTGATATAAGCTAAGGCACTTGGAATGATGCTTTGATGTGCATCTTTTCACTGAATTTCAGATGTTGTGTTTTCCCCGTTGCTGAACAGAAAATGACCCTTGTGAAAGCGGAGAGCTAGCAGGGGCAGGCTGGGGAAGTGCCTTTTTGGTGATGTTTGGCCATGGCATCCCCACTGGAATTGTGCTTGTAGGTACCTCACCTTGGCATTGACATGCAATGCCCTTTATACATAGCAAGCCTGGCTTTGCAGGAAAGTTACTCTTTTTAAACAATTTTAATGGCCAAGTGGTGACTGTTGGGGAGAACAGAAGACTGAGGAGCTTATCAAGTAAAACCAAAGGGAAATGTTCCATAGGAAACTTGTAGCTGGCCTAGGACGGTGGCAGGGCAATGAGCTGGTTGGTGGGAAACTGAGAAATTAATGAAACCTGGGGACTGTTCCTTTTGTTTGAAGGGCTGAATGTTGCCAGCAGAAACCCACTGAAGAGAGGGGCCGTATGCTTAGGGGCTGCCTATGGGTGTGAGGACACACAACGTTGTATAACAAGCCAGAAACAAGGCTGATGTAATTGGGTGGATACACCTAATGCAGGGCATGTGGGATAAAATTGGTGGTTTGGTTTCCCGAGGATTATTCCCTGACAGACTGGCTTCAGCAGTATGAAAAAGAACTGAAGGCTCATACACTTTTCTTGCAGGTCCAGGAAAAAAAAATGACAATGTTATTGAAAGCTATCCATTTTTCTTGAGGGTGAATGTTTCTACCATCTGGCACAAATGCCTTCCCATAGGGTAGAAATTGTGCTAGGTTCTTCGGTGCCCACTAAGATTAATCAAGCTGCTTGTGTTTCAACATGTTGTAAAATGAGGTGCTCCATCAAGACGCGAAATAGCTATTGTTTAAACAACTCCTCCAGCATCCTGCTGTTTGATTCTTAGATAACAGTGTTGTGGGATTTTGGAAAAGCCTTGCCTATCTGGTTAACTGAAGAGAGTTGTTTAAAGGAGCAAATTAGAATCTTAAAGCTATGGATCTGGAAAAATAGAGTTGTACTTCAATACAACGAAGTCTGAGGAGTAATATAGAAGACCACCGACTCTTCTGTATGTGATTTGCATTGAATGTAATGAAGTCACTGCAAACTGTGCTGCTGATTACATGCCTCATGCTGAACTGGGGCTGCAGTTCAATGCCTGGTCCTGTTGGATATGTTGGGAATTGTTGCATTGTGTACATCATTGATTTTTTTTCTGGATCTTGAGGCACTCCTCAAGGGTGTCACTTTATGCAACTGCCTGTCAGCAAAAAGATAATGTGTAAGCAAGGGTCCCACAGATTTTCTGGGATCAGTTGCTGAAGTTGGTAATGTGTCCATAGGAATGTTCACAGTAGCATCTTAGGTTTTCTTTACTCTTAAAGAAAAAAAAAATAACTTGTTCGAAGGAGCTGCTGAGGTGACAGAGAAGGTGCGAGGAAGATTTATATTACAAACATTCTTTTGATGAAAATTACTAAATTACTGTTTTTATAGCCCATCAAAATGTGTGTGAACTCTGTGCGTCTGCATGCCTAAGCATGCACGTGTATTTTGTGGAAATGTTCCATGTCTGAGGATGCACTGAAATGATCAGTCAAGTCTGAAATGAAGTAGTAAAACACTGAGGTCTTTTTATTTGCCTGGTACTTCTGATCCTTTGGGGATACACTGGGGTCACACTTAGAATCTTTTTCGCACAAGACTAACCTTCCCCCCCCACCCCCCTTTTTTTTTTTTTAACATACACCTCCCCCCAGAAAACCAAACCAAACAAATCTTATCTAATCACATGCCTCCAGGAACTGGGGCTTTAAATGAAACCCCAGGTATCTCCAGGTTTGTCCTAAGAACACAGCTGCCAGGAACACCAGGTGGTGTTGTAACAATCAACATTATTATTATTATTAAAAAAAAAAATTGGCCAGAACATACACAGAAATGTACTGAATAGTAATAAAAAAGTGAATAATAGTTTAAATGCTTTTCAGCTGTTCAATAAGGCAAACAGATGTAGTAACACGTACTTGAAAGCATGTTATGCTCTTTAAATAAAGAAGTTTAGAGTATCATTGCATCATGGATAAAAAGGAAGAGACAGAATAATAGGTTTATTTCAAAAGGCAAAATTTTAAGGAAGAGTGTAAGAGCTGCCCTGAATTTTTTATCAGACCAGGTCCTGGGAGCTACAGTAAGCTACACGGGATTTGGAGAAGACCTACTGCACCAAGGTAAGCAGCTTCATGAAACAAAGACTTCCAAGATGCAGTTAAAGAAAAAATGTTTGAGAAATTGCCAAACTGTTAAAGGCACATAACACTGGAGTATTTGTGCAGGCAAGAAAGCAAATGATAATGAAAGGTGAAACCTTTAACGGAGAATGCCTTGTAAATTTTCATACAGCATCAAAACCTGTGAGGAAACCTTGAAATGCAGCAAGCACAGCTTGGAAGTGGTGAAAAGGCTGAAATTTTGGTGTAAGGAGTTGTGACTTAGCATCAGTCAAATGGGAATGCATCAAAAAGCACCAAAAACCTTGTGTTAAGGTGTAGGTGCTACCACTGTTTTGGTGGAAAAGTAAAGTTCAGTGAATGGGTTTGCTGGAATCAAAAATAACTGTATGCACACATATAAGTAAAAATCTTCTTGTATGTGTTAGTATTATATAGTTATTGTTATTAGTAGCAGCCCTTACAGTGTTGTCTGGGAAGCCTGGGCTCCAAAGCGGGGTCCCTCTCTGTGGCACTGCATGGAGAAGGCTTTTGCCCAGGAGGATGGTTGGATCAGACTTCTCTTGGGTCCCTTCTGCATTTCCCTTGTTTGCTGTATTTCTCACCCTCCTCTAACTTTTTGTTTCCATCCAGCTTTCTTCCTTGACCAGTCCCACAATCTCTGAGCACGCCTTGTCTTCCTCCCTCCTTCCTCTGTGTGCTCCTCTGAGGTGGTGTCCATCACCTGGCTTGGTTATTTCTGATATGGTGATTTTTGTGCCTGTGAAGGCTCCTGTTTCTGGCCATGCAGGATCTCCCAGTACTCTAGTGTTGGGCTGCAATGTGGCTGGTAAGCTTACCAACCTGTTTTGTTGCTTCCCTCTATTCTCCCAACAGTGGGAAGGGCTAAAAGCAGCTAGCAGTAGGCACCCGAGAGCCTGAAGCCTCTAGTGATACTGCAGGACTACAAAGTGAACTAGAATCAATGGTGTACCGAGTCTGGATAAGGCTCTGAGCCACCCAGTGGAGCCTCAGAGTTGTGTCTGCTTGGTTTCCCTTTCCTTCTCAAAACCATGTGGTGTTCTGTGTTCTGGGACCAGAAGCGAGCAGTTGTGACATATGGACAAACAGTTTGAAAGCAGTGGGATAACTCAGAACAGGGCAATAGCTTGCCTGAAATGAGAGTAGCAGGATCTGTCCCTCACTGACATTAGCAGAAACGCAATTGCTGACAGAGGTGTCTTCAGCCGGAGGGTCATGATTTCTTTCCAGGTGTGCAGTATCTGTCGCAGCTAAGTCCTTTACACCCTACCCCCATACAGAGTTTTCAGAAGATACAGGAGACATTAACATAGAGTTTTAATAACAAGTTTTTATATATGTGGTTACATAGAAAAGCTACGTATTTTCTATGCCACTTACATCCATACATACAGGAAACGCTCCTATAAGTCTGAAAATGTCTTCTACCTATAAAAGCAAACATCTTCAAAGTTAATGCCAATAAATCACAGATGCTGCCTTTTAACTATCATTATCCTTATTCCCTGGCAAAGGGTGAGTGCAGGCTGAAGCATCAGCCCTGATTTTCTGCCCTGACTTTAAATTTCCGTACATTTTGAATTTGTCATACATTTAGTATTACTTCAATGTGTTTCTTGTGTGTGGCTGAATACAAAAAGCAGGAGGTCACGAGAGGCATCACCTTGTTATATCCAGAGGTCAAAGCTAAGAGAGTGTCAGTTTCCATTTTAGGCTTTTGTGGCATAGTTGACATTATATATACTCTTAGGTATGCAATGCAAATCACATTCCTGCAAGCTAATTATAGGATAAATGTAGCCACTTAACTAGGCAGCAGGCATGTCATCTCAGCATGGAGCTATCATATTATATACATTTGCTGTCTACTGTATAATTAACAGGATAAAAATATTACTGCCAGATACCATAAAAAAAAAAATTAACACTATCTTAATTGTCTTTTCAGCTCAGGTATAGCCTATTACCATTTCAAAAAAGACCTTCTCTAATACACTAGAATTTTAAACTTCATTTACTGAAGATGCCATTAATCCCTTTTCACACTTTGATCTGCCATTGTGATACCTTTGGACTTCGACTTTTCTGTTTTGCTTTTGAACTGTCCTTAAAAACTATTACTGAGATTTAGTGGCTTAAAATTTGAGGTTGCTCAGGACTCTGTTTGATTTTTAAAAACTTCATGACAGTGCATTTGGGTTTTACCGTAACAGAGATGTATGCAGCCTGTAATAAGGTTTTGTGTAGGGCGCTTTGTTTCCAAGCTTTGGACATCGTTCTTGTTTAATCCAAATTTTGTGGTTTTCTAATCTCTCATTTTTAATATGTATCCTATAACGTTCACTGCTGTCTTGTACATGGCTATAAATGAGTGGAGTTTTGGAAAGTTTAATCCTCATTCTAGCTAAAGTATGCTTTCATCAATATTTGTGTAATGTTTTGATGAAAAGTGGTCGATCCCTCCCCCTCCTTGTAAAATTGCTGTAATCCTCTGCGATCTGGATGCAGCATCGCTGCTGATGTTATCTGCAGTTTGTAACTCTCACTTTGTGAAACTGCTGGGAATCTCTAGAATCTGAATGCTGCTTTTGCCACTTGGAATGAATTACGTAATGGCTCACATTCAGAAAATATTAAGAATAGATGTTTATTTTCAGGTCTTTGTGGCAGTAATTAAAGCTGAAAACTTTCATTAATATAATGAATTGCTCCCGAATTATTTGCAGTTTGCAAATTGCTCCTGGTCCTAGAAAAATATACCTGTGTTAGACCTGTAAAACCTGGTGACTGGAGAAAAGATTGAGATAAATGTAGCGCCATTTAATCTGGCAAAGCTTTCTCTGTTATTTCTGTTGCAGTAGGTCTGTAGGAATCTTAGGTAGTTCTTGCATATTTACTTAAATGTTGACATCAGTAATGACACACATGGCTAACAGATTTTCCACATGTTTTCCTCCCTGGATGACATCTTCCTACTCCATCAGGACTCAAAGTCTGATTGTGGGGGCTGTTGATTGATTGCTTAGAGCACATGAGGTTTGGGGAAAACACAAGAATGACAGTTTATATAAATATCCTAATACAACGCTTTTTTCTAGCTTTACCCTAACTTTTATTTTTCTCTGACCTAGAAATGATTTTTGTAGGTGCACAAAACCCACAGATACTTTAGAGACACAGTTGACTCACTCAGACATCTTGTTAGCATTTTGTACTTAATTGCTTCTTTCTCTGCTTACCCAGGGGGGAACTGCACATGCCAAGATGGAGCTCTACTAGATCTAATAAGAGAAGAAAACCCAAAAGGAAATAATGACGAGTCTTCCAAATCATTCTTAGTGGTCCAGGAGATGAGGGGGAGTGCTTTTCCCTGGCAGTGAGACCCCAAAATGTGTAACTGGCTCATCCAATGTCTCTTAAATTTTCAGATTAGGGATGGTATTTTTATTACACTCCATCTTTTTGCTTAAAGAGCCCATTTTAAGCAGTTATAAGCTACTTGTGGAAAAAGTAGCTACCATCTGTAGAAGTCACTTTTAAAAGAATATTGTTACCCCTGAAAGCATTAATGCTTTGTGTGAGCCTCTGGAAAAAGGAAGATAGCTTTATGACAGCCTCTTTTCTCTGTGAAGACCAAAGGGCAGCCTAATATTATATGTATGGATAGAGCTTTAATAGCAAATCACCAAAAGGATTCTTTAGAAAATAGGAGACCTCCAAGAAGATGTTTGCATATTTACATATAAATCCACAGAGGGATATATGAATATGCCATGCTGGTACCTGTCTTGCTAAAGCTATGGAAGGGAGTAATAGTATTTTTTTCATGCTGAGCTACTCACACACAGAAGTGATTAGTGAATTTCCAGATATATGGAAGCTCAAAATATTGTATTTTAAAGGATTTTTTTCCAGGACCAAAGAGAAGTGCTAGTCTTGCTCTCCATCTCCTGCAAATGTAGCTATTTTCTGCAAAGGCGTATGCGCTGGAATTTCTTTCCTGTACTCAAGAGAGAAAGCAAGTGATTTCCTTTTATAAATAGATTTGAAATGTAACACAAATTTGGAATTTTAATACTTTATACTTGAGTGTCCTAAAAAAATAAAAATCAGACAACTATGTTTCCTTATGTAGCCCTTTCAATCATCTTATCCACAAAATTTTCTACTGATTTTGGTGATGATGCCAAAAATAATCTCTGGAGAAAAAATGAAATAATTCTGTACCTGAACAACTGGCTGCTCAGACTAAAGTCATCTTAGCAAGCAGGGCAGCGTGCAGAGTGTTTCTCCAGACTATCTACAGCCACCCTGTCTCTTGACTTTTGTACTGCCAAATTGAAGGATTTGGTTCCCAGCACTTCCAGGGCTGTCAGACTGGGGGTGTCACAACATTCCCTCACTTCAGGCACATTCTTCCTCTTTCATTTTACTGAATACATTAGAGGTTTTTTAAAGGACAGAGCAACGTTAATCCTAATAGCCTCAGATTTGAGACTCCATGCTGTTGGCTGATAAACCAGCCTGTCTCCTTCCACACCCAGAACATTTATTCACTTTACTGGCTTTATCTTCCCCAACATCCTCGGTGATTTATCCTTTTAATCTCTCTGAATCAGTTATAGCTAGTATTCTTTTAACTATGGCTAAGTGTTGGAAAATTCTTTTTGAATTGATGCAGTTCTAGAAAGGTTTTGCCAATCAGTTGTGTGATATCTTGTTCTCAGGATTAAAAAATGACCTTGCCTGGAGCACGTTAGAAGATTAAACAGCAGCTCTTGGTGCTCCAGGGAGCTAACAGTGGTGTCCAGCTCCTCATTCAACAGTTCTGAGGAGAGTTCCTCAGTTTAACCCCAGGGTCTGCTAAACAATCCTTTCGTTGGCTGGGCTTGCAGGAGAGGGGAGGAAGGAGGTGAGGGTACTCTTCCAGCTCCGTCCCTTTCCAGCAGCAGATGCCGCTCACTGGGGTTTGTGCAGATGTTTTTGATGACATGGTCTCTGCTTGACTCTGCCCTGGCAAGATTCAGCTGAAGTCCCTGGGGAGTTGGGATTAATTTCCTTGGGGTCCTGTCTCCCAGAGGCTTGCGGTGACATCTGGATGTATTTTCTTAATTCATAATAAACGGTCCTGTTTTACAGGTACATGTTCCCTTAATGTAATTTCTAGCTGTTCTCAAACCACTTGTTAGAGGAGCCTATAAACTGAAGAGAATTAAATGTAGCTGTGTGACACTTCTTCCCAGAGCCATGCTTCCGTTTGTCACCCCAGAACTTTTACAGACACAGTTGTTTGTTGTTCTGGACATCAGGGATGCCCAGACGTTAGTTTAGAGATTTCTTTGTTATTCATCCCTGGTTGAACTTTCTACCTCTTGTGCAGAATTATATGTAATATAATATATGTATTATATATATATATAAAAATGAGGCAAAAGTTAAATGTACCTTTGTTCAGGAGATCTGTAGTCCATTTAGTGTTTTTTTTACTGCTTGGTCCTGTAATCCAAGCTTGCCCCTATGTTGTCATAAGAGGTGGGTCTTGCTTTAATTGCAACAATACTTGAAGAGAAGTATTATTGTGATAATAAATGCCTCCTAAGTGCCTCTTCAGTTAATTTTACTCAGTCTGCAGTGGTCATTTACGTTTTAAGATGTATCCTACATATCTTTGTAAAGCAAGCTAGGTAGGCTTAATCCAGCTGTGGTCACCCCAAGAGAAGTGACAAGCTCTGCTTTGTTAGTCGTGACTATGAGCATGGTTCTCTCTTATCATGACTTGTGATGGTCTGGTACAATGTAGATGTACCGAAATACGCCATCTGCTAATCCTCTATGTTTAAAGGAAGAGCATAGGGATTATATGGTCATTCTCTCGCCATCATGTCCAGGTATCATGGTGGGTGATATGTGAGTTGATTTTTGGAACATCTTTGGAAACACTAGAAGCTGTTTTAACAGCACCTTAGCTGTGAATTAAGCTGTCATCACTCATTGATCACTGGTCTGTTATGGCTGTTTTCCAGGCAGTCTGGTCTGCCTACAGATAAGAATGCTTAGCTTTTCTTGATTTTTGATGAGGCCTGCGTGCTTGCAACTGTGATCAGAATTAGTGAGGAAACAGTAATAGGGAGGTGGGGGTTGGAGAACAGACAATTTTGAAACCCTCTTGGTAGGCCAAAAGAAGGGAAACTAGCTCCCATGTTGTAATTTTCCCTAAAATATATTGTTGGTTAGGTTATATTGATTCAATAACTCCCTTCCTCCTCAGATGCTTTCTTTAGATATCTGTATAACGTGGGGAAAAGACAGCTTTGGTATCTGTTGTTCTAAATGTTCACCACTAAATAAACATGTAGGATTCTTCATAGTTTAAGAATGGAGGTAATGGCTGCCAATTTATAGCTTCTGGAATCCAGATGAAGCTTTTTGTTTCGGTCTTATTGGGGCAACCTTAGTGCTTTGATGTCAGCTAGACAAGAACTGATAGCTGCACTTGAAACTGTGTTTTGTCACAACCATTTCCTTCTGCCTCAAGTTCACTGCAGATACCTTCTCACTTCTTCTAGCAATAGAACTGCAAAACACTCTGCAAATAGGTATTGACTCTGAATTGTTGGACTTTGTATCTCTTGGCAGGCCTTTGAAGCGTAATTTGGTGTAGAAATAAGACATACTGGTACCAAATGTTATTCATATCTTTTATATTATGATGGTGATTTCACAGGGAGACAGAGGACTTGGAAACATGCAGATGGAGGTCAAAGGAAAAGAAGAGGAGCCCTAATAGAAAAATAACTAAGTAATCTTATAAGATTTTATTTTATGTCTCAATTTATATAGAGGTAGGGATGAGGCTGTAATGTCTTTATTAGAATTGATGATGAGGTAACACAGCTCAATCTTTATTGCAGAATGAGGAGAGCTGATCTGTGACCTGCTGAGGTCTATGGATCTGCTCCCATTATTGGTGTTGCTGATTAAAGGTGTTACGTGTTGGGACCTACTTTGTTCCTCGCTTATGATAATGGTATGACAGAGCATGTGTTGCTTGGTTCAGCCCAGCCTGAAAGGGATCCATGACAGGGGTACCTGCTTTTTACTGTATGCAACAGCTATATAGAATAGTTGCCAGCATAGAAAGCTACATCACATGACATTACTGACCACTGTTTTTTGGATGAAGAAGCAGACACTATTGGCTTGGTCTAAACTCGATCCTCACTTCACAAAACATACAACGGAAATGAAGGCTCGGCCCCTATTTAGCTTAAGTCTTACATGAGAATCAGTAAAAAGTGGAAGAATGTTGTTTAGTTAAAGCTGTTCGGTTTTGTGTGTGTTTTTTTTAATAATAATATTCATGTCAAAAAAAACCAGTCACAGATGGGTTACAGTAGTATTTTTGCAAAATACCAAGGCCAGTTTGCGTATGTGGAAGGGGAATTGATTTCCTCTGGTAGAAAGACATTTTGTTTTTTTCGTTCAGATACATGAAATAATTGCCATTTATGTTTTGATATGTTGTTGATTTCTAGATAATCACTCTGGAGTAGTTCTGATTTACTCCCTTATAAATGTTAGAAGAGTGGGTAATTAAATGTTATTTTGTGACCTTTATGTGCCTTAAGGAAAGAGACACGATTATCTTATCTCATGTCACTTTTGGGCCTTCGTAGTCACCTAACTAGAACAATATTCTGCAGCTTGGTGCACTCGTTTAATGCCTGCTCCAGTATGTGAAAGACACAGCTAAGGATGTACTGTGAAGCCAGTTTCTCAAACTAGTGCCGTTTCATGTATATATTGTGTCCATTCCCATACAGATCCCCTTTTCACATTTTGTTTGTTGTTGTGAATAATCATGAAAGTGCTTATGTATCCAATGAACTCTGTCTTTTTCAGTACCAATTTTGAACTAAATGTTTATAAATTCATGTGTTATTACTGTAATTTTTAAGAAGCCACTTGCTTGTTCAAAGTTGAATTCTAAAAATGCAAATGTTTGCCTACACGGTTTAGCAAGGAATGGTGGTAGATTTTGCTCTTGACAGATGAGCATGAGAAACACCCTTTGTTTCTGTTGTATCAAGGAAGCTTATTCTCAAATTCTTCTTGTTGCATTTTGGGAAATATCTGTCAAAGATTAACTTCTGCTAATTGTAGCAACTCTAAATCACAAAAACTGAATGCATGTTTCCCCTATATTGCCAAAACATTCCTCATTGCATAACAAAGATAAATCAGTGTAAAAAATACATAATGCATGCCTTTCCCATATAGAAGGTGACAAGCTTTCACTGAGACAATCTTGTCTTGGCTGAATTAGACATTTTTAATTATACACCATACACTTCAAATACTAATGTCAATTTATTTGTAGGAAAGGTGCAATTCTTATATGTACAAAAGCCAATTTGCACAGTGTTCTTTTTGTGTATTTGTTTTGCAAAATGCATTGAACTATAACTTAGCATCTACTTAGATGTATCTTTTTGGGGGGTTATCTATATGTTTGTAAGTAATGTGCATCAGAGTGTGGATTTACAGAGCAAAACAGTTGGAGCTGTGGATACCACATCCACACTGTACGTGTGTCAGGGGCTCTTGCCTGTCCTGTGGAATGCCTGATGAGCTGGTTGTGGTCCTGTGAGGCATCATCCAAAGAGGATCTAGCTTGTGGACTCCAGTACAGCTCCGTGATGTGATCCAGCACACAGGTCATGGGGTGGCTTCTAAAGCACGCTAATTTGAGCTAAAGCACTAATGTGTTTGTGTCCATAGACTACATACATACAAGTTCCTGAGAGTACTAAAACTACTGCATGTTGCTGGTGGTGTTTTTGGAAAAGAAATGTGGCATTTCTTTTTGCTTGTGAAAAACCCTGTGACATCATCTCCTGGTGAGACAGAGCGTAACCGGTAGGATATTGGTGCAGCCTGCTGAGGGAACTGCTTTGAGAATGATTTCTTGCAATTAGCTTCTGTGCTGCACCCTTCTTTCAGTGACATCCCTTCCACTGCTCACCTTCTACATCATCTCAGCTTCAGGATCAAGTATTTTCCAGCATATGGTCAGAACAGGTGATTTTGGGGCTAATACCTTCAGAAGACAAACATCAGAATAGTCATGGAGCTAAGGTTGTTAAATATAATAAGTCAGATACATTATGACAGGTCTTCAGCTAATTTATGCCAATGTCTGTCCTTTACTTTTTTTAGCAAAGCTATGAGGATTTACTTGAGCGGGAGACTTGGCCTACACATCCAAGCTCTTCTTGAATATGTTGTTACTAATAACAAGGGTTTATATATTTATTTTTGTATGCATGAGATTGATATTTCACTCGAATGCTTGTGCAAAGCGAGCCGCCTGTGCCCTGTGGTGCACAATGACCAATGCTTATTGCTGTGTGCAGCGAAGGCGATCCAGGGGGGCCCTCTCCAGTGCCCCGACTACACTTGCACTGGGGCTGAGGTGTGAAACTGGGGTTCAGATCCCCTTACAGCCTGTGTGGCTGGGAGATGGATGTATGGGAGCCGTAGTTCAGGCTCTGCTGTTTTATTAGCATGAGATCAGACACTTGCCTAAAATGATTTTCAGAAACTTTTTCTTAAGCTTAGTGACTAAGGCATGGTAGTTCCTCTGCTTATAGAGTTCTTTAATATAGTCTACAGGTATTTTTGTCTTTTTTTTTCTGTCTTTTTTTTTTTTTTTTTAAATCCAGAATGAAGATGGGGACATGGTCAAGTTTATCTGTTAGACTTCTGCTTGCTCTTTTCCTAGAAAAATTATAACCCATTAATAAACACAGAATTTAGGTGAGCCTGTCCTAAACCAAGCTTTCTCTGTGTCAAGGGCTGAAATAATTGAAAGTTTTTTCCTAACCAGCTCTGCTGAGTAGTTTCTGGTTTATCAGTGTAGTGATTTCATGTTGGTGAGGGATATGGGCTAAAATTAATCTCTAAGAGTGACAAAAAAAGCTGGGCCAAACTCCACATTTATCAACGAAGGAGATGTTTCTTATAGTTCAGCACAGGAGAACCTGGTCTTTAAAGTTCGCACCTTAAATTATTCCAAGGTGAAGTACTGATGTGGGGGTTAACGCAACATTTAGGCTTCAAGTATTTGCAACATGAGCATTTGCAGTCAGTAATGCAGATTTAACCCTTGGTAAATCTCTCTTCTCACCTCTGTGATGTAATCAAGACTTCAGTTTTCAGACTGTTGACGTCGTAGTTAAATATACAGGTTCATTATTTTTTTCCCCTTTTCATTAAATCCTGAAGATTGTGAGACTGTGAGTTTGCAGATTTTTTTCCCCAGATTTCACACTTCTCCTCTTTATTCTTATTAATGACCAGAAGCATTATCACATTTTTTTAAACATATTATATTAATTGAAATAATGCTTAAGTAATGGACTGGATAAAAAGATCTTGACTTGGTCCAAGAGTGTGCAAATAATCCCCATTACCAGCCACCCAAAATGACTTCTTTACACTTGTGCCAATTTAAAGCATTTTTTTCCATGTCATTAAATGAAACCCTATAAAGTGACTCTCCATCTCAGAGTACTGTAATGTGGCACATCAAAAGGACTGTAACCAAAATATATATTCCATTTAAGTAGCCTTTACCATGGGTCATTTGCACACACTTAAATGTATTCCCATTTTTTTTGTCCTTCAGAATTAGCAGTGTTCAATGAAATTAAGAAATACTTACCTTGGTTTTTTTCAAGTTCAGCCTCAAAATCTGGCTGGCAGAAATGCACAGTATGTCCCCTCCGCCTGATCTCTAGTGGCTTCCTTTTGCTGCTGTGGAAATGTGTTAGTGTAATGGAGAAGTCTGTTACCTGTAGCTGTTAATTCTTCAATTTTCTGCAGTTATTTTCAAGGATTTTTTGTTAGATGGATGTCTAAGGATTAAAATTTCCTCGCAGCTGCCAGTATTTCTTAAATTGTTTCTCTTTCTGTTTGACATGGTTTCCCAGGGACTTGCTTGGGTCTCAAGGTAGAATAGATTCAGATTAGGGCTGGATTTGTTCTGATAAAATGTGCAGAAACATAATTTGTGACAGTTTCTGTCTTAAAAATTTATCAGCCCCATTAACTGCTTATGCTCACTGACACAACCATCTCAAGCAGTTAGAGACAAGGGGGTTGCTGATGTGGTTTGAAGGGCTTTGGGTTACTACATTTGCCTTACCTTATCATCATCTAACCTTTCTGCTGTTTAAAGGTTGTTTTGAGCATGGAATAAGTTGAAACACCTGAGACTCCGGGCTCAGCAATGGCTTTAAGCTAATCCACTGCCATGGATCTGGGGTCTGTCTTACCTTACAGCAGTGTATAACATTCCTGCCCATCTTTCAACAGCTTGGTATAGAAGGATATAAATTTTGATACTGCTGCTACTGAAACGTAACAAATCCTTAAAGATCTTGTGGCCACATTCCTCTTTCTAGCTAGTGCTTTTCTATGGAGATGCTTGTGCCCTTGATGTATGCCCTTTTGGACATATCCTGCTCTGGTCCTTGCCCCCCCTTTTCCCCCCTCTTCTTGTGTGTGTGTGATACACAGGGAAGATGCTTCAAGGGCAATTGTTACTTTGCTTGTGGCATGCAGAAAAGGACTGCGTGACATCTTGCCTGCAACAAAAAAGAAAGAGGAATGTAAAGAGAATTTGAGATGGAAGACTGAGAAAGAGAGAAATGTGTATTTGTACTAATAATAAGGTCATTCAGAACTTTTTTTTGAAGAAAAGTTTTACAAGTGCCAGTAATCCTAAAGAAGTGGGTTCCTCTAGTCCCAGTCCCAATCTGTAGACTACAGAAGTTCGCCTCAGATAAGAACTTCCTCTTTTAAGGCTGCCGATGCTGCAACTGTGAGGATCCCCTCAGAAGTTTTGCATCGTAAGGTCTTATTTCATTCTGAAATCTGCTGACGTGCGTAGGAAAAACTGAACCAGCATCAATGAGTTTTGAATGAGACCCTTACAGCATCAGTCTCTAAAAGTGTGACAAGATGTACCAAGGGAATGTCTAGTATGCTTTATTCTCTTACCCATGACATTATATCATAAAAATGAATGTGTTTTCACTGGACTGTGAGATGGGTTTGTTTCTGAGAGCTTAGATCTATAATTGCTTATGACTCTTATCTAAAAATATTTGCAAATGGGAATCACCTAAATCCTGAAGATACTTCCTGTGTACCCTACAGAAAATCAATGATGAGAAATTAAAGTAACCTGTGAGATTACCTATCATCTTCTGTACCAAACTATGTTGATGCTTGTCTGACATGAGGGGAAAAGCCCACTGAAACAGTATTTTGAGATAAGCCACCTGCATTACAAAGGCTTGATGTTTAACACAGTCCGTAACTTCAAATTTTCTCATGATTAGATGGCACAATTCCTCATTCATCAGCACTATTTTAATGCTGTTGACAATAGCCAAACATGTAATTAATTCGCACTTAAATTTTAATTGTCACTTGTGTTTTATTTGGTCCTCCTAATATCCAAGTCATGTCATTTTGCCATGCAAAAAATAAGCTTTGATGAGAATAAAAGGCTGCGATTATGGGAATGCATAACAATAGAAATGTATTGCGGGTGGTCTCACTGTACAGTCTGTTGAAGTCAATGTCAAAAGTCCAATTAGATCAAGCTCGTATTAGTTTTAGTAACTTGTCTACTCGCTGATGAACAAGCCACACCACCTCAATTAGACTGCAAGTCAATGCGACCGTGAGTTTTCATTGGTTCTGGTTTTTAACTCAAAATTAAAAAAAACCCCAAACATTATATAAATAGTTGTAAGCTGAAATGAAGCAATTGACAGCATTTACAATCTCCACCATTTTAATTTCACCTACTTTCCTTATTGAGTTTTTGAACTGTGCCTGTCAATAGGTCCTGTTTGTGATCAGATTTTTAGTGAGTGATGGATGCACACAACCAGATATAGAAGTGCATTCTGGGAGGCTGACTGGCAGAAAGTCTGTTTTGAACACTTTGCGTTCACATGAAAATTATTTTTAATGTTAATATTAGTTGGTAAAAACTTCTCTGAGCAGCACAGGAAGCATATCTGAGTGTCTCTGAAGATGGCTGATATGAAATGTTTAGCAGAAAGAATCTCAGGAACGTGAATTTTGTGTAGGTACATCTATTTTACAAGAAGGAAAATAAAAAAAGAGAAAGAAAAGTTGCTGTAGAGCTTTTCTATGCAGGGTCTCTGCCGAGATGGCAGTCCTATATAAGGATGTTTCATATGGACAAAAAATTGGCATTAGTGTCTCTCCTGTGCATTTAAACTTCTTTGTCACGGTAGATATTAGAAAATCATGAACCTCTTAAGAGGAGTTGTCTATTCTGTCTGAAGCTCTTAAACACACTACATACTTCCTTTTCAGTGAAGGAAATGGAATTTGTGTTGTTTTTCTCAAATAAGCATACTGAATTCCTTAAAGAAATCTTCTCTTCCCTGCCCTCCAAGTCTATGGTTAAGTGATAAAGGAATGGGAAATGTATTTCAGTATTGCCTTCAGTTTGTGCCAGGTACAGGGCTCACATTTTTTTTCAGTGGTATATCAGTTTTATATTCTTTTATATGTGGGGTGGGGTAGGGGTTTTCCATCTTCTACTTAAATTGTCTTTTTTTGTTTTTCTATTCTCTGTTGCGGATCGTGGGAACACTAGTAATTTCAAAATTGCTCTTGTATCACTTTCTGTTCATCTATGCTGCTGTGTTTGTTCAATCCTTTGGTGGCCTTTGCATACTCTTAAAATACTTCCTTTTCCATACAATTTTCTACATTTATTTCCCTCTTAGTCTTTATCTAGCCCAAAGCATCCATCCCACTGCACCCCTTCTCTCTGCTTGACTGTGCCTTACTATTGTAACAGTAGTGGTCTGTATCTGACATTTTCAGATTAGAGTTTATCCTTCCTTTTAAAGATAGCTGCTTGGCAGAGACTACAAAGAGCTCACCAGGTGTTCTAGGTTCACTGTGGAAAATGGTTTCACACGGTTGTTGTAGATTCCCATGATCTTGAAACAGTTGAGTGAATGAATAGGAAACTGAATCTTTCATGGCTGACATAGCTCTCATAGCTCCTATTGCTTCCCCGTCTTGTGATACCTAGTAATGTGAGATTGCTTACCACATTGAGTTTGGGGCAATTTATTGTAGACACACCAGCATGCCTCCTTCTTGGGGGTTTTGAGTAGAAACTTGGGGTTAGTCTGTGTTTCTGACCCACGATGGGAAGGGGTTTAGTGCACCACCGCCGTGTTAGGACTGCGCAGGCGTTCCCAGCCAAACATTGGGATAATACAGCCTTCTGTAAACTATCCCACCAGGTCTGGTTTATGTGCAAATCACAAGCTTTACTTTTGCAAATGGTTCCAATTTTTCTGCGAGTGATCAAAGGGTTGCGGCACAACAGGATCACTTACTCCAGAGATGTGTCTGGATCAAAGGTTAACATTTTTTGCATGGAATATTCATTTCTAGCATTGGTTGAACACTGTACAGTTTAGCTGGAAGCGGCGGTCAGGGAGACATTATCCTTTATGAAACACAAGAAAGTAATGCCAGGCAGAGGATTACAGCACGTGACAGCGAGGCCAAGAAGAACTGGTGGTGAAACTAAATCAAACAGAAGGGAAGCTGGTTCAAAGAGATAATGCAGCAAAGGTGATGAGACATACAGAAATGTAATTTTGATAATTGAAAGGAACAGTTGGGTCTCTCCAAGACGCACGAGCCGTAAAGCCAGAACTTTGCACAGCCCCATCAGACAGGGCATGGCTCACGTGGAATTAACGCTCGTGTTTCATCTGGGCTGGGGTCTGCCCCTCCATAAATCCCCAGTGCTTGAACTCCCTTGAGGTGAGCGAGCCCTGGTGGACTGGGGAGGCCAGCTGGAGGGCAGCTGAAGCAGCCGGCTGGGTGGCAGCATCCCTGGAAACCCAAACGTGATGCCTTTGCTTAGCGCTCTCCCTGTGCATCCTTTGGGTGCTCTCCACCTTGTAAGAGGAAGGGCGCTCTGTGGCCTTGTTTAGTGGGCACACAGATCTTTGCCAAGCACTTACTTGGTGGGTTTTCTTTGAAGGATTTATGGTTCCTTCCTTATATCTCAAGTAGCTTGGTTGCATAAATGGTTTAATGTGGAGATTAAAATATAAATTAAGACAGTTTAGTGAACTGAAACACACCACTTTTTTTTTTTTAACTTTTTTTTTGTCTGGTTTGAGTGTTTAGCTCTGGAAAGCATATTGCTACACCATACAGTTGTTAGCTTGCAGTGTACTAATTTCTAGTTTGACTCCACGGGGTCTTTTTGACATTAGATGATATCCTTATGTGCTACAGAAAAAGCAATCTTAGCTGCTTTTCTCAAGCACGTACTGATGTTGTTGCTGGGCAATCATTAGCTGAAATTTCATTTGCAAATAAATAAATAAATAAAGCCAGCTTCTCATTAATAAGAAATTGGTATGTGTGCAAGTCTGTTCTTTTAAACCCCCATAACTCAGCCAAATAAAAGCAGATTTTCATTGGACTACCAAAAGGCACATGTCCAACCTAGAAAGTGCATTTAATAACTTCCCCCCTTCTGCTGCTATTTTTTTTTTTACATTGACATTAATCTCCTGTGCACATTTGGAATTTGGAATGGAGTCATTTTCTAACTGCAGTGCTTCCAATTTTAAATATTCTGTTTCCTTTCAGTTTTTCCAAGCAATTCAAAGATTAGTAACACTGTAAAACATCTAAAAGCATGCTGGAAGTTTCCTGCTGCTTCAAGTGTTGTGTTATGTTATCTTTGGAATAATTTTAAGGTCCCACTGGTGTAGTATAACAAGTTATTATGTCATGGAGCTTATTAGTATGCCTATGGGAAACATTAATTCACACTGACATCATACTACGTTTTTCAATAAATCAGGGGATTTTTTTGTTTTGTCTTTAAGAAATGATGATTTTAGTGTTTTGTTTTTTTTTTTAACAAAAAGAAAAAGTGATCAGATTATTTTTCTTCAGTGTTGGGATGTGAACTGAATGGCTTGCAGGATGTGCGTCATTATCTCAGCAATGGCCTCTGCATTGTTACAGGGAATGGAAAGAGCAGGGGTTTGGGTGGTTTGTAAGACCTTTATTTTTCTAGCATATAGATGTTATTATAAAAGACTTTTTACTCTGTGATTAGCACAGCAGGCTTAAATTGCCTGGGCTCTGGTCATTATTATTTCTGTAATCCCAAAAGTTTATGATATTATTCAGGGTCTAAAAATGACAAAGTAGACTTAAATTTGGTAAGGATTTAATGTGTGATGCATTCCTTTTGGAGCTGAAAAGTCTGTTTTTGTTGACACAGAGAACTGAAAAATGACCACAGACCACAAAGGTCCCGAAGCATTGCCAGGGAAAATGTATAAAAAGGGAGCTGCCCTTACTGCGCTCTCTGTATGCAATTGATTTTATTCCCATTTCCTAGCTATACTGTTACTTAAAAAACAAAACCAAACTACTTAAGCTGTTGATTTGTCTATGGATGATGAATTAAACTAAGAATTGAATTTAACTTCCATAGGATAGCTAAATGATTATTATTCCATTAAGACATCTGGCATTTTATGAGCATTAATTGACTACCCCGATACATAACTGCAAATGCAGTTGTGTAGCTGGAGATCAAGCAGCAGCGCCTTTGTGTGTGCCACATGAACTTTTGAGACTGTGGAATGACCAGGGTTAATTCCCCCTTGGGTTCGGTTTGCCTCTGCGATACATGCAGCTTCACTGCTGTGAATGCATCACAGGGGGCTTGCTGAAAATTTGAGCCTCCCCACCAGTGGCATTTCAGATTTGGGGGGGGGGGGGGGAAATCACTATAGGGCGATGTTTTGCATGTGGGATATATTTCTTGGTAAGCGCTGCTCACCACAATCGGATCATGAAAGCTCTCAGTGTTTCTAAATAAAAGGCCAGTTATGACAAGTGTGAGCATATTCCATGAATAATGTTGATCCATGCTCGGAAAAATACTTTACAGGAGAAGTTTTTGGCATATCAGCCTTTTGCTGTGGAAGGGCTGGGGTTATTCCCTCGGACTCAGCAGCACACCAGTGAGGTTACAAGGCTCCAGTTTCAGAGGGGGCTTGTGGACCAGGTGGTTGGGTGTGTGGCTGGTGGGAGATGATGTCTGTTTGCAGTCAACAGGACAGACACACTTAGAAGTTTAGCTAATACTGTGGGAAATTAAATCAACAAAGTTAGATAGGCATGATATACCCATGATATTAACCTCAACTTTTCCTGAATCAAGTCAGCTTATTAATAGTAAGATTATACTCGAACTCGTGCAACAAAATGAAAATTGAGTGGATATGTAAAGACACTCAGGTTTTCCAGCTCTCTATGGAACTGAAGGGTGGAAACTCAGTAGAACGCTGTAATCCCTAGATTTTTGGCAGCAGAACACAAAATACTGAAAGTTTTATGAAGAGTCTTAAGAGATAGGAGCATTGCATACATTGAGGTGTTTTCTTTCTCTTGGTGGGGAGCCCTAGGATGGGTGTCATGTACCGCTGTGTTCCTTGCCTAAGGTGACCAACTGTGTTTACTTCCAGTTATTTTCCGTCTGATAACAGTGATAAAATTCAGGCATTTCAAGGCAGAAAGCGGGACACCTGGTCCCTTCATCTGCTTTGCGAACTCTTCTGGCTCATGGATATTTTATAGTAATTCTCCTTGGACGAGGGAGTTTGGGCACGGGCGGTTTCTGTAGTCGTTACTGGCTGAACCTACAGGGGAAAAAAGTATTGCTGTACGCCTTTTGCATCCCAAAGTGATACACTGCTGGAGGACCGTTGTCCTTCTGCACAAGAAAAAGGGCAAAAATAACATGAGGTGGTGGAAGGACGTGTTTTACAGTGTGTGTTTTACAGTGTGTCACCATGTGTGTGCGTTTATGGCCAGGACATCAGTTAAGGTTTTGCTGGCTTACTTTACCCGATAAACTCTCTTATTTCTCTTCATGTTTCTTGCTGTTATCCACAACAGTTAGCAACCTCTTCCACTAGATTTCAGGTACCTTTTACAGCCCAGGGAGCTGCAGACGATGTCTCTTCACACATTGGGATGCTTTCAGTAAGAGGGGAAGCCTGGACCTGTAGTTTCTGGAAAGGTTATGGAGGTGGTCCTGCAGAAGTTAAGACTAAATGTACAGTCTTCTGTGATAATTCTCAACCAGGCTGTTATAATTAAGTTATACCCCTTCCCATCCTTAGCCTTTGCTGCTCTCTTCCCTGATTACTTTTTATATTTGAAGTATGTTTTAATGAGTTAGTGCTGATTAGCCCATATGCACAGTAAGCAGAGCACCCTGCTGTCTGTTTGGTATAGTGGCAAATGATTGATGGTATGGACTGAATACAGAGGTGGAAGAGAAGATTTTGGAATAAATAACTGATCTTTTGGTTTTCATGCTAGTAGAGCCACATGACAATTATTAGAACTATTTTTTTTAAAAAGTATTTAACTCTGGTTAATTTTTCTGTGACTCCTTCCTCTCCCCTCCAAAAAGTGGTTAATTTTTCCTAATGTGGTGCCTTTTGATCATTTTAACAAAGACGTGACAATGTTTGATATCAAAGTTTAGAAATACATAACAAATTAAATAAATCATTGAGAAATGCAGACATTAGCTATCAAAGTGATAAGCACATTATCTCACTACAGTTTCTGAGCTATCAGGAGCAGGAAGGCGGCAATTTATATTCTGGGCTTAATTGCCAGTGTTGCCTGTAAATTCAAGAGATGCCAAATGTCCCACTGCCATTCCCAGAGCCAGCCTCATGCTTGGTCATGGAGTATCAGACCAGCTGAAGGAGGAGGGTGGTGCTCGTGAGAAACAGCGTGGTAATCGTCCTTATGGCCCTGCCGGGGGCAAAGGATGCTCGGAGGGGAGGAGGCATCTGCGCAAAGGGTTTCCTTCCCACAGCCTGGAGAACGGCATTGACTGAAGTGAGGAGCAGGGGATCATGCAAGTGGAGTAGGGCTGCAAAGGGAGCCCAGGACAGACCCCTTCTGTTTTCCCATTTTTGTAATTTTACTTGGTGCCGCTTCCCATATGCCTCTTTTCCACCCATATTTTGCCATGTATGGAGGGATCACAGTCTCCTCCTGGAAATCACTTTGCTTGCTTTGGGTGAAACAGACCCCAAATCCTCATTTCTCTAATCTTGAGAATGTCCTCAATGTTGTGGGATACCAAATGGCCAAACACTGTATCAAGGGCTGGAAAGAACAACTATAAATGTTATGAATACAGTGTTTGTGGCAGGTATCTACTTTAGCAGTGGTAGAAGGTAAACAGCCAGCACTGAAAGACTAAAGAAGGATGAGGAATATACATACATGTGACAGGAAGATCCATGAAAGTACAAAGCAGCTTAATTTTATGAAAACATAAAGATGCATTTCTTCTTTTACTAACCTAGATCAGAAGAATTTTCATGCAGTGTTAAGCAATTTAAACCAAAATTTGCCAGTTGCTTTGGAAGCAAGTTTTAACATAAGTCAGTATCAATACATGATGTCTTTTAATGTATGTCAGCCTTACTTTTACTTAAAAAATTAACTGGCTATATAATGATTTATGCATAGTTTAAAAACAATTGCAACATTTCACATGAAGCATGAAATACAGTAGTACCGTGTTTATCTCTTGTAAACAACACCATAAAGAGAAAAACAATGTGAATGCTACAGAGGAATACTATTTCTGCCTAAAAAAAGGTACAAATGGAATAGCACATTTCTGATTTGTATCCATCATTTCTGATAAATACTAGAAGCCCAGGGAAACAATGTATTATAAATGGTCAATGTCAGGCCCTAAATATGGCACACTAAATCTGCACACACAGGTCACAATCTTCTTTTTTCCTAGGGATGTGTCTGTATGTGGCAAAGAAGTAAAGATCAAACCCCATAACATACATCATTTATATGCGACTCTCTGTTATAGAACAGCATGGACATTGTTAATGAGAAGATCTGCTAAAAGAATATTTCCGTGAGTTTGTTTCCAGGCACACTGTGGCAAAAAGGAGATATCCCTTGGGAATTAAATAGTAATAAAATTGGGAGGGGGTGGGGGGTGGGGGGCGGAGCAGGGGAGGTTAAGAACAAAAAAACCCAAAACCAGACATGGTACTTGAATTTTTCCCCTTCTACCAGTTCATCAGCCATTGCAACAGCTTGAGGTAAAGAATTTGCAAAACATACATGGAGAGCTTTTTGCTGCTTATTTTTTTTAATCTCTGAAGTCCAACGGTGATGATGAAGGTAGCTGTGACATTTGCAATTTTCCATGCACCAGCCCATTCCATTTTCTTCCCTGGTGCCACTTACATGGTACAGTAAGCCTCCAGCATTGACAATAATTATAGCCTGAATAAAATGAAGAAGGTAATATGAACAAAGCTCTGCTGTAATTGCCTTTTCATTATTTGCTAACAGTTAGTTATTCAGTCACAGGGAAAAAATTACACAGTAATTGGTTGACAATAGGAAGCTAAAGCTAAATTCCAGAACTATGATATTTTTGTGTGTTGGTCTTTTAGACCTTTTATTCATATTTTGATTAAACAGCTAGAGCATTAAAGTGAAATATAAATGTAGCCTTGGTTCAGATTCCATAACATTAGTTTCCACCCCACACAATTTTTGTTCAGTTTTGAATTTTAAGCTATCACATATGGCAGCCCTGTAAACATTGTAGGCTATTGACTTTGAAATACAGATTTGCAGCTCTCATTCACTTAGTTTAACAATAGCAAAGAATCCCTTTTGCCTTAATGCTTTAAAAAAGTGTCCAGCGTGACTGTGTGCAAACAATTTAGTAGTGCAGTTCTGCCTTGTTTTAGACACTGAAGTGGAGAAACTCCAGTCTGCATGTGTATTACATTTTATTTGAGTTTTAAACAACAAGAAATCTTTAGCCACCGATGCTGTTTTGCAGGTGTGGGTGTAAAAAGTGGTGTGATAAGCCCCTACGTGGTGCGCTAGGCAGGAGTACCCTCTCAGTGCCGTGCGTAGGATTTTTGACTCAGCGATGTGGAACTGTTGCAGTTGGGTCTCAAGGAATCATGGGAAAACTTGCTTCTGATGTTTCTTTTCCTAGGCTTTCTCTCTTGTATTTTCTTTAGTCCGGGGGTTTATGTGAACCCCATGTTGCAGAGGAAATTCTTTCACTGTTTTGTTGTTTAATCAGTTTTAAATATATGGTTTTAATTGCTGCTGTTGCCCTAGGTTGGCCAAGGACTGTTAAGTACATACTACTGAAACCAGTTTACCTGCTTAAAGTTCAGTATTCGTTTAAATTTCATGCTTATTTAATGCCACCATGCATTCATCCAAAATCCAGGTGTTACAGTTGATAACACTGGAAAAGATAGGTTAAATTCCACAGTGTTTTTATTTATTGTACTGCATAGAGTGGCTCTGTAGATACTACCCTGGATGGTGTGAATTGTGCAAGGCTGTAACCTAGTGAAAAGTTTTAATTCCTAATTCTTTGCTTCTTTTGCTTCTGTACTTGTGTTGTCACTTGTAACACATTAGTAGCTCCCTGTAAACATGTGGTGGTTGGGCTTCCAATGACTCTTTTTTTTTTTTTTTCACACACACACACACCCTGTTTGTTATAAAGCCTTTAAAGGGGAGTAGGCTCTAGGTGCTGGACTGGTAACTGAAATCGGTATATTTGTTTCGTCAGACGTTTAATTAGAATAATGTTTTCCCATTAAGTGCAATCATCAGTGTTTCAGGAAGCAAATTTTTGCAAGTCTTAGGTCTTAAACTACCGTGCACTAATTTAGAGCTTCGCCTGTGTCAGAAACAAGAGGAACTGCTGTACCCTGAGTTCTCAGCTACTGCTGGGTACCTTTAGAAAAGCTCAAACTCCAGCAATGCAATCGCTGGAGGAATTAAAAATCCTGCAGAAGCTGAAACCAAACAAGATGTAAGTTGAAGCGCAGTTACAATGGAGCCTTTGAAGAGTTTCATTCTTATCGAAGTTGGCTGCCTCTGGGAGGCCCTGGCGGATGGGCTGGGGGAGCCCTCGCGAGGTGGCTGTGCTCTGCCCCACGGGCTGCGTGTTCTGCTCCACGCGCTGTGCTCTGCCCTGGGCGTCCCGAACCGACTGGGAGCAGGGTGAGCACTCTAGCCAGCCACAAACAACGAAATTCCTGGGCGTTTCATGGATATGACCTGTAAAGCAAAGCCATGCCTTGTTGTTCTGGGCCTGATCTGAACATCAGCGGAATCAGCAGAAATCTTCCTGCTGGAATCTCTGGATGGGGTCCTCCAAAGCAAAGTGCCAAAGGAAGCACCAGCAATAAACAAATACATCCCATCAGCCCAATTCTGATGTATATTTCATACTTTGCCCTTACTTTTATTTTGAGTCCTAGATCTTTATTATAATCAGTCAAAGTCCTGGCTTTCAAGTTGTGAATGGGCATCATAATTATCTAATGCAGCTACTCCAGAAATCAGATTAGTAATTAGCTGAACCAAACTGATTGGTGTGACTTCCTGAATGCATCTCTTTAATGTTGAACATTTGCTTTGTGCTTGAAGGATTTGTTTGTGTGTTTCTTGTGTGTGATGAGAGCTTTTCCGTAATTAGCTCCTGGGGGACAGCATATTCTAACAGTTAAAGAATAATTGCGGCCCTATGAAATGTGAAATGGCTTGGGCTGGCTTTTGTTGCAGCTTAATTGTATGCAACAAGTACAGGAGGCTTTTCATTTCACATCATGATAGTAAAGATGTAGCTTTCATAAATAAAGAAAGGAATTTTGTACCATGGTAAATAGTCTCTAATGTGTTAATTTTGCAGAAAAAACAAAACAAACAAAGCACATTTGAGAATTCTGTGTTATTGAAGTAGATGTTCATCATTGTTTCATTAGCTTGTAGTCTCTGTATGATTTTAATGAAAGGGAAAAGGAAGAGAAAAATAAGTGTGGCAGTAAAAGACAAATGATTTGGTGGTCAGTCTGAAGCAGCTTGTTTTCCTTGGAAATAAAAGATTTAAATGCTTTTTCTTCTGAAATTTCATAGAGGAAGGCAAAGGGTTTTTTGGGCAGAGGTTACAACTCTGTTCTGGTAAAATCAGTTGTAACAAAACCAGAAACTTATTATTCAATACTTTTCTTGAAAAAAAAGTGTGGGGAGGAAAGCATTATTTGCTTTCTCCTGTTCATACATGGGCGTGTTCTTTCTGTGCCTGTGGGTTATTGCTGTTCACTGTTCCAAGTAATTGCAGCTGCCCCTCTTACCTCGCTGTACACTTGCGATCACCTGAGTCAATTGCCTTATTGCTCAGTTTCTGTCAGAGAACCGACTGGGGGTATCACACCATCTGTGGCAGGGGGCTCTTGGGTGCTGTTCCAGGGAGCCTGAGCTTGCTGACTGTTAGCGTGGTTCAAGCCTAACGCCTATAGATAGGATAGCTAGATGCCACTCACAGGAGGCCATTCTGAATGCAGATGGTTTTCAGTCTGGTACCCGATTTACTAGCCCCAGGACAGATGCATGCATGCTTGCCATGAGGCACATTCAGAATTAGGAGTACTACTATGATATTTATTGATATCTAATTGCTGTTGTTCAATTATCAGCACTTTGTTTTGTGATTGTAAGCTGAAATTTTGCTAGATTAAATATAGCATTCATGCATATTTTCTCCCTTCAATCAAAAGACAGAATTGTATAAGTCTGAGTTAAACATCAAAGCTCCTGAGCCATCCATAGGCAGCATTGCTACAGTGTATCTATAATCACCATCCATTCCTGTGGCTAGTGGTACGTAGCATTTATTTATTTTTTCAGTACAGATGACAGTGATGCTGGAGTTTCATTGTCATCTAGATCTGATAACTGCGAGCCATTTTGATATGGTTCTGAGGTAATCTACAGTGTCAGACTCTCAATGTCATGTTGTCACTACCACTTCTTTCCATAGCATCGCCATAGGCAATAGCTCTGCTGCTGCTTTTCCTTCGGGGGTTTCCCTGCAGAGGCTACAGATCATATGAGAAGTCACCACAGGAGTTGTGTGCCCCCGGTAACAGGAGGAGAGCAGAACTGTGTCCCCCCCAGCGACCCTGCAATCAGCTCTCTGGCTGGGCTTGGCTATGGCTGAGGTTCATGGTTGGTGCTTGGTGGAGACAGGTCCTTGGGATGCTGCTGTTTTCCCTTTGGCAGCATCTCAGGAATTTGATGTACAAGTCCAACCACTGCATTCCGCTGACCCGGAGGGAAAGGGAGGGTGTCCTGCTCATGCTCCGCCTGCGCTTCCCTTGGGTGTTGAAGCGATTCTGATAAGAAACAAAGCATTTATTTGTCCAACCTTGTGTTTTTACACTGCTCCCCCAACACAACAAGTCCTCAATATAGCTGTTGAATTGCCGTCGGTTTTGCCATGAAAAGTCCTTTGACAGAGGAAGTGAGAGCAGTGGGTGACCCAGAAGCAAGAATTAAATTCTGCCTATGCTGAAGGCTCTTAGGAAATGGCTGTAAACCCCCTCTGAATACGTGCCTGCTGGGTACCGCTACCGTGTGCACTTTTATATTTTTCTGTGCAACTGACGGCTGAAAGTGATTCGGACGGTGCAGCTTGTGTGTCTGCCTGGTGAAATAAATAGGAATAGCTCTGAAAGTTCTAATTAATTAATGTTTTTTAATTGAAAGGTTGATTTAATGAAGTTATTTTTGTTTAGCCACTGCTGTTATAAAAATAGCATTCTGCAGATAATGTTAATTTTGTCTTTTGTGGGAATTTTGCATCTATTTGAAAGAAATCATTATCAAAATGTTCAGGAGGATGTGGTCGGTGACCTGCTGTTCCAGTTAGACATGCACAGGTCTATGGGGCTGGATGGGATCCATGCAAGGGTCCCGAGGGAGCTGGTGGAGGTGTTCCCCAAGCTGCTCTCCATCACTTGTCAGCATCCTACATCCCAGGCTAACTGGGGTGGGGAAGGGGCCGGAGCACCAGGCATCTGAGGGGCGGCCGGGGGCACTGGGGGGGCTCAGCCTGGAGAGGAGGGGGCTCAGGGGGGCCCTGGTCGCTCCATACAAGTACCTGACAGGAGGGGGTGGGCAGGGGTCGGTCTCTGCTCCCAGGGAACAAGCGACGGGACAAGAGGGAACAGCCTCGAGCTGCGCCAGGGGAGGGGTCGGTTGGGTGTGGGGGGAAATTTCTTCACTGAAAGGGTGGTCAGGCATCGGCACAGGCTGCCGGGGAGGCGGTGGAGTCACCATCCCTGGGGGTGTTTAAAAAACGTGTAAACGTGGTGCTCAGGGACACGGCGTGGTGGTGTGGGCTTGGCAGTGCTGGGTTAATGGTTGGACCTGATGCTCTCAAAGGTCTTTTCCAACCTTAATAATTCTATGAAAATTACTTTAAATTAATTACTAGTATTTTCTAAACAGAAGCCTAGTTTTTGGTGACCAGAAACATTTAACTTAAAAACTTTTTATAGAAATTCTGGAGAATGTTTCTATGAAAATAATTGAAAATGGTTTGTTTTGAATGTGTTTAGGACGCTGAAAAGTAAATAGGAGAGGTGATTGTCTTAAAAAACCAAACGACTGGTGATTGTCTTTAAAACGTACCTCTTTATGTGCTTACTCTTTGCTTCTCAGAGAGTAATATTCACTCTTATCTCAGAGGACTAGTAGGAAAACCCTCCTGAGGGAGGTTAAACATGTAGAGTACTGGGCCTGTAGGTGAAAATAATTTGTATTAAATACAAATTACTATAATTTCCAACAAGTGATCATCGTGGCCAGTAGAAGCATATTTGTTTTGATTTGCTAGTGGAAAATTGACCCAAGACTGTACCTAATTCTTTAAAAACTACAACTTTGCTTATAAACAACCCTGATAAAGTGGTAGGTGACTTTTCATAAAACAGTCTGGGAAGACTGAAATATAAAATAACAGGGAATTTTTTCCCCATTAACTAGCTTCATGACAAGTTATTGACTTGACAGCACTTAAGTGCTTGTCATGTTTATTTTTTTTCCTCTGAAACAGTGTGGTGGTTTACCTTCGATGTGGGCAGCAGTGGGGCCACAGCTCAGATGTGGTGGAACCTGCTGAGCCTTTTGCCTCTGGTTCAGCTGTAAACCCCTTATCCACTTCTCAGCTGGGTTCGAAAGAGACCACTTGGCAAGTGACTTGTTTAATGTCACACAGTATTTTAGTTGACTAAATGCTTGGAGAAGCATAGGCTCTTTCCCAGATCCCTAACTTTAAATTCACAGTTAAATAAATAGAGTTTTGAGAGGATTCAGTAGAGGGTTTTTGACTATTACAGTGCAAAGGTGGAAAAATTAATTTTAACCAGTAGAACAATCCAAAAAAATCTTATTTGCTAGGTTAGACCAAGTTTCTGTCTTACTGAATTGCATTAGAATAGAGGGACAGGATAACTCTTCAAGTGCTCAGTAACGCCACAAGACAGTGATTACTTCCAGCAGATATGTAACAAGATGATGAATGGAAGCTTTCCAAACCTGAATTTCCTCAATTAAATAAGAACGTGTTGTAGTAGTGTGCACTGGTGGAAAGCTGGTCATTCCCTAAACCATATGTATTACTTCTCTTTCCATCTCATTAGGAGCATAAAAAATTGCATCATTACTGTTTTTAAATATTCTCTGACATGAAAAGGAATACAGAATTTGGAGTGTGTGCTTAAATTTCATTTGACATCTTATAAAGTCAAGACATGACCATCATAGGTCAAACTTGTAGAATAATGTCTAGAGCTAATGTCATCCTTTAAAAGGCACCGCGCTTTTTTTCTGCTAACATAAATGGAGCATAAATGTAAATATGACTGGGTGTCTGATAGCATAAGTAGCATAAACTGTTTCTGGGTGTTCACCTATAGGGAAAGCCTTTGTTGCTGTGTAGCTGGGTTGATAAGTGTGTTACTGAAGTCACTCAGGTAGGTACTGTGGGCTGAAAGCGGCCGTTTTACTGCCTTCCCCTAGAAAGAATAGTTGTATTTATCTTTACTTAATCTTTCTAAACAGAGGGTCTTAGCTAACTGAAGTCAATGAGAAACTTGCTATTGACTTCAATAGGTTTTGAGTCGGTTCTTTAAGTCATTAATATTTGTTAAGTTTTGACATGAGTATATTTGCACTCAGAAGGTGGCAATCAAACCTGGATTTTTTCCTTATGTTATGTAGTGCTTATTTTAGTGTGCTGTTAATACATCCTAACAATTACTCCTTCCTGCCCACGGAGCATCCATATGATTTGTGTTTCTTTTGGGTACTTAAAACTAATCTTTGTTTTCTCAGGCTTTTAGGTGGGACACTTACCTTAATCCTCTTATGTTTGTATGCCTTGAAGTCATGGTGCTTTGTATGATTTAGGATTTCAAGAGCCTGACTTAGAATCTCGAGGTCAGCTTGACCTTCTTTGTTAGGTGGTATTTTTTCTTGCTACCACAATTGTGAGTAATTCTTAGAACTTTTTCTGAGTCTCCCGCCCTGGTTTGCCTTCTTTGTCTCCCCCCCAGACACATGCACACAGCTTTCCCTTTGTTTTTATCTTTTCTTTTTTGGCCTTATTACTTGCCTGTGATTTGAGGTTGTTCACCAATTAAAAATACACATCCTATCTTAGCATCACCCTATTTTGAATCTGCATCTTTTGCCTTGTTAAGGACTAAGATTTCACTATACTAAACAAGTAGGCTATAATATCATAATTTTGTAATTCCTTGATGATTGGATTATCATGGTTTCATTGGTTTATTGAGTTGCCCTTCAGTGCGCATGAAATATTTTTTCATTTGATCCTTTTAGGAAAAAGAGCATTGTTCATCTGAAGTTAGGAAAGCAGAGGGCATTGATAATTTCCTAAATTAACTACAACATGAACTTTTTTTGTGTGTGATTTGTATGACTTGTTAGCTATGACTTCACTCGAATTTTAACCTTTTTGGCTGATAACCAGGTCTTAGGTTTTTATAATACCAGTATCTAGTCAGCTAAGACAAATTGATTCAGACAGTTGTCACAGAAGTATTTAGCTAAAATTACTTCAAAAGTTTTACACTGCTTGACATTACAGTACTGTCTTTGAAGTGTATACCCTGAAAAATATTTGTTATTAACAGTTCCAGACAGGTGTTTCACCAAAGACATGTGAAGATGTGTAGAAGAAAAGATTAATATTTTGCAGTAGGTTTAGCCTCTGGAGGAAATATTTGTCTCACTTGTTTGGAATTCCACTTGTCACCTCAGCAAAAGCTTTGTTCGCAGTCAGGTTTTGTTCTCAACAAGTGAAATTAAACTGTATTTGGTCCTAAGAATTAACACAACATATGGCTGGGTGTTATTTAAATAGCTGCTGTGAGATAATTGTGAGGCAGTCTTTTACAGGCTGTGGTTCTGCTTTTACGATACTTAAAGCAGGGGTACCTGAAGATTCCAATTAGAAAATGCTCACGTTGGGATTAAAACAAGAGAAGAAACAGTCTACGCTAGTACTGCGGTGGCTGTTGGTGAGATCCATCCCACCTGCGAGAAGCCCCAGGAGTCTGGAGGGGGATGGGGCAGGCGTCGTGATATCCAGCCCTGGCTCCGAGGTGGGTCGGCAGGCCTGGGGGTGTCCTGCTGCAGCTGCTGGTGTTCCTCTGCCGTGTGTGGCAAGGGGTGGTGACTCATGCGGGGCGCTCGCTGTGCTGGGGAACGAGCCTATATGTTGCAAACCAGTCTGTTTCAGAGCCCTGAAAAGCTTTAGGACTATGTTAGACAGGTTGGGGGCAGGAAGGGACCAGTCAGGGGTGTCAAGATGCTGCAGGTTTGCAGCTGGAGAGAGCAATAGCCCAGTGCACTGACTGCCTGCGCTGCTGGACCGCGCTGTCGGGCTTTGAGCTGAGGACTAACTTGACTGAATTCCTGCTAGGCTTAGACAAGTGGATAAGGACGCAGCTGGATTACAGCCTTGCTACGCGTTACTTTTTGTGGTTATGAGAAAGGAAACTTTAAGATTCTAGAAGGGAAATTATGAAATAAACCGATTTTGGACAGAAATATAAGCTGTTCTGGTGAGGCAGTGTTGTACAAATTGCTGCATACAGAATAGTAGATGAAATTAAAAATGAATTGAGCGTGAGTTCTGGGTTGTAAATGTGTGATGGATCTTAAATTCCCATCTTTGGGTGGGGATATTCTGTAACCTGCTTAAAATGCAGCATTTCTGTGCAGGCTAGCATTAGGCATTTGGGAACACTGCCCATTGGTGCCACCTTCGTTGCTGGTGGAAACTATGGAACCCACAAGATAGCTGCTGAGATCAAGAGAAGCAAGGGTTTTGATTTTCCTTCTGAGCAAAATGTGTAAAAATTTGGGTGGGTTATTTCATTTCTGTTGTGCCCTGCTGCATGAGGAAGGGGTGCAGTGAGTGTCCTCTGATTCCCAACGCCGAGCAGTCCTCATCCTCTCCTTACACGACAGGCTTTGTGCCTGGAGTGAAGAGCCTGCTCCTGCGCGGGGACAAGGTGTGGCTGATGAGTCTGAGATAAACCCCCACACAAAAAAGGCACTGTGTCGCTGAATGGGTTTCCAGTGTAGCTCTTTAATTTCATCTCTTGGAAATGTTTCTCCTCTTTCATCCAACTGCCTTTATCTTAACTTCTGATCTGAGGAAAGCAGCAGCCTTTCAAATTGAACAAACCGTGTTTCAAATAGGCTCTTCTGCTTGTGACAAGATGTACCTCATTTTCTCTGCAAGCCCTCAGCAAGGTCACACCTTTTTAATTTATTTTCTGTAAGAAAAATCTAGTTGTGTGATAGAACAAGGCCAGATCTAGCTAGAGGTCATTTCTTGAACTAGTCGTAAAGTAGAATAGGATTACAACCATTTAATATCCCAGAACTTAGCAAGCATAGTTCTATTAAAATATGGGGGTTGTATTTATAAGGCAACATAAATAGCTGCTTAAAGTTGTGGCCAATTTGGTTATAATAAAAGGAATGTTTTAGGGTTTTTTTCCATTTTTACTATGAGAGTGACCCTTCTTTCCATTTTTCTTTTTTTTTTTTTTTTTTTTTTTTTTTTGGTAACTACTAGACATAAATTCCAAGTACATAACTTCTTGTGTGTGTGTGTTTCTGAAATAAAAAAAATAATCTTTTTTCATCTAATATCCGTATTTTATATATTTTATTAATGAGTATTAATATGAGATTAATACAGGATTAACATGTTTAACAGAGTTTGCTATTGGTTCAGCAACAGCAAGGTACTGATCTGCATGCCGTCTGTATGTTGTCATAGAAATTGAGATAGATGTGTTTCTGACAGACATTAGTTTCCAGTCTAATCCTTAGACAAATTGTGCAACTGCAGAACATATATTTATCAGTAGGGTAGTGCTTTTTTAACCAAAATTTTACAGCCGTTTTTTTGTTAGATTTCTCACATTTCCCAGAGAGTTGTGTCCTGTAAGCCTGTTTTCTTCCATGTTTTCAAATACCAGCTGTTGCAACATCAACCTTTCACATGCTGGTGGTTTTTCAACAAGTGGCGTATGAAAGAGAGAGAGGTTTTACTGGCGGAGATGCTGGAGACCTCTGCAACAGTGATAGGGAGAGCCTAGGTCTCACCCAGGTCTGGCTATGGAAATGTCACGGGGCTGTCTGGGCTGTTGGGGGCTGTCCAGGTGCCCTTGTTGCTCAGGTTTTCTTCTCTTCAAGTCAAGTCCATTATGTCAAGACCTATCTAAACTTCTTCCTTTTACATCGTAAATTCAGCAGACCGTAACACCTCCTCCTAAGTGCTTCCAATCCGTTTGACTGACATGTATGCTCACTATACGTCTATGTGCTCAAAGTTTGGATGAAAATTGAAAAAGGCCATGTGTACCTGTGAACTAGCTGGTTTTCTTAAAGATTTTCCTTTTCTTCTTCTTTTTTTTTTTTTTGTAATTGATAGTATCACAATTACACTGTGACCTACTGCAGCTCAACCTGTATATTCATGCTGTATACACGTAGAAGTGTACATACACCACATTTAAATGCTGTGCAAAAGGGTGACCTGAATGGTGTGAAACTGAGGTAGGGATCAAAGACATTCTTGGGCTCTGACAATAATGTGCTGTGTGACAATGATTAACTTGTCTATCAATGCGCAGTGTGCAGCTCTACCTTACAAAATTCCTCTTCTATGGGTAAAATAATAGTGCTGATTGACATCACCATATGTGGTGAGGATTATTTATTAATAGCTACTAACATTTTTGACCACTCAATAGGTATCATTATTTTCAGTTGAACATAACTCATATTTTGATCTGTATGACTAAATTTACACTTACATGGAGACTGTTGGGAAAAAATTACTATAGTCTCACAGTAATTTATCAGCATTCAGTAATACTTCATGGCAAATGGAGGCCTTTTCTAATAAATTTTATGTGTTAGAATAACATGGAGAATTTTAAAATATTGGAATAATACCAAGAGTGTGTGTTAAAATAACAAGCCCTCAAATACCAACAGAATACAGAAAAGGAATTGCAATGTTGCTCTTTTGCCCATTCAAAATTAAAGTGATATAGGGTATGTCTTCATGTTTTCCTATAAACATATTTCTATGTTCAACAGAGCAAAATCAAGGACAAATTTTCTCGAGGGTTAATTCCTCCATGTGTAAGAAATCAGGGTGAAAATGAATATGGTGTCAGAATGTCGATTAAGCAGAAAGAGTCTCATCTTTTTCTGGGAGACTAGGTTTTGTATTTTGAGTCCAATTTGATAAGATTGCTAATAAAACCTCTGGTCATCTTTCTTCTGGCTAGTCTAAGGAGCTCCCACCTCTCGAGAAAAGTGAGGTGACTCTGCAGGAATGTAGGTGTGACTTGGCTCACACGAGCAAGTCCTGCAGATCTGAATGAGGAGCTTCACCTCTGAGGCTGAATCAGTAAAATGATATCTGCACATACGCCTCTGCAGAATCTGCATCTTGCTCTGGGATTGCAGAGAGGAAATAATTATGGGGTTCCATCGTTCCGTTTCAGAGCTTCAATTAAAAGTGTAATATCACTGAAGATATAGATGTTTGGAAAATGATTGTTTAAAAATATCTTTGCACTTCTGTTTCCGACAAGACTGTGTTTTGCATGCACTGTCTTCACTGAGCTTCCCACTATGTGCTCATCATTCTGTGAGTCCTGCATCTCTAGATAGGTCTTTTGATCATCTGAAAGTCAAGTGGCCTACACAGGCATCGTTATAGAAAGGTGATGTGCAGTCCAGTCTGTTTATTTCTTGCACTGAAACAAGACCATCTGTTGTCTGAAAAGTACCTACGTTTATTAAGTGTTGCAGTTAAATCCTGACTAATATGAGACTGACTTAGACCAAAATTATGCAGAGTGCTTAAGCTCATGCTTAAGGTTGGTTGACTTCAAGGAGATTCATATTTTTAAGGAAAAGAGCAAGAGAACGTAGACTTCAGTGCAGTCATGAACTGATTGCTTACTTTTTTGACCTACTTGATTACCATTTAAGAACTTCAGATTTGGGGAGGGGGGAATTGAAACAAAGTTAGAGTTTGGAGCATGTAAATAATTTAAATGGAACTCTTTGAATAGTAATGATTCATGATCTTCCATTCTGTAAACTACTGCATGGAGGAAAAGTTAACATTCTTTTTGCATATAGAATGATACTTCTTGTTAACAGAACTACTGCTATAATGTGTTTAGTGCATCTTGAAAATGTAAACTGTAGTCAAAGCTACCTGCAGTGTTGGATAGTGTATATTCTTCTTGTTTTGTCTTTTTTTTTTTTTTTTTTTTTAATCTGTGAAAGTAATTTTAATGAAAAGCTGTTCTAGAGTGGGGGAAAAAGATTATAATTGTGATTTAATAAGTTCATTGAAACTGTTTCTCAGTATCCTATACATCTGGTAAAACTATCACACGTTTCTCCTGGTTAATAAAACCTGTGACATATTTATGATAGAAATAACAGTTGTACAGAGCAAGAGTGGTATTAGGGATTCCTAACAGCCTCTTTAAAACACAAATGTCTTACTTGGAAACATTTTGAATTTTTAGTTCTTTCTAGTTAGAAATTCTTCTTCCTCAAAATAGTGCTAGTTTGAACTGCAAAAGATAGAATGATTTGTAAAAGCTGTTCTATATTATTTGGGTAGACTATGAAAAAAACATGAAAGCCTAAAAAAGATCAAAAGTTTATTTATATCGCTGGCTTATTTCTAGTGGAAAATCCGTTGACAGATCTCTGTCAACAAAAATTTGCTTTAGCCAAACTTATCCCAATTTCAACATTACTTTAGATATTATAGTTGAATTAACTCCTGATGTATTTCATAATTTATTCCTGCTTTCTGGTAATGCAATGTTTTGATATTGTATCACGCCTACTTGAATATTTGTTAAGAAGATGTATGAGAATATGGGACACTTCTTTTAACAGAAATGTCAGTATTTTCCAATGTGACCCTGGTCAAGGAAGTTCAAGAAATTAAGTAATAACGCTTACTCTGTGTGCAGGAATGACTTTTCAGTATAAGTACAAAGAAAAGCATTAATAAAATAAGAATTAGATGTGAATAGTAGTATTCATTTTGCCTAATATTTTGTACCTTGAAACTGAGCACCTAAGCAATGATATAAGGCTTCCTTTACAGTCAAGCAATAGGAAGAAATACTTGTACAGGGCAAAATACTGCATTTCAAGGGTCTAAGACACAGCATGGTTCAGTTTGTCAGGTGCTTGTCTTTATCGACTAGGCTATCCAAGGGACCAGCAAGGCTAGATGCTTAACTTTGACATGACTAACATATGTGAGATGAATCCTGTTTGTAATTCATGATGTAATAATAACATAGATCAATTGATCAGTTGTTACTTGTTATAATGCTCTGTGGAAAGCAGAAATAAAATGCAGGGAGACTGTTAACTGTAAAAAAGGCAGGCAGAAAATGGCAGAAATATGAGTACAGATATGAAAACTTTGTAATTATATAGATAAAAATAGTTTTTGAAAGGGGGAAAAAGATTGAACACAGAGATAAGCTGTTGTGTGCTCAGATTTGCATCCAACTTTGAATTTGCCAAATTTGCAATGAGAGAGATAAATGCTTTTGAAATGTATTGGAAAATTGCTGCAGGATCTCCTTGTATCATCCAAAGGTGGTATCTTAGGGTAATATAGAATGGCACTGTTTGTTGGGCTGTGCTAATTTTACCCACAGAACATCTGTGGATTTCTGCTGAAAGTTGGATCCTGTGCTCTGAGACACCTGTGTCGGACACAGAGCAGGGTGAGGAATGTCTGCTGCTGCCTTCCAAGCCCTGTGGAAGATTGTATGTAGGTCAACAGGTGAGTCTGAAGAAATCTGTGCTATAAATATTGATCAGCATAATTTAGTTTTCGTGGACCTTTTTTTAATAAGAAAGGTCAAGGTGCATATAGAGTCAAGGAAGTGTTAGTATATAAAGTCAAATAGTGCCTAGACTCCTAAAATATACCAGTTGCAGGACTCAGGACTGTTCTAAGTGATTAAACTTTTCAGGACTAGCTAATACTATTGCCTTGAGACTGTGGGTAGTCTTCATTAATATCCCCAAGTGTATGGGTTTGAGTTAGGATCCAAAGCAGACCTTTGTTTCCAATCAGTACAAGACCATAGGAGCAACACCAGAGAGTCGTGCTGCGTAGCTGAAGGGTACTGTCCGTTGTGTGTTCGTGATGTACGTTGTGGATACATACTTCCTTGTTGCAGCAACAAACTTTCTAAATACTCAAGACAATGAATCATTTAATTTCCCTGTTGCAGCCTGTGTCGCAACCCATCAAAATATGTTTCTGTATGCCCCTACTCCCCCCAAATGAAATAGTAGAAACTATGTGGACTTCCCAGAGGAACTGTTCCTGGTCAGCGTGATGGTTTTAACTGACCAAAAGTAAGAATTATTGTGGCTATTATGATAGTGTGGGAAATTCAGTTTTTGTGAGGGTGGGGATTGGAAAATGTAGAAATACCCTGTGGTATTTCATCAATGTTTTATATAGTAACATACTTCACAAGAAAGTTTTATTTACTTAGGCAATTAAGAAGCAAACCTTCCTGTTCTGTATTTGGCATTCTGTCCTAGAACCAAATGCCCATGGCAACTTACGGTCTGTTTTAAAATACAAAATGTAAATTGGAAGAGAGTGCAGCGCACACCTGCTCATCTCCCATCAGATAGGCAAGCAGTGTGCAAAATGCAAACTGCAAGCAGCTGTAGCGAAGAAAAAACCAAATCAGGACGTTCTCTGCTTTCATACAGAGAAAGGAACTAAAGCGATTGCAGGAGAGGCACAAAAGCCCTTGTATTTCATTATTTTTAACATGAAAGACACCTTAGTACAGTGGTGGCAAAAATAAGCACAGTAAACCCAAGTTTTGGGGTCTGTGTCTGGAAATGGTGGGCAGGGAGAAGAGGGTTTGCCACTTACATGATCCTGCTCCAGCTGCTGCTGCTTGTGATGAGATCTTTTTCTCAAAGTTCTGTGAGAGGGATTGATACTGTTTGATAATTACGTTATACAGAATGACTTGAGCTTCTTGATGGCTCATTTTGTTGCTTTGCAGACACTGATTATTACATTTTGGCTGTGGCCCAGTTTTTTTATGCAGGCTTCAGCAGCAGTGAACTTAAAGCTCCAAATTTTCTACTTGCTATTAATGGAGAGATTTCACTTCTTTGTAGCTTCCTTTGGTATGGTTGCTCCCTTCATCACAGCAAGTGTCATGCTCTGGTTGTACCATTGGTGAATACTAAGCTCCAGTCGTTGTACATCTAGTGAGTGCAAAGAAACATGTATGTTCTTCATTAATTCCAGATAATTATTGCTATTAGCTCTTTTCATATGGTCTGTGGGCAGTTGTTATTCTAATAGATAGGCTAGCGCATCCACTCATGCAAACAATTACTTGCCTACCTTATAAAATTAAAAGGCTTCCCATTCTAGTGTTATATTTAGTTTATTATTTTATACAACTTAGAAAGTTGTTATGCAACCATTTTGATTACTCATTTACTTAATAGATTACAGCAGATGCCAAATCTGCTTTGCTTACAAGTATCTTCTGTAAGGAGTTCTGTAACTGATTTTTTTAGATGACAAAATGTAGAAACTTTTTTTGCCAGTTGTTCATTTTTAATAACATTTGCAGAATAAACAACCACTCATGTAGATTTTTTTTGAAATCACATTTATACCTCTGAAAAATTTGTCTTATAAAAGTTACTCCCAAGAAATGCTTTGATGCAACAGAACTGTGTGGGGAAAACTGATGCTGACTGCTTTTCTGTTTTTTTTCTCCATGCAGTTGAAAGGTTTTGCTTTCAACTTTTTTTCAATCTTGAAACTTTGCTTACAGTCTGTTTTGTTACATACTGTAAAATGCAACACTCTGGGAGTGATTGGTGAATCAGGTTCCACGGCAGTGCAAGTGATTGCAGCTCTAGCTAGTGTTCACGAGATGTAAAAGTGAAACACATCGCATTTCTTCAGGCATTCTGTATTTGACATTGGCAATTAATCTGTACACATGTTAGTAAAGAGAATGAAATTACTTTGGCAGCATTCAGTAAGAGTCAAAGTATCACCTCCAAATATTTCTTGTAACAATGTGATGATCTACTTTGGAAGATGAGCCTGGGAGTCTTGTTCAACGCAACCAGCCGTGTGTTGGCGTGACGGCCCATCACCAGGCAGGCCAGCAGCATAACGTTTAGCGCTGCTGTCCTTGGCTTGCTGTGCAGAATGACGCTCGCTTGGCCCTTTACGTGCCCTCCTTCCTACCTTCTCCATCCTTCTGCGGTGACCCCGTGCTCTGGATTGTGGTGTGCCTCTGCCATGACAGGATAAATTCAGTCTTGTTCACCATGGCTCATTGCCAGCAGGCTCCAGACTTGCCTCTTTCTTGCTCCTTCATCCAGAATCCACGGAACTCTTTCCAAAGCTAAAGGCTTTCCAGTCATGTACACAGGCCTGTGTGATGTGCTTGGGCTGCTGCAGGTGAGAAGTTAACTTTCAATTTACTTCAGCCATAGAATCGTAGAACCATTTACGTTGGAAAAGACCTTTAAAAGCATTGAGTATGTTACATGTTACAACTAACACATACTTGTCTGGAGCTGTAGGAGCTGTTAACACCTGCAAACCTGTAAAACTCACTCAGTTGCTCCTGGAATCATAGCACAAATACAAGTCCCTATATGTCCACATATTCCCTCTGTCCCTCAGCTAGAGCAGAAGGTTTCGTGTTGGTGTTAATTCTGAAGACTAATAAAAGACTGTGGCTCAGGTTAAAAAGAATTTTTTTTCCCCGTCATGTCTTGGGCACTGCTGGCTAAGTTTTTAGTAGTGAGGAAATTAAAGGATGTATTTGGTTATAGTTTTTGAAGGGACGAGGTACCAGAGAAAAGAATATTTTAAAAATAACACAAATACTAGGACTTGACAGAAACATGTTCTTTTTAATGGTCTTCCCTCTCCTTCTCCCTTGAACTCTGTATCAGATGGATCAAATGAGCAACATTATATTTACAGTTGTCTGTCTTTAGTAGCATGAATCCTGAAGAATTCAAAAGCAGCAGTCTTCTAAATGCATTGAAAAGCAGCTCACATACAATTGACTTAAAGAACATAACCAACGTGCAAACAGTGTCACATTAATGCAAAAAAAACCCCAAAACAAAAACAAAAAATAACCCAAAACCCAACCCTGACGTGGTTAATGTATTTGGTTATTGACTCTAAATTAATGTATTATTATTGCGTTTCCATTTTAAATAAAACACCTAAGTGCATAACAATTCTTGGCAAGATGAGAAAGGCAAATAAAAAGTATTTATTAGCAGGAGGCATTGTTTTTGGGGGTTGGTTTTTTGTATATAAAGTTTGTCAAAGGGGGTCGAACTGAACTGTGTAATATTGATTAATATTTTGAGCAGTAAGCTCTCATTATGTGGTGTAAACTAATCTAGATCTCTCCATCTGGCAGTTGTGAGGAGAAGGAGACAAGTAGTCAAGAACATTATCCATCAGTTGGAGCCCAGTTAAGTACTTCGCTATAATTAAACTTTAACTGCATTAAAAATTACATGTGGTAATTGGAGAGAGGTGATTTCCAGTGCAGTAGCTCTAGCCTGTTTGGTGAGTATGTACTTTTATGAATATATAAATATTGCTTTTGGGCTTAATTCCCGCATAGAGTTGATACGCAGAGTAGGTCATCGGATCTCTCTCTGGTGTAAATCTGCACAGTTGCCATGAATTCGGTGGTGATACACTAGTGCAGGGTGACTTGGGACCTTGCCAAGTCCATAAATATGAATGCCATTCTGTGTGTTACACCAGCTGTGTAAATCTGAACTATTAACATCATTACTGTGTATTTATCACTGCCAGACTAAGAAAGCTGTGAAGAAACAGCTATGGTTGAAAGCAGTTAATTAATTAGCTTAAAGGCAGGATTGTGGCTTATCTTGACGCAGCTATGTAGACAGGCACAGGCTGCAATGCACCTTTTTCTCTCTGTCCTGGTTGTCCTCTGTTATCCCCATGCTTTCTCCAATGCAGCCATGCAACATGTAAGAAAATTTTTACAGCTGAGGTGTATCTCAGAAGGAAGTCATGAGACTACTTCTTTTAAAATTAGTTATTGCCCAGAATGCATAAGGAATGTGTGTGTAAGATACATTGATGCCCAATGAACTGAGCTATTGTGGGTGTTTTTCAGACCAGACATCAAAAGGAATTTTTTTTGTGTGCACTGGGGGGCATGGGACAGGGGGTTCCTGGGACGCGTGGTTTTGTGAGGAGTTATTGGGTTATGTTCTGTGTCTAGAAAGTAACTTAGAGAATAATCAGGAGAAGAAATTGGATATCATTTACTTAGGGAAGGAAAGCTGAAGAGGCCATGATTCTGTCCTCTCAAAGGTGGTGTGGAGCTGAAGTGCCTCTGCAGCAGCTAAGGAAATTCACACTTGTGGATCCGTGTAGCATCCATGTAGCTATCTAATTTTTGTTTCATAGATAATCATTCAATAAAGTGCCAAAAAACCTGGTTTTAGGTTTCTATATTTCACTGGAATAGTTTTAGACATCTGGGCTAAAGGGCATCCATAAATGACTGCAGTGTTTTATGTATGTATCTCTTGCGTGGAATGAGTCTTTGAGCTTTACGTGTAGGTTATGATTTCAGGCATCATAAATGGTCACTTTGATATTATCTTGTGTCTGGAAATCCACGTTTCAGCACTAAGCTATCACGTTTTGTATTAAAAAAAGAAAAAAAAGGACAAACATTTTGCCACCAGAGTTAGGTTCAAAATGGCACCGTTGAATGAGTGTTAAGGTTGTATCTTTGCCTGTCATACTAGATGTAACACTTGTCAAGTAACACAAATGACCCTTAAGTATCTTCCAGGTATCTCAGGTCTAGAGGGCAGGTTAAAGTACTGAGTATCTCTTCAGAAAAAATATTTTCTACTTATTGGTTTTTACTGAAACAATCAACCTACTATCAGAACAACCTACAGACAGAACAAAAGCAAACCCCAGGAAAAGACGTGACTTCTTTCTGTTAAAAATAAATCCAAGACACATGCTTTTGTCTTGGCAGGTTTATTTCAAAAGTAATACCATGCTGTTATTGTGCTTGCTACCCATTAAAAAAAAAGGCAAATTAAGTGACAGAAAAAAGAGAAATGTTAATTAGAAAGTTCTATTTATATATATATATCATGTTTAACTTGTAGGATCACTAAATATTTTCAGACTAACAGACCCTGATCCTGCAATATTATGGTGTCTGACACATAAAGTGAACAACAAGCTGTATACAAAACACCCTTAATCACAGGCAGGCAGAGATTGTATTGCTTTAATATTTTTATGAGGAAAACAATTTAGGTTTTTTAATTTATTTCCTATGGTAAATATAAGCTTTGCAGCATAACAAGGATCTTTTCCCCTTTGGTCATAAGTAAATATTGTTCTTTTACAATGCGTGTCTTCTCTTGCGGGGTCACAGAGGAGAAGAGAGGATGCTAAGCTACAATGCAACAATCTGAGCATTTGGCAGAAAACTATTAATGCAGAGAATAATAATATCTAGCCCTAGGTATTCGTAAATTATACATAAGCAATTTACATATAATTTATGATTCTTAGCCTCATGTTATTACAAAAATTGCAGTTGTGATTGTAGAAACATCGTGGTTATGTTGGTGGGAGAGGGATATCTGTATATGTCTCCATTTAAACTATATTGCCATGTGGTTTCTTCCCCCTCCTCCTCTTAGTTGAAGACAAATGTGTTTGCCCCACCAGTGTTTTTCCTGGATGAGCACATGGGAAGCCTCTCCTTGGAACCATTTTATTTCCATAACTTCACAGTATGTTTTCCTTGCTGGGACATTCCTCTTTGAATCAGTCAGTTCTGCTCCTTCGTCAGGAGATTGCTTTTGAATTGTATGTGCCATGTGTTATTCATACTGCACACACATAGCCCCACCCATCCCAAATGATGATGAAAGGGGAAAAGATAGGAGCTGTACTCTAATGCAAGTATTTTTCAGAGGAGGTTTGCATGGCAGAGGTGACCGTGCGTGGTTCCACGCCTCCTCCTCCTAAAGCGGGGAGGGTGGCAGGGGACAGGGGAGCAGTGCAGGGTGGCTGCCTGCTGCATCGGCTCTCCTTGTGCCAGGTTTGGGGGTCTTCAGGCTTTGCTGTGCAGCTCTGGTCATCCCTTCTTTCAGATTTCAGTGTTTCTCCCCTTAGTACTAAAATACTTTTAACCTTTACTGTAGTTGAAGGAGGGATGGAAATACTTGTGGAGGCTGTTGTAGGCAGTGAGGGGTCTTGAGGCAGTTTGTGTTTGTTTGGCAGACTTATTTTTGTCTTTCTCATCACCTTTTTTGTGTCCGTAGACAGGTTTCTGTTTGGGTCACTGTGTGTTTCACTTGCATTTTCTTGTATAGGCTCTTTGTATTCCTCTTTCTCACTAGCATGTGAGTAGAGCCACAAGTATGGTGGGGTGCCCTGAGTATGCCTGGAAGATGCATGCTGCTGACTGATGTGGCTGGCACTTGGCTTGCTTCAGAGAGTGTCACCATCACCTGGACACAGTCTGCTCCCTGATGTCTCCTCAAGCCATTAGCTCCTAGGATGAGCCCTGTGGCTGGCCTCTGCTGACACCAGGGATGTCAGACCCTGATGGAGGAAGCTGGGGCAAATGCAGTTTCTGCTGAGAGCTGGAACTCTAGGCGGCATCCTATTCCTGAGACGCAGATGAGGACCTGACATTCTCTGAATTGTCCAGACACCCAGAGACCATCACCACATTGCAAGGTGTTAGAAGTTTCCATGGTCCATGGAGGGGTCTGCAGGTGTGAGATGTGTTTCCTGCTGTCCTTCCTTGCCTGTACTCCAGCATCTCAAATCCTTTTCCTCACACACCAGAAAGGTCTATGCAGCCATAGCAAGGAGAACACTGCATTTTCTTGATTTTCCATATGGTGCAAACACTATGTGATTATGCCAGGGAGTATCCTGCATTGTCATCTACACTGGCTGACATTCAGCATTAGTGATTTAGACCCTTACGGAGGGTGGCAGAGCGAGACAAGTTAGATACTCGAACGTGCAATCCTAGTCTGATTGAAGTTGAAGGTTACTGTTTGGTAGATAAACTGAGATCAGATCCAAGGGATTGACCTTGAACTGACACCCCGTAGACGTTTTTATATACAAAAAAATAAAAATTAAAATAGATATATGGCTCATAGATTTGGTGAGATTATTATCTACTAAATAGTTCACAAATGGGGTGTTTGGCATATGTAACAAAGCGGTGTATTGGAGATTTAAGCCTATAGATAAGGACTGAAGCATCTGTTAGTGCTGCCATCACTGTTCCTGATCTCCAGCTTAGCATCCATCCTAGCAAAACTTTGCACTGCAAAATTGTTTTCTAAGAGGGTGCTTCAGTTTTTTCCTCTTTTGCATTCACTTCTTTCAATTGATACCATGCTCCTTGGTCAAGTCATGTCAGACAGAGTGTGTGTTAATAGCTGTCTAACTGCTTTTTGTGTTATGATTTTTTTTTTTTTTTGCAATCCTGAAACGTTGGGGTTGTGTTAAGACACATTCCACTGGAGGCGTGTCATGACTGTTACTAGCCTGAGGTTGATTCCTCCGCAGGAGTTGGCCAGGACTGTGATACAGATTTTGCTGTGTGCATTTAACAGCCAGTATCATGCCGTAAATCCAGATTTGGTCTGTTGGAGGACTGTGTCTGGGATCAGAGTTGCCCCAACTGTCTTTTCATTGTAGTTTTTTTTTTTCCTCAGGTAAAAAAAAAAAAATCTTTTGTACACAGTGTTGAGAAGCCTGCCGGCAAATTGGCTTTACTGAAAATCCAGACTAAATATTCATGTTGGATGTTTCTGGCATGATAATCAAAACTTAAGGCATCAGGACAAGTTGTTTCACTGTATAAAACTTCCTGCTATAGAGCAGGGAAACTGTTTAGGCCACTCCATGTACCACCATACCATTTCTTCAGATTGCAGAGAACCCAGAGATTAAGACTCATTTAATCACTTTTCACTTTTCTGTATGAAAGCTCTAGCATTCTATCATGGATTGCTCATAAAAAACTTGTAAAATCTTCCACTTACGTTACTTAAAATCTTACAAAAATCATGTCTCATGGTCAAGTTGATTCATGACTTGTATTTTAGGATAGATTTCCTATAAGAATCGAAAGAATCGAAACAACTGAAGAAGTTAAGAACTGTTGCTGATATACCTAATTAAGTTAATAGGTTACTTCTATTGAGTAACAGGTGCCTTCAGATTTCAGGGGTCTTTAAGAACAAACGTTTGAATGTTTTGGGTTTTTTTCATGTTTGAGAGGGCCATTGAAGTGGAGGGAATTTGCTTTCACCTTGAAAAGCAGCTGGAGACAAAGAGGAGAATCCACCTGCTGAGTGCTCAGAAGCAGCAGGGTCCTTAGGGTAGGGAGACCCTGGCCCTCGCAAAGCTATCGCCAGTGAGGTGACACAGGAATGATGGTTATTGTGCCCTGAAATCCCGAATGGATTTTATACTTGAACTACTTATCACAAAAGAGCTTGGTGTGATCAGCACTCACCTTCACACCTATGGCTGACCTCACCTGATTTAGCTCTGAATAAAATAGAGGTAGTTTATCTTGACTATGTTTCTAGTGACCTACAATGTGTTAGGTTTCCCCACCTGAATGAGTACACTAGTTTTTTGTCAATCTCTATATCAGGAATACATAGTTAGTAATATACAGTCTGGGAAATCTTGAACACAGAGCTCTCCTACCTTGGATGGTAGCTATAAGATGCTACCCATGTCTATGCAGTTCAAGCTATACACACCATAAACTAAGGGGAGACGTAGCTGCATTGTTTTAGGTTCTTTTCTGTTAGAAGAAGAGAAAAATCTGAAATGAGAACAGTTCTGACAGCCTGGAAGCTCATGCTGTTGTTATTAATGGGCTCTTTGGTAATAGAAGCAGAGTGTAGTGTGCCAGATGCACCACGGCCATAGAGGAGGATACAGGCCTGGGCTTGTAAAGGTGACAGAAAGGTGCACCAAAGGTTACTAGCAAAAGGAAAAAGCCACAGCCTAAGAGCTCGGCTGCTCAAGTCTGGTTAGTTTAATTTTATCTTTGGTTTTGGTCTCTACATTAAAAACTGCCTCTACCTCCTTATCAATCTGTTCAGTTCCCCAAAACTTACCCATCTAATGAGCTTATATCCTTATTTACCCTTTTGCCCTCCAACTCCTCTTACCCCATGTTCATCTCTTCTGCCAAGAACTTGAGACCATGGTGATTAAAACCAGCCTCAGAGTAGGAATGAAATCGTACAGGTCCTTTCCTGTCCAAGAAGAACCTGGGAGAGGTTAAACTGGTACTTGTGAGATGTGTCTCTGAATTGTGGGTGTCTGTTGATTTGGGAGTTCCTCAGGCTATGAAGCTAAGACACAAAATAGGATTTAAACAAACCCAAAAAACAACAAACCAAAACCTTCATCTGAGAAACATGCAAAGTTTAGCGAAAGAATAAGAAGTTTAGTTTTCAGAGTCAATAGTCTAATAATAATGTTAGGAGAGACTTGCTGTTGTAGCAAAAATAAGGTGGTGTCCTTGTATTGTGTATGTTTAAATGTGAGTGTTTACTTTTAACTGTCATTTTCCCATTATATAAAGGGGAATGCCAAGGCTTTGTACTCGCTACAAACCATGTAAAGAGAAACAAAAAAAGTCTAGTCATCAGAACAAGTAAAGGCAGTTTCTCTTTACAGTGTTTATTGCAGCTTTCTTTTTTTCTTTTTCTTTCCTCCTCTTGGCTCTTTGATAAGAATCCCAATGGGGAAAGCACAGCATTTTCTGTCTGTAGTCTAGGCCAAGGACAAAAGGGGTGAATATTACAGTGCTGTTGCTTGTGTGCCCATCTCTTCAACTTGTAATCAGACTCCTAAGTTATCTTTTCTAAGCCCCTTTTTGAACCATTGCTGAGTTGTTTCCTCTGGTGTAGACTAGTTATTAGCATGAATAAGGGCTGCTTGTTCCAATCTAGTTGCAGATTGAATCTTGGTGATAGCTGACCCACCTTTTTGTTCTTCTTTTCTTCATTTCCTCTCTCTCTCTTATACCATCAGCATCATAAGCAGTTGTTTTATTCAGTCTCATCTCCATCATAGAAATAGTAGAGGCAAACCTTCAACACGTTGCTGTGTCTCGTTATAGCAAGCTCAGCACTGTTACACAGCGGCAGACTGATACGTCGCTCCTATCGCATAGGAGCATCTACACTGCAGAAGGTAGTTTTCCAGCCCACCACAATAAGCCACCTAGATACAATGACTTCTACTTTTGCAAAGATGATCAAAACTAGAACATAACTGAGCAGCTAAAGCTTGGTATGTGATGTGTTTACCGTCCAGCAGATGTTATTGCCCTCATTTTATAATTTGGAAATGGAAGCACAAATGGAAAAATGATGCATCTATACTAATCTTAAGTCTCCTCCATCACCACAGTCACAGGATTAGTCTTTCTCATGCATTATAATATTTTGTAGCCTCTGTCAGACACCCACGTTATGCTGCTACTTAGTGTTGGAGCAATTGTCCGTTGGCTTGTCTTTCCTTCTAGAGTAGTTTCTTTCAGTCAGTGGAGAAAGGAGATGGAGGTGCTGCAGGAGGAGCTGGGAACCAGGGATTGCTGCCATGGCAAGGCAGGAGGCAAGGAGAAAGCAAGCAGTATGTCTTCTTAACAAAGATCAACAGACATTTTGGGGTTGAAGTAGATAAGTCTCCAGTGGCTGATATAAAGACGTGATGGCAGAAAAGGCTGGCAGTTCTGGGAGGGGGTTGATGGCAATTGTCAGCATAGAGGCGACCTAAGTGATGTGCCTGGAGTAGCTTCATGGCAAAGAGTTTTCAACCTGTTTCCCAGGCAGGCAGTGGCGTGCTGGCACAGCCATTTGTGTGTGTGTGCGCAGCATATCTATGCTTAGCGTTTGTGCTGCTGAACATTACATTGAACTTGATTAAGTGAGTGTGTATTCTTCAATTTTAGAACCCAGTGGGTCAGGCAGGTGACTTAAGGCTGGAAATAAAGCATGTGTTTGAAGGATCTTTAACCCAGGTGCAATTCATTTTGTATTAATAAATATTTCAACCAAATGGGCGATGGAACATTCCTTTCTTAGGAAGGAAAGTCACCTTTCTCTTCCAAATGGGTACAGTTGATCTGTGGCACAGTGGGCCATAAAACCCATAGTCTATCATGGAAACATTAGGACTTTTTCAAGGTAAGCCAGGCAGTTCTGCAGACACTGGCAAGGGCAGCCCCGATAAATAGCCAGGGCCTGAGTTAACGTTGGAATCATGCACTCAGCTGTTTGCAGCCTTTAACTAAATGAGGACTTCCATGGGGCTCGGGGTGATGGAGGAGTTTTGTGGCTGTGGAACAAAACATTTTAGATGAACATTACTCAGTTCTTCATGGGGCAATTTTCTTATGTGTTCATTTGCATTTAAAATTGGAGTTGAAAATAAGGCTTTTAGAAACTTTTAATTTCTATTTAATTATGAGAATTTAACTTCGGGGTCTCTATCTGATTTAAAAGAATAATTAAAATTAAGTATGGCTGCAGTGATTTTTCACAGTTTTTCTGCCTGTCCTTTAGGACTTAAAGTAATAGTAAATTATTTGTGGCTGGGGGTGATCTATATGTAAATTCTAGTAAGAATGGAATTTTGTTATAGAGAAATTCAGATTATGAAGATGACATTGCTGCCTTGAACGTCAGCAGCTAATAAATGCATTGGTTGTTACCATTACTTCTCCTAATGTCCTCAATTAAAATGATTTAAAATAGTACAATAGATAAGCAAGATCAATTAATTTTATAAGATGATCAAAGGAATGTAGTTCTGCATTGTAAACGCTCTAAATGTGATAATGGCTTTATCAGGCGGGAAAATAATTTGAAGTAGCTTAAACCTTATTCATTTTAGCTCAAGGGGGTTTTATTTGTAGCTAATCAAATGGCCTTTTGTATATGCTAAGGTAGAATTTTCAGATCCTGTGCATTAATTTTACAGGGTAAATTTCAGACTTTTTTGAAAGTAGCCAAAAAAAAATTCTCAGAGGGCTATGACTACAGGATCCTGTGTAATCAAAGAGAACTCAATTATATTGATGTTCCTGAACAGGAATAAGTTGTTTGCATTTGCAGTTTTTAAGAACATTAATTTTAGATTGCTTTGCTGCAGTGGCACTGATTTTATCAAGCTGCATGAAACATCAGCTGGGACACTGTGCCCAGGTTAACTTCTCTGCGGCTGACTTTTTACAGAAACAGTTAATGATATGGAATGTGTCAGGTATTTCATGTTAAGTCTGTAGACTTGGAAATGAAATAACTGGATGGTAGGATAAGAATACACTTGTTGATGACATGTCTAAATTTGGCTTTGAAACCATGGATGAGGGAAGTGTCATGCTGGTTAAGGTAAGGGGGAGGAGGTTTGCGATCCTGGGAGATTTCCTCCTCCATTTCTTAATGACCATCTGTTTGCTGTTAGTCAAATCACTTCGTCCCTAGTGTGCCTCATCTTACCCACTTAAAAAAAATTTGACTAAAAAGAAGCACATGAGAGGTGTAAGAAAAATTCAAGTCTATCATCTAAGGCACCAAGAAACACTAGAACATGACAACAGGCAGTATCCATCGTCCTGTTTGGATACTGAGTCTTGCCTTACGGACACTTGCTGAGAAGCTTTGATGGAAATATTTTGGCCACCCTGTCACCTGGGTAATAATAATAATCCTTGATATTCTGTCACCTGTCCAGATTTTATCAAGAGCTGTCAAGCACTGGAACAAAAAAGAAGTAAAACCGTCCGGTGTCCTTTCTGGAGTGTAGAAAGAGAAACAGGAAATGTTGGTTGGGAAGGAGCACGGGTCAGATGGCACAATAAAGGCATTGCATGGGGGGCGAAACAGAGCCAAAGGGAAACAGGACTGAGAATTGAGGGATGGCAGTGTAGGGAAGCGAGGGTATATAGAAAGTATATCCTTAGTACGTGGTGCTAGGAAAGAGGGAGGAGAATGACAGGGCTGGCATGAAGTGAGGAAAGGAAAAGGAGAGCACAGGCTGTGTGAGTCTGCGTGTGAAACCCCTGGCAGGAGGGACTTAAAGATATGTTGACATGGTTGCAGAGCACAGTAGCAATCATTGGTTATGTGTAGTTTTTTTAAAAAATAATACCTTTTTTATCTTAGATCCACTTCTGATTTACAATAGATTTAAAAGAGCTTTATCTAGACAAGTAGAATAATTATATTAAAAGTCAGTAGAGGATTCCACAGAAGAGGGAAGAGCTCTTGCTAGAGGTAAGGACAGAACCAAGAATAAAATCTGTATCTCAAAGTTCAGGACAAGAAGACTGGAAGAAAGTCTGAAAGCCAGAACATGTTGTAATCCCCTCCTCTATTTGTCAAGTTCCACTTGAACCTCAGGTTGGTTTCTTGTGCCCCGCCCCCACCCCCACCCCTCATTGGCAGCTCTTTCAGGGTCTCGCTGCTTTGCCGGTTAACAACCTTTTTCTAATTTCCAATTTCCTGGCATTTCTAATTGCTGATTTGTACTAGGTGCTTTCAATTAAGTGATTCATTTTCCTCCCAAGAGCCTCATTTCTGCTTACCCCTCCCTCTCCACTGGTATTTACAGGCGTTATCCACCCTGCTTTGTTTTGGTAGGCTAACAAAGGTAAACCTTGTTCTTCCCCTCTGACTTTCGGCTCTTTTCTTGATTTTCTTCAGCTGTTTTAGTTGGAGCCTTTCTCTACCAAACAGGAGTGACCAGAGCAGCACTCTGTTGCTGATGAGATTTTGCAGTGCCCTGTACATTGAGATCTGTACTTTGCTATCTCTGTCAGAGGTACCTTTCTCTATGCAGTGTAAAATCGTGTTTGTAATCTAAGAAACTCTTGTGCTCCTTTGTCATTCACCTTGATGTGGTTGACAAGAATGCTTATGCAAGCTATGATGTGCATACACAGCATAAAAGCTTTATAAAACTATGCTCTCAACTTTTTATCATCACAAGTTGTTAAGGTGGCTATAAGTGCTTTACAGGGTTATCAAACAAACCTAAAGCGTTATTGGTGCAATGGTTTTCTCTACAACATCACCATAATTTTCCTAAAAATCATAACTCGCAAAATAATTTTGGACAGTGGCTAAAGTGGCAGGAGCTATGCTCTGAGAGTATAGCGAGTATGGAATTGATTTCCAGTGAGGAAAACCTCTGGCAGTGCTCTCAGGCTCTCTGTTGAAGTGAGATGTGCTTTAGAATATGGTTTCATGAACTTGCTTATGTTGCCCTCAACCATGGTTAGGTAGGCAGACATCTACAGTTATAATGGGACTTTTTTTTTTTTTTTTTTTTTTCATTTCTTCTGGGTGGGTTCTTGCAATATTTCAGCTGAAGCCTCAGCCATAATAGGCAAAGTGCTGGAAGGTCTTTTTATGCCTCTACATGCAATGTTCCAGTTAAAGTAGTCTCAATTTTAACTTTTTCTTTTTCTAGTGCTGCTTCTTAACAAGTAATTAATGGTTTTTACTTGTGTATATATTTCCAGTTTATAATATTTTCCAGTTGTCTCCATGTTTATATGCATGTTCTCTATTCTTTTATTGCTGTTATTGTTGTTTGCTGTTGGAGCAAAACTAGGACCAAGGCAGAAATCTCCCTTGGCTCAAACACAGAGCTAACCTGATACCCGCTATTTTTTTTTAATCTGCTCTGTACTAACCTTCTATGATTTTAATCTGAACTGTTTCCCTAAGTTGTGTTGCAAGGCATTTTCAGAAGTGACTGCTAAAAACTATGCTAAAACCAGAGTATCTGCATCCTGTTTTCCCCAGCATCTAAGAAGCTGGAGATCAGGCGAAGAAAAATTTTTGTGGCCTTGGTTTAAAATAAAGTTATGTATTTGTCTCCTAACAGTGGCCATAAGCAGTTGAGAAGCAAGATGAGCGTGGACATATCTCTAAATATCCCCATACTCTCTAAAACCTTTCAGCTCAGAGAAGTCCCTGGCTAGACTCATGAGCTTCGTGTGTGACCTCCTCTTCCACCTCCCCCTCCTTCTACTGGAGCAGAAAGTGGATCAGTCCCCATCCTCACTCTTTACCCACAGTTCGTACAGACCTCTGACAAACCTTTCATCCTTCTTGCTGTGTGTTGTTCCCGTTGTTTTATTTTTAGTTGATGAAACTAATGGTACATATAGTAGTCAACATCTGGTCAAATCTTGACTTTTCTCTCTTTTGCTAGTAATTCCTAGTACTTGGTTTTCTTTTGTTGGACTGCTACAGCACACTGGGATGATGTTTTTCTGGATTTAACTATTTTAACACCAGGTTCTCCCCCTTGAGCTGTGCTGGTCAGATTAGTTTCATATTGTTTGCTCTTGAGAAACCAGAACTGGTGGGCTTTTTGTTGTTGTTCTTATTGCTTAGATGTTTGGACTGTGGTTATTCATGTGGTTGTTATAGTATCAGGCCTAGACTGACTGATTTAAAGTTTCCCAAATCTTTCTTAAATATAGCTATAAATGTATTTACCTATCCAACATTTAGTGGTTTACACAAAAACCAAAACATTAAACACGCACACTTGATGCATATCTGCCTGAGGATGCAGAGAATCAGAAATAGATCCAATATGTGAACTGGTCTTATCAAGTAAGATCAATATCAGGTCCCAAATGTGCGCTCCCTCATTTCTTGAAATGAGAAGGTACCATTTGGCGTGCAGGTCAAAGGAAGGCAGAAATGTGGGGGAAATAAAGATAGAGTATGGGGAAATGGGTAAAGTATGCGTTGTTGCAGCACAGAAAGCATACAAGTCTTGAGGAATGGACTAATTGGGATTTTGCATTTCCAATTTCTTGAAAGAGAAAATTCTTGTTCTTCCTGTTACTCCCCAAGTCATTACTAAAACTATACGCTACTTAAGGGTCACACACAAATACATACATGGGGAAAAGGTGTATCTGCATTTTTAAGCAGATACATGAGGATATATGGTAAATTTAACAATTCAAGAAAGAGTTGTTAATACTAGATTGTCATTAACTTTGCAAGCTTCCTGATAAATTGTCTTGATAACACAGCCCAGCAAGTATTAAAATTTAGATCAAGAGGAGGTATTGTATTGAAATTGTTTGCTTCGTGAGCTTGCATTCAAATGAAGCCCTCTAACACAATGGCCAAATGAAATAAGCTTGGGTCAGTCACACAACTCCAGTATGTGTTTGAGCCGAAATACTGCACTTCATCTGCAGTGTAATTCCATTTATGCTATTACATAATTAAATTGAGACTTGAATCACGCATTTTAAAAGATTATGTGACCATATGCCGCTTGAACAAGGGCCAACTTTTGAAATAGTGCTCTTCTTATGATGTCTTTCTGCTAGTTTTTTGAGGGTTGGGGTTTTTGTTGAGTTGGGTTTTTTTTGGGGGGGTGTCATTGTGTGTTTTGGGGTTTTTTTGTGCTTGTGTGTTTTGTTTTTTTTTTTAAATCAGAACTGAATGTTGCCAACAGTTAATGAACTGATATGATCTAAGCCTGGAGTACTACTTTATATAATTCAAAATCAGCTTTGGGAAAGGAAAGGAGTGGGGGTGGGGGAATCAAACAAAAAACCCCTGTGAAGCCCAAAATGTGTAAAGCATGAAATAATGACGTCTCCACTCATATGGGAATGTAAACTAAAAATGGAATGTGCTTTTATCAAATCATACTCTTAATTAGGTTTTAGCAGAATGCTTTATACTCAAGGTTTTGTTGAATAATTTAATTATGAAACAGTACACCTGATTTTCAAATTAAGCCAAATGATACTGCATGAGATAGAAGCATGAACAACTGACTTTTACATACTTCTGTAAAGACAAGTGTTTTTGAAGAAGAAAAAATAATCCAATAATCCCCACAAACAAAACAACCTCTCCTTTCCCTCCAGCCCCTCATTATTTTTTTTTTCTTTCTCTTTCCTTACAAACTTTCTGGAATGGCCATGATAAATTGTGGCATCTGACACATGGGAAGCAAGCCAGGGAAAACTCAGAGCTGGGTGGTGAAGTTAAACTCTTAGCACTACAAATTGTGATAGGGGAATTGTGGCTGATGATGAAAATCTCTTGAATTCAGGTTATTTTTTGCTAATTCACTGTCCTGAGTTCATGAGGTTTCAGTACTACCTAATTCGAGCCTGACCTCTAGCCTAGCCTGTGTGTTGCTTGTAACTCAAACCCCTGAACTCTACCTGAAACTTGATCAGCTCCAACAGCATCTGCAGACCTTTATCAAAATAAGAATAGAAGTGGTGGTGTTTACGAAGCTTTTGAGGCAGACTCGGTGAGGAGCTAGTAGCACATCACCCCATTATAATATGCTAACAGAAGTCAGTGTTGCCGGGCAAGTAAGGTGTATTAGATTTTGTTCTGTTTTGTTGTGGTTTGGTTTGGTTGTTTGGGGTTTTTTTTGGCCGGAGGATACTTTCAACCAGGTGTGTCTGTATTCCCAGGCATGTTCAGGTAGCACTGGAGTTTATAATGCTCTAATATAACCAAATATATGCCCAAAATCATGGGGCACAATCAGGGTAGAACAGGTGATACCACAGCTGCTGTGAGCAAGTAATCTTGCTTTGGATTTCCAGTACTGCTGGAATACAAAGCGCATTGGTCACTTTAACAATTTGCGACTTGATGGATATAAAAATGAAAGTTTTAATGAAGGAAGCCTCTATTCTGCATTTCATTTTTGCTATAAATATTACTCTAAGTTTGCACAGATTCATACAATAGCATTTGACCAGATCCAGAGAAGGTTAGGAGAGAAGACTTTGTGCTGGGGGGTGGAGGACGTTGGAAAGAATCATCTTTTTTTGTGAGGCTGCTTATTTCTGACCCTGTAACATCACAGTGAACTCAGTCACAGGTATGGGAGCATCTATTATTAATTTCTCATGTCCTGCATATGTACACTTTGACCAATTGTGTCATTCCACATTCCAGGATGCTTTCTTATCTTATGTGGAAATGCATCACTAGTTGGGGGGTGTATGCCTAATTTAAATATTTTAATGTTTCTTGGAATTAAAAGTAATGCATAAGCAAAACAGTACAGAGTTATTGCATTTTTAATTTCAAGAAACAGGATTGTTACCAGTAATCTGCATGTTGGTGAGAGGGAAAGGCTCCTCTGTTCAGAGAAATCTTGGATTTGAATGTGGCCTTAGCTGAACTGTACAAAAATATGGTTCCTCTACTTATTGCCTGTAATGCTGCTTCGTTTAATGGCCCTCACGTTGCGTTTCTAGGATTCATCTCAAACACAGGCACAGCTCTGCAGATTGCACTATCCCAGCTAGCCAGGTAACGTTTGCCATTATCATCATGAAACTCCTCTAAGGAAGGGACCGACTCTTCCCATGGGTGCCCTGCAATCCCAGCTGGGGAATAAAATGACCTGGTGGCCACATAGTGTGACGTGGGAGCGTGTGCGAGGGTACCAGGAGCCTCAGGTGTGGTGTGCTCTGCTCTCATACCCACATTAGGGACAGCAAACTGGAGAGACATGTCCTGGGTTCTTTCTACATAACTATGTGCTTCACTGTGGTACACATTGAAGGAATTAAACCTCTTTTGTACTTGCTTCAATCAATGGGGAAAACCAGGCGTGACTTCAGGAAGGGGACAGGGTCTAACCTTGGGGTGACTGACTCACCCTCTCGGTCTGTGCCTCTCGTGCCCCTTGATGTCCAGGAGAGCTGCCCTGGTGAATCACCACGGCTCCATGCCTATTGCTGGGATGTTTCCAGGATGGTCAAGGATGTTTGAGTTGGAGGCAGAAGGTGAAACATGCCTTTCCTTGTCCTTGGTTTAATGCATGACCTCATTTCTTGGTACAGAGTCATTTTGTCATGCATCAATTTCTTGATCTGGTTTTATTAATTTAGAGCTCTAGGAGAAGACCTCTACTTCTTTTGTAGCAAAATATTTACCCACCTAGGGAAAACTAAGTGTGGCCAGTATATCAGCCTCAGGAAACCTGTGGTGATATAGGGGATGGTTTCGTGTGAGTGGCAAAGTTTTCCTTAAAAAAAGCAGCTGTAAATTCCTGTTTGCTAGAGGTCTGCTGGTGAACTTGTTTGCTTTTAGAATGAAAAACGCCTTTGAAAAGCATTGAATAGTATGAGTATCAGTCTTGGGTCTTAACATCTGGAGACTTTGGGGCTATTATTCTTCTCCATTTTAGCTGGTACATTTTACATTGGTGGTGTTGGTTGAAAAATATTTTATCCTTGATTTGCTAAAGTCTGCATTTCGAAGTACTAAGAAATAACTTCCCCACCCCCTGCTTCCATTTGAGTGAATGTTAGAAATGCAGAAAGGCACTTAAAAAACATTTCACATGCTTGGTATCCCAATCCATGGATGGCAGTGGGGTGTGCACAAGAGTAGAAGATATTATTGCAAGGCTGGGGTCTCCTCCCAGCTTCCACTGAAACTTTAGCTTCTTTTCTGATTTTTATATGGATTTCTTTCTGTGATATAATGATTTCACCAAATTTAGATGATTAGATGATTGTTATTACTGCTTGCAGCTTAAAACTTTTTAAAAAAGGGTTTTTTTAAGTGGCTACAGATTTTGATGAGCCATTCTGTACAGTGCAGAAGGAATGATATATTCATGAATAAAACAGGACAGAAAATCACTGTAAATTGGAATATGTTTGGTGTAGTTATATATTATGTCTTACTACAGGGAAAGTAAGAAGCCTTCATTGTTATGGCTGCAGTGAGTCTTAATTTACTTTTACATACAGGCAAAAAGCTTTCTTCTACTAAGTGTACAGACAAGATGAATTGTTTGAATTCTAGGACTTCAAATTAGCATCACCTATTGATTATCATGCTGTTTTCCAGAGTACTGATACTCTCTAAACTGGGGATCAGGCTGATACTGCAGATGAGGCAATAGCACAGGCTGAATTCACAGCTCCCAGGTTTTCCTGCAGGTCTTTCATTAGAGCGCACAAAACTTCTACCCTCGGCAGAGAAGGAAAATGCTAAGCTAGTTGAAGTTTAATCCTTCATTTTTTTTCCTAAAAAGACACATCCCTAATAAATCAAAATTCAGTACAATGCTTGCTATGGACAATACAAACCTGTATTTATTTTTAATTCACTTGTCCTTTCTGAGCGGTATTGGTCAAAGAAAGTCTCCTAACTTAAAATGTTTTAGTTATTCCTAGAATGCTACCCTGTTTTGGTTCAGCTCTTGGTTTGTATCTTGTTTCTGCTTAATCTGGAACAACATTTTAAAAAAATCAAAGTCCAATTACATTTTCATTAATCTTTTTCGAGGTTGCTCTTGTGTGTACCTAACTGTATTAACCATCTTATAAACTGGTGCAGCTGAGTCATACTCTAGGTTATTCCAAAAGTTTCATAGCTGCATTTTCAACATTTTTGCAATCCCGTTAAATACAGAAAACCACTCCATTTCCCCAAGCTTTGGTTGGGCTAGTTAGATTTCAGAGGTATATCTAGTCATTATTGGTCTTTAAATACAGTCATCATCATAAACGCCCCTCTGTTTCCGTTTACTCTGCAGAGGTCAAAAGATGAGGTTGGTTTATGAGCTTATTCTGCCATGTGTCACTATCGGCAGCACAATAGAACAGCAGGATGGAGAGGCAGCTCTCACCTCTCCATTTATTACTCTTGTCAGCTTGGAAAGGATTTTTTACCTTGTGAAAGGCCCATCAGCAATGAATCAGTGAAGTGAAGACGACAGTTGATTTGTGAATTCAGATTATATAAAGTGACTAGGCTTCAGTGGACTGTGTAGATAAAGCAACTGTCATGATAAGGTGGCATGTGCAATTCCACAAAACTAAATTTATTGCACATTTGAGGAAATCATCCTATTTTAAAATGCCATAAATTTGAAATTGAATATAAGTTATACCCTTGAATTTTGATTTATATTTTGAATATTTTTAATATGATGCTAAGTAGCATAAATTCAGTGCTAGGAGTTTATGCATTCCTTTTTTAAGGGTCATTTTGACTTTTCTTCTGAATATGTTATCACATTCTTGATATTTTATTCCAAGCAGAAAAATAATTTTATTTGATTTTTAAACTTAATAAACATCAGCAAGGATCAAACTATGATGGCTAGAGTAAGACAGGCAAAGTTTATGGAGAACGGAGGGAGACCACAATTTTCCTCCTACACACATGCACAAACACACACACTTATTAGTAGCAAATGCTGTGTTTGTTGTCAATATGTATTTCCAGATCATTAGCGATATAAATGCCTCTCAGGTGTTTAATAGAGGAAAGTGAATAATTTCAGGGCCTCACAGCACTCATTCGTTTGACCTTTTCTGTAGTGTCGATCCTTAACACTCCTAAGGCTTGGCTTTGCTTACAATTGCAGATTCCTTCAGCACTCCCACTCTAAACTCTGTTGGGATTTGGGAGTGGCATCTCAGGCTCCGCATCATGAGACTTTCCAGCGGTGTTGCAAAATCAGAGGTTCTGTAGAACAATGTTTTGTTTGGGGTGGAACGTACATATGGACCCACGTAGTCTGATGCCACTTAAAGGAGAAAAGGTCCTGGCACAAGACATAAGAAAATATTGTGAATAACCGCCCTCTTCTCGGTGGATATACAAAGTACTGTGGAATATCCATTACCCGTTTTAAGAGCTGCCAAATGCTATAGGATCAGGCAAGGAATAAGCAGTCTTTTCAAAATATTTCATGACAGCTTTACATTAAAAAGAGTTTTAGGTTAAGAACATAACACCTGCTGGACTGGATCAGATTTGGATGGTCTCTCTAACACTGGTCTGCACCAGATGCTTACAGAAAGGAGCAAAGAAACCTGTAATGGACAGCTATGGAAAAAGTGTCAATTGGGGGATTTTCTCCCTAAATCAATGCATCTAGCATTGGCTTACGCCCTCAGATCTGAGTTTTAGTATCATTTAAAAATGTCTTTTTCCTTTCTGGTATAACTGTGGATGTTCTTACTATTCACATAAATGTCTAAGCCTTTTTGAATCCCGCTAAGCTCTTGGCTTTTTAATATCTTGTGACAATGAGTTCCACATGTAAATTTGGTAGTATATAAAAAATACATTTCAGTATAGATTTGCTGCCTTTAATTTCACTGGGCACTTTTTTCAAAGGTTGGAGCTTTTAAAAAAACCAAACCTTCAGAAGGCGCACACAGCTCCAATAATGACTTTAATATGTTTCATTATTTATTTTTCTTCTTGCTTTAAAGTCACGAAACAAGGAAGTTCACAGGGTCTACAGACCATCTTAAGACAGACCCTTATTCTCTTACAACACATCTGGGCCTATAATGTCACTTCAGAGAGACGCCTCCTCTCATATCCCAGTCCTGCAGAGTTTAGCAGAGAGTTTCTGCCTTAGCTCTGCCTGTTTTGTTGATTATTAAATTTTAGGTTTCAGCCTGGACTTTAGAAAGCAGTGTACTTCAAAGAATTGTTAGTTTGCATAAGCGTCCACATGTTTGGACACGTACCAAACACATGGATTTCTCTGAATCGCCTCTGCCCATAAAATGAGATGGACATCTTGAGCAATCAGATTTTTCCTGTGATATTCTTAATATCAGCAAGTTATAATCTTTAAGTAAATGTGAACCAAGATTAGTTTAAGAGCGGGTAGTGTTTACCTGACAGCTTATTTGAAAGAGGGTTTTATTTAATTGCTAGATTGGCCTCTTACAGGTTAACTACGTCTGTACTGGCAAGGATACAACTTGTCATATTTTATTTTTGTATCATTTGGATGCCGAACTGATGCATGTGAATCTGAAAATGAGTCCTTTGGACAGAACTTCTTGGGAACTATTGCGGCCAGAAATCCCTCCTGGCATGTGCCAGGTCAACATTTCCTAAGTATGTTCTAGGCAGAGCCGGGCCCTCTGATGTGGTGCAGGCTCCTGACCTTTCAAACACGGCACTGCTCCCACAGGTTTCCAGGCTCCAGATGGCAATAAAACCTGGGGTAAAATTCTACCTCTGTAGTTTAACAGGAACATTTAAACCACCGACTGATTTCTCCATGGTACCTATGAAAGCATTTACAAAAAGACCGCAGTGCTCAAAAGTCTCTGTTGCTTGTGGCCCTCTTTCTTGTGGGGTATCACCAGCTGACAGAGATCTGATTCATCTGCTGTGGTTGGTGTTTTGGTTGTATTCGTGCCCAGGATGGATGCTCCTTTCATCATCCCTATGCTCCAACCGTGTAACTGCACATGCTGGAGAACTGCAGCACAGGAACAGAAATATGGGTCAGGAGACTGATCCAGAAAGAAGCTTCAAACGCTAGAACAGTAGCCCTGATAACCCACAGGACTATGAGTTTTCTGTTACTTGGAGGAAAGGACACAATTTTACTGGAAAGGAGGAATGAAGAATGGGTTAGCATCCCTAATATGAGAGCCAGGAGTTTCAGGTTATCTGAAAACAACAAATCCATACATCAGATCAGCCTGAATTTTGTTGCTTGGGTTGCTTCCATTTGCTGGGCTGTACATAGTACTGGAGAGGCTGTTTATCATTTGCATGGTTTAGCAAAGCAAAAAGTATGAGATTAATAGAGATCTTTGAAGAATTTGGAAATCTACAAAGCAGGTCATGCCTTTTATTAGTTTTCACTGTTTTTAAACTAAAGGGTACTTAATAAAGGGGAGAGAGGGAAGATGGAGAAGACTAGCCTGCTTTGGAAATCTAATCTATAAACTCACCCTTAAAACTCCAAGCATGCAAGAGTACCAGTTCCGCAAAGAGCACAGCATCCTGCCATGTTTATTATTTGTGTCTGTAGCACTTGGGTTTTCTCGGACCAAAACTCTACTGTAACAGCACCGTTTGCTGTACGAGGGACCGCAAAACTACTCCTTGCCCCCAGAGGTTTACAGCTGGAAGCGCACAGAGGCAGCGCGGGGAGGCAAAGAAAATGCAATGGTGTTGGTCCAGCTAAAAAGCTGGAAAGTAATTTTTCTCTTCCTGTTGGCATTTTGACAAATCACTTCACAAAAATCTTTGTTTCTTCAAACAAAGCGTGTCTTTTTTTATTCTTTCCTTTAAATCTCGTCTTGTGTTAGAACAGCTCTTCAGCTGAAACGCGGTCCTGTGCTGGAGAGGATAGATAGGGCAGCAGGCTGGATGTTGCCACTAGAATGTAGGTAAATGAGAAAACACTTGTGCTTCTCTTCTTAGGGGCTGGCAGCTTTGAAAACTAGCTTTCATGTGAATATCAGAAACTTTATTGCCTTGACTTGGGTGACCTCATCTACTAGAATGAAGTCATTCATCGAGCCAAGAAAGACAAACCTTCGTTCCAGAGAATTAATCAAGTCCATCGAGTGTTCTGCTTACATCTTATCTCCAGCCAGTGAGAGAGCAAGCAGTTAAAAACTTGACAGCCACCAGATAGCCTCCTGTTCTTCGTGTTATGCTAACATCAAAAAGGAGCAGAGAGGCTTCCAAAAGCTCAAACTTGCTACTGGATAAGCACAGCTTGACATAATTTCTGACTTGGGGATTACATTGTTTCAAATCAAGGTATTTCTTCGAGAACAAAAACATGGCATTCCAGTGAACTTTAGCTTTTTTTAAAAAAAAAAACTATTAACTCTGCCAGATAGGAATGCTGAGCACATAATTGCTCACCCTGCCTTTTCATCCCAAGCTATCGCAGAACCCATAAACATTCCAATTAGGCAGCCAATTAAAATGAGAAAGAGCCCTCCTGAATTATACAGCAGTTGGAGGCTGTTCTGCCTTTCTAGTTGTCAGCCAGTGAAAGGTTTTTATTGCATTTGAACTGAAGGAGGTGAAAGAATTAAGTGAAACAGTGATGTTTGAAAGGCCCATGTGAAGGGGCAGAGCAGTGATAATAGTTCTCAGCACTAGTGACAGGGAGCCATTAGTAAGCTATGAAAAGCTTTGTTATGCTAAGAGGTGGACATTATAAAAGGTAGAAGAAAGCAGTTACTTATAAATACAAAACCCCCTTAATTTTGTTATTGTATTACTTGTTATGGCAGGGGCTATAATTTGAAAATCTGCTTATTTCATGCAGTGTGGGGTTTATTTTTGTTACTTTGGGTTGTGTTTTGTTTTTTTTTTTTTCTTAAGGAGTTATTTTTCATCTAAACTAATGCTGGCCATCCTATTTTCAAAGTGTCTGGTGTGGATTTTTTTCAGAGTAAATTATTTTCTGCCAAAATGTCATCCATTAAGATACCAGACAGCAGTCGTACAACACAGAGATCCAAAGCCAGAGAAAGCAAAGGGGAAAGCTAAATGTTTTGGATGCTGGACTGAAAACACGTCACTTTGTAAAGGTGTATAGCATAAAACTTTCCCTTTCTTAGTCTCTATAAGGAGGCGTGGAATCTTACTAGTTCTGTTTATGCACCATAAAAGCCGTCCTTGCTGTGCTGGGTTTATGCCCTTGAGCGCACTGTTCTTGACCTTTGGGAGATGGCTAAAGCCTCATACATAAAGTTTCATACATCCTAAATTACTGGTGTGAATTTACCAGCAAACATCTTTTCTGAGGCACATCCCACACCAAAGCAGAGGGAGAGGTCTGTTTTTCCTAATACCACCTCACTGTATCGGTTTCCCTTCTGCACCTGTTAAATGCGTTTGGCAAGAAGTCACTCCATTAGCAGGACAATCGTGGCTGTATAATGAGGAATTGAGTGAAGGGGGGTGGGGGGTGGTAGTACACGGGTTGTTTCTTCCTCTGCCTCAGACATGTCTGAACAAAACTGTGCTCGACTGAGTAATTTGTATTTTCCTTAGGGCAGGAACAACTTATTCCATATTATTCTGGGCTTGGATGTTCTTCTGTAGCTTAGCCTGAAATAGTATCACAGAATCATAGGATGGTTTGGGCTGGAAGGGACCTTAAAGATCACCTAGTTCCAACCCTCTGCCATGCCCAGGGACACCTCCCACTAGACCAGGTTGCTCCAAGCCCCATCCAGCCTGGGGATAGGGTCGTCCACAGTTTCTCTGGGCAACCTGTTTCAGTGTCTCACCACCTTCACCGTAAAGAATTTTTTTTTAATATCTAATCTAAATCCTGCCCTCTTTCAACTTAAAGCCATTCCCCCTTGTTCTATTGCCACATGCCCTTGCAAAAAGCCCCTTTCCAGCTTCCTTGTTTGGCTTCTTTACATACTGGAAGTGCTCCAACGTCTCCCTGGAACCTTTTCTTCTTCAGGCTGAACCACCCCAACCCTCCCAGTCTGTCTTCATAGGAGAGGTGCTCCAGCCCTCTGGGCTCACTCCAACGGCTCCATGTCCTCCTTACATTGGGGGCCCCAGAGCTGAATGCAGTGTTTCTGCCGGGGTCTCCCCTAAACATGGCTATGTAGTGGAGGGCGATGGCAATTGATAGCACAATTTTCTTTTCTGTTTTAGTGTGGAGTGGTTTCAATGTCGTTAGTTTTTCAGTTGTTTCATCTCTCTGACCCCTCTTCATCTCCTCTCTTATCCACAATGCTTTCTGTCTCATCTGTTCCTTCTTGCATGCCTGCCTGTCCCTTGCTTCCGTTTTCCCTATGTTTAATGTTTCTTCCATTGGCACTTCAGCCATTGTCTGCATAAGGGACCCGGTACTGCAGCTCCTGCCAAGTCAGAGGGGGATCTTGGCCCCAGGGTGGAAGGATGCTGCCCATGTTCGGATATGCCTTGCTGGAGAGAGGTAAATAGCAGCAAGGACATCAAAGATGGAGACTGGGTAGGCACTAGAGCCATGAAACTATGCAATGCATATATCCTACAGCTCTTGCATATGCAGAATGTATTATTTTTCAGAAATATATTTCCTGCTGGCTTGGGAAATATGACCTTTTTCTTACAGAGATAGTTTTACATGTTGAAAGACCATAAAAAGCAGGAGTCATTCTTTAGATAACATGTCCTAAAGCTTACGTGTAAGTGCTTTCCCACTTGGATTTGTGCATGCATCTCATCTAAACAGGGCACAAGGAAGCTGGATGATGTTTGGTAGTATCTGTGGTGCAGAAGGTCAGGCTAGGTCTAACAATCACTTATGGCACATGCATCTGTGTAAGACATTTAGTTTGCATATTAAAACATGGCAGCGTTCATTTCCTTTTGTGTTTTTGTTTGTTTGTTTTTTGCCAAGTTACCATGTGTGTGACAGTATGTCTGGGATGATGGCTGGGCTTTGCAAAACTTGTACATGTTACTATCTGAGGAAGCAAGATGGATTTTCCTGTAAGAAGCAGTGAAGATGGGCTAGTTTGGGTTGTTTCTAATAGAAGCTTTTCAGGAAAATCTCACCTTTGTGTAGGAATAGCACAAAATTATTTTTAGTGGGTAGAAGGTACTCAAATACGAACTGACAGCATCTCTTGAGTTAGAAAAGGAGTGTACCTCAGCAGGACCCAGACCAAATGATGTTTTCTAGCCAGAGATTATCAAGATGACTGCCACCGGACATTGTACACACACAAGGACCAACTTCACAGCCATCAGCAGTTACCTAAAAGAGACCATGGTAGAAGCTACCCAGATCTGTCCTTATGTCTGGAGATAGTGACAGCTAGGAAATTATATTGTTAGTTTCAGGATGTAAAATAAGTCTGACTCAAGAAAAATACAATGTTTTTTCACCAGGTGGGAAACGTAGTACAGAAATTAAGCTGGTGACTAGTAGTTATAGCTGAAGCTGCAGACAACAGGACAAATCCGGCCTGAGTCAGATATCACTGCATAATAAATTGACTGTATAAAGTTGACGTGAACTTCTGATGTGTTGTTAAACCAGGATATTCCTGGCAGCATTCAGATACTGCTGCTAGAAATGGACAAGTGGGAGAAGAATTCTACTGGGAAAACTGGCCAAATTGGTAACCTGGAAAGTAGTTGTGAATTAAGGAAAAGGGGGAGAGAAAAATAAAAACAGAAGAAAAAGTGGCCACACAATAATCATGCCAAAGACCAAGGCTGTGTAAGACTGAGGTTGCCCATATCAAATGAGGACCACCATTTCACTGGCTCCTGTTTCACCAGTGAATAGAATGTGAACAGAAAAATGAATAGTGCTGAGCAGAAGTTTCTCCCAATGGTAAATCAGATGTAGGAACTGCACCAGAAAAGCTAGGTTTTCAGAGCTTGCCACACAGGCAGAGAGCAGGACTTGTAAAGTGACTGTGGCATTTGTTAAACTGATTTTTCTAAAAATTGTAAAAAAGGTTAATGAGTATTTCTAGAATGCAAGGAAAGGAAGCATTTGAGGTGCTGCTTTTTAAGTATTGAGTTATTTACAGTGATGTGCTTAGAGATATGCTTCTACCCCATGCTGCACTTACCTCAGGTCATGTTCCTCAGAGTAGCTTCCATGTCAGATTCCCCAGTACACAGGGAGAAATGAAGGAGAAATTAATTTGTGTGCTGAAGGGGGACCTGACTGAGCCATGTGCAGCACCTTGAGCATGACCTGTACCCAGCCTGAGAGCTGATGACATTCTCATATGCATAGAGGACACAGGGCCTATGAAATATGGAAGGAAATTTTAGTGGGTGAGCAAAAGATCGTAAAACTCTCGTAAAAATGATGCTCACTTGCCAGACCTAAGAGTGCTGGTCTGGTGATCTCAAGGGGAAGGGCAGGGCAGGGTTGCCAGTAAAGGAGAGGGGAACCGAGATTACTAACCAGAAGTGCCAGATTATTGAGGTCCTCAACACTCATCATCTGTTTTGGCAAGATACTGCTGATCAAGGTGCATAGAATGAAGTTAATCCCTGACTGTGTCAGCTAGTGTATTAATTGCAGTGTCCCAGTAAGCAAATACTACAGTATCTTTGTTGTTGTATCCTAACTACAAATTCCATGAATTTTGTGTTCCAGCCGTGAACAGCAAAATGCCTCTGCACAGCTCTCCCAGGGTGGTGAATGTTGCTTGTACAATTTGCTCTAGGAGATTTAAGGCTCTTGATTTTTTTTTTTTTTTTTTTTTTTTTTTTTTTTTTTTTCTGATCGGCTTGTGATTTATATACAGAGCTTTAAAGCTCTACTGTAACAGAAACTGTGCTACAATAGAATCACAGAATTGTTTAGGCTGGAGAAGACCTCTAAGATAGAGTCCAACCATTAACCCAGCACTGCCAAATCCACCTCTAAACCTTGTCCCTAAGTGCCACATCTACATGTCTTTTAAATGTCTCCAGGGTATTTAAATAAGCGTGATGCGGGCATGCTGCATACATGTGGTCTTTAAGCAGAAAAGTATGTGAAGGATAATTTCATTTTTCTGATTTTTGGACAAAAATGTTCAAATCTATTTTAATAGTCAATTGCATCCATGTTTCAATTTGCGTTGTTTCTGTAATTAACTTTTAATGGTAGGAAACATAAAAAAATCATCAGTATTTTGTCTATTTAGTCTTGCTTGTTTCTTAAGCCTCTAAATTTACTGCAGAGATAATGGGAAGAAGGGATGACATCATGCATATACAGCTGCCTTTTTAAGTGCCAGGGCCAGAGGAACCACTTATAGTAATTAGGAAATCCTTAAACAAGTGTTTGTGAAGTATTGGCTAACCCTCACTGTTTGCTTTTTTTCTGGCACCACACTAGAAAGGTTTGACCTTGAATAATTATCTACTCACTGACTTTCTATCCTTTCCAGTTACTGGAGCACACAGGCTACTGGCTGATTGCTTTATTGTGGTGTGATATTTTCCACATTTTAAAATATAAATAAAATGGCCACGCTCCCTCTTAGTCAAGCAAGAAGGTGACTGAAGTACTGTACTGAGCAGGCCCTAAGGAGTATTTCAGAAGGATCAAAGATAAATTGAGTAATATTTGATTAGCCTGCTATAAAATACTTAAATTGTGTAAATTACCAGTCTTTTCACATGCTGTTCTTCAAAACTTCTTTCCATTCATTTTAACTCTTTCCATCTTGTAATTAAGCATCTTCCTACAGTATATTTAGATATAGATTTTACTTTAATTATCATCACCCACTCTTTAATGTTTTCAATTCTAGACCTAGGAAAAATTGAATATCTGAAAGACAGTCGTGAGACACTTCTGAATACTCTGTTCAACTGACTAAAAATCAAGGTCTTCTAAAACTAGAGGATGAAGTGTTAAATATAGCATCTTTTGTCTGATCCAGTCAAGTTTCAAACTTGTCATTTACACATTTTAAATTCATCTCCTTATTCAGCCTGCATAGCATTCAGACTTTGGACCACTGGATGCAGAAAACCTTGTTCACTAGTGCAGTGAGCCACTACACCAATTGGTCAAAGTCATTCTTCTCAGAATTATATTAACTCACATAAGAGGATACTTCTTTTTATCAGAAACGTTATCATATTTTTCTGTGTGATGCAAAAATACATTTGAACATAGGTAAAGAGAAAAATTCAAATCAAAACAAAAAATTCCAGACTGAAAAAAAATTAATCAGGGTGTGAGTATTTCTTTCCAATGAATTGCATTCGTATTCTCTCTTCACTGTATGCTAATTTTTAGGCTAAAATCTATGGTGATATCCTTGTATAAAAGAATACATTATTATTTTTCTGAGAAATTTAACTTTAAAATAAACCTTTGCTTTCTTTCTGACTTGTTTTTAATTGGCATTCTACCTCCCATACGACTGAATTAATTCATACAGTTGTCATTATTATTTTTTTTTAAAAAAAAAAAACAACCCAACTTATCTTTTAGCCAAATTAAACTGTGTCATTTGGTATCTTTAAAGGTCTTTCATCTAGTCTATTATATCTAAGAAGCAGCACCACTGTCAAAAAAATCAACTAATTAAGAATGCAATGCTGAGACATCACCTTAGAGGCAATGTCTTTTAGGAACAATGCTGCCAACAGAAGGGTCAAGGAACATGACACCAGCTGCTGTCTGCGTGCTGGTACACTCGCAGCCCTGCTCGCTTCTCGTTCCTGTTCCATATCCTGTGCAGCAACGGCATGGCCTTTGTAAACATCAGTAAGATTAAAACTCAAGAGTTTAGGTTTCTAAACCACTAATTTCAACTCCTGGAGCTGAGGCTAAATTTGTGAGACATTGTTGCAAGTCTTCTATGCGCAATTCTGTGTGACAGCTATGTATTAGTGAGAAAATGAAGTGGCATATATACTGCGAGGTTCCTAAGGAGTATCACAGTAAGTTCTGAAGAGCTGCTGGTACGTTTCCTTGTCTAATCTGATTACTCAGTCCACTGGAAGGTGAGCTTGAATTGCTCTGAATTATACTTTGTCAAATCTCAAGACTGACAAAGTGAATCTGACTTACATATGAAAAATGGATAAACCCGTGCTTTATTCCTAATGGCAGTCTTTCTCCAGAGATGATTGTAAATTCTGCTTAGAACACTTGCAACATAGCTGAAAACAGTTTTTAAAACGTTAAACTGTTTAAAATAGAACCAGTTGTGTCGGGGAAAAAAAATATCTTTCCTCTTCAAAGAATGAGAAAAACTGTGTTTAACAGAAGTTTAGTTAAAGGAAATCTTTGTGGTGTGATCTGAAACTGGCTAAACTTGGGGCGATAGCTTGCCAGGGAGGAGGCAGCGTTGGGGCAGACAGTGCTGCGGTGTGGAGACCTGCTGGTGGACGTGGCAGAGAAGTTAAAAAAACCCTCTCCTGCTGTTTGGGGTGATGGTGTAATAGACAAAGGGAAAGTTCTTGAGCATGAAACCTTAAACTGAGGTTTCCATATTCTCTGTATGGCCTCCTAAGTGAAACTTGCTTAGTTTTAAAGGTCCCTGAGCTGCTGGATCTGTGGGGACTTCTGTGCACGTGCTGTAATTTTTAAAATAAACCCTTTAGTAGATGGTATCTGTTTTTCCTGCTGTTTCTGCTTAATATATTAGAGACTTGATTTTTAGAATTTTTTAATTCTGAGGTTTACTTTTTTGCACAAGAGTAACCTTTAGCAAGCAGTATCCAGCTTGGGATTTTATAAAGAGTACAACACCCATGCACGAACACCAAGCAGATCATTCTTCCAGCACGTAATAGTTTAATTACAAAATAAAGATTAGTTCAATTAAAATTGAAGTCAATCTATTTCTGGGCTTAAAATTACTATTTCATAATGTATATCACAATGCATAACAGCTTGGGACAGGAAATGACTAATGCTTTATGCAATTTAATTTATATCAGTGGAAGCTTAACCTTGATGCCTTGGCCGTATTTCAACTGGAGTTAACACCCTTATTTATATGAAATTGCTGTGAGATGTTCAACAACACGAAGTGGCCAGAGCCGTTGTTTTAAAACTCATCCCAAAGACTGCCTATGCAGCACACCCCCGGAGAGCTGGGACACTGAGTCACGGCTGCTGCAACACCAGGGCACTGAGTCATCAGCTCTGCTCACCCAGGCGGTTCGGTTGTTCCTGGTTAGACCCCCTCCAAACAGCATTGCAGCTCTTCACATCTTATCCTGAGGATCTAATGACCTCCGGCAGGAATGAGAACAACTTCCTTCCTCAGCCTCTTGCCCTGTCTCCTGGGTTTGAGGACCTTTTGGAGGTGCTGGGAGGTGGGACTCAGTACTTTGCAGTTTTAGCCCTAAATGTTGTCTCTCCACCAGGAAAGATTCCTGGAGGCAGGAGGCATTGTCTCCTGCTCCCTCCTACAGCGGGAGAGCTTGTGATACCCCTTCCAGTTGTCTGGAAGTAGAGAAAAGCAAAATTGCCGTTTGGACAGTTTTTTGATGCAGGTTCAGGAATCTGACTCAACATTAAAGAGGCTTGACTGTTTGCCAGAATACTAACATAGGTAATTGGAAGTGCTCCTAAGTGGCTTTAAAGTACAAATATTTTTAATTACTCATTGTAAAGATATAATGTACCGAAGGTAAGTGGCATAGAAACAGGAGGTTGTGGCATAGAATCTCAGGCTCTTTAAAAATACAGAGGTTTTAATAATGGTTGTTGTTGTGGGGTCCTCTGTGCCCAGAGCAAGTCCATCCTGGCAAGCAGCAGTAATGCTCAGACCTCTCTGGGTCCATCACCATTTAGATACTGAGAAAAACAAGTTGTTCTTGAGATTGTTTTGTTTTGGTTATTTTTGTGTCTTTCCTACATAAGTTCCTGAAGAAATCAGTGTTTTAGATCAATCAGTCATTGTTTCAGCAACTAGCAGGGATGCCTCCTGCCATCTACCTGATCCGTTGAGGGCAGACAGGTGCTCAGTCATGGGTGCCAATGTGATGGCAGAGGGTGCTCGGGGCTGGAATGGTTTCCTTTGAGATGTGGGTTAAATCCATTGATATAATTTCCTATGGCCACTAGGCTCTGCCATTCTAGGGTATCGGTTTGTATTACTGTGCTGAGTTTACGCCTTTGCTAGTTTCAGTCTTGCTTTGTTTCTTCAGAAAAGGAAAGAGTACATAAGAAGAGGAAATTAAAATTAATTGTACTAGAATAATAGACTAAAATGTAGCTTATGATTTGTGTTATCGCTAGATACTTAGATATTATCTATACATGTTTAAATATTACAGCGTGTCTCTGAAACCTCCAGCCTCAAACATTCTCACACTTGCATCGAAATGTTGTTGTGCTGAATTTTTCAGCTTATTACGCAGTTGTGTTCATCTTATTCTGGGGTTATTTAGCCATATGCATTCGTGTGCATGCACACACGCACCTCTCCCATAGCTTGTGGAAAGAGCAAATTGCTCCTTTTTATGGATGATCGGATGCTGGATATTCGAGGTCTGGATTTCTCTGTCATCCAGCTGTGTGTTCTTTTAAATTGCTTTGTGCAGCTCCAGCAAAGTGATCCTGGGGTGGACTTGAGGCTGAACTTGATGGCTTTGACTTGCTGACAGCACCTGGCACTGTCTCTCCCTCCACCCGCACCCTGTAAGGAGGAGGATGCGTGTTGGGGTGTGGGGGGGCTCTGACTGCAAATTGCTGAGCCCTGTGCCAAGAGCCACTGTAACCTGCCATAAATTACAACATCCCTGAAATTACTCTAATTTGTGCCATGGTGTATCAGCTACCTAAAAGCTCTGTGCATCCCCAGCCTGCCTCCCTCCCACCTCCTGGCACCCTGGGCTCTGCTTTGGTTGCAGACAGTGGATCCACCTTCCTACAGCCATGTCTTCTACAGACCATCCCCTTCCTGCTGCTGCTTTCTCTGCGCGTCTTCAGCAGGTGTAGCAGAAGTTGCTGGTTAAGTTGCATTTTTACAAGGCAGGTGTAAAGTTCAGGCTGCATGTTAAGGTTGCCCATCCGTCTTTTCATAAACAACCCCAAATCCTTTGAAACTAGGGTGCCAGACATGATCCCTCAAATGTCATTTCCCTTCGCTACCACCTTTGGGGTGCTGTGGTATTTGAGGGCCCCGAGGCCAAGGCGGGTGGGGGCCAGGCAGCCCTGCCTGCCCCAGGTTCTGGGGAGAGCTTCTGGCCATCCAGGAGGACACTGGACCTATCCAGGTGGCCCTGCAGCAAGGGACCTGCTGGCCCAGGGCTGGAACTGCTTTCTGGCCTTGTTTAGTTTTGCCAGCATGGGAGATGAGAGGTTGGTTAGGTTTTTCATTTGGGTTTTTTTTTCCCCATTTGTATAAAACCTGACATTAGAGAGCAAGTGGCTTTTGGTGGCTCTTCTGCTGTTTGCCCTATGAGCCCTCAAGCCAGTCCCAGCTGCAGGCTGCTCCCCACCGGGTCCCAACACACAGGGCATCCCTGCCATTTATTTTGTATTCCATACTCAAAAGCATTTTACACCTCTGAAAATCTTCATAAATTTCCATAAAACGTGCCAGGCAAAACACTTTAAAGTGTTCCTCGAGAAATTACTGTATTTTGCATTTGGTTTATCCTTTAAAAAAGACCTTTTCCTCCACGTACATGCGGTATCATTGATACAATGTACGTTGCATCCCTCATATTAATACTCTGATCAATCATTGCTGACAATACAGTGTCTTTGTGTGAGGGGCTGTAGGACAAATGTTTTAGCTTGTGAGAAGAAAATTGTTAGCATTTGAATAGAGAAGAGCGTGGGGGAAGGATTAATAGCCTACTTTGATGGATTAGAATGTAGGGAAATTGCTCAATGTTAATATGAAAATGTTTGTGAATTGGCTGTGTGGGGCTGTCAATGGAAAATGAGGGCCAGTGATTATGTCTCCAAGGCCTTATCAGTTCAGACTTGACTCTCACCAAAGACTTTCACACAAAAGACTGATGAGAGCACTAGAAAATAGCTGAATAAGAGCCGCTACAATAAGCGAACCGTTCAGCCACCAGTGTCACGATGTCAGGTTTTGTGCCCTTTGTGTAATATTGTACATCTTTATATTAACATATCTGAATATGGATTTGTAATAAAAGAGGCAAATGAAACTACCTGGCAGATGTTTTTATTCCTATAATTTTTGCTTATCTCTGAAACACGACTGGAAAATGAACTAGGGTTAGTCTTAATAAACAACTGTGTCTACAAGGGAGATTTCGAGCATTAGGTTAAGGGTTTCAAATATGGCTGCGTATTTATTCTTGTAAAAAAAAAAAAAAAAAAGACTGTTTGATGGTCCTGAGAGACATCGCAGGAAAACTTGTTTCCTATTACCATAGCTTCAAAACAGATCAAACAGACTGTTTCTTCTGTGTCCTTTGCTCTTAATAAGGTTTTAAATAGACCCCAAATGGAGACGTATGCCTAGTTATAAATGTATTTAACATAATTGGCATATTTCAAGTAACTGTACATATTAAATTGCACATCTTCCTTTTGTTTTGTATTTTCTACATACTTTGTCTACCTAGGGGCTGAAAGAAAGCTATGTATTACTTGGCTGTTGACACGTACCTTATGGAGCTGGACCTCCAAAAGACACACCTGTACATTGTTAGTGGACCTTCTGGAATGACCTGCTGCTTGTAGAAATTTTACATCGGCTTTTGAATAGGTGTAAGAAGTATTGCATCTATCACTAGGAGACCTTTTTTTTCTAGTGCAGAAAAAAAAATTAAAACTAGATTTATAAATGAAAGGCTATGATTTTTCCCTGCTATTTTGAATATGACTTTCTTCTTCCATTGGGCTTTCTGTATTGCTTTTCTTGTGACTCAGTGTTTGATTTAGCTTTGCGCATCTTGTGAGCTGGTGATGGACATTAGTCTCCGTATGGTGACTTTGAAATCAGCTCCAAACTGGCCACAGTGTCAATAGGTGTTTCTGGGAAAGCTTGCTGCTCTCATTCAGGTTCTTCTTACCGCCTGATGTCGTGGTAAATCCCTTATAAATTAACAGAGTAAACTCTGGGAACTTTGGTTGTTTCAGCGATAAAATCACAGTTGTTCATGGTCAGGTTGAGCCTGCTGACTGTTGGCATGTAGCCTTGGCTAATAGATGTCATCTCCTGAGCTCTAGGACTCCTCGTTTATCCAGGCTAATTTAATTTGATGCAAGCGTCCTTCATCAGGTTTAAGGGGGTTGCATCATGTGTTCCCACAGATCCTTGGACCAGCTCTGCATCACTTTCACAGTTCAGTTGTCTTACTCTGTGTTACCTGTGACCTATCTCAAGCACTCTATTCAAAAGGTAATAGGGTAAGACCATCCCTTAGAATTATATTGCAGTGACATAGTACTGTTATATGCCTAATAAGCACTTGTGCATGTGGATAGATGCAAAGAAAGATGCAAAAAATCTAAAAGAAAATCAGAACAGAGCAGTTTTGTAAAGTTTTTAGACATTTTTAAAACTGTACAACATCAGATGTTAATGAATTCATTTTTTCTAAGTACTTCAATTTGAAAGTTGCTTTTTGCCTTTTTTTTTTGAGAGTGACAACACTTTCTAATACAAAAATTTTCTTTAAAGCTGAGCTCAGCATTCTGTTAAAGAAAATGGTATGTGTGTATCTGTATTAGAGAAAATATTTTGGTATAAAAGCCTGTCTTAATTAGAGAAAGACTATTTATTTTGCAAGACATTAATTATAAATACACAGCTTTTTCAGGCTTAGAGTTTTGTACGTAATTAGTAATCCAGTTTCCTTTCCTTACTTGTAAATCACAGTCTGGTGCAAAGGAACTGTTTGGCACTTGGCTATTTGTAATGTACTCTAGTTAGTACTGGATCAATAAATCTTTTATAACTGGTGCCAAGTCTCCTCAGTGGCTAAAAAAGGAATTTTGTGCACGTTTCAATAAAGCCAAAACAGCAGACCAGTGTGTTAAATATAGTTGTGTGTTAAACAGAGAATGTGCTTAGCATCAGCAGTTGTAGGAATGTCATCCACTTTTCAGACATTAGCAGCCAACTGATAAGACCACAAAAATTTTTTTAAAATGAAAATACCATAATGTTTTGAATTCAACTTTCATAAAACTTCGTGGAAGTTCCTGAAAGATACAGAAAGTTCGCTCACCCAAAGGGTGAGAGCTTGCTTTGAAACGATATGTGTCTCACGTGAAATAATTGAAGTACAATGCATCATTACCAACTTAATCAGATTCTACTATTTTTGAAAAAAATACATGGATTGTCCAAGTCATTTCGTTAGATGATATGTGGTAGATTGGGACTTCAGAAGAAACAGATACTCTTAGTGGGGAACACCAGTCTTATTAAATCTATAGCTGCAGCAAGCTCAGGCTCTGTTTTGAAGCAGTGCCAGCCAGCATTGTCATATTTTAATAAATTCATTCCATTATTGCATGTTTTAGCAAGTTTATCCACAACATTTTTCTTAGGAAATTTTAAAATCTGATTTACTGTGTTTGGGTGTTATAATTATTTAAGATTCACTTAGAACCTTGTATAAATGATATCACTCATTAATTAAATTATTTCACATATAATTTTACAGAAGAAATGACACCTCGTACTTTATTTTCATCTCCTGTTCCTCTGCTCCTTTGTCTCCATAGCAGCAATTAGGAACCACATTTTTCTTATGTGTTTGAGACTATGTTTGGTAGCAATTAAAATGATTAATGATACCCTATGAGTATCCCTTTTAGTATATATAACTAAGACTGTATCTTTGTGGACAGATGCAAGTAAACATTAATTCTTCTGCCTGTGCTCATGGGCAGTTTATGCCAAGCTGGCTAGACCCAAAATGACGCTTGCGTGTCCTGTTATACCTGAACTGCTTCTAGTGCAGGGAAGTGAGTAAAGATTAAAGAAAAGAGAATAAATTTGGAGGCAAAGTATGTAAATTAGAGAGTAGGTTCACACTGATCTTTAGGACCAGCCTTGAGGTCTCTCTGAAGCCGCTCTTGTGGTGCGATGCCTCTTTATCTGTCCATGTAGGGTGGAAAAAAATGAGTTTCATTTCAACACAGCGAAGGTCTTCTAAGAACTGAACTGCCGGTGGCTTCTCCTTGCTGCCAAGTTTGCCTTTCCTTACAGCTGTACAGGGGGCAAAGGAAGCTATAAGGTGGCTGGAAGAACAAATGTAGGACCTTGCAGGTGTAAGTTCAGGTCTGGGGTTCTGCCTGGGAGTTGAGCAGCTTGGACGTGTTTCAGGGGAGTTCTAGCAGAGGGGTGTGAAGCACAGGTCATCACTCTTTGGTCACAGCTACTTTGAGTACACTACACGCTATGTTGTGAACGCCAGTATTTGATGATTTGTTTGTATTTCATCTCTGATAACCAGAACAATATTTCTAAGCTTTTCTGGTACTTGTCTAAGGTCACATTGGCCGTGGAGGATTCTGCTCGTGCAGCAGAACCTCTGCATAATAGGGCACAAGCAGGGTTTCTGCTCAGCTAACCTGGGCAGCGTGAAGCATGACAGTAGAAAACAGGTCACTGCTGTGCTGTGGGATCCTCCTTGGTTTCCCCAAAAGACTCTTTAGAACAACAGGCATCCAGGTGCCTATCAGAGCGGTTCTCCAGCTGAGTCAGCACTCCCTGGCCAAGGCTGGGTCACAGACGACTTTGTTCCTTAACAAGAAGAGTGACAACTCCTAAGATGTTGCGCTGTTGCTTCACTGAAGGCTGTGTGACAGTTGTGCATCCCTCGTTTCTGTAATGTGTGATTTCCTTACTCCCTTTGCTGAAGACACCGCAGCAAGCGCTTGAATTTTGTACCAAAGGGCATATGTGATTTACAATAGGTGTAATGCAGAGCTTAATTTTGAGCTACGGATGTTTTTTTGTGGTTAGGGCTCTCGATGCTCTGCCTTCTTCCATTTATGGAATGACTCTTCAAGAGAGAAGTGATGACCTTAAAAAAAAAAAAAGTAAGGTGATATGTAGATACTGTTTTCCACAGTTAAAGGTCACCTTGACTTTTAATCTTGACTGCCATACTTTTCTTCTCATTAAAATATTTGACAAGAATTCTTTGCATGAATGAGCAGCACAGAACACCTTAAGACTACTCAATTTTCACTAAAGATGTTGCATTGTCATAATAAATAATCATACTGTCAGCTAAATTCATTATCTTTTACACACATTAACAAATAAAATGTACTTTTATACATTTATTACCTTGAAGAACCTGGGTTTTTTTCTCATAAAGGGATTAAGCAGCAGCATGGAATATGTTTCTTAGGTTATTTGCTTTTGAATATTAAATGCCTTGCAATAGTACAGAAAGAAAAGATTATTGTCCAAACACTTTGATTCCAAACAATTGAATATTTTTCATGATTGACTGTAATGATTCATTTCCCATTGTGCAACTGTACTCCCATTCTAGTTTGTCAGGACTTGAAAACTGAAATATTTTTCTGAACATCTGTTCAAGTATCTCTTGGTCTGATGTCTTTTCTAGGAGCTGGCCTAAAAATATAGGTCCATTTTAATATAGAAGCTTTGTTATTCTCTATATCCAGGTGTCATTCTGAAACAGAACAAACTCAGGTTTAACTGTCATGAAAGCTGACATCATAAATTTTATACCAGTGAATAATAAGCCGAAATGGAAATCACTATGCATAATGCAAAAACTCTTGTAACTTGACCTTTACCTAAAAGGAATGATTATATGTAAAAAGAGCCTTGTGAATTAAGAATGTAATCCTTTTCACCTTCTGCAGCTTCGGGGTTGCTATAGGTACTGAGTTTTTATTGTTATTTTTATCCCACTTAACTGAATGCAGTTTCCAGCACTCAGCTGAGAGGACGTGCAAAAGTGGAACGGGAGGAAAATAGGTCAGAAAGCGATAGGCCAAGCCACTTCCCTCGGAAAACCATATGCAATCACGGGCACAATGGTGTATTTTTTAAAAGGCATATATTTGCCTAGGGGTCATCAGTACATTTTGGGAACATAAGGAACTGGCCGACGCTGAGCACCAAAGACCAAAATAACAAAGATTCTAAATTGCCGTGAAAAGATCCAGGTCTGAAATTTGTTTAGCGTCTCTTGACAAGTACTATTGTTTGTGAAGTAAGTGTTGAAGATGCCAGAAAGATTCATTACCAAAAAGTCTTTTGTGTTTTAATTAGACTGTGGTTTAATTGCAATACATTTAGGATGCTGATTGCAAGAGACTTTCTGCATGAAAGGAAATAGGAGGAATAGATCACATTCATTTCTACTGAGACCTGGGGTCAGTGTGTAAATTTAAAATGTTTACCTAATATATTTTTTTTGTTCAGTATTTTTCTTTCAAGACACTAATTTTACCTTAGGAAAACTGATGGTAATTGAATAGGTGTTTGAATATTGCCACCAAGCTGTGAGACTCGAGGAAACTCATTTCTAAAAACATGCAGGGACTTTGTCTGACCTAATCAGCCCATTTAGATTCATGATTACAGAAAAAAGAGAACTTGTGTTGACTATCAGAAGTCACAAGAGAAAAAGAAATTTCACTTTTGTTGCATGTTTGCATAACATATCACTTGTATTACTTCTTGCTGTTGTACGTTTCTCCCTAATCTGAAATTAAAAAAGGCACACTTACAGACCGTTGGCTAAACTGAGACATTAATATTGCAAAGACCAAACAGCTTTCTGAAGTAACAAGAGTAAGAAACGAGGCTGTGTAACGACAGGATTGGCTCAGACGTGATGCTGATCATTTTCATAAACTTTGTCTACTTTGACACAACTCAGTTCCCCCTCACATCTTTCCTGAAGGTGATTTTTTTATTTCCCTCCTGTATGGCTTTGCTGCTCGTTAAATTAGAAACATGTCATAACAGTGCTATTCTGCTGAACGGTTTTCAGATTTAGTGCATAAAACAAACAAGAGGAATATGAAATCCACAGAGCACTTTCTGATGACACAGAGAAGTCAAGTCTCAATCAGGCTTCCAAGAAAATCACCAGAGAAATATCTGAATATGAGTTATATCCACAACAAATACTGGCTACCTACTCATAGCTAGTAAGCATTTTGAGTTGTGTAGATGTTTGCAAGGACGATTTCATATCAAAAGCGCTGCATTTTATTTCTGGTTGTATTTTCAGCAGCTGTGTAGTTCCTTCTGATTAAATCATCCCTAAAATTCACATTTGGGAAAAGATTCTGCTTTAAAAAGTGCAGGCCCTGAAGTAACTAGATTTTCCGAGTCTGTTATCTGAAAGAAGTTATGAGTATCTGTAAAATGGTAGTATATACGTGCAGGTTTTTTTCTCGTAAAGTGTTTATGCGTATATGTAGCTTTGAGTACCTGAGAAGGCTGATTAGCATTTGCTTATGGGCTTAAAATGACACCCATACTTACGGGCTTTTTGAATCAAAAAATTAACATTGTTTCCATGGTGTGAAGAGTCAGTCAGAATTATCTTTTTTAATAGTTATTATTGCAAGTCAAAATGCCTCATTTTTTAGTTTCTGAATGGAATAGGTAAATATACTTGCTGGAAAGAGCCCAGAGAAATCCTTCCCAAGCCTTTTCCTCCTGAAGCCCAGCAGAAATCCCTCTGCTTTGCTGCGCTGTGTGATCCTGGATGCCAGCCGAAGGGGCTGTGACAGCAATTCTTAAACTGCCGCATATGGCACACAGGCTAAATGAAGTACTGTACATCTTTGTCCTGTCAGATGCTTTCCTTCAGAAACATGTCACTGGATCAAAGTCAAATATGTACTCGTAAGAAGGGTTTTTTTCCCCCCGAATAGAACACCATATCGTATTAAGGAGCACTGTAAGTTAAGGGATGATGACAGAGTTTAGCAGTTCATACCCTTAGAGCAGCCTTGTGAATAAAGGCAAGCTTTGGGACCTCTCCTACTGTATATGCCTGATCTTATACCTGTCAAATATGTTATGTTAAGAGTGTCTGCAATTGGCCATGCCTCGCTGCCATTAAGCAAGGCTAACCTAAGGAGATGATACGTTTTGTATCTGTTTGAGAAGATTTAAATCTTCTCGCTGGTGAGGAAGCTTACTGAGGCAAAAATGGATTTACTAGCGAGTATGAGAGGTAAAGTAAATGAACAGGTCTGCACATTCATCTTAGCAGCCACCAGTCGTCAGCTTTTTTAAAGAAAATATGTCACAAGCGGGTATCTTCACTTGTTTTACTTTTCCATTGGGCGCCATACTGCTTTCATCTTCACCTGCCAATTTGCCAAGGTCAGTCTAAAATTAATTCAAGTTGGTGTTATCACAATCTTGAACAATACTAATGAATTTTCCAGTAGCAAGATTACTACCAAAATATTACTGGTGAATGTTTTCTACATCACAAGACACTCTGGAGAGAGATATGTATTCATCACCATGGAAACATGAGGTTCATTTTAAGTAGTTTTGAGTTTATTATTAAACCAGCCTCAGTCACGGCTGATGGTTCTGTTGTGCAACTTGCTTTTTCTAACTGAAGGCATTTTGGAGGTAATCATGGCTGGTTTTAAATCCTGATCTGAATATGACACTTAGCTCTTCTGAAAAATTTCTAATATCTAGAAACAGCATCCTACTTGTTGAGCTCACTCCTTTCATTACAAGAGAGGACCCTGTATATATGGCTGATTTACTACTTCTTAAGCTCTTTGCCAGTTGCATTTCCCACTGGATATGTAAAGTACAGACCTTGCCAGTGAAAAATAAGCTAATTTCCCCATAGTTTCTGTAGCTGCAGCAATGAGCTGCATCTTAAAAGATAGATGAAAGTTTATGTGTGCGAGCCTGCACTTTTAGCTAGCGGTTATGCCATAATGATTGACTAACGTGATTTCACCAAAATCACGAGGCAGGTTAAGCTGAAGTTCAGGGATACTACAAGCTGATCTGATCGTGGATACTAGAGCAATAACTCTCAGCAAAGTCAGATTATTCTTTTTTTTTACTGCAGATTATCGCTTGTAGGGGGTTTAATTTGGCACATGAAGACCTGGTTGAGCAACAGGCAATTGAACTAAACATGGTTGAGGGAAGTGTCTGTCTATCTCTGTTATAAGAGATTAGAAGTCACAGGAAACAACATGTAGCTGCTAAATTTGAGTTTAATAGTGAAAAGTATGGGGATGATTATTTTTTTTTTTTAACTGAATAGTCATCCTGGTATTTATAGCAGTGGAATATGAAGAAACAGAAACGTAGGTATGGGGCTTGATAACAAGAGGCAGTCTCAGTAAATATCTTTAAAATATTCCGACTCGTTTTAACGATCCTTTAGCGTAACTCCTAGAAGCTGAAGGAGAGATTTCTGTGCACCCATGGCTCCTTGATGGTTATACTGCTCGCTCACTGCTGACATCAGATGAATTCAGAACAGGAACCTTAAAGGTGAAAACCTTCATGCTCTTCTCCCTAATCTTTTAATCCCTTCATAGTCTTTGACCTCCAGTATTAGACCTCCCTTATTAAATCCACCTGGGCATGGTAGATTGCTTTCCTCCCCAGAAGAAAGGAGAAGAGCTATTTAAGAAAGTAAAGGTGACGAGGACTGGTAAAAGAAAATGAGTTCTGTATGTGAAACTAGAAGTTTCTCTGATGACCTGGGGCTTCTATTTTGGGGTTTTGAGGGGTCATTTCTGCTCGCGAAGTTGTATTTTCATTCTCAAATATTTTGTTTTGTCTGTTTCTTTGTTCTGGCTATTGATGTTAGCAGCAAGGTCTCCTACAGGCTGAATAGTAATTTTTCCCTTTTGGGGTTTTGCTACCTTGGGATCCAGGATTATTTTAGTAGAAAATTTAGTTTTAGCAACAACAAATAGCTGTTGAGAGAGGGGCCCCACCAAGAGGGGCCCATCCTTTGCCAGGTAGAGTTTTCTATGATTACTGCCTGTCTTGTTTTGATGTGACTAACCAGCCAGGAAAAGCTTTATGCAAACAACAGATTGGGAAAAATTCACGAAGTAAATGCTGTCTTCAGAATGGACTCGTGAGTGGCTTTTCCCTGGAATGGAGCAGCTGACTGATGGCACTGCACGGGCAGGCATTAAATAGAAATATGTTTGTTAATTTTTGACTTGAGTTTATTTATTCTAGTCAATAATAAACTGAGGCTTTGATGGGTGCAGGACTGCCTGTAAATGCTTCTCTTTCTGTGTACAATAACACAAGACCATGTATCAATCTTTGTGGGGGTTTTCTCTTTTAAGATGCTGAGATCGCTGCTTAAGGTAAAGCTGGAAGGTTTTTGAGTGGTCTCCTTTAAGTAATCTTTAGAAGGATCAAAAGAAATTGTATATGCTATGTTTAAATGTCATTTCCCCCAACCCCCACCCCCAAACTCTCCAGCATTCTTGAGCCCCTGCACGTTTCATACAACTGCTTTCTCTCTAGCAGGATAAGGACAAGTGTGAGGTGCCTCCCCTCTAGATGCCTATTCAAGATGGTAGCATTCCCTCATATTCCTTTGAGTGAGCTGTCAGATATCTCCCCTTCTGCTTGAGTGATTCCATATATCTCCTGCGAGAAGCGTTCACGGCGGTCGGGATCCCATTCTACACTTCAGCCTCCTCCACACCCCCCAGCGCCCTAGACGCAGCGGCCGCTGTAGTGCTTGTTGACCCCTTGCACTGATGGTTGTTTCAGGTGCTAGAAAATTATTTCTTCCTCTTTGTTATGAAGTGCTTCTGGATGGTGTGCTGGGCCGACAGCATTAAGCAATGACAACTTAGAAAGCAGCAGAGACAAGGAGAAGTAAAATTTTGGCTGCTGGAGGCAGCAGCATTGCCCATGGGCTTAAACAGTGAGGGCATGGGAGGCAGGCTGTGCTGTACGGGCGGGCGTTTTACTGCGGTCAGATGTATTTGTCCCCTCTTCCCTTCTTCTTCTACATCTCTTGCATGTGGGGTGTAATTAGAACTTGATCAACACCACCTCATCCAGTTCCATTTCTTGTCCTTAAAGGATGAGAAGCATGTACTTCCCCATCGGTGTATTTATGGCAAGTGGTAGAAACAGCTAGTCAGCTAAAGCTTGACCAGATGATGCTATGGATTATATGAACACCTGATGTCAGAATATTGCTTACCTCATGCATCTGTAAAATGACACAGCACATTTCCAGGAAATGAAAAGCATAGAAATAAACAAATAATATGTGGCTGGCACTCCTAATGGGGAGAGCAAATCTGCATAAAAAAAGGGCTTCTCTGCTTGTTTAGACAACACCACTTAACCCTGAACAAATATTTAGATACGTTATATTGAGTGGTACTGCTTCTTTTTTTTTTAATGAATGGAGCTATTTGCACGTCTGTTTTACTAAAGCTCAGGATTCTTTTCCATGCAAGCATGCCCTTCTGCCATGAGTGAAATGCTTTTTACCTGAAGACGCCAATGGTACAGAACTGCTTTTTGTCATAGGGTCCCTTTCCTGAAATTTTTTCCAGCACTAAAGCTCAGTGCCAATAAATCTAATCCATATTTCATTTGATAAACAGAAGTTGTAGCGCTACATGTCTCTGTATTTTGCACTTGGCTGGTAATCTGCCTTGCGCTTCTCCCACCCTCACCCCTCCCTTCTGCAACTGTCGGGTTATATTTAAATGCCAAAAAAACAGAATTAGTTTTGCACATCAACGCTGACTTATAAGGCTATTTGAAGTTAAAGCTCTTTGCCAGTTTCCATTTTCTTCACAGTGTTCCCTTCCGCTTCGGGTTTGAAGAAGGAGAGAGAGAGAGAAAAAAAAAAGTTATTTAACAAAACTTGATCTGTTTGAAACTGCAAAGTCCAAGCTGTCCTTCCTGTGCTACCACAGACAGCATGAGAAATGAAGGCTGAAGGGCTCGGCCGATTTCAGGAAAAAATGCCCCAAAAAGGTCAGGAAGAAATGGGAGCCTTTTCATTTTGTGCTCCCCGGGTGATATTCAATAACTCTTTTGGTCTTTATACTGTAGGACGTAGGCTCATTTGCTCAATTTGGGGTGACAGCAGCGTGTTTTGTCAGAACATAGCTGGAGTTTTAAATGAGGACGGCATTCTGAGGCAGTAGGAAACATCCTTTATCTTAGCAACAGGAGGGCATGGAAATGCAAGTTTTTTTGGCAGCAGTCATATAAATCTAGTGTTTTGGAGGGGCTGACCCAGGCTGTGTGGAAGGAGCGCTCGGCTTTCCTTTGACGGTGTGATTTCCTGCTCCACGGTGGAGAACTTGTCTGGACGGGGTCCTGAAGAAAGCCTACATCAATTACTTGAAAGGAAATCAAGTCTGTCTCCAAATGCTTGGCAGCAGGAATATTCATTGTTAAGGGGGTTATAAATATATATATGTATACACGCACGCAACCCTAACAAACTCTCTTCTATTTTCAAGCATTAGCTGCTACAGTGACACCCATTACCACTTCTGCTTAAACTTCTGTCAGTGCTACCTTTGTGTAAGGCTCTTACCAAGGGGCTTATAACTTTCCTTAAAAAAATAATTCTTGGACTTCAACAGAAAATACAGGATCTTAGTGTGGAAGGCTTCTTTTCAGATAAAATAAGCTTTTTCTTTTTTTAAGCTTTTGCATTGTCAGAAATAAATAAGAACAAATCTGCTCTCAACTGCTCAACTGAGAATGTTAAAATTTATTTTTTTTTCCCAGTTCGCTGAGGTCAAGTATATTCTAATTTATTTCCCCTTGAATTTTTCTGTCTTTCAAGTCACTGCCATGAATGTAAGCATCTTTGGATAGTTTAGAAAATATAAAAATGATGAAGTGGTATCTTTTCAGAAAGCTGTTGCTATGTAGTAACTCTTAAGCAGCTGTTACATCTTTTGTGTCAATAATCCTTAAATTAAAGAGTCATTAAGCACTTGGTTACATGATAGATTGTAATGGCTCAGTGTAAACCTATTGTGTAAATCTGTAGAGAGAGGCCTTTTGTTTGCGTAAAGCATAATTCTGAGCCAGAGGAGTGCCTAAATATGTGTGTATATAGTGATTTCTAATGCCTTTTAATGACTCATTAGGAGTTATGTTTTAAAAAAAATGATCTATTTCTGTTTTCATATTCTTTTCTAATTAAGTAAAAAAAAACCCCATGTACATTTTTAAAGCTTTTCATGGGTTTTCTTTTTTGACCCTTTCAAGCTTTTAGATCAGAGTTCTACAATTTCTTTTTTTTTCTTTTTTTTTTTTTAATAGTGCCCAGTACAGAGCAGCCTGAGCTGTAATGTTTTGTTGATTCTATTGCCATGCAAACTGAATATGTTGCACCATCAAGAGAAATAATGGAAATTAAATCGCCCTGAAAGAAGGAAGGAGTGTAGCAGGCAGGGCTCACATGGGATGTTTTGCTGGGAAATCACATCTGAATTGGTGGCAGACCTTGAGCCATGTGCTGCTGAGAGGTCCCGTTCCGGTGCCGGTGGGGTGGTGGCTCCTCGCTGCAGTGACCTCATGCTCCCTCGGAGAGGGGGTTTGTGGCCACAGGGGATGGGAAGAGGGGGCAAATGATGAAACGAGCGTGTTGTGATGTGCCATGTAGACCAGTGTTCGTACGTCTGAGTCTCGTGCTCATGCTCTGCTGCCAGCAGCAAGCTTCCCTTGCCTGGTGGGGAGCGCGGGGCGGTGTGCGCTGGGGCCGGGCTGGGCGAGGTGAAGCAGGGCTGTGGGAACACGCCGGCTAATTCTGCCTGCCCCACCAAGTGGCCTCATTTCCGCACGTTCCCTCCCCTCTCCATCCTCTCGCACGTATTTCAAAACTGTCCCAGACCATATATGCCTTGGAGAGAGATTAATTTCCAATGTAACACCCACAGAGAAATTCACGTCCAAAATATGTTCTTCTGGTGCCAAAAGAAGAACAATAAATGACTGGGAAGAAGGGAAAATACATTTCCAGACTAGATAAAACCCACCTCCTGTCCTCCCCTAAGCAAAACCACATTGCTGTTGCTGTTTAGTTCCTGCAGATACTAGGGAGCGAAAACGTCGGCATGGTGTGTGTCACAGCGACGTGTGGATGCCAGCATGGGGGAAACAATGTGTTGCGCTCTTACAGCTTCTGTGAGTGGTCTGAAGACACCTTCTAAAGGCGGGGGGTCAGTGCCTCAAGCAGAGAAGAGCAGTGCATGGCCCATGACAGTTTAAATTTAAGTATTGCTGGTGGTCTTGAGAGTAGAAGACAGCCCATAGAAGAAGCCCATTCAACACTTGGTGGGGGAAGGCACAGGACAGGGCTGTGGCAAGGCACAGAGCTCGGCACCAGGATGGCGTGTCGGAGTAGCCTGGCTCCTGGGAAGGGCAGGGTCTTCCCATTGCCATGGTGTTTCCAGCTTCAGGGGCTTCCCCAGTGTCCCCTCCTGGTGGGGTAGCTCCTCAGGGGGGTGGGCAGCAGGTCTGCAGCATTGCTTTACACCTGGGCCTGCAGGAGCTGTCAGAGGAGAACCGTCCCCCTTTGCAGAAAAGACCGGAGTGCATCTGAAATTGGTTTCACTCTTTGAATTGCTGTATAAAAAGCGATGGCTCCTGGCCTCCGCTTTAAAATTAGAGACTCAGGGAAAGGAAAGCAGGGAAGAAGCCTCTGCAGGTCTCCAGTGACAGCTAATCATCCTGACTCCCAGTTCCCTGGTTTCTCCCTGCTTGCTCCCTTCCCAGGGCACAGCTGAAGACAGCTCCATCGGTGCTGCTTAGACAGAATTCTCAGCAGTAAATCCGAAACTCCTTTTTGGCCAGAACTGTTTAATGACAGCCTATCTGTAACATTTGCATTTTGCAAATCTGTCCATGGTCCCACAAGATACTGTTTTCAAGTTGTTTGGTTTTTGGTTTTTTAATTTTATTTACTGCAAAAGGAAAACTCCTTTGCTTTTTCTGTTTTACATGGGAGGCTTTTAACTGGTAGTTGGAATTTTTTTATTTGTTTTTTTTTTTCTTTTTTTTTTTTTTTCCCCAACGTACAGAGAAATGTTCCTTTAGACCAGCATCTGTTTTAAGTTAGTTTTTGACCTAGTAAAAAAACTTCATTCATTACATGGACAAATTGCTGATATCCAAATATTTTATTTGATTAATTGACTGAAAGCAAACTTTTTCTTCAAAATACTGCAGTTTTTCTTTGAAAGGAAAACTACAAAGTGCAAGTGGATTTTGAGTAATCAGAATGTGGTTTAGCCAAACAAAGTTTCCATACTTTTTATTAATATATTTATCACATGCAGAGTATAGTTTACAGAGACTGTCTGTAATCGTAATTCATATAAATGTGATTTTTATTTTGTGTAACACCTCTAAAGCAATCACTTTCCTTGCCATTTGAAGCTCTCTCCATTAGACACTTAATTTCCACTTTGTTTTTCGATCGGAGTTGCTGTGACTCTTTGAAAAGCATGAAATCTCTAAATTATGGAATCCGAGCACTCTGCTTTCAGCCCCTGATGCCGGGGAAACTATCTGAATACAGAAATTAGAAAAACATACACAGAATAGTTGTTTAAAATTCACAGCTGTCAACATCGAGCGTTTTGTGTAAGAGAAAGAATGTTCGAAACATTGAGTTAACCAAATAGCTGCAGATGGATTGGCTCTCGCTGACTTCTCCCTGGGCATTGTCTGCAGGCTGTTGTGCAGGGATTCATTTGCATGGCAGGACAAAGCTCCTCTGTTGGAGACCCTGCTCAGCATCTCCCCAGGCTTTGCCTTTAAAGGGGCCTTCCTGGCCACGGTGGCAAAGTTTTCCCTGCGCCGCTCTTTAGGAACCGACAGAAATCTGGGGTTTTTACGGAAGGTTGCAGCACGAATTGCGGGGGCTCCATGAGAATAAAGCTGGTGGGAGATAGGAGGGCTCTTACTTTAAGGAGTTATTCGAAGAAAAGCTGGGTTGGAGCAACGGCGGTTGTTTATAAGAATAAAGTTATTGGGGGTGTGCGGATTGCCAGCTTTTTATTTATGCTCTATGACATGACAGAAACGGCATCGGTGAACATCAAGTATCAGAATATGTAATTTTGTATGCTAATTATAGCCTGAGTTTTCCCACCAACACTGAGGAAATGCATTATTTATCATTTATTCTGCTTCAGAAGTCATAAAGCACCTTCAAAAACAAACAACTGAATAGACCTGATTGCAAATGTCTCTGAGAATCTGATATATTATAATTAATCTATTAGCGGAAGTATCAACTATATTTTGTCATAAATATTATCCTGTAATAATAATTAATTATGGTTAATTATTCTCCTTCCTGCCTATTTCAGTAATTTTCTCTGGCTTGTATAGCGAAAGGGCTCCTGCAAGGACTAAATCTAGGGCGCTAGAATTACCTGCTGTGAATCTTAGTCGGGGTAGAAATCTGTAGAGAAACTTTGCCTTTCTCCCTGGTTTTGCAGAGACTCCAATTTCTATTACAATAGCCAAAGGTTTGTCAGCATTTCCAAAGGGCTGTTTTCAGAGATTTACACCTTGTTGTAGGCTGAAACTTGGCAAACAGGATTGCATGCCTGAAGGGATTTACTGTTTAACATGTCTGAATATTAACATGATTAAGCAAAAATTGGATGACTTTATTAACTATAACTTGATTAAAGGGTGATTAGTCATTTTTATGTTTGAAAATAACAGCCTTCTGCATTTGGTGCTGCAGAAAGGAGGTTTTGTGCTCGGGGTTTTTTTGCTTTTGTTTAGAGCGTATTTAGTTTCTAGCAGTGCATCCTGCACGGAGGGAGCAAAACCAGAGCTGAGATTAGAATCTGACACAGATATTTTTTATGCATGCTTCACCCCACCTAAATGAAACTGATCCAAAGAAATTTTTCATACTTTTCAAGTTGTAAGACTTGCCTAATACAGATAAATTTTCTAAAAAGATGAAAACTATTTGTATGACCTGAAGTATTTTCCTCAGCTTCTAGATGTTTGTGCAGATACACACAAACATCCACAGTGGTGACTTTTAGAAGTGCAACATTGGAGCCAGCCTGAGAAAGAGCACAGGCTGCTGGCTTGAACTCTGCACCAGAAAGGTCCTGCACTAACTAGTATTAATTATGCTTGGTACTTGCAGCAATTTTTACAGTATTAGCTAGGACACAGAAAAATGACGGTGTTCTCATTTAAAAGGGATTTTTTATTTGATGGCAAGATTTTATGTATCTTAGTCATGTTCTCTTTTGCAAAAGGTATTTGTGGACTGTATGCCTCCTAGTTCCACTGAAGTTAAGGGATGTTTTGTTACAAGCCTGAAGAGTACCAAATGTATTGTTTTCCATGCTGGGAGATAGAAGTTAATAAAGATCTTCAGAGACACAGCAAAGCAAAAATGAGTAAATACAAAACTTAAAATGCATTTATTCCTTTAAAATATGAAGTAAAAACGTTGCAGTTAAAGCCTAGTGAAACTATTGTTTCAGTGTTTAAAACTAGCCTGATTTAAAATCCCAATTTCCAGAAATAAACAATGAAGCTGAGTAATTTAATAAAAGTAACTGCTGAGAAAGACATAGTATTGATAAATTTTTATCATTACATGTGCCATTGAATTTTAATTAGAATTTAGCTATCTTACACAGTAATTAACTCAAATGAGAATTCTACACAAACTGCTCTAGAAAAGGAGTGTTCATATATGCTAATGACTACTATGCGTGATTAAACATTGAGAAAATAAACTTGAAATGTATGCTAATAAATGGCAAAATTTACTGTGTAGAATTAATATCTAACAGAGGAATGGAGAGGTGTTTCAAAGAATTAATATCTAACAGAGGAATGGAGAGGTTTCAAAGCATATGTACATTGTATAAGTCAGCACATTACATTTCAAAACTTAGGGCCCCATAAACGGTGTCACTGCAGCCACTCCCTTCATATGGGCAGCTCTACTGGGAGAGTGGCGTTACCTACACGAGCACCTTCCTACCATGAGTTTGGAAAGCTGAGCTCTTACAAAAGTACTTAACCTTGGGAAATGCAATTGCATTTTGTATTTCCCACTTGAATATTATATATAATATTTAATCAGATCCTAGACATAAATCCCCCCCGAAAAGATCTGTGATCTTATTCCTGAATCTTTGGCATGTTTCAGACTGATTCCAAGAAATTTAAAGCTAAAACTAGTTTATTTACGTTGTGGTTTATTACTATAGGTGGCACTGTCAAATCCTGATTAATTAAACAGTGATTATTTAGCCATGTTGGTCTAGAGCTGCTATCAGACTTCATTTTTTCTTTATTTTTTCTTTTTTGGTTTGTTTGTAGCGTTTTTTTTTTTTTTTTTATTTGCTGCAGGCTGTCATTAGGGATGGGCAAATATGATAGGAGAGAGAATTGTCCCCACAAATCCGCTTAACTCTGGCTCAGGGAGAACCAAACCATAGTCTGTTCAACAGGCTGAAAAAAGTTGCTATGCAGCTCTGTCATATATTTGCTTGGAGAAAGAGTTTTGTGCAGCAAGGCAAGGGTGGAATGACTTTTCTGATGTATGTTGGACAAGAAAAATTAATCTGTGCAGGGTACTTGTTTTGGCTGTGCTTCAGAAGGCATCTCTTGTGATGTCACCTGTAAATAGGGAAGAACTTTGACATCAGCTCTGTGTGAGGCTGTTTAAATAAGTGCCTCATTTATAGAATCCTGCTGCCTGCAAAATGGCTCCAATGGTGTTATCCCCGTGCCTGAGGGGAAAGTTAAATAATGAAACCCCAAAGAGTCTCTAACTGGGGAGAAGGAGCACAGGAGGAAGGAGGGAAGGAAAGCTAATCTGTAACAGTACGACCTCATCCCATCTTCTGATTGTGTAGGGCTCAGTAGTTAGAAAAACAGAGCATAAAGCCGTAGAGGTATGAAACTGTTAAATAAATACTGTTGCTGCTTGAAACTAAACATACAATTCTTTGCTGCTGGATGTCTCCAACATTCTGAAAGCAACTGAAATGTTTGATCTTGCTTTGTTATTTATTTGTAACGAGCTTTTTATAGACTCCGAAGATCTGGAGAGAGTATGTTATGCAATACTGAGGCCCTGCATAACACTTGCACCTCTAGTTGTATGTCTATCGCCGTAATGTGTGTGTATACATGTGTAATTTTGGTCATTTGATATGATTTGGAAAATCTGGTACCCTATTTCAGATTCCCACTTATAAATCTAGAGAGCATAAAATCCATTACTATATGTTTGCTATGAGATACTCCATTGCACAGCTGTGAGTTTGGACACAGAGGAGACAATGCAGAAGTGATTTTAAATGTGCTTTCTTAAATCTATCCTGTCAGCATAATGCAATCGTTTTATTTCAGTCGGTGGTTGCAGTTTGTATTTCAAGAGAAATTCCGCCCCCTCCTAAAGCAGTGCTCGTCCGGGGGTTGCAGGCTGTACCCCACCAGTGCCCTCATCCCACTGGGTGTTGGTAGCTCTTGTTCAGTACCAGTAATCTGGAAGAGTTACTGGTATCTGCAGGTTATTGCTGCGGTTGAAAATAAAAGTTTTCCCAATATACCCCATGAGCAAGCACATACTGGATGAGTTTATGCTTCCTATTGTTACTTGAGCATTCTGACGTTAACCACCAGACAGGACACACTTTTCCTCACGGAGATGATCGCTGTGGTTATGGAGTGGAGTAATAACCATTGTGGCAATAGAGTTAGCCTTCTGTCAGAAGCATTAACCCTGCAAACCAGCGCTGCTGATTCAGCAAACGCCTGCTGTCATGTTGCAGAAGAAGGCTTTTGAGGACGGTTTTGAAAAAAAAGAGCCCAGCAGGAACTGCAGCTACTGACAGCAGCGGGTCAGTGCATCCTATGGTCTTTTGGGGTAGGTGAAGAAAAATTAGCACCAGACAGTTTACTTGGAGGTATGTGTAAGCCGAAAGACCTGGCTCCTGTGTTCTCGGCACAGACCTTCAGGAGCACAGGACACTCACTATCCGATTGTCGCTATTGTGAAAGATCCCTTTCTCAAGAAAATGATTGCTGTTATTTACTGGCTGCTCCATGCCTCAGGAGGAAGCTTCTTGGTAGCATTTTGTAAGCTGTCTGGGATATCTGACTTCACAAATGTAAGTAATCAGTAAGATTAAAGAAAAGCCTTGGTGAGCCGGTCTGTTCTGCATCAGGTCTAGCACTGGCTGATGCCAGCGGAAGGGAAAAGTGCTCATGGTGTGGTACAGTGCCTCCTGCTTGCACCAGTAATTTTTTTTCTGCCTGCCAGCTGCCCTGTGAGGAAGGTGATGATTAGCTGTTTACTTTCATCCCTTTCTCTCTTGGTCCTCTTGCAGGTCTTTGCTGTTACATAGATCAGAATATTTCCCCCCCCCTGTACACTTCATTAAGGAGCAGGGCAGCATTTGCAAGTGCAAGAACTGCATTTGAGGATTTACCTGACCCACAGTTAGAGGAAGTAATGGATTCTCTAGGGCAACTAAAACTAGTGGCTTTGACTAGTAGCAGCACGCTGAGGGACTGGTTTTTATTGGAAGATGACCTAGATTTGATAGTTTCTGAAGGGAGTCACTGTCTCTGTGTGTGAGGTTATATGACAATACATGTTACAGGGTGTGATTTTGCATTTTTTCTTGCATCTCAAAGTGCTCATTTGGATCAGTCCTGTTCACAGAATCACGGAATGGTCTGGGTCAGAAGGGACCTCTGGAGATCATCTAGTCCAACCCTCTAGAGCAGATTGCACAGAGTCATGTCCAGGTGCGTTTTGAATGTCTCCAGAGAAGGAGATTCAGTTATTCACTCTGGTGCATCTCAAGGTGTGTAGCCATCATTTCTCAGTTAAATGCATCTTTAAGTTGGTATTTATACTTTAAATTTGAGATAACTCAAAATAGAGTTGATTGAGCAATATAGATATAGCACTCTGTATTCATAGGATCACAGAATGGTTTAAACTGCTTTTCTGAAAAAAACGAGTCCAGGGTTGTTAGGTTTGAAAGTGTTTTTTTTAAGAGATAGTTATAAATAAACATATAAAAATATATGCATGTAAGTTTTACACCAAGGCCAGCGCCTTTTGTGTTCATTTGCTATTGTTAAAGCTCTGAATGTAGCTCGTCTGCATTCATCCCAATGAACTTCCAGCTGCTCAGCTCAGGTGTTGGCAGTGGGGTACCCACAGCATCCCAGAGCTCAGTACAGAGTCATTATCCAAGTTGCAAGCAGATATTGCAACCTGCCTTCAACTCTGTGCTGTGTTGTACTGTTATCAGTATCATTAAGAGTTTAAAGCTAGCTTGAGTGTATCTGCTGTCCCTTTACATTTCCACAAACTCTGCAGTACAGACCCTTGTACAATCTTGCTTTTCATATGGAGAAAGGTATTCATTTTGTGTGACTAAAAGTAGTAAATCTTTGACCCAGTACATTATAGGACTAACACTTCCTTCCCTTAGCACCACCTTTATGTGTGTTATTTAACACTTAGTCTTAGTTTATTTGGTAAGTAGATTTTGGAAAAAAAGAGAAAAAAAAAAGGTTCTTCCTTATTTTGTTGTACAAAGCTTCTAGTTAGATCAGACTCGTCCTTGGGGATAGGGTTTTGATTATCTGATACAGGCAGCTCACTAGTCTTACTTCAAATTACATACTTTTAAATAGACACATTCAAAATAATGCTTTAACATAATTAAATGTTAAAATATCTTTTTTTTATAAAATTTATACAAATCCGTGGAAATCTTACTCACATTTTTATTGTTCTTAGTACAATTACTGACTGACTGACTTTGTCAGTGATTTCTGACAAAGACTTAAAAGACTAACACCAAATTCCTAAATGTGCCCAACAACTGCTGTTGAAGATGAACTTGTGAAATGAACACATTCTGCTGTTCTCTGTGTTTTAGTTAAATTCGAATATCTCTTCAATTTTAATTTATTGATATGCTAAAAAAGCATTTATTTGCCTCAGTTTCCCCCATCATGAAGACAAAAGGTTTACCAGTGCAAGACCACAGTAGCCTGTTGTCCTTAGTTTCATGCTCTGTAAGCAACAGGATACAAGTTTGTGCTTGCCAAATAGCTTCAAAATGACAGTTTACAAGCATCAGGTCAAGTAATCAAAACGTTATAGTGTGTATTTGCTACAAATGTAAATATATCAAGTATCTTTAATTGTGGTGTTGGCAGTTAAAGTAACCCAACACCATCTTCTCTCGATATTATTGTCTGAACATTTTGAGTAAAGCTGTAATAATATTTATTTTTGTTTTATGTGATGAACAACAGTCTTAAAAGTAATTCTGGTGAATTAAGAGTTGTATTTCTGGGGAACTAACTACACTATTTGACGGCTGTTGTAAAACTTTATTAGGCAATACATCTGACCTCAAATTGGAAATTTGTGTTGGAACTGGTTTAGGAAATCATTATAGCTCCGTTGTTAATTTTATATTTGTCTAATAAAACACAGCAGGAACTACATGTCATGTGCTAATGCAATGATGCTAGCTGCTAGACATGTTTTTAACTACTGTTTTCTACCTCGTACAGGCACAGGATAGGAGGAAACTAAATAGAACTTAGTAAAAGGGATTACTTTTTTTGCCATCTAATTGCTGTTTCATAGTGTTTGGCTCCTTCTGGGGGGAGGCCAATGTTACAATTGCCAAATACATATTTGTATATACATATACACTTATAAAAAAATAATATAACTGCATCACCATTATGTTAAAGGTACAGATGGGGTGACTGTAATATGTTGTTTTCCAGACTGTATTAGGAGCATCGTTAAGTTCCTGATGATGTTACCTGACCAGATGACTACTCTGTCTAGTTTTCAGGAAGGACTACATTAAAAATGGGATAAAAGGAGATTGGCTAATGTGAAGGCAGTTACAGAAACAGAAATTACAGTATCTGAAGTGAGAGGAAAGCCTGAAGGCTGAATATTATCAACTTAAGCATGCCAGAGAAGCCCCATGCCAAAACACAGAATGAATTAGTACACCATATTGCAGATCTGGTAACAGGTTCCTGAGTTATATCACATGGAGAGAGGACTAGTACAAATACAGTATAAGAAATATAGTATGGATATTTAAAAATATAGGAGAGCCATAGAAGGGATTTGAGAAATCACAGGTTTTTTGGTTAGATCTTAGTAGTAAACCAGTTTTTAAAAAACATTGGAAAGAAAGTGTAATTGAAGGTATTAAATTAAATGCAAAGTAGGGTAGCGTGACGTTATCAGTGGTAGACAATGCCAACCTAACCTGATCTTTTTATTTTTTCCTTTTTTCCCCCTTTTTTCCCCTTCCCTGCCCCCCTTTCCCCTTTTTTTTTTTTTTTCCTTTTTTCTGTAAGGTAACTGATTTTTCTATTTACTTTTATACACAAAGACAATGTAGTAATCTGGTCTGTCTGCAGTTCGGTAAAGCATAGTATCCTGTCTCTTGAGAAGCATGTAGTTAAGCTGGTGAGGGTGAGAAGTGGTTCAGGCTCTGTAAGGTGGGCAAAGACCAGTTTGGTGAGGGGGACGGAGAACAGCCTTCCAGTACCAGACATCTCCAACCATATGATGACTGGAGCGGGAGGAGTAACACCGTACGGGGGCTGTTAGCCCCATGCTGTATGTACGTAAAAGCCCTGCCCTGTCCAGCCTGGGATGGGTGTTTCTGTTTGGGTTCTTGCTCTCAGAGAACTTGGATCTGCCTTGGGAGGCTTCAGTTTGCTCAAAGCTGGGACAGGTCTGTCCCAAAGAAGCAGTTCTTTGCACATAATTTTGTAGCTTCATAGAAGATCTTAAGTTGAAAGGGGCCCATAAGGATCATCAAGTCCAACTCCCTGCTCCTCAGATCTCTGCATTGTCTCTCAGATTGTTGGCATTGACTACATTTGCCCTTTTCTTCAGCATGGTGTCCAGTCCCATTCAGTTAGAGCATGAATCATGATTTATCTCTTTTGTGGGTGTTTAATTAATAAAAACAGAAGTACTGTACGTTTTATATCCTGAGCCATACCTTTATTACTACTTGTCCAGATTATCGCCAGTCACATTTTAATAACCTTCTGGCAGCTTGTAGCGTGAGTGTGGGTTGGCTGCTGTATTGATCACAAGAAGGAAAATTCACATTCACATATTCACGGTTTGCTGCCTGTTCTCTTTGCATTACCACTTTGTGCATGCTCAGCACTTCTAAATACCAAGGCTGTCTTCATTCATTTGCTCATTCATTCAATCGTTCATTCTTACAGATCTAGAAGTGTAACTTAAGGTACTAAGCGCTAGCCGTGCTGGATACAGTCTTTGTAGAACCTTGGTCCATTTGAAATGACTAATTTTTGCCCAAATGAATGAATGTGCTAGCTTGGCAGTAGAAGAAACATGGACTACTCTCACTTTAGACCTTCTGGGGTCAGTAGACAGGATGAACAGGGCTTGTTTAATTTATCTTACTTATTAGAAGGCTTGCTTTTCCTTGTTGCTATTTAGAAAAAGAAGATGTGAACACTGAATTAAGAGTGCTGGAAAGAATGCTCCATAAAAATTTCAGCTATTTTTGAGATTTTGACTCATTTGCTTTTCATTTGTTCAGATTTAATTCTATTTTTTAAAAAGCTTGGTCTTCACACAAAGGAAAAAAGGAGGAGGGAGAAGTGTACATTGACATACTAAGTGAAAAACCTCAAGAAAAATTACAGTAAATTAAAATTTATTTCCCAAGGGATAGAACATATTTCAGTGGGATGAAGGAAGAAACTAATAGACTTTTTATGAACAGCCATTTTTATTTAAAGAATAAGCTTTCAGGCAAATGTAATTCTGCAGCCTCCTGAGGATAGTCTTTTTTTCTTGTTAGGAATAATACCAATTAAAAAGTGTAAAATTAAAAGCACTGAAAGTTTGTCAGTGTACATTTTCCATGGAGCTGTGCTTTCTATGATGCTGTTGCTTGCTTAACATGCTTTGTACTGCTGGTATGGCACGCAATGCATCTGTGCTTCCACTCTGCAGACAATAATTCGTTAACGCTCCGAAACATAAATGAATTTTGTCTGCTAATCTGAAGTATTTGCTAACAAATCAAACCTTTTGGGGGTGTTTTACAATTTTGAAACGATGCAATTTCACACCTTAGTTTCTGCTCACCTGTTGCTTTCTGCCCAAGTGTCACGCGCGTGTGAGTGAATGAGTGAGTGAGTGAGGGTTTTTTTGTTTAACTCCAAATAATATCAATTCAGACTAACAGCATGACTAACAGCACAACTGGGCAGACTGCACTGTTGTGCATATGTGGAACTGAGCACACAGGTGAAGAGAAGAACTTAAACCGTCTTTGCTGCCAAAGATGTAGAATGAAATGATACCCTAAGGAAAGGCAGGGTTTGCAGGGAGAAGTAATCACAAAGTACAAACTGTTTTTTTTCAGCCATTGCAATTTCCCCCTAAACTTCTACTAACTCACACTTTTGCACAGGTCCTAACTGTCTGTCCTCAGCTCGCTCAAGCTATTCAAGGGGATAGGCTGACACTTTGTCCCCTTTTGCCTCTTTTCCTGCTCCACAGGTTGTAATTACTTCTGTCCCTTCAAATTTTTTGAGTCTGTAACAACAGTACAGATATTAGATGAGCAGTCTTTAATCTACTCTAAGCTCCATGTCTGTCTCTAGTATTTCTTGGACCTAATAAGGGTTTTTTTTGCTTTAAAATATGTCCCATTTTAAACAGTATAACTTATTTTCATAAAGGATACCATTTCTTCCTTTAAACCTGGTCTCTCTCACTACCATTCTTACCAGCCATCAGGTTCCCAATAATGATATGGATGTTAAAAACCATCCTACTTTCTAAAGTAAAGGTCCTTTTTTGGACCCACAAAATCAACAAAAACACAATTTATTTTAAAAAATCCCAAACAACTAACATCTGCTTGTTTCATTGAGGAGCAATAGACACTTCCATTCTTTATTTTCCAATGGAACAAGCTAAGAAACTGAGATGTTCTGGAGATGTCTCCTAGCTATTAATGGTGGGCTCACAGAAGCTCATATTCTTTGTTGTATGAAACCAGATCGGTTTTGAAATAGTCATTAAGATAATGACCTCATGGTTTACTTCACAGTTCTATTATTTATCTGCCTCATTATATATTCCTTTAAACGTACTTAGGGTATTTTTTTCTAGCTTGGAGAAATGTGCCTGTGTGTACCATAAAGGAGTTTCATTTGGGGTACAGGTAATTACAGGAAATTTACCTTGGTATTTAATTCCTATGTTTATAGTTCCTTCTATTTTTAAAGGCAAAGCTAATTGGTCTGATTTATGGTGGCAGTGTGGAATTGCAGGGGCAAAAACAAAAAACCAAAAGACATTTTTGTTCATTCTAACCACATGGTTCTCAAGTCCTTGAAAATTTTGGTTGTATTAAGCATGGAGGATACCATAATTTTTCATACATCTCCTTGAAAATCTGTTTCTTGTACCCACCAAAAAGATGATTTCACAATGTTACATGTTTAGAAAGTTGAATGAAAATGCTCCGTAGCTAATCTTGACAGTTCTAACTTGGAGAAAAGCCAGTGCTCCAGAACAATGCGTAACTAGTGCATTTGTAATATGATCCAGAAATCAATACACATGGCCAGATTTTCCAGTCCACCACGCTTACTTTGCAAACCTATCATAGATCTGGATGGGAGAATTCCCCATGTCAAGGAGACTCTGATGGCCAGAAGCTGGTGAAGCTGGTATAGCAGCCTCCTATGCTACTTGTCTTATTCCCTCACTGGGGAATAAGGGAAAGCATCAAAAGTGTCCCAGTGCTAAGAAAGACTGGAAGGGTGCATCTGTCTTCCATTGCCTCAGATCCTCTCCCTGTCTGTGCTTTACTGTGGAGGTGAAACCAGTAGCAGAAATTAAAATGTGTGTCTGCTAGCTTATACTTCTGAAAAGGCAGCTAATGCTTCATGCACATTCTTCTCACCACCAGGAACAGAAATATCTGTAAGTCACAGCCACGCTTCCCCAGGTGATGTGGAGATGGTGCCCTTTCAAGGCACAGAGGTAGGGACAGACCAGCGCAGTTACTTCCCTGAGTAAGGCTTCTCCCTAACCCACCGTGGAGCACGGTGCAATGCAGAGGAGCTCGTGCTGGTTTCAACCTGCGCTGCTCTCACGTGCACCCCTGGCCTGAGGGGACACGCTGCTGTTGGTTCCAAGAGAGGGAACACTCTTGTGCCTTGCTTACCTGCAGGTGTGCCCTGCGGGAAGGGGTACTGGAGCTGCAGTCCCTGTATTGGGAGGATTCATTGAAAGCTTGATTTCCTCAGAAAGCTTCATGTGGCAGTTGCTAGCATTCTTCCATACTGGGAATAACCCATATGGATTTTTGCTTCCACATTGCTTTTCAAAGCTGCCACTTTTTGGCAGCAAAATCCTCTGACTTTTCTGAGCATCTAGCAGCTCAACTGGAAGACCAGAAAGGTTGGCTATCATGCGGGCACAGGCATTGTATCATGTGAATTTGGGCAACATTGGATTTGCCGTGCTTGTGTAGGTCAAATGCTCACACAGGCTGTGACAAACCTTTCAGACTGACCAGTGCTGGCAAGTTTGAAGTGTCCCTGTAGTTCTGGCAACCCTCCTTGTTAATGTGCTGCCTAAAGGGAAATGTTCTGTTGAAGCTGGAGCTTTTGTCAAAGAAATGGTGTTTTATAGAAGGACAAAGAGTTTGTGAAAAACCCTCTTGCAGAATTTAGCTCTGTTTTTTTAATTTGCTTGTCTAGACAGCCAGGGTACTTTGCTTTGCCCTGCGCAGTTTTGATGGATTTTAATCCCCAAGCTATTTTTGATTCCTGGTCACATTTATGACATATACAGTCTTAGCTTGTTTTTTTTCCTCCTTCAAGATGCATGCATCCATAGACTTGAATGGGTGTAGGAAAGATAAATGGCTAAGGGAAAAGGAAATTAGTCTGAATGTTCTTAGAGCAGGAGCAAGGAGACTATATAAAGGCAGACTGTGTGACAGAGATAAAAACTAAATGAAAATTAAGGCTCAAGAGGAGGCCTGACTGATAGGGGGGAAAGGAAGTCCAAATATTTTCAGATAATACCCAAAAGATGAAATGTAAAAAATGCTCCATTAAATCCCATTTCCCCCTTACTTTGATATCTTAATTTCCCATTTCACTTTCTTTTATAATTTCCTTCTACCATTCCAATGATACTCACTCACCAGTGAAAACCTACTGTTGCAAATCATTTTTCCAAAGACACCCATCCTTTAGCCCAGTGGTATTCGGTGTCTATCCATTTAGATTTCGATACATATCAGAATATAGAGCTGCCAGAAGGGTTTACTTTGCTTTATAAGTTTGTAGCTGGAAGTTCAGATGTGAGCAGTCAAAACCAGAGAGGTATGTGTTCTTCAGAAATATAATGGCAAAACTGGGAGGTACAAAACACAGATGTGCTTTGCATCGTCATGTGGCACTTAATTATCTCCACGAACAGCTCCAGTTGTTTAATTATTTTCATTTTGTTGCAAGTTTCTTATGTGTAATGATAATTTGTCCACTCAGATTTATGTTATTGCAGGCTTCAGTCCAGCAAAGCACTTAAGCACTCGATTAACTTTAAGCACATAAGTAGTCCCATTGCTGGACTGGGGCCACAATAAAGGAAGAGAATATTTCAGGAGAAATTGTGCTTTTAAGAGGGGTTGTTTTTTGTTTTGTTTGAAGTGTCAACAGCACAGTTTATTTAGCTGCCTTTTAGACAGTAATCTTATTAGCAAAATTGGCTGGATTAAGAGGCTATTAAACAAAATCTGTGTGTTTTCACATCAGTTAAAATCTGTACTGTATTCCCCTGGAATACCACTTATTCTGTTGTGCAATAACTGGATTTTAATGTAACCAAGTTCCTTAAGATTGAATTAAAATACATTTATTAGGTTACCTGGATACTTTAGACTGATGTGTTGGGATTTAAAAATGCAGAGAGGCTTTTCTGAGTTTGAAAGAATATTTTGTTAGGATTTCTTGCAGTTTTTCTTCACCAATCAAACTACATCTATTTACCAAGCAACATGTAGTCAGTGTTAATTTTATGGACATTCTGCTGGGTCCAGAACAAAGCCATCTGTCCCCAGAGGTGGCCAGGGTAAGCCGTCTGTCCATCACGTTGGTGTGTTCCAGTCTGTGGGGACAATGGAGGTCATCAAAGTCTGGTTGCCTTGTTTTTTTGTTGCAGGCAGGAAACCCACCACAGCAGTTCTGTTCCTTTACTTTCTGTGCCTTATCACTTTCAGATATGTGTTTTTACCACAAAAAAAGCTAGTGATCGATAAGACTTACTTTATTTGTATGTGGAAACCTCAGTGCCCTTAATGAAAAAACTTTGTTAAACCCAGGAAATTAAAAGCTGGCAGCAGAACAGAGCAGACACCAGAGCTTTTTAAAAAAAATGTCAGCTCTGTCCTTTTTTAAAAAAATAAACACACACAAACGTCCCCAAGGAAGAAACAGCATCTCTAATTATGTCATTTACTGATTTGATAGAAAGGTTCCTGGTAATAAGAGAATAAATAACCCGTTTTCTCAAAATTTGCTCATGAACAAAAGAAAACAGTATCTCCAGTTATGAGATATTGATATATGAGTCTGAATATTAACATTTCTGGCAGTGATTTTCTTTTCAATTTTGTTAAAATTAAAATACAAAGCTTTATCGATAGGTGCTGCTATGTTTGTGCTACAGATTCATTTGCTTTGACAGCTGATGCCTTTGAAATAGTGGTAGAATGGCTTCAGAACTCAGCCCTGCTCCTTTGATTTAAGCAGGTGACTCCTAACATTTATTGATGGTTTGGGGGGATGGTTTGATAGGAAAAGTTGAATTGTTGCAAAGTAGTTTCTCAGGTCTTCTGAAGTTTTTTATTGAGTTCTTTGATCTTTGTTCTGCAGATGTAGAAATAACATTGCCTACAATCTGTAGGTGTTCTCTGCACTTTTTCAACTAATTGTTTCATGCATCCGACAAGATGCAGATTTATCCAGATCTGTCTACAAAGAGGCTTCTTTCCTGCAAGGTCTTTTTTGTAGAGTCAAACAACGCTATTTTTACTCACTTCTAAAAATTGATTCTGAGCATGTCTTTTGACATGTCTGCTTGTCTTCACCACTCCCAGATGTCACCAGCTACCTGCCTGTGCTACAACATCCATCCTGGCTGGCACACAGGACCAAACCAGGAAGGAGCAGAAGAGCTCAAGGTGGAAAACAGCATTTCAAAGCAGAGGAGTCCCCTGTCTGTACAGTGGACACTGAGTGCCACGTACTGACTATCCACTTTTTTATGCAGTGATTTACACGCTGATAGGCACAGCCTTATAATTATATAAGCATATTCACTCCACATTTGAACATAGCCTGGACATTAGTGGCAGAGTAGCTGCAGTGGCTTGGGAGCTGGGGAAATATGGAGGTGGTCAACTTGAGGTGAGTTCTGCGATACTCTTATCTGAGCTAACATCCCCATACTAGACAACAGAGTCGATGGGTGTTGAAAACTGAGGACATTGGATGCTTCTTCCTTACACATGGATTTAAGAGGTGAATAACTTGTCAGCCCTCTCAAGTATCATTTTACCGTTTTATAAGCTGCTCCGCATGCCCTAGTACATTTATACAACTCTCTTATTTGTGAGGAGAATGTTTCTGAATCCGCAAGAGAATCAGAACATCTCATCACTTTTACATCCAGATTTAATTTAATTGCATTTTTCAGGGTGTTTTGAAGATGTTGGATCCTTTTCAGCAATCCTCTCACCTAACGCAGCTACATTTCCACTTGAATTTGATGTGAAAAATGCTTGAATAAGGAGTACCGTGAAGACTCAGTTCTCATCCTTCTATGTCATTAATAGTTATTAACTTGATTTCTAAAAGTGCTGAGCACCTAAAGCTCTTAGGAGAGATTAGCACAGGAACTGCTGATACTAAATTCCTCCTCTGGAGAGTACACAATACCTCAAAGTCCTTGAGAGGGGCTGAGCACAAGGAAAGCCACTTCCACAATGTGCTCCCCTTCCAAACTGCTTAGTGGCGTGAGGATGAGAGATATAAGGACTGTCAGCAGACCAGGTGTGATTTCTTGCATATTGGGAAATCTGCAAGGGGACTGTCACTCAGGCAGGGTGACATATCACCGATGCAGGTACTGCATGCTTCCCTGCACACCGTTTTGAGCCTGGTGACTCCTCATCCAGTATTTACAGTAGATCATAGCAGAGCACGATACTTCAGGGTTAGGTTGCATCTGTTCCTTTCAAAATAGGAAATGCAAAACCCTGATGTGACACTGAGGAGAAATAACCTGGAATACAGGAAGTATTCAAATGTGTAGCATTTGCTATTGGTAGTTCTTCATTAAATACACATTTTAAAACTGTTGGGTTTGGATGTTCAATAATGGCCTTTGCTGCATATAGCCTGTAGCCTGCAAAAGATTCATAACCCTTTCCTGGAGGCTTGATGATATAGCAAGACTGGTGGTACTGGTGGAATCCTGGCCCTGGTGGAATAAATGAACTAGACTCAGACTGGCTTCATTTAGATCAAAAAACTTACTTTGAATTCAGCAGTGGCAGAAGTTTAGTGTATATCACAGAATAGGTAAAATAGAAAACCTAACCTATCTTACTTTATTCAACTTTCAAATTCTGTGCTCAATTTCCCTGCCTTTTTGTTACTTGCTGTCATCATTACATATTTCGCTAGTGGTAAATTGGACCCATAAATAACTACACCTCAAATAAAGTTCATTTCCAAATGATTTTAATTCAACTTTCATAAGAAATGAAATTTTCAGAAGCTTGTTATAATGTAAAATATATTCACAAAAATAAGCATGAACTTACTCATACGGATGTCTGTGCATATATATGCATAAAAGTATGTAATGAATCTAGATATTATTGTTTCTTAGAAAAGAATGTCACAATATATTCAAGATGTAGTAATGTATTACTTTTCTTATTGCTTTAAAAAGCCTTGAATTCTTGTAGAATATGGTTTAGTGGGTCAAACATCCCCTTTCCTCTCATTTATCAGTCTTTTGATCTTGTGTCAGTTCTAAATGTTGGCATGCTCAGGCCATAACAGTGTGCTACAAGATCACAAAAAGGCATAGTTATATCTTTAAAAACTTATGGGCATCCTGGTGCTACATCCCAGCATAGCTTTGCAGATGTGGTATTGAGTTCCCCCAAGTCTTCACTACCTCTTTGTCTATTATTTTTTTTATAGTTTTGTTCTGCATTCCTTCCACTCAACCTCAAGTAGATGGAAGCCTGTTAGTTTATTACTTACATATGTCTGCACCCTTTTACCTCAGCAGGGAAAGACAAAATATTGAGGAGGACTGTAGGTTTGGGATGGTCAACTAATCCTTCCCCACCTTGAACTAATCGCCAGGCTGATGTGTTATTGTGTTGAGCTCTGTTCTTCAGTGCATTGCCAGTGGGGTTTCAATTTGTAGAAGCATAAACAGATACTAAAGTAAAAAGAATGGTGCAGTGATTTGTTAGCAGAGTTCAGATCAAATTATCACAGTGGTCCCCTGCTGACAGTCCTAACAATTACCTCCTTTTTCTTGGTCTTTCAAATGTTTTCTGTTTCCCTTACGTCTTGGTACATAGTGTGATTCTCACTGTGTGTTATTTATTTACCTACAAAAGGGAAAGAAATTGAACCTTCAGCTTTCATTCAGATGTGTGAATGTCTATATATTTTGTCCTAACTTAGATGCATTAATAAGTTTTTGTTTTCTTTTTTAAAAAACGAATCTATCAGCAGCATAACTAAAAATGGTTTCAGCTTTCTAGTGCATACCTGCTTTTATAAAATTTTCTACCTCTTTTACAGCTTTGATCACAACAGTACAGATCTTATTGAAATTTTTAAAACTTTTGAGAGGAGCAGCAACTAAATAGGAAATGAATAGAATGTTGTATACAGTGACCCAATACTAAAAGTTTAAAGCATTTGAGTTCTATTGTGAAATCACATTGAGTGTGTGTCAGCAGATATTATACCCTTTTTACAGAATATAGTCAGTTGGTGTTCTGTACAAGTTGTCTAGAATTAACTTCAACATTTGTTTCCACTCTTTTTCTTCCCTTCCTTATTTTCAACTCTTGACTTTCACTCTTGCATAGTTACATTTGTCTGCTTCTTACAATTCTAGTGGGACTGATTTATCATCATTTGCTAACATATCTGTCTCAAAATCTGGGCTTTGATCAGCTTGTATTTTATAACTTAACATCTGTTCTATGTTTAACCTTTTGTAATGCTGTTTCTCAAAAACATTATCTAGTATAACAAAAGAATCATGTTAGTCTAAATGTTTTGTTAAACCTAAAGGAAAAAAAAAAAGAAAATCCTACATACCTGTCTATTTTGCTGTATTTTTCTTACTGTTTCATAGTCTCTTTTTCATTAAATCTATAAATCTGTCACACTCTAATTTTTCCTCTGATTGCTGCTGAACTATAAACTCCATCTTCCTGTTCCTTCTTTACCCCTTTTTTTCCACAATTACAGCTTGTTGTGCTTCACAGCATCCCCACCGGCAGCATCACTGCTCTGGCCCATTTGCTGCTGCAGGATCCAGTGCTGGCTTCCAAAAAAGAAAATGTAGTGATTAAAAGTACTCTCACAATGGGCTGCAGGGGACAGCAGAAAGCTTCTTGGGTTTGAATAAAACCGGACTAAAAATATTCTGTCTGGGACTAACTCACTGTCATTAATCCTCCCACAAAGATGAGTCCTTGAAGTGAGATAGATGGATAGTAGGTTTGGTGAAGCGCTGAGACAGATCTGTATATTCTGTTGCTACCTAATCTTTCTTTGAGGAAGGAGGTTTCATTTAAAAGGACCTACCTCCAGAGTGACTCTCTCTTGAGTCAGACTGAGTAACTCTGGGACAAGAGTGAGAGATGTGTGAACAAGACTAAGGACTTTAGAAAGTTCTCAGCTGTTTCCCAGTTTATAAATAAATGAACCTTGCCTAGCACTGATCGGATTATTAACATTGATGAAATAATAAAATGTTCCTGCTTGGGATTTTTTTCTCATCCTGTTATACCTTCCTCGGATGTAAAGGGAAAGAAGTCAGCGCTATTCTGCTTTGCTTTTGAGGGAAATGTAGCTGTTGTCTAAGGGACATCAGCAAGGTAACACTGCCCCGTGGTCCTCGGAGAGAAATGCTGTTGAAGCCAGGGAGACCCAAGACTTGCTGTCTATGCTGATGTGACCACACCAGTTGCCTGAGAATAGCCTCAGCTGTTCTCCAGCATCTAAGAAACTTTTGAAGTCCTTTTTTAGTCCTTTTAGCTACGTCCACAGCCACAGACAGTAAATGCACAAACTGCCTGATCCTGACCGTACTGGTGTCTGGCTAAAGCTGGGCAGAAGACACAATCAGAGAAGAAGTACCCACAAAAATCTAAGTAATTGCCACTCACATGTCTTTCCAATGCAGGAGACACTTAATACAAGTGGAAGTTTTATTGGCATAGGGGCTGAATTCAGTCACGGCATAAATGGATCCAGGGGAGCTATACTTGCCTGTAACAGAGCGGATTTTGGCTTCAAAAGCGGACATACAAAGCACTGAGGAGCTATAAATTTTGAGCAGCAAGGACATTACAAAAGGCAGAAGGATAACTGGTATGGCATCACTTCCTTCAAAAAGGTTATGAGCTATGGAGAAAGATTAGCTACTTTTGCTGCAAATAGCTTAGAAAGCTTGGGCAGGTATGTTGAGTGTATTGAATGGATCAGTGACAGAAAATACACCTGTGTAGCGATTAATTAGAAACTGCAAACCAAAGCATGGCCTTTCAGGTAGAAAGTAGCATGCATACAGTATAATCGTATTTGGAATATGCCTGGATGAAAGGAAAAAAAGGGTGGCAGTCAATAACAGGGACATATAATATTGACGTATTATAATGAATGAAAGGTGGTGGTAGATCTAGAATAGAAGAGTAACATTTACTGCTCTTTGTCACTTAGGCCACTTCTCAAGAAAGGTATGTAGCACTGTTTACAAGTAGGGAGCTGAAGTGGCAAGCCCAGGAACAGAATTTACTTTTTCTGGATCCCTTCCAGTCTTGTAAATACAGGGCTAAAAGAGATGGCAGCTGACTATTCTCCTATACACAGATTTCCCTTGTAAAAGTCCATGTAGTAAATACTAATTCTATTTCATTTTTTTGTCCTGAGAACTTGCCTGATCCTGTTCTGCATGATTTAATCTGAGAAATCATCCACTTCGCCAAAATGTTAAAATTTGTAGAGGTAAATGCTTTATGGAGTGGTTGTTTGCTTCTGTATTGTTCTTTCTAAGAAGATGTAGAGATTGAGATAATTTATACAAGACAGAACAGAAACACGCTACTTTCCACTCTCAAGTTGGCATTTAGTAGTGTCAAATGCTTTACCTTATCTCTAGTAAGTTGCCTGGGCTAATTATTTTTTTGGTTTTGATGTGCACCAGCCATAGGCAGACCAGAACTGCATGTTGCTCTACAACACCTGCAGTTGACTTGTGGCTGTCATGTTGATTTTTATTTTGGTAGTATACCTGCATATACAGCTCCTTTGGTGAAAGCAACAGGGAAGTACCGGCTAAAAGTTACAGAATATATTTTTTGCTCAAAGGAGTTCACAAAATGTTTATCTTTCAAAAATGCAGAAGCCTAATAAAGGTAAAACACATAAACAAGTGTAAGGCATTTCTTAATGTCTTTGACAAAGGTCGCAGGTGTAGGGAGGTCAAAGCGATATCTTGTTCTTCTAAATATTTCAACGGATAGACAGTCTTTTGATTGCATTATCTATTAAAAAAATTGCTTTGAACCTTCCACCAATGCAGACCACTTGTGCTTTCTCAAACCAACAAAGGTTCGGTCAGCAGATAAGAATTTCTGACCGTGGAAGGGCAGCTGCCTTCCTTTCATCTTTCTTCTGGTGTGTATATGAAATGTTTGCTTAGCCTGGCCCTGCTATCATGAGGACTCTTTTTTTTTTCCTTAATCCTTCCTCTAATTTGAATCCTACACCCAGTCTGCAAATAAGACATGAAGAAAATTTAGATTTCAGCAGCGGAGGCTAATCCTGCTGGATGCAGAGCACTTCAGCCCCAGCTCAGCACAATACCTAGCCTTATCTGACTATACATATGCTTATCTGTAAGCCTAAACTTAAGCATATGATTAAATACTCTGATTGATTAGGACTAATGATCCTCACTGAAGTACTAAGCCCTGTGAGAGAAGTTTGTTTTACAGGCAATTTTGCTGTTGTTTTTCTTGTATTCTTGCTTCCCACCAGAGGAGGTAATTAAGGAAGTGTTTGTTTTAAGAGCACCAGAGCAATTTCTGTAATTTTATTTATCTGATTCTTGAAAATTCACTTGTGACCAGTCTTGTGTTTATTAGTCTTTTATTACATATTTTTTCTTCAAAAGCAAACATGATCTCTAGAAATTATGCCAATGATATCCAGGTATGTCTTTTCCTTCTCAAGAAGCCTAATCTATGTGCAATGTTAATGAGAAAAATATTAAGACAAAAAGCGTAAAATTGCTTTCTAGAAAGGTTCAATCTATATGTAAATGTAGAGTTGAATACAAGAGAACTGGCTAACAGTATCCTGAAGGAAAGATGGTATTCATGTAGACCAGATCATTATAAATGTATGCTTTCAGATGCTGCCTACTTCAACATTATATGGCTTCCTAATGAGAAAAATTTGTCTTTTGTTTTACTTCCTTCTTGCTGTCTCTCAGCCTGTCTATCTCTCTCTTTCATTGTAGCCAGCTAAGCCTGGTGGTGTGAGTAGTACCAGGAAAATGGGAAGAAAGTTTGAGCTGGGGGTTGCTGATTTTTGTGTGACACCTGGAAAGGATGAATGTAAAGCAGTAACAGGTCAACTAATGATTTATGAAATTTTTAGTTCCTTAGATGTTTAATAAGGATCTCTTGTCTGCACGCCATATTACTTGAAGCAGTGTGGAAACCAAAACTCAAATAATATGTTTGAACAGGGAGAAAGTTGTCTTTCCTGTGATGTTGGCAAGCGTTGCCTTCACAAACAAGCTTCTCTAGACAGAATCTGGGCAGGAAACTACGAAGTTCTTCTGCCTGTGTCTTGGAATAAGACAGCACACTGGTGGGTGCTTTAAGCACTGATTTCTGAATACCCAGTTCAGTAGCATCAGACTGAGACAGTAATGAAGGATAACAACTCCTCTTGTTTCATCCATGAAGAAAGAGAATTCTACTGGATGGATTTGTTATGAGCAAAGCGTCTCGCTGTCCTGCCTGTGTCAGCCTAACCACCACAGTAAAGCTTTTGTGGGACTTTACAAAGAACAGAATGGAGGGAGTTTGAAGATATGTGAAGGACAAGGTAGCAATCAAACCTTACATTTTCTCAGGGCTGAGGAGATCTATTTTCCCTAGCAGGATCCCACTAAGTTTTCTTAGCATTAAACTGCAAGTATTTTAAGCTACTGCACTCTGGAAGAGGAGCCATGTGCTTTCGTGATACTCAAACTTTGATCCTAAGTTGCTGTAAAGCTCCAGTTCTGCAAAATGCTTGTGTGTGCTTGATTTTAAATACATGAATACTTACAGTGGCAGAATGGTCAAGAACAGCATGAAGTCTACTTTGCTTCACAGCTAAGCCAGTATGTAACTTATGAGTGTGGTGTATTATCAGTCTAGTGCACCTATTTCTATACAACCCTGCCTTGAAAATGCATTGCCTAGAGTTGGTGGGATTTAAGTGCATACTTAATTTAGGAAGAGCAGGGGAAGAGTGCATGTGCTTGATTTATATGCAGTTTAACTGCTGGTAGCCTAAATGACTTCTTACATCCTGATTCAAATTCTTGGGCTGTTTAAATGTGTGTCCGTCTGTGTGTCCTGTATCCCCCCTCCCCGACTTTCTGGAAAACACAGAAAACACAGAGTTTTTCTGGAAACACTGTGTTGTTTCTTTCATAAAGATGCTATACTGTGCCTTTCAGGTTTTTTTTTCTTAACATCTGTGCATTTAATGAATAATGGCTGAGGTAGTCTTTCCTCATCTTTTATTGATTGAGGACTTTTTGTGAGCCTTGTGTAAGACTACATGTTTTTGCTTTAATGTCTTGCATATGAAAGTCTATGTATGGTTATTTTCCAGATTTCTGTAAATAATGAAATCTGAGCTAGTGGAGTCAATGTTGAAAATTTGTATTATTTGAAGACAAAATCACTAGCTCGGAGTTCAGAGGGGACGAATGTCATCCTGTGCAGAGCACCTTGTTCTATTTGCTGGTGACATCTGAGACATTCTGACATCTGAGGATTACCTCTGTGATAGATGGACCTGGATTTTTTCACAGGCGTAAATTTCGAATAATAGTCCTGATCTGGTACCAGTGGAATCAACAAAACCTTGGTAATTTACTTCAGGCTAAGGAAAATAATGAAAAATTGAAGACTGTAAATTAGGAAACCCAAATATTTTAGAATTAACTCTCCACAGAACAACAGTATTTCACTGGTCATTCCCCCTGCCCCCATCCTTTGGTACCATTAAGCTTTCTCTGTAAGGGAGATAAAAAGTCTGCCGTGACTTTCTTTGCTTGTTTTCCTTAACATTGAATTCTTGATAGGAGAATAAATGGTTTTGTCTTAGATTTATCTGCCATCAAGGCTATCATTGATACAGCGTGGCTACCATCTGAAATGTAAGGTGTTCTACTGTTTTAGTGTCAACAGCAACTGTAAACCCTTGCAGACTGATTTCCTGTATTACACAGATCACAGAATTTGATGAGGGTCACAGGAGGACCCCATAATAGCTCTGTGTCGACAGAAGCAAAATACCAAGGGGAAAAATTATCATCAAGAGTATTAGCCAACAGTGTGGTGAGATCATGCTGCTGTTTTGAACATTTAACACATGGTTGTACCAGCAGGTCTGTAGTTCCAATGATGGCAAACCTCTAGGAAAAGATGGGGTTCTGCCTCTCAAGGGTTTGTAGCTCTCTTTATCAATCCTATCAATGTGGTGGAATATGGTCCATATTAATCATGATGAGAAAATGTGAAATGCTGCCATTAATGCATCTAGACTTGTTGCATTTACTCACCAAGTCATGCATGCGCTCCCCAAGTGTTAGTGTTTGAAATAAGTTTCATTTCTGTGATCACAAGGCAGCATTTTGTTAGTTTTGCAACATTTCGGTCGCTGAGAGATGCATTTTGATTATGTTGATCAAAGAGTCATTGAGCATTGGAAGTTCATATTGGCTGTGATTCTATCTGACGTATTTTGCACTATGTCATGTCTAACCCTTTGTGATGATTAAACATTCATCTTCACTGACTGGGGTGCCTGACAGTCTTACATCATAAAGCATTTTATTCAGTGCAAATTAGGATTCAGTATGCTCCTCTGTGGGGGATTTTCCCACTAATGACATATGTAAATAGCACTCATTCATTCTAATATTAAGGGGAAAGGTACAGAAGCATGCAGATCTAATGAATCTGTGTTATACCTCAGATGAAAGGAAAACAATGTGGTTTTCAGATGTTAATTTTGTTATCTGCGCATACTGTGTTCCCCTCTACTCCCTCAAAGTTGAGATACACAGAATCAGATTTATAGAGCCTTTATGTTCACAAAGACGGTTTGTCAGAGAGGTGCCCATGCATGCACACTTTCTGTAACAATATGGAATCTCTTCCTTCCATGAAGCAAAGGAAGAAATACAGCTGTATTATGCCAATGTGAACCCTAATATACTGGGCCTTTTTTTGTGTATAAATTTCCACACACCCCCAGTCTTTCTATAGCAGTATAACACATAGTTTTAGCCCTCTAAAAAAGCCTGATCGCATCTGTCACTGTTGTATTTTTTATGGCAGAGTACCCACACATAATGTAAAAGGTACTCTTCCTTCAGTCCATGGCCCTTGTCATCTACTCAGCCATATTTTGTATTTATTTAGACAACATTAACTTTCTTGGGTTTAAGAGATCCACAGCAAAAATATTTGAGCCTTGATGTTTTATGAATGAGGAGTTTTGTTAATTTTCTTCGTCCTTTCATTCTTAAAGGCCTTTTTTTGTTTGGTTGTTGTGGTTTTTTTTCCTGTGGGCTCCAATGGCCAAGCAGGGTGGAGCTGGAAGGGGGTGCCAGCCGCGCAGCTGAGGTGCAGCCAGGGCAGGACCCCCCGGTGAAGCTGCTGGGCCTGTTCGGGCACCGGGGCTGACACTGGCCCCATCTTGGCTGAGAACATGTAGCCCCTGCCAGAAGAGAGAGCCTCAGGGCCGGGGAGCTGGGCCACAACCAGCACCTGCAGGCCCTGAGTGCCAGTGTCCGCAACGTGGACAGGTACAGCCATAAGTACAGAAAACATGAACTCTCAGGGGCAAGAGGGAGAAACAGATGAGGGGAGGCTGCCTTTCTGTTACCGCTGGGCTATAGGGAAAGCCGTGGCCTTGCCCTCTCCCTGCTCCCCGTGGTGCCGGGTCTGCTGCAGGCCCGAGCCTCCTCCACCGGGAGAAAGGATGAGACACCCACGGGAAGGCTTCATGCCTCTGACTGCAGAGGAGTTAAGGGGCAGGGGGGGCTCAGAATATGTCTGGCAGGAGGAGGGCCGCAGATTTGTCTATTTTCCTGAGTTTTGTGTCCAAGCGGTTCCTCACGCTCGCCTACGGAGCACTCGGCGGATTGGTTTGGCCCCACCGTGGCTGGACGGCTGCCCTGGCAGCGGGCTGGGCCCTGCGCGGTGCGCTTGCAGGGAGCTTGGAGTTAGACAAGGTGTCTTGCGACTGAGCCAGCTCAAAGTCAGGTCCTCTCCTCATCAAGACTTAATGATGTTTTTGTCAATGTCAAAATGGCAATGTCAGTGGCAAAACTATTTTGGCTTCATGGGGAAAAAATAAGAACCAATTCTTCTGATTACTCTATTGCTCACCGGCTATGCTTAGACTGCCTTTCAGTTAGAGGTGGAGGACACTCCTGACTCTTATGCTTTATTTATTTCACCTGAAAAGGGCACATGTTGTCTGTTGTGAACTGCGGTGTTTCCTTCTTGTGCATCAGTGAAAAACAATAAATTCACTTTGAAAAAAAGATATACTTTCCCCCCCTCTTTTTAACCAAGATTTAAATGTTTGCATTAAAAAACCTCAGCTGTTTAATGCGGTTTAACCTCAATAGGCAGAGTAGTTATGAATGGTATCCTTTATTTATTTTTTGCCATGAGGAATGAGTGGTGTTCCTTCAATTTCGTTTTGAGCCAAACCTGCTGCAGACGTCGGCTATAAATGGGTCAGGCAGTCATTGAAGTGAACAGTTGGCCACATTTGTGCTAACTCTAGTCCTTTTGGTTTTTGCCAGAGGAAAAAGAATTCTAATTTCTATCAGTCTAAATTGTGCTGGGCAGCATTATCAGCTGGAAAGACCCCTCTGATTTGACAGGCCCCACTGTATGATGATTAATTACTACTCAGCTTCATTGGACTTTTCTAATTTCCTTTTGCCACTAGCTGTAGGCAACAAGCGATAAGTACTGCTCTTATTATTTTGTGCAAAGGAAAATGTCTATTACTGCTCTGTCCTACAAGTAATCAGAATAAAAAGACAGCTGATCGGAAAACCTGTGAGGATCATTCTGTCTTTATTTATCCTACCCTCGCTTTATTCCTGTGCTGCTTCTACACAGAAGTTGTTTTACACAGTTGCCTGTCAAAATAAGAAGATAAAATCATAAGCTCTATCAAAGTAGTTGACATTTTGAAATTTATATAATGATTTCATGGGAATTAATCCTCAATCTCCAAATAAATCCTCCTCAAAATGTTAATATAACTAGGAATCTTATACCACAGAATGTAAAACAATTCTTAATCTTTCTTTTCTATTTTGCCATAGATTTATTATATTAGAAGGCTGCCTTGTAGAGAAAAATTAAAGCATTATCGCCAAATGCAAGAAGAGTAAGTACTTTACGTAACACGTTATATTAATGATTTTTCTGAGACAATAAATGCCCTGAAGTATACCAAGAAGAAGGTACTTTAGTAAAAACTTGTCAAGGACATCACTGTTAGAGATAAAAATCAGAGCTTGTAACTTTTGTATCTCTGTTTTTAATTAATCTTCTCAAATCATTAGGTAATTTCTAGGTAATTAATTCTAGAAAAGTCATCCCAGTTGCTTCTGTATTCTACACATTGAAGAGATGCCATAGAATTTGTTTTCAGAGTGAAGATATTAAATGTATACTGGGTAACAGGAAAGCATGTCTGCACAGTGCATGGGAATGCTGTGTCAGGATAGAGGTGTGTATAATTGTAGTAAAGTTATGTGCTGTCTGGACAAATTACATAAAGATGGGGCCTGTTACCTGTGGGCTTAGTGTGTGCTGTTGTTGTAGCTTCAGTTTAAAAGCTGACTCGGCCACATCTGATGGGGTGAATGTCCTTACCTGCCGCAGATCTATTTTCCGAATGTTTCCCCACTTAGGGATTTAGGAATAAATGGGATTTATGAACCTAAAAACCTGCATCACTTTGGAAAAGGGACTGTTCTAAACAGATGCTTCTGAATGTTACCCTGCTTTTTCTACCTGGAGACTTTTGTGAAAGAGTAGAATATTGATACACAAGAGAAGGTGCTTTGAAAGTCTTCCAGGGAATTGTATTGATCTTGTTCTCATAAGTTTTGTTGTTCTGGTTGATTCAAAAATGTTTCTTCTGATCAGGTCCTTCCTGCTCTTTATGCATGCGGTTAGAACTTTAGGTATTTACATGATTTTGATCAGATTTGTACAGCTACCACGAGAGTGACAGAGTCAGGGGATGTATGTGAAGCTGCAGTTGTTTTGTCGGTTTTTGGTTCTGTTTTTAAGCTGAAACTGAAGATGTTAGCAAGATTCCCCCCTTTGAAAAACATTTAGAAATGAGTTGGCTTGAGGCCTGAAATAGTGGGGGAGGCTCCTATCTTGAAATATCTCCTATCAGGAGCACACAGCACTTACCAGCTCACCCTTTCTGAGGAGGTAAATTCCAGGCCTGCTGGATGGCCTTTGTGTGGAAGATGCATACTGCTAGCAAGGGGGAGAGAGAAGGGGTATTTGCATGCAACTTGCACATCTGCTTCTGAACCCAAGAGCCTGATTAGTATCTGCATTCCTTTCCTCAAATAAACAGAGAATCAAATGGCTTGCAGATCTCCTGAAACCCCTCTTCCCCTGTCCAAAGTGTTCTCTATCTTCTTCCTTTGGCCTCTGGAGGGTAAGATTCAATGACTGGTGGAGAGACCACAGGTGCCACGGATGACTTCTGTTCCATGGTCACAGCAGGAAGGGACAGGAACTGAGCCCCTTTGGACAGGAAAGCTGGGAAATTATTTTGAGGTGGCTGATCCAATGTAACGCTTCCTGACCGCTGAAAGGAGCCAGTTTGGCTAGCACATGCTCAGCATATCTCTGGTTCACATCACATGATTCACAATATTGTGTAGAGTTATTTTTTTTCTTAGCCGTAATTTTATTTTTGTTTTGCAGCCAACAGAAGTAAATGTATTGGCAATATATGGGCAACATAGCTGCCAGTGCTGTTTTGCCTGCCACAAACACAGCATTGTTGTTCACATTAAAGCACTTGTGATACTGTTATCAGACTGGTAGTGCTACTTTAATAGTTAGGGACTTCATGCAGTTGATCTAAACCGGCCTGGTTTATATTCTTTCCTCCTGCTTTATCCCCTTCAGAATCTGGTGGCTATTGTTCTATTGGTGTAACGTAGCTCACCCTCAACGGGAGGGAACAAGGAGCTGAGTGTTTCACTTGAGAAAGGTATGGTAGTTCAGGCCTCTGTGTTACAGTGGAAAATGCCTCGTGAGGAAGTCTGTTGAAATCATCTCTTAATTATATAGTCTTACTGGTAGCAAATCAGAAGTTAATGAGTATCTCAACAGGTGTTGTGAAGTGCTCTTCGGTTGCTAATGTTTCTAGTGAAAATACTGTATGCTGTACCCATCTGCAGAATAAAGTGTGGCATACTCGTCCAGCAGCTGTAATTACGGTATCCTGTTCCATCATTATAATCTGAATAGGATTGCACATTTAGAGTTTGTTCATTCATTTAAAACAGTAATAACTACTTTGAAGAGATCCAGATGACTGAGGTACATATATGCATTAAAGAGCTTATCTTGGGGTCATCAACAACTATTAAGCAAACTAGCTTCTTTTAGCCAGTAAGATGTAATATTCATAGTACCATTGACAGGCACAATTTTTCTCCTGTGTTTGTGGATGAGTCACTGTACAATTTTGTTTTGCCATCTGTATCTTTGTGTACTTAAACAACGTATAGGTAAGTTGCTGAGAAGCATCAAAAAGCAACACCAAGCACGAAGATAACAAGGCAGGCAAAATGTCTGCATCCCTTTGACAGAAAGGTCTGCCCCAACTACTAACAGTTCCTGCAGGAGGTGGGAGGGAAGTGGGCAGCTGTCCCTCCCACCTAACATGGGTCTGCAGCTGCACAAATGGATATGGTGCTTTAATAGTTCAGGGAACTTCAGGGAGTGTTATGCCTCCATGGAACACGAGGACTTGGGATTTGTCTGTCTACTGCAACGCTCGTTCTTGGCGCCACTGGTAACTGCTGCTGCTGATACTGAAACTTCCTCTTTAGGCTCAATGAGTTCACAGTATTCAAGGTCAGACAGTGAATAAGTCTGTCAGAAATAACAAAAAAGGAGGTAGGATCTATTCCTGGCAATACCTTCCAGGCTGCTTTGCAGTTCTAGCCATTAATATTTGAATAGATTCAAAATTGTACTCCTTTGCTACATATAAAAGTAGGATCTTCCAGCTCTTTCTAGGATATTACTTTTACTTTTCTACATGCCTGTTTGCTACAAACTTTATTTTCATGTTGACCTCTATTTATTGTTGCCACAAATAGTCATATGTTTTGGTGTTTGTCTTATCAATGCAAAGTTATAAAAAGCATCCTTAAATTAACTCCTCTTTAGGAAAAAACATAAAACCACAGTTTCTGGGTAGGTGTTGGAGAAGAAAGAATTCCCAATATTATTATTTATTTGAAGTGAAAGATTTTTGAAACATAGAGTAATTCGGTAAAACCTATGCAATATTTTTTGTCATATGCAGGCCAGATAATTATAGTATAGAGTTTATTCATTTAATTTGGACTCATTTAGAAAGTGAAATATAAAATGGTGCAACTGCTTTGTTCTTTTTCTAATAAAAGGTAGGAGCTTTTGAGTGTTATTAGACTGAGATAAGCTAGGCTTCTGTATAGCACAATTTTGTATGTCTGAACTAGCAAAAGCCTTTGAAGTCCTATGAATCTTTCTGCTTGTTAATTCTTCCATTTGTTTGATTTTTGGTACAAAGAAAATGAAAGAATATGATGAGATTATGGCATTTTAAGTCAATATTTATTAAAAAATCAATCTCGATGAAAATCTGCCCATCCTTCTAATTAGATGAGGCAACTTGAGGTTGATTTTTAATTGCAAAAGTAATTACACGGAGCAGATAGCCAGTGACATTTGATTATCTAGGTGATTGATTAAAAAGCCTAGCTCACAGAGCAGATTGTCAGCCAGGGGAATCGAGACAAAAGAGCAAATTAAAAAAGTTGTCCTGTTAGTAATCACAAAATTCAAGGATGAAATTACAGAGCTAAACACCTCCAATCTACGTCATCTTCATCACTCAAATGTCTGCAGCATGCCTGAGCTCAAAAAGGGGTGGTAAAGAAATTGATTACTTTTAAAAGGAGGAAGTATTCAGGAAATAAAAAAATGAAAGAGCAAAAGCTCTGCTGACAATAGGGGCTTCAACCATACAAGCAAAAAAATAAAAATTTCTCTTAATTGTTAGAGTTCATTTTCCCTGTGCTCTTACGAAAGCTCATTATTAAAACCAAGCAGTGTTAGTAAAATTAAATGAAATATGTTGGGTAACAAAATGTATTTTTAGTGATAAATCTTAGTGATTATTTAAGAGGTTAGATTATCCTTTCCTCCCCCAATATATGTATTTTACAGTGAAATTTAATTTAATTTTTTAATACTTTGGATTTATTTAATGTCATTTTAACCAATTGCACTCTGTAACTCGGATGGGTACCACTGATGACTTTCAGCAAAGAATGTTATAAAATGCTTGTGAAATTCATATATAAGGTAACATGAATAAATGGGCAACAGAAGGAGAATTATCTTAGCTTATCTCTTATTTTATTTTTAATTTTATGATGCATACCTCTTTGTACTATGCTATTCTTCTAAGTTGGTCCAATGAGTTGATGAACTACAGATCCTAAATTGCGAAACAGATCCTTACAACAGAAGGTTTTGATGTATAGAGCATGATGTACATCATGCTTCCATTGATTCTGGAAGCTCTCAATCAAGTCCAGTGTGTGCATTTTTTTTTTTTTATCATGACAAAGTACTGTTGTGTTTTATCTAAATTATCATATTTTTTTGGCCAAATACTCTTTGGCAGAACCACTCCAGTCAGCTCAAAATGGTATTTAAGCCTGAACCTCATTCGTGAAAAATAACTGCATTTTCTGAAACATCACATGACTTCTTGATACTGCTTTTCTGTCATTTAAACAAGTGTCTGTCATTTTCAATACAACAGAGCTCCGAAAAGTGGTGCAATAGTGAGGCGTGAGATTGAACAGCAATTATTCTTCAATTGAATTCAGAAATATATGCATATAATATTATAATCTATTTTATTAGGAAAAAAAAACAATGTAAAAAAGAGGAGAAAGGCAGTGAAATTGTTGTGAGCATCCCATCCAGGGTCAATTAATACACAGCTTGTTGACCTTTAGAGTCCTTCAGAGCTCAAGTGCAGCTACTATCAACTGGTAGCAAGTGGTGGATTTGCCATTGTGGGTGTCAGCATCAGGCCCTTCATCTGCTGTCTAGCAGTCATTCAGTGAAATCTTTGTCATCCAGTTACTAATTCCATGGAAACAACCTGGTTTTCTTCTTCCTCAGTGTTGTTGTTGAGAAAAAGAAATGGTTACTAGACTGTTGGATTTGTTAAATGCCAGCTCTGTATTGTTCTTTCACGAGGCTCTATTACCTGTCACCCATCAAAATGTAATCTGACAGAGTAAAAAAAAAAATCAATTGATTAAAGGTACTTCTTGCATATTACAACATTGTATAGTTGTAAGTTATTTCCAAGTTCCTGGTAGGCCTTTTGCATAAAAGCACACAAACGCTGCAATGGAGATGGATATAGGCCTTGGTGTGTTTCTAGCTCCCTGAGTTGTTGTTGGCTGTTTTTTTTTAAAAAGAAAAAAAGCAGAAAAGGTAAATTATTAAACAACGAGAGGGTCTAGTCAATTTTGGAAATGTGTAATTGGCAACCTCAAGACAGCAATTTGAACAGAGTAATGCCATAGAAAATAGGTATCCATTTTCAGTACCACACAATGTGTAAGGGTGTGTTGGGTAGTTTATAAACATTGGAGTAGTCTTTGTTTCTCTTTCAGCATTCTGAGGAGGTGAGGTGAAAGCAGCAGAAATTATTTTCTACATGAGCAACTATCTCTTTAACAAACAAAATGTAAAAAAATTTAGATTTTGGTAATTTCAAAGCTTTTTGCAGACAATCTTATCTCCCTGCTATTTCTGAGACTCAAAGTCACAGAATAAATGCAACCTTGCATATTACAGTCCTGTTAAGTCTAATACTAATACCTCTATTTATGATGTTTACAGTTTATATATCTTTTTAGAGACATTTTTGTTCGCAAGCTAAATATATTTTACATGACTGTGTTTATGATTGTTGTGTCATTTTCTCACATGGAAGTTACTTCACAAAAACAGAATCTCACGTTGCATGGACGTGGAATCCTCATCCTGATTTTCCAAAATAGCTGCTTTGTGTGATCTAATGTCTATGATTTTTCTGATCGGTTTTCAGTCCTCCTCGGTCTGAGTATCTCTATTTTTGCCTTAGCCTGCATTAAACAAGAAATTCAGATGTTGGTAATTAACTGGAGTTCCCCTGCTGCCAGCCCAAATTCAGTTCCAAAAAACCCTGTATATTGCTACTTCTGCATTTGTTAACAATGTCCAGACAACAGGTCTGCAATTAGATTCCCATCTGTTAGGTTGAGCATTTAGCATAGCCAATGGATGCAAATGAACTTGGGTCCCTCAATGGAGTGGATCCCTAACTAGCAGTATTATATTTGAAAAGAAATTTAGCAGTAAATGACAGGGAAGAAGATGAGGCTTTTAATAATACAGCAGCTCTAAAATGTTTAAATAAAAACAATAAAATACTGTTGCTACACATGACCGTTGCTCCAACAAATCTGAAAATACATTCAAATATTCCACTGTTTTCCTCAATGTCTTGAATGCTGCGTTAAACTGAGGGGGAAAATGCTAACTGTAAATGTTAGGTATAGCACTTACTGAATAAAGTAATGCTGCACAATTATATAAATGTTAGAATTCTACACCAATTAACGTTTGAGATTCTTAAAGGAATGCTTCAAAATATTAGGTATTTTTACAGGATAAAACAGAAAAGGCAGAGAGATGCATTTTTAGAAGTTCTTGTGTTTAATCTCAAACTGCAATTTTGTATCAGTTCTAACAGCGTTATAATAAGGGATAATCCTACCAAGTCCATAGGCTGTGTGTCGGAGGATTAGCTAAAGCTTGCATATTTAAATGTTTCATTTTCTACTGGAATGTCTATAAAATAGACAGTAAAACCCACTTAAACTAATACCTGTTGAAGGGCTAAAGCAGCAAGAAAAAAACCTCTGTGCCGACTCAGATTTTCTTTAAGTACTCATTGTGTTACTCTTTTGCTTTTTCAGAATTTGCAGATGAAAAAACAAATATTTTATACACTACATGAATATAGAGTTAAAAAGGCTTTTTTCTTATGCATTAAAAATGTAATAATTCAGGTGTAAAATTAGTTTACATGTTTATATTCAATTCTTTTAATAATATTTATAACTTAGAACAAACAAAATCCTAAACTAATAGTAAAAGTTGCCTTTCTAAAGTAATACTTGCCATTATTCTGGTGCCTTAGTAAAAGGAGAAAATATTTCTACATTACAAAAACAGTCAAATGGTTTTTGGTGGAGTTTGTTATGTAAAGAGTTAAAATTTACACAGGTCAGGCTTTATTGTAGCTTCTTTTTTCTCTCTGGTAGTGGCAATGAGCACTTCAAATTGTGTTGTGACTTTCTTCAGCAGGAGTTTTGTCATAGTCACCAGTGGGATCTGGACTGCACTCCATGTTTCTTACCAAAGCAAATACTAGGGTGACAGAGAGAATCTCAAAGATACCAAAACAATTGGCAAAATTACAATTTAAATCGGGGAGGGAAGCTTCTAAGGTTACCGCCAGTGTTTTATTTCTGAATTTGGGATTTCATTGTTGTACCTGCCAGATGTAATGAGGTGGTTCATGCCTCACAGCATCTTTACATTGAAGGCAGATAAAGGGATGAGGAGATCTGTTCAAGAGCACAGAGCTTGGCAGAGAGAAAATGCGAATATTCACGTTTCATATTCTCAGCACAGAGCAGTGCAGTGGCCACCAGTTGTGCCAGCAGAGCACATCCTTGCATTGTAGAGCAGCTTGGGTTTCCCAGTATACGGCAGAGTTACAAGTAATCAGAAAGTCCCATTGGTTCACAGTTAGAGCTTTACATCACCAGGCAAGTCCACTAAGTCTTCTTTATGGCTAAAGGTTCTGAAAATAGCACTGTTCTGGTGAGGAGAGGGAGCTTTGATCATTGCTGGCTGATTGAAGAGCAGTGTCAGCAGGGTTATACTGCTCTTCCTGCTTGAGCATAGCACTCTATTGCTTGTATGCTCGGGGCAAGATGGAAACGTGCCTATTGGAAGGATGTGCCCCGCTCAGCAGAACCAAGTGTGACTTTTGCATTGAATAAAACTAAATGGACTTAGAGATTTTTTGGGGGCCCTTCAAGAAAAATTGCATCCATTTGTTTCAACCTAGCTAGCAGTGTGGGATTGCTCAGGATGAGATGTGTGCTGCTTGTCACCATGACAAAAGTGCAGATCTTTGCCTCTGTGGGATTTGACTTTTCAAGGCCTGACAGAAGATGTGTGGGATCAGAATTCCCTGCCAGGCAAGCCGTTGGTCCAAGCATGCTACACACAGGGTGGGAGCTTGTGATTGCCAGGTCCGTAGCCTGCTAATCTTCCAGATTAGTCTATGCTTTCTCCCCTGGGGGATAGAAGGCCATCAGCAGAAAGCAAGAGCAATCCGTTGCTCTTTCACTGACAATAAACAGATAGTGACAGCAGCTAGAAACCTTGTCACAGTGCTCTAGAGATCTGGGAGTGTATGTGGGCACGGTGTTTTAGTCAGTCACATTTTTCTTTCTGTTCTTAAATAGAAAATTATTCATATACACAGGTGATGAAGGGACTGCATATGGGAAGGAGGGACTACAGGAGTGCATAGGTGCATGAAGAGATTCTTCTAGCAGGAAGATTCTGGTCTGTTGCCTCTGTACTTGCCTTACACTATGCTATTATGCCATTAGTATCTCTCCTCAGGAGTAAACTGGGGGCATCCTCTGGTTCTTGTGCTTTGAAGGAAGCATTGGTTTAGGTGGACACATGTAACGCGGCACAGCTCTGGTGGCTCAGGGGAGTATCGCGTGCTTACATGCTCAGGCAGCTGGCAGTGAAGAGGTACAAGCACCGGGGGCCTCTGCTGTCAGATGGTGCAAAGGACCAGTGGCAGGAGTGAAGCCTTTCTCGGGCTCTGATGGTGGCTGTAGTCCACAAGAGGCAGCAGGTTCCACCACCAGCCCTCCTGCTGCCCCATTAGCCAGCGGCGTGCTGCCTGGGCACGGCTGGGAGCACAGACACCTCTGTGCATGGAACAGGGAACCTTTCCACACCTAATCACTTCACTTATGTTTTCAGATGATATGTCACTATTTCTGCCTTCTCAATCAGAAACCGGCAGCTCCACACCATGCTGAATGTTGTACTTTCCCCAGTTCTCTTTCTGTGCATCGTTTTGCTTGGTTTAAAGATTGGTCTCATGTGGAACAGCCTCTTCTGCTGAGAGTAGCTGTGTGTTTATGACTGGGACTAAGGTTTCTGGTGTGTGGTTCTTGCTGTAACATGGATACTTCTGGGAGTTTAAAACGAGTGCAGTTTTGCTCTTTCCCTCCTCAGATTGCACGCTGTGTAAAGGCTCACCATCTCTTAACTGGCTGTGTGCTTTCTGGGACGGTAAGCTCCTGAGGGCTGCCCTAGTAGAAGTGACAATTAGCTACTTAATCTGCACGTGTTTTCCAGAAGCAGTGTTTTCTTACCACACATGACCACTAATTTTGCATTCCTGATATCCTATTTTTGAATTTTTCTACTTCCACAGATTTTTCTTTGTTAACTTTGTGGTGTTTAATGATTTTTTTATTATTATTATTTATACCCAGGCTCTCCTCCTTTAATAATAAGCACTTCAAGTTTTGCAGCACAACGTCCACCAGCTAGCTTCTTTCTTATTTCACTCACATTGTTATTACCTGGGAGTAGGTCTAATAACAGGAGCACAGCATCAATGTCCTGCATTCAAGTAAGGAAATTAACCTAATAATTGTCTCTTAAATGTATTCTTTCATTGCACAACTCATGGGGGCGAGGGGCAGAGGTCATTTAACTCGCACAGTGATCACATTGTCATCAGCATAGAAAACCATTATCTCAGTTGGTTATAGCTAATCCTACTGATAGCGTTTTAACTGGCCTAATTTTTCTAATAAAGAAAATATTGATGAGGTAACAAAAAATGGTCAAAAGAACCTATTTAATGAACACCAACTAATCAGTGTGGCTAGAATTTCTTGGAAGAAGTGTAGACAATTTTCACCCCATTCCCACTGGAAATATACCTGGCAGCCCTTTGTAATCTCTTACTAACGTTTATCTTTTTGCTTGTTTTGTGGCACTGGAGACAGCTTGGCTTTTAGCGTTAGTTTGTTATTGCGTATCTTGCTTGCTTGCTTTCTGCCATAAAGCTTATGTCCACAATGATGTCAAAGGGGTGACGGCAGCCTATTTAGACATGACTGAGTAAGATTTGGATCAGTAGCTCAAGGACTGGTAGCAATCCAGCTATTTTGGTGTGAGTTGTGGGTTACAAAATGCACTCACCTGAGTAAGCACTGAGCTGCACTGAGCTCTGTGTGCTGTAGCTCAACCACGGGCTGCCCTCAGGCAGGCAAGTGTAAAGCTGGCTCTGGTTTACCTAAACATGCCTCAGTTACCCCTCTGCCATCTAAACATACTCTCGATGAGCTGAACTGCTTTGCTGCAGCTCTGTTTCTGTCATGCAGCCTGGTTCTCCTTAGATTTATCTAATGGAGTTGACTTTTCTGTGTTTGAACTCTGGTTTGCTACCTCCTAGGGCAGGGGCTTTACCTGTCCTGATGGTTCTACTCACAGCTTTGCATTTCCTATCTGTCCTCTGGAAAGCATCATCTGATCTCCTCCATGAATAATTGCTGCTTTGTTTTCATTTCTGAGCATGGAATACTGACATTTTGGAGGCTGCTTAGTGTTGTGGAGGCAGGAGCAGAGATCATGGGTCTAGATCAGTTAGACCTCCAAACAGCTTGGTAGCAAAGCTTCCATTCACAATGGGCTGTGTCTTGACACACAAAAAGTTTTCAGTCTCAAACATAGCTTGTAAGTGGTTCAGGCTGTATTGGATCAATACTTTTAGTTTGGTAGGAGGTTGTCTTTCAGCACCCATCCTTTGTTTCCAGAAGGCTGTTGAATTTGCTCAGTCTTTGGGAAGTCAGTGGGATGTTGCTTCGGGACAAACTGTGCATTTATTCTGACAGTCCACTCCAGGATCTCAGTTTGTGCCAGGGGGCTGCACACTATACAGGGAGGGGAAGGCTGATTGTAGCGTTTGACTCTCTACTCTCTTTGGCCCCACTTCAGACTGCCCAAGGAACCTGAGAGACAAGATAGATGCTGGTGCGTTTTGGCCATTGCATTAAAGGCCCTACTGTGACCCTCACCCTGCAGTTACACAGCCTTCCTGCACACTAGTGTGCACTGTAACTGTAGCACGTTATTATAATAATCATTATAATTATCCTCCATATGTAGTAAAAAATAATCTGATTGTTATAAAAGAGAGTTAGGATGGGAGAGAGTTAAGTAAGATGCAGGTAAACATAGATGGCATCTAGCAAGAGGTGTTCATGTGTGACACTGGTGGCACGAGAGCCCTAGGAAGAATTCTGGTTTCTGGCCTGAATGAAAAATGGGAAAGAAAAAAAAAAAAAAAAAACAAAAAAACGTAAATGTTTCACTTGTCTAGTTTATTATTTGCCTTTTGATAGCTGCTGTCTTGTTGACAAAGAGGAAGAGAGCTTCTACCCTCGACAGTTGCTTGTTATTGCTAAACTGCTATTTAGTACAAAGGAAATTCATTTACAAACTCTTTCACATTCTCTGTCACGTAGGGAATCAATATTTGAGCAAGACTGTCACCTCCAGAAGTAACCCACAGTACCAGATTCCTTCAAATATTTTTTACAGTAAGCGTTGCCCCTGGCACGTACCCTTTCCCCAGCCCCACTCCACCCTGGCTCCACTGGTCTGTGGTCAAAGTGTTAGGCAACAGTTTTTATTAACTGTAATAACAATATTGCAGAGATGGCCAATTTAAACTGAAGTCCCAGCAGAGCCCTGCATTTCACAGCTGATTCATATTGACGAGCGCTGCTTACCCTGTGAACTGTAAGCTGCTGGAATGAGCAGAGTGGCTGTGGTTTTCTTTCAAGTTACAGGATCCAAAGGCAGCAGTAATTGTTTTTGAAATGTTTCTTTTTATTATTATTAAATAAGTTCATTGTATATGTTGAAACCTGGATCATTCCTGCTCTGATTTGCTTCCCTTTTCATTGCCAGGCCTAAAGTGCAGGAACAGTGTGTGTGTGTGTGTGTTTTGGATTGCTTCTAAACTCTAATAAAAATATCCTTTCTGCAGGGAGAGGGTGCCATCTCTGCCATTTCCTCAGAAATGTGTAGTCTGTAATTAGTCAGGATTTCCAACTCAGGGTGCTAAATGGAAGAGACAGGACGAACAAGAAACCCAACAAAATAGCTAGATTTTATTTAAGTTAACATAAAAGTGCAGAAATATGTTAGTTATATATCATGACAGATTCTAGCCCAGCCTAATTCAGTTCTTCATGTGTGTATTGGCATAGGGAATCAAAGACTGTTTGAAAAGATGTGCTTACAAAGTAAGGCACTTTACCAACTGTCAGGAACTGCTTTGAAACACATCCTTACCTCTAGGTACTATTTACCTTGAGGATGTACACTGTATATGCTCTCTTCAGCTTAAAGGCCCCAGGCTTGAGTAGCGGCAGTTACTGTATCTTCCAAAAACCCTTGTAAATTATCACATATGTGCCTTGCAGCACCAGGCTGTTTACTCAGCAGGCAGACACAATGCAGCAGCATTATTAAATTTCCATGAAGTTTACCAAATTTGCAGGATCAGTAGGGTGGACCCAACAGGGAAGCTCTCCTACTGCCTACAGCACCTTTAAAGCAGCTGATGGTGCCGCTGATACTTTGCATTCTGCTGTTACTCTACTGCTGTAGCCATCTACTTAATCTCCACAGCAAAGATTAGTTTATTCGATTAAGTCTGTTCCCTATAGACCATCCCTGTAGCTCCTTGGAAGGCATCAAGACTGTATGTCTCCAACCTTTTACCAGCTAAAAAGATTCAATAAAGTAATCTTTTCCCCCTCCTTTTATATGATTGGAAAATAAATTGAAAATGAATTTCAGTTATTGCTTGTGTTTTAAATATGAGATAAAGGTCAGCCCCCTCTAGCTATCTCCATAGATGGAGATTAACATGAGCATGTTCCATTATAAAATCATATAGCAGTTTTGTAAATCTGTCAAGTCATCTACAAATATATAATTAGTCTGTTAGATTTTGAAATCAATAAACAATGACTTTTCAGTCCTGTGCCTAGAAAGCTTTGCTAGAGAGTGCTTTAGGCATAGGAGTCCAAATAGCAAAATGTTTGCACTGTATACATTAAGTTGTTCTCTGGATCTGTTTAGATGTTGAAGGTTAATTGAAAATTAGGTGTATGTGTGATTGTTTTTTAATTACCTTTTGGTTTAAACTACTTAAGAAAAGAAGCCAAATTTGAACTTGGATTTTTTATTAAAGCAGTATGTCAAACAGTGGATGTTCGAAGTGTAAACTTCCCATTTTTCTTTTCATAGTTGGCTACAGCAAGATGGTAACTGTGAATGTTTGTAAGGCAACATTCATAGACATATTTATACAAGGCATGTGTTCACCGTTTGTCATCACTGTCACAGAACATGATTTCCCAGGTCAGAAAATTGACTTCAAAGCTTGACCCTGAAGATTTGACTTGCCTGTTTGCTTATTCTGGTTCAAGATGTGATGTCAAAAGCTGTCCTATTAGTGGCACCTTTTCACATTTAGTTTGCTCAGGTTGATAATAATGATACTGGAAGGACCGCATTTTGATGTTGAAAGAGATAGGGGAAGGAGCACTGCTGAAATTGATGGTGTTGACAGTAGGAGGTGAGATTGGGAAAAGATATATTAAAATGTGGATATTACTTTAAGTGACAACAGTCCTTTGTTAAAATGTTGTACATCATCATGAAATTAATTTTATTGGTGTATCCTGTTCCTAAATTAAGTAAGATTATTTTTTTTTATAAAGTATAGGCACTGTTTATATACCAGTTGCAAGTATATATATGTGTGGTTTGAATGCAATTTTTAAAGTGACTTAATTAGAATACACTGATTAGAACGAATTACACCATGCTTCTTTTTATTATTCATTTTAGTACTGAATTTTGATATAAATAAATTAATTGTTTCTAAAGTCTATTTGCTTTGGAAATAGGCTAGTATAATTTCATCTCCAACTCTCAAAATCAGAGCTGCTATCGTTCATCTCCTGGTCATGTTACTGTGGCATTGTTATAAGTTGCTAGATATACCTAAGTGTCTGTCAGAATCCAGGGATCTCAAAGAATAAAAAAGTTTAAAATTAGAAACACTTGACAAGAAGACACTTGTGGTAGGATAAATGTCAAATCAATACCTTAATACTCACAATTGAGTGTCCTGGGTGTTAACTAATGATTACCTGTTTATTGATCTACCTCATGACTCTGAAGTACAAAGATATTTTGGTATTCTGTATTTAAAAACAGAGAAGGAAAGGAAATCTCATGCAGCATAACATTTACATTGGTGGCAGATTTCAGAGCATGCTGATAGTATGACATGGTTGAATCTACCAGTATCATTTGTTGCTAGTAAACTTAAAACAGACAGGCTTCCCATTTTAATGTGCCCTCACAACAATTACTTGATATAAGGTCGTATTCTCAAAGTTTCCAAGGTACTTAGCTGGCATAGACCACAGTGGAATGTAAAGTAGCCAGTGTGTAAGGTCACTCATAGAGGAGAATCACGACCACGAGCCTTGCTTAAGGTGCATACTTCATCAGCCCTTCAAGTCCCATATTGTATATTAACAATAGGTTTCACTTGCCAATTTAGAACACTTACTATTAAGAATAATTTCGTTCCCTACGTTTGCCTGTTTTTATAATTTTGCAATGACTAGCACTCACACTTACTTCATTTTTTTTTTCTTTGTTCTTACCATTTTAGCTGATGCAAAATTCCCTTTCCATTAACATCCCAGATTTATAAAGTCATCCATTACTTCTCTAAGTGTTTGTGGATGCTGATCCCTTCGCACTGTCAGGCAACACCTGAAGCTGCCTCTCTGTGCACAGTGCTTTCCTGAGGTGTGGTGCAGGCTGGCTAGAGACGATGCTGCTGTTGAGGGGGTCTGCAAGCTTCTGAGCATCATAATTGTAATTTCAGTCTTGGGAATTGTTATATTGGATTTTTAGGATTTTTTGTCTTTTTGTTTTTTGATGTTCACTGTGTGGTGCATTGGGCTTTGGTTTTTCTTGGGGGGTGGGGGTGGCTGTTTGTTTTAAATAGTATCTTCCTGTGCAGTTTATACAAGCTTTATCTCTGTAAGTACCAGGTGAATGTGCTCCCAGGGCCGCTGGTGTCTGTTTTAATTGATCTGGCAGAAAAACAGGTGGGGTACCAGGCGGGGCGGACACAGGGGACAGGTAAGGGAGAGAATGGCTGACCAGTTGCACCATGGTCAGGGTCTGGGGCAAATCTGGAGTGGTGTTCACTTGGCGCAACAGCCACTTTAGTCCTGTGGCAAATATTCTGATTTTCAGATGGTTATTGGTTACACTTTGTGTGCACTATAAAATTCTAGTCCTAGAATGCAACTGAAGTGCTCAATTTTAATAGGTTGTTTGATACAAAGTAGCTATTTCAGAATACTACTTCATGCCCAGCAGTAGCAAAAGCAGACTGACTTTGGCAAAATAGCCGACTTGGGAATACATACGTAATTCTGGGCAGCGTTTATGTACCTGTTTACGTCTGTGGTCTGCAGAACCTGCATTTTCTTAGTGTGCACTTCACATTGTGCAGAGAAGTATAAAGCAGACCTATAGTAGCCCTGTAGAAATAGTCAGATTCTGCTAGCTTTGCTTAGAAGTACGTTGCAATCACATTAAAAAAAACAAACAAACAACAACAAAAAAAAAAACCAACCCCAACGAACTTAAATGCATGAATATGATTGCACAATTGGACCTAGTAGGCAAACATCATCAAACTGTTGGTGGGGTTTGATGGAATTAAGCATGACTAATGGTCTCTCTTTATTGATGTAGCTGCCTAACCCATGTAAAAGTGATAAAATGTCATTTAAATCAAGACAATTACTCAGGAATATGTTACCTAAGGATGCTGTATCATACTGACTTAGCCTGTGTGTGTACACAAATATATGTATATAAAATTCATTGAGAGGCCCAGGGTGCTTAAATGCTGCAATTGTTGCATAAAGGCTTAGGTGAGACTAAATCACAGTCCATTCCCTTGATTATTCCCTTAGAAATTACTGTTTGAGTAGGAATGTTATTTAAACTGCAAACAGTAAATACCCAATCTTCATACTGTTTGTTCCACCCACCAAATTTTCATTTTCAAATTAACAAAAGATTGTGACACCTTTCCAATGAAGACATGTTTGGGAGGGGGAAATATGTAGAACTAAATCAGTAAAAACCTATTAGGGGTGGCACACACACTTCAGATGTAATTAGACAGTTTTGTCTTCAAGAAAAGTCACATTGACTTTAAAAACTAAACAAGTCCTGAATGATATGCTAATCATGATGCATCTCTTTGACTAAATGGTTAAGTTTTTAAGCAGTTTTCTTTGCTTAAATAGTTCACATTAAGTTCTTCCTTCCTTACTTTTTTTTTTTTTCCCCTTACTCCCCCTAAACAGAGTTGGTTGGTCAAGTTGATCTCTTGTTTGAAATTCAATCAAGGGCATTAAAGTGTAAACCAGTTGGAAAAACAAATTGCTTAGGGAAATCATTTGCTTAAACAACAACAAACAAGCACTGGTAATCTTCTTACAGAAATTAATGAAGGGAAAACCCCCTCAGCTTGGGTGGATAATGATCCTTAGCTATCATGTAACAAGCCTAGAAGGTTTAGGGAGAAGGTGAAAATTAAGAAAGCTGGATTAAACTGAACTTCCAGAGGAACAAAAAGAAATTCAGGATAAACATCAGTCCTCCCAATTTGAGATTGAAAAGTAGTTCTGAACTGAAAGGAGCTTAATCCTTTATGCAAATCTGGTTTAACATTAAGTTTTTTATTTCTACTGTATGGCTAATAAATACTTTAAAATAATTCAGACAACTATCTTGTTTATAGTTGCTTTATGCAATGAAAGTTTTTTCATCACGTAGAGCTATAAAACTGGTAAATGTAAATAAAAAAACCCCTTTACCTCTGTCTTCTTATGATTGTCTTTAATGCTTATTCTTTACTAATTAATCTCTTCAAATTATTTAACCACAAAATTGAGATCTCTTCACATTAGAGCCTACCCCAGAGGATATTCATAAGGGACTTCCTGATAACTCAACAAAATTTAATTAGTTTTCTCAGTACCTACATGTTTGTCTTTTAATGATGATAGGAGCTACCTTTGCTTCCACTATAAAACAAAACTTCCATTTCAGTCAGTCCTTATTGAAACAATCAACTACTATTATGCCATGTGTACTTTCACTTACAAAATAATACCAGCTATTTCAGTAAAAGTTTTTAATTATCCTATCTCTGTTTAATGTGGAAAAAGATCATTGAACCGCTGCAGTTAATTCTCTTCCTCCCCCAATAAAAGAGTGCTCAAGTTGTCTTCTGATTTTTCCCTTATCTTAAGACTCATCATTTCTCGAGGTTTGTTTTAATTCAGTGGAAGTGCTGAAAAGCCAAGTGATGGAAATACATGTTTTGTAACTCTGCTAGGACAGGTGGAACAATTCTCTGTCAAAATATCTTATGAAAGCTTTACTAATAAAATGAAAAAGTGATATTTGGGGATCTGGGCTCCATCCCTAGGTAGACCCTGGGGGAAGCCAGCTGGCAGTCTTTACCCACTGTAAACTCAATCCTAATACAGTAGAAGTTGTAAGTGGATGTTCATTTAGGCTCTAAGCCCACAAACACTTACAGGCACACTCAGATTTATGGGACTATTTGCAGTGTGTCGAGTTAACCGCATACCTAGGCATGGCTTTGCAGGATTGGAGCATTGCTTTCTCTAGTCATACATAGCTCACCTGTTGTCAGAGGAATGGTGACATCAGAAGATGTAAGAATTTGAGGGCATCAGCTGGACAGGTCTGAAATGTACTACACACGGTACGAAGCCTGCTGAAAAACATTATTTAATCTTGAGGGATAGAGGGGGGGAAGAGTGCAGGGGAAAATTGCCTTTAAAATCAGAGCAGTAATAATTACTTCAGAGGTTCCCACTGTGCTATCACCTTGCCATTAAGCCTGATGTTCTCCTTTCACAGAATTTCTCCTGGCTTATTCTCAAATACATTTAAAGTGTTAAGTAATATGAAGTCAATGAAGCTGGTCATATAAGTTCTTAGAGACTGATTGTTTTACATTTCAGTGTAGATTAGATCAGACTGAGTAGAAGTCACTTCATATGAAATATCCCCCAGTGTGTAATCTATTGATTTAATTTTGTAGCCTCAATCTAAAATTTAAGTGAGAAGACTGAAATAAGTCCTTCCCATCTACTTCATTGAATCTCTCTTCATGGCTCGTCAATAATTCCTTATATAAACAGACAGGAAATTGTACATGTTTTGAAAGCTTGAGTAGCTGTCTAAAATATTCTAGTTAAAATCTGTTTATTCCTGTTCTTTCTGAAAGGACTTCCAAGAATATTAGAAGGAATTTTTGAAATTGTGCTTAAAATAATGATCATACCAGTGTTTACAGAGCTTTTGAATTAAAAGCCCAGACTTCTACAAGATTTGCCTTCAGATTTCTCTTAAGTAAGAAAAAAATATGCCTTCAACATAGCATTTGTAAGAAGCTGTTTCCCTTTCAACCACATCAATATAGAAACAGAATTATACTAAACCATGCCTCTTTAAACTGGCTTATCTGGTCCCTGTATCTAGAATCTCAAGCACTTCCAAGTCTGTAAGGCATTTACTCTCACAATATCCCTGCCCAAGTAGGGCAATACGGTTGTCCTTCTTTGACAGTCAGGGAACTGGGGCACAGAGAGTCTCAAGTCTTGATCCTCAAAGACATTCAGATGCGTTTCTTACAAAAATATAGGTTTTCATTGTGAGTTAGGAGCATAACAGGAGTATGGTTTCTAAATACATTCGAGTATCTCAGCTTGAATGATTAGATTCTCACAGAACAGGGATTTAAACTGAGTTTCCCAGATCTTGGGCTTGATGCTTTAACTACTGGGCCACTCTCTTCTGTAACCATGCTCCTGCAGATTTATGCCGGAATCTTACGGTGGAGCGGATGAAATGGAGGCATGAAATATGTTCATGGTTAGAGATGCAAGTGTCCCTTGTACCCATAGCATACTGCACCTTGTATTTTCTCATTTGTTTCGGTGTCCAGCAAAACTTAGACATGAACCAAGAGCCCTCCAGCTGCCCTGATAAATAGGAATACATTCATCCAAATCATGGCCAGCCAAGTCCAGATTTACTGTCTGCTTTCCCTTGAAGCCCTAATAAATCGGAATGCAACGCGTGATTGATGCAGTGTAGTCTAAGTCAAATGGCTCTTAACATAAGAAAGCTAGTAGTTCAAAGATTTTGATGTTCAGAAGAAGAAGTAAATATAGTAGCATCTGTTAATCTTACAAGTTATCTAGCACATCTGCCTATGATTTTTACTTGCTGAGTAAAGTTAATGCGGGGGTTATTGTGATCCTCTTTAACATTTGCTCTGGATGTTACATTCCAAGAGAAACCGTGTGCAGACAAGCAAAAATCTGGGGTTTCTTTTAGGGAAGAGACCTAGTCCAAGATGCCTGTAAATTAAAGATAGGAAGGACTACAAATGACCAAGCAGGTGAGCAGTCCACATCACTTAAGTGCTGTTAGCTATACGTTTCAGCTTGTTCTTGCCAGCTTAAAGTTCTGCATTAAAAATGTGTGTATATACAGGATCTAGGAACTGTTGCAATGAAACATCATTATTAGTACACTAAAATCCTAATGCGCTATACCTTTTCTTTATGTACTACCAGTTCTGGTCTTCAGTTTCACTCTTCAGAGGATACTTATCTCAATAGATAAACAGCCCTTTTTAGCTTTCAGACAAGTTTTGGACTCAAGTAGGCTTATTGATGTGACTATTTCTGATTATTGTCTACTCAGCTCTTATGCCAGGAGCTAAATTTACTTGGTCAGTCCATTTCTAATTTCTGTTGGCCAGCAAGATGAGAATCATAATTGTAGCTCTCACCTTCCTGCTCTTATGAAAGACTCAGAGATTTTAGCTGGTCCTCAGAAGCTCTATTTTTATAGAAGGTGTAATTAAGAAAGTAAGAAATGCTCATTTCAAATGCTAAATTACTGAAAGCAAATGCCTATAATGGAACTTTAGATACCCACATGAAGCAATTGTTAAACTCTACATTCTAAGCTTGACTGTTGTCACATATGACGTACAGGTTGCTGCCTGCAAATAACCCAAGCCAAAAAGAGGTTGGCAAATTGATTCTGAGAGAGCTCAAATGCTTGCAGTTCTTGGATACTTCAGGCATGTTATGTGGAGTATAACGGCCAAATCTCAGACAGCTGAAATTCAGACAGAATTCAGATAGCTGTTTCCATGGGAAGAAGGTGTCTTGGACTTTTTTCTAAATAATTTCTTTTCTCATCTTTGACACATTATTCCTAAATGGTCTCATCTGGCACTGTCAGAATTGGACATCTTTTATGTCGCCATAACTAGACAGCAAGACTTATCGAAGTTAACCAAATAACTTGTAAATTGGCTTATTTGGGACTGTATTTGTTGGTGAAGGTTCAGAGCTGCCTGCCTGCTAAAGGTGAGAGCTGTAGTGCTTCCACGGAGCTTGGGCTGCTCTGTGGCAACCAAGGCTTACTGATAAGAGAGAAATGCTGGCTATTATGATACAGTGAAGGTTTTTATACTCATTTTATTGAGTCTATAAAGCACAAGGAGGGTTTGGCTTTGAGGAACAATCCCAGTATTCCAGAGGTAGACCCCAGTGCATCCAAAAGTAGGACTGATAGCAGGTAATAATTTAACCTATATAAATCTTTTCTATGCTAGTGGCTCAAGCTTTGGATGAGCTCTAATCATCCAGGAAAATCTAGTAGGTTCTGCTTCAGACTGTGAGACCCTTACCAAAGGGACTCAGGCTTTCTGTAAGAAATCTCTGTCTAGTTTATCAGGAATTCTTGGATGATTCCTAAAGGTGTCTATAATGTTCTAACTGCCAATGTTTTTGCTGGTTCCTGTTTAATGCTCTGTTTTGCATGTTACTCTATGTGGGAGCTTTCCTAAATTCACTGCTACTGCAGAGCTGGCTATGCTGACTGAGAAAAAGATCAAGCTGGAAGGAATACTCTAAATCTGGTGTTCCTTTGTGGTCAGATAGACCTGTATTATGGACCACAAAGGAACAAAATTTAAAAGGTCTTTCACTTCTGTTTTCTCACCGCTGTTTGAGTAGGTTATTGCAGGACTGAGAAAGCATCATCGTATTAGTACCTTGCTATAGGCAAAAGTCTTCTCTAGGACTTTAAACTGTTCCTGGGCACTTGTGGAACCCAGGTATCTTTCTGTAAATCAGGACCAGGGGTGTGATCTTTGAGTAAAAAACAAATAAAAACGGTTTAAAAAAGACTAATTTGTATATGCTTTTGGTATAATTGTAACATGTAATATACTTATAATGTGTAATTATTCAAATTTTGCAGATGGGGGAACTGAGGCACAGAAAACGTTATGTGAGATAACACAAAGGTTTAGTGACAAAATTGCTCTTTTCTGTTTCTCTAAGCTGTAAGAAAGCTGCCCTACTCTTGATCATAGTAATATGTGTATGATAACTCAAATATTTCCCCAGCATGAATCTCATGTTGTTTTGAGCTTCTTTTGTACCTTCATTATCCACTTAAAGGCAGTTAAAAATCACCTGAGTTCTATGTATCCTGCAAATCCATACTTTGGGAGGAAGTTTTGGAATATCTCATGTGTCTGATTTCTATTTAAAATATAGTTGTCAGTTAATTCATTTTCACATTTAATAACCTATACAGTGCATAACTGTGATTGCAGACTGCAACCTCAATTTTTCACATTTATGGGCTTTCTTGTATATTAATCTAATGAAAAGTAAAGATTGGGCAGTTGCATGTAAAACTTCATAAATAACAGTGCTTGAGGCTGCTGCCTGAGTTGTGAAAGAAACACTGTTTTTCTCCTATGACATGAAGCTTTAAGGACTTTATGTCCTGATCAAGAAGGAGTGCTTTAATAAGCATCCATGTTAGAGGGTTTGTGCTGTGTAAGCTTGGTACAGACCATATGGGCAAAAAGGCACATTGTGTGGTGACAACTGCCCTGCTTGTCATCCCCAATCATACTTGCTCTAATCCTTGTTTTAATTTACTCTGCTTGTACAGCACCAATCCTGCCAGTGCGGTCCTTAGGGTCCCTTCATTCCTGCCATTTATGACAAGGAATATGCAAAGGCACAATTATTCATCCACTAAGGTGACAGAGAAGGGCTCTGCTTGGGAATATGTTCCCAGACTTGCAGCATCGTAATGTCAGTTGTTAAAGCACTTTGCAGTTGCAAACAATTCTTGAGAGACTTTTTTTTTTTAATATAAATATTTTTGAACACAGAAGTGCTAAGACTAAATGAATCCTTATTAATTAAGAAGTGCAATGCTGGAAAGTTTTTATACATAACGTTCTCCACACTTTGCCTTTTATTCAAATTGGTTGGTTTTTGTCTTTCCCTCTCCACTTAATTATTGTGCTCTTATCATTTGTTTAACTTCAGACAAAGGACAGTATGTTGAGCCACCCTTATTAAGTCTTACAGATTGTATGTTGTTTATATTCTGCTGTACACTGCATTCCAAAATGGACAAAAAAAAAAAATCAACAAAAACCCCTCAAGTGTAGCATTCAGCCTCTCAAGTCCATGATGTATTTCATTTGCTACGGTCAGAGCAATTTTAACAATGCCTTTCATTTTCTTATAGCCTAAAATGATTTTCTTTCTGTGAGGCCATTCTCCAAAACTTCTCTTCCCCTTTCAGGGTATCATTTGCAATTTAAAGCTAACCTGGTGAGTGTACTCACAATAGGCTTGCCCATAAAATGGTTCAAGGCCTGCCTGCATGCCTAATGAGGTTGATGTTGAGCTATTTAGCTCTTTGTCCTTCCATAATATCTACTTAATGCAGTTCAATGGGAGTGGATTGTTAGAAGCATTAAAGATTCTATTAAGTCTTTACTAAAGCCACTCTATTCTAGTCCAGCTGTATAGTGGCAAGAGCATTAAATTTGAGAATGTAGTGGGAACAAGGGGCCTGAAAAAGCACCTATAAAAAAAGGACAAATTTCCTAACGAAGTAAGACCACACTCAATTTAAGACCTGTTACTTTTGTATCTAGATCTAAAGAGTTTCTCAATGTGCATCTCGCAGTGTTCTGAATTAACTTGTTTCCCTTAATGTATGAACAAGGTACAGTTTTAAATCTTCATCTATTTCCAAAGCACGTGAGTATGTTTTTGCTTCGCCACACTATTGAAAACAAATAATGTTGTAATTTTAATCTTGGAGAAACTACCACATTCTTGCAAAGGCCTCCTTTAGATAACATTTAAATGCAATGTGTTTTCCCATTTGCTTAAATACTGTAATGAGATTGGTCTGCACCATGGATTCAGAAATCTCTGCACTTTGGGGGAAGATAAACAACACTTCTGACAAAAAATATTCATTCAACACATTGTTTTGCTGAAGGGATTGTTTTTTATCAGGCCTGTATGGTGCTAGCCACCAGCATTGAGAAGAGGGAAGAAAAAAAAAAAAGAAGAAGGGGTAGAATGGCCAGGATTTCACACAGTTGGCATTGACGTGGCTTGAAGAGGCAAGCACTAAGCTGTCTTTTCAACCATAGTAAAAACCCTCCATCTGGCCACCCTGAAACTCTGTTAGCTTGTTCAACTCGCTGTCGGCTGATTGGGCTTTGTGAAGCAGAAGTAACAACATCAATAGTATAAACCCTTGCCACTTGAGAGTATTACATTTCATTTCATGCTTGACTTAATCAAAACTGGGGAAATGAAATTTACACCTTTTTGATGTTCTTTTCCCTGCTGTTTAAGGAGAAGAATCTTAACCCATTTGATCTTCACATGCACCCAATAAATGACCAAATATGCCAAGCTGCCAAAAGCAGACGGCTGCCAGTTGCCAGTTTATGTCAGGTCACTGTGAGAGAGCTTAATGCAGAAGGTCTGGAGTTTCATACCAGATACCTCAATTTGCAGTATGGTCTTTTGGTTGCAGCGTCAACAGTTTAGCTCCCCTCCCTATTAATATTAAACTATTATAAAGAAAGCAAAAATGTCATTTTTACTGGAGGGAAATATGTTAGCAGGCGGCTGTTGCATGACAGAGTCAGGAGAGAGTGACAGAGATGAAATGAAGCTGGGTTTGAATTGCTTCTTCAAACCCTTGACATTTGTTCCTTTCTTTTCTGGCTCTGATCTACACGATATACACGGTTGTTGTTGTTGTTTTTCCTGCTAATAACAAGACAGTGCAGTGCCGGATTAGAGATCGAGCGAGTGAAAAATGGGACTGGTGATAACATTTTCCCTGTGCCCGGGGGGAGGCTCATTAAGCACGAGATCAGATCGCTACCAAAATACATACATAAATAAAATCAACAAGTAACAAAGTTTTCTCTTGCAACTTGCTAATGGAGAAAGCTTTTGGTTCAGCGAACGTGGGCCTGGGAAGAGGCCTCGCTGCTGGCCGTGCTGCCCCGGGCTGGCTCAGCAGCATTGCTTGGCCTTCATGGCTGCTTGGCCTTCATGGCCACGCCATGGCTGCGGGGCACCTCAGGGAGGGCTCGTCACCACCTGTGCTGGCGTGAACCTGCACGGCAAAACAAACAAACAAACACCACGCCACAGCTTTCTGCCTTGCCGGACATTGTCCTGCTCTCCTAAAAGACCTTTTGCCTTTTGTCAAGGGCCCTTGTTTATGACTTGATGAAAACATTTGTAATAGATCATCAAATACTGATACATTCTGTGGGACAATATCCCATTTGTTAAATATAAATTAACATTAACATAGATCCCCTGTCGCAAAAAGGCAAAGGGTTTTGACACCTTTTCAGCAGGACAGGCCGGGCCCCAGCAAAGAAAGCCAAGGGCCTGTAAAGGAACTTGTCCCAAATGGTGATCCTTGCGGCTCTTGTGTGACAAGGTACATAGTTTCTATTCAGGAACAGGCAGATTATCGGTTACTATAGTTTCCCTAATGCTCAAATGGAGCTAAGGCCTAAGCTGAACAGAATAGGTTAAAAGGTGCCGATGTTTGGGCCTGCGAAACCACATGTTGAGAGTCAGAGACCAAACAAAACAAAGAGCACATCTCTCTGGTCTTTGATGTCTTCTCTGAGGGACGCGGAGTGAGAAGAACTCCACCATGCCCCCCGCGCCCACCGGCCCGGCCGGACTGGGACAATGCGGCAGGGTGGGAGCACGGGCACTGCGGGGCAGCCGGTGCTGCCAGCTCCTCCACCGTGGAGGAGGAAAAAATCAAGGACCTTTTCCTAGAGGAAAGCGACGAGGGGCTGTCACGGCCTGTCTTGGAAAATCCTTGTAACCGCACATGTTTATTCCCCCGTTTTTTTTCCCCCTACAAGACATGCGCTGTGGTCTCAAACACAAACAAACTCAGGACCCTTGAAGTACTAAGTTTAACTAGACTTAATTTGCTGTTTTCTGCATGTGTTTCCTTTTAGTCTGTCCTTTAGTATTCCGTTTGTGTTGTGTGCTTTAAAAACTCTTTACAGCGCTTCAGCTAACAGCTTTTTATTTAGCTGCCTGCCTCAGTGTCTGCTTTGAATCCGCTGTGGAGCTGGTGCAGTGGCTGCTCTGCGCTCTTGCATGAATCACTGATTCTGCTCTTTTTTTCCATTTGTGAGTGTACAATGTTTTCAAACAATTCATATTCACCATAAAAATGTTCCATGTTGGATATCCCCTGATAGCACAAGCAATGCCTTTGCATTTTTCATAAGTGAGATTAAAATACCCACTACTTGCGCTCACAATGTAGGTTTCCTCCATTCTGTTGAAACTCGGTTTAGTATTTTAATTTTTTATTAAAACTCTTGTAAGCAAGATAAATGTGCATCGGCACTGAAGGGAGACTGCCAGCTTTGATAGGTTATATTGCCACAATTTGCTGCTGCTCTTTAAGTATTCTGGCACTCGAGATCCAAGTATTATGCAAAGCAAAATTAATCAGCACCTGCATCTTTTAAAATAATAGAATTCATGAATTCTAAAGTTTTATCAGCGTTATTGTAATTCTGATTGTCGTCAGTTCTTTATACCATTATAGAAAAATATCTAATTGTAACAACTGTATTCCTATAGTGAACATATTACTTGAATTCAAACCCTAACAATGGCAATAGGATAACTGTCCTTGAATTTGAGCCTTTTGTGATACATCAATAGGCTTACAATGTGCTGAATTAGCAGGCATATTAATGGGCAGATGCAGCACCAGCCCATTCTTTTTACCCAAATCTTCTTATGCAAATACCCCATGAATCCAGTTCAAAGAGCTAGCTTTAAAATGAGCTTCTACACACATTCAGATGGGTCCTTTCACAACCAGCAATGGGACTTAGATAGAAAGTGACATGAGAAAAGTTTAGACACTTGTTTTTATAACTGAACATGATCTTGTTATCATAATCTGATACTGGTAACTGGCATGGTCTGGTTGTAGAATTTTAAGCCTTTAACAGAGGGAGATAATCTAGGCCTTTGTGCTACAATGTACTGAATCCTGCACTTGGTGAAAGCTATCAATGAGAATCGCAGTTCATGCTTTTTCAAACAAAACTTTTTCATGGTAAAAGCTTTTATCCTATGATAATTACTTAACTGATTGTAGCGGTGCCTTTAACGTTAGTGAGCTCATAACAAGGGCACATAAAAAAGGTTGCATTATTTTAGAATAAATAAATTATCAAATAAACAAGTTTTGTTTGCTTGTTGAACTAAATGGTAATGAGGTCATTATTAAAAATGCTAATGCACAGCAGCATGGCTAGTAAAAGTTAATGTATTTTGTGATCTTTCTTTTGTTTGCTGTGTTTCTTGTGATTATTTCTCATCGACAGCATCTGGGTGAGAGTGGTTTTAATGATTTAATTGCATATTTAGGAAAACCTGCCAAAGGAAAAGAAGGAGAATAGTTTTACTGAGTTGTTGATGTTGAAGACCCTTCCTTTAAAGCTATTTTAAGTTTGCCTGCCATTTCAATGAAAACCTATGGTTTTCTAGGTGGTAGTTTGGATTTTTTTAAACAGTTTATTTTAAGAAGTCCAAAAAATGGTGAGAAGGAATTTCATGTTGACATTTCCCATACATGCTGACCAAGCTTCATTAAAGCAATGCTTGCTACAGAATATTCTATAAGAAGTATAAAGACAACTGAGAATTGATTCTCAGCTGGAGCAAATTGGCATAACTAATTGACTTCTGTGGATCTGGTCAACACTGTTTCAGCCTTGGCCAGTGTGTGGAGTTGATAGATGTAGATAATTTAAGCTACAAGAGATTATTGTAAAAAATGAGGGGGGAAATAATCTGCTCTTATATCATTGCATTTAGAGAATCAAATGTATATTAGATTAGTCCTGTACAGCATTATTGATTGGTTTATATTTATGATTCTTTATAATTTTTTTCTGAAATGAATATTTATAGTATGTTCTGAAGCATTAATGAGGAGATTCTTATACCAAAATCCTTCATGCAATAGATGACCATAAAAGCAAGTGTATCTTTTAAACAGTTATTTTCAGAGCAATAGAAAAATTTCATATAGACGCATACTGGCAAAAATATTATGGGTTGTGCTTCATGGAGGAATGCTTTAGTAAGATTTAATGGTAGCAGACATAAGAGTTCCACTTAAGTGTTCTTCCGGACATTTTGTGTTCCAGCATTAATTAGCAGCATTTAGGGACATGAATACATTTGATGAATGTTTTGATTTTTAGTATTGTTTTCTATGTACTGTAAACCTGCAATAATAAACTCATGTGCTGAAAGAATCTTTCAGATTAATGTATGAGTACACAGAGGGACTAATTCTGAATTCAGATGTATGTATGTAGACCCTTCCTGTCTCAATAAGATAATCCATCACCATTGATCCTGTTGAGCCATTACTGCCTTACTCATCTACAATAAATTTAATCTTTCAAATGAATGTATTGCTGATCAGTAAATGTGGTTAAATGTAAAGGAACACGTTAGGACAGTGACTGGCAGATGGGAATCTGTTCCAAAGACTGTGGTTCTGTAAGGAGCTCCTGGGAAACATCAGCCACCTCAGACAGCCCCACTCCACAAGAGAGGCTTTTCACGGACTTTGTTGAATGTGTTCTCCTAGGGCACAAAATACCTGCACATGTTATGCTTTTATGAGGCTTCAAAATAATTGTGTATATCTAGCTACATCACAATTAGACTGAGATGCTTAAAGTAACTGCATAAATCTCTCAACTTTTTGTATGCTGCTTTTTTTTTTTTCCACATTGTAGATGAAGCTGAAGTGATTAGATGAAGTTTTATCTTCTTGCTGGTTTTGTTGTATCTGGGAATGTTTCACCATAGCATGGAAAAAGGCATGGAAGGAAATCAGTGTAGGAGAACCACTGAAAGGGTGAAGTGTCAAAGGTGATGCAGGAGAGAAACATAAATGGGACAGAACTGTAAAATGCCTGGAGGGCAAACTGCATGGTAGAGTGGTGGAAGGAGAGAGAGATGGGGAATCATCTAGAACATCAGTATCAGACTGTCAAACTGCATGATATCTAAAAGAGGAAAGGGAAATTTGGTCTAAACTAATGGCAGATGGCATAATTCAGGGAGCAGAACGATTGAAAAGAAACTCCAACCTCTGTTCTTGTTGTGGAGATGATTTTAACATTTTGTGTCTTCTTTTACCAGTCTGTATAATGGGGATGGTAGTAGTAACTCTGAAAATGGATGTGGGGACTCGGAGCAGAAATTCTCAAGAACATGTGGCCTACTAATACCTGTTATTTACTGTAGTTCACCAACAAGGAGTTCCCGTTTTGTAGCATCAGCAGTACCAAAAGGCCAGGAAAAGCAGATTGTACAAACAAAATTAATTTGAACGTGTTTCAGTCCCATTAATGTGTCTGCTGTGCTTCAACAGACAGACAGAAAACCAGGTCTGAGTAGGGAGAAGCAGAATCAAAGTGTGTTGGTTTTAGAATTTATTTTGTGATAAGTAAAATGGCTGTGATCATGGTTTTGTATAGGAAAGCAGAATTTAATATGCTGGCATCAAAATCAAGTCCTTGAGTTCTTGTTCTCAAGGAACAGACATTCTCTGAAAAGAGAGTTTCGTGATGATGGAGACTACCTGCAATTTTAAGTCAAATTTTCAGAACACATTTTAAAAAGACGGCAGGGGCGAGGTGAACCATTTCTGTAAATCAAAACCAGGTAAAATATTTGTAGCTAAATCATATTTTGATAGTTTGCAAATGAAATTGAATGTTTTGACAGTTTTAAATAAAAACTTTTCATTTCCAAATGGCATTTTTTCATAAAAGTAAAATTAATCCATCCCAAATGAAAAGGGTTTCGGTATCATTCCTTGCACTGGCCTCATTGACTTTCATCCATTTTAGTACTTAGAGAAACTGGGATAAGCATGTATTTTGGTGCTTTGAGGAACTGGATCCTACAATGTTTGAGATAAGCCTTAGTTTGTCATACAGACAAAGCTGAAATTCATCCCCAAGAGATTCAAATTCTTGATTTTGTCATTTTGACATCTGGCGCTGTAATAATAGTTTCATGCCTGCTTTTCTATTTCTTTGTGTGCACAGGAGGATTGTTTTTTTAAAATGCTCATTTTTCAAATCTTCTTCCAGGGAACAGTTTGGCATGCTTTGGGTCCTCTGAGCAAACCAGTGTTTTCTAACTACAGGTGTTCACCCAGCAGTAACGTTGCACTCCAACCAGAACAAAAAATGAATTATACTCACAAAATATGCCAATGTTCCTAGTCTCGCGCCTTCATCAGGGCTGCAATGTTAGTATACTGTGCTAAATCCAAGTCAACAATAAAAGAATCATGAGAAGTGCGAATGGAATTGTTTCTCTGCCAGGTGGAGTGCAACGAGGCTTTACTGTTTGATGAACAGCTGTAAATACTCTAGATTCCCCCCTTGCATTCGTGCTGTGTAGATAGTAGCACTGGTGCTTTGTTTTTAACATCACCAGAGTCACTGACATTACACTGTTTGCTGCAGTTTCATAGCTTCTCTTGGCTTTTCTTACCTTCCAGGTATTAGATGTGCAATACCCTATAGCAAATGCTACTACAGCCTGAGAAGAACTCACCCTTTCCCTGTAATTTTAGGGCAAAATTTTACAGCAAAACCAACACTCCTTCCATTAAAATGCCATCCAGGGGGATTTCTGTGTGCAGGGGGCATTTAAGGATTGAGTGACCTCTTCTCAGTCATACAAGAGGTTGGTGATGAGTTTGACAATGCAACCCAAATCATCGTATTCGCCATGTGTCGTTCAGCTTGTGTCTTTCTCTTGTGCCTGTCCGGTAGGAAAGAGAACAATTATATACTTACTAATGAATAACTTCTGATTTCTGAGGTGTTCATGCTAGTGGCACTAGGGATTTACATGGACGTGTTAAGCATGGGATCAGATTAAAAGCTATCGTGTAACAATATGGTTCTTTTGCAGGGATATTGGTATAACTTTTGAGTCTGTGTGTACTATATGTGCCTGTGGGATAAAATAGTAGTAGAGCAGTACCTCCTTGGATACACTAGCCATTTTTCTCTCAGAAATTCTTGGCACACTAGGAGAGAAGCTCAATCACTGATTTAAACATAAAGCAGGTGCGGTTTCATGATACGTGGCCACAGGGCTGTCTTTGTCAAACCTTGATGCTCTGGTTTAAAATAAAGGTATAGACCCCTTGGAGATGAAAACACGGGGACAGTAGGCTTGTGTTAGACCAACAGAATGATCAGGTATCAGATCTGGAGCATGGATGTCCTCAGCTGCGTGAGAATATGAAGGAGGCAACACAGCTCAGAAAATTTAGAGAAAGAATTGTTTCACTGTTTATGATAGCCCTACAAATACACAGCTTATATAGCAGACTGACAGAGAGAGGAAGGGAGATCAGCTCCTTAATCCAGAATCTCTGAAAGACGATGGAAAAAACAATCTGAACATGTTACAATAATTCAAATCCCCGTAAATACTCTGTTGAATACTGAAAAACGTGAAAAATTATTATTGCTCCCAAGGCAGCCTATAAATATTGTTACTGTATTGGCTGAATCCAGACATAAAATATTTTCTCCCTGTTTATAAAACAGTTGACAGACATAACAGACACCACTAGCCAACTCTTAATCTTGGTTTTAAGATTTAGATTTGTTCTAGATGTTAGAATTAACCCTGGTTAAAATACATGATAGATTTCTATTCTACAAGGGAAATATCCCTCTTCAGAAGAAATCCCCTTCTTAAATCATCTAGTCTGTGACATCCCCTTAATCCCTTTATTTTCCCCAAATTTAGCATAAATACTTCCCTTTTTTACACCTCCATCTGTTTGTTCTACTTTTCTGCCTTGGTTCCTGTCTGTGATGCATTGAGCTCTGTTTTCAGTCATAAGGGCATTAGCTAAAGCAGTAGTTTCCCAGAGTTGGTGCCAGAGAAGTAGACTGAGTGTCTTGAGAATGGTGAAAGACATAAATATACAGAGACACATATTGATCTGTATGCGTGCAGGAGTGGAGACGGATGGATGGGTAGATGGACATGCACACAAATAAATAATACAGCCAGTGAATGTACATACGCATCTCTCAGAAAAGTCGTAGAATTCTAAAATGCTCTCACTAATAGTCTGGTTAATGAATACAAATGCAGTGCAAACTCAAGTAAGCTTAATACATACAATGGTTTGTTCCCAGGCATCTATGGAGTGGTAAGGAGGAGAATTAACATAGGATTATCATATTTTACACATAGACATACTTGCCAATCCTTTTAAGAATACTTTAAGGACAGATCTAGAGTCTAAGTATTTGGAAGTAAGAATTGCTAAATATAGATTGTGCAAACCACTTAGCTATAATTCTTTTGAATTACTTGCTGAATGACACAACTGCGTGTTCAGTTGACTTCTATATAATGAAATAAGCCATTTTAATTTTAAAATGTGTGAAGATAGTAGTCCATAAGCTACCCTAAATATTTAGAAAACTTTCATTTGATTAACTAAGCCATGCTTGGCACTATGAGAAACTATCCACTACTTTAATACTATCAAAAACCTGTTCTGAAAGTGAATGGTAAAAGATACACGTTTTCCTGAGTTTCAGAATTCAGCACATTTGTAAGGCACATTCCACAGATGCTGGAGGTTTTATGCAGGTACAATCAAGTATCTGTAAGATCACCTGGCTGCATTATGCAGTTGTCTGACAATGTGGGTGTGGTTTCATGATCGTTAATATCCGATCTATGTGCTATCAAAGCACTCAGGGTGTAAATTTGATCTGGATAAAGGGAAAGCACATGACTACATTTCTGTATAGTTGGGTTAGCTTACAATATGCAGTTTGTGCTGGCTGTGATAGGACAAGAAATGTCTAATTTGGCATAAAGGCTGCTGATACATTTTTTTTGAATGAGCTACAGAACTAGGATGGCAAAGCAAGGTTTTTCCACAATGTCTCTTTGCATCTTGTGACCACAGTGCTTTCTTTCTCTTTGGTATTAGTGATTTAAAATCATGGTTTTAGTCTATTGTAAAATGGACCATCAGAGGCAGCTCCTGTTAAAAATATGTAACAAAACCTCTCTCTAAATGTTGTTAGGATTGCTTCTGCAGAGCAGAGAACATTTGCTTTCTTTTCTTCATTTATTAATATTACCTAAATGACTTATTTGCATAATTTATGGGAATGCTTTTCAAATATTTTCGGAATAGCTTTTGGTGCAGGCAGAAGTAAGTTTAGAACACACAGGTGAGAAGATAAATCTTGTTTCTTCAAAGTTTTTAAGCTGTATCATGGATGAAGAGTCCTTTAGGGTTGCTGTGTCTTGAAGGGTTTTGCTCTGTGTCATTTCTCACCTTTTTACCTCTTCTATGTGGGGGAGAGCAAGAAAGCTAGTTAGGAAAGGGCAGGGCCAACCTGCTCAGTGGCAGATGACCTAGCAAGGGGCAATAACCACAAGAGGTGCCTTGGGAAGATTCAAAGCGCATATTAGGAGAGATGTTTCCCCCAGGAAGGTATAGAAATACTGGAAGAGATTGGCCAGACCCTTGGAGGTTTTCAAGAGCTGGTTAAACAAAGTCATGGCTCGTCTATTGTTCATGACAGTTCTGGGGGAGACTGGAACAGAAACCTTAGCGTTCCCTTCCATTAATATTTCTGAATATGTTAGTCTGTACATACATTGCAGAGAAACCAACGAGTAATTTCTTTGAGTTTTTCACTGCAGGTAAGTTTTCTTTTTGGGTGAATTTTTTTAATGGGATTTCAATGATTTTGTACGGGGGCTATAACTCAGCTGTGAAATCAGCTCCATGGCTCTAATACAGAAGCCATATATTGTATAACAATCGCATTCCCCACAACATAGTGATTACACTAAATTTTAAAAATCTTGTTTTCTTGTTGAAATCCACCATCAAAACCCATTGTGTATATATATACTTGAAAGTACACTTTTATATGAGCATCTTATCAACTTTAATTATTAAAAAAAAAAAAAAAAAACAAACAACTTTTCAAACCACAGCAGAGCAGTTTCTACTTGTCTGAAATCCTGTATTCTTTCCTACATTCATCTTCAGAGTTTAGCTTTAAAAGTCATTGTTGATAATTTTAAAATATTTTGAAAGGTAATGAATATCATACAGGGTCAGCCCAGATGTCCTGTTGTGTCCTGCTCTCTGTCTCTAGCTAGCAGTGAATGCTGATCCATGTAAGAGCAGCACGTCATCCTTTCCCTGGTATATCTTTGCAATAATCAGTGGTTCACTCTTCACCGAACTAGGTGCGATCTGAGAATGCATCTCACAGCAGCGTTCAGCACTTTGCATGTTTAAACTCATTGAAATGTAGTATTAATTACGGTGGTGTATCTAATGGTGCTGTCATTATTCTCTGATGGATTTTTCCAGAAGACCCAGCCACCAGATGTTCATTTGGTCAGTTTCCAAAAGAAATATGCTTCTCTATACATCTTTCATTTGGCATTTAGTGACTTTTTCACAGCAGTGCACTTGCAATTAAGAATCTTTTTGGGTTCGAGTGGTTTGGGGTTTTTTTTTTGGGGGGGGAGGGGGAGCGGGTGTTAACACAACAATAAGCTCAACTGTGTTTACAGTTGAACTGTTTGAAATTGCATCAGGCAATGAGTCAGTCTTGGTCACTCTTCAGCTGCTCTGAGTTCTCACCCAAATGTTTGTTAAATCAGTTTTGGTCACTTTTGATTTATGGAGGCATGATTAAATAGGGAGACTGGAGCAACAGAAAGTATCTGCTGCTGTTTGGGAAGCACAAGCCCTGGAAGCTGGCGGATGTTGGCTCTGCAGCAGATCAACCTAGCTGGAGCAAAGGTCATCTTCTAATGGAAAGAAAAACAAAAATAAAACACTCCCGCTCCACCACGGGTATGTACTGAGCTACCAGGGGGGAGGGAGAGCTCCTGTAATACAGTGCTGTGCCACCTGTGCTGTCCAGATCTTTATGGTCCTTTACTCCTCTTTTCCTCCCACGGACAGATTACAAAGTCTGAAGAACCTGTGACAGGCCTGAGCAATAGTGAAATGGGCTACTGCTCAGCCTCTGCCATGATCCAGAACCCTCCCACTCAGTTCTGGTTCCCTCCAGCCTTGCTCTCCTGCGATAGCAGCTCATGCCCTGACCTGCGATGGGCAGCATTCCTCAGCGAGAGGTTTGCAAATGATCCTCTATTTGATTCAGTCTGGAGAGATCAAGAGGAGCTTTGGTGCACAGAGACATGGGACTGGGGATTTCTGCCCACCTCCAGCTGTGCTCGTCCTGTTTGATGGAATCAGTATGTCACGGCTGATGTTAAACTCGGTATTTTCTTGATTGCTGTTGTCCAGCTGTGGCACTGGGTCCATCTCTGCTGTTTCTACACTGTTCCTTCACAGCAAGCAGACAGCCAAGTGCCATGTGTGCTCTTCAGCATAAGAAGCTTCCTGGAGAGCTGTCTGTGGCTAGTTCTAGCAGGGGTCCAAATTCTAAAACTGGAAGCTTGCATCATTAAGCCTTGAAGTAGATCTGCACTGCTTAATGATATACAGTGGGACATCAATGACGTTAAATACCCATCTTCTCAAAGTATGTGTGTTTTCATTATCTTTGCCTTCATGGTGCTCTGGAAGAGTGATTCTGCTATACAAATTGATTTTCTCCTGTGTCATCTGGGACTGGGAAAGGAGGGAAAACAAAAGTCTGGTGCTTTGAAACTAGGTGGTACCAAGGCATTCCATCTGACCTCTTGCACAGCTCGGGAAAGGGCGATGCCATGTTGGGAAGAGTATTTGGCACCAGACGATGGAATCTTTTATGGAAAACCCCAGTTCAAATGATGGGAACAATTAATTTGCAGTACTGAGGATCTGAACATCACACTTTTATTGTCAAGGAGGCATATCTTTTAGGATCTGTTTGTTATTTTCCTTTGTGGTTCACTTAGCTTTCATTTTTATAACTACTGTATTTACATACAGGACTTAAAATTCCCAGTTTTGTGTAGCAAAGTGGTTGTGAAGGGAATTTTGGTCAATTTTTGTAGCAAAATCTTTTCTATTTACTGAGTGAAGACTTAGTGTTGGCCAGGTGAACTTTTGCTGCATAGGTCCAGGGTTCCAGCTGAATTTTTTCATTTCCATTTTGTGGAAGCATTTAGAGGAAATCTGATCTATGCTTTTCTGTTGTACAACCCCAGTATTGTACAACACTTTTGTTGCTCATGTTTAAGACTGTAGTACCTGTGTTCAAGTTATGGAAACAGAAAGGAACGCTTGGGCACGCTTAGGTGTGCACACAGTGAATGTTCTGTGTGTAACGAAATGAGAAACACCACATTTTCAGTTTACATCTGCATTGCAGGGTACAGGCAAAAGGTGTTCCCCACTCATTCATAACTGTGAGTCCTGAGATAACTGTTGTTGTTTGGGTAAAATGGACAGAAGAGCAAATTGCACTCCTTGTTCTGTTTAAAAGGGTGCTGTTTTGCAGCCTCAGCCATGGTTTTTGCCAGTCCCATGCGTTTCCATCATGGTTCTTATCTTTGCTTTCTGTAACTCTGCTTCTTTCAAAATCCCAGTGATTAGTATGCAAAATTTCTCTGTCTTTGAAGCTAAAGACATACTCCTGGGTATTGTCATCAGTTACAGCTTTGGTGTTCTGTTCAGCATCTTAAGAATAAAATCTCTAACTAAATTCTTATCCTGTTATTAAGGACGTAAAGTGAAGGAGCTAACTAAAGGAAGCATGAAAATTGTGAAACGCTTCTTTTTTTGTTATTGTTGTCGTTTCTTTTTTGCTGTTAGTTTTTGCCAGTACCACTTACTTCAATAAAGCTAGTGGCAGCTTTTAAGCAAGAACAAGTTGTACAGTACATGGGTGTGTGTCTGTCCACATAAATTTCACTTCTTTAAATTAAAAACCCGATAAATGAAAACTGTCCAGATGCACTGGTTGTAAATGAAAGGCTGACTCAATGTCTGCTATGGCCATTAATGAGCCTTTCCTACACTCCCTAATCATATTGATTGCCTTATTGAATGAAACATGTGACACAGACCTTGTGTGGAATCTCAGTGGTGCTCAAGCACTCACTTTAGTTCTTTGTAGAGTATGTGGTGATTTACTACTGGCACCTTTTCAAACGGCAGCTCTTTAAATTTGTGGTCTTTGGTTGAATCTTCTACCTATACACTTAGTTTCTCAAAGCACCAGTTATCTTCAAATTGTTAATATCCCAGCAGGTGTTGATGACAGAAAAGCCATGCCAAGCCCTTGGTCGGCATATCATTTTCCTTGTCCAACATGAAGTCAACATACTTCCCTCAAAAAGGAATTGACTGTGGTGGAAAACAGCCGGACAGGTTCCTACTTCTATAGCCTTTTTTAAAAAAAGGATCTGTACATTTTTAACCGGAATGGTCATTATCTCTACTTAATAAAAGTTTTATTAAGAAACACCCTCGGTTTTAAGCATCCCAAAGTTATTTGGGTAGCCCATTTGAACTAAGACAGTGGCCCTATCGTGTATCTAGTGAAGAATTATTATCCTGCAGCCCTTCATACGGCTTGAGTACTATAAGCTTCCTGTTGATCTTTGCAGTCTCAGGAAAAAGATGAAGTTTACAGTGGAAGTGGAAAAGGAAATGATTGAATAAGCTTTGAAAACTAAACTACTCTTCCTCCTTCAAACAGGTCCTTCTGGGCATGGCTAGAAAGACACGGAGTACAATGACAAGGAAGTCTACTAAACAAACTTCTGGTGTTCTCATAGTTGTTACTGGCTGTGTACAAGTTTAGTGGAACTCATTCATGCTTGTTAAAAGATGAGGCTGTTAACTAGTAGTTAACTACATTGTTAACAACTTGTAGTTTCTAGTATTCTGGTTTGGGTTGGTTTGATTCAGATTTAGGGACAACATTATACAAATTTAATCCATATTGATGGAGCAGATTTTTCTGAATGTTGTTCCTTTAGTAGGCTAGACAGTTAATGTTTTTAAATTGTAAACTTCAACTATATTTATAAATGTATTGTTGCCTTTATTTTTTCATTTTTGATCTCACCGAAGAAGAAGGTAACTGCTCTTGCAAATGCAAAACAATAACTATTTGACTTGGCTTCCCATCATAGTTCTTCTGCTTCTGTATCACCATTTCCACACAGTGCACATCTGATCAGCCCATGTGGTGCTAACATGGAGAGCTCGCAGAGCTTAACTGATATTCTGGAGAGGACAATCTATGAGAGCACATTTTTTTATCAATAGTTTTCCCATTTCAAAAGATCAACACACTTTGTAATGTAATGAACTATATAATATGTGGGTGAGAGGGTGTGTTGTGTGCGGAAACCCCAGTCAGGGGTAATATCTGTTGTCCTTCAAGCAGTTGCAGTGTAAGCAAAGGATGAGGAGAGGAACATAAGGGACCTTGGGAGACAACAGTGAGCCATGTAGAGGGAGCAGAGAAATGGTGTGAGAGACAAAAGGTTAAGGGGGAAAAAACAACACCAAAAGTAAAAACAATAGAAGAGGAGAAAAAGAGAACTAGGAAAGGGTGAGGACAGGGAAGAGGAAAATAAGATGCAAAAGGAAAAGAATGGGAGGAGCAACCTGTGCACCACAAGCAGAGGAAAACAACATTGGAGAAAGAACTGTACTGGCTGGAGATGTCCATGAGACACCTAAAGCATTTGTATTCTACCTAAGTGTTCTGTCTAGATTTCTAATCTGCTTCTTAATGCTTTAGAATGTTAAATGCATGAAAATGGGAAATCTTTTTTCTGATGCATATTTATTTCTTCTTTTCTAATGTTGCAATATACACAGGGAAAGAATAGGATGTGTGTTAGTTCAACAGAAGCTCAGGACAACTTGTTTTATGTGAACGAGGGTATTGGGTATTGTGAGCTATAAAAACATTTCATTGTTAGACAAGAAGAGTTAAATGTATCACTTTTAGCAATCTTCCAAATTAAACAGCCAAGTTTTGCTCTTCCCTCCGTCAATATGACATCATTTTGTTTACACTGAAAAAACCTACATCTTGAGTTGGAGCAGGTTATTCAGTGTGGCAAGAATTCATAAAATGTTCTTAGAAGTTTTCATTTTTGTCTCAGTAAGAGGAAGTCAAACCAAACATTTTCAGATGTATAAACCATATACTTTAAACATTGCTCCCAGTGCTGCATTTTTGTTTTTTGGTTTGTTTGGGTTTTTTTTTTTTCACTGAAAGCACAAAAACATTAATCAAATACATTAGTACACAGGGGAGAGATGTATGAGAAAGAAACTGTACATCTGTACAGGAGGGTTGTCTACACTTTATGTTTATTCTAGTGATGAACTTCAGCCTTCTGTCACTCAGTACTTCAGTATTTTCTAATTAACCTTAGTTTTGCAGTTCCTTTTAAAAAAGCAGTTGACAATCACAGTCACTTGAGGACTGGATTACACAGATTATATTCTCATTTTGTTTCTCCCTGATAGGACATTTCTAGCCATTTTGTGCTCTTCTGCTGAAACCCAAGTGCCCCTGAATGCTGCTCATTGGTGTTGGGATGGGGAGAGCCGTCCCTCCAGACCCAGCTGCCACGGCAGTGCTTTTCTAAGGTAAATTGCTATAACAAAGTTAAAGCATAAAGCACCAACATGACAAAGTGCTCCTGTAGCTGGAACTTTAGGTGGCATCTTAATATCTTTCGGAAGCAGGCAGATCTGGCTCCAAACATGTGAGTTATAAAGGGCTCTGTCTGTGAGGATGATGCCGTGATGTCTGGTAATGGTAACTAGCAAGGCAGTGAAGTCACTTCTAAAAGTATCGTGCTGCAGCATGAAGCTTCCTGGCGTGATGTCAAGTGGCTCTTGTGAACCCCGACTGCTCCGCAGCAGCTACGGTTATTCTTAGAGACACTTCCCATTCCTTAGGAAAAGCTACTGTGAGAAGCTTAGTTGACTTTTATCTTTAGAAGCAAGCATTTAAATGTTGGACTAATTTGTAGCTCATTCGCAGCTCAGCTGCAGCCCTGCCAGCTGTGCTGGGATCAGTGACAAGCCTTTCTTCCACCTCCAAAGCACACTTGCAGACAGATCCAGGGCCTGGAAGTGCATTGCCCCAGAGGCAACTCGGGTTTTTCACAAGCATGTAGCTGCCTGGGGGACTTTTCCAGAACAAGTAGCATATTAGGCGTTCCCTAGCAAAGGGAGACCTTACACACACATAGGAATCTTGCTGGCTTCACATGCATTGGATTGGTGTTGCTGGGGTCTGCCCTGTTGGAGATGGAGAGGGGCTGGTGACCATGGAGTTAAGTATTGCCCCAGCAGGCCGCATGGCTTAGAGGCAGAGGCATGAGCTGCCCAACCAGGCAGCAGAAGGGGACTAGAGGAAGGACCTCTATCCCCTCAAGGGATGTTGGTTCAGAATGGTTGGTAGGAGCATCCTTTCTCTTGGTTGGATGGGCACCCGTGCTCCTGGGACAGCATTCTTGCAGGACTTGGCGTGTCAGCTGAATTAGAGACAGCCTCTCTTGTGTGTTGGACCACAAGGGGAAAAAACCTTCCTTTTTGGGTGGAGATCAGAAAATTAGTTAATGAAACTGAGGTAGGAATTGGTAATAACTACACTGAGAAGCATCTGGCTGTGCAGCTTGCAGTCATTTGGCAGTACGGAGTGTTGCTCTCACATTGACAGAGAACCTTATTGTATTCTTCATTCTTGTCCCACCCATCTCTTCTGGTTTTGGGGAATGAGGTTGGAAATGTGTTTGCCCTCCCAGATTTGGAAAGTTGGTTTGTCCATTTCTGCAGTCTGATGAATAATAAACACACTTACTCAGAAGCCTAGCAGCCTCCCCTTTTCAAGCCCTCACTGCCAGCCACGGTTAAGCTGGTCAAGCTGGTTGCAGACTTCACCTGTATTTTGGAGAAGTGTGTGGTGGCAGCTGGGCAAGCCCTGGGGCAGCGACATCTTGGCTAGCAGAGGGCAGGAAAAGGCAACGAGTCCATTCCTGACCTGGCAGTAGGATGAACCACACCCTGTCAGGTTTACTTCATTGCAAAAAAAATAATAATAAATTTAATTTCATAGTCATAGGTTTATATGGGGCTCCCCATCTGAAGGAACAGAAATGAACTAGCACCTCTGCTTCTTGGCACAGTCCGTTTAACCTGGACAGTATACAAAGATATACGTATGAGAATAATGTTTTTCTTAAATTTGCCAAGCATATCTTTTTTTTTTTTTTTAGTTCAAGAGATTTCTCCTTGTTTACACAACTGTTAACTTTAGTCTATCTTATACACACAGAAGATGCTTCTTTTCAATGTCATTCTTCTTTTAAGACCCAAGAAAGAGCGAAGGAGTAAAAACAACCACTCGTCACTGTTAACATGAGCTGCTGAAGTGATTATATTAGTTCACCGTAAGTGTCCAGATGCTCTGAGCAATGGCTTCTCGCCGCCGGTCGGGAGATTCCCATAGCAAGCATCAGTAATAGATAGTGTGAGAAAAAGAAACATGATCAGGGCTCTTCTTAAAGAGGGTAAAATATACACCCAGCAGGGATGAGAATATCCTCGAAACAAACAGCAGGGAGCTGAAACGAGGAAGAACCAGGGCAGGAAATGCAGCTACCATTCTGATTTCATCAGATTAGCAGAAGTCGAACAGGGGAGAAACCAGAGGATTTCTGTGAAGGTGGAAGAGCACCGTGTTATGGTCACCCTTGACCAGTACACCCAGTTTTCATACTGTGCCCGTGTGAAAGAGCAGAAGAGGTGCAGAAATTATGGGTGAGGTGTCAGCTTGTCGTGGAATAGTTGGCTTCTTTCCTATTTAGTTTTTCTTTTCTAAACTTTCTTCTTTTTTTTCAACTTCAGGTCAGATTTTTAAATGAAGAAACTGCTCTTTAGAACTGAACCTGCAAAAAAAGTTGTTTGCTAAACTGACCCAGTTTCATTAATAGCTTTAGTCTTTCCTAAGCAATGTTTTTGAACGTGGTTTGGTTTTTGTTGTTGTTGTTTTTTTTTTTTCTGAAACATAGTTCTGGCAGCTGTGTATTGTCTCGTAGTGACACTTTCTGGCTTTTATTAATTATTGCAATTCAAGTGCAACAAATACAGAACTAACTAAATGAGCCCTTAAAAACATATTGCTCTTAATTAAACGGAAACTTTGAAGGCACTGGTTTAACTGGGTGAGATTCACCAAGGGTAATAAATACATTATATCTACTTAGTGTTTTAAGTGAATTTTAATTCTGTCTCTAACAAAATTAATTTGATTTTCAAAATGAGGAAAAGGGGTGGAAGTAATGGGAGTGTAAGGGCAGTGAGTGATCCTGTAAAAGCCTTGAATTGGCAGGTGGAGTGGAGCGAATTGTGAGATGGAAAGGCAAAGGAGATTTCTCATTAGGGTGTCATGTTAACCTGAAGTGATTAAAGTGTGAGGCCTTGTAGGAGCTGATTTTTCATTTCTCCAGCGATCAGGGCTTGTAAGCAAAACTAGGAGAAGGGATCAAAACAACAGAGGACTCAGCCTTACTGTGTCATGGGTCTTAGGACCTTGGCAAAGCCAAGCTTCCTGAAAAAAAGGATGGAAATTGGTCCTTAGTATATTTAATTAAAGATTGAGAGTTATTTAAATATAATTTAAAATGATTTAACGAAAACCAGTGTTTGAATATAAGGTTTCATTTCCCTGAAAATAAAGCATGGCTGAGGATAAGAACCTTTACATGCCAATCCAGTGATTTGGAGACCCCTGCCTGGAAGGGCAGCTCAGATGCACTGCATGAGTCGTAGCCCTCAGAGGACTGGCCCCAATTGCTGTGCTGGATGTGTGTGCTGGCTGCCTACACTGCTGCATCGGCTGAGCTGCACGAGAGTGGAACAATATTACAGGTTGTGTAATAGCAAGCAAGATTTCCATTTTCCCTGGAAGAAGAAGGAATCGGTGACATACAGTTCACTGCTGAATAGGGCATATGATCAACACTATTGAATTGAGGATGCATTTCGTTTAAGAATGGTTGCTTAAAATTGGTTACTTTTCTCCCCACTTTTATTTTAATCTTTTAATTCCTCATTATAAAGTAATATTTTCTAGCCTCCAACTTTCATAAGAGGTCACTAGAAGAAACATATCAAATAATTTCAGAATGCATTTTAGTTGACTTTTGGATAAACTTAATGGAAATTTTCATAAGAAATATTTTGAAACATTTTTGCCACAAGATACATTTAAGAAAAATCTTAAATACTAAAAAAAAAAATTAAAAAATATATGATTTGTCATATTTTATAGACCTAATGGACACAATTTGCACACAGGAGGCTTTTTGTGGGTTGAAGATGGGTTCTGCAGGCTGTGCTGGGCTCAGGAGTCAGGACTTGGCAAATTCCCTTTGGCTGTCTTTGGTCTGCTGTTGTTACAAAACTCCAAGAACTCTTGCTGCTAGCACTTCTGTGAATGTTTTAGGAGATGTGTTTATTGCTTTAGAGTGAAGATGAGGAAGGCAATTCTTTTTCCAACAGAACAGTAGGGAATCACAGTCACTTACAGATAGAGAACTCAGATAAATGAAGGGAAGACTCTGTCCACGTGCCACTGCAGGTTAGAAGACACCTGTTCTACCTTTTCTTCTTTCAGAAAAAGCAGAATAAATCAACTAAGCAGGGGGTTAGCCAGGAGAGTTGTGCTATCAGCACTCTCCAGCTTCTGGTGCCTGAGCAAGCCAGCTTGAGCAGCTCTGCAGTACTGTCCCATGCTGCGTGCATGCACTTCTGCAGGCGTACCCTGAACTCAGCTACAGCCCCTGCACCCACACGAGCTCCTAACTTCCCAACTCTCTTATTTGTGTCCTATGTTGTTTTATCTACTGACATTAAATGTTCCTTCAGGCAAAAAGTACAACAGAAAGCCAAGTCACCTGTGGTATAGGTATTGAGTTTCTGACCTAGAACAGCACCTACAGAAAGGAAAGCTTTTAAAGTCTGCTGTATTTGAGGGAGCAGGTACCTGTTGTCTTTTAGCCATGAAATGGCTCCTTTTATCCTGAAAATACGTTTAAATACAATGAGGGAGGACTAGCATAAATACAAGAAAACGTTTTGTGTGGTAAATATGAAGTATTTCAGAAGTAACCAGCAGTGCGTAATTCTTCATCAAGCAGAAGCCAAGGTACAGCTTCTGCTTCTCTTCTCACAAATTTGAAATTAGTTCACGTCTTTCCTTTCTTTTATGTTGTTGGCAATTATTCGGTGCACCATAAGCCCCGTGTCCTAAATTTCTTGATTCATGTCTAAACATTGCTTGTATTAGCTGTACCCTAATTAATCCTTTTGTGCCACAAGTTGAATTTGCCTAGCATGCTTTTCATTGCCAGCAATGGATGCACCAAATCTGCTGATGCCAAAGAGGTAGCATATATTTAACATGCATCAGCACTCGCTCTCCCTTTTATAATTGCTGATCCTCCCGCACTTAATAATACGCCACTAAGCTAAGGTTATACACAGCTCATGCAGTGCTAACTATCAGGGTGTGTGGTTATTCTATAATAACCACATTTTAGGGTGTGTTTCAATTTTACAGGGCAGTCATTTACTTCAAATTACTTTGTCATTTCTTAAAGCCATTGTGTAATTCCTTTATTAAAGGAAAAGAAAAAATATAATTTGATTTTTAAAGATGCATTAAATAACACTAATTATAATGCTTAGCTCTTAGCACATTTTTCATCCTCTGCTTTACAGCCATTTTGCTAATTAATTTTTATGGCATCCTTGTGGTAAGCAACTAGCTGTACCTCTGACTGAAAGTTTGGAATGCCAAGGCAGGGAAATCGAGTGGTTTGCCCAAGATTACTGTGAATTGCCCAGGAGTTGAGTTTAGAGCCAGTAGTAGTATTTGGCTGTTTCTGACTGCTGGGTCATGCACTCACAAGTATTTCTTTCCCCCAAACTATATAAATAATCTCAAGAATGATTTCATCTTTAAAACAGATAAGAACAGAGCCATAATATGGCACAAGTCAGCTCTGTGCTCAACAGGATCCTGGCTCTGTGAAGGAAGATGTGCTTCTAAACAGCTCCACTCAAAAAATAAAATTCCAGTCAGTACGCCACTGGTCTTTGGAGGTCGCAAAATTTTTCCTAAGTGTCCACCGGTCCTTTTCTTGAAGTTTCACCAAGTAATTAGTGGTTGCGAGGCAGTAATCCATGTTTCCATTGCCTCCTGTAAGGCCTTTTCAAGCTCCAATCTAACTGCTAGCTCTCAACCTGTGATTAAATTTCTGAGCTGCCTTTAGTCTCAAGAGCGTTCAGTTAGGTAAAAAGAAATGTCTTCAGCTGCGAGCTGCTGGCAGGTTAGGGGTAAAGGAAGAGAAGATGTTTCTTCTCTTGTTTGTAGATGCACCATCCTTAATGGAGGGGAGAAAGGAGAAGCAGAAAACAGAAGATGAAATGACTACAATGGGCGTAGGTAGGTACTGAGAGTTTCTGAAATAGCAGGCAATCACATTTAGGCAAACATACAGAGTAGAAAGACTTTTTAAAATTGTTTATCCCGACAACAACTTGAAGAAAAACTTACTGGAGCAGTTTTATCAATAATCTCAATTTTCTTGGAGTGTTGATAATACTAGGATATATTAATACGCGTGTGTGTGTGTGTATATATATGTAGCATTAAATTCCAATAGTGTAATATAATGTATCTGTGAAATCACATGATTTTTTAAGACTCAATTTACGTTTATTAAAAAAGTCAATCTGAAAATAGGTCTTAAACATACAAGAGCTTAACAATGTTGGAAGACAAGTTAGAACTGCTCGCTACATTTAAAGTTTTGTGTTTGACAGTGTTGTGGATGTATTTGTTTTGGGAATGTAGACTGGATAATATTATACCCAGATTTATCACAGCTGGATCATTTTCAATTGCTCAGTCTTTCTTGTTTGTTGGTTGTTAGTTTGGTTCCAGCACTAAGGGCCCATGCAAACTGAATCCTTCTGTTTCCCCAAATTTTAAATTTAATTACCCTTAAGCTTACAGCACGGTTATCTTTGACTTAGGTCTTATGTTAACACTGCAAATATCAGATAATCATTTAAAAAGGTGACTCCTGTCATTTTCCCAAAGGTTCTAATCCTCTCGTGGGTTCATGTTGCAACACTTAACTGACATGCTGGAGTTGGCTTCAGAGGAGCTTTGTGCAGGAGCGAGGTCCGAGGCAAGCCTCCTTCAGGAGCACAGCCTTGGAAATACAGGGATTTGCTCCTGACAGGTCTTTTTTATCAGGACTTTGTTGCTTATGGTACTTCATGACAACATAAACTTCAAGGGCTTTATGGTAAGACAAAATTAAAACTCTAAAATGTTGGTGGTGTTGACTTGCTGAAAGACTGTGTGTTTATTAGCCATAAATGAGAAGAAATATTTACATAATGCCAGGATCTCAAAGGCTGATGCTGTTTCCTTGAAAGTTCAAGTAAAGCCTCACCAGAAGCTACCTTGCTGAAATCTGCTCAACCAACCTTTCTTTAAAAACACTGCTTACTGTAGCTCAGTTTCTGGCCCACCCTACAAAATTCCCATCTCTGGTAAAGTTAAAAGGATGATTCATACACCTGGAGAAGGAATTGAATATTCAAGTCGCTTGTCAGGCTGGCAGGTTTAAATTATATAACCGGAAGCTTTCTATTCATATGTAATGTAACTGAATCACCACTTCTTTATTGATAATTCATTATATGTTGCTACTATCACTCTGCAGCTCTGAAATGCTTTTTGCTATAATGATTTTATACCGTACTACTATAATGGCCTTCTGACTGTGTCAATCAGCACTACTTGCGTGTACAATAATATTATTCTGCAATCTGTCTTGGGAGAATGCTTAAAAGCTTTCTCTCATTTTCTCCATTTAACTCATGTATTATCTGAGTTTTTACATTAAATGGCCATACTTAATATCCCATGACATGTCACCTATTTTCTAGGGAGGATACTGATACAGTACTTACCAATTCCAGAATCTATACTAATCAAATTACACCTGCCCACCTCAGCCAAGAGCAGTTAGTTCAGTGCATCAGCATTTAATCTGTAGGAAGAACTTATGAGAAGGAACAAAAACAATGTGAACTGTAGTTGGCTAAATGTGGGCATGGTTGATGCAATTTGTTTTGTGAAGAGGGTTAGAAGACACTGAAATCAAGACGAGGTACAGGGGTCAATTTATATACAGATGTATTGCCAGAACTCAGCCTACATCAGTAGCACATTTATAAAGACAAGGCTTAATCAGCAAATATTTATGTTCTTTCTGACACACACTTTATGGTAGGTACTTCTGCTGAATGAGACTTCTTGGTTGCAAAATTAAATGTGTGCGCAGAAGTAACAAATGCAGTCAGACTTTACAGAGACTTCAGTCTCAATGGAGATAACAATCATAGTTTTGCATTGAAAGACAGCCTGAAAGTCCCAAATAGTTACTCTAAACCCCTTCCACAAGTCATGTTAATGTACTGGAAATTTTAAGACTTGAAATGCCAGTAGCTGAACACAAAATCCTACATTGGAGCCAGTGCCAAGGCATTTAATCTGTTTGACATAGACGTTTTCCCTAAAAATACTGGATACACTTAAATCTTATTTGTTGTTTGATTCAGTCAATGCCATGGTGTAACTGACTTCTGTGTTAAAGAATAAAAGATTATTTACCAAACAGTTCTGAAAATTTAATGTTTCAAGGGCAGCAGGTGTCCATTTACATTAACGTTTGCTTATAATATAATCCCATCTACTCTGCATACGAGAACTTCAGGCAAAGTTAATGCAGCAACCTTGCAGTCTCGACGTACAGGCAGAATTAATTTGCTCAGCCACACAAGAAGAATGGCAAGGTGGAAAAGCAGTGGTTTAATTAGGCCACAGCCTTATTAACTCATAGGACAATAAATTGTTCAGCTTGTGTTGTCGTTCTTTCCTTGGTCTATTTTTAAGCCAGCTCTCCTTGGGAATCGGATATTCCTTCCTGGGTGCTTGCAGCTGTTCAGTGGAGGAGACTTCCAGCTGGAGAGCTCATATGAAGGTGCAGGAGAAGACCCTAAACAGTCAGGCAAGGATGTAAGCATTTTGTGACTTCTGGATGGGAATATGCATAATAATGTGTAGGTGAATGGCTTTTCTTGCTTTTGCTGACAAAATTGACCCACTTGGGCCTCTTCTAACGCCTGTCTACACCAGCACGTTGGCAGATATCACAAGGAATTTCCTGTACTAATGTACATTTGGCGGGAAAAAATCCATAGGCAAACCATAGAGTTCTACGTTTAAAAGTCAAGGAATTGTCATAGAAACCTCTCAGGGGTTTTCTTTTGGCATTGTTTCCTCTGCTGCACTAACCTGCCAGCCCTGCTTTCGTAGTCCCTTGCAGGCTTTTGGAAGCTCTCAGCACACAGGGCTGCCTGGGTGGCATGGGCATCGTCACA